>NW_026294747.1:17877154-19370145 GCF_026119805.1 Tympanuchus pallidicinctus
AAACACATTCTTGACATAATTTTGACTTCAAGTCCTAGCTTCAGTCATTTTTCAGAAAAATAAGTGTTCCTAATTAAAGGAATAGCATAGGTACTTCCCATTAAACAGAATCAAGGACTCCTAACTATAATTTCTCATTTGAGGTTTCCGAATGCACTGGTTTGTTTACAAAAGACAGCTGACCAAGTGCCATGATCAACTTGACTTATTTCTTAAGTTTACAGACCAGAATTCTGAATTCGGCTGATTTAAGACAGACATTTTGGTTTTAGGTCTCAGTCTCAACTAACAGAAACATCCATTACTTCTGCTGTTTTTGCTGATGATGTTTTCCAGGCAAAATGCTTAGCTGACTGTTGAACACTGTAGAGATACTTGTGGTAACTCTAACAAGTTACTCTGATGACTGGAAGCACGGTAATTGCAGCATGTGTTAACCCATATTTAGTGCTGTGCTATTGCTAGGACTACCAAGATAAATTTGCCTGCAAGGAACTCCAAGGTACTGCCTCAAATATTCAAGTCAGCTCTGGTATGTGTTGCAGCATAGGAACACCTGCCATCTAAGAGCAACAAAAAAGATTTAAGAGAGAATACGCTCATAATTAACACAGAATTTGAACTGCTGTTTTCAGTTGAGTTAAGAACTGAAGTTTCACTGTAGTTGCTGAACTTTCCAAAAGTTATTCCTACAATAATACATCAGGGGAACCTGGAAAGCCTCAGGGAGCATTTTCATGTTTGTGAACTCAAAAGTTGTATAGTCTTGTAGCACTGGAGAACCCAGTAGAAGCTGCTCACTACTGCTTTCTTGGGTACTCCAAGGGTGGCCATGCAACAATAGATGTGCAGGGGGCTGCCTTCATGTCTCTGCTGGGTATGGAGCAGAAAAGGGTAGAATATCTACAGCCATCTTGGCTGTGGCTCCTCAGTACTCAGCTTTGAATTGTTTTCAACCTTCCTGACTGCTCCACATATTTTGTAATAGATACAGAAAGCTTGTTTGTATGTTCCTACAGCACTCCTCTCAGATTTGAGTTTCTGGACATTACTGCTGTATCAATAATGGTATCTGAATCTCTCTAATCACAAGAATTGAGACAGAAAAGACTCAGCAGGTTACATCTTTATCCCAGTTCAGCACTTCTTCCTTTATGTGCAGATTTTCATGTTCCAAGCAGTGGGGTTTTCAGCACCCCCTGCAAGCCTATTTGACAGAGCAAGAGATATACTGTCAGGAAATCCTTTTCCCTTGGTATTCAACTTGAAATTCCTTTTTGCTTCCTCTATTCTCTGCCAATTACCTCTCTGGAGCACACTAACCAAATCCATCAACATTTACATCTTTAAAATAATATGGCATAATTAGCTCCGGGGAAACAGCTCTCACCAAGCTACACATATTTATCTTTTTTTTATCTTACATTGTTAATTTAATGCCTCCAGCCAGATCCAGAATCATTTGCTACTCTCCTTGGAGCTCACGCCAATTTGTTAGCTTTTTTTCTGGCAACTCAAATGAATAAAGCTGAGAGCACAACAGGAGGAGAGTCTTTTCTGAGCCATGGAAAATCCGTATGGCTCAAGTCCATTCTGAGCCATAAAGAAATAAAGCATATTAAAGAACTTCACAACTGAAAACTAATTCCCACATCACCTTTCTGACAAAGGACGGTAAGCACATAACCTGTTTTACAGACTGGGAACAAAACATTCTACCTATGGCCACAAGGTGAGAGAGTCAGTGTGAGAGTTGTGTTGAAATCCAGCATTTACCCGAGTCTTGACTTTACATCATTTTTGTTGCTCTATAAACACAAGCCATTTCAGAGAAATTTTTTTTTTATTGATGAAGTAGTGACCTAATTCTAATCGTTCTGTAATTCTACACTTACATTATCATATTGGCTCTGCTACTGAGTACCATTTTGCTTCCCAGGGTTCAGATGCTGTTATGACACTTCTTTCCCTCATCCCCATCCATCTGAACATGTACTCTGAACCTACAATCCTCTGGAGCCCAATCCACTTAAGCTTTGAAGCAACTGTCAAAATACAGTACATCAAAGCATAAGACTGAGAACATGCAGCATCTCTGAAAAGCCACAGCAAATAAATATGTTTTTCAAAAACTGGAAATCAGAGGTGCAGATTTCCAGACCAAACATAAAAGCAAAATCCTTCTATTTTGGTAACAACTGTAACCTTATAAAGTGCTGGCACTATTCAAGTAGTGGCTCATACTTTCAGCAGAGCTGTGTTGTTGTTGATCTTTACAGCCTAAGCAATAGCAAGTCCTCAGGAGGCACAGCAGTGGAACATGCCACGCATGCCTGGCTGGAGAAGTAGCAGCTGTAGCATAAAGCTATGCACTAAAGAGAACAAGTCTTACCTTGACTTTTTTTGTTTGTTTTTTTTTTTTTTTTTAAAGCCATTTCCACACTTCCACACAGTTTGTTTCCTTCGTGCTCTCGCTCACTCAAACAATGAATATTTTTTGTGCCTGTTTCACGTACAACTACTTCTGCAACATGTCTTTTCTCCAAAAAATCAACAAAACTTTATAGTAACAAGAGAAATATCATAGTTCTGTATCACCATATTAGGTACAATTGCATACTTCCTAAGTAGATTATCATATCCATATGTTTGATAATTAAATAGAAATTGAATACCCAGAAGCACTCCGTAAGTCACAAGTGTGCCACCAGTTTCTGAAGAACTATGACAACAAACACCGAGGCTGAAGACGACACAGTTTCAATAAGTATCTGATACACCCCTGTCCTCCTAACATGTATTTCATTACTGCAAAGTGTTCACAGTCAGGAGTTGAAAAATCATGATAGAAAATAATTATTATTATTATTCTAAATAAGATTCAGGTTCTTGCAGGTTTCTGCATTTTTAGACTACGCTCTGTGTTTTTAAAACTTTTTATCACTATCACAAGAAGTAAAACCCAATACATTTTTGCAATGAAAATTGAAATTGTCCTGTGACTAACTATGGCAGGAATCACTTAAATGAAAAGGAGCAGAACTCTCAAAGAAGCAGAGTGTAACACAATGTCACAAGAACGGTGCTGTAACTTCGTACAGCTTTCTGGCCTTGGAGCAGTTCACAAGAGTCCCATCTGTCTTCCCTCCTCAGTCTCAAGTAGTTTTCTTGAGCATTTGTATATCATCTACTTGCTCTTATTTGTGACCTCAGAACGAAGTAAATAATTTCAAGGCTTCCTAAACCATCATTCTCTGTTCACGTTCCGTTTCTAAAGCAGCGTTTCCTTGCTGCAGTGCTGTCACATCAGTGCTTCCCATTCAACAACTACAATCCTGCTGGAAGAAGCAAACACCCTTCAGTCTCCAACTGTGGGAAGCCCCACTCCTTATCTTTCTCATGCTTACAACAAGAAACCCCAAGAAGGTGGAAAAAAAAGAAAAGCAAAAAATGACAAACGTTTCAGTCTGCTTCAGTTGCTATCTGGTTCTCCTAGAAGACAGATAAGGACCAAGCTATGGAGACTTGGGTTTCACAGCAACTGTGGAAAGAGTCTATACCTTCCAAACAATATTAAGTATAAAAAGTTGGAACTGAAATAACAACAATGGAGCAGACGCTTGAGAAATCCTAGAACAAAGTATATTCCAGAAAGACAGAATTTCCTGGTAGTACACCACTTCTAATGTAGGTAAAATGCAAGTAAATTAGAATAGAAGTGATAAATACTCTAAATTCTGTTTCTTCACAGGTTATCGTCATGCTTATATCTGGATCAGGTAGAATGCTATTTGAAGGGAGATTTCATTTATCCTGGAACCTAACCTATCCCTGGGGAATCTGTTTCACTAAGTTGAATACAATACCTCTATTCATTCACCACTTTTTCCATTAGTTGCTTTGCTTTAGGGGGTCCATTCTCTGCTCAATCCTTTCCTCCACAGCTCCCTCCTCTGCCTCTCACTATCACACAGCCGCTCTGTGAGCCACACTACTTTCTTCCATTCTGTTATCCTTGCAATATATATTTGATGTGCTTGGCGTAGAGAGCTGATGTCTGTTTAGATTAAAACCATGTTGTAATTTGGAGTAAAAACATACAAAGCCATGGCTGAGCATGACAGAAGAAAGCTATCCCCAGTCTTGGAAGCTGCAGTATGTCCCCATTGGGAATAGCCTAGTACTATGTTTAGTACGTTAACCAGAAAGAGGGGAAATGGCTGAGGTTTAGCTGGTCTTTCAGCTCCATACTGTAGAGAGGCCAGCATTCATTCCCCCAAGCTACGCTGGGTGAGCGCTTTACACACATTCTCATTTCTGCTTAATGGCTCTTCCACTCTTTCAAATAATTCTCTCTACTCTGGCAAGCACGTGATTTATGGAACCAAAGCAGAAACAAATGGATTACACAGCTAATGAATGAATCAAACAAACCCAAGAGGCTAGATCATATGATCAGCTGAACAGGATGGAGTTTGTTAAATGGAACTTCTATTACTTATGTCTTTGCACTTGGTTATACTAAGGTTTCAAAGAGCTACAATCCAGACAGTTACTGCATTGTCTAAAAAACATGAGATCTTCAGCATGGATCTGTCTTCCCTGACATCTTTCAGCAGTGTTGTCTCCATCCGAATTAGCTGTGATTGATGCAGAAAACTCTCTTTGATGGCATACACAAAACTTTGGACAAAATAACTTGGAGAGAATTCTCTCTCTGAAATATAGCGGTTGTTGAAAGTCCAAGGTGCAGAATACTTCTCTTGGAAAATATCCATAGCTGTAAAATTTTATCTGTTCAAATTTTGCCCTTTTAATAATAATATCACCCTGAATATCTAAGTTGGCTGCATACAGAGTGTACCCAAAAGCATGGCTTGGAAAAGGTGAGACACCAGGATATTCCGGCAGAAACTGCAATTGGCCCAAGCCAGCATTCCAACATTTGCACAGTGATAAAAAAAAAGTTACCTTTATATCAGCCTGAAGATGATCTTTCACAAGCATACCTAAGGGCTCAAAATAATAAACCTCCCTTCAGATGTAAGTAGTAGTACTCTTACATCACAGATACAGAATAACAGATAGTTCTGTACTGCTACAGAAAAAGTGTTTCAATGGAAAATGCAATAATAGCTAAGGTTTGCTGCATCTCGGCCTCCTAACTAATCCACTAGCTTCACATGACTCAGTTCATAATATACAAGGCTCCCATGTGAGCAATTATTTCATTAACTGAGGTGACATTAGGGGCTGCATCCCACAGCAGTTCTAACTTGAAGCCTTGACAATAAAGAATGCATGCATTTGCTCATATCTCATACTTAAAAAAAAAAAAAATAATAAAATAATAAAAAAAAATCCCAATATAACTTCTGAGGGCTTTTTTTCTACAGCTTTTGTCTTAAGGAAATCAGAGGTGCACAAAGCCAGTGGTTGGGTTTGTTTCATAAAATCTTATTATATATGTTTTGATTTTGTGTAATCAAAGCCAGAGATGGTCTGGATTCAATCTAGCTTTAGTTAAATAGGAAAAGTGTTTTTTCTCAGAATGGAATTCAGGGTGACATTTAAATACAATTCAATTTCTAGCTTATTTCTGGACACCTAATTCAGATGGTACAGAAATCTAAGAACAGTCCTATTTCATTTCATCATATCACAACAGTATGGTGCTGTCAAATCAAGTTAGCCAATACTGGTGTTGAGATCACTTCTTGTCTGAGTTATATGCATGATTCTTCTGGCTTACTCTCTGAATATTTATTAAAAAAGAAAAATTGTGAGTTTGATTGCAAGTTTCTTCAGCTTTTGTATTAACTGAAGTAAAGTAAATAAAAGTGTATTTTAAATATCAAACTGAAATGTTTTATATTTTCTAACTTTTTGACCTGTATATTAGGCCTATGCTCTGAATTTGATGAACTCTAATTCTAATACCCATTTCTAAGCTAACATGGAATTTCACTTTTGGGGAATAAACTACTTGAATAATATTGTCAGTATTTCTTCCCTTTTGCCAAAGAATGGTAACCAGAGAGAGTGAAAAGATTCTGGCAAAAATTATTTTAACTATTATATTTCAATCTCTTCCAACACAGAAAAGAAGAAATACTGTAGGAACAGAGCTTGTTCTATACACATAATTTGTCATTATATGCTTTGTTTAACACACATAGTTTGTGAACATATTTTTGTAGCAGTGAAATTCCTAAACAGGATGCTAGAGCTTACTCACTTTGAGCACATGGAGCAGATGCTTACAAGGTTTCTCTCTTTCGTCCACTTTTTAGGAGCTTTTTGCTTTAATTCACCTGGGTAACTCCAGCAGATCCAAAATCATTACATCCATTGCTTTTTTTTTTTTTTTTTTTTAATTATTATTTAAGACTAGCAAGACAAAAAACATCTTCTCTTCAAGTGGTGCATTACATTGATAGGAAGAGTAAGGTAATCAATTTCACACATGATACTACGGGGTCTGCACAATTAGTCTTTACAAGTTTGAGCTGCAGATCATTTCAGCAACTTAGCAGCAAGTACTTAGCAAGAGTAGCATTTTCACTGCCCAAACATAACTTGTTTTTACTTAACTAGTCTTACAGATACGATTGATTAAAAAACCTGAAGCTCACTAATAGCAATGTGATGACAAAAATTACTTCTATTATTGGAGGCTAATATCACTGACTGAACTCTGCTCTGTACTTCATGCCATTTGGAAAAATAAACAGCAAATACTATTGCTCCCTTTCTCTCCCAGTAAAGCCTGACATTTCATTTCATCACACTGTTTTATTAGTTCTCACATCTGGATTATATAAACTGAAGGCACAGTTTTCAATATCTGCATTGCTTAAGGTTACAGTATTTGACAAATCCTATTCGCCAGGCTGTCAAATTAAATTAACACGGGCAATAGAGAAGGGACGAAAGAATTAAGAGGCAAGGTTTACTTCCTTGTGTTCAAAAAGTGAGACAAATTAACCCCTCCAAGAGAGCAGCACCAGTCCTGACAGACCAGCCTGCTAAAAAGGTAACTGGCAATATGATATAAATACATAAATTGTGCTGGCTACCACCCCAGTAGGCCATCAGACTCCTACAGTAGGAAGCCAAACATCAGACGAGGAGTGGACAGTAGTTGAAGCACTAGTACTTTTTGCTGTTTGAATCAGAAATCAACAGTAAACACACTAGATAGTCTACATCTAATGCATCTTTCAAGGATCCCTACTTGCACTCAAACAGAAACTTCACAAAGACACTGTGAACTCCAACCAGAAAAATTGGCTGATCCCATGCTTGCTTCGCTGATCAGGGCAGTTAGGTCTTGAGGGATGCTCTTCATAGCATTCCTTTGAAGATGCTTCCTGCCTACACAGGATTTTTTATTATTATTATTTTTTTTAATCTTATCCTTCAGGGTGGCTTTTGTGCTGACAGTGCATTTCAGAGATACATACTGTGGAAGGCGCTTACCATCAACAAACAGAAGTACATACACAGCTAGGAGAAATAACGAAAAAAGAAGTAGAAGTCAGAGGGCTGGCCTGCATGAAGCAGCTTAATTCACAACAGATGTTTAACTCTAGTATAGTGCTGATTAGCCTTACAGGTGGGACAAACTCATAACAGAAATCCTGCATGCAACCAGCACTTACTGTATCTATTAAGAACAAATCTTGACTTACAGTCTGCAACAAGACAGCATTTGAAGGGCTTTGCAGGGATGGATAATTCTTTCCTCAGGACTACACGGGACTCTGAAATCTGCATTTCTGAGAAGCAAAACTTGGAAAATCCCAAGTCTTCACCCATGAGGTAGCCAGACCCCAGAGATAAAAACCAGTTCTCATCTTTTCTCCATTCTTCCTTGCAATTGTATTTTTACTTCCAATAGCTTCCTGAATCCCTCTTATGTCTAGATGGATTGACTCCACACATTCCTCTCTACCTGGGTCAAATTCTGCTATTCCCATATCAAAACAGAGACCACAACTCAAATACACTCCATGACACTCATCTGAAAAGAACCAATTGTTCCCAGCACGTGAGTCCACAACTGCTACTGAATAATGCTGCAAGAGAGCTCTAACATCTTAGCAGAAAATTATTTTCAAGAAGAGGCGTGAGTATGTACACCAAGGCAGTTTCAGTTTGTTCAGGAAGTTCAGTAAAGCAAGGCTGTGAGCCCAGCTGAGCTATGGTGACTCTTACCATGAGACAGAGAACTTCTAACAACAATGTATTTGACTGTTGGACTCCCAGCATTAACTTCCACGTTACTTGGTTAGAAGATAACAGACAGCATGCTTATAGCTATATAGCCATGTCTTCCTGTCTATCTATAAATGAGTCACTCCCTCAGAATTACCTAATTCTTCCTCAGCTCTAAGTAAGTCAGTATTAAAGTTGAATAACATCTTTGTATCTTAAGCATTTTTATTATCAAGAATATGTGTGTTATATACAAACACTATTGAACAGCCTCATAAAATAGAGACCAACATTTTAGGAAAAGATATGGCTTGTTGTCCCACCCCACTCCCTGGTTTGTTTCACTCAGCAAGACGACAATGACAACGGTGCACCTCACTGACACAGATCCACCAACACAATGTATTAAATGTATTCTGAGCAAGCAGTGGTGTGTATAATATATAATCACATGTGTTCTGAGCAAACAATGTATTAGTCTATGATTAATCAGTATTCCAGGGTGAAGGTGGGGGGAGATAAATTAGGTAAATTAGGTTGGATAAGGTATGCCATATATATTCACACAAACACACATACAATTTACTACTACTATATGACTATTATAAGTTGTACCTATATACCAAAGGGGGGTTGGGGGGGTCAAACTATTACAAGGTATGCAAAGTAAGATTTAAGCAGGGGTATGAAGAACACATGACTTTAGAGAAAAGCAGAGAAACTTCTGGTGGTTTCTTAAGACCTCATTTTCAGTTCCCAAAAGCATGAGGAGTTGTTCCTAGGTTAATCATCACACAGTTTTATAGTCTCCCCTTTTCACCAAAGGCAGCACGTTCTTTTTCCTTAACAACTTCCAGACATAGCACAGACCCTTGACATGAATTCTAGGCCATATGTAGTTTGGTATAGATATAGGCAAATGATAAGGCAAGAGTGGAGTGACACAACCACAGCTACAGCCTTATACAACCTGCATGGCTAGGGACAGTTCTCATTATAGACCAGAGAACAGCCACCAGACCTACGCCCCATCCTGTTCTCTGGTTTTGCACCTCTCCCCTTCTTCAGGTGACTATGCTTGGGCCATACTCCACATGTTTATCATGCTCTTTTGTTTCTGTCACCAGTAAAGTGCATATATGGCATAGCTTGAAACTTTTTGTAACTTAATGGGAAGCTGAATGAAGAAACTTGATGTAATATTGTCATAGCCAATTTGACAGAATAGGATCTAACCAACTGCTGTTATGATCCATACAGCCACTGTAACGCTGAAAGACAGCTGTGCGTGTTCCAAAAAGCACGAGCTGTAAGGAGCATTCATTTGCTGTCCTAACCATCTGCTGACAGGAAACATGCATAGATGTGAGCATCTAAACACAGATACTGATAGAATTTTTAAAGACACCTCTTTATGGCAGAACTGAGACACTGCTAGGCAGTGAAGAGAGCAGAGAAAATATTCCAACAGCAATACCACTCCCCTGAGACATAGTAAGGCAAGGCAAGATAAAGGATCTCAAGAGAAGTTTTAAACTTGCCTATGTGCATGCAAAAAATATTAAATATATACATATATGTGTTTACTTGTTAATATATATAGATCAAAACCCATTCCAAGTTGAGATCAATTAAAGCTACAGGTGCTCCTTGAGTATTTTTCTAGGTTTACAATGATGACATGAACTGAGGAAGGAATCATGCTTACTGTCCTTTCAACTCATCATGTTTCTGTGTCTTCATAGATCTGCCTTTTACACTGAATCATCTGAAATCTCCAATGAACCAATACTCATTAAATCACTTCAGATATTTTTTTTCTCAATTAAATGATCAGAAGATTGAAATAGCACAGCACTGGGCCAACAGTAACAAAACCAAGCACTTGTCAGCTATGGCTGAAATCATAGGAGCACATCATCTCTACCCATTTACGCCAGTAGGCACACGACATCCACCAGAAGGTGTTTTTAGAGTGCACACAAATGACAAGGGCTCTTTATTGGCAAGAGAACCCATGAGGGAAGAGGCAAAGAACAGCAATAATATGTGGAAAAGAGCTATGAAAAAGTTAGAATTTAGTGAAGAAAGGAAGCCTACAAGAGAAGGAAAGCTGCATCTCAGCAAGTCTTAAGGAGAGAACTTTGGTAAGGTCTTCAAGATCAGCTCAGACTAAGGGTACACAGCTTGAAACTTCTTCAGAATGCAATGGGTTTGTAATTGTGCTGAGAGGGAAGCCACGACAGACTACTAGCTACAGAAAAATGAGATTGATAAGAGAGAGGAAAGCAGGAGAATACCAACTTTTGCAGGAGGAAACCTTAATATCACAACATGCACGACAAAAAGGATTAATGACTAGCTTCTGTGTCAAAGAGAGGCTTTGGGGCAATGTTTAGCATCAGCTGTGCTCCTCAGAGGACAGCTTCTGAGCTAGAATAAGTGCAAGTAACATTTTGGGACCAGTGTATCAGATTAGATTTTTCTTTCCCAAAGGAAATAAAATGGTAAATGCTGACTTCAAAAACAGTTGAGATCCTGCTCATTTCCTTTTCAATAGTTCCTTGTCTTTGCAAGAGAGAGTAGCTCTTAGTTGTTGGTACATTCTGAACCCAGCAGCAAAGAGCCCCTGCCTCAGAGATACCTTTACAAACCTTACAAAGTCGAAGAGACCTAAGTAGACACAAGGGTACAACAAAGCAGACATGAATTGTTCAGGATTTACCTTGGTAAAAGACTGCCTCTATCCATGAATAGGAACAATTAAGTTAGGAGTAAAAGAAACACTGTCAAACACACACACACACACACACACACACACACACACACACACACACACACACACACACAGAAAAACAACAGCTGATTAATCAGTATCTGAAATTCTTGAGGATGTAAGATTTCAGAGAAAATGAGACAAATCACTCAAATAAGATAGAATCAGAAGTAATGCTCTGGCATGACAGGTGATGTTACACGAGAGTTCTTCAGAATATTAATAAAGCTCAATGTTATGATCATTTGTCTGTTCAGCAATTCTCAGAAGATCAGCAATTCTCTAGAAGCACTACACTCGGCAAAAGGGAATCTCCATCAGATCTAAATGAACATAAAATAAGGAGATCAACACATGGCAACACTCACACTTGCTTGGAAGGAAAGATTTTTAAATGGGATGATCAATTAATAGTATGTTTATTCCATAGCAATTTATTTTTGTATTAAAATCAGTTTTATTTTAGATTTTTCAGGAAGGAAAAAACTCATCTTTTTGCAAAGCAACTGGAAATAACAGGAGCATAGAAAGCATCAACACAACTAAATGAATCAGAACTTTGGATTGACAGCAGTCTCAACCATTAATCTTGAGAGCTAAAAATCTAAATGAGGAAAGTGAAGGGGGGAATTGGGAAGGGGGAAACACACCACTACAACACCATAACCTGGCACTTATGCCCCCAAATCCTGAGCAGCAGTACAAAGCAGGGCCACAGTGACACAGCAGCTACTCCCGCCTGTTTTCATCCACACTCTTATCAGCCATATTGTCGTAAGATCAAAGAGAGAAGGCAAGATTTGCTCGTGTGGCTACCAATACCAAGCGCTGCACATATGACAAAGTACAATTAATAAAATCCTGATCTCATCACGCTCTGTTTGGAATCAGTGTTGTTTTCAAATCTGCTTTCTGTGATTTGCTCCACTCTCAAGTGACAATCAGAAAAAGGTGCGCTCTGCAGGAAAAAAATTAAACCACGTTTGGGAGGGACTGAACCAGAAGAAGAGGAAAGGTCAAAAATGCAAAGAAATGATGAAAATATTTCTGGTTTTGAAATGAGCCATATACCAGCTCTTTATACTACAATGCACACGTCATAAAATCTAAGTGCAACACCATTAGGCATTTCATGTTTCTCTTAGACATTTATTATTTAGACATCGCTTCTCTTTTATGTCTTCCCTGGAAGGTTAAGACAAATTTTCTCCCATCATCTCCAAGGTCCAGGTTGGTAATGAAACACCTACCCCCCAAAATAATTGCTGCATTATATGCTGCAGTGCTCCATGTGAAAAGGGGAATGTGAAATAGCTTTATTCTTCAGGGAGCAGGGATCCCACACAGAACATCAATAGCTTTCACGTTTCTCTCGTTTTTTTAATTCCTATTTTGCAACATCACACATTTTTGAGGTTATACTAAAAGAAATCAGAACAACTTCTGTATTTTCTACTCTTTTCATTGACGAGAATGGAAAAATGAAATCTTCCAATTGAAAGGAAAAAGACTCATAAAATAGATGCAATAGGGAAAACTATAGTTTTATGCAATTGTTAAATTTTCTGAATGGTACAGTAAAATTCAGTACTGCCAATATTCTGGTGAGCAGATTAAAAAAAAAAAAAAAAAGAATAAAATTATCCATTTGAATTTACTATTCTCTTTCAAGAGAAAAAGCACACATGCTGCTGATGTTTACACTGTCGCGTCTGATTCCTCTCTGTTTAAAACTCATAAAAATGCCTGGAGTTTGGCTTTCATATTTATATCTGTTCCCTGTGTAGCAATAGTGAATTATACTACACCACAGCATTAAAATGTAGCCCGAAAAATGTGCCCAAGTACATTAATAACATAAGAGGCAGTTTATTATTTGATCCATTGATTCTAGTGATTAAGGTAAGCAGTTAAGTACAAGACTATGGTTTGGTTTTTTGTTGTTGTTTTGTTTTAAACCATCAGCATAATATACTTTTGCAAAGACACACACCAAACTAGATTGCATATTCTGATTTCCAATGCACAGTCAGCTCCTATTTAATATCACGATTTTGACATTTTTGACAACTCTTTTGTACAGAGATTTATGTGTCTAGGCTGGCTAAAATGAATGCTTTGGCACAGCAAATTTGCAATCTCACTTGAAAAGCGGAGTAGAGGATTTACTGAAGAGCTCTCGCTATAGTGTTCAATGCAAACTTCAGTCTGCATGACGCATCTGTACTTCTATTGCTACACAACTGCCCTTAGAGACACATGACTGGCTTGCCCTTGCAGAAAATGGGGAAACACTTAACAGAGACGGATGTAAGAACCAGCCACGAAGCAAGTAACCTGATAAAGCTCTTTTTATTAGCTACTGTAATAAAGAACATTGATCTGCAGCACTCCAGCTCTTGAATGCACAAAACAGAGTGAATTTCTCTAACAGTCCTCCTGAAAAAACAAAATCAGGCAAGGACGGCTTTGCTCCTCGCAGTGATAAGATTTTCCCTGGAGAGCCATACCAGCCTGGCTCTGGGAACAGGTCAGTGATGGAAGCAAGGCCATTCCTGTCCTGAATGTGGAAAAATGAATTTCTCTATTCTATTTTCCACTGTCAAGGGGCAGGAGAATGATGCAGAGTATTTACGATAGGCAACAATTTCAAGTACTATAACAGGGTAGTAGCAGCATACTCTTTTTGTGGTATTTCTGTTGGCCACAAATACAGCTCAATCCAACAAACCTTAGCTTTCACTGACTCAAGATTTGACTGTGCAGTGCATATCCCACCATGTAACCTGGAAGGTTCTATGAATAAAGCTGAAGGATAATAAGCCACGTGAAATCTACACAAAGCACTGTGCTCACTGCCAACCCCCCACTCCTCCAGACACCACCAAGCTTACATTCCCCTCCTGCAGAGACCAGTAGAAATAGATAAGGGAAGCTATGTGACAATTTCAAAGACGTGGCACTCCAGGCTGATGGAGTACAGATGTCTAAAACCAATCCACACCTGATCCTCACCACACTGGACCCAGATGACCCACCTTTTTTTTTTTTCCAGCAAACAACTGATGCTTGTGGAATAAAATCAGAGATTATCAGAGAAATAGTTTTAAAAGAACTACAATACAGAACACTAAAATACTGTCGTAGAGGAAATCACACTATCATCTGTCAGTACAGCAAATGCAACTGCCTGCAAGTAATGACTAAGTGGAGAAGCAGAGAAGACAGAACAGAATGAGATGCTAGAAGCAAAAGCTACAAAGCAGGAGTGAGACTGGGAAAGACAGTAAGTTATTACACTCAGATTGGTTGCTGAAGCCTTGTTGCATAGGAGCAAGACACATAAAATAACGGACATAAAACAACACAACATAAAATAATGGAGGTTACAACTACCATTATTGTACAAAAATCAACCACATTTGTTATCTAGAGAACTCTAACTGGAAAAAGGGCATAAAACTCTCCTATTGAAACCCTTGCTACCCTTGCTAGATAAAAGAGCAAAGATGACTTTTGAAGCATCTGCATAGGAAAGCGCTATTTACAACCTGAGCAAGAAATAATACACACCAATTTTTTTTTTTTTTTTTTTAATTTGCTAAACCTGTAAAGTATCCTTTAGCAACACTGTCACATCATCTACACAGCCATGCAAAGTCACTGCCTTCAGTTCATTCCTACTGGTTAAGTCAGTCATCAACTTGAAAAGAGAAGCATTCACCCAGAACAGTAGCCCAGACTATGACAGGTCTTCCTGCTTGTCTGAGTCAAATAGAAGTGTTTAAAGATTAGTTCCACGCCCTCTGATAAGAGGTTAAGGGAAGTTTTGTGTTTATCTCCTTTTCTTTGGGAAATACCCATGGTGTGACAGATACTCAGTACTGCAAGTAATGCATCACCAATGCCTGAGTCAGTGATACCAGGGATGTTACATCTGGCTATTCACATTCTGCTCACTTCAGTGTTTCGCCAAGCAATGCTGTAAATACACAGGGTAATTCACATCCAGTAACACAAGATTAGGACCATACACTGTAGGTGCCAACTGATGCTTTAAAAAGATCTTAAGCATTCAGTACATTTAAACTAGATGGAATCAGAGTTTACAATCTAAGCGCACACTTTAGCACAGTTAGAAGTCCTATTTTCCTAAGGTACGTATTCTCATCCTTGGTTTTGCACAGGATTATGCAGCCTTATGCCTCGGTCAGGTCAGCAATTCACCCAATGGAAAGCTATCTTTTATGACTGAAAGCAAGCTTTCCATTAAGTCAGCAAACTGATCCAAGTAGCCCACAATCACACCAATTGCCAGAGCAAACATAAACAGTGGAAGCACATGGCTGGCTTGAGGAGAGCAGGATCTCATTTCATTGGCAACACAGACTTAGACTGAATTCAGCGTAACACGAACCTGCATGTTGAACTTGCATTTCCTAGCTGTATTCTGTGACTCACAGAATTATATCTCAAGACTGCTATAAAGAAGTAGCTGTTTGTGTGTTGCTGATCCCTTTTCCTTTCTATTGGAACAAAAATCTAGATGCATGTGAAATAATTTGCTAGAACAGCTTTAGTATGTAAGCAGTTAAATATACTGTAAAAATAGCATCTTTCTCATATAGGCTAACAATCAGTAAAGTAAATAAATGAATGAAGTATGTATTATTATGGATGGGACATGTTAACATCCTCCTAAGTCAAGACTCAGTACAGTAGTTTTCTCAATTCTTGTCATTCTGTTGTAAATCAGGAAGTTGGTGATTTTTTCAAGTACATCTCCCAGACTTTTGAATTAATTTAGAACAATGTTCCTTAAAACAAAACAAAAAAAACATCCTTCCATTCTTTACATTTGAGAAAAATAACTACACAATGTAAGTTAAAAATACCAGAAAGGAAAAGCAAACCTAGCTAAAACTGTTTAATATTTTTTAAATTATTATTATTAAATTATTTTACTTTAACTAACAAATACTTAATTTTTAATAACCACTTTGGGATTTTGGAAGATTAAAAGTTCTGGAAAGAAGAGTTTTTACCCCAACAAATTCAAGCAAATTCCAATTGGTCTTATCTAATTGATAAATATTGAAATGTACTCCCAGCTAGAAAAACCCTTCTAAATTAACTGGGTTTGAAATGCTTCAGATATTTACATTAAGCTCCTTATATTACTGCTTCTTTCTTCTGACTCCTTTCTTCTGAGTACTGAGAATTATTTTATCCTACCACCTATTTGTTATTTTATTGCTTTAGTTTCTGCATCTTTTGTCAGTTCTGAGGAGAAACCTTGGAATTCATGAATTCACTTTGCAGTTCCCTTATTTGGGTACACAGATCTTCACTTTAAACTTCTCAACAAATTAATGTATCTGACTTCTGGTCAAGCAAAAACTCTCTAGAGCTTGAGTTAAGTGATATGGTAAACTTGGGTTGATCTCTTCAAAACTGAGCAATGGGTGAACTGGTAGAGAACAGAGTAAAGACAGCAGTTTTGCACCATTTCTGAAAGCTAAGCTGGAATTTGGCAGGGATGCCACAGCAAATTTTACAAGCAATATGAACCACTAGTCTGATGGCTAGAGTCTGAACAGAATATTGTCAAGCAGGCCAGCTTTAGCACTCTCTTATGGCAAAGTGGGAATCTTAAACTGTAGCAGATGCTCATTGTTTAGAAGCATCATTATGTTGCAATATATGAAAGTCCTTTTCAAACTCAGTTTCTAAAGCTGAAAATTCCTCTCAAGATGAGAAATAAATCAGTCAAACTGACAAGAAAGCCTGATTTAGCATCTAATGCCCAACATCCTGCAACAAACCTGTAACTTTTACACAACCTTTTTAAAAGGCTTTAAAATTAATTTTTCCCTACCCATCACCAACAACAGAAAACTGTCTGCATTTAAAATATGCATTTAATTACCCCTACAATAGATTTATCTTTCTAGCAGATGTTGCTTGGAGTATCTAGAGACTATAAAATGTACTCATCAAAAAATGAAAAGTAAATACATCTTTCTTTCTCCATTGACATGGGTTTTTCACAATCTAGTTCCAGTCACGATGCACACTAAATGCGTGGAGCCATTTGTGGGACAGCCTTAAAGCTTAAACAGCACCAGGAGGAAGTGTCAATGCTATTGTATATTCTAAAGTCACCCTGCTTACTGAGCAGACCTTCTGATCTCTAGGCCAAGATTTCTCAGCAGATCAGGTTTCTATATTTGGAGGAATGGCTTATTTAGAAATCTATCACAATATATTCCTTCTGGAAAACAATGAAAGCAGTTGTTTGAAAAGCAGAAACTGACCTTGACAACCACTCTACTAACTTGTTGTCTGCTCGCTCTTTGAAAAGTTCTGCTCCAGAACTGGAATGCTTTGAAGCTGCATGTTCATATTAACGTAGTCTATCCCGTTTTAACGTGGTGACTGACTGTTCCAACAGGTTTGGACCGTCCATGACAGAAAACAAAGACTGAAATACCACACAATGAGGTCTTCAGAAGATCTCACCTGTGAGCAGCTGCCTGCATACAACAATCCAGAGACTGCCTTTGTATTTGTGATTTCAATCTTGTCATTTTTTTTTTCCCAAACTCTCTCAACCCATCTTCTTAAACAAGAGATGGTTACTTGACTTCTTACACATGCATACCTGTAGCTCTTTTTTTGATCTCCACTGTGCTAATTGCACAAAAAATTTCATATCTGTTCTTCCTGAAAATATTTACAGAATTTAAAAACAGCTAAAAGACTTCATAATTTGCTTTTTCTTGATCACTGAGTTTTTTTCTGAGGGATTTTAATTGCTTTGGCTAGCAGCTATTTGATGTTCCTGTGATAATTTATCTTTGTTCAGAATTAGCCTAGCAATTCTCTTCTTCAGACTGCAAATGCTAAGGAAAAAAAAAAAAAAGAAACAAATCATGCTCTTGTTCTTGAAGTTCAAAGCTACTTAAAGAAAAAATCAGACTGAAATCAGCTACAGCTATGATCAAAATTAAATTCAAGTACTTAACATCTGGATTTCAATTAAGCTGGGAGTTAATTGTTAACTGTCTTAACTCATAAGACATCAATGAGTTAGAAGAGGGAAAGAAGTGTTTGATGTCAGTCTGAAAGTTGCTGAGCTATTAATCAGTAGTTATCAGTTTGCCTTAGATGGCTAAAACTCATTAATATAAACGAGAAACCTGAAAGGATCACATTAGTGTGCTATCAGTGTCATAATTTACAACACCGAAATAGCTAAAATAGTTAAGCTATCACACAATGTGTAGACATAATTTGGCATCGTTTGTACTATTCCACAATTTGCCAAACATAGTTGGTTACGATAGGAGCTTGTACATCTGAGTTGCAGCAGCTTTCACCCACATTCTTTTATTTTTCCCTTACAGCCCTGGCATTTCATGAATGAAATAGCACCAGAAGCATCCAAATATTTTAATACCTTTGAGCTCTGGCAATCCACCAGTGCCACCCATCTCTGTTCCCCTTCTGCTCATTTCCAGAGGCTTTTTTTTATGCCTAAGCCTCTCGCTTGCTAAACCAAGCCTGCTTTTTGCTAAGGCGATTAGAAGATAAAGGAGCTCCAGAGCAGTAAGCAAAGATACAGACTCTCATCAGAGATGACAGAAGCCATTTAGCCCAAGGAAAGTTTTACATTCCTTTTGATTTTCACTGGATACACACTTCATAAAAGCACAGTGTTTGGCAGTTATTTCCAAAGCTTTTTGGTTTTGCCTCCATTGCCTTCTTGTGCGCAGTGTAAAAATTTTCCTCCCATCATCTTCATTACATACAACACGCTGCTTCTCAGATAAAGCCCTGTTTCACTGTTGGCTTTTTACTAGCCAGCACAAAACTCAGCCATTCATCAGACCTACAATACTGCTCACTGGCCAAACTGTTCATTCTTAAAAGAGCTTCTGTTGCCTAAATGATATGATGAAAAGGAAACAAATTCTCCCAAACAACAGGAAAAAAAAAACAAAACCATATTTAATCCCGAAAAAAAAAAAGGAACATATGTCCCTAGTCATCAAATGGTTAATGCAGCAGATCTTAAAAGCTATAAAGTAATTTCTCATTTCCAGTTAGATACGCACTCAATTTTACAAATGGTTGATAGTGAGCAAAACTGTATTCTCTTCTCAGCCTCACTAAGCTACTCAGAGATCACTGGAATCTCTGCCTCTGAGTAAAAGCTTGTTTATTAGCTAAATCATGAACATTAACACACCAGTTTAAATTTTAAAGTTCACAAACTCTGAGTTAGTTTAGGGAGAGCAATCCTTAAATCCATGTATGGATATGCTTATTCTCATCCAGTCGTGTTCCTGGTCACTTCGATTCACCTAAAAATATTGACAGAGCTCAGAGGAAGACATTCCAATCCCAGTAGCAGATACGTTCAGTCAGGATCACCTACTTACATCTGATACCTTCAGCTGCAGAGGCACCACTTAGATCTGAAAAGCTCCACTAATTTCAATGAATCATACCTCAATAGAACTATCGCTGGGAGGAACAACTTACACCTGTGCTTTCTAAATAGACATCATTCTCTACACAGAAGGAAAGCATTCACCTTTGATGCTTTCTTACTTCGCCAATCTTCAGCCTTTAGAAGGTTCAAAATAACAATCGACTTATTTCATGCTGCAGTCCTTTATGAGTCCTTTAAGATTCTTACTTCATAGAGATAAGAGAGTTCTCTTGTCACATTGACATCCAGACTTTATTATCCTTCAACGGAAGCTTCATCATTAATGGCAGTTTAGAACCTAAGGAGGTCACGCTATTAGACACAACAGCTATGCTCCTTTTAACTGTAAAAAGTTACAATTCCAGCTGCTGTTTTCACTGTTCTGGATATATTGTGACTGCTTTCTTCTTGTACATTCCCTTCATTGCAAGAACGACAGCCCTCACACAGAAACCATTTAGGGAAAAAATATCATTTTTAAAGACAAAGGGAAGACAAGGAGTTTTCAGCAATTAATCCAGAACCTTAGTATTGGTAGCTCCACCTCACACACTGAGAATTAATATCTGCAAGCTAATAAAGACCTACATCTAAAATTGCAGCTTCTCTAGAAAATGGTTCAGAGCATCAACCTGACCAAAAAGTCTCTCTCCATGTTCAAATTAACCTCTTTGAATATTGCTTTTAAGTCTCAGGTCAGTGTTGTCTATCTATTAAGAAATTCTATATAATAATAAATTACTTTTCAATTTGAATCAACTACAAACTTTCACATACTAATAAATTCAATTTCACAGTTTTGCAGGTGAGTAACACGAGGTAAAATTCTCTCCTTGTCTCTTCCCTTTCCCCAAGGATTCAAATAGGTTATTAGTCATATAAATCACTCAGACACGAAGACTAATTAAACTCCTAATCTTGATAACCAGAACTACGTGTACTAAAACTTAGAACCTAACTTTCTGGTATTAAATACCTACACTTAATTTAAATAATTAAGAATCACACAGTGGTTGAGGTGAGAAGGGACATCTGGAGATATCAAGTCCAGCTCCGTGTTCAAGTGGAGCCACTGTCCTAGAACCACATCCAAATGCCTTCAGAGCATCTTTTCAAAAAGGAGATTCCACAACCTCTCTGAAAAACCTATGCTGGAACACTGTTCCAGCACCCACACAGCACCAAAACGCTACTAATTTTCAGAGAGAAGCTGTGCTCCAGTTTGCACCCGTGGCCTCTTGTCCTGACACTGGGCATCACTAACAAGAGTGAGCCTCCATGCATTTTGCACCCTGTTTAGGTATTTACGGACATAATCAGACCTCCCTTCCTTGAGTCTCCTCCAGGCCCCAGCTCTGTCTTTCCTCATAGGACAGATGCCTCAGACCTTTCATCATCTTTACGGCCTTTTGCTGGGCTATCTCCAGTATTTTCGCATCCCTCTTGTCCCTCCATGCATGTCTCATCACAGCTAAGTAGAGAGGGACAGCATCACCTCCATCTGCTCGCAACATTCCTCCCCTAATGCATCCCAGGGTGCCATCAGTCTTCTTCGCCTCAAAGACACATTTCTGGCTCACAGTCAGCTTGCTGTCCATCAGAACCATAGGTCCTTTTCTGCAGACCTGCTTTCCAGCTGCTCAGTCTCCAGCATGTACTGGGGCAGGTGCAGGACTGTGCACTTCCTTGTGCTGAACTTCATGAGGAACACAAGGTAACCAAATTGCTTTCAAAGGGGTTTTTACAGCCATAAAGGAAAGAATACAGGATTTAAAACAATTAAAAAAAAGAATAGTAATTATTCCAGCATCTTCCAAATCAACATGTATTGTAGCTTCCTGGACCTAAAATAGGCCTATGAAAACAGAAGGATTTTTCCTGCAGCTACTTGGAACTATCCTCAGAACCACCTGCTTCCTCCATTCTGAGGGGCAGTGTTTGTTTGCTCACTATGTCATGCATAAAGAAAAACAAAAGACCTTCCTGTCACCCAACAGAAAGTGCTAGCAAGACAGTAAAAGCAAAGTCAAAACAATCATACAGACACACACTAATGCAATACTATAAAAACAGGAGCACCTTGAAGTGGCACCAAAACTAGGCTACTACTATTTCACAGCTTTGCCAGGGAACACTGCTTCCCTGATGTTAATAATGAAGACCTCATGTGGTTGCCCCAGCCCCAGAAGAAAAGGAGTGTTCTGCAATGTGCCTTGCTTCCCACAGCCTCTGTGAATGACCCAGGGAATTCAGATCCTCAGGGCCTTCAGAAAGTCAACTGAAATTCAGAGCAACAGAACCTTGGTGGCTAAACATTACAAGATAGGTTAGATAGCAATTATTTTGTGTGTGTGTATGTGTGCTGATGCTGAATACTTTTAAGATAAGGTACATTTTCCTTTCTTCAAAAATACGTACTCAATGGCAACCCAAAATTTGCTGCTTTCTTTTAATTTCAATCCATCAAGCTACAACTCTCTCATTGAAATGGGAGCATTAACCAATACATTTCTTTCTGTGATGCTAGGACCCATGCTGTCCTGTGAAACCTCTGCATGCAGCTGGATGCCACTGTTGACCATCCTGTACATGCAAGTGGTGCTTTGCAATTTAATTTTTACATCATAACAGAAGATTTTTAAGGGAGGAACAAACGTATTCCAGGAATTCACCAACAGTGAAACGTTATTAACATGACAGACCTACACTATCACAGACTGTGAAATATGAAAAAGTGTAGAATGTATCAGGATGATGTTTGTGTAAGTGTCTCAAAGGAATCATTTTGTAACTTATATAAATAGACCTGCCTTAAGGAGCTTCTGGGGTGTTTTCCTTCTGGCAGGTAATACACCACACGCAGAAACATGCTGAAGTGTTACCGAAGCACCTTGTGTTGTCCTATTTTATATAAAAATAGGTTTAGTTAATAGCAGGAATGGAATGTTCCCTTTCTAGCAGTAGGATCTACCATAGTACTTGCACAATACTAAAAACAGCTCTGCTTGTTTTATGAAGTGAGGATCAGCCTGATGAATTTAATGTAACTGAGATTCTGGAAGACCCACTGTGTATTGCAGTTTCATTAATAGAGTGTGTTGAAAGAACAAAGAGGGGGGTAGTTGTCCTGAGATATTCAAAGGGCTTGCTTCACAACCAAGGGAAAATTCAACTTCATCTCCCACTCACACACCAAAAATCCTGTGAAGAACCTATCCAGAGCCTGAACTGTTGCATGCAGCAGAGATTAGAGTAGGCTTCCAAAGATACAGATACAAACCTTACCAAACCTCCTTATAGCCTGACCACGTCCTACGGCCACACAAGAACTTTATGCTACAGCGCTAATCATGACAAAGGTGTGGGAGAACTCTCAGGGTCAATGAAGACCTTGTTAAGTGCCAATTTGCATGGTCAGAACAGTATCCACATGCATTACTATTTGGCAAGGCATTGGCAGTTGTGTTTTAGCACACGACATTAACTAGTCTCTTGAAGAAAAGTTTTCAGATGCTTTTTTTCCTTCACTGGCACAGACTGAAGCATTATTTATACTCCTCAGCCCAGAGTTAAATTTCCTATCAATAGTACAGGTAAAGCCATTTAGATTTGGGCTACAACTCAAGTTACAACCAGAGACAAGGTTACTACTTGGACATACAATTAAAATCTTTGTCAGAAGATGAAATCAAGATTGGGATGTGCGACATACTGGAGTAAGGATTAAAACAAATGTCAATAACAGTTCTTCCTTGCAGAGAAAAAGTACAGATTTGAAATGGCATCAAGAACGTCTCATTTTTCACAAACAAAAGAATCACAATGAAAATTTCACTACTGTATTCCTTTGGGGAGTCGCAGCACAATGGCTCCCACACTGCTACACCAGGTCTGCCAAATAAACCAACTCAGCACACATCCTTAAGTCAAGAGATGGCATTGTGAAGCCACTCACATGACACACCTCTAGTTCTTCTACTCTGGTACTGCAATATATGTCTGACTATAAATCCATTCTGGAAACGTATCTGACTACAAATGATGACAGCGTCTACTTTGAATGCAATTATTCTTTGAAAGGTGCTCATTACAGCTAACTGATTCCTCTTTGATAGAACTAGTACCTGCAACACACTGGCATTCAGTGCTTCCAGTAGTGAACAGTTCTCTATATTGCTAATTAATGTGATTACACAACCCTCTCAGATACACTGTAATTACATTCGGGTCTAT
Source organism: Tympanuchus pallidicinctus (assembly GCF_026119805.1). Classification (NCBI taxonomy): domain Eukaryota; kingdom Metazoa; phylum Chordata; class Aves; order Galliformes; family Phasianidae; genus Tympanuchus; species Tympanuchus pallidicinctus. The sequence continues at coordinate 17,900,884 of NW_026294747.1, forward strand.
GAAGAACAACCTTTACCATCTGCATATTTGAAGAGGGAAGTATTTTATTTGGATAATGATGGGGATTTTTTTCTCTTTAGCCAAAGGGGGAACCCTCTACCAGGGGATTGCTTTCTGAGAACTTGAACCCAGTGTGTTTATGCTGATGGTGTGTTATTCCCTGTCATGCTTAATGGGAAGTCTGTCAAGCTTTGTTTGCAATACTAGCAGTGGTAGGTTTTCTGCTACCATTCTTCCCCCCCAGCAGTTCTGAATAATTGATGCGTTTTACAAATTTTGTAATTAAAAGACCTACTGGAGTTACTATAGTAACAAGGGCCTTTAGAAATCAATTGAATAAAACAAAAAATAGGGTTGATTGGTTGGCTTTGATCTTTTCTCTTTGTTCACTGTTATTAAGAATATTCTGAAAGACTTTTTTTTTTTTTTTTTTTTGCCTCAACCACAGAGTTCACTTTTATTTCAGGCTTACACTGCATAAACAGTATAGTATTCATCATCGAGCCACTGCATAAATATAGGTAACCTGTACATTATTTTCTTCCCTAACAAATGCAGAGCAGCTTCACTCAGACTGCTTTATGATAACCTGATGTGATTTAGTGTCTCACTGCTGCTTACCTAGCATTAAAATATCTACGTGGAAAGAACTCTGAACAATGATGAACACTGATAAAGATTTCACCAATACTCATATTGAACTTATATTACAAGGACAAAACCTACTATTCACTAATTTCAAAGTGAGGTTCAACTTGCAGTGCAGTTAACTTGTTGGGTTTTTTTTTTTTTTTTTAAAGCCTTTTAGTTTTGATTCCACTGGCATTTGACTCTTGAAGTGTCGGTTGGAAGAGCATTTTACCTTGAAAATTTACTGCAAAGAAATAAGCTCTTACTCAATGGTTCCATTCATTCTCATACTATGTACTGAGCCAGACCATCAGTTATGACAGATCAAGCATTTCTTGCTTTTCTGTTGTGTTAGCAGTTCAAAGAACAACTCAACTGAGAACATGTTTATGCTAATCAGACTTTATACTGTTATTGTGCTCTTTGTATCTGTTGTTTCCATAGAAATAAATAGGAGGCATTACTTCCAGAGCAACTTACGTATACCATCAATTACACTGACAGACAACACAAGTCCTTCTAAACCAACACTGTATTACGTTACTTTAGAATAACTCCTCCAATACAGCAGAGGAATAGTAGTACCTGTTATCCTATTACTTAACTTCACCTAGGTTTTTAATTGCTCAATACATAAGCCACTGAAAGAAATCCCACCAGAAACTTCCACTAGGAAGAACATTCCCCCAGATACAGACTATGAGACAGTAATACTGTGGATCATAGATGTGCAAGGAGGATGTGACTGTACTTACCAAATTCTAACCTACTCCACCTAAACAGAGCGTTGCTTGCTTTGGGACTGCAAACACATCAGCAGCAGCATAAACAACACAACAGAGTTGCAGCTCACATTAGACAGGCATAATTTCCACTCAAGGAGTTTTCTTAAGAAAGGATGAACCCACCTCAGTTCTTAGAGTCAAGAGACAGAGCCAAGTCTGGACTCTGCAGCAAGCAGCCACTTACACTGCACTTCTACTTACAGCGATTAAGCTGAAATGTTTTCCTCCATAAAACAGAATTACCTTTCATTAAGCTGTTCATATAATTTTTAGGATCTCCTTCAGAAATTCCTCCTTTATAAATAATTGTCTCACTTCCTTGCAGAATTAAAATGAAACTTTGAATCTGGATGTCCCAAACCGCATCTACCCAAATATACAGGAAGTTTTTCACCTGCCTAGTTCAGCCACTACTCTACTGAGCTATGGCCCAATTTGTTCTTAAAAAAAAAAAAAAAAAAAAAAAAAAAAAAGCAAGCCCAGTCTTCAAAACAAATCCATTCCACTGCCTTCTGGAGTCTAATTTCCCAAGTTACAAAGGCACAAAGCAACTGGAAACTCCTGTTTTCCTTAGCAGAAAACTGAAGCACCCAGACAGTCAGGCAGAGTAGAAAGGAAGAGAGGCATGCACTCAAGTCTTGTCCTGCCTTGCAATAGGAACAAGAGCATGGTGTTAGACGAGATCTGCAAGGCACACTGAGGAGTAAATCCACCACACAGCTTATGAATAACCGGTAACACCTACAATTTCAAATGACACAATCATTTTTCTCCTGAAAAGGCAAACTTAGTAACAAATCAATTCTGCCACTTGTACATCAAATTGCCAGAGCTTGAGAATACTGTAATTAAAATCTGTTCTTTAAAATATCTCATATATGACTTTTGAAATAAATTCACTAAACCAGGTAAATTTACAGTCCCACACATTGGAATTAGACTAAATTTCCCTATTTCTTAACAGGGCTCACTCCATACTCTCCATGAAGATGGTCACTTCTCTTTGTCTTTTTCAACTACACCATTTCAAAAGCATTTATTCCTTCATAAATTGTGGTAGCTGAAATAATTTCTCTCTATGCTGCCATTGCTCTGTTTCTGTGAAGCAAAACTTGTCCTTTACCTTAAATAATCAACATTATTAAGCAGCTATTTTGTACTGGTCTCAAGAACCATTGCTTAAAACAAGTTTCAGTGCAGACAAGAGATGTGAGTTCAGATTTTAGATACACTGCTGCAACTAAGATGAACATCCAAACCTCTTCCTGAAGTTCAAGACTGATTTGGAAGTAATAAATTGCACCATTTTTTTATTTTTTTTTTTTTAATATATATTTACATTATATTAGTGAACTTCTCAGGCCTTTGGATTTTTTTATATTGGTTCTCATTTATAATTTTTTTATAATGGTTCTCATTTAACATAACACTAAATTACATTCCAGTCCTAGAAGCAGCTGTAAACACAGTGCAGAATCATTATCATACAATGTTTGCTTCTAGAAGAAACTGAACAGAAAGAACTGTTCATTTTCTACGCAGAAAGAAGTAACCAATTTACATGTGATGCACCAGGAATTTGCTTACTCTGAGAAGATGAACTCCATTCTTAACTCACCTGCAAGAGCATGTCTGTCTCCTCTAATCATAATAATTCCTCAGAATAGATTGTGCACACTCTATGCACTGGGCTCAACACAGTCTTTTACCATAAGTCTCAGAGAGACTACCCTCTAATAACTACTCAATAACCTAAGTCATTCCAGGAAGACATCATCCCATTTCTTGTTTGGAACTGTAACAGAATGCTGAAGATGCTTTGCTATGACCCCCAACTCTCATTCACTGGGCTGCAAATTCAAGCAGTCCTGGAGTTGATCTTCCTCCTTGCCACAGTTTCACATTGGCTGCTGTGCTGGTCGGGGCAGAGAATATGACACAATCAGGTTGCATTTACTTCAACTTATGATGAGCTCATGGTAAAGCCAGGCAAAAGCCCCAAACAACACATTTGTCCATTCGGTATTATCAGCTGACACAGGTTTTAGCATATTTTGTTTTGTTTTAATGTGACTTGAAAGAAATCCCTTCACCTGCACAGGTTTGAAGTTATTCTTTTTTATTTTAACTGCATTATATTTTTCTGCCTAAGTTGCTACAAGGCATACTAGTATTTGTAAGATACTAACAGAAGGTATTTTAATAAATAAGTTGAGATGTTTATAAAGTGACAATAAGCTTTATAGCTTCTGGCTTGAGTATTTTGTAAGCAGGGTGTGAACTAGAAAACAGCATACCAAAACTCATGTGTCATCTTCACAAGAACTCGTCCACCTCTTATTACACTACCTACAATGCTTGGTGACCTGCATAAAAACAGTCAACTAATACTGTTTTTTTCAGTAGAGCTGAAAGGGAAAAGAGAGAGGGTTTGATCATGCGTGTGGTATGCCCTAATTCTACTCAGCTGTATAATATTTAAAAAAAGAATGATGACAAGCCTTCTGACGTACCCAGCAAGAGTCATCATTATTGTGACACAAGCCAAATCCAAAAATAGACGTCTATGTACTTCAGAAAGAAAGAGAAAGAGACCTTCCCATAATGTGAAATAAGGAAGCCACCTTAGTTTGTCATAAAACAGAAGTCAGATTGCTGCAGGGCTGAGGAATCATTTGTCACCAGACGGGTATGTGTAAGTTGTTGCTGGATACGATCTACAGTGAGCTGCACAAACAAGTTTCTGTAATGAGTATGCACAGTGGTTTGCCTTCCTGCAACATGGGAATATTACTCAAATGTGGGTGACAGCACAGTGAGAACTATTCCTCAAAACATTTCATCATCATACACAGAATTCATTTCTGACAAAACGCCACTGCTGAGCAGAATGTAAATTCTTTGAGTTTACTGACTGCTAGCATTCTCACTGCTCCCTGAGTTAACTGTTCCAACCACAAGCCTAGAGAAAAAGCTGTCAGATAAACCAGCAGTTAAAAGAGCTTGCAGAAGGTATTCCAAACACCAACAATTTTAAACTTGACTGAAGTAGTGACTACTTCTTGTAGTATCACTGAAGGCTCAAAGTTCACTCTATCACTGAAGAAAGTCAATGCCAACTGGTGCCGTGCCAAGTGCATCTTACACTCTGTAATTGCAAAAGTACAGCTGGGCAGTAAGAACTCAGAGAGCATAAAACCTCCAAACTTTTAAAAACAGGCAGGACATCCAGAATCCAATCCCAGCTCTAACACTGACTTGAATGGTAGCCTTGGAAACTTTCTGTGCCATATCAGTAAAATAGGCATGATGCTGTGCTATTAGCTACAATACTCAAATGAAGACAAGCCTCTCCAGAAAAAAATGCTAACACCAACCAGAGGTACCCCATTAAGCGGTCTTATTTTCACTTCCCTTTCTCTTTTAATGAGTTCTATCAGCCTCTCAAACAGATCTACTTTCCATCTCATTTCTTCAATAGCACAGCCCTATCAGGGAATACAGGTCCCACATTTTCAAGTCTTGACTGTAACCTGTCACATTTATTCCCACACACAGCTTTCCACATACATGCATAGAGAAACAATATGGCCAAGCCTGGAGATATCTGCAAATATTTTAATTGCTTCCAATGACCAGCAAACAAAAGAAAAGTGGAAATAGTACCTTTACTTTGTAAGTGAGAAACAATTCATATCCTCTCCCTCAGTTCTGTGCTTTTCATGGAACGGTACTATAGAAGTCACTGCAAATCCTTACAGTGGGTGGTTGCTTACTCTTTGCTTGTAATAATTCTCATCCTCACTCATTCATCTCTTTTTCTAGTGAGGAGCATGAAAGCAGAGAATTCGAGTTTTTTCCCCCCTCCAAATCTCTAGCTTGTTATGGGTTTCCAAACAACAATCTATATTCACACATCAGCTCTTCAAGAACAAAGCATTTTTAGAAGGCCATCATATCCATACTTCACTAAAGAAAACTGAATTTGTTATGTGTGTATGTATTCAGGGTTTGTTGGTTTTTTGTTTTGTTTTTATTTTATATGTGTCTACAGTAAACCCTGGTTTAAAGTTAAGCTGCTGTTAGTTGACTGTAGACTGTTATTGGTACCAGTCAGGCAGGTTTCCTCCAATACACTGTAATAAGCTCTCACATTTACTTATGTGTGTGCACGTATGTACATTTTTTACCACAGAATTCTTAATTTTGCTATTTATGGTAAAAACGTCAAAATGAAACCCCTCATTTTCAAAGTCAGAGCTAAAACAGGTATCAAAGTTTGCAAGTAGTTATGCCTAAGAACTGCAAAGAAAAAAAAAATGACAACGGAATAAAAACATGCCAAGCCAGATCAAAGAAGTGAGGGGAAAAGCTTGGAAAGAGACTCATTTGAATAGCAATCTAAATAGCTTCTCAGACAAATAGTAAGAGATCCCATTACAATCCAAACATAACATACCTAACACTGTATTTCTATAATGATGGCATTCACCCATTTACCAATATTCCTAAAGAACAGCAAAGCCAAATTCTACCCGCTGTCCCATGGCTGGTTTCATAGACCTCTAAAGCCATTTAAGCACACACTCGCATTTAGGAAGCAGTTCTGACATGCCAGTTACGCAGGCTAGCCACCTTCTGTCCTGACCTAAATTCACTTTAGGTGCTGACTTGCATTTGTTTGCAACCAAAATGTTTACATCTCTCAGATTAGTTTATTCTAACATGCGCACAGGGCACAGTCAAATAATTTTTCTTCATAACCCAGAAGTTCAAATGGTCACACTCAAGCCCTACCCAATCTCAGTTTCATCACTTCAGTGGTCATGTTTGGGGAAGGCAGTCTGGTATTTCTGCTCAACGGAAAGAGGCACCAGATGCCTACAGTGAGACACGCTTCTGATTCCACAGAAGTTTAAAGCACACAACACGCTGCATAAACTCTAAGTTCTCTTTAAGTCTTAATGCTAGTGAGGGGATAGGAATTAGCACCAAGTCTCAGTTCTTCAACAATAAATGTTTAATTAGTAGGTTTCGGCATAATACAAAGGTGCTTTCTCTAATCCCTCTGCTTAAGTCTGGAAAGACTGGGAAAAGCTTACTCCTGGTTTTACGAGCAATATACCTGCATAAACCAGCAACTGAGACTCAAATCACAAACATTCCACTAACTCAATCCCAGGACACAGATGACTAGTCATTCAGGGAGACTGCATGATGTTGTATTGCTTTATAAACCTTTTACAAGCACACACTTCAGATGACTTGAAAACTCAGTAGTGGCTTCCCGGGTAATGTGGCAAGCCCGAATTCATACCAATAAAACTTTTATATCGGACCAATCTACCACCTAGTATTTTAGCATTACATACTATGCAAGGAAACAGTTTTAGCAAGCCTGAAACCATATGTATTTGTTCTACCTCCTCAGGTCTCCTCAGTGACTCCACAACTGCCAGGAGCAAACGGTACCAGCTGTACACACATGTGAATATTTCTCAGGCACTTTGAGAGAATTATCTATTAAGCATAAAGATGAGAAGCCTGCTACAACATCTACTCTACTGATGTGCAGGTTGTCAGAGAAAGTGGAGGACCGTTTCTTGACCTATATTGCACATGGGTTTCTCCATAGCAAATCTACAGTCTGAATCTGATTTCAGGGATGTAGTTTTAAAATAGCAAAGCTGCATCCAGTGGCACACCAAAGAGCCGATCCTGGCTCTCAGCCCTCTCCAGCTTCTGAATCCTTGTGAGCAAGAAATGAAAGAGCTGGTCACATCCACCAAGTGGAATGAATTAGCTGCTCACAAAAGACAGCATTTCACTCAGAAACATTATTCTCTGAATACGAAAGTGACGAAAAAGTCTGTGTTTCTGTAACGTGAGCGTGTTTAAGAGTCCCCTCTGGATAATCTGTATGTAAATGAGACAACATTAGTTGCAAGCATCTCTGGGAACTTAAACCGGCTACACATTCTGAGAGTTAAGTAAAAACAGAACCACGTGAGAGAACCCCTAATTACCACATAGCAAGGGAACTGATTAAAACCATCAGGCAGAGATCCTGCGTTTCGTTAAATAAATACACCAAGTTCAGCTTTATTGTTATTCTAGCTGATGAAGGAAAAATAAATTCTACCTCTGGATTCATGAAATTACCTAAATTCAAAGACTCTCTGGCAGCAGACTTAGAACAGTTTTGTTTTTTTTTCCTAATGTTTGTATTTAAGTAGCCTACTACAGTTATTTGGCTAATATAGAATAGTGAAATAGTTAACCTCATAGCATTTTAACATTCTACACAGAGCCATTTCTTTGGCCTTCGGATGGTAGAGTGCAACTAATAAAAGAAACATTAAAATACCATTTCAATCATTTTTTTGAATCAAAAGCAGAGAAAAACTAGAGAATGTTTTGGAATGATGGACATCACCACCTCATTTATTTCCTAGCTTATAGGGTTTTTTTTGCTACACTCTGCCTACCGCATTCAGTATTCAAAACCAACTGCCAAGAGCTTGAGCAAACAACCTCAGTGAGGTCATTTCTGAGTAGCAATTTCACAGAAGGTTTACCTCATTTAGAGAAAGATGGGCATGAGTTTATAAGTAGGGAGCACAATTCTCTTGCTACCTGGAAACTCGACTTAGTTGCACTCCTCAAGAGAAAAACAGTTCATCAGTCATGTCAATGTTTGCAGTCCATAACTCACTGGTAAACAAAATGTGTTAGTCAGAATTATCTCTGTTGACACTTCCTAGTTTTTAAGCGTGATGAAAAGATGTCTTTACTTTTTTCCCTCACCAATACTACCACGAGATCCCCACATCCAGAACCAGGATGTTCGGCTAATGGGATTCTGTGCTCTGGTCTCCACACCACTCTCTCTCCAAACATTAATAATTGAGAAACAAAACAATGAAAAGATGGAAAAAGAGAGGCATGAGCACACTGTAACTTGCATGCTCACAGTACTGCTGTTTCAATTGACATAAAATTCTCTGCAGCTGCTTATCCACATATTAACAAGTTCATTTCTGTGAATGATATTCTGTGTGTAGGATCACACAAGGTTAAGACAAACCAATACCTGCTTTTGTCAGCAGCTGGTATAAGATGGCAAATATTGGAGCCACTTTTTCTAAAAAAAAATAAAAATAAAATAAAATAAAAAAATACTGAGTGAATCTCTGGTGCATGAATGTTCTTCATCATAAAGCAGCAAGTAATGAAACTAAATGATCTGCTTCTTAGTGCTTCAGTTACACAGAACGCACTTTGCCTATCTCTTAAGTTGAAAATTATGTTTAAATGAAATAAGGTCATGCCTTCAACACTGTGATGGACAGGAAGGTAGGGGAAGAGACACTGTCAACCGAAACAAGATCTCAGCCCATTGAGACCTCATGGCCAGATTTCAAAACTATTGATTTTGAAAGCGTCCAGACAGTGAAAATACTCTGATACGCTGCAGTAAAATGACAATATAGCTGTACTCAGTTGAAAGAGGTAAAGGAGTCTGTAATAGGATTTGACTGCTGCTGAGAAAACCTTAGATCTTGAATAGCAGAAATAGTTTCAATTAAATGAAAGGCTACAAGAAAACTGAGGAAACACTGCTCATACCAAATGTATGCTCACTTCAGTGATGATTTCATTTCTCTCAGGAGACTCCCTAGAGCGCTGTCTCAATTTTGTGCTCAGGCAGACAGACAGTTCTTCTTGCTTTTTTGCCATACTGCGCACAACCCCATAACCTGACCCACTGCAGCCCATCAAGCCTAAGAACTCAGCAGCACCATAAATGCCACATCCCAGCTCTGGAGTAGGCTGCAAGCAGCAGGCATGGACCCAATCAGCCCAGACTCAGTCTCACCTTGCCACAGAGCTGTCATGTAACACTTCATCCTCCCACACTTGTTTCTGTCTGACTGCACTGGAAATTCTTTGGTCCTAAGATGATGCCTAATGAAAGGCTGGTGTCCAAGTCAGGGCAAGCATGCTCTGCAGCCAAGGTTACTGGGTGTTCCTCCGGTACAAACAACAGCATGCCAAATTAACACAGATGACGTGACACTAGCACATTATATGAGGCATTCAGTACATGACTGGCTTAGGCTGCCAGCATCAAGAGGGATGCAGGTAACCTCCAGAGAGATGAGCAGAGGCTTCTTCCTGAAGATGGCCAGGGACCTAGAGAGGCCCACAAGGGGAGGATGAAGTAGCTGAGCTTGTACAAGCTGGGTATGATGACATTAAGAGGTGATTTAAAAGCAGCCTACAGCTACCAGAAGGGTAGCTGCAAAAATCAGGGCAGTCAAATTCTTCTCAGAAGTGTCAAATGCTGCACAGGGGGGCATTAGACCACCATCCGTGACTTGGGAGGCTCAGGCTGAACTCAGATAAACTTCTCTAAAAAGTGAGTTGGTTGCTCAGGGAGTGTGGAATCTTCCATGCGGAATTTTCAAGGTTTAATAAGGCTAAGCCACTCCTTACATAATCTTCTTCTGGTAAGAGTGCAGCTCTAGGTAGGAAGTTAGACTAGATGACCTGCAGGAGTTCCTCCTGATCAGCATTCCAGTGATTCTAATGTGACCAAGTAGTTACTCAGCACAGTCACAACTGCCATCTCCCAATATATTCATTTATATTCTTCCTACTCTCTGTTGGATGTAATTCAGAAGCTCACAGTTTCACAGGGAACGAATCAAAGGTGCAAACTGCCCGTTCACACAACTTCTGATGTTGTGGGGATGTAGGATGTAACAGCATGTATCAATGACATTAAAGGAAAAAACCCACAAAACATATAAAAATGAAACACTTCATTCCTTCTCCAAGTGCTGTTTTTGTTTTAGCTTATCATAAGCTGAGAAAAAGATAGAGGTGAAGAGAGGGAGAAAGTACAGCATTCAGTGTCCATAAAAATAAGCCTAATATTCATTAAAAGCCTGAACATTTGGAGCAGAAACTCATGCTTAAGCAAAGCTTAATGCTTTCAATACCACAGCCCTCTCTGTCTGAGTATTGTTATCAAAGAGTGGCTGATTACTTGCATTAGGAAGTTGAGGCCAAAGAATAATGTCTCCCAAAACAGCCAGTTGGAAAAAAAAATGCCCCAACAGCTGTGTTATTTCTGAACTACAGTTGTGGGAAAGCTGTACTATAAGGTCAGATTCTGATCTACTACATCACTGTAGATCGAGACAACCTCTACTGCAGACAGAAGCCATCCTAAATGTAAAATAAACTCAGAGTCCGGTCCATGATGTGTAGCACAGACAGCAAACTACAGCTCATTAGCATGGCTACACTGTGCCAATATTCAAACAAAATCGTTACCATGTTGGTCTTAACCTCAGCTACTAACTGCAACAAGCCATAAGTATTTTAAGAGAAGAGGCAATTCAGACCCCAAGAGATCTCATTCTGGTTCACTCCATAAGCTTCTACTAACTGTTGCATCCAATTCGGGCTGTCAGTTTCACGAACTACTATATATTAAACACCACCAGAAAGCTGACTGTGCCTTCCCAATAAAATGAAAATGCTGAGTACCTTTGGAGGTGAATGAAGCTTGATCCTGTGGTTGTGATTACAGTTTGATTTGCAGGAATAGCAGATTGTATCATGCTCCTATACAATCATAGCACAGGTTTCTGAACAAACCATTCAATCTTTTTAAAATTGCCAAACTGACTCCTTCCCCCATCTCAAAACTAATCTGCGTTTTAATAGTCGAACATCTAGCATGTAGACCTAGCAATAAGGAAGACACTGCCCTGCAAAACTTGGAGTCTAAATACAGAATAAACTCTTTGGTAAATAGAAAGCAGGGATTTTGAGGAGAGGAGAGGAAAAATATAGTTTACTCCTCTTGTCTTCCGCACTGAAATACTTGACAGAAAGAGGGGAATTTTGTGTTGGCAAGGACTGAACAAAGAGAAGCTGCTATCCCAGGACAAAAATGTGGACATGACAGCTCTAGAACACAATGAGAACTCACAGCAGCTCTATTAGGGCAGGTATTTATACAGCCTTCTTCTACTCCTACAATGAGTAAAAGGAAAACCAGTATTTCAAAAGGAGCTCCTTTTGGGTTTGCTACCAATCATATCCTAACTTAATACTCTTAACCTACAGACCTGAATACATAATGTATTTCTTAGCATCCCTGGCATTCCGATCTGAACAATTGATGCAAAAAGTATTTTAAATAATAAATGAAGGTCAAACTAAGTGATTAATGGGTTCCTTAATGTGTTATGCTGATTTTCTTCCAAAGAAAGCAGCTGCTTTATATAAACGGCTTCATTCCTCCTCAACAGCAAATCACAAGTGAAAGAAATCACTCCCACACGAGTCCTTTAAAGCTCACACTGTTCATCACTTAGCAGGCACAAAAAGTAACCTGTTGCCCCTGAATAACAGAAAAGTGTCCTCAGATGAACCAGTTTCAAACAATGAATATTACACATTTTTACAGATGTTCACTGAGCAATCTCCTCACAGACATCTAGGAAAGTATTCAGGCCAGGAAAGGAACAGATTAGTAATTCATAGACACAATCAGACACAAAATTCAAATCAGAATTTGTCTTGCAATCCCTAGCTAGGACAAATATCAAGCACAACTTTACTGTCTTCTTGTGGAAATCGCTATGGGTGACAAAGTCAGACAAAGCCCAGGCGAGCTTCATGAATATTTTTAAGCAAGAAGTATTGTGTGCTCCCATCCAGCTGGCTCAAGGGACTTGAGAACAAAAGATCTTGCCCCCCTAAGCAAAACACAGATTGAAAATACAAGTGACAGTAGCTTCTCACAATTGTGGAATATCAGAGGGAGCTATAATACACAGCAGATTGTTCAAATCAGCCTTACTCAATCACTCGAGCACTTCTTTGTTATGTACTCTCATCAGAGAGATACTTGGCAGCATTCACATATAAATCATTGGCAGCTTTTTGGATCATTTCTCTTAATGCAGAATCAGCTCAAACTCTTCAGTATTACGATGCTTCACTAGAACGCTTTTCAGCAATGTAATACACTGCTGAAGGCTCAGGCAGATGGCTTGGCTGAGACAGTTTGCAATTTGAAAAAAAAAAAAACAAAACAACACAAAAAAGTCAGTGAGTCTTTTCCAGATTATATCACATATACACAAAAAAGCCAACCAAACAACAACAACAAAAGTCAACGCTTTCAAAAATGCATCAGCTAGAAAGAACAGGGTCATGAAGCAGACTTCGTCACTGATCCCAGCCACAGGGTTATACCCTGACTAGGTCTGCTTTTATTTCTATGAGGGATTAATTGGTAGACTCAGTCTCTTTTCTTTCAGTGCAATGTCTGGCACTGTAACATGCAGAACTCACCATACTTCTGTCCTGAAGCTGAAAAGAGACCACATATAAGGCTAAGGCAAGCGGGAAGCAGTTCTGACAGCCAGAGGAAAACTTGCTGGAAAGAGCCTGGAAAATGAACCAGCCTCATGTATCGTGCTTAGATTTTAGAATTACGAAATGTGTACTGGTCTGTGAGAAATATTAGTTCACGTTCTTCATCACAAGTTTGCTAGGCTTCTGTTCTGCCAATCCAGAACATGCCACTAGCATGTCACTCTGTGTTATTGTTTTTTTCAGTTAAGAAACATCATATTTTCAAAGACTAAATTAAAAGCTGATGAAGAAATTATTCTCTCCCATCATCTGCTAAGGGAATACAAACTGAAGAGTTGTGCTCTGTTCTTCAAGCTGCTGGCAGCTTTGCTATCAGTGCAGTAAATTACTTTCAGGTTATTCTGCTTATTTTCTCAATGCTAGATACGAAAACCATGCTTTCCAAAGCAAGTCATACCAATATTCAACCTGCAAAGAAAACACACTGCTATCTCTGACACTATGATCTATCCAGATGCCTTCTTTGGGATTCCATTCAGCCAAGTTCAGTTACTATCATCGACCCTGCTTTTTTTAGCAGGCCAAAATTTAAGCTATGGCTAAAACTATCTGAAACTGCAGACCATCAGGGCTGATATCAGAACTCTCATTTTCCTCAACATTAAACTGCAGTGAAGTAGTCATAGAATTTTTATTAACTATTCCACTGTCTGTTCAGGGTTATAAGGAGGCAAAACTAGAATTAGTCAAGATTCATAACACTCAGATGTCAGAAACATATGGTCTGCTGAAGACAAATGTGGCATCAATTGCGCATTATATAAACTCAGACAAATTAGGAAGGATGTTTAGAAGAAGCTGCACACAACACAAAACAGCCTTGCTGAAGCCAATCAGCAGCTCTGAATTTTAAATGATCTGATATGGATTAAGTATTGGTTTTCTCTTAAGTCTCCACTTTTATTTTCATCTGGTAATTACATCATATCTCTACCAATAATCAAGTTTCACATGTAAGCAGGGATATTCTTGTTATATTGGCAGATATTGCACACTATTCTCCTGCTTGCTGATTTTCCCCTAAGTTTTCTTTCTTTCAAGAATGTGAAATTGCCATTAAATGAAAATTGTTTCAGATGAAAAGCTCGTCATCGCCTCTGGCAACTTATACCATGAAAAAAATATTTCAGAGTGATATTAAGTGATCATCCAGACCCAAAAATTCTCAAAATTACACCGGAAACTTTAAACAAGCTCTAAAGTGGTCACATTATGTATAATTACAAAGTCCTGCACTTTCCTTCCAAATAGTACTTCTCTACAGCAGGCCTGAGACATAGGAGAACTTAGGAGTTAAAATTCTGGTCTAAAGTTCATTTTTAAAAATATACTTGTGTCTTCTATTGACCTATAATCCAGCTAGAAACACTTCAAGTTTTCACCCTAAACTATTTATCTGAAACTATGCTTTAAACCAACCTTGGACAGATTTGTTAAGAATTAAAGAGTTAGGTGCTCCAGTTCACACTAAACGGCTCCTCGACATCAACTGCCACAAAAAGTAAAAATAAGGTATCTCACAGTGCCACTTCAGGATCAGGCCCTAGAAAGCTTTAGTTGAAATGCAGTCTCTAAGGACTGACAAAAATACTGAAAAATGTATGAAATAAGATTAATAAAATCACACTGGTACTGTGTCATGTACTGGAAACTACTCTCACAGGAGTCTTTGACTACTTCCTAGCTACATCTCTTGAACATAAGTATTGCTTAGTATCTCCTTTGCTTCCACTTTCACCTAGCGACTCTTGCAGCAAGAAAAGGTATGTTTATGACTAAACCTAGCTATTTGTTTCCAAATACATTTACATTGAAACTATTGTGCTTTTAAGGAAGGTAAGGAGTTATTCCTCTTCTCTCCACACATACTGCATATACAGAAGAACTGTCTAACAGAATAAAGCAACACTGCCCACCGAATCTTGCTTATGCAGTTGTTGATGTTAAGCATGCAGGGTGACAAACTGATCAGGAGATAGGAGACTTGCTATGTATTTGAACTGCTGCTATGTGGCTAAAAAGCTAAAAAAAAAAAAAAAAAAAAAAAAAAAAAAAAAAAAGAGATCCACATAAGAACAATAATTCCATAAGATTTGGAGTCTGCTGGGATGCTCAGTGCTAGTCCTTGTCTGTGCTGTCACACAAATTCTATCGAGAATGCAGAGTTCTGAGCTCACTTCATTATGTTTGGCACATGGTGAGTCCAAATGACCAACTGCAGCTCCAGGTGAGCAGAATCCCTGGCAAAATTCACACAAAAGATTTTTTCTGCGCACTGCGCAGCAGCTCCTAACATTAAGGCTGAGGACAAACATTTGTGCAGACACCAGGTGAGGCAACAAGCTTCTCTGGGCTTCTTGGGGAGTCCATAGTAAGACGGACAGCATCAGGGAGAGATTCAGCTCTGCTAAGCTAATACCCCCTGTGTGTCTTCACAGACCATGTGCAGAGAGGAAGCAGTGGTGGGCGACTGCTCATTTGTTTGATGTGCAGAGACAAGCCCCCGTGGTTACTTCGTATACTTTGGAGGCCTGATTCTCCATTGCTTTACTCTTCTGTCAGGCCAACGTGGCCAATTAACTGCTGGTTGAATCAGGCCCCTCATATGTAAATGGATCATTTGAAATTATACACATTACTTTACACGGAAAAAATTCCAGCTTTCAAAAAAATAAGCATATAAAATATAAAAAGACATTTAAAGTACACATGCGCATGCACACACAAGTCAGTTTTACTTTACCCTGCCTGTTCAGTAGAACAGATAGCCTGTTCTCTGACTCTCTTTTAACTGCAAACCTTATACTAGCTCTGTATATTTTGGACCCTTTCCCATCCTACCATGATTTCCTGTCTGAGTCTGCAGCCCATGGCAACAGCAGAAAATTGGAGAGCAGGCTCTGCAGATGGTGGTAGGCCCAACACCCTGTGCCAATTTAGTATCTTCTTCCATAACATGTGTGTTATCTAAGTCTTAGCTACAGGGAAGGGTTACCTTCCGGCTAATAAATTATACTAATTTTTATTTATAAACTGTGCTTGCCTTAGGGAAGCTCTGGCCTTTTGCAGTGCACATAAGAAAAAAAAATATCAAAACAATTCAGGAACACACAGCCTTACATATATATCATCATGCTATAAAAGGAAAATGATACTCTGAACTGCTGTCAAGGAATAAGAAAACTGGTGGTTTTATCACTTCATCCCAGCAGGTGACAGCTCACTGGGACTGTTTAAAAACAAAACAAAACAGCCCCCTCCCCAGATTTATTGACATACAGCACATACATCATCCCACAAAACAACCTGTGACGAAAAATGCAATTTCACATCAGCAACAAAACTTTGAGAGCCAAGATTATACACACGGGGAAAAGGTGCCAGAAACAACTCTGGAGCTGTATTCCAACAGGAAATCTAGTATTAGCATGAATCTTCCTTGAGTGGCTTTCATAAAAGACTTTGTATTGCCCTGCTCTGACACCCTCTGGGGGGGTGTATGGAAAACCAGACACGTTTTTCAAGGAGCAATATTGGAAAAGCACGCACTGTTGGAGTCACCTGCTCACTGGTGAGTCTGCAGAACCACATCAGCATGTAGATGCAATAAATCCTGTCAGCTCCTGGCACAGTAGGAAGTATTACTCATGAGACTAAAGCTTCTCCCACTTTAACATGTAAAGCCCAGTAGCTTTAGATGCAAAGTGCTGAAACAAAAATACCTCACGCAGACAGGTGGCCTCAATCCAAGTGATTTCAGTGGAAGATCCCCAGCAACTGCTTAGGAAACAATCTACTCTCTTCTGATGAGTAAAATCATACCTTTGCCATTACAGTGAATCACAGACTAAAACTGATGAGCCACTGCCATATTCCATAATGAAAGTCTCTGATCTCACAGCACTAGTAAACAAATATAGTACACTGGTACACAAGCATAGTACTCTGATCCAGCTTTTACTCTGTATGATGCCATCAAGCCTAGTTCTCAACTCTTATCCATATTCTTGACTTCTTGCCTTCGCCTTCTACTTACACCACTAAAGATATAATCATTATTAGGAACTAAGAGATTCACAAACCTATGTTCTGGGAGAAAAATGCAAGGTTCACAGCATCTTCCCAAATGCCTGTTTCTCCTCAGTTTAAGTTAGACATATCCCTTGCATCAAGCAATCACAGAAAAGCAACCAAATCAACCATCCTTCCTTCTTCCTTCTACTCATGACATGCAGTGCAGGAAACAAACATTTCAGTGTGTCATAATGTAGTCATAAGTGCAATTATGTACACTGACAAGAGATTTATGAGTGTATGTTTGAAGACCTGTATTTGTGCAGGGAACCAGGTTAACTATATCCCTGCCAAATGCTTGAACTGAAAATTCTCTGCATTTTCAACACAGCATACGGAGTCATAGCAAGATCAATTAGCCTCCCAAATTCAGATTTATCGTCAATTTAGTTGATCATTCTTAAGAAAAAGTCAGATTTTTTTTTTCCTGCAAATCTCAATTCATTTTCACAAGTAACAAGAATTTGATTTAATCATGTCCTGAATACTCACCACCGAAATCAAAAGAAGCATGAAACAAGAAGCAAGAACTAATAGAGCATTTTCAAAGGGTTGTGCTGTGTTGTTTTTTTCCCCCCCTAATTACAGATGTACTACCTCAAAAGAAGAAAAACCCCAGTAATAACTGGGAGAAAAGAAGCAGTATTTGCTACTCTGGATTCTGATCAAAGGTGCATTCAAGCTAATGGAAGTGATTCCTTTCTCTCTGTCAAAACTAAACTTTAAGGTAAGCAGTACTTCTCAGACACTGAGCCTGCTTTCAGTAGTAGCTCCTTGTGAACAATTCTGTCAGTTTTCCTACTTGCTGGTCTTACTGTCATCACCCTCAAGTATCACATCAGTTTAGACAAAACTGATAAAGTAATATTCACTAAAGCCCAGACTTCTACACATACTGTCAAAACATAAGAGAACTTTGTATGACACTTCTTGGAAGAAAATCCATAAAACTACAGACAAGCTTTAGATGTCTTCATATATTGATAACAGAAGGAAATGGTTTATCTTTATTAGTTGTTTTTAATATGACTGTGTTGCTTACTATTATAGCTTTCTATCTTCTTCCTCCCACTCTAAATTAAACAATCACTTCAGTGTAGGCATCCAAAGGCACCTTATAAATTTGAAATAACAACTTACAAGTACTAGGATCCATACTAAGACCATAACCAAGCTGTACCAGTTCAAATCTGGAGAGATTTTTATGATCCTTATCCTGGCAGTTTTGTTTAGTCTAAGCTCAGCACAAGAACAGGGCATGTATGTTGAAAGGAAAGATAACATTCAGAATTAAAGAGCAGAAATTCAGAATGCAATTAACCAGACATTATATCCAACCCCTTAAAAGGAAATAATTTTTGTTATATAGTATCCTTGTGTTATTATACATCCTTAACATTTTGCTTAGATCTGTGGTATTAACTCAGGAAATTGAAAAAAAAAAACGAAGGAAGAAAGGAAACCTCTCAACCATTTGTGATGCATAAACAGACGAGTATTTCTGAGGACAAATTTATGGTGTGCAACAATAATGTTTCTCATTGTTCACATTAATGATTCTTCCCAATCTCAGCATACAGTAAAACACTCCAAAATATTATCTGTCACAAAAACGCACGTAAAATCCAAGGCATTTGGCATGTTCCTACTGATCTCCTCCTAAGGTTTCTTCGACAAATTCTGAAGAATTGAAAGGGATGTGAAGCCAATGGAGCTAAAATCATTTCCCCATCTTTACAACCAAATAATCCTCTCAGATACCTGAAAAGACCAAGCACTCTATACACTGTACAGGCAAGGTTCCCTCAGCCTCAAGAGAAAGATACCCAGGCTGTGACAACATTTTCAGAAGGCAATAAAGGGTTGCACATTAATTCCAGCAAGAGTCAGACTCACAAGTGACCAAAGGACACCCTCAAAGACAGCACTCCAAAATGACCGTATGCAGACAGGTGCTCTCTGCCTTCCTGCACTTACACATACCTACGGCAGAAACGTGTCCTCACACCTGTGTTCCTCACAAGCTACAGAAGCATGCTGCTTCCCCAGCCATAAGGGGCAGCTGAGTGCACTATTTCAATAGTTGCACTATTTCAAGTGGAAGAGAGAGGTTAAAAGAGACTGCAGGACTGTCAGTGGCTTACCCAGAGTCAAAGTTAAAGATGAGTGAACTGTCCCGATGCAGCTAGACAACTGTTGTTTTTTGGGGATTTTTTGCTTTAATCTGTTTGCTTTGTCATCAGGCTGTACTGTATGGTGTATTAGACAGCCATTTAATTAAAGCAAACCAAACAAAACTGTATTTATAATAAATCCATAAGTTCTATTAAAACAACAAGAAGCAAAAAAAAAAACTCTGAAGAAAGACTAAGAGGCTAAACTGGCCCACTTCCCTGTCTCAGCAATTTGCCAATACTCAACTCCTGACCTTCAGCTGAAAGAGTAATGTGCTTTTCTCAACAGCACTAAAATGTAAATACCAGAGGAAAAATCAATTCACTGTCATTTTGGAATTAAGAAATAAAATAAATCCAGAGCTATACAGAGCCAAGAAAATAATAATTAAGTCTCTGTTTAGCTTTTTAACGTATAAGAAGTTCCAGCATAAACATACAGTTACATTTTCTTTTTTATTCTTCAGGTCCCAGTCAGAAGTCTGTAGATTGGTCTAGAATAAAAAGTGATAAAAGGATCCAACACGAACTGCAAGACTGTAAGCACTACAGAAAAGGACAAGCGGATTATGTCTTTCATGGTGTTTCTTCCCTCTCATCCCTGTAATATCATAAACAATATTTACTTTGATCTTACATAACCCCCTAGCAAATTCACCAGTTGTTATAAGTCTCCATGCATCAACTGAAAAGCTCGTCTGAAATGTTTATTTGGCTCCAGCTTAGTCTTCAGCTCACGATTATACCATAGATGTCCTTAACCATCATGAGCATTTTGGTGTCACTCCAGGAGAGCTACAGCAATTACTAATGCACTTTTTTTTTTGTTGTTGTTGTTTATATCAAGACTTCTTCATTTCTGCAATGGAAGAGAGAAATGCAGTCTCCTAATTGATTGCAATGTTACAAAAAAGCATTAGCTTTAGCTTTGTTTTTTTAAGCTCTCCCCTAAAAACAAACACCACAAAAATTCCACAAAAGCAATGCTTAGACTTTAATTTCACTTCTACACACCCAGCAGAACACCTGTCGATAGCCAAGATGCATCTTCTCGGTGGAAGACAGCATAGTTTGCACACCGTAAGAGGGAAAGCTTGATATGAAATAGGAGTGATGTACACCAACCTAAGATGATTAAGATGTTTTCCCATTTACTGACTTGATCATTCCTGAAAACTCTTTGCAAACTGAATCAATGACACCTTACGGCATGTTCCAGAAGGTGGTGATGTGAACTGAGGCATAAAGCTGGTAAAGTAGCCTAGTGAACATCAGACAATTTAAAAAAAAAAAAAAAAATGGTTCAGGTGCAATAATAGGACAAGTACAAGACCTACAAGTGCTCTGGCTTACAACTAACCTAAGTTATCTGAATTAAATGCATATATAACACCAGACAGTTTTTGTTTATTCAACAGGAAATTAAATAAATTCACAACTCATGTGACCAGAGTTAATTATTTTCATGGATTACAGCCCACAATCTGGGCTTTGCTGAGAGTCTACTTCAGAGATAAGAGCATAAAAAAGATCAATTCCAAGCAACTGCCTCTTAGAGGACCACCACCACAAAAACTGTCAGCCAGACTATAGCTCTGGAAATCACACAAGTAATAGGTTTCCAGCAAATGAGGAGGAAGCTAACAATTCTAAATTACTTTCGTCTGCACATAGCATGTCAGCAGGTAGATTTTAAAAGAGAAGGACTTACTAGTTTGCAATTTCATTTAACTTGTATTTAAAGGCCTGAGCCTTAGTTTCCAGTCATGAAAATGACAGCAGTTACAGCACACCCTTCCCTCAGAAGCTATTTTCAAACTATTAATTCTATTCCACATACTCCACGCCCACAAAAGCTGCAACAACCCAGCAGGCTACAGGCAGGTATAACACAGGCAGACACTTTAATTAGAGACTCAGCCATGCCCTGCCCGTAGCTGGCCAGTCCCAACACTGAGCTCTCCTCACTCAATGTGCCAACCATACCAAATCATACCAACTGAAGCCAAAGACTTCCTAAGTACTAGGATGAGATCACAACGCCAGCTTTATTTGTGACCTAAGTCAGAAGGCAAGTCTGGATGCGTTTGGGTGGAAGGAACAAACCTTAACTTCATCTATCAGCATTTGCGCATCTTCTCCTCTATTGTTACCTTCCCTTGATAAGGACTTGACTGTCAACAAGACTTCATTTTAAAGGCTTTCCTTGCTCACAAATGCACGGCTTTGTCCTTAAATCGACACTGATACTCCTAACTGTGTCTAGCAATAGTATTTCTTTAAACTCATGTTCTCTAAGGGAAGCAATCAGATGAATCAAAAGAAGGAATCAAACAAATAAATCAAGAAATCATGAAGTCACCATATTCCTGGTTTTACTACTATCACAAACTTGCTTAGATTTAAGCGGATGTCAAGTGTCAGGCACTTATATATTCAAAACAACATGGAAATTAGTCCCACTGAAACAAGAGCATAAGAAATAATTGATTGTTTATCAGCCAGCATCCTAAGAGTTGAATGTAAGCAGACATTTTCTCACGCTGCCTAGTGGTGGAGTAGAACTTACCATGCAAGGTAGTTTTCCACTCACTGTCCTGAGTGTAAGACTGCAAAGCAAAACTACTCAGCCTGTAAGGGTGTGAAGATATTTATAAACACTGACCACATGCACTAACTTGAAAAGTTTAACATTTACTACATAAGAGCTTGTTTCCAAACATTCAAGGGAATACAGATCGGTGAGGAATTTGCTGGGCACTTCTGAGTAGCTAGAGAGTTCTTAGTTTTGTTTTTCTTATTTAGAATCTTCTTTTCATTTCAATGGCTCGAGATAGTTGGTCAAGATAAACACCTACTGATTTTGCATTTTATATTAAGGACACCACAGCAAAACAATAATACCTTTAGCCTTATTGTTCCATTTTCTTACACTGCCATAAGTATCTTTAAACATGAACTCACTTTTAGTTCAACCTTAAGATCTTTGGTTGAAGTTTCCAAGCACGAGTATTTTTTGGGCCTCCTTTCCTTCAGAAGTAACTTAGATACTTCAGTCCTAAGCTCATGCCCCTCAGCAACTCAGTAATTGCATAAGTGAATTTTACTCAGTCTATTGTATGTAGGCATTTTCAGTACTTCACTTTTTACATTTCACGTAACACAAGGCTTTATAAGTTTAAACATCAGCATCGTATACTCACGCATTGCAACACCTGGCTAGCAAGGGTGACAGAAAAATGAAAGAGATAAGGCAGGAAGCTCTAGATGGGCCAAATAGTATGATACCAAATCATACTAGGTATAGGCACACAAATCAATTATTAAGGCAGGAAAGTGTTACAACATTAATACTGAAATCTCACCTCAATGCCATTAACATAATTTATTCAAAATGCACTTCCTCCTATGGTAGTGCTGAAACTGTCTTAGGAAAAACTCCAAATCAAGTAGAATTAAGATTTCTGAACAATTCTAATATATATAACATCTGTGCACTGGGTGAGAGCTCAAGAAAGAGGATGAAATCTGTAATGACAGTAATCAATTAGGGAAGTTCGCTGACAATCATCAGCACTCCCTGGATTAAGAAAATTCTGTCTTGGTCTCAAGAGCAGGTAGGCAGTTCATACTTGTAGCTTTAGCAGCAATCCAAACAGCAATAGACATCAGTCTGAATACCACAGGACATAAACTTTTTTTTCTCCACTCCAGAAGTTCCTTCTGCACAGACCTGGCTCCTCAGTTTCAGAGGAATAAGTTGTCACCAACATTGATTCCACTTGAAATAATCCAAATATCAGCCTTTGCAGATAGCAGTTACATACCGAGGGAGTTTCAATGCTTGATCTGAAACCAAATGAACTGAATGGATCCAAATTTTATTGCCACTGTGTAATATCAGCAATTTGAAAGAATAATTTAAGCCAGCATAACTACATTGTTTGTTTTACTACCTGAAAAATATGTATGCACGTATAAACCCACTATAAAGAAAGAAGTAATAGGTATTTTAGCTTTACTTGATCTTCCTCCTAAGATTCATATCTGCAGATTTTTATATTTTTAATTGTGCATCTAGTGGTTTGCATTTATAACAGACACGAACATGTATATACAAGCACTAACATTAGGCTCAGAGAATTTGTCCCTGTGGGTTTGTGGATACAAATCCAGGTACTTGTGGGAGTAGAAGCACACAAGATATGCTGAAGTATGTTTGTACAGAGGTGAACAAGCTGTAATTCAAACAAGATCATGGCTACAGCCATCTCATTTGCCATGGAAACATGCGTGAGGATCTAACATCTTCCTGCCTAGGAAGCCTGGTAAGGAATATGTGAGCACAGCAAAATGCACTCAACCTGACCCAATAAACAGAAGTTGCATAGCGAGGCCAATGCATCAGTTATGCTGTATACAGGCTGAAAAATCAGCAGCCATTTTTAAATCACAGCATCAGGTAAGTTGGAAAAGACCTTCAAGGTCAACAAGTCCAACCATCAGCCTGAGCAACCAAGTCCCATCACTAAAGCATGTCCCTCAGTGCCACATCCATGCCTCAAATACCTCCAGTTGCCAAGACTCCCCCACTTCCCTGGGCAGCTGCTCCAATGCTTGATCACCATCTTGTGAACAAAATATTCCTGGCAACAATCTGAACCACCCCTGGTCACCTTGAGACTATTTTCTCTCATCCAACCACTTATGATCTTTTCTCTAGGCTTCTGGATTTTCAGCCAATGCACTAATGAGGCTGCCAGACAGCCAGGTACTCAAAGGACACCTTCCTATCCACTTCAATGGAGGGATGGATGGCCTTTTATCCACTCTCCCATCTATGTACCTGAGCCTGCCCCCACACAATAAGAGGCACGATCCAAGAGCATTCCAGCCCAAAGACATTTATTCACATTAGCAAGGGCAGGAGAAGTTCCCCAGCCCACAGAAAGCTTTCAGCCAGTGCAGTGTTAACAGAAGATGGCTTAGCTTGCCAGCAGGTGCAAATGAAATCCTGTCCCATGTCTACCAAGCAAGCTGATCAGGTATTAGGGGAGCCCAGAGCAGAGATTAGACACAGCTGTGTGATTCACAGCTATAACCAAGGAGCTTCAAACCACTGCTTAAGATGTATGCATTTCTGTTAGACCATGATATGACACAGAAGACAGATGTGGTGGTTTATTTATTTTAAATGATTTGTACACAAGCTGACGTACAGCTGCATTTCTTCTCAGCATAGCTTATTGATGGCAGTTGCAGCTCCCTTCCTCAAAATAACGCCCTCCCAGCATGCAGCTTTGCTCAGTACTTGTGAAGCTGATAGCTTATTAAAATTGATGAGGCTCTTTATGAGCACACCGGTTTGTTCAGTTCAGATAACAAAAGGACATTCACTGAGAAGTCACAAATGTATTCTTTCAGTGCTGGGTCTCAGTACAGCACAAGACTACTCTGAAATAAAACACATTTCACACCAGCTAAATAACTACAAAAGTAATTTTTAAGAATGGTGTTGCTCTAAAGAAAAAAAAATCTCAATGCCAAAATCAGCACTAAATTTTAACCTATATAGGCACAATGAGATACACGAAAGAAAATCAGGCTAGTGAGACTAAACCCTACAGCCATGCTCGACTCTTGGTAGACAGTCCTGTAGTGTTGACTATCGCAGAGTAAAAACCTCATCTGTGGAATAACTCTATAAAATAATAATAATAATAATAATAATAATAAAGAGCATCTTTTCAAAGAAAAATGAACTTATTTCAGACTCTGTTTTTACTGCTTGCTGGCTAAACAATTAACATGCTAACTCATTGATTAGTTCATCCACAGAGACCCTAAAGTGTCTCAGCTGAGAAGTACATGAAGAAACTGCATTACTGAGTTAAATTCTTTTTCTTTTTCTGCAGGAACATCTGTCAACACTTACATCTCCAGAACATCAGGATGTGCTGATGCATAAAATCGCACAGCAGGTGTATCGGCTGCCACAGGAGCATTCAGCAATAACCAGAGACTTCAGTACAACCTAAGTGCTGTTGTTAATAGCACAGTAGTATCAAAACATATCTGAAGCATTGACAGTTCAGATTCTAACAAATTACACATCAGTCAAATCAAGTAGAAGAATCACATTTCCAAGGTCAGTTCACATTTCTTCTAGTCTCCCAGCAAATGTTTTAAATGAGTTGACTCTGATATTCCAAGATAGAATGTGTAAAATTCCCTGTGAAACTACCGGATGCATTCTCTACTTCTGCTTTATCAATCCAAGGGATATCATACATCTCCACCTAGTTTAAAATGGAAAAAGAAACACGTATGCCAAGTTATGAGACTCGGAAAAAAAAAAGAACCAACAAAAAACATTCCAGTTGCTATGCTGTTCAGCAGCTGCTAATCACTTCTGTTGCCTTTAAAGATGTTTCACTTTTCTTCCAACTTGCACTGCATTATTTTGCAACATCCCACCCAGACTCCAAGAACACTTAGCCCTGGGACGTGTTAACATACCCAGGGAGCACCACAGAGCCCACAAGCTCAGGTGGCATTCCTGCTTCAAGGACAGAACTCACAGAAACAGAAACTACCTCACAGATACTACGGATTGTTGATTAAAGAACAGCTTCATAGAGAGGGTAAAACAAATAAATAAACAAACCATAGATTATTGTTTATTTAAAAATAAAACTGAAATCCCCCTTAAGCATCTAGAGAGCTTTAAGCTTCACTCTTCACACACCAGGTGTTAATTAAAATGTTTGTTATAATAAACACTAAGCTTCCAGCCTCCAAAGCCATAAGAATACCTACTGGACTACTTTATTTGATGGGAGATTAGCTGCAGAAGGAGAACAGGTCTAAATACCAGTCTCTCAGGAACTTAGAAAGATTCATGTGTTCACTTACTGTTTCTTAGACTCCAAGGAAGCATGCTATCCTGATCTAATAATGAAAACCGTATTCAATAGATCTTAATGCCATAAAGGTCCATTATGATAATCCAGTGCAATCTTCTGCATAGTACACTGCCAAGGATTTCATACAGAGATTGCAATGCTTGACTGGAGTTGGAACTTAACCTCTAAGAGCTTTTTATCTCTAGCATCAAACTCAGTACTATAAGACAAAACCCAACAAACCTGTGCCAAGTTTGGAATTTACAAGTACTCCATTAAAATGTTCTTACTGTAAAAAGAAACCAAGACAACAGTAAAGCAGTGAAGACTGTTCCTTACTCTGGAATAAATCCAGTTATTTTACCACTAGATCTACCTCAGATGTAAATTAAGGACAAAATCATTTGAGAGTGCAGTGGAGAGCGATGTGAATACTAGTAATTTACAATTCCTATGGGGAGAAAGAATAAGCAAGGTATTTCAAGCTTTTTGCATCCACAGTGTGACCTTACAATTGCAAGGAAAGCCATTTAGAAGATTCACTGACTTGTGTCAGGTGAAATACTTGTGACAGACTGTCACAGGAAATCACAGTGTACCTTCATATGCACTTCATTCAATTTTCAGACTTAAAAAAAAAAAAGCATTCAATTATTGACAGAATTGATCTGAAAGACAAGAGCAACAAAGAGAGAAGCCAACCCCCCCATGGCCAATGACTGCTTGGTATTGCACTACACAAGCGTTATCGTAACTGACCATTTGCTGTTTTGAATATTTATAAGCATTCCCTGCACAGTCACTCCAACTTTCATTGAGCACCAGCTTCCAAGCATTCACTGCCCTTTTTCCAAGAAAGATCTCTCTTAAGAAAGAGGAAAAAAAATATATAAGAAAAAAATCTCTGCAAAGGACTGACTTCCTTTTACACACAGAAATAGACAGGAGCACTGAACTCAGAACATCTCGAGTGACAAACAGAATCACAGTATTTTATTCTACCTTACAATGAACAAGAGAGGGAACTGAGTCCTATTTTTGTACCTGGAGACAAATACTCCCACAGGATTATGATAAACATTTTGGCAGAAGACAAGACATCCCCATACCTTTATAGACTTGTAACAAAGAATTCGTAGTTCAAAAACTAGATGTCTGCCTGTCTGATATGGTTACATATTGTACCAGCACCAGGAGCACAGCCCAGGCTCCTGGAATTTATTTCACATGCATTAATCACTGGACAGAGTGCAGATAGAGGACATGAGAGGGTTTGTGAGCAGCCATCCTCCTACAAAGCAAGAACGAAGCAGGCTGACATGATGTGGATATGCTGCAGCACTGCACCTCTGCACTATGGATCTGAATCACTGTTACTGTTTGGACACCAAGTAACAGTGGGCTGTCAATGCACCCACAGAACAGAAGTCAAGGGAGCCAACCTTTCCCTTTTAAAGTATTTCATTAGCAACATTCACCGGATGTATCTCTGTGCCTCAGAAAATCTGCTCCTTGTCTCTTGCCATGAGATTACCTTTTGCAGAGGATCTAGACACTTGGTTTTATACACAGTTAAAACAGGAAGGTATTCTGCGTGGAACGCCTGATTGTAACAATGAGGCCAGCAAAGGCCATGAAACTGTGTGGATAGACTACTTGTCCAAATTAAATGTTTCTCTAAATTTTCCACAAAAAAAAAAAATATGGTGCTCCTCAATGTGACGATGCAAAACAAACAGTACAGGTTCTCAACAGAACTGTCAAGACTTAAGCCTTTCAAATTGCTCCTCGTTGTTTTAAGTGGAGGTCAAAATTCCTCTGTCTGGTTATTTCCTCAACTGTTAAAAAAAAAAAAAACAAAAACAAAAAACCACCAACTGCTTTCTGAACAAGTTACAGACGTACCTTAATGCTATGTTATTCTCATTACCAAGGCACCATCCCACATACTCATTTTGGCAAGCCAAGCTCAAGCTCGTTTATGACATGAGTGCAATTATAACACAGACTTCTGGTGAGCAAGAAGCAAGTCTAAGTGAGAAGCAGTTAGACATTTCTGTTCAGAAACTAAATTTCACTACCGCAAAGGAAAAAAAGACCTCAATGTTGTTTTCCCTCTCCAGGCTGTATGTGGGAACAGCATCTTTAAGACGAAACTGCGAAATTGTCAGTGTGACTTATTACACATTGGCAGGAGACCAAAGTAAACTTTGTTCAAAACTGTATTTTTCAGAAGAGCATCTCGCAACGCACATTTCACCCTCTGAGCGCCAAGAAGCAACGCTCACATGCCAGTTTGAGCAGGAACACTCCCAGCAGCAGCTGGTAGAAAGTCAGAAGACATCTGTTAAGTCAGCAGGGCTTGGCTTCCCACCACCTTCGCACCTCATATAAACTGGTATGCCCTAAGAAAGCGGTGTCATTCCAGTCTGGTAGACATCCACTTTGTGTGTGCACAGGACGCTATCTGGGCACAATTCTGATGAAAAGCAAAACAAACAAACAAAAAACAACCTAAAAAAACCCAAGCCCATGGAAAGCATCTGTTTTAACGTGACATTTGCTGAGATGAAGGCTGGCCCTTACCGTTAGCGTTCTTCCCACAGATGAGGTGCTCGTACGGCTGCAGCACTCCCCAGAGCTCAGCATCGTTGTTGATCACCATCTCCAGGATTTCAGCCGAGATCTCCCCTCCACCGCCGTCCGGGCTCTGACTCGCCAGAACCCTGCCCTTGATCTCTTCTACCAGGTTCTCCATGCAAGCGGTCAAGGAGATGGCCGCGTATTCGTGGATCCTGACCGAGATCCTGGTATCCACCATCCACCTGAAGAACCTCCCCACCGAGAAGGTCAGCCCGCACCTGGCCGATTTGCCCTTCCTCAGCCCGTCCCCGGCGCTCATGCTGTAGAGGGAGAGCGCCCTGACGGCGGCCAGCACGCAGCTCTCGGCCAGCGCCCAGCTCTGGATGAGCTTGACGGCGCTCTGCACCTCGAAGCGGGTGCACTTGGAGTGCATGACGCTCAGGCGCTGGGCCTCCCTGGAGACGCGGATCAGAGCGCGTCTCAGCAGCTGGGAGAGCCGCCGGACGGCCTCGACGGAGAAGGGCCTGCCGCTCCCGTCCCCCTTCGCCTTTCGGAGTATTCTTCCGATGTCTTCATCGCTCCAAGGGTACTCCTCCAGATCCGGCAGCCTCGGGCACTTGGAAAAGATATCGGCGACCTCGGGGTCCTCCGGCAGCACCGTGTTCACCGT
The DNA here is from genome assembly GCF_026119805.1 of Tympanuchus pallidicinctus. Lineage (NCBI taxonomy): Eukaryota > Metazoa > Chordata > Aves > Galliformes > Phasianidae > Tympanuchus > Tympanuchus pallidicinctus. The sequence goes on from NW_026294747.1 coordinate 17,930,171, forward strand.
ATCCCAGCTGTTATTCCGACTGTTCATGGAGCCCGAGTAGTACCACCAGTTGCCCCTGTGCTGAGAAGAGGTGAAGGCTTGGGAGTTGGACTTGGACGAGGAGAGGCTGAGGGACCTGCAGGAATCCCCTGCCCCATAACCAGAGTCCAGAGTCAGATCCTCCAGGGTCTTCAGAGTAGAGCTGTATATCCCAGCCATAGGAAAGTCGGGCGGGCCAAACGCGAGGCGCGCGAAAGGTGAGGCCGGAGCGGATCCCTCCTGCGCTCAGCGACCCGGAGCCTCCGGCCGAGCAGCGGCGTAGCGGGCGGGAGCTCCCTCGGCACGCCGGCTCCGCCGAGGACCGGCTACCTCCATGCCGCGGGCCGGCTGCGCTCGGCCATCTTCCGTCCCAGAGCGGCCGGCGGCGGCGGACGGAGGGGCGGCGGCGGACCGGGCGGCTCGCGAGGCCCCGGAGCGGGCGCGAGGCGGGCTGCGCGCGAGCCGCTCGGCGGGACACTTGCGGCGGCTCCGAGTCAACTTCTCCGCCGCGCCTCCGCCGGGCGCCCCGCACGGCCGCATGCAAACGAGCTGTGGGGAGAGGCACCAATCGGCGGCGCCGACGGGGATCGTCTCCGCCAGTGGAAGCCGAGCTGGGCGGCGAGTATGCAAAGCGCGCGGGTGGGCGGGGCGCGGAGGGGACGCGAGGACAGCCGGGCGCGCGGCTGCGGATCCGCGAGAGCGCAGCGCTGCTTTGCGCCGCTCTCGGCGGGGCGACGCGTGCCTCCCCGGTGCCGCCAGCACAGCGCAGCCCCGGCCGAGCCGCGAGAGAAAGCCGCCTTTGTGGCGGTCGTCTTCCGCCTTCGCCAGCCCCTCTTCGAGAGCCATCCGAAGCGGCTCCCGATGTTTCCCCGCTTTCTCGGATCGAGGGTCGCGCACGCCCGGTTCGCACCCCCCCGCTCCTCCGCCGGGACCAGCGGCTGAATGGGGGATTGTGCGGGCTGCGGCATGCCGGGCTGTGAAAGGAGCCTTTGTGCGGCCGTTTACACAGCCCCGACCTTGAACCGCGCAGTGCGAGCGGCGTCCGGCAGCGCCCCCCAGCCCCTTCGGGTCGGCAGCTGCAGCGCGGGACGAGGGCGCCACCTGGCTGCAGCACGGCGCCACGTGCGCGGCTGCCCCACCTCGAGCAGCGCTGCAGCTTCCCCGCACCGAGGACCGCGTTCCGCGTTCCGGATCCTTAACCTTCTTCCAGTCACTTGAAAATAAAGCACCTCAGCACTTTATTTGTGCTCCACGGGTGGTTCAGAAATAGGATTTTTTTTTCCCCTACATCTTTCTAGTACCTCAGTTATCAATTCAAGCTTCTCCATTTTGTTGGACTTTTCAGGCCTGAGCGCTGTGCTTAAGAGCAAGACCAATAAAGACACCAGAGCTGGCCAAACACGTGGTAATAAGCACCTAAATGTAAGACGAGGCATTACTGATTCAAAGTAAGCTGTTGCAGGTCCTGTGCATTCAGTCAGTATGCTTGTTTTGCAAAACACTGCCTTCCCTCTTTCACATCCATATTTAATCCTGTATGTTAGGTACAGAATGCTGCCAAGTTCTTCCCCTTAAATTTGCTTTGTTCCCACATAGTGCCCAGACCCATCTGGACCACAGCTGCCGAAGTCCTCTTGTTCACTTCCACCCCCTTTATGCCCCCCTATGTGTCCCCTATGTCCTGAAAGCACCAGCACTATGCTTTAATTCCTTGCCTAACACATCAGATTGTACACATCCTCCTTTCCCCTCCACCCCCATCTTCACGCTAAACCCTGTAGGAATAAAAATCAGATGGGGAGAACAATCTGTCATCTCTCACACTAAAAGGCCTTTGTGCTTTGTCCTGTGATGCCCATTCACAAAGCTTGCTCTAAATTTCTAAGGTTCTGCCTGCTTCTGCTGAGTCACACTATGACAAAATGAAACATGAATTGCTGAGAATTGCTACCTGGTTGACCAGCAGAAACTTTATTATTTAAAGAAAATGCAGCGGTGTGTTTATATACAGCTTTACATTTCTACATGTCACATCTACCATTCTCACTATCACGTCCCCTCTCCTCCTGTACAGTTTGTTATTCCTACAATGCCAAGTAATTTAACACCACAAAAATCACCCAACTTAACAGCACTATCTGCTTTCTTAACTCCCTCAAGCAGTATTTCCTCACGGTTAGAAGTTAAACTCCTTGCCATTTTTAGAATTACACAGGCAACGTTTTCTTACGGGACAATACACTGCCTGGTAAATCTTTCTCTCCCTTCAATGAAATGAGACCACCAACCTTCTCCCAAAGCAGACAAACCACACAGCAGAAACCCCTTGAGGGCAGAAGAGATATTCCTTACTGGAGATCTAAACCTGAAGGCAAACCATGTGATAAAAGCAAAACTTTCTGGGACATGGGAAGAAGGGAAAAGAGAAACGAAAATGAGACATATTTGTGTTTTTACCAGCACTTCCTAATTTCCCACAGGTTATTTATCCACAGAGGAATAAATTCATCGTGTTGCTGGTGTTCTCCAGTGTTACTTCACTGTCTCTATCATAGAACAGCTAAATGAAGAATAGGGCGTGGACGGAAGCAATCAAATTATTTCCTTCAAAATATTTTCCTTTATGGAAGGAATTTGTTTGCTTTCAGACCAGACATGTATTTGTAACTGAGCTACGGACTACATTATGAAAACCAAGGCATGTTTCCAGAATGCAATTATTATTCCAGCTCACACAAAATTGCCAGCCCCCTAAAAATCAAAGCACTGATAACAAGTTGACATTTCTTGCTTTAAAAAGAGAAAACAAGCATCATGCTGTCTTTATGCTTTTGACTGGAGCCATTAGGGATCACGTGTTTAAACACTGAGAGTCAACTTTTGCTTTGGAACAGAAGAGTTAAGAATAGAAAAGCTACTGAAAGACTTCCAGGATCAGAGGCTCCAAGTATGTAACAGCAGAAATCCCATCATAAACAAAATCTTCATGCTTTAGAAGCCCCATTTTCCTTCATTTAAAGGCCTCAGAGCCAGGTGTTATTCCAAGCTCAAATGCACTACAGATTATAAAAAAGCCTTAAGACTATAATTCAGAAGCACATCAAAATTAATTGGAATTAAAAAGCATCATCATTCTCTGACTTACAAATAGCTAGACAAATAACATCAAACCCATTTTTAAGGAAATAGAAAAAGCAAATGTAAAACCCCTATAAATTTAATTTGTACAAAAGACTCCAAATTAATACATTTAAGTGGCCAATAATTATATTAATATCACCCTCTGCAACCAGAAATTTTAACATATTCCTGGAATACAACATTCACACTTGCTGTAGTAAGCAACAAAAACATTCCTTACCTGCAAGTCCCACATGAGCTAACTTCAATCATTCTGAATTAAAGAAGACTCAGGTAGTTCCATGAGAAAAAGTAAAAACAACAGCAAAACATCCCCAGCACAGCAATCAGAAAAACTATTTGAACAGTGCAACCAAACCCCTAAATTAGTGCATCCAAAGCACCTGGCAGAGGAGCTGTTTGAAGCATTATTTTTGCACCTGTGATGGTTACCATTAGAACTTTTTTTTTTTTTTTTTTTTTTTTTTTTAAATTTGAGCAAGTGCTAATTCTGTTTTTAATGCTGTAAGAATATATAACATTTATCTGGTGTGTTTTCTACTGTACTGCAAAATCTCCATACAGTAAAGGTCTTCGTTTTCCTGTCTAACATGAGTTGAAGGTCTGTTTCAGCAAATTACCAAATACTGGTTGCTGATCTCACCAGCTAGCAAGTAATAATGGAGGCACCAACTGCACCCTCCCAAGGGGAGACTTCTTCCTGATATGTAATGAGGTCAGTTTCTTCTACACTCATCTTGGTGCAGAATACATTTCTAAAGCTTATGGCATTAAAATTTCAGAACATGGTAGTTGATAATTTATAGGTAAATTTACCACATAGCAGTAATTACATTTTAAAAAGAGAGCGTAGAATCTCATGCCCTTCAAAATCCTTAGAAAATCATACTATCCCTGTGTAAACTCTTCAGGTACTTAAAACGCACTGGAATTTTCTACAGAGAACGTACTGAAGAAATCTCCAGGCTTTTTAGTAACAAATAGTGATTTTACTTTCTCCCTAAGTTTTATCTATGATTCAGTAGAGAATAAAACTATATTTTGCTATTAATAATTCCACAGAAAGTTTTCTGCTTATTTTTCTCTCCAATTGGTCTAATAATGGAAGTTTGCTACTGTATGGGAGCTGTTAAGTCCACTAAGAACCACTGATTGAGCACCTGGGGAAAGGACTGGTCAGCCCTGGGAGCACAGGTGAAGGCAATTCAGCTGTGTGACAGGAAGGGATGGAGCCTGGCTGCACCTCCCTTAGACCCTCATTTAAGGGCTGGCTGCCACTGGGGAAGGATCTCTAGTAGGAGATTCCCCCTTGATGAAGCTTTCCCCTGCAAACCCGGTGCCTTCTGGTACAGGTGAGTGATTTTTTTTCTTTCCTTCCTTTATGGCACCTTTTTCTCATGGTGGCTTTTTTGTCATTGCATCTTTGTTGCAGTACCTTTCCCATTGTACTGATCTGTCTAATTGCTGTAACTGCCCTCACAGTTCTTGACTCATGGAAATCCATAAAACTGTCAAAGCAGAACTTCCATTTTTAAATTTCTCTTCATTTTTTTTTTTTTTTTTCCTGTAAGTTACCTGTGTCTAGGAATTAGTACTAATTCATTTCTCTATCACTTGAAATGATAAGGTTAAGGAGCATTTAACTGATTAGACATACAAAGGTTTTTGGGGTCTGAGAATGAGGGAGCTAGCTGATGTCACTACAAGACCACTATTCAACATCTTTGGAAAGTCGCAGATGTTGGGGGAAGATTCTTGAGGATTGGAAGGAAACAAATGTAATTCCTATCCCTAAAAAGCTAAGAAGGAGGATTGGAATAAAACACAAGCTAATCATTCCCATCTTTATCCTTGGAAACTGGGTACAACCAGCAGTCCTGGAAATAATTTGCAAATGCACTTGGAGGCAAAAATACTCTAGAATGGCTAGCATTGATTCATGAAAGGGAAACAGTGCCTGGCTAACCTGATAGCCTTCTATGAGGAAACCACTTTCTTGGTAGATGAGAGAAGAGCAGATAATATCGTTGATCTTCATTTTACCAATTGTTCCATAACATCATCATGGGCAAACTGAAGAAGTATGGCTTAGATTAGTGGTCAGGGAGGTAGACTGAAAGCTGCCTGAGCTGCTGCTCTTAAAGAGTTGTGATCAGCACTGAAAACCTTCTGCTGGAGGCTGGTTACCAGTGGTGCCCATGTAAGTTTGCAGGTGATTAAAAAAAAAAAACAAAAACAAAAAAAAAAAAAAAAAAACAAACAAACCTGCAAGGATGGATTAAAACAAGAAGTTATTGATTAAAAAAATAATAATAAAATCAGGGGATCTTTAACAGGCTAAAGAAATGGTCAGAAAGGAGTCCCTTGAAGTTCATCAAAAGTAAGTGCCAAGTGCTGCATCTAGGGATGAATAATTCCAGGCCTCTGTATGTGCTGGGACCATCTGGGAAAGGAAAACTTGCATTAAAGGAAATAGAGTCCCACTGGACAGCGCATTCAATATGAGCCAGCAGTGCATCCTTGTGGCGATGAAGGCCAACAGCATACTAAAGCTGCATAAGAGAACTACCAGCAGGTGGAGAGAGAGAGAGAACCCTTCACAGCTACTCAGCACTGATGAGGCATACATGGAGCGCTGGGTTCAGTTCGGGGCTTTCCAGAACAGCAACGACACCAACATACAGGAGAAAATCCAACGACAGGACACACAGATGATTAAGGGAGTGGAACTTCTGTCGTATGAGAAGAGGTGGGAGAGCTGGTGTGATTAGCTTAGGAAGGCAGGGGTGGGTGTTTGTGAATAAACATCTGATAGGAAGCAGAGTAGAAGATGCAGAGTTAGGTAGGCTTTTCTCAGTAGTGCTCAGTAAAAGGCACAAATCAATATATGAATATTTCAATTGAAGCATGTGAAACTCTTTTCCTGTGGAAGGCAGTCAAACTCTGGAACAGGTTGCCTGGGGACCTCCCATCCTTGATATATTCTAAATCTAACTAGATGTAGCCCTGGATAATGTTGTACTTGACCCTGCTTTGTGAGTTGGATTTGATGACCTCAAGAGGTGCCTTCCAAAATCCAATTACTTTCTAAGAATGAGAGGAATGCTGAAGATACTTGTTCCACTTGTAGATTTAGGAAAAGCAAACTAATCTTGGAAACAGCCAGTAAGATCTCATCTAATTTAAAATATAAGTCTCAACAGACAAAAATTCTGTCCAGAAATGGTATGTTTTGTACATTCATAGTGAATGAATACAGCATCTGACATTAAAAGGTTTTCATCTCTAAGTGCACAACACAAGTGAAAAAGTGTTACAGTGAGATTACTGTAGATGATTCTAGGATGTGGAAAACATGAAAATTAAGGATCTGTTTCATCCTTTTGTTCCATGAATTGCACAATAAGATGATTATGATGACAAGGGTGGGGGAAAAAGCTCTTAGAATAAAAGAGTAGCATTTTAACCATGCATTAAATTCTTGGATCATTACTTGGTGTAATATCAGTAATATTTCTCATTTACTAGCAGCAAGGTCTCTTAACAGCAAGGGTTGGTGGCAGGCAATCATACTATGCAATTTGTAACCAGGTGAAGGGGAGGAGACAGATTATTTTCTTCACCAAAATAGCTGCAAATATGCTATTTTTCCAGCTCTTTATCAGCTATTAATATAACATCCAGCTATAGACTTAACCAGGATAAATTTTCATAGCTACTGGATACCTAGCTCTGCTATAATACCAGATCTTATGAGTCTGCATGGGATTAGTTGCCAGTGGAAATCATGAGTTTGAGGCACTTGCAGTAATAATGGGGTCATGCATCATGTTTCAACTACTGTACCCTGTACATGTAGAAACATGCTACAATCCCATGTGCCAGAGTACTTGCATATTTGGGAGAACTCTGGGTGTCAAAATTACAGTAATTACTGTAGCTGTTCACTGGCTGTAATGTTTATGTCTCACTAGACACCTGATAGAACAAATCACATCTACAGATTGGAACGGATGCGTGTCATGCTTCCTGGCACATGTTTACTGAAATAATGTTTATATCCTGATGTCTCTCTTACTAGTCAGTAATACAGTGTTGAAAATAACATTTATCAAAAGCCTGTAACTATGATCACCGAGTCAATTGGAAGAATAGCCATATAGACAGTTAAATATTGAATTTGTCACTGTCCCCTGGCAGAGTACTTCATCTTCTAACTCTGCAATAAAATGGATGCCCTAGACTGTATCAGTTCATGCTGAGAGTAGTGTTTAGACATAATGGGGGAAAGAAAAAAAAAAAAAAGAATTAAAGACAAACGAAGGTGAAATGCAAGGGCAAAACCTTAAGACTACTTTACATGGAACAACTTGTATCCTTAGCACAATAGCTAAGTATTTATAATGGCACTGATACATATAAATATAACAATAGCTTTTTAGCTGATACAGGATCACGTTCTACGTGGGTTCTACAAGCCCTCACAAGTGTACCCATCGTGGTCTGCACTGACTGTCTGCACAAATCCCTCTCTTTCTGGGTGGGCTTAGAGCTTTATTTTTCTCAGGAATAATAAACTTAGTAGCAGGAGGGCTCACTGTGTCACAGCAACCCACTTGCCCCATGTTGGTTGTATGGAAATAACAGAACAATAGTGTTGTGTTCCAGGATGTCCACCGAATACCTACATATTCGCTTATGAGAAAGATGCATAGCAGGTTTCCCACTGATATGTGAACAATTGCTGTTTGACACACCCCACATAATGGGGCTGCCCATGAACACTGATGAGGCAGTGCATGTGGCACAGTTTCAAACAGATCACGTTCACTGATATGGCACTATAAGCATAACATGCCTTGCCTCACAGAGTAGTCAACAAGTGTACAATACCTTGCATATGTAACTGCTTAGAACAGTTGAAGGACTGCCTGGAATAACATTTGAACTGCATAGTAATGAAGACTCTGACTTTCTATTTATAAAACTTGATAGAGATCTGGTTTCTTTCCCTATTCCCTACTTCTGGATGAGGTAGCACCTCTTTCAGTTCAAAATATATTGGTGGAAAAAAAACCAAAACATTGTGCATGGCTGCCCATCTTTCCGCAGGCATCTGCTTCGCAAAGACAAAGCCTGTGTTTTTTTTTTTTTTATATGAGAGTCTTATGGGAGTCTTAAAACTTTCTTATAGATCATGTTCCTGGAGTAGAGCCAGATGGCTCATCACAACAAGACATGATGTCTACAGAGCTTGGTATCACATTCCAGGGGAAGAGAAAACACCTGCAAGAAACAAGTAAACTAAGAGAGACAGGTACAGGAAAATGGAGTAAAGGTAAGGAAAAGCAAGCTTATGCATATTATGAGATGTACAATGTGGTAATGGAACTTATTTATTGTTTGACCTGTCTTCAATGAAGAGTGAATTAAAAACTTAGTGATACTTTCAGGTGTTTTGTTTTGAATTGGAGCATGCTTTTGAGGTGACTAGCAGCATACATTCTTGTCTATTGTGCAGCTGGTAGTCACTACACTGTCCACTGACAATGAAGTGTGTCAATACAGTGTCCCATGAGCCTTCCTGTGCTCACTGTTGATTAACTTGTGTATGCAGGTACTTTGTCCGCTGTAAAAGGAGTAAGCTAGAATCTTCTATGCTGTGTGAGCATATCTGACAACTGGTAAATAGCATCCCAATCAGAAATGGAAATCCTGGGCTGAAGGTTAATGAGTGAAGACACTGCTGTGCTAAATTGCCCCATTTCCCTTTGTGTTCTGAGGCTGCCCTCCACTAAAATGTCAATAGTGTAAAACAGGCACTACACATTCTCTAATGCCTGGATTTTTCTCTCTCTCATCCATGCTGGTATGCCATGTGTGGCTTAGGGAGCCTGATGGAGTGGTAGGACCATGGAAATATATCTTCTGAAGTTAAGAACCTTGTAAAGGGAGGGATAGGGTTTTGATAGGAAGTGTACAGGAAAACATCAGTGGAAAAAGAGAGGAGGAGCAATGACTGGCACTTCACCACACTGATGTTGTCACATAGTTTCTATAAACTTCATTCCATGGTGTTTGTTCCTTAAGATGAAATGAGAGTTGTACCCAGGCAGCACTATATTCTGTGATCTGTACAGAGAAGTTTTCAATGAAGCACATATGTGCATGGAAATGTATGGACACTTGTCAGAACCCTTTCTTTCCAGAGTGTGCATTCTACTGTGTCTTGTGCAGTCACATTCTCTCCTTTTGGCTGATTAAAATTGTAATGTAACTTAAGAGAGCCTAGGAGGCTGCGAAGGTTTGGTCTCTTTCCTTTCTGTGGTGCTCGTCTCCTCTATGTTAATAGCTGCCTTATTCATGCAGCTGACAATCTTGAGAGAAGGGCATACTGTACTCATATATATTAAATCACACAAGTTCTTTAACTCATGCTGCAGAAATTCATGTATATGCTCCTTTCATTTTCTTAAATTTGAAATGTCACTTCTCACCACTGCTTACAGAGTTGTTTCTCCCTCAAAGATCCTGTAACAGTTGCAGAAAATCTTTTTACTCTATACCACTTTATAATAGCACAGAAACATTTTTCCAGCAAGGAGACCACTGACATCAGCCAATTAGTTATTGCCACTCAGGTTGAAATACATACTGTATGTAGACAATAGGTAGATAATTACCAACTCCCTTTTTTTCTTTCCACCTGCGTCACTGGGAGGATATACCTGTGACACACCATCTGTAATAGAAGTCTGACAGTGCTGTATAATGTCCTATATGCATGGTACATCTCAGTTAACTGGCCCTGAAAAAAACCACACAGGAGAATAGTCTCTGTGATTCAGTAAGAGTGGGGCTGGTGCCAGGGTGCTGTGTTATGGGACCTGTAAGAAGCCAACAAAAGGATGAACAAGAGATGTATCAGAGGCTGGCAAAATGATGAAATTGAATGACTGTTGGGTGGATGTCTTAGGATAACTCATTAGAACTGGATTACAACGAAATCCTTGTTCAAATGCTTAAAAATATGATTCTCCTATCTATAGGAAGATGCTTGTAAGTTAGCTTTTAAGTATATCATCGTGTTTTTATAAATAGAATATATTGGTTATAATCCCTATGAGGGTGAGAAGAAAAAAAATTAAAAATCAATACAGAAGAGGATGGTGAAAATCTCTAGAATCTGCCATGCAGCCAGAAAATTACAATACTTCAGCCTTCTGTATCTTGAAGCCTACTTCAAGTTTTCAGTAAAACAATAACAAACAGAAGAAATGCAAGCACATAAAAACAAACAACATCCAGCAATAATATCAAAAAAAGGAAAAACAACAACAAAAAAACAACCACAAACAAACAACCTAGTAACCATTAATCTCCTCAGCCAGAGGATAAAATGACTACTGAAAAATAGCATTTTCACTGTTAGTGAGTGAATTGAAAGTAGTCGGTAGTCAAAGCCTGTCTGAATTTGCGCAGTTGCTATCAATAGTCATCTTTCTCTCAGCTATGAAATTTAATCAAATGCTTCTAGATTTTAACTCTTTAAATAAACTTATTAAATTAACTCCTTAAATAAAAGGAAGCGGTGGGGGGGGGGAGGGGGTAGTACTAGTAGCTATAGAAATAGTGAAATTCAGCAGTAGTAGCTTGTGCCAGTGACTGATAAAACAGCAAACAGGCTCTTGTACTGTAGCACAGGAGACAGGATGAAAAGTTATGTACCTCTATTTATTATAATTCTATCATTACATCTAAAAAAAATTAGGTAATAAAAAGATATTCCTGATGTAGTGTCTCTCTGGTAACAGGCTAGACTTTGCAACAGTGTGCCAGTGCCCCTAGTGATACATCAGTTTCTTTGCAATTTATGATCTGAAACTTGGATGAGACTTATCAGCATGCTGGTCACTGGCTGGTGTTTATTATTTTATATCTTATCCACTCACAGTACTAAGATGTCCTTCTTTCTGTTAAAAACATAAAGAGGATAATTCACATTCCTTGTGTGTGTGTACTGCATTACTGTAATTTATTTGCTGTATTGAATAGTTCATTTTTTTAGCAGGGTTCATTTATTGTCAGTCCTTCACCTTCTTTGGAATTCTTTTGGTTTCCAGCTTGTGTCCAGAAGCCAATACTTGGTGAACTCAGTCCTGAAAGACAGGCTCTTCAGAAAATGTATGATCTGAGGGATGCTGTGGGTAAATAGAATTTCAGTTGAATTTCCTGATTTCCTCCAACAGGCTCTACCCTGGCAAGACATGTCAGAACAGAAGAGGGGAGAATTTATCTCCAAGTTTTCAAAATAATGGGATAAAGAGAGATGTGATCATGTAATTAATGATGACTATAAGACATAATGTATATATACATACATGTATGTACGTATGCGATAATAAATGTATTTCATTACTATAATGCATATGAAGTACTGAATAGATGTTACACACACATTGTAACAGTGTTACACATCCCCAGTGTTGCTTTTTTGAAGTTTTTGAGCATTTGAAGATACTACATCCTTTTGCTATAACTAGACACAAGCTTATGTAGCTGAGCTGAAGCTCTGATGTTTTCTAACAAAACTTTCCTCTGAGTGTGAAAATTAATGTAGGTAGTGCAATTTAAAATTTTATTTCAGCCTTTTCATCCTGAAGTCTTTCTCCACTTTTTGTTGTGAATAAACAATGGTTTGTAACAACAGTTAATGTGCATTTCATTTTTATCTCTACATGGTAATTCTCCCAGTAATGTAAACTGCTTGTAAACTCATCAAAATATCCTCTAAATGTGTTTCTGTGGTGCACAGAAAGAATTAGTAGCTAGAAACATATCAATATAAATCCCACTGGTGTCTTAGATGCAACTACTGGGGGGAACAGTAAACACAACCTCTGACTAATTATTTATTATAATTACAAGGTACTTTCCACTGCTGCTTGAATGTTAGGAAACAATCAAGTTCTGTGCTTATGTCGAAGTAATTATTCTACCTTCCAATAATTCAACTTTATAAAACAGGATCGTGCTTTTAAAACATAACTCTCCATATAATTCAGTACCTGAAAACTTCTTGGGTGTCTAATCTTGATCCCAATGCTAAAGTGAATGCTGTAAAGGCTGCTATAGTTACTGAAGTTTGTTTTTTTTTTTTTTTTTTTTTTGTTTATTGGTTGCTTCTCTAATTCTAATTCAACTTGCCTCAAACAGGTAATGAATTTTCCTTATAGAGAAGTACAGAAAACCATGAATAGCTCTGGTCAGTCATATGGAAGAGAACTAAACTCAAAGGAAATCGCACAACCAACTCTGTTCATTTTGCATGCATTTATCTGTAGCCTAAACAGTCAAAGGCTTTTATTCTACTTTTATTAAGCCTTTTATTCTACTTCAGCAGATATCAGAAGTAGCCCCTGGCAATTGTTTGAATCTTAAACAACAACAAAGAAGGCTATCTTTGCAAGTCATAATGACATGTAACTAGCCAATATGAAAAGCTGCTTTTATGAGAATGACTCAAATGCTGTCATTACACAAGACAGCTGGAGCAAAGGGTATCAGCAAGCTGCTGGCCATATGGCAGACACTGTGATGAACCCATTATTCCAGGTTAGAAGAGCTATTTTATTTTTATCTTATATGCTACTAACGCTGCTGTGTTTTGCTCTGTGTGTATTGCTTCTTTGAATCTCATAAGAACCTTGTAATTTTTTTGTTCTATTTTATTGTCAAAATTAAGATATGTAAGCAGATGGTATGCAGACTTTTTTCCCAGCATTCCATCCTTAGCTTCCTCCTATTATTATGCAAAATATACTGAGAATGACAGCTACTTGAGATGGGGGGAAAAGACTAAAAAATTCACATCAAAATAAAAACAGATTTTTCAAAGGAACTGGGAACTTAGAACTCCTATCAGTTCAAAGAACACTAATTAGTGTGTTAGCACCCTAGGATTAATTATTCCCTTGGTTCTTATTTGCAACCATCTCAAAGGGGCAAACCTCACAATCTTGCATCTATTGCTCTTAGCCCTTTTAAATAGGGCAACTGAAGAGACATCACAATTCTTTCCCTACAATAAAGCAGATTTTTAAAAGTGCATCTCTTCCACAATTATTGAAATTACCTTAAAAAATGAGTTATGCTCAGCATCTACTGATGAGCTACTTTAAAGGTGATGAAAATGAATCAGAGTGGCCAGCTAGCTTCCATGAAATATCTTAAAATGTATTTTTCTCTTTCAACTTTTGTCCTAAAAATACAAATACAAGTGGATTGTATGCATGTTAGAATTATCTATAATGGAATCGTGATGTGTATTCTCTGCTCTAGAAATCTGCAGCAATTACCTCCAGGTGATTCCATGAGAAACAGAACCATCAAGCCAGCACATCAGATTATTACATATGTAAAATGTGTGCATGATACTCTAGCAAACAAAGCACATATCCCTATTGTGCTTGTCATGTGCAATGGAAATCTTTTGGTGCATCTCTGCTCACAGAGACTCTCAACTTTCACAACTTGCTTAAAGAAAAAAGGAAATTAATCCAGGCTTTATTTAGACACCTAAATGTCACTTAGATTTCTAACATAGATCTCTGAGGTGTAATAATTTTGACTTGGTGACTAGATCATACATAATTTCTAGCTACTTCCCTGTTGGTTTTAAAGACAGTCGCATTTACTCGTTCATACCTTACAAATTCTATGTATCTTCCTCTTAGATCCCTCTTGTTTTCTGGTGTTGATGCTGTTACAGCAAATCTCAATCACTTGTTGGCATTCTACTGGCTGGTTTATTATCTTTTTTTTCCTCATAAACTTCATGCGATCACAATCATAATAATGTGTCATAATAATGACTATTCACAGAAAAAGAAATCTCTGTCAAGGGTCATGTAATCAAACAACAAATTTTAACATTGTTTTAGTACCAAAATTTGCTGAAAACTTACGTATTAGATATATTAACTATGCCTACAGTCATCATTAGTGGTGTTACTTCACAATGTTAACATCAGTCACTCAGAATACCAGTTGACTTTCTTTCCAAATAGGATGCTCAAACAATAAGTAATGTTGAGTTTATTAGGTATATATGTAACTTCTTTCATTTGGTTCACATAATGTAGATGTGTCACTACATATTTACGTGTATACATATATGTATATAAAACTGTAGAGTTTTATAAAATTATGCACACACAACTTAGACTATATCAGGTACACTTTCCCACTTGTAGTGTGCAAATATTGCACTAATATTTTTCAGCACAACATCAAACTATTATTTTTGTAGCTTGCTTATTATAGAATGCAACATATAATGACACAAAAGCTGTTTGTACGTCCAAGTAGAAGTGTGACTCTTCAGTTTGACTCTTTAGTATATTAATGAATTGTACAAATAATTCCTGTGTATAAATATACATAGAGAGAGTGGTAGTGATGAATTTAGCTGCAGACATGTATCCAAAATTTTCCACAGTCATTTATCTAATTTTCACTGGCAGGAAAAGACCATTGGACCACTTAATGCAGTATAACAACCAAATAAGGCCAAACATTCAGTGTCCATTTTTATTTCCTACATGCTATTTACTTAATTTTACACACAACAATGTAAAAATATGATTTGCTGGCTGGTTTTTGCAGTCTTTTTACAGGCATTTTTAAGGCCCTTTGGATCATCGTTGGTCCTCAGATTAGGATGAATTCAGAAGAGCTCCCTAGTTAAATAACACATGATGAATTTGATTAAGTAATGGTACACATGTAAATACATTTTTCACAGCAGTACTCAGTCGAGTGATAAAGGTAGGTAGCTAAAGCTTTTAGAATATTACAACCATTTTCTGTTTTAAATAACTATGCTTATATAACAACATTTCAATTTTAGTATCTTAACCAGAATTACTCAGTTTTACGAGGAATTTTGGTAAATATATACAATTGCTTGAGTTTCTCAAAACTTCCATGAGTCACACTTAATTTATATTATTCCTAGTACAAAAAGTCCTCTTCTTGCTACAGAATTAAACCATATCTCTGACATCAAATATCTATATTAATACCTGCAAATAACCAGCATACCAATTAAGCACTTGACTAATTCAAAGCACAAGTCATTCTGGATGGGTGACCCATTTAAAAGATTAAGAGCTTCTGATTTTAACAATAGTAAAAATCATTACTGTGTTTAGCTTTAAGTCTTATGAAGAATGAAATATCAATGGGCAAAAGCAAGTTTAAAAATACATGTTTAATTGTTGTTAGCTAAATGCTTCATACAGTCCTGCTAACAATACAGAGAGCAAATGCAGGCAAATATTCGTATGCTTATTCTTTGATGTTTAACTCAAAGAAAATAAAACACATTAATAGAATAAAATTGTATTTATATGACTTATATGATGTGAAATAATTTTATTAATACTAAATAAAAATTTAATAAGATAATTTTATTAAGTTTCTAAGAATAAAAAAGGAAACTGAGATATCCACCTAAACGTGTTTGAGAGCCTCACTGTGTGAAAAGGGCTGAATTTCTTATTCCACAACCGACTTTATTTTAGTTATAGTGCAGCTCTCTTTTCAGCACTAAATATGAAACAAGTTCTTGACAGTGATGATCAGAAGTATTGCTTATGCAAATTAAGAAATTGCAAAACACAAAGATGTGTGAAATAAGTTCAGGGGGAAAACAAAACCAAGCCTCATCTCTAGATGATGGTTTGGATTCCCCAGAAGATGTTAGGTTCAAATATCATTAGTAGATGGGCAAAGAAATTAAGTATGAGATGAGTGTGCTAGGTTATAATTAGTTTTGTTAAAAATGAGCATTAAAAAAGAGAAATCTTGTCCTGCTCATCTCTCAGTCACTAGACTGAAGTCCAAATGGCCACCATGCTTTGTGCTGAAGTTAAATGCTTTGCCATGTAGCAAAGGTACTCTGAGTATACCTACTCAGAAGATGTATGGAATGTGGGAACATTTGTGAATCTGATTAAAATTCAAGTAAGAGGTAGGTGCCAAGTCAGTCATTCAAGGTGGATGATTTTTGTGAAACAAAAACTTTAGGAACTCACATAACTTAAGTAGGAAATCAAAATCAACTGATACTATTGACCTTTTATTCTTCCAACTCCAACCTTCTATGATCTGTGAAACTAACTCTAGATCATTCTCTTCAGTTTAAAGGACTGCACTATAAATTGTTTATGTACTATACGACTGTATGTGTGTAGCTGACCCTGTAGTTCATGCTTAAATTCACTTTATTAAAAAAAAAAAAAAAAAAAAAAAGTTAAACTATTATGAGTTTTAATCTCACAAAATTTCCATTAAGGATGAAGTGTGGTTTGGATTATGTCTCAGAAAGACATAAGAGAAAGACACACAACAGAGAACCAGTCTCCCCAGGTAAATAGAGATGATTAATTTGGAATTGTTTGAAGTTTGTTTACATAATACATATATATAACAGGAGGCTTTCCCAGGCAAATGAAATGCCTCAGGAATCATATAATAGAAGGGGGAGGAAATAAATTAACATATCCACAGCAAGATGCTTGTGGAATTTAAACCAGCATTCACCACTTTCCTTACTGAAGATACAGATCATTTTTCCATAACATGAGATAAAAGTATTTGCTTTATGTTTAACTCAGTGCTGGATGTAACCTTTCTTTCAAATGTGTTTACTTAGTTTTAATAAAACTAAAGAAGAAAAATTTATGAAAATATGTGCCATTGATGTTACTACTGCTTTCTCTTGTATTTTAGCATATTTTACTAGCCAATAATAAATCTCCTCCTGTTCTTTTTGTACACATACAAGTATGTATACATACATGTTTTTCTCTAGCATTACAACTGTAACAAGAAGGTTTTATTGGAGAGAGGAAAATTTTTTTAAAGTTACTCTTATTTTGAAGCAGGTTTGTATCAGGCAAGCTTATATACACACATTTGTTGACAGGGAATGTTAAACTTTAAAGGAAAAGCAAACAAAAGCTTTTAATGAAACACATTTCCCTCATTTTGCTGGTTAAGCAAAATCATTTTTAAGTTGCTTGATTTTAACAAATGCGTAGATGCACTCCTAATATAAAGTCTCTGTGTGAAGACCTTTGTTTTTAATATGAAGAAGCCATCTTAAAAACATAAAAGCTGTTAAGGAGAATGGTACTGAAGTCTAAATGAGTACCTGAAATGATCACTGTATGTTCTCAGAAATGGCTGATGGTGAGGCCTACAAGCATAATTGCAGAATGGGACCTAAAGTCTTGAAAATTAAGTTTACTGTAAATTAGAAGCTTAGATTCGTTTTGTTTTGTTTTGGCAGATATTATATGGATATTCTGCTCTGTACAAAGAGTTCTTAAATCTGTGTGGATTTCCTTCTGCTTATTTTTACCAAATCTGTTCTGAATGCAGCAGAATTCTTACACGTGCAGTTGATCGGTACTTACAAAGAAGATGCAGTAGGCTGGCGTGTATTTACAACAAGAAATATTAGAAATATGGGTGTCCTTTCTAATGCTTCATGATGTTGAGGTAGAAAGGATTATGAGATGCTGAGACAGCAACAAAAACCATCCCAAGTGAGACTGGAGAGCAGTTTGCTGTTCTCACCACTGAGAAAATGGAGAACCATTAATGATAATCCCTTAGCAGTATCCAGACCTGTAATTGGAGGCCTTAAATAACTATCTGCTTGATAGAGAATTATCTTACTGAAATAATGAGTTAAGCTACCTTTTGTATCTGTTAAGGAGTCACGCTAGCCTTGCAGAAAAGCATTTTCCTCACTTCAGAGGATCATAGAATCACTAAGGTTGGATGGACCACTAAAATCATGCAGCCTAGCAGCCAGCCCATGATTGTAACCACTCCAAACCACGTCCCGCAAAACCACATCTGCCTTTTCCTTATCACCTCCACGGACGGTGACTCTACAGAGCTGGGGGATTCAAAACGCCTAACAAAACCGTAGCTGCGCACAGCTCATTAGACGCACACCAGCTCTAACTAACGAGGCGGCACTCCGCAGCCCACGGGGAGGAGCCACGTGACCCCCGCCGCCCCCAGGCTGAGTCGCAGGGCGCCGCCGGCGTCCGCACACAGCGCCTCACCCAGGGGGTGGGGTGTGTGTGTGTGGGAGTGGGTCCTTATGCCCTGACTGACATTCTTCTCAGCCATTCAGAGCTCGCGCTGCCCGCTTGAAGCGGGGCTATTGGTCGCGGCGGCGAGGGGGTGGGCGCAGCACTGGAGTAGGTACCGTGGGTGCGGTCGTTCCCGCTACTCGCTGGCGCAGTGGAGCTTGGTGGCGTTTCCTCTCCGAGGTTGGCGGTAGCGAGTCTTGTCTCAGTAGCCCGCCCTGCGCGTGCTTTTCTCGCTCTGCAGTGCCCTTCCTGCCTGGGGGTCTCCTAAGCTTGCAAGATGGCTGACAGACAGGACGTCGCCTCGGAGCAGCTGAAGCGGTGGCAAAGCCAGCGGGGCTCGCAGGTACCGCCGCGGTCTGTGATGGGGGCGAGCTCTCGGGCGGTTCGCTGCCGGCAGAGAGCTGTCAGCAGGCCCGCGAGCCGCTGTGTGCGGGGCGCGGCGAGGGCGAGCTGCCTTCGGCCAAAAGGAGCGGCTGCCAGCCGGGCAGCGGTGCCACTGGCACGGGCATCTCGCGGCTCAGCCTTGTCCGCCTTTGCTGGGCAGGGCTGGGGCTGGGCCGTGCCCGGCGACGGGCTGTGGGAAGCCGCTTCCGCGGGGGGCTGGCTGGGATCGGCTGTCCTGTTATCGCAGCGGTAGAAATCGGTGAAAATCGGATTAGGGATCGGTATAGACAGCGAGGAACAGAGATGTGTTTACCAGGTTGGATTGGGGTGAGAGGTGGGTTGAAATCGCGTAAACAACAATATAGGGCTCTGCCTTCCAAAGACGGAGTGTGTGCCAGAGTGCTTGGCTGAGGGTGTAAATGCCGCACCGGTTGGCTGCCATTCCTTTTCAGCGAACCCCAGTGCCAGTTTGCTGCTCGGAATCTGCTGACAGGAATACGTATATGGCGTTAAACGCTCCTACTTGAATAGAATAGAACGGCAGCCTTACTAAACGTGGGTGGCTGCCATAGTTCACACTGCTCATAGTTAGCCCTCGACTTCGTCCATTCTACACAGCACTCTGTGTAAACAGTGTTCTGACGATCGGTTGTGGCTTCAACATATTCCACCATGTCTTACAGCATTTTCATGTACTGCAGCTAATGCTGTTTGCGTTAGTGCCAGCTCTTCTGTAGTGAAACAGCATTTAAATATAGGCCAAGGTTAATGTGAAGATTGGGAGTTAACACGGAGTCTGTGTTGCATAAGGAGTCACGAGACCTCAAGAGAGAAAGTAGGGGTGACTTATTTGAATTTTAAAGTGACATATGTAAGGTGCAAAGTATCAGTAATGCCTGGAAGAATGCACTTTGATGTATGGTGTTTACAACAACTGTGACTAAAATCCTCCTGGCTTTACTTCCTTCCTTTCTGCGACATTGGCTTCAAATGAGTGTTTATCTTTTATGGCTTTGACTGTATGCAGCTCCCAACCATTTGAAAATAAAGGCATCAAAAAACTCAACTCCGAAAGTAGTCTGAGCGTTCTCTTAAAACTAACGTGGTTTTCCTTCTCTCCCCTCACAGAGATGGAAGTTGCTTTGTGTGCCCCTCATGCCATTATCCTGAAACTAAGGCGCCTGTATATATATCCTGCCAGTTGGAAGCGTTTGTACTTCTAGTGTCAATATTAGAAAGAACCTCTCAGAAAGTTTGCCTTCACAAAAAGACCCTTCGGTCATGAAAATCTTACGTTTTTTTTTAATATGATTTGTTTCAAAAAGATATATTTCTATCCGTTTCTATTGGTCTTATGTTTGTATCATGGAAGAAACAGATAATGAAGTAACCTGTCCATTTAAAAAGGGCTGTACTGTCTCTACAAACCTTTTATATTTTACAGCATACATAGCTTCCAACTGACATACAGTTTTTTCTCCTTTTCAGGTAATTGTTCTGAAGGTATTATGAAACCATAGATGAATCAAAAACTTCTTTTTAAGGCTGGGAAAAGAGCCATCATGTGTATATCCTTAATGACTGTTACCGATGTCTTGCAAGGGCATTGTAGAGCAGAAGGTTGTAGGTGTATGGCTTGTAGTCCTACTGCTGAGCTTAGAGTTTGTATACAGTTTTGAAAGGATAAGCGGGGCTCTTATGTCGACATGACTTCTCTGTGCCTTGATGGACGTGGTGCATCTTTTGGGATTTCTTTTTATCACATTACAAACTTTTCCTGTCTTAAATGAGTTTTGTAGTCATCAACAAAAAATTGATTAATTTTCAGTTGACAAAATTAACAAAAATCAAAGAAAAAACAGTGCAGGTAGTTAGGTTTCCAAAGGAGGGAAAAAAAAGTTTTTCCCTATGCAAACTAAAATTTCTTGACCGAAAAGTTCATTTAAAAATGTCAAGATGTGTGAGCTTTTTATATTCATATCTGCAGACCATTCCATGCTTGAAGAAAGGGCTTTTCAAAGCAGAGGCTTAGAATGGATTTAAAAATGGGCTGCATGAAGCTTCCTAGTATGGAATGTGGCTCAGGATAATGAGCTGAAAAATCACATTGCACTAATTTGTGCAAGGTGAATATTTTGAAGCACAGTATTTTACATTTACTGGGCTGAATGACTGGAATAGATAAGTGAATTTTTCCTGAAGTGCCTTGAATATGGTAGTGTCCTCCTACTTACTTTAGTATATCAAAATTGTCATTTAAAAAAAAAAAAAATCAGCTGTAACGACAACTTAAACAATCGCTTCAAATTATAAACCACTTAATTATGCTTTATCATGTTTATTTTTAGGGGTGCTACATTGTATGGGGTCTGCATGTTAGAATATCATGTTAAGAAACTAAACCCTTAGAATAATTCAGGATGGGAGAACTTCCTATGCAGTCAGGCTTCTCAAAGTGAACAGTAAAATCCCTTTATTTGATTCAAAACTGATCAAAATATAAGCATGTGACATAGAATTAGTAGAAATAATATTGACAACAGCTTCTGCTTTTCCGTTTTTCCCCTGACAAACTAATGTTTTAATTAAAGCACCTGTTCCTTTGGCTTACTGTTCCTCTTTTATTTTTTTTATTTTTTGGTGTGTGTTCTAATGCAGTACCCAGTAAAATAGCACTGTCACCTTTAGAGTAGCATATTAATACACAGTGCAGATATACACACCAGTAGAAAAGAGTTTATATGTATGTATTTAGGAAAGTGGAAGTATGGACTGAATAGTGCTGTAGAATTCCAGCAGATGTTTCTTGAAGTTATCTCAGAGTGGCTGTTTTTTCTCCCCTGGTACAGAGTCACTCCTACCGTATGAACAAGCAGTGCTTTGGAATGAGCTGCAGGAACTGTATGGAAGGAAGGGGGGAAATGAGGAGAAATGTGGTCTATTTCTGGCAATTGATTTAAAGAGGCCAAAAGTTCTTATTTCCTGTTCTTTTTGACGGGGTGTTTGTTGACAGCAGTGCTTCTGATAATCCTAGTCCTTCAGTAGTTTATGAGTCTAGGATTGATCATTCCTTGGATTTGTTCTTGCTTATTATTAGCACAGCTCTTCCAAACTAGTAAAGGCATTCATGAGTACCTTCTAGTCTTTTCTGTGACTGCAAATCTTTCCTTGTGACTTCATCCCTGCACTGACGTTACTTTCCCCTTTTTCCTCACTACTTTTCAGTAGTTACCCTCTTTCATGCTTTTTCTCCCATATCCCCTCTTGTCACAGGAGCAGCAGAAGGGTCAAAATGAAACTTGCATTTTAAAATCATCTCATCATATTTTACTTGAAGGAAAGTGAAGCCATGATAAATACTTCTGAAGATAGAAAACGTTTTATCATTGTATATGGCTTTAACTCCCATTCTGAAGTGGCCTCAGGTATAATGCTGTTGATATTTACACCCCTATGATTTCTGTAAGTAGTTCCAGAATCTTTCGCAATTTTCTTGCATATAGTTGTGGCTTAACCCTGGCAGGCAGCTCAGCACCGTGTGACCACTTGTTCACTCTGCAGGTGATATGGGAGAGAGAATTGGAAAGGTAAAAGTGCAAGAACAACAAGATTGGAGAATCAACTCTTTGAAAGGGTTGATAACTGCAGGATGAGGGGAAATGGTTTTAAGTTGAGGGAGGGAAAATTTAGATTGGATGTCAGGGGGAAATTCTTTACAGAGAGAGTGGTGAGGTGCTGGAACAGGCTGCCCAGAGAGGTTGTGAGTGCCCCATCCCTGGAGGTGTTCAAGGCCAGGTTGGATGGGGCCTTGGGCAGCCTGGTCTAGTATTAAATGTGGAGGTTGGCGGCTCTTCATGTGGCAGGGGGTTGGAGATTCATGATCCTTGAGGTCCCTTCCAACCCTGGCCATTCTGTGAAGAACTCATGGGTTGGCGTGAAGACAGATTACTGGGTAAAGCAGAAGCTATGTGTGCAAGCAAAGCAGAACAAGGAATTCGTTCCTTAGCTTCGCTTTGGCAAGCAGATGGTGTGTGACATCCTTTTGGTCAGTGTGGGAACTGTCCTGGCTGTGTCTCTCCAGCTCCTGCTGTCAAGGCAACATGAGAAAGAGGAAAGTCTATGGCTCTGTGCAAGCACAGCTCTGCTACAACTGAAACATGGGTGGTGCTGCCATCACTGTTTTCATTAAAAAATCCAAATATTGGTATTGTGTGAATATCTATAAAGAAAATGAATTCTATCCCAGTCAAAACCATGATGTAAGAACCCCTTCTTGCATATCATGCTCAAGTCCCACACTTCTTCTAATGCATCTTCATTAATGACCACCCTTTGGTAATATGAGGATACCCTTCCTTCGGTCTGTGGACCACTCCTGTGGAATGACTGTGACTTAGCTTCTATCTGTTACAGTAGCTCTGAGGATAGGAGTGGTGTTATGTGGTGTTGCTGTGTGCCAGTAGCAGCTCTGCTTGTCGGACTTAATTGTAACACACAACTCAACCCATAGATTACAACTCTTTAAGGCTGTGTCAGTTACAGTTTCTACCTTCGGTCCTTTCATTCCAGTCTGTAAGGTGTAACATGTAAAGAACTCTTCTTGCTTTTGCTCAAGCCTGGGTTTGCCTATTGGCTGTAGTTCTTTGGAGCTGTACCTGCTTCTACCTGGCCTTACTGTGAGCCACAGTATCTTCAGATACCTGTCTGCTAAGTTGTAGACTTATCCACGACCATAGATGCTTTAAGGTCTGCCTGTTCTGGTGTGAGCTTATTAAGAGGATGTAGCCTTTTCAGGAGCATACAACCTGTGGCAATGACTTATTCACAGTCACTTTGAGGTGTACCTGCTGTAGTGTGGCCTTTTCAATGAGCCTCAGTCCCTTCAGAGGTTGCTTCTGACACGCCTGCTGCATTGCGTTCTTATCCACGGATGCTTTGAGGTACTTTCACATGGTCTTATTCACAGACATTCACAGACATTGCAAGGTGTACCTGCTATGGTGCAGGCTTCCTCATGGCCACCAATGTTTTGGATTATACATCCTCTCATGTGGGCTTACCTGCAGGGCACAATCCCTCTGACTGGAGTTCAGTCTGGAGTCCCACCCTGTCCAGCCCAGGCTGTAGCTGTTATCAGAGTGTTCATAGGCACAGTAAAACAAGCTGATAAGGAGTAGAGCAAATGGCAGAGCAAAAGCAGCCACTAGTAAGCACCGAACTCTTACCATGCAGTAAGTCAAGTAAGCCCTGTTAGCAGCTAAACAGCTGAAACATTTATATATCTGGTTCTAGTGCAGTCCCCACTTGTATCAAATCTGTCATCATCTTGAACCCTTTATGCCACACTTTGGATGGCCGGAAGGATGGAGTTATGGTATGTCACAAGTGAGCAGCTCTGCACCGCAAAGCTGCTTGCTTGCTCTCCCTGGATAGGATGGGAGAGGAAACTGGAGAAGTAAACGTGAGAACTTGTGTGTTGTCAGTTTGCTAGGTAAAGCAAAAGCCATGCGTGTGAGCAAAGCATAACAAGGAATTAATTTGCTTGTGTGTAATGGTTCGCCCTCTAGGAGGACAAACGGCTTCATTTCCACTTTTATGCTGGCTTAAATTGCAGAGCATAATGCTGTGTGGTATGAGATGTCTCCTTGGTCAGTCAGGATCATCTGTGCTGGCTGGGTCCCTTCCCAGCTCCTTGTGCACCACAGCCTGCTGGCAGAGCAGCATGAGAAGTTTGTTTTTTAGAAAGTGCTTGCTCTGTGTAAACACTGCTGTTCAACAACTGAAACATCAACCTGCTATCACCACTGCTTTCCTCAAAAATCCAGACTGTGGCATCATATAAGCCCCTATGAAGAAAACTATCTCAGCTGAAACCATGATACATACTTTTTTGTGTGTCCTGTGGTTTAGATAGAGGGCTTTCAATTTCTAGTGTTAATAGTCATTTTCTTACTTTCAGAAGCCAGATGCCTTGACCACTGCTGCTGGCAATCCAATAGGGGATAAACTTAATATTATGACAGTTGGGCCACGTGGACCTCTTCTTGTTCAAGATGTTGTCTTCACTGATGAGATGGCTCATTTTGACAGAGAGAGGATTCCTGAAAGAGTTGTGCATGCAAAAGGAACAGGTATGTTTTATAAATGCACTTTTTTCTCTGGGGATCAGGTTTAAGAAGCTTTTGAGGTGGCATATCAGTACAGTTGGATTGAAATGTATTATAGTCTATAATTCAGTTAACAACAGAGCGGCAGGTAAGGCCTGGTTTAGAAAAACTGTGTGTAGGTCTTTGATCCAAAGGTAAATGGATCAAGTGTGTGAAATTTAAAGACAAACAAGAAACCACAAACCCAACCAACCACAAAAAATACCTGTAATAATTCAATTGTAATAAACAGTTAATGTGCTGTGAATCTGCAGTTCTTGATTAAATTTATACCAGTTATTACGCCAAGGGTCAAAGCTGAAATTTAAAGCAGTGAAACTATTAAAAAATATAGAAATGTAATTATAGCCCTTTGATTTATTTTAAATATTGTACTATTCACTGTACTCTGTTTCATCTGTCTGTTGCTTCTTACTACCCCTCTTCTCTGATACGATGTCTTAACCATCTGTGTTTTAATACTTGTTTCTGTGTTTTTTGATTAAAAACTTCACTCTCTAATACCTGATGTATCAGTCTGCCAAAGAGAGATGATCTTTAATACTTAAACTAGAAAAATGTCACATAGAACTAGCACCACTGGTTTCTGTTACACGTTGCTCTTAAACAATAAAATATGGGACTGAATTTTATTGTAATATATATAGATCTGTAGAAAAGGTCATCTTTGGAGGGTGGGGAGGACTGGTTGCTTTGTCTTGTTTGAAGACAACATTTACTAAGATCAAAGAAATGCTTATCTTCCTCAGAGGTAAATATGAAATCTTGGCAGAAAAGCACCCAAAGAGAGTTACTGTTTAGTATTTTGTAGAGTAGGAGTGAGATCTGTATTGCTGCCAGGAACTGTTAGCAGTCTGTTAAGATGGGGGTGGGGGAGCACAGTGCAAATACTAGATAGTGTGATGTAAATTTTAATCTGTAAAAACAAATTGGTGGTTTAGTGCATAGATTTAAAGTGTATTTTCATGGTTTTTGTTTTTTTTTTTTTTTAACTTAATGTTGTATGTTTAACCATAATTGAATAATATATATGCTATGAGTGGAAGGAAATTATGTAGATCTGATGTTTTGAAATTATATTTCTTCAGGTGCCTTTGGCTATTTTGAAGTGACTCATGATATTACCCAGTACTGCAAGGCAAAAGTGTTTGAACACATTGGAAAAAGAACTCCAATTGCTATACGGTTCTCCACTGTTGGTAAGGCTCTAAAATTGTGTATCTTCATACATACATACATACATATACAATCTCATAGTTAACCCTGATATCAGTGTTTGAGTTGCAGAACACTTACATTGTCTTTAAGATATTTGAAATGTTTCCTTCTCTGTATATTTTATTTAATTTTTAAGACCTTAAACAACAGTGAACTATTTCTATGTCTTGTGGCACCAGCCCTGTTTTTCCCCTGGAATGTGAAAGAAAGGGTAGTCTGTACTACTTTTAGTCTGTTTTTAGTTCTGATGGAAAGCTTTGTTTCTGGAGGGGTCACAGTCAACACTTGCAAACTGCGGTTTTACTCTTTAAATTTGAAGACCTGAAATCTCTTATGCTGTAGGAATGCTCTGGAGAAGAATGCTGCTAAGTGTATTTTAGGCAAGTAGGAATAGTCAATATTCTAAACAATCTTGCTTCTTTTGCTAAAGAAGTGAATGCATGGATTGGCTATGTTAAGTATGCTTTGTAAAGCTATAGAGTATACCTTATAGAAAAAGGATCTTCTGAAGGGTGTGTATTACTAGACATGTTTATTATACTTAAATTCTAATGAATATTTAATTCTGGGAATTGCACTGGAAAAGGGAAGGAAAAAGCAAAAAAAAAAAACAAAAAACAAAAGACAAAAAAAAAACTCAAGGACCTCTAGTTTTTAGCTTACTGGTCTTTCTCTGGAATATTCTGTTGGAGAAAAAAGGCATGTAGCTGAGCTTGGTAAGTAGATAGTGCTGAAGAGGAAAGTTGCAGTGTTACCCTTCCTTTTCCTGCTGTTTTTGAACGTGTTTCTTCTGAGCTATTTTGTAGCAGACAGAATCATTTTACAAGAGATAATGGGTGTCCTAGTTGTTTCTTAATGACTGCTAACGTTAATAGTTGCTGAATGCCTCCAGAACACTTGCTGACATATGGTGGAGGATACTTTTGCTGTGGTATGAATTCACCTGCTGCTTTTGGATAAAGCAAGGGATTAATTAAGTGTTGCAACTCTTCTGTAAGAAGTTGTGCTTTCACTGGGTACGCGACTTTGATTGCTGTTCTCCAAGTGAGAGCTTTCACAATGGGATTTGTTGCACAGAAAACAACGTATTTCTAGGTAATTCAGCCGCTTCAGGCACTCCCTGAAGTATTATTACTAACGTGCAGAAAATTCTTTGAATGTAATAGATTTTAATTAGAAATAAACAACAGCATAAACCATTCTCTTAGGATCTTACGGCATATTCTCAAGTTTCATAGTTTTCTACTTTGGTTTCTTATCATAACGCTTGTATGTGTTTGTGTTTCTTCAAGCTGGAGAATCTGGGTCAGCTGACACAGTTCGTGACCCTCGAGGCTTTGCAATGAAATTCTATACAGAAGAAGGTAACTGGGATCTCGTGGGAAATAATACACCTATCTTCTTTATCCGGGATGCAATGTTGGTGAGTAAGCACTGAGGATGATAGTATTGTGTGGAAGAGTCCAAAAGTTATCTCAAACCTTGTTCTTGCTCTACTGATAAGCAAGAGTCGTTTTGACATGCTTTTAAATTCTGTCCAATAGGTGTTCTAACTGGTTTTAACTTGACAAGGTGATGCTTAAAAAATAAAAAAAAAAAAGAGCTAATACTTGATTACTTACATTGCTACTTCAATAGCACAAATGCATAGTTATTTGCTAGTGCACATGCTACAGGATAGCAGCCAACAAGTAAATATATAGTGGCTTTAAACTTCCAGTTTGATCAGCTTCACTAGTGTTTATATGCAAATTTAAGAGCATTTGCCTCTCATTTTATTGGACAGAAGTTGAAAGCATTTTCTGTCTTTGAACATCCCGTTAATCCTAATGTTAAAATTTTGCTTTCATAGTCAAATCAGTAAAATTAGGGTAACAAATTTGGTTGCAGGAAGTAAATGACAACAGAAGATTTTTCTTAAAGCTTTCTAATCCTCTAGTGTTTTGTTCCTTTCATAGCTAAAAATGTACCTAATAAAACTGTTAATCTGTTAAACTGTTAATAAGCAAAATCTTGTAGAAGATTATATCCCATGTATTTGGGGATATGAAATAAAACTTTTTTTTCTCTCTTCCTTTCCTCCCTGGACAAATTAGTTTCCATCTTTCATCCATAGCCAAAAGAGGAACCCTCAGACTCACTTGAAGGATGCAGATATGGTATGGGATTTCTTGAGTCTTCGCCCCGAGTCTTTGCATCAAGTAAGTTTCTCGTCTTAAATTTCATGTTACAGCAGCATGTTTTTAACTGAAACTGTTTTCTCTGGAAGCCTACGTGATTTTTGTAGGCACTGTAAAGGTCAAAAGCCTGTAATACCTTTGATACCTCCTAAGGCCATTAGTACTTTCTTTTAGTTTTGTCTTTTTTTTCTTTTAAAGACTATGAAAAAGCTAGATTTCTCCCACTTTTGTGATCATATCTTACATAGAGATGGAAAGAAAGCTCGTGTGTTTCTTTAATACTAAAGCCATGGGAGAGCTGATTAACAACGAACTGTATATTAATGTTAGCATATAAAGAAGAATGCCATTAGAAAAGCTAAAGAAAATTGAAATGCAGTTGTGTTTTTGAATATGAACAGATTAATGTAGAAGTTTTCCAGTTACTTGGAATGGAGATACAGCAGGCGTTGTTTCTGATTGTAAATCGGGAAAAAAGCAGCATTCTGAATAACTTCAGTGCTATGTTTATTGCCTAAGGACACTGACAGGTAGTTATTCAGGACTTAAATTTCCTGATTTTCTTTATTTTATAAAAAATTTTAGTTGTATTTAAATATCTATACTTTCCTGCTCTGTGCTTATAGAGAAAATCATAACATTGTCACTAGGTTGATGTGTTTTTCCTTTAATACTGAAAGTGGGCATCCTTGTTGCATGTGCAAAACCTGAGCAGTCTTGGTTTAAGTCTTAGAAACTTAAATTTCTCTAGGATGTTGATATGATTTTTAATGTTAAATATTTACAGTGATGCATATCGTGTAGTAAGTGACCTTAGTCTCAAGTGGTTGTTTAGCTGAACCGAATGAGCTAATGTTGTTGGATTCTTCCCTGTAGGTGTCTTTCACGTACAGTGATCGTGGTATTCCTGATGGATTTCGCCATATGAATGGATATGGATCTCATACTTTTAAACTCATTAATGCTAGTGGGGGAGCCGTCTACTGCAAATTCCATGTTAAGGTGTGCTTTTTCTCCTCTTATTTATTGGAAGTAGACTTTACACTGAATGAAAAGATCAACTCAAAGATTGTCTGAATGCTCTGTTTAATTTCTGCTTTAATTCAAAAGAGAATTACTTAGTGTATATACTCTACATATGTTGTGTGTGCATGTTTTCAAATCAGTTGCATGCATTTAAAGTACATAGATGATGTTCCTTAGAAATACAACATCGATTATGTAAAGTCAAAGAATATAATCCTCTACCTGAGAGCTCTATGGCTGAAGCTTGTAGAACTTTCCTACTTTTGTTGGGAAATAAGTCAGTAGCACATCTCACTTGCAAACAGCTTCCCTTCAGTTTTAAAGACAGTGGAGCTGCTTAACTTGTTAAATTTCAGTTAGTGGAGCCTGGATGCTTACTCTTGAACCAAGGCTTGAGAAACCATTATTCTGAACTAAGAAGGATTGCATAGCAGCTCTTAGTTTTTCAGTTGTCAGAAGCTTATTAAAATGATGGTGTAGTTCCTGCTGAAGATGTCGGAGAAATTGAAGGGGAAGAAAGGAAATTTCAACAGAATATCTGAAAAGATGGATTCTGTATGAATCTTGGACTTTCAGCATTGAGAGCCGCTACCATTCTATCAGTTTATTTTAGCACGTGGTCTGTGGGAAGAGATGAGATGATGGGACAGTAAAGGAGCACTCCATCCTGTGAGGGGAAAGAAGAAATATATTCACTTTATGTGCTGTAGAGATTGTATTTCCATGTTTGTTTTTGTGTGGTATAACGTTACTTTTATTTCTGTTTTATAAGAGAACTCATTCTTATCTGGAAGCCAGCTGTTGACTGTATTGTTCCCAAACTGATATTACTGTAGACTGGGACATCATGCTCTTAGTTCTTGAGTCTTGTTAAAACACATTGCTATTATTATTATTATTGTAATTCCTGCAAGTAATATCTGTTTCTCCTGCTTTTGTTGCTTTTAGACTGATCAGGGCATCAAAAATCTTACTGTTGAAGAAGCAGGAAGACTGGCTGCTACTGATCCTGATTATGGAATTCGTGATCTTTACAATGCCATAGCCAATGGAAACTATCCTTCCTGGACTTTCTACATTCAAGTTATGACTTTTGAACAAGCAGAGAAGTTCCCATTTAATCCTTTTGATTTGACTAAGGTATCTCTGTTGTTCTTCCTTGCTGAAACAGTTGCATTGTGTGGTCTTGGTGTTGGTTTTTGGTTACATCAGACTTCCAGTTGCTGTTCCAAAGAATGGCACTTGGAAGATAGTAAAGTAAACTTATGGTTTTTTATTTTTTTTCTGTAATACTGCCCACCTCCAAAACGTTTAAATACTTCTGACCTTTTGAAACTGCAGCATAACAAAAGAAAGACTAGTTTATCTCGTTGCATTTTTTTAGTAGCAGAAAACAATCATGCTACCAGTTCCACATACAATACTGCATTCCTAGGCATCTCTTCAAGTGCCTGTGGGTATTTCATTTAAGTAGTCAAGTGTTGGGATTATGCCACGATGAAATTATTTGCACGAATGCTCTGTGTGAATTTCAGAAGACAAAGACATTCCTCAAAATATCTGTTAGCAAAGTAGAAATTACTTCAATAATGTATTCTCTCTCAGTTGAGACTTAATTAAGCAGCACTTGCCCGTTTTGTTATTTAAGCTGCATAATACTAATCACATGGATTTTAATGCATGCGTTTTCTGATACAGATTTGGCCGCATGGTGACTATCCTCTCATTCCCGTGGGCAAGATTGTCTTGAACAGGAATCCTGTCAATTACTTCACGGAGGTAGAACAGATGGCATATGATCCTAGCAACATGCCACCTGGTATTGAACCCAGCCCCGATAAGATGCTGCAGGTAATCTACTGTTCCTGTAGTACTCCGTGGGTGAAATCTCATGTTCTGTTTGTGAAAGCATTGCAATCACTTTATGTAACAATGGTAAAATAACTGGACAGATGGAAAGCAGCTGAATTTTTTTGTCTTTAAATAATCACAATTTGTTGATATGATTATCCAGTGTTTAAATATTAGGAGAATGGAAACAACTAAAGGAATAGAAAATCCAAAATTTAGAGGACATCTGCAAATAACTTGTTGCTAGGAAATCTATTGGTCTGACAAGAGCAACTATATAAGACCTCAGCAGCAATGCTTGCTTACTTATACTTTTGTAGAATATTTTAGAATTCAGAATGCTTGAGTGTGAGAAGTGGACTTGAAACACTCTGATGCACAGAACTAATCTTAAATTTAAACTTAAATTTAAAAATTGCTTACAAGTAGGAAAATACTTATATTACTCCTTGATATTTACCACTGTTGTGGTATTTTTAATTTCTAGGCATGTAACTCTTCTCCTGTGTCAGGATAGGGTTAGTATTCTGAAACAAACTTGTTGGTAATTGGTAGGAAATGCCAAGTTGTGTAAATACATCTCCACGTGCTGTTCTTCACAGGTTTTTTTTTTGTGAAGTTAGTTTGTGTCTGTGTCACTTTGAAGGTGCTTTAAATTATGTCAGGAATATATAAATATGCTAAGGAAGCAGTCTTCTGCCTTTTACTATTTAGTATATAATGACTTTAATTGGGATACTCCGCATAACTGCTACTTACTGGAAGATCTTTAGTAATGTTTGTGATGCCTGTTTTAGGGTCGTCTTTTTGCATATCCTGACACGCACAGACATCGTCTGGGACCAAACTATCTGCAGATTCCTGTGAATTGCCCCTACAGGGCTCGTGTGGCCAATTATCAGAGGGATGGGCCAATGTGTGTGTCTGACAACCAAGGTATTAATAGAAATCCTTTCATCTTTGAAGCTACTGCAGCTTTTTATTTTCGCAGAAGATTAAAGATATTTATTAAGTACTTTTTTGACTAATTTTTTTACATTGTGAGAAACATTACATAAGCATGTGAACATAAATGTCTTTTTTTAACTATTTAAAAGTAGGTAGATGGCGGTTACTACAACTTCTATCTTCTATCAAGAAGCTGTTATTTCCAAATTGGGTTTTCAAATTTTATGTGTGTAATTGTCACTTGTGAAAAATATTCATTTGCAATTTGAATATATGTATGTTGTATGTTTGCATACAAACTGTATAT
The DNA here is from genome assembly GCF_026119805.1 of Tympanuchus pallidicinctus. Lineage (NCBI taxonomy): Eukaryota > Metazoa > Chordata > Aves > Galliformes > Phasianidae > Tympanuchus > Tympanuchus pallidicinctus. The sequence goes on from NW_026294747.1 coordinate 17,962,590, forward strand.
ACTTACATATAATGCCTCTATATCTCTTGTATTAATCCAGAAAATCAGACTTTGTTTGAACATTTGTGTGGAAAGTGTATTTGAAATCATTTAGTTTTATTTAGAAGCTTTAAAATGCTTCTAAATTCTAAAAACATTAAAATGTTAAGCTTCACTTGGTTGAAAAGTTTAGAGATAGATTATCTTCAGAGAGGTGAATTGCAGGAGAGCATGGTCAGTCAAATTAGTTCATTACCGGCCCTAGTTTGTTAATTCAAAGACTTCCAGGGACAAACATGTTAACAGCTTGAATTGAAAAGTTCTAAAATGCTAATTATTTAATGCTAAGTATGCCTGAGAAATGGTTTCACAAGATAATTACTTTTTCTTTGTTTGTACTTGTAGGCAAAAATCTGCTCTAAAAATTAGAGCCTAAATCTTTTAATAAGTCTATATCTGCATTTTTTCCCACCGGTTTCCAAGATTCCTGTAAGGCAGGAATGTAAATCCCAACACTAGAGCTTTAAATTCAGCTCTGTTGCATGATACGTTCTGTCAGTATTTGCCCAATGTTGACTGACTTGTATCTAAACATAAGCAAGTATGTACTTGAGCTACATTTCATGCCAAAAGCATGTATTCCTCTGGGCTATGAAAAAAACTATGAAGGAGGAAGTGGAAATGTTCGGAAAACAGGAACTTGAAAGCAGCGTTTAAGAAGCTTTGTAAGTTCATTGTGTTGAAAATAAACTGTGAAGGGTCAAATTCAAGATTTCAAATAAGCAGACAGAAGTATGTTTTCGTTGCCTTTGGACTGAAATTTTGAATGAGTCCCATGATTTTATTGAAATTCTGAGCAATGGTGTAGAGGAAGTGGCCAGGCCTCCTCATTTTTGAAACAGAGCAGTTTTTTTTTATCCCGAGATCTATGTAAATTCTTCTTGTACTAAGTGCTTTTTAAATGCTGGCTAAAAGAGTGCTGCTGTTGATAACCGTATATTGATAACTGTTTTCAGTAAGGTGAATCAGAATTGGGTGATTGTTGTTTTTTTGGTTTTTTTTTTAGATTATTTCTATCTATTTATTTTAATTTTCTTAAATTTTTTTGCGTTCCCTCTTCAGGTGGTGCCCCAAACTATTATCCAAATAGCTTTACTGGTCCAGTAGATGAGCATGTTCTGAAGGAGAGCCGCATGTCCGTTTCAGGAGATGTGCAGCGTTTCAGTAGTGCAAATGAAGACAATGTGTCTCAGGTATGATGCGTAAAGGGACTTTACACTGCTTATTCAGAAGATGAGCTTATAGTCTGTATGAACGATATTAGTAATGATCAATCAAACATGAATATCTTTGCATTTGGGCCAACCTGAAATTAAGCACTTGTAAAATTTTGAAAGATCTCTGTACAGCTTAATAATGATTAATAACTGAATTCTTGCTGACAGGACCATAAATGAATTCTCATAGATCTCTGACATCGTATTTTGAGCACTCATATCTAGAGAGAGTGGTGTTCAGTTTTCCTGCAACTGGCCTATGCAGATAGCAAAACTAGAATATGCATGTAATGTAATGAGCTCCAGTTCCTTAATTTGAAGTGCAACAGTACATACTTGTTTTCATTAACTAGGTAAGCATCAGTGATCTTAAACTACAAACGAAAAGGGTTGTTAACGGATTTGCTGGGGGGGGGGGGGAAAAGCCAGCAAAAATTAGTTGCCTATGGAGTTGAATTTAAATGCTGCCTTACTAGTGATAGCTATTATTTCTTTGATAATAATGAATCCTAAATAATGGGCTGCTGCTTGGTAGAATGACTTGCTTTTGGAAATTTCAAACTAATTTTTTTTTCTAATTATAAGGTGCGAGACTTCTATCTCAAAGTGTTGAAGGAGGATGAACGCCAAAGGCTGTGTAAAAATATTGCTGATCATCTTAAAGATGCTCAACTTTTCATTCAAAAGAGGGCTGTAAGTAGTCTGTTTGCTTTCAGTCTTTGCTCTTTTTTTTCTGCAGTCCAGGATGTCTAGCAACTTTGTCAAAATAACACTGTGCTTATGAGACAAAGATGAGGAATTCTGCTTCTAGATAACTTGCAGACTTTTCTTTCTTTTGCAGGAATTGCAAATACAGAACATTTTAATGTGTGAATATGTGTAAATAATGTAGAATATGCTGGAAGGACTTGTTCCTACTGAGAAAAATTTGAAGTTGAACACCAGGGATGTCGTTATGTTTATCTTTGCACTTCAAAAATCAGATGATTAAATTCAGGAGAGGCCTTTTATGTATGCTTAAAGAAGCAATGATTCATTGTGTTCATTGCTCCCTTCTGGTCGCTGAAAATCAAACTGTTAATTTTGAAAATGCTTTTCTATCCTTCTATTCTTCCTTTTATATTCTGATTATAGATCACAGAATAGGGGAAATTCATTGCATTTTATGTTGTCTTCTTGTTTAGGTGAAAAACTTCAATGATGTTCACCCTGACTATGGTGCGCGTATTCAGGCACTGCTGGACAAATACAATGCTGAGACTGGGAAAAAGGTGTGCTAAAGACTTGTGCTGCTCAATTTTGTTGAACCAAATATTTTAGTTTTATTCATACGTTTACCAGAATGAAGAGTCTATTTTAACTTGCATTTGATTTTAAATGGGAGAAGTCAATGCGTGTGGAATTACAAAATGAGGGAACATCACTCACTTAAAAAAAAAAAAAAAAAAAAAAAAAAAAAAAGTCTGGTTAATCAACATTTAATTTAATGTAGTTAATTGCTTTCCAAAGGTTTGGAAAATAAGTGGAAGTGCTTTGCAAGGTGTTCAGGTTGCTTCTTCATACGAAACAATTATCTACTTTCTGTAGTAGTAAAAAACACTTTAATGGGACTTTTCTGACTACACAGAATAAAAAATTGTTGCTCAATTGTACTTTTTTTTTTTCCTGCAATTTCTGTGACTGCTTTAATGGAACTTACTCTAATTATTTATCTTGTATCACTTTTTAGGATGTCATCAGGACGTACAGACAAGCCACTTCTCGTGTGTCTGCCAAAGAGACGTCCAACTTGTAAAGTGTGCTGCAGAGAATTACCATATGAATTTTGCGTCCATGCAACTGTGGGACAACCTGTTGAAAATGTATTGAATGTGGCAGAATTCCTCACAAATTTTTTACAGGCTTGATTTTTTTAAGCTTTCAAGTGCCTGTATCTGTACTGGAAACAGTAAGTAACACAAGCTAACAATCCTAGTGCCTTTCAACACTAGTGCTTTACTGCTCGCTAAAAACATGGTGTTTTCAAGGAAACTGAAAAGTTTTCCTTTCTAAGAGGAAACATAAATTCACGTTCTATTCCATCTTTTTAAATGTAAAACTATCTCTGGCTAAATTGCACAATAAGACTTACATAATGATACTGTGATTATCCTTATGGATAAACTTGTTCATGTTAAAAAGCTGATATTACTTAGTATTTCTAGTGAAGTAGTTACCTGAATGTATTTGTAGGCTCTTCCTTTTGAAATTGTTTTATCTTCCTGAATAAAAATAACACATATGCAGTAGTTCTGGTAAAATATTGGTTATTTCTCATTCCTTTGTAAAAAATGGAGCTGAATAGGAAGCTTATCTCACATATGTAATTTTCATTCTAAACACATATTGAAGATAACAAATCTCTACTTATTAATGCTGTGTCAGAGATAACTGATTTAAGGGAGATGGCGGGTGCAGTTATTTTCTACTTGTGTACACTTTACAACCAAAGTGATTACATCTTACAAGTCCGTAGGGGGAGAAAAATGTGTAGTTTTTTTTTCCTCATTTACAAGTATTCAAATTGAAGAACATTGATTTTTTCCAAACATGTGGAACATTAACCTCCAAATACATTGATTTACAAGCTTAGATGCCTTAAACTATTCCCAATAGTTCCTGAAGTTGTTTGACTGCTGTAATCTGATGTTGCTTAAGTCAGAGCTGGTTTTCAAAATTAAAGCCTAATTGAAATGGTGTGTTTGTATGCATGCACGTTCATCTATGTAGGGATAAAAGGGATAAAACCTGATTTTAGACATATTGGAATGTTGTACACTGTTTGCAATTTAGTTAATCAGTACAAAAAGAAATTGCAACGCTTTGGATTGAGAAGTGTTATTTCTTCTGGTAGTTCAAAGGAGTGTTTTTAGCATATTGATATTTTATCTACAATTTTGGAGTATAATCTTTAATAGTACCTTATGAACTGAGACATAATGAAAGCGTTTATATTTTAGCTGTATCCTGAGTTCTTAAGTTTTATGATAATTACAGAAATTCTGGTTTTATCGTACCTGAACATGTATGGTGTTGGTCTAAGAAACTACAGTCAGTGCCTGAAGATTTCACAGTGTGTTCATACAACAAAGCCATGGCTTAAGCCACATTTTTTGTAGAGGCCAAAAATCCCAACAAGTATTTTTTCTTAACTAACTTGGAAGTATCACCCAGTTATGGGGTAACTAGTGTTCAAGCTGATGGTTGGAATTTAGAATAAAATTTGTAATTACACATTGAAGCTGTTCCTAATGGAATAAAAATGTTTTCTAACTGTGCTCAATAGGCAGTTTGCCGTGCATCTATAATTCCAGCAAGTATCAATAATTCTGCCTGTCACTTTTCCCTCTTCCCTTACCAAAGAGAAAGATCAGCATGTATATGTAATCAGTCCAGATCTTAGTTACACAACATTGCCCTCAGTTTGAAATATACACTTTCCTTGCTTGCCTGCTAATACTGCTTTACTAGCATTTGGATTGAAAGAAGCACTGAATGATGATAAAAGATTTCAGAGCCCAGCTACTAGCTTTTAAGCAAATATACCAGTTTCAACAGTTGGTGCATTTGAGGATCTACGTTGGATTGCATTTTGAGTAGGGGTACTCCTTGATTTGGATTTCAAGCACAAATTAGCTTTATGAGAAGTGATACAGATAGACTGAAAAAAAATTGGTAAAGTGCTGTTAACTAGAAACTTTGTAGAAAGCTATTCCAACTCATTTACCTACTAACCTATTGTGAAAAAACATCTGTGTGATAAAGTAAAGTGATATCAAATGATGGTCTGTGTTATCCTGGGATTTGTCTGGATAATTGCATGATGAGGCTGGTGGGAAATGAAAGAGCTGTATAATGAGTGGGAATTTGTTTTGCTGACACAGAAAATCCTAATGAGTCTTGGGAAGGAGTATGCAAGACTTTGTAATTTTCATGATCTCTGGTAAATGAATTATGTTGCCTTTCTTTTGTTTCTGAAATAAAGCAATTAAAAATTTCTTTGCTACATGTTGCCTTTTTTTGTGAGCCTATATTCAATCAGTTTATTTTAAATGACAGCATGAATTTGTTAATTTGTTGTTGTGGTTTTTTTTGAGGATTTTTTTGTTGTTGTTGTGATAGTGCAGAAGCTGTTGAAGTTCTGGGGAAATGGTATTTATTTTAGACCACAAGTTACTTGGATTGCACAAGCTCTAATGAAGACCTCATAAGCAAACAAAGGTTGCAGACTCAGGCTGACACTTCAAATTCATGTGATGGTGCCAACAAGTAAATTCTATTCAGTACTGATATGACAAATTACCTGTTTGAAACCTTCTCTTTAATTTGTAAGGCCTTCTGAAAAGAGAATGCTGCTTGAATCTGTGGTACAGCAGTGCCTGAGATTGTGTACCCCGTGAAAGGGGGAAAAATTGCTTTTGAACTTCACTGTGGCTTTTGTTGATGGAGTCTTCCTTAAGGCTCTACATGCTAAGGGACCTTTTGATATTTTTCATCTAAAATTTTCAATTTCAATTTACAGAACAGTCATAAGTTCATCCAGTTTTTCATCAAAGTTAACTCATTCTGTTGGATGCTATTAATAAAGAGCACTCAGTTGAAATAAAACACTTGAAATATGTCTCAGTGTTCCCATAAAGTCTTCCAACAGGCTCTCGGTATAGATAGTTGTTCTTCAATATATATATATTACCCAAATGTTCAACTTTTATTATGCTTGTTACTTTTTCTTCATGGGCAAGGAGCAGAGATATCTTGGGACAGCTCACACAACTGGGTTGCTGCAATGGATGATTATTTCCTCTTGAGGAAAGATAGGCTGACAAGGTGGTGGAGTTGCTCTTTATGTAAGACAGCAACTAGAACTTGGAGGGGAATGGTGATCAGGTGGAGAACTTGTGGGTAGGAATTAAGGGGCAGGCTAACATAGGTGATACTGATGTGTGTACTACAGGCTGCCTGATCAGGAGGAGGAAACGGATGAGGCCTTTTACAAACGTCTGGTAGTAGCCTCACCATCCCTGGCAATGGCTCCCATGGGGGACTTCAGCCATACTGGTATTTTGTTGCAGATGGCCAGGCACATGAGGTCCAGGTGGTTCCTGCAATGTTTTGATAAATTTTGACACAGGTGGTGGGAGGGGTGTGCTACTTGAGCTTGGTTTTGCTAACAAGGAAAGGCTGGTCAGTGTTGTGGTGGTTGGGGGAAGCTTAGGATGCAAGATGGTGGAGTTCCTGATTTTTTGTGGAAGAAACAAAGCAGTAAATAGAACTGCTGCCCTGAACTTCAAGAGAGCCATCTTTGACTTTTTCAAAGATGTACTTGGAGGTATCCCATGGACTAGAGTGTTAGAAGGTAAGAGGGCCCAGGAGGACTGGTTGGCACTTTAATACCACTTATTTCATGTTCAAAATCAGTGCATCCTTTAGAGTAAGAAATACAGGGAAATACAGAAATACAGGCTAGAGGCCTGCTGGATGAGCAAGGAACTCATGGATAAAATGAAAGGAAAGAAAAAAGTCCATGAAATGTGGAAAAAGGGCTGCCCACCTGGGGAGATGATAGCAACTTTCTCAGAGCTTGTAGGGATGCAACAAATGTCAACATGTTCTTGGAATTAAACCTTGCAAAGCAAGTAGAAGATAACAAGTTCAGGGTTTTTTTTGTTTGTTTGTTTGTTCATTTGTTGAACTTGAATGCAGGAAATTCTGTATTAACGTGTAGAAGAACTTCCAACCCCTATGATTCTGTAAACTGCATGCCTCATGCATGTTGAAATGTAACCTTTGCAAAATAGTGGTTAAACACATCTATTGATCATGAGTTGGAAAGGGCGTTATCACACAGCACTCCTGGAGGTTTTAATAAAATGTTTAACACAAACAACTGTTTCTTAACTTCAGTGGCATGGCCAGATAAAGGCAGTCTGAACAAATGATTGTAGTTAATAAATTATACTGCAAATTGTACTAGTTTAGAGTAGAGGTTAGGCTAAAACTTGAACAGCATCAAGTCAAAAACTAAGTTCTGGGTCACAAGAAAGACCAAGGAAACATCTTGTGTAGTGGTAGAATGGACTAGATAGTTAACAGTTGCAGCTATATTTTATTTTAGCTCTCTGTTGTTGCGCTTAAGACTGAACAGTGCTCTGTGCTAAAAGTTAACAATGACAGGTGTTTCAAAGTAAAACCTGCCTTTTTTTTTTTTAAAGGCTCTAAGTGGGGTTTTAGCAGGTAGGCAGCGCTGAGCAAACAATAATGCTATTTGTACAAGTAACCCAGGTGATAAATCTATTTATGACTACGCATTGTGAAAGCTAAGACAGTTTGTGTGACATGACACAATCTTATTTGTATTGTGACTTTGTCTTCTGCTCAAGTAAAATTAAATATTTGTTTTCTAGGTTATTGCAGTGCAGTTTTTTTTTTCTTTTTTTTTTTTTTTTTTTCTGTATTAAGAATTACTCGATTTCTTCGTAGTTTTTTTAGATGCTCATTGGTAACAATGGATTGAAAAATGAGTTTGACAGTTTTAAAACCTAGAGCTTCTCCAGGGCCTTTTCCCTTTGTTGCTAGATGGGGGAGTGCTAACGCTTAAGAAAAGGAAAACAAAGTAGCAGACTCTAGTATTGCAGAAGATAGTAGCTGAAGTGAGCTACAGCAAGAGATGACTGTGTGTGGAATTGCTACATCTTCTCTGGGAAAAGGGTGAGCTAGATTTGGGTCAGATAGTTATTGCTTCATGCGTGTTACAAAAAGTAAGTCCGGAATTCCTTTATTGAACTGACTAGATAAATTTCTGGTGAAATTCACTCATGAGGACTGTCTGCTAATCTTGGTGTGGGTATCTATGACTTAGCATACATAAAATCAATCTTGCTGATTTGCAAAGTAATTTTATACATCTGCTCGTCTTAGAGACAATGGCTGTGTACTGTTCTTTTGAAGAGCTGATGCATGGGCTGACAGGCATGCAAGCCACTGCTTCCCACAGAATTATATCTAAGCAAGAGATTTCTCTTTTGAGATGCCACAGAAGGAAATGGTTGCTGTGGATTGATTCCACACTTTGCCTTTGAGAGTTTGAGTACCCTCTGCATTGGAGCTCCATTACTTCTTTTTAACTGTTTCATTGTTATCTGCAATTTAAAAGTTAATTGGGTGAGTGAATGTGAAGAAATATCTACTTTCTTACTAAATATGGGCATCAGTTTGTGATACTAAGAAAATGTTTTATTGACTGTAAGCAATGAAGTTGTATACTAGAGGTGAACTTCCACCCATTTATCTGTTTTCCATTTGCTATGTTTCAAAGTTAAGCAACAGGCTGTATGAGTAGTTAATACTAATTTTGAGACCTTAATCTAGAAGCTTGCGTGGGGAAAAAAGCATTTTCAAAGATGCATGTACCTTGACTGGGCCTTCTTGCAAAATGTATTTTTAGGTGTGTTAAGAGCTGCTTTTTAACATTACAGATAGGAATTCCAGACAACGAATGTTTAATCACGAAAAAATGTGCTCACTGTGTTACAACAGGCCTTTAAAGCCCACTTTGCTTGGGTGCTAAGAGGAGGGGAAAAAAGTGACGTTGATTTTTTTTTTTTCCACTGATCAGAATCACAACTGTAGGGTTGGAAGGGACCACTGGAGATCACCTGATCTGACCCCCTGCTAAAGCACATTCCCCAGAACAAGTGAAACAAAAAAGTGTTCAGGTAAATTTTGAATATTTCCAGGGGAGGAGGCTCCACCGTTTTGGAAAGAAATGTAGTGTTCTCATTGTTTTCCTGTAATAAATATCTTAAATGGTTCTTAATGCTAAACAATTTTACCCTTGAACCCTTCTTTTTGTCCCCCTTTTTTTTGTCTTCTAATTATTCAGTCCTCGTTCTGATTCTGGGATGGCTTGTGGTCTTCATTTCACTCCTTCTGTCTAAGGGAGGGAGAAGAGGAAGAAGACAGATATCTGATTTTTTTTATGTGATATGTGAACAGGAACTGAAGGATCCCATCTTGGATGTGCATGCATACATGCACCATATAATCACAGAAATCTAATACAAATAAGGAAAACTCATAATAAAGCCTTAAAACTAGAGGTTTTAAAGGCATTCACACATTAACCTCAAGTCAAACCATTCTGCACTTGGGGTTTTTCTTGCTGAGGGGTTTGAAGCTTCAAAACAATATTGCAGAAGTGGATGTTCTAATCTCTTGTTGACACTGGGTTATGACATGATATGCAATCCATAGTAAAGCTTGGCCTTTTTTCATAGGTAGTATTTTAAAATTCAGTTGGAACTGAGGCTTGAGCTCGTAGTCAAGCTGAGATGACCCAGAGTATGATGTACAGAGCTGGATTTGAGCACTTGATCCAGCTGACATTAACGATGTAACCAGCGATTTGCGATTGCAAATGAAACTAAAGCAAGTTTGCCAAATCAGTGGTTTGACTCAGTAGCAGCTAGATTCTCAATTAAATATTGGATCTCCAGTATCAAAGAGAAATGCTTTTGTAATCTGTGCTCAACCATCATCTCCCAGGTAACTCTTAAAGGTACTAGCAAAGTCTGTGTTATATTCCCTTCCTCTTTTGTCCCCTTAGTAACGTACCATTCTTCTTTTCTTATGAAAACTTTTCACATGAGGAACTCCTCTTGCTTAAGATGATTTCATTTGTGGGGATGAATCTAATAGATCGAAGGTGATTCCTGAAAATGCCCTGTGTGCAAAGGACTGCCTCTTTCCATAGCCTGAAAGCTAATCGAGACTGAACAATGAGACACTAGTTAAAAGTAGCAGGAGAAGTAGCATGATGTTAAATTCACTGGCAGTGGTATTTTTTATAGCCTGGATTGCCGTATAGGGCTGATGTGATTTAGTAGTATGATAAAAGCTTGAACTATGTCATGGTGAAGTTCCACTCAAAGTTGAACTTCAACTCTAGTACAGTTGGTAGTCTCACTTCATTGCATTCTGAGAGTAAACAGGCCTTCAGGAGCTGTGCTGAAGCTTATTTGCAGGTGATTTTATGTTACTTTTTTATTTTTATTTATTTATTTTGTTTACATCCTGCTTACTAGAGCAGAATAACACTATTTTTTTTCTCTCCTAGAAATTACAGCCTGACCTGTTTTGTTACATGATGGTAGTTTACCTTGAAAGGAAACATTAGATGCAGGTTACTTCAAACTTTTCTTCAGAGGAATTTGGGCACAGTATCTTAATAATTTATTGAAAACCTTGAAACATTTACCTCAATCTTAGTTCAAATACTGCAAAACTGTAATAAAACAAGTCAGAAGCAAAACTGCAAGCCCTGTTTGATAGTATATGATAAAAAAAACATTCAGAATAGATTTGCTGTGGCTGTTAACATCAGTGCTTATTCTTACTTTATTCCTCTCAGTTGCTACCATTTTTAACCTGATTGACTTTTTCCCTTACTGAGAATTCTGTTGGGTTTTTTTGAATTTTTTTTTTCCAATATCTTTTTCATGCAATAAGCCTTTGTCTCACCATGAGATTATTGTTTCAGCATTGACAGAAGTTAGTATGTTTGTCTACATGTGAATGGCTTATGAATAATGAATTATTTCTTATCTGTTCTCTCCACTTAGATCTCAAGAACCTGTTTGACCTTTTGCAAATATTTTGTAAGGATTACCGAATAATGTGATGGAAGGTAGTGTTCACAAACTAAGTTGCAACACTCCCAAACAGGCTGAAAATATAAAATGCCTTAAGGCAGCTTTCTCTGGCTCACTGCTAGGGGTGGAAGGTGTGCAAGTTTTCAGCATGAAGTCCATCTGTCTTTCAGCTGCAGATTCAGATAGGGTAATGGCCATCCAGAATGGCCACTGAAAATGTGCTGACAAGAGGATAGCTGAGCTCTTGTGGAAGCTGGCATATCACTGTGTGTTCAGATGGCACTGACGTGTGAGACTGTATGGGAGTCTCTAGGAGATGAGTCTCCTGGTGGTCAGAACCCAATCACAGATCTTCCACTTCCCCTAGCTTGCTTTATTCAGTCTATTGTAATTACTTCACCCTCCTAGATCGTATCCAGACTTTTTTGTTGTTCCTCCTCACCAGCATTAAATAGCTCTCTGAAACATTTCGTTTCTTCACCCCGATGTTGTCTTTACATAATAGATCAAAGGACATGAAGCACGGTAATTGGCTGCCTGACCAAACACCTTTTGTTTGACTGCTTTAGTGAAAGTCAGCCCAGATGTGGCAATGACTAACCCCCTGTCTGGGCAGAGGTCTGTACGACCTGTTCCCTGCAGGCTCTGCTGAAGTAGCAGGTGCTGGGCTCTGGCAAGTAAGCTGGCCAAACCTGTGCTGCTTTCAATTACGCAACCATTAGTCTGACTAAAGCTGTAACCTTTGACTAAAGTCTAATATATTTTGTCTCTCTTGCATTTTTTCCCTGTGATTTTTTCAGTTAAATAAGGTGGTAAGCCCAGTTAAATAAGTTGGTTGCCTGAGATGCGGTAAAAATCCAAATTGGCACATCTTAGGAAATTAAGAAACCACACAGCAGCATACCTCTACCTAATTGCTCTCACACTGTATACAGCTTTTTGGACAATGTTCCAAACGTTGTGGAAGAAAGTCGGCAAAGAGAAATTTATAGCCATTTTGCGTGCTTTACTTATTACTTGTTATTGTGCAGACAAAGGTACTTTGGGCACTGAGATCTTCTTGAGGCCTAAAACAAATTACAAGCTTTTTTTTTTTTTTTTCTTTTTTTTCTCCCCACTGGTTCTTCGTCTGATGGGTGTGTATGTATAAGTTTATAAAGAATGCAGGGTAAGGGATAGTTTCAGCACATATGGAAGTACAGCTGTACTCTTTACTCTGGCTAAGATTTGTCTGTACTCTCACAGCTACAGCTTTTCGCTTCAAAGTAAGCGTTCAAGTACTGAAGTTTTCTATTACTTACCATTCAACATTACAACACAAGACACTGAATATGCTTATTTCATTAATTTCTAGCTGTTGAGCTGAGGTGCCATTTATAAAGAATGTTTGATACCAACACTGGCATTTCTTAAAACAATATTTTTCAGAGAAAATTTTTAGGAAGAAGAAATTCTAAGTATAAATTTTCAATGTCATTTATAATAGAAATTGTCCTGGACTCCCCATTTCAAGATATATGACTAAAAAAAAAAAAAATAAATTAGACTGATTGGAATAAAGGCCATATTTTACACTGCCCATTGACTATATTGTGCTTCCATCATTTTCCAGACATTTAGAAAAGGCAATCTTGTGCTAGTGCTAATTTTATCTCCACTCTGTTTTTTTCATGTGCCATAACTTCGTTACATAAGAGTCATTTTTCATGTTTTTCTGTTGAGTTGCATAACTGTAATTTGTATCTGTTTTATTGTTTGGCCCATGCAGTGATTATCTTGCGTGCAAAATCTCACCAAGCTATTAAATATTTTACTGAGGTAATAGAGGCAGCCTTTTTTCCAAACCTATGCTACCTATCATTTAAAAGTACTGATAAGATTGATAGAAGATAGCTGTGGAAGAGTTTGGCAGCTTCTCCTGTTTGTTCTGGCACTGTTCCATATTGCTAAGGCTTTCTTGCAGGGTTATCCAGCAGCCCTCCATAACAACGTTACTCCACCTACTGTTTTGTGCAAATGGTCTTCAACGAATGGAAACATTTGAAGCTCATTCTTTTTTATTGCACCTCCACTTACTGTAAATTGCACTGGGAATCCAATAATATCCAAGGTCAAAAGAAAAGGCAGTTCCTCAAAATCAGAAGTTATTTTAAATGAGTACTTCAAGTAATTTTAAAAGGCTATTAAAAGTAGTAACTTGCAGATGAATGCTAATGTTACTTTGTGCCTCAATGATGTGATTCTATGAGTACATGTTGGTCGATAGTGGAGAAAACCGACAACAATGTGAGTTCTCTGCCCCACTCCTTTTCTTCCACAGTTTTCAAGAATCATTTCTTTTACTCCCATGGTTCTGAAATAGCACTTTGTGCTGTTAACCTCTAACCACGATTGCACATTTTTCAGAGCAGAAGATAGTTTAATTAATAACAAATCTCTTATGTTCTGACTGATCGTACCAGGTTAAAGGTTTTTATTTAAAAAGTCAGTGCTGAGTGTTTCTTAGTTGGAAGTAATTCAGGCAATCATTGCACAAACAATGCAAAGTCCATTCATTATCTAATCAGAGGCTTTCTTGTATCTTTCCACCAGGTGAAATTTCCATGTATTAACCTCTTCTCCGTCATTGTTATAAGCAAGCAGTCTTAACTGCTGATATTCAGATGACTTTTTTTTTTTTTTTTCTCTCAAAGTCACTTTTTCAGAAGTTGCACTTTCATTTCAGGGTCTGAGGATGAAATCACAATGGATGAACAGTCACTAATTCATGAAAATACACTGGCTCCTCTCAACAGAGACTCACAGTATCTAAATTAGCCCCTTTCTCTGCTTTGCTTTCTGACTGGCAGAACCAAAGTCCAAGTCCTCTGATCTAGTTAAAGTTCACTTTGAGCTCTTTAAGCTGCCTTCACCTTGATGCTGAGACAACTCTATAGTTCACTTAAAACCTTGAATCTGCATCCTGCATTCCCTTATTCTCCATGTCAGTGCATGAGACCAAATGTCTGGCACTCAACCTTGTTTGTAGCCAAATTAAAAAGTAACTAGGATATGTGCAGGACAAAGAGAAGCTCTGTGTCATCACGAGTTCAATGATGGTCATTCCTGAGAGCAAACAGGACTTGTATAAACAACTGTGTAACTTTACACTTTTACTTGCCTTCTTGTTCTACTTCTCTCACCTGATTTTATTTGCAGTCCAAACTCTCAGTTTATTTCCAGAACTGTTCAAGAATCAAAGATTATTAAATGTTAACAGTAGAGGGACGTTTTTGTTCAGGTGATTAAAATAAAAAGGTAAACAGCAACATACATTCTTCTGATAGTCCTGGGATTTTTGAACATGCAAAATGCCGAGAAACTCCTTAGCCTTAAAAGTACCATTTTCCATCAGTGATATCGTTACAGTAAGTGACGGCAAGATACAAATCATTATGAATGCAGACCTGGTTGCTCGGTTTTCGTTTATTACAATTTACTGCACATAGCAAAATGGTAGGAGCGTGTGTGAAAGTGTTGCAAGTGATCAGGGTGCTGGAGCTCTGGCTGAGACCGCAGCAAACGCTGTTTTAGCTCAACTGTGGCCTCTGATGGAGAATTCTGGCATTGCAAATCAGTTGTCTCTTAAACAGCTGTTAAGAATTTGAAATGCAAAATTGCACTCCTAGGAACAAGTGATCGTTCTGGAATACAAGAGTAAATTAAATATAAAATAGATGTCTCCAACCTTTTAACATAAGGAATGCTCAGTACCACGCAACTCAAAAAATGATTATTCTACTTCGTTTCAGTTTTGCGTAGAAAAGAATTAATTTCTGATGCTGTGCTGTCTATCAAACATTGCCTTACTCGTACATCTCGTCCAGGAGCTGCACTTTTTGCTGCAGAATGTGACAGAGAAACACTTGGTGCCTTCCTCACCACCCCCCTCCCAATGGATGTGGATGGAAATAGCTTTCTTGTAGGTCTGAAATGCATTGAATGTCCTGGAGATCACTAAAGGAATGTGTAGGTGCTGCATGTTTGAAGGTAAAACGTTGGCAGTTCTGTACTGCTGTTCTTCTTTGTTCCTGCTTTCCTATGGATGGGAGAATAATCGGCTGGGTGAAGCCAAAAAGCCCACAAGGGCAATGAGAGCAGCAGCTATGATTGCTAGTGAGCACATTGCTGAGAAAAAATAAAGTACATCATCTTCCTTCTCTTTTCCATGCGAATGTCATCTTGATTTGCTAAAATCAACACATGGCTCTCAAAGACGTAAAGCCAAGTCTAAAATTTGTTCTTGGTCTGAAATTCTGGTCAGCTGGACCTGCATGAAGTTCATCACTACTTTCCTTTTTTGACCGACCATATAGCAGGCTTGGGACAGAACAACCAAGAATGTGTTTGGAGCTGATAAAGGAAATTTCTTCCTGTTCCCATGCTGCTTTGACTTAGCATTTCAGATGACAATTCTTCTCATATTTGCCTGGCAGCAGAACCTGTATGAACGCTCTTTGGAATAAATAGTGCTGAAGAAGCCTCCTTAGGGTGAATGAAAATCCTCCCTTACAGGATTTTCACTGGATAAACAGCCAACTTTGTTCTGAGGCTTTCCCCTTTAATGACTTTAATGTTTTGTTTAATTAATAAGAAGTAAGTATTTGGAAAATTGTCAGTATGAGAATGTCACTCCAACTTCAACATTCAGTCTGAATTAAATCTTGCTTAAAAATATTGATTCTGAGAAGTGACAGCACATACGGTAATATAATTAGCTTATGTCCTTGCTTACTAATAGTAGAGCAAAAGAAATAAATAATAATTATGAATAATAGTTTAATTAGACGTTTGATTTCCTTTCTTGTTTAATGAGAACTTGTGTATTGGAGAAAATGTGGTAAGAAATGTTCCACACAATCATTCCTACTTCTTCTGTAGCTCAGTTTGAAGATGATTTAACTGGATCTTATGATAAAAACTAAAGCATATTCTTCTTGCACTTTGTGCCTCCAGGACAAGGTTAAAACTTTCAAAGCACATTCTTCAAGATCAGACTGCTCAAACTTGCCATCTTCTGAACTTGTAAAGTGAACCTTCAAAGAAACTGCTGCTTAGAAATACAGTATTTTCCCAAGCTTGAAGCAGTAATATGCAATGCATATAGTTCAATTTGTGACAGAAACTAGCTGACTTACAATCAGGCTTCTGTTTTGTTAAGATTTGGCAGGATTTTAAGGAACAGAGTGTGAGAGCTAAGGCTCTTCCAAGTTGTACTGGTGACTGCCATGGTTCATAACAAAGTCCTTGGCCTCTGCATTTGTTCTGTGCTAGAAGTAGGTAGAGATGGGAATCATCATGCCTAAATAGAGGAACTGATTTTTTTTATTTATGTGATGTCTGGAGGCATAATCGGCCTGAAATCCTTGCTGCAATTAGTAAAACATATATCATTTACTGTTGAAATAGGCTAAGATGCTTTTCTGGCATGTGGAAGGGCTGACATCTGGGTTTGACTTTTGCTCGAAATCAGGTAGAATACAGGTTTAACCTAGATGTTGCTGGTGAATGACAAATTCTGTCATTTCATGCAGATAGTCAGGATTTCTCTTAAGAAGCTGTGATTCATCTTAAATGATGTTTTGCAAGGTGACCCCTTGTGACAAAGGTGGTGTGCAGAATTACATGCTTTCTGAAGATACAATGATCCTGTATAATATTTGTGCCTGCCTTAGAGGAAGCTCCCTTTTCACAGCTTAGAATGATACTAGGTAGGCATTAGGATGTAAAAGGCGGTGCATTTTTTGGCTGAGAGCCTTAGTAATGATACTAAGTTTAATTCTTTCTGAATAAAATGGCTTTCGCAATCTCTTTGGAGATTTGAAAAAAGGACGTTTGCATTGGCATCGTAAATGTCGATAGGTGAACAGTTTCCACGTGTAGCCATTTAGGATCTTGATTCTGTTGCCCGTTGATGCCTTCAGTGGCACAGGAAGGCAATGTATGAAAAATAATGTTGTATGTTTTTCTGCTCTGCTTTAGTTTTTAGAAATAGATGTGTTATCTGCCTTGGGAGAAGCGTATTAAATTGCCTGTTGTTTCTATACTGCATTCATGAGCATGAAGGAACAGCTGGGCAACCTTTTTTCCTGGCTGAAGTTGCCTGCAGACTCTGTTGGATCATCACAGTGCCATTAGAGTTACAACACTAACAATTTACAGTAGTTGACCCTTTTAAAAACTTTCAGATTTTTATCAGATTGTTTCTAAGCTATGCTTAAACAGGCCACTCCCTTCCAAAGAGTCTGCACCGTGTGCTCGGACTTGAGTTAACAATATCTGAAATAGCATTTTGTTCTTTGCTGTATCTGCGCTGCTTAGATTGGCTGCACAAGGGGGGAGGTTGAGTTGATGGATTAGATTTTGGGATTAGCATTATCCCATCTTCTGAATTTCCATTCTTATGGCAGAGCTAGAGTCAGTTATACGTTTTTGAGCTGACTGATCCTGCCTGACCTCTCCTCATGGTGATCCTCACCAAGGCCCCAGTGACTGCCCAGTCCCAGCTGTCCTTGTCCCCACAGCCAGCAGGGCTGGACCTCCCTGGGCCTGGTGCCAGAGAGATGCCTGGTGCTGCCCTGGTCCACATCTGGAAGTTGTGGGACAGGCCCAGGCTACAAGATCTGGCCTCCATGGAGTGGTTCTGGGAACTCTTGGAATGAGTTACGGCAACACGAGAGGAAGAAAGGCATACATCTTCGTTCATGTTGTTAACAAGTTGCAGTGGGCAGGAAAGTCTACAAATCTAAGAGGAAAATCTATTTTACAGTTCACATTTTAAGAACATCTCTACAGTAAATCTTCATCCCTGGATGTGTTTAAAAACCATTTGGATGTGGTGCAAAGGGACATGATTTAGCAGAGGGTTGTTACAGTTAGGGTAGTATGGGTGGTCATGGTTGGACTCGATGATCTTTAAAGTCTTTTTCCAACCTCAGCAATTCTATGACTCATAATTGGATTAGGGCCTAAAGGCTTGTTGATCTCTTTTGGACATGGCACAAGAGGGCCACCTGGCTGTGTTTTGCAGGTAGTGTGGTGGAATGTTGATAATTCCTGCTAGTTTTAAAGAGTTTGAAAGCTTGATTGATTGATTGATTGATTGATCTATCTATCTATTTAGAAGCCTAAACAGAACATTTGTACTATATTTTACTACCTAACTTACACAGGTGTCAGATACATTTGAAAATCTGCATCCCTCAGTTCTACATCTTGTCATAGTCTGAGAAGTGTTTCTATGTCAAGTTTAGTGCCTTGTTTTTGGTTGTGACCGATGATTTTTCCTTCAGCCAAGCTGTTTTCCCATATTATGAAACAGGCAGCTGCAATAAACGTTGAGCATTTTTTCACAGCATGCCCTTTATGCTGTGTTTATATCCCTAAGGAATTTATTTCCCAGAAAGATTATCTGTAGCTGTTATGCAGATAAAAACAAACACGTGGCTGAAAAATAGGAGAAAGAGGAGCCTTTCCAAACAAATACGCGTAATTTCTGGAAGAAACCTCATTGGTAGTCATCTCTAATGTGAATTTTGCAGGCTGTTGGTAGTGCTGGGGCCTGATCTAGGTTCTGAAGTCAGTAACCACCATCCTCCATTCCAGCTGCTGCCCATGTAATCCCATGTAGTGCACTGCCTGGAATGGGGGTTGCTGCAGCTGTTCTTGACCTGATAATCCCAATTCTTACAACAGACATTTGCCATGAGAGCTAATTCCTATTGCAAATAATACCATGGTTTTCTGAGTTGCAAGAAAAAGGCTTTAGGGTTAAGGAAGTCCTCAGTGACCTGGGATTATGTAGAGTAATGTGTGCAGAGTTGTCCATTGGAAAGCAAGTTTAGAAGCCCATTGAACTTCCCTGAATGCCACTTGCGGTAAGCCTAAAGTAGTTGATACATTTACAGTTGTAGCTTAAATTTATTACATTGAAGAAGCAAACCTTGTAAAACTACAGAATAGTCATGATGCTTCCAAAAGCCGCAACTGAATTCTCGCATACCGCCTTTCATTCTAACAAATTTGCTTATTGTAGGGTTGATCTATGGAGCAGCTGAGGGCACACACCACACGTTAATTTTACTGGTATATGTACAACACTGCTGTAAGCTGCTCTGAAGTGTTCAACTGATGTCTGCATAGATGTGGGCAAAAGCTCTTTAGAAACATCTCCACAAATATTCATTTACATTTCAAAACTAATCTACTTCAGCAAATTCTTGTACCCTATCCAGAACTGCTTCTTCCTAATGCAGAAGTAACTTGAATTCACCTTCATGGAAAAAAAGAAAATAATCAAATACATCAATTGTGTGTTGCTCTACATCTTTGCACAGATGGAATTAGTAGATAAAGGTAGTAATTACTTGATACATATATTTCAGAATTGAGATTGATTTTTTTTTGTTAACTATGTTGACTGGATATATTAAATCCAGGCACGTAGAGGAGAGTGGACTGCACGTTTTAGAGAACACATGGATTTCTGGCATATCTGAGAAATGCAGTGATTTAGAATAGAATGGATCAGAAGTGTGGTTTTTCTCATCAAATGGAAAAGAAGCTTTTCTACTTTCTTTAGAAATACTGTAACATAATTGGGAAATGTCTTTAAATATTCCCCTTTAAATGGCAGCAGAAAAGAGAGGAATTTCGTAATGGTCAGTGACATTATTGGCTGAGGCAGGGAGACAGGCAGGATTTAATTGTCACTTGAGCAGCAGATAAAGATATTCCTAAAGACTTCCTAGCAGACAGTGCTTGGCAGAAACGACTCCAAAATTCAAGTGCTTTTTTTGATGCTGTAGCCTGTTTCCTGTAGCAGACTCCAATGAATTCGTCCAGATGGGCTGAGGGGAGAAAGGGAGGGGAAAGCCTCTCTCTCAAGTGTCCACTGCAGCTGGACCATCCAGATTGTGGCGTGTTTTGTGCCAGGCATGTGTGGGAGCACTGAGCAGTTCATATCTTGTTCTCCTGCCATCCGTGGGCATTCTTCCCAAACTTGTACACCAGCCTTCTGTCTACTCGTTCCAAAATGCCTGTTTTATAATAGTATCTGCAGGGAAAATAAACAAAAAAAGTAGTAGAATTCAGATTACTGGAGTTCTTTACATAGACATCACAGCCAGAGAATAGAATGGGAGTCAGTGTACTCTTTCCAATCTTCCTTTCCATTAAATTGCTTTGTTGTGACTTAAAAGAGCTTTCAGCTTTCCCAGGTGCCTTGGATTATACCTTCCACTGTTTGAAAATTACAAGGAATACAAAGCTTTTTTGTTAGCTGTATTTTTAACTAAGATTACCACAATTCAGCAGAAACTGCCTATGTTTCTGCTGGAATAAAAAGCGTCATTTAGCAGATAGAGTCCAAGTTCTCAGCTGAGTTAATGTGATAGCTTTGTTGCAATCAGTAGAGTCGATTGCACCACTCTACCGCTCTACATCTAGCCCTATGATCCTATGTGACACAAAGGAGACTGAGTGCTCTCTCGTGGCCTGTAGAATAAACAGGAAGTACCAATTCCTGTCTGCCCATTGTAAGTTTTCAGGATAGTAATGAGATATGGATGTTGAGACAGAAGTCAAGTGAGGTGAGGGGCCCCTCCACCAATTAACTCACCGAAGTGCTCTGCTCAGTTTTTCATATGTCATTCTGTCATTTTTCTTCCTTTGTCCCCACATCTTTGCCAGAGCTTCTGATTTGACAACTCGAAAAATGCCTTTTCCCCTGTCCTCCCATTCCAGAATGCCACTGTTTTCTTCAGGAGAAAGGAGGAGGTCTCTTACAAATTCCCACAAATGTGAACTCTGAAGGTCTTGAACAGGAAGAAGACAGCTCTTCAGTAGATGTTTTCTTACTTAGGCAGAATTATATTTACGTTTGTCACCAGCTAGTTATTCTTGTTGTCTGTTTGCACTTATTTCAATTAGACTCTCCAAATGTTAGTGCCTTACCTCTCTACAAATGGAATTAAGGGGCAAATAAGAAGTGCTCCAGAAAATATCAGTTAAGGGCTTTTACAAATATTTATGGTGCTAGAATCTGGTTTCTACTCCAGGAATTTTACTGTAGAACACCTTTATTTATTTCATTCACTTATCATTGACAACTTTAACATATGGTTTAAATTGGTGCTTTTAAAAAAATTTTAATGTTCATCTCAAGTGTTTCAAGGGAAAAATTGTAACAAAGACTGGGCTGGCTAAAACTGAGATAACGAGTGCCAGTTTCCCAGCACTGGTAGACTGTTTCTTTTCCTGTTGTTTCACCTAGCTCAGAGATGTGTTTGCACACCAAATGTCCCACAAATAATGGGACTCTAGCTAAAAAACAAACAAAACAGAAAAGAAAAAAGAAAATGCAGGTGTAGCTATTGCCTTAACGTAAGATTAGAATCATAGGATCACCAAAGCTGGAAAAGACCTCCAAGATCATGCAGCCCAACCATCCACCAATATTTCCCACTAAATCATGTCCCTTTCCACAACATCTAAGCTTTTCTTGAACACCTTCTGGGACAACGACTGAACCACCTCCCTGGGCAGCCTGTGCCGCTGCCTGACCACTCTTTCAGAGAAGAAATTTTTCCTAATGTCCAATTTTACTTATTTGTAATTTTACTTATTTGTGGTATCGTTAAGGTTTCTTTTGATAACCGCATGGAGCCGAAGAGTTAGAACAACGTAGGTTGTGTAATCTTGAATTTTGAGTTTCAGATATATACTTACTTGTTCTACCATGACTGTGACATTCTTGGCTGCTGATGCCACCTGTCTTTATGCATGCTTTATCATGCACTGGGACTGAACTGCAGAATAACGTGAGAAGTGAAGAAGGAACTCCTGAATCTGGTGGCAACTTGGTCAAAAGGTCACCTATGCAAACACCATGCAACATTAAGTCAAAGAGGGTATGTGAGCTGCAACTTTATCTCTTTAATAAAACCCTAGCACAAAACTAAGTGCAAGTGAATAATTAACACAACTGTGGGGTTTGCAGAAGGGTGATTGGTGAAACCTCGTGAAAGCAATTAACAGTTAAACCTACAGATTCATTTCATGGGGTAAACAGTAGTGGGATAAAAGTGACAAAATAGGGGAACTTCTCTGAAATGTGTTTTCCATTGGGTGCAACTTAGTGTGTGTGATCATGTTTACTTACAGTCCTTGCTGGATAACTTTGTTTCTTCTAAGTCAGTAAAAAAGGATGTGCCTGTGAAGGTAAAACACAACCCAGTGTTCAATGCTTTTCTTCAGAAGACTAACTACTGAAACCAGTGAAATAATTTTTCAATTTCTCCACTGCTAAATTGATTTATTGTTTCCACTTCTTGATCTGTCTCGATCCTCCACTTTCCTTAGCCTTTGCATCACATCTACTCACGTATCTCTGTTTCTCTCTCCAAAGATCACTCACAGCTTCTTTTCACTCCGTTCTCATTCAGTCTCCTGAAAACTACTCCTGCATCCTTCCCCTACCTAACAATCACCTTTTCTGCTGGAAACCAGATGTGCACAGGCCTGAAACTCTGTGTTAGCAGGTTTGTGTCACCTTAGTAAAGGATCCATTACATTCCCAGCACATAAATGAATTCTTTGCCCATACCAAGCTGCATTCAGAGAACTTAATCCATGCTGAGCAGTCCAACACACAAAGTAAGTAAATGATAAACTTAGGCCTGCTTGTAAAGATGCAATTGGGTGCATTGCCTGCTATGTTGTGACAGTCTCGTTACAGGACTGTGTATATTGCCTTTCCTCACAGGCCTTGGGCAATGCAGGGGGTGGATGGGCATGGTCTGTTGTATTTAACTTACACTCAGCTGTTCAGTGTCAGCTCTCATAACCTCATCAAACAAAACCGGTCTACTTTCTGGGAAGCAGAGCAGTCTTCGCTCTGTTGGGTTACAGGAATAACTGTGTATTATGTCCCTCTGTATCTAGTTTGGATGTAACCCTGGGACTGTTGCAGGTCAAGCAGTTTCAGCAGAAAGGCCAAGGATGGAACAGCACTGGAGCCTGCATGAAGGTTTCTGTGGCCCACGGAGGAACCTGGTGACATGTGGCTGACCCCGTAGCTACATCAAGAGTGGAGGACACAGCTGTGGCTGTGTCCTTATGTAGGCTAATACCTAAGTGCCCTCCTGTTTTGCTGTTCTACAGCATGAATCCCACACTTTCTGTTAGCAAAAACTTCACTCAAAAAAGCACTGCTTTCTGTTTTGCATTTGGTTTCTGGAACACTCACCGTGCATCCTGATGTTCTGTAAGATGAAATACAAGTATTCACCACAGATGCCTGCAGCATCCAGGAACTCTTCCTGGGTCATGTTGCAAAGCTGTAAGCCACTGATATTAAAATGGGAAAAGGAAATGCAGTTGGCATCTAGCTTGTACTGGTCACAGCAAAACTGCAGCCATTCGCAGACGTTGTGCTTACTCCAGTGCTCCGGGTGGATGGATGTCCAGAAAGAATCAGAATCTGTAAAATATTTCACCAGAAAGAGGAACATTGTGATGCAAAGCTCTTCATTTTAATAACCACGTTCCAAGAAAAACTTATCCCTCTTCTTTCTTCTGTTATGGTTGCAGACTTCCTTCCTTATTCCGTAAAAGAACACCAGGCCCCACGTTGTGCATTTCACTTACTGCTGTTGCCATGCAAATATGCATGCTAATTGTCTTAGACCTTAGACTGAGAGAAACTGCTTACATGTACAAAGGACAATGTACCTCTCAAAAATACATAAATAAATTTCAAAAAGGTACAAGAAAATAAAAGAATTTGTATGAACTTAGCACTGTGTGGTAACAATGAGTGATGAATTCCTGGGCTGAAATAACCTGACATACTCTCTTTCAGTGAAATCTGTGGCAGTTGAGTAAATGCCATTAATTTTCATCTAAAATGATATTAGCGCTATAGATGGAAATACTTTTTGTTATGTTAGAAACTGAAAAACGCATTAGTTTTAATACGTCTCATTAATTGGCTTTAATTATCTATCTGAATCATTTATTGTATTCCTGGAATGGCTTAAAAGTAAATAACAACAGGATGGCAACAAAATAGCATGTGAATGAGAGTAGTATAATGTAAGCAGAGATTATTTAGTTCATTTTCACTTCTAACAGCATTGTATTCTTGACTTACATTTCCCACTTAGTTTGGTCATCCATTTTTTTGCCATTTTATTTTCAAATGAATCCTGAACATCTGATTTTAGGTACTGCTCATATGAAATGGCAATTCAAATTAGGCTATGATAGCACTGCAAGCAAAGTGAATTGTAGCTGTCATTTGTCTAGACAACCAGCTAGTTCAGAGTGCAAAATGATGCAAATAGGCTGGGGGAGTTTCACAGTAAAATGAATTCCAAGGGCTTGAAATTGTGACAGAATAACTGAAATGTGGATCCTGCTTTCGACGTGGGCTTCTGTTAAATAATTAATACTTCTAATTAGAAGTCCTAAAAGTTTACAGGGGAATTTGTGGTTGCTTTCATGAATCATTCCCAGGCTATAAATATCTTCATCTCTATGCACATATGGAATTAATGTAATACTGAACCTCTGCTGTGACATCCCCATAAAGCAAAGAGGTGGGCAGAAGATCTGGGTCTACCTTTTGGGGCCCATTGCTTAAGGATATTTGAATCTGACATTTTATTCAGCTCCTGATTTAAAAGGGAAATCTGGTGAGCCTGACATTGGGTTGGCTGCTCTAAGCCCTGCAGATGGCATACACCTGGCTATGTCAGAGTCTGGAGGTTTCCTTGGGGGGAATGGGAGTGCTGGAAACACTGGGCTCACAGGGCTTCTGCCAGGAAAAAAAAAATTGCTTTAATACTAGGTTTGAGCTCTACAGGAATCTCAACTTTAGAGGCTGCTCAAGAAAAGCAGAAGGCTGAATCGATCTCTTTTGGACCAGGCAGACTATTTTTATTTAATCCTGTGCCAACAGCCTCCAGCCCCCTTAGGAAAAGGTGGAGCATCCTCAGGTACCCAGCTAGACAGACAGACTGCAGAGAGGCCTTTCTGTGGATCGGGCACACGTCCAGCCTCATGTTTCCTGAGCTGCCCTGTGAGCTTTCTGTCCTTCCATGGGTACAGTGAATTATCTCACAGTGAATTGGCCATTGGTCTTGAAAATTTGACTTGACAGTGATAAATATCAGCTTTGCAGGCAGTACAAATGCCACAGCATGTTTTTTTCATGGACCAGCACTCATCCGGTCTAGTTTCCTTGTTTGCTTTGGCTTTGGAAAGGCTCAGATTTTTTTTGGAATATTCCAAGGCCCCATGTTAATGTACAGGATGAGTGTTCAAAATGTGCTGACACCGAGGTGTAGCATTTGCATGTGCTCTTGCCTTTTAGTTCTTATATCTAGGTTATACATACAGGGGAGCTTCCCCCTTCTTCCAGGCGATAGACGTGACTGAGGTACCGTGCCACTTTAAACAGCCTGCTGGAAGAAAAGATCAGCTGAAGACAAAGGCTCTATGAAAGGATTTCAGGTCTTCTTTTAGAGAAAAAGAAAAGGTCAGGTAGAATTTCATAGCACTGTTCCAAAAGTGTAAGGCAAAAAGGCACCTGGCAGGAGCTGGGGGCAGGTAGCTCCCTGTGGCAGGGCAGCAGTGTGCCTAAAGCTACAAACAGGGCACCCAGGAGGACGGTGGTGGGCAGCTGAGAGTGGAGAAGAGACAGACCCTCAAGTCATATGTTGCCCTTTCCACTGGTTTTAGATGATTCCTACCATCTATTCCATTGCACTAATTGTCTTGCTGGGCCTCTCCTGAAACCTGAATATTTTAAACCCTTTAATGTCACCCAGTACCCAGCCCTTGGGAAATGACATTTGTAAGCATAATCCCACCGGGCTGCAACTGTTGTTTCAGTCAGTAAGCCTGGTTCATGTCCTCCAGCTAATGCTGAGCTGTGAAAATGAGTCTCCTGCCTTGCAGGCGATGTGTCTTTATCTGTAGTGGCAAGCAAAGCTGAGGAAAACATGAAGTCCCAGGTAGGTTCAGCAATGCAGGCCAAGAAAAGTCAGCTGTCCAGGTTTTCCTGGGATGCCCTTGTTTTTACATGGCAACGGCAAACCAATGTTGCACGTGTGGTTACAGTTGGGGAAAATACTTTTATAAGCCATAACAAATCTGGGTGGATGCAATAGAGTCTGCTCTCTCTCTATATATAGCCCAGCTGTAATATAAGGCAGACAGCCCATGCCCACCTTTTGTCAGTTGGAAAAAATATATCTCATTTAATCATAATGTTTTGATTTTTAGAGGCAGAATTTTCATACATTTTCTTGTATTATTTCCCCAGAATTAGCACTTCTGTATAATTTTCCAGCACCCAGTGATGGAAAATGAGGACAAGAAATGAAAATAACACAGTATTTTAGTGTCACAGATTTTAGCTTCCTTCACTTTGTGTATAGAAATAAAGATGCCTCTAAAATGTAAATCCTGGTATGTTCTGATTGCCAGAAAGTGAAAATGTAAGAACATTAAGATGACTACTGTGGAAACTGTAAAGGCAGATTAATCTTGTAGTTCTCATAGGAACATGAGGATAGGGTGAGCCCCAGACTGAAAGTCCCACTAAGTTCGGCTCCTTTCTGTGATCAGGTTTGCAGGAACAATTTCATATTTTCAGGGAAACTATCAGACTTGGACTGGTACATATATATTAATTTGAGCTTGTACAAAAAACTACTAGCTGTCTGGCACAGGAGCTGAGTCTAGTAATAGCTTAAAATCAGTGATCTGCATCTGACTCTTTCTAGGCAGACTTGTCGTCTATTGTTCATCTGAATATATACATATGTTTTATATATATTTATGTATATTAATATACATTTCCATCTGGAATAAATTTGAACTTGACCTCACACTTTTTTTCATCAAATCCAAAACAAGTTTTCAGAAAGTGTGGGGATCAGAGCCCTGAAGCCTGTTGTTGTGACCAGGAGGCAGCGCAAGATGAGTTGTGCTGACCCACATTCTCCTCTGCCTTCAGTGCAAAGTTCTCCTCAAATTGCTGCTCTAGCACTGCTCCTGCACCACTGCAGTAGTTTTTTGGTGGTTTTTTTTTTTCCGGTGCTAGACATGTTAAATGTGCTCCTCAGCTACTGTGAAGGAAAGGAAGGAAATGGGAACGGAACTCACAGGTTTTACAAGCTCAGTTTAAATTTGATTCAGAAATGATTGTAACCATGAGGGGTTTATGGGAAGTTTAAAAGCATCAGAAATTGAGCAATGAAAATTTGTGAAGGAGGAAATGTAGCTTCCACCATGATCAGAAAATGATAATTATTTCCTCTGTTCAACTTTGCTTGGCAAGAGGGAGTCTGACCTGATTGCTGCACAAAATTCTGCAGAGAGAGCTTTGCACTTAGCTACAAGCAGAGTCTGACTCAACATCACTGCTGCATTGCTGTCCACCTGGGTGAGCTCAGAGCTGCCCAACTGTTGAGCTGCAGAGCTCACGCTGATAACAAGGAGCAGATGGCTGTAATGCTAGGAATTGTCAAGATGCCTCAGAAGGGCTGCTCTGCTTTCAGCAAATGCTGATCTGCTGATAGCAGAACTACTTCATAGAGTCATAGAAACACAAAGGTTGGAAAAGACCTCTAAGGTCATCCAGCCCAACTATCCATCTACCACCTATATTGCCCACTAAACCATGTCCCTCAGTACCACTTCTTCACATTTCTTGAACACATCCAGGGATGGTGATTCCATCACCTCTCTGGGCAGCCCTTGGGATCATTTCAATTTCAGTGATCTGATGGATTTTTATTTTTTAAACAACAACAACAACAAAACCAAGGTTGGATAGCAGGCAAATCTATAATATGAATCAAGGCAAAACTGTGACTGACCGCAAATTAACTTTAAATAGAATAACATTAGACTTTTTAAATTGCATTCTTAAATTTTAAAACAGAATACTTTCTGTGACATCTGTAATGTCTAGTGAACTTTAGAATTTCATTTTAAGTTGGAATGAAAACTAATATTAAAACAGTATAGAGATATATATATATTTAAGTAAAAATTTAATTCCTGCACAGCTTTAAAGAACAGCCTTCTAGTTGAAGCAAGATTTATATTCTACCTAATATACCATACAAACATGGAACAGACAAATTCAGCCATATGGAAACAAACACTAAGTCCTCAATGGCCATGGATTAGCACCAACAGAAGCTGTGTGGAAAGTTTTGTTCCTTATTACTCAAACTGTGCCTTAGCAAGAAAGTACTTTTCCATAAGGCCAACACTGTTCTCACTTAAGAGGACAAAAATAGCTTCCTAAGAGAAAAATACTGCATAAAATCATAAATCTTCCCCAGATCTTACCACAAGGTTGGCTCAGTATTGTGGCTTGGTTGTGTTACCTCTCTTTACAGAACTGTTGAATGATTCAGAGAGAGAAGGACTGTTCGGGAACTGTATGACTGACTGTTTGGAAGGGAGATTTAGAATGAATTCCTTTGCAGAGTTGGGATGACCGTGTAAGGTGTGCAACCTGGTGAAGTGCAGGGTCTCCACATTCACAGTTAGAGAATTGCACACTTAACATTGACAAATTCTGCAGAGGAGAATTTGATGTGTTTCTAGACCCACACAGTTCTCCAATAGCTTTTGAAATCCCAGTTATTGGCAGCTACGTGTGTGATCTGGTCATTGACAGTCATCACAAATAACTGACTCAGTATATGGCTGAAGTTCTGTACGGTAGAAGTGATCTCAGGGACAAATTCTACATTCCAGGCAGATGGGATAAACAAGGAGTCAAGAATCTGCCTTTCAATTGCTGCCTTTCTCTCCTTGTTGACTGCACTTTCCTTTGAGGGTTCCTTCCTGCATTACTTATGTAACCTTGCTAAATGGGGGGAAAACATTGCTTAAACACAAAACACTTCTTTCTGTGCATCTTGATCTTTTCTAAGCTAGCAATATGCTTGAGGAAGTTAATTGGACCAGAAAAGGTCCCCTGCACATAGCAAGGGAGCTGAAACTAGATGTTTATTATGGTCCCTTTAAACCCAGTTCATTCTATGATTCTAAGAGAAAGGTTACAAGAGAGGACTCAGCCTGTTTGGCACTCAGTTTATCTTGAACTAAATTAAATTCAAATTAACCTTGAATTACTGAAAATTCTTTTCAATTTCAGTTTCTATCTACATACCTGTCTGATGATCATAGGTGGGATAGTCATCTTCAGTTGTCCCAAATATCTCTGTCCAAGACATCAGGGGATCACAAACCATCATGTTTGACAGAAACGTGCTGGGTGTTACTGAATCCAGCATCACCTTGAGACAGCAATACATTAGTTGAAGATGAAAATATTAAGAGTGCTACTTTTAAGTAGAGCGGCATTAATTCCTTGGTGTGATTGCATAGATCTGTGATGTATCAATGGCCACCACATAAACTTCAGTTGAAGCTAATGATCTTTTGAAAACTGTAGTAAGATGAAGTAAGACATTTAGGAGGAATGCAGGAATGAAAACACCATAGGTAGACTTGCAGTCTAAATGATTGGAAAGACACATTCCTAGGGATTTGAAAATGCAATCTATACATACAAAAATAAGAGTGACAAATAAACTATTAAACAAATCATAAAATAATTAGAAACACGTGGATGAGTTTGACTTTATGACTATATGAGATTGTGGTAAAAAAGTCCCCATGTATGAGAAAATATCATTCTGGCCATAAAGATGTTCACTGTGTCTATAACACACTGCCATAAATGTCAGCCAGGCTAAAGCATGAGGAGATTAACAAAGCCTGAGGAAAACTAAGAATTTATGTGGAAAATTAGGGAACAATTTCAGATGTTTCGTGCAAGGGGATTCTTGCATATCTTGGTGATATTTCAGTGAAATAATGGAGGTTGGTGAAAACATGATCTATGGTAGAAATGAAAGTTGGCACGGAGAAGAGAATTGTGGTCCATCCCACTCTTTTCTGCCTATGTCACATACACATAAGTACACACACATGCAATTTGCTGTTCTTTACGGCCAAGACTCACAATGCCCAAACCCCCACAGCTTCCTACAAGCGGTAGGAAAGGTCATGGTTTGGAAGGCTTGAAGGAAATAATGAAGTGGATTTTAAAATGTTCATGTTTTGAGCACCGAGGCTCAAGACAACTGCTCAACTACTCAAGACAATTTACTCCTTCAGAAGCTGCTTCTGCCTTTCAGAACTAGTGATGCTCCCTGTAGGACTCTTTTATTCCTCTGATAGAGTGGTCCCTAATGTCACATCTATTTACAAACCATTTAGAATGTCAAAACAGTGGCTTTTTTTCCTATCTGAGTTGCTGCACAATATAATCCAAACAAAAATGAGCACAAAATGCTTACTCAGATTTTTCTGCAATTGCTTTTGTATTACTGGAATGAGATGATGTTGGCTTACTATACATAGAATTCTGAAATTCACAGTGTCGGGTAGAATGAGCAGTTATTTCTGAACTCTGAAAGGTAAGAGTTCAAATCAGGCCCATTTTTGTCTTCACATCAGTTAGTCCATGGAACAATTCCTATCTTTCCCAAAGAGGAAAGTAGGACATAAGGCACAGTGCTTTTAAAATCCACTTCATTATTTCTTTCAAGTCTTCCAAACCTCTCTCAACTCTGTACAACGGTGCAAGCATGTTGGCACAACTGTTTCTGAAAAATGGTTTGAGACTTTTAAATTTGAGAAATTTGAGACTTCATGTTACTATCTATGCAAATGGAAATTATTGTTTGCCACAACAGAAAAAAACACTTCTGAGGCTCTTGAAATCAGTGGGATTTTTTTTTTTTTTTTTTTTTTTTTTAAACTTCAGCAGAATTTCACCACTCATTTATCACCAAGGGGTGGCAGGACAGGCACACGCAGAAGAGCTGGATAAGAGCTCATGGAACAGGGAAGAAGGCAGGGAGAACTACGAATCACTGATAACTCACTTCAGTAATGACAGGACAGCGCTAGAAAAGTACCTCCATCTGTGCAGTAGGTGATTCCATTTTAGCTGTGCTAAATTGGAAATACAGGAAAGAAAGAGGTATCCAGGACACGTGCAGTGACAATAACGTTCCCAACCATTCCCTTGGCAGCCAGCACACTCTATTTTCCTGTGACAGTCATCCCCAAATGGCACAGTGATCACCTGGCTGTGAATACACACATCCTGGTACCAACCCAACAAGCAGAAAGAAAGCCCCCAGAGCCAACTCAATTTTGGAAAAGTGAATAAAATATCTCTGCAGGTAATTGGAGAAATGTGCTTAAGAATGATTGCTAAGCTAACCTGGAAAAGCATCTCCCCCACTCTCGACATCGGTCTGCCCATAAATAAGATTTCACATAGAGACAAGAATATCTGGAATGAAATCCCCGTCCTTCTCAAAACAATTTTCCCCTAAAATTCATCAAAGATAGAATTTTACTGTATATTTCTTTTGCTTATCAGCAGAAAATAATTTCTGACAGTTTCACAAGCTTGCTAGAAACACAAATGAAAAAGATGAGAGGACGATAAGATTGACACATCCTCTTTACAGTAAAAACCATTTATTGGTTGCATTTTTTTTAGGCTAGTGCTTTTAGTAGAAAAAAAAAAGTTGAAAATAGAAATGGCTTACAGAAAAGAATAGATTACTTTTGAAGACTATAATTATTTCTCCATCTGGGTAAGACTTAACCCAGAGAGAAGATGAAGTTGCTATTGTTTTCATCATCGCTATGCAAACATTAATGACAGATTAGTAGATTCAGTGCCTGGCTTGTGAATTTTCATGATGATTTTTCCAAGATGGAAAGTAGATTTGCACAAGGTAGAATGATACCCAGGATGATGGATGAACTAGAGAGAGCAAAGTACGGTCTGAAACAGATCCAAAGCCATTGGTTTTAGAAAAGATCTGAATAAGGCACATGCTTGATTTTGTAGTTCCCTGCGAGGAAAATTATTTATCCAAGCTGGGAAATCAGTTCCGTGAGAGGAAGGGCAGCTTGAGCTCCCACTGAGCACTGGGCCTGGGCTCCTGGGTGTGGGGCAGAGCTGCCAGCCTGACATCCAACAGCTTGGCTGTGTGCTGTGACAGGTAGCAAAAGCCGTTTAGGAAGGAAAAATCCTGTTTTACCCACATGCAGCTTATATGCAGTTGCTCCTATACAGATCTATGTACGCTCCAGAAAATAATGTTAATTCTTAACATCACTAACAAAGGTAATCTCTTTTCAAATACGTTATGCAAACAGGATGTTGGTTTGGGTCACGTTGAATGACATTTCACTGTTAGCTGGTGCTGCTTAGATACACATATGGGTATCCACTTAAATCCACTTTTGGGAAACAGAAAGGGGAAGAGGCATTCACATGTTTAAACAAAAGGGGAACTTTACAATGTTGGCTTTATCCCAGCTGGTGACTGATTGGAAGAAGCAATTAATTAGCTGTCACACTGCAAACGTTCTCTTCTGATTTAATGAGACAGGCCTAGATAGTTAATTTATTAAAAAGCATTTGTTGAGGTTCATGCATGTCTCCTCTATTAATTCATTAAACCAATCAATTGTTTATCATTAAGAAAGGAGGTGATGCACAACAAAAGTGGCAGGCAGTACATCAGCTGAGTGCCTGACAAATCATCACAACTAAAGCACCTTGGCAGCTGACAGCTCTTTTGAAAACAGCGACTTCAAGAAAGAAATGGAGCTTACTTGCAGGCGGGTGCTTACTCCCAGTGCAGCAGCTAAATCCAGAAGCAGTCTTGGGAGCCAGGGGGAGCAGGAGGCAGCAGCAGCACAGCCCGGTGCTTGGAAATAAAGCCACCTGTGGGACTGTGATATACGGAACACCTTGCAGACAGGTTCGTTTGGTTTTTCAAGTTCTTACACACACCCCTTTTGATGACAGTGATAATATATAGTATAGCACAGCTGAGGGAACGGGGGAGAAACATTCTCAAGTGCAGAAAGTTTACCTTTATCCTGCACTGTTTTCTTCTCCTCCTCTGAAAAGTGTTGATTTATGTAAGCCTGACTCTTGGACCACCTTAGGCAAACCCAGTGTGTTTAAGCACTTGAACTGAGGTGGCATTTTCAGTCTTTCCTTCAAAGCCTTAGCACGTACAAATGGTTACTGAATTATATTCAGAGACCTCAAATCCCAGGAAAGTGGCATTCTCACCACTTCTGACAAAGACCAGGAAAATGACTGGTGAAAATCATGGAGCAAAACAGTGACAGCATGAGAGAAAGTACAGTGCTCACCTGATGTCAAGTGACATCTCTACTCTGCATGCAGAATCATTAAGGTTGGAAAAGAGCACTAAGATCATCTACTGCAACCACAATCCCATATTCACCATGCCTGCTGACCATGTCCCTCTGTGCCACAACTCCATGGCCCATGAACACCTCCAGGGATGGTGATTCTACTGCCTTCCTGGGCTGCCTATAGCACTGCATAACCATTCCTTCTGAGAAGAAATTTTTCAAAACTGTTTTATATCTCACAGGGCCTGAGATCCCCCAGACCTGCAGGGCTGTAGCCTACATGCAGCTGCCTTTATTGTTGTTACTGACTACCAAATTATGTGAATTTTCATGAGGATGATGCTTGGCATCATTAGAAGCAGCAGATCAGAGACACTGGCAGTAGAGAGAATGAATTGGAAAATGAAATGAGCACATCTAATGTTAAAAAACAGTTCTTAATATAAACGAGGAGGAGCTTTGGTCAGCCTAGATCAAAATATTTTTGTGCCCCAGAGCTCCACATTAATTAGTAGTCTCTGGAGGATGCCTGAGTAAATAGCACAAGTTAAAGACTTACACATGTATGACACCTCAGTTCTCCAGAGAGGTGCTGCTTCTAACGCTGAGGATACCTTGTCCTTTATATGCCTAAAGCTTTGGACTAAGGTTTTCCTATCTTCAGAAATTCCACAGCCACAATTGTCATTCAGGGAGGAGTTGGAGATACTAAATGAGGCAAACGCAGAGCCATCTGCTTGTAGGATCCCTTTGACTTAGTTTTCTGCTTTTCTTTTAAGCTCTTGCTCCAAGCTGACGCGTTTGCTTGCCTGATTACTGCGGTGTCAGAGAGCTTCCACTCCTGTGTGCATCTCACATTGCTGCACAGTGTGACCCTGCAGAGCAGAGACTGAAACCAGGCACTGCAGTGTGGTGCGGATTGTAGGAGTATCTCCATCTCCCCAGTGCAGCAGGGCCATGCATGGTCTCATGGCTCGTACTGTAATGGGACTGCCCAGGGGCATGATGCACCTGAGGCTCATCACCTTCTGCTACACAGGAACATTGTTCTGCACTTCTGAATTCCCAGGATAGCACCAGCCTGTGCCATGTGCACTGAACTGCCTGAGCCTCGTTGCTCAGAACATGAACAAAGACTTTGCAGGTTTAAAGAAGATTGACTGGGCTCCTGAGAGTAGCAGGAAGAAGTTATTACTGGATTAGCCCGTGACATCATCTTTCACAATTTTTAATAAAAGTGCCACTCACTCAGCTTTGCAGGCTGATCAGAGAAACGTTGCTGACAAGTGCAAATGGACACTAGGGATTTCCACAGCGAGGCGGTTCTGATTCAAATGCAGCTCAGATTTCCACTGGCTACAATGAACTTCGTTCACAGTCTATTAAGTGGTGTTTGTCTCATATTCCCTCAGTTTATGACCCATTATTACTTTTTATCTCTTGTAATCATCTGAGTGACTGCAAAGAGACTTTGACTTGTATTATATGGCTTGGAGAGTGTGCTGGTGAAGCCAGGTTAATAACACTTACCATAAATACTAATCTAGGCTTTTTTTCTTTCAGCTACAGCAGTAGAAACTCAAATAACTGCATTTCCTCCACTCTGAATTAACGAACACCAAACAATGCCAGCTAGATGCCCTGCCGTAACAGAGGTTGCCATGAATACATTCCTGTGTTACATGGCCTAATGGTGTGCATCTTGGGGGACACATCTCCCAGGCATAGCCCATCCCAGTGAGCTCCGCACTGCCTGTACAGAAGGGAGATTTCCCTTTGCTGATTTTCCCTTTGGAGCACCAGTCAAAATGTCAACGGAAGCATCAAGGAGCAGTGAAGCACCAGGTATCAGGGGAAAGCGAGATCTCAGGATGTCTGAGACCATAATGTCCTCATGTTCTCTTCCATCCTGATACAAAACTAATCTGAGTGTCTTTTCCTACAGAACACTAACTAAATGGGCAAGGTAAGAGGAAGGGCCTCTAGCAGCCTTTTAAGAAAAGAGGCGGCATTAAGGTTATATGACAGCATAACAGAGAATACATTAGCAAAAATACCCACACAAGCAGTCTCTAAAATTAAAGATAAGTATTAAGTATACATTTATAGGTAATGTACACAATGGATGAGATTTCTTGGAACAGCGTGGAGGGCTCTTTTCAAGGAATAATACTTAAAGTACATGCAAATCTCTTTCTTCTTCCAGCTACAGCAGCAGAAAAACTGATTATTAACTCTGTTTTCTCTATTCAGAACCAACTGGCACCACACAACAAATGCATCACATCTTTATGACTGGATGTGAAGATCCTCCAGACAAGAATCACTCCACTTTCCCAGGAATATGCAGAAATTTCTGGGACATCTATCTGGAAACATATTTATTGGAAAACTACATTCTAGTTAACAAAATGATGGACTATGTGAATTTAACCATTATTTTTTTTTTCACAGAGATCACTCCACAAATCCTTATATACTTCTGAAGGACTATAAAAGGAAGAAACATCTGGAGGTTCAGTGACATTCAGCAAATACATTCAGCAAATATTGCATCACTGCTTCTTCAAGTGTGTGACACCACTGTGTGCTGTCGTCAGAGATCCCACGCTGACACCTGCAGTGAGGGTAAGCAACATTGCTCAGGAAGTCTAGGCATTTAACTAGCCTGAGATACTGCTGTGATGCGATTGCATACAGAATTTCCTAGGTACCTGCGCTAGCACAGTACTATTCAGACCCTTAAAATGACAGTGAATTTGTTCCATGGCCATCACAGGAGAGAGTAGTTCACAGCAAGAACAGGGGACTTTCCCAGACTTCTTCCAGCAAGAGGAATTTCTGCATTTCTGAACATACTTCAAGCCTCAACATTTTCCTGCAGTGATTCTGACAGTGATTCAGTGGGCCTACCCTTTGCAGCACTGCAACCAAGCTATGATCCAACTTTGCACAGACCACCTCATTGCTAATAGCACCACAATTCTCAGTACCAACCAGAAGCAGGAGCCAGATTTTTTTGGGTTTTAAAGCTGTAGCAGAAATGCTCAGTCAAGGCTTGAAGCAGTGATTGAGCACCTGGTGGGAAGGCAGGTCCAACCCAGGGGAGCTCAGGTGTATGCAATGTATCTGAGTGATTGGAAGGGGTGGAACCAGGATCCACCAGACCTCATTTAAGGGTTGGCAGTGGAGGGGAGGGTGTTTTGCTGGAGATCTTTGCCTTTCTGAGTCTTTCTAAGGGTGAGTGGATGTTTTTTTGTTTGTTTCTCTGTCTGTAGCTGCTGCAGCCTAGGACTTTGCCTCTACGCTTTTATTGCTGTTTTTTTGGTTGTGTTCCAGCATTACAATAGCATACACCGAGCTGCAGCAGTTTTTGCAGTCTCCTGAAGAGATACAGATTGTCTATGTTCTTGTTTAATCCTAGAACCAGTATTACTGACAAGAGATGGAGGAGTCCATTAGCGATGATACAATTAACGGCATGCTTGAATAAGGCTTCTCAGACTTTCCCTGGAATATGTAGAAACTTCTGGGATGTGTATCTGGAAATTCCCTCATGTTCTAGAGATTTTCTCTGCCAAATATGGTAGTGTTGCAGGATGGTGGTAGTACCGACAGCCTCCTTGTCGTTAGTTGGGATGATCACTGTCTGTTAAATATTTGTATACTCTACTTTTGTGAGACTTCTTTTTGTGAAGTCATAATTGAACGTATTCAATATTAGAATCAAAACTGGAGGCAAAAGAAGCATTGAGGAAAAACCAAGCTTTGGTGGGAGAGACTGGGCAGCACCTGGCTTTTTGAGTTTGGATCCAGAAATAGGTGTTTATGTTCATAGCTGTACATGGGAGGAGGCCCTGGTTCTTTATCTAGTCCAGGAGAATGCTTTTACTTCTCCACAGCAAAGTCTTCTTTGCCGGATTCATTTTGGTGAAGAAGAGGGTTTGTATATGGTGTAGTACAAGTGCTGGGATTTACCATGCTATGGGAGAACTTATTGCTTTCTCTTCTGCCTGTTGGCCTCTATTGCTTGACAGAAAGGAAGCAGCAACATGGGCTTTCCACAGGTGTTGGTCTGTTAGGTTGTAATCCAGTTTACCAGGATGATGAAATGTTTCTACTTTTCAGCTCTTGTTCTTATTGTAACTGCTTAACCACCTCCCACTTTTAGATAACATGAATGGGCAGCTGCTCCATTTAACAACATCATGTGGATGTATTCTTTCTAAACAATGCCAGATAGAACGAGAGCTGTTTTCTCATATCCACAGAATTAAGAATCACAACGCTTGCATACAGCTTTCAGTTGTTTTCTTTTTAAGGGAAGAAAAATCAACGGTGTGTCTTTGACCTTTAAAATATGATGGGAATTCCCTCTACAGATTTAACCTAGAGAAGTTAGGGAACAATGGCATAGATCAGAAATGGTTGGAAAACAATAGTAGCAATCAGATCAGTGCTATAAAAATTATCACCCTTTTAAAATACCTTTCACTTGTTAACAGGGCCCATAAAACCTCTGCAAGGAGAGAAAAAAAGTTAGTTTCTCTGAGAAGTCTAAGTGGTCAATGTTCATGTAGAGGTCTGCACTGAAGGTGCTCATGTCTCAGGATCTCAAATTTATTCTGATCTAGAAGCTGTTATATACATATTCCCCACTTGATCTCCCCTGAATTTTTTTCACCTCTAACTTAAAGCTGTAGGAAGACAAGATTGTTTTGAAGATATGCACATACACAGTAGATTCCTTTTCTTAACAAATCTCTCTGTGTCTTTGAACAATATATTTAATCATTTTTAAGGTGGGGTCAATTTTCCTTTCTTATTCACAAGAGCCTAAAAGACCTTCATTCATGAGAACTGTGCTTTAGGTAAATATGAAAAGTTATACCTGTCTTCACACCTTGTAGAATCTGTGGCTTTGTTAGCTTGAGGTGTCTCTTTTATTGAAGGTCATTGCCCTAAGTAGAAGCCTGTAAAGCAATCCTTATTCTTCAACTCAGGGTATTATTGCAGCTTAATGAATTAGTGCATGCAGTTTGAAATCCCCTCAGTTAGACTGAATAAACGAACAGTGGGATAAAGCATAGCTGACTCATAAGCAATGAGAGATGTGGGGTCCTTGGGCAGAGGGAGAATGTCAGATTCTGCAACCTGTGTCCTGAATGAGTGCTGTAGTACTAGCACCACAGGACTGAAAGGCTGTTTGCCCTGCAGCAGGCTTGGCTGAAGTCTTCTTGGATGGCTGTGTTCTAGAGATGCTGGCATATTTGGATGCCTCTAGCATGGTGGATGAGGAAGGGTGACTCCTTAATTCCTACTGAGGCTAAGTGTTGTGCTGGGAGCCTGGCATTTTGTTGGCTGGAAGATACAGTCATCAGAAATGAGGATTTTGGATATCTTTCTAGTGATACCTGAGCTTTTCTCTTTTTGGGCATCGTGTACGATTTTATGGTAGTCACTTTGTGAAATTTCTGAATGGAAGGTGCTGTATGATTAAATTATGGGTAATTTTTACAGGCAAGTACAAGGAAGCAAAACATGGCATAAGAATTTTGTACAGGTCACATCTCTTACCCTGAACCTACCATGGCAGAAGAAAGCAGGGGAAAAGGCAGTAAATATATGTTGTGAAGGGGAAACCCTGCAGAAAGCACCCACACAATTCTGAGTGTTGTGAGGGGATTTTTTTCCACAGGCAATCAGTTGATCATATGAGCCATAAGGTTAAAAAAACACTTACTGCTGTCTTTCTTTGCATAATTGCAGTGGTTCATTATGCTGCTGCAGCGGCTAAAACCCAGCTGCCCCTTTAGCCTTGTGACAACCTCCTGCAAAACAAATTCCACTGAAAGTCCTGCTGTAGACAGTGCTTCTTTTTAGGGGTCACTGTTTGTCATTCTCATTTCTAAGATGCATCTTGAAGGTAATATCCTATTAAAGTAGCAGCAGCAAAGTTGAGTCTTTTCATCCCTGTGCTTTCACACACTACTCCTCAATGAAGCCAACCAAGGAATACAGCCTCTAAGACAGCTCTTGTGGGTCAGACTCTAACCTGCTGCTGTTACCTCCAAGCATGGCAATCCAAAGTAGGGGTTGCCACATTAACCCACAAGGATGAACAGCATTGCTCAGGTATTGATCCTTCAGTGTCAGATCCTTTTTTTTCTATGACTGTTTTGCTCATGAGCATTCAGGTCCAGTGACACAATCAGCAAAGCTAAAATCATCTGCCATGGATGTAATCAGCTTCGTGCAGTGCTGGTGTGCAAGCTCCCTGCTCTCTTTGCAAGTCATGAGAAGCATGAAGTGCTGGAACAAAACTCCCAGCTGCACTATCACTCACAGCATCAGGTTTAATCAAAAGGTCAATGTGGTTCTCAAGTGAGAAACTTTAGATTAAAACATAAACAAATGAGTGAGAAATGGTGCCAAGCTTGGAGGGATTAAGGGATTCAATGAAAGATGAAACTTCAAAAAGTGTTTGAGCCTGTTTCTTAATCCTTGAAACTCAAAGGCACATTAAAGTAACCTCTTGCTACACACCTGTGCATGCCTTTGTCACTACCTGCAAAGGCAGCATACTTATATTTTTGCAAAGGTGGGCATCTCTCAACAAAATAGCTGTACACCGTTCCGGCTAAATGAACTCTTTCCTGGGTAAGAGGAGGGTAAATTTTCTGGATATGAATATGTGAAGAGTTGTTGGTGACCTGAGGCACACGAATCATAAAGATGTACTTACGACAACTTTAGTTGGAAAATTTGGTTGTGAGAATGATTGAATCCTCCAAGATGCCATGCTGCCATGGAGACATGTAAATGGATAGGACTAACCAAATAACAAGTTGGGTTTCTGTAAGTTTATCATCTTCACTGGTACACAGGAAGAATCAGTAATCTTGACTGAAATGTTTTGGAGAATGTGGATAGGAACTGGGTAATGCTGCTTCTGCTCAAATGAGGTTTCCTAGGTGGTGGTCAGAGAGGTAGGCCTCCTTCCATGGGAGGAGTTTCTTTTCTCTAAATTGTTATACCATTAATTTTACACACAGGTTTCTTAGAAGAGAGCACTGCTTCAATAATGCTTTCAAACCATGGTCTGGAATATCAGTGGGGTACTGAGGTCCCATAGGCAACAGCAAAGATTGGCTGGAAGTAGAGCCCAGAGACTAAAGGAAGCAGCTAGCAACAAGGACCTCTGCTTGACTTCCTGTCCTGACCTGTATTTCTTTGGAGAAATATGCACACCTGCACAACTTTTGTTTCAGTTCAATCATGAAAACAGGCATAACAGTATGTCCTTCTGTATGGAAGTACAGTATGTTTCCATCAGTATTTGCAAGGACCACCTGATCTTTCTCTTAGTGCTTCAGCATGTTGAATTTCTCCTTCAAATGACCTTGTAAGCAATCAGTGCCACAGCCAGATGAAACTAACACTTACCTAGGTGGCTTCCAGAAAGAAATGAAAACTTCTGTCTGTTGTTTCACAGGCACTTTAGGCAGAACAGAAAGCTTAATGCTGCCAATGTTGTTAGCTTGTGAAATGCTTTTGACATTTCAGGAATTAAGTTTGAAGGATTAGTGAATAAATGGTACATTGTTGTGTACTAAGAACGATCTTTAACCCTTCATGTTTCCCAAAATGCCACATGCCTTATCTGGATGGTCAGTGAAGAGACTTTGGGGAGGGGACATTGGGGTGCCCTTTCATCATTACAAGTCTATATTTACATTTGAACTTAAGGAAATGGAGTGGGAAAACTGTAAATGTTATGTTAGTGAGTGCTGGAGAAAGAGCTGCAGGATTGGGCATGCTGCAGAGCTTTGTGTGCATGACAGGGAGTGGATCAGAGGAAATGTTAACTTGCTGAGTTTACATGCTCCACTTTACAATGGGAAACTGGCTTTCTGGCCACTGCAACCAGAGAAACATCCTTGAAAGATTAACACTGTGGTGCTGCTTAGGATTTTGCAAAGGCAGCTGTGAAGCCAGCCTTTGCTTTAGCTTAGAGGCTGGGAAATGAATTTTGATGTTAAGCAAATCCATTATTTACGAGAATAACCTTTCTCTCTTTTTCAGTAACGTATTTCTGTTCCTCAAGAAAAGCAATAGATTATCTTTTTGAAAGTGTTCTAAACTGGAAGTTCTGCAGGTTTACTCTTTCTTTTTTTACCCTGCAGCATCAAACCAGAAACATACTCTACAAATCTTATAAAACTACTTTAAGTTGCTTTAAAATTGGTCAATTTATTTTTCTTTCGTTTCTTCTCCACAAAAGTACTCAAACTTCAATGAATTTAAGGGATTATTTTGTTGAGACTTGGCTAGGTACTCTATGGAATATAGCAAATGCTTACTGTCACACAGAATTCCAAAGGAGATGAGGATAAGAAGTGAAGGTTGATAGTCACACCATTTTAGGACTAAATAATTCAGAAAATCAAATTAGCTCAGTCTATGAGGCGCTGCTCACTAATGAGGACATTGTTCTTAAAAATGGAGTCTGAGAACTGTTTCTGGTCAAAGAATAGAGAGGGAGGATAAGAAAGCAATCAAGGTCTGTGGAACCATACATGTGCAAACATAAGGAGGCAGAGAAAAAAGTGATAGAGATAGCAAGACCTGTCTGGAAACCCTGGGAATTGCAGGTCTGTCCTGGTGCTGGGTCTGTGTTTGCCGATGGCCATCACATGTTTGGCCTTCTCAAGTCCAATTAGTCACCAGGTTTGTTCTGGTTTTGTTTAACTGATCTGAAAGGATCAGAATGCAACTATGTGACCACACTGCTGCAAAAAGTATGGTGGCAGATGAACTGAAAGGTAGAGTAAGACACGTGGTTCTTTCTAGAAGGGAAATTAAACACTTTTTTACTGACTTCTCAGGATTAAGCTGTAGTGATTTAGGGATACATGAGAGCACTGAATTAGAAGTTTAACGTGCTTTTGCATATACACATTGATTTCACACACTAAGTGATTCACTTCCACTTTTCTGGATAGGTAAATGACAGTCTTAAGTCAGCCAGGAAGCTGAACTGTGAGCTAGTGAATCTCATCTTAGTTTCTGTAATCATTGCTATATTTTTCAGTATGTATGGGCCCCAGCTAGGATCACAACATGGTATTCACCTCCTGTGACTACTCTGAATATTTTACCATTCTGTTGTCTTACAGGTCTCTCTCAAACCAACTTTTAGCAAAGAACTTTAGAAGGCACATCCTTACTTCATATCCAGTTCCATTTATGATGCTGAAATATTTTCCGGTCTTAACATGCTCAGGCTGTACCAAAGCTGATTCAGATAGTAATCAGTTGTCACACTTTGAGAATGTTTGTTTGCAGTGTGTTTCTATACATTTCTGTGATGGAAGAGCTGCAGGTGAGGTGCCGGGGGAGGGCAGATGCAGGGAGAGAAGGGGAAATGATCTCCTGTGTGTGCACGTGCATAGAAAATATGATGTCTATGTTGACCTTTGCTTTTGAAGGTCATGGTGATATTTTCAAAACTTCAATTTAGGCATGCTCTTGAATGAGCCAAAGAACATCATTAGTGGTCCTGCAGATTAGACACAGCTTTTGGGATGAGGATGCACTTATTATCAGACAGTACTTTTCCTGTGACCAGTAATGGAAGCTTGATAGCCACAAGGACCATTCTATCTTCTTGTTTCATTGTTTAATCAGTATTTCATGTAATTCTTCATGCTATTTCTTTTTCATGTATAAAACTGTGAATATTCTCTTCAGGAGCAATCTCAAGCATTGTGTGGATTATTAGTAGTCATTTCAGTTTTCAAAGAGGAACAGTCCCTGGTTTGCCTGGAAGAAGTCTTCAGCACTTAAGCTGATAGCAGTCCTTCCTCACCAAGGCATCTGATGAAGTAAATTTTAGAGTGTGATTTCAAGAAAAACTGAAACTTTTAAGATAGATGCATGGCTAATTACAGGAAGATAAGTAGCATCTAAGTGTTTCATCTCTCATTGCAATATTATTCCAGAAGGGATACAGTAGCAACCCATCTGTGATGATACTTAAATATGAATGCTGAGAAACCTCAGCATAAACCATGTTTGGATAGTGCAATTTGCTTGCATGGGTTAAACAAATCCTATTTAGATTCACTTACAAAACAAGAATGAAAGATGGAGGAGGCTCTTCAATGGCAGAGCTGCTTCATGCTCACTCAAGGTCCTCTGAAGTATTCTAGAGCTCCAGGCACTGCTGTATGTCTTTCACATTTCCACTGAGTTTCCACTCAGGATTTATATATATTTGCATTGAGTTCTGAAATTTGTTATGCATCTGTATCAATTACCTACAAATAGCATCAGTAACCATATATAGGACACATGATCATTTTGCAACCATCCCTCTTGTTAGCTCAGTAGGAAAACAACCAAAAAACAACAAAACCCACAAGCAAGACTGAAAGCATGACTGAGGAAGGAATTACAGGAATTACCTTAAACTTAGCTCAAGTAGGAAATTTTCAATAAAGCATGCTTGCTAGGAAGTAGTTTCTAGACCATAAGATGGTTACATACAAATCTCGCAGTCTTTGTAGTTTTAAACCAGGACATAATTGATCTTTAACTTATGAAACCTTTTTGTGTGATAGCAGAATGGGGAGGAAAAAGTTGTTTAAAGTCAAATTTCATAAATACAAACCAAAATGCAGGAGGTACTGAAGGACATAGGAATGTCTGGAACTCTCAGTAGTGTGTGAGGGAGCAGGATGCATCCATTAAATGTACCTCTCAGTCTTTCTAATGCTGAGTAAAGGTTGCTTCCTCTCTTGTGCCATATGTATCAGAGAATCTTTCATCAGCTGAGCACGCTCCAGTCCTCTTGTTGAAACCCTGATCTCTAGGCAAGTGGTATGGGGTGATTTATTTCCCTAACATATATCAGACACAGCTTTTATACTGAACTACTTTTACATTCATGTCGTTTTGTCATGGAAAACAATTGGTCCACATTAGTTTGGTGTGTAGGCAGGCCTGGGGAACA
The DNA here is from genome assembly GCF_026119805.1 of Tympanuchus pallidicinctus. Classification (NCBI taxonomy): domain Eukaryota; kingdom Metazoa; phylum Chordata; class Aves; order Galliformes; family Phasianidae; genus Tympanuchus; species Tympanuchus pallidicinctus. The sequence goes on from NW_026294747.1 coordinate 18,006,899, forward strand.
GGCTGAAACAAAGAGCAGGCTGGATTGATAAAACAGCCCCTGAGAGTCTGTGCTTCCCTTAGTAGATGGTCCAGGCCTGAGTTCGTGACTCATGCTGGAAATTTCTTTGTGGAATTTGCTGTTGCTGTTTGATGGACGAAGTGGAGGCTACGTGGACAGGCGTACGCTGCCTTCCCAAGCAGGCAGGTGCTGTCAGTGAGGAATGTGACTTATGGGCTAACCTCCTCTTTATGGCTCCTCTTTAAGAAGCAAGATCCTAGGCAGAGGTTAGGTGATCTTTTTTTTAGATACTAGGCATTGCATTTTCTGATAAGCGCTTGCATGCAGTGCTGGTGAGGAATCTGCCAGGGCAGCATTTTTTCACCAGGAATTTCCCTTTTGTTAAAAAAAAACAAAAATTGCAATATTTTTGAAAAGACACACTGACTACACTGAATACATATTACTGGAAATGGCAATCTTGATCAAAGCAGACTGGAAGGAACTTCTTGGTTCCAAGTGTGTGAAGCTCAAAGCAATGTGACAGTACTGAGATGGGCATGTGTTTGTTAAAGCAAGCAATCATAGAATCATTAAGGTTGGAAAAGAAAACTAAGATCTAGTCCAGCAGTCAACCTATCACTTCTGTTTCACTAAAACATGTCAGTCAGTACTACACCTACATGTCTCTCAAACACCTCTGGGGGCAAAAGACTGTCCTAGATAGCACTGAAGTTATGTGACTATTCCATCTAATGAAGTGATGTGCATGTTCCAAAAAAAAAAAAAAAAAAAGCAGAGATTTTGATTCAGTAGTGAAGGAATAGAGAAATGCAAAAGAAACATCTCTACAATGGACTGCAAGGCAGACTTTGAAAGAGTGCAGGTATCTGTTGTCTGAACTGTGTGTACACATTTGTTACCTTGTGCAATTGTGCTATTGTGTAAGTGGTTCCCAGCGTGGTAAACAGTAAAGGCAAGGCAGTGAGATAGCTCAGCCAAACACCCATTTATTTCAGCTGTCAATGCAATTTTGGTGACTGTATTTGCACAAAGATGTGCTACTGTACGTCCAGTGTTAGATATCCTTAACATTTATTATCACAGTGGATAGCAGCAGCAGTCATCTCATCACAGACAAACATCATAAGCTCTGTATTTGCCCATACATCTTTGAAGTGACATCTGGTTATTCCCAAAAGAGCATTAATCCTCCCCTTCCAATTGGTTTGCAAGGGCTACAGGATCCATAGCTATTTCCTGGACTCTCTTGAATCTTGTATCTTATTTCATTAGCAAGGCGAGCAAAAATAAAATTGCATGGAAGAAATGACTTTACACAAACTTAAATGATTTCCCTCTAACTTACGTGATTCTGTGCTTGATTTCTTATATGCTCCCTTAGTGCAAGGCAGTGAGGTACTGTTCAGATCAGATGGAGGAGAAGAACCTGAAACCCCATTTTAGAGGGGGGAAAAAAAGGCTCAGCACAGATTACTTCCAGTGTAATTCCCACAGCCGCAGATTTTAGAATTTCTTTCCAGGTGTCCCCTGGAACTTGCCTACTATAGAAACATTAAATGATCCCTGTTGATCCAGTACTGTTTTCTTAAATTACAAAATTTCTCAATTCCAAATTACAGAGATATTGGAATTGACCCTGGACCTGATCTGTAATTCATAAAGTTAATTCTACTGAATGCTGTGCTTAATTGTGCTTAAGAATTAACTGCATAACACACAGGCTCAGATGCTTGCCCCATTTCTGCTGTTATGTTGTTGCAAAAGCACTCTGCAAATGCTGGACTGAGATCCATTCATGGAGAAGCGATCACATGGATTAATGCGCATTTGATGTTTCTTAACAGCCTTGTTTCCTAAGAAATATGCATGTGCATGTGAAAAATGTGTGTGTATCTCTCCTATTTTGAAGCTATCAGCTAACTTTAAATAAATCTGAGGTGAAAATAGCTGTTCTAAGAACTCCACAGGTTCCATGGATATGGTCAGGCACGGATCTCTTGGTCTTGTTCCTTATAAAGACACTCCTGTCTTCCCCTTTTCTAGAAATTCATTGCTTTAACAAATGAAGACAGGAATTCTCTGATTAGGGAAGGTTGGACTGCTAAAAGCCTTATGAAGGCAGTCTCAGGGATGCGTTTCTGAGAAGAAGCAGTGCATGGTGTACTGGCTGGTACAGACCAGCAACAAGTTGAGTCCAGGTAATTTGGACTTCTTAAAATTAAAGTAAAACTATTTATTTTTGAGGCATGCAACATATGTACCAGATTCTGGCTGGGGATTTAAATCTAAACTGTCCTTGTGTTCTGAGCTTCCCAGACTCATTTTTATCAGCTTCCCAACTCATTTTTATAATTATCATTTTGTGATAGGTTGCACGGACAGTGTATGCCCAGTGAGACAGATACGACTCTGTAAAGAATAACTTGGGAGTGCAAAGTGGAGTTGGAGACAATAGTATTCCCTCATCCTTTGCAATTAAGTGATTGTAAAAATCAGAACCACTGCTTTCAGTTTGGGCTCTTTCTCCACCAGGTGGTGCTCTTCCCCTTATCCTGAGGTTATTTTCGTTCTACCTCCATCAATTAATACCTCGGCGGGTTGCCGGTCTCTCTAGCACTGCTGTCTCCCTGGATGCACTGTGCTAGTGACTGCCTTTAGCTCTGCTTTTGCTGTCCGACCTGCAGCTGTGCATGCCTGCCTTACAGGAAATTTGGAGGCTGGAATTTCTTCAAAACCTTATTCTTCATTGCGAAACTGCAATATTGTAACCAAGTTTGATCACGTTGCATCAATACCTCCCAATCCTTTCTTACTGCTGTATGTGTTCACCTTTACAGCACTGCCTGAGACAAGCTAACTGAGAAATGAGGTGTGTTTCCACACACCTGCACGACTGTTAGAGGTCACGATGTATGAATCAAGCATGGGATTGTGACCTGTGATGGAATGCGTTAGCTCTTTGGAAATCACTTATTGGTTTCTCCAGACTAGGTCTAGATCGCTGTAAACAAGTGGATGACATACTAAATTAAAAACAAAGGCTGAGTCACACAGGAAACCCATCTGATTTTACATTGTCTGCCTTCCTGTGATCTCCAAAGCACTTGCTGCCTTGGTCTTAGCAGTGCTGTGGGCACTGGCTGCTCCACCATCTGCTGAGATGAAGCACTGACCTTATGCTGCCCATAGCCTTGGCCCTGTGCTTCCCAGAGCAGCTGACAGAGCTCTGGCAGCTTCTGTTTCCATCTAGTGCCAGAAAAACAGCCAGCGAAGGAAGTTGTAAAGATACTGCTATCTCTCTAAAAAGCTATAAAAACTATAAAAAGTTAACGGCATCGCATGACACACTCTCACAATTAGATGTATGGAGTCACACTGCTCTGAGCAGTAAAGTGTCAGATCTGCAAGGAAGCTGACTGACCCTGGCACCTGACAAGCCTCAAGGGCACCAGAACATGGTGGGGCCACAGAGCCAGCCACAGCCCACCTACTGCTCTCCATAGCCCTCAGCCTCTTCCTTCTTCATCAAGTTCATGTGAAGAAAGCTCATGAAATAATAAAGAATACATTTTTCCTCTGAAGTTTTTCCTCTATCTCTTTCTCCCTCTCCATGTATGTATTTAACTGCTATCAGACTTCAGCCTACCTCCAGCCACCTGCAAAAGTGTATTATTGGGGGTGTTAAGGAGATGCACCTGCTAAGTGGCTCAATGATTAACCCAGTGTCAGGAGGAGATGGGTGTGGGTTCAAACATTTTATTTAAATAGATGGTGGGCAGGGAGAGTCTCTTTCCTAAAGGACTCATGTGCTTTGCTTTGCTAGCACGACCAAGCTGGGAGGGAAGCAGGTAAGAGATTGTAGCTGTGGAGTTAGGCTTTTTTGTTGGAAGTTCTTAAAGTACTTCATGAGGCTGAGAATTGTCATTCCTCTGTTCACCTCTTCATGAAGCAAAACAGGCACTTGCCCAAGGCAGACAGTGAGTCAGTGGCAATGTTCAATAGGTATGCCTGGGATTTAGACTGCACCTTTACAGTGCTGGTTTGGCATTCTGTAACAACACTAAAATTCAGAAGGGGAAAGAAAAACATGAGACTAAATGACTATAACAACTGTATGATACATAACCAAATCCTATCTTCTCTCATTTTTATAATTTATACAACACTGTGGGAACATAATTTAGTTATGGGGCTTTTTTTCTGTTTATTTTCTTCCTTGAAAAGCCGTTGTGTTTTATAAGCAGTTCCTTCACAGATTGTCTGTGTGCAGGAATGGCAGACCGTTGCACGGATCTTGAAAGCTAACCTGTTCTTAATATCCTGTGAAGCTTTAGAGATGTATCAATTCATGTTATGTTTTCAGATACTACTATTTAAATGCCTGCGTGCTATAATTTTAATTACAAATCCATTCTTTGGGAAAAAAGAAAAATAAATACATTCCCATAGCGCTTACTATACCGGTAGAGCCACTGCATCTTTGTACCAAGGATTCTTAAGGGATTAATGACAGAAATTTCAGTGGTTCAAGATCAGCCTGTTAGTATGGATTGAAAAGACAAGTTTGGTATTCTCCTACCTCTAAAAGTTTGTCTTTCTATTAGAACTAAGCTGTTGGAATGGACTTCTCGTTAGCTTCTCTCCAGCTACCTTGCAAATAGCATGCCTTTATAAATGAAGGAAAATTATTGGAAGGATTTAAGCACTCATTTGATCCACTAGCTAAGAGGAAAGACTTCAGAGTACTTGTGGCTAAATTGCTTCATTCTCTCCCATTCAGAGCTGCTTGGCTCAACCCACACTGGGAATGATTTCTGGGAGGTGACCCAACAATACTCTGGAGTGTGAAAATTGATTTGGAAACAGAATTCTGATGAGGCTGAGACAGTGGGGCTGTGGGAAATGCTTACTCATGATGCAGAAATGCAAATTGCTAATAAATTATGAGTGCAGGAGAATTAATTCAGCAAAGAATTCTTTTTATCTTGTCAAGAGAGGCTAACTGTTTGAAACTGTGCTGCCTGGTGACAAGCCTAGGGTAATAGGCACAAACTAGAACACAGAAAGTTCCATCTGAATGTGAGAAACTTTTTTACTATGAGGCTGGCAGAGCACTGGAACAGGCTGCCCTGAAAGGCTGTGGTGTCTCCTTCCCTGGAGATATTCAAAACCCGTCTGGACACTTTCCTCTGTGACCTACTGTAGGGAACCTGCTTTAGTTGGGAGTTGGACTGGGTGGTCTCCAGTGGTCCCTTCCAAATCCCTATGATTCTGTGATTCTCTGCTTTCCTTACACATCTTAACTGTAGGCGGATCCAGCTAGGCTAGCACACAAAATGACAGCAAGCTGCTGTGACAGTTTCTTTTGCGACCTAAGAAAGGAATAGCTTTCTTGTTATTGATCTCAGGCGTGGTCAGCTAAAAGCAAAGATAGCATTAAGTTTTGGGAGGGATACAGAGAACCTGCCTCCTCCCTGCACTAGCTAACTGGGGCAGGGGAGGGGTAGCCACCTGGCTAGGCCTTCTGCACTTGTTTTGGACTTCTGAGTTTCAGCAATAGCCCAGCAATAGTTAATGGGCCAAAAGTTACTGCTCACTTCATACAGTGAAGGTAGCTTTGCAGTGGCAAAGGGAGTGGCAGGTTGATCTGATGTCTTACTTCTATCTCAGCTATGAAAGCTAGAGCTCAGGTGAGGTGAGGCAGGGCCCTTGGAGCAAGGAGCAAACTGCCTCCCAGAGGTTACCCAGGGACTGCTGTGACTCACTTTATCAGAGCCAAAGTGACAAAACAAGAACAAAGCTTCCAGACAGCCGCCAGTTGCATGGCTTAGATGGGCACTGCTCCCAGCACAGTTCTGATCAGAGCAGTATTGGTCACTGGGGTATTGCTGTCTGCCGGTCTTGAAGTTGTTGGCACATGCCCTCTGCATTCAGATCTGGATACTGGGTATTAGAGGAGTCTTCCCTCCCCCCCTGTTCCCTTCCCCTTCACTTTGTTTCCTCCCTTTTCTCCACCCTGAACGCCATAGCAAACACACAGTTTAATTCCCCAAAATAATGCAAGGTTTCGTCCACTGCTGAATTCCCAAGGAAAGGCTTTCAAGGGCAGAGGAGGAGTTGGTGCTGGCAGTGACACTACCCCTCGGCACCCGCTGAGACTGCTGTGGATGATGCACCTTTCTCGGAGGCTGTGAGTGTTTCCTGGGGAAATGCTTCTAGCTGAAGGTCTTTCGGCCACATCCCTTTTTCTCTCTAGGGCATAAGAAGAGCCAACAAAACTGTACTGCACAAGTCCTGAATATTAGTGAAAGAGTGATGAGTTTCTCTCTGTGCCTTTCTCAAGGGAACCTGGAAGAGTGATTCAAAGGGCTTTGGGAATGTATTTTTTAATAACACCCCTGGATTGTACTTGCTAGTCTTTGTGTTTGGCTTGACATTTTGTTTACTATAGTGTTTGTGAAATAGGGACAAGCCATAAACATCCATCCAGCTGCACCTCTGCAATGACAAGCTCTGACACGCTCAAGTACTTTCAGTGGAAGTGTTCCTACAGCCATCTTGAGGAATCTTTGTGGGTTTTCAAGTCATCCAGTTACGGAGAAAAACAACCATAACATGTTACTGAGGTCACAGGATGAATAAGGCATTATGAATAGTTGTGCTGGAAACAAAAGCTTTGGTGAATGCTTGGTGAGAAATGTGGGGGTTGACTAAAGTTTGTAGACCAGTTCAAAATAATGAAGCACTGGGAAAAATGTTACCTTGTGGGTAATGTCCAAGTGTAAAGAGTTTACTTATAAATGGTTCAATGTGGGGACCTCACCAACCCTTATTTCCATCTGAGCTGTGAATCAGTATGTCCCCCTCTTGAAGGTAAATTATTAAGTTAAGAATTGAGGAGAGAACAAAAATCGATGTCAGGTTTACCCTGTGTCCCAGAGCAATGAGTAATTGCTTTATGTTGCTGTAGCAACAGATGGCTCGATCTCTTCTACTTACACTTCTCACCAGCAGTGTGAGGTCTTTTGAGCAGATCATAAATAAATGTGATTGTATCTTCTTTGCATCAGAAACTTTGCCTACAGATAAAATACCTTTCTTTTCTATGCCCTTTAAAAGAGGGCATATACTAACATGCCCACATCACAACTCGCCCATTTGCAACAAAGCTTTTCTTCACATCGTGTCTTACTGTTGATTCACAACTTCCTTCTCAACTCACTGGGATTTTATCTGAAACTTTCTATTGGATGCGTATTTATAAGCTTTTCTCAAATATAGACTGTAGACATTTGTAGAGTCTCAGAAATGACAGTGTTTTATAGGTCTGGACCTGAAACATGACTGTCGTGCGACCCACCTACGCTCTTTCAGAAAGACTGTAGACAAGAGAAATTTTCCCTAAGATCAACCACATACAATCATGTCTGCAATCGTGGGTCCATGCATACTTTTTCCTGATATGACGGCAGAAGTATAGTGGCATAAAATGACAGCATGAAGTATCAGAATATTTACTTTTCTTGGTCCTGTGAAATTGTAGCACACTGATCTGTTTTCCTTCCTCTGAGACAGATAATCAGATTTTTTGAATTTTTTTATTTTACCGTTGCATCCCACTTCAGGTCCGTATTGGTGTTCTGGTCACTCCTTTCCCCTTGATTCCATGAAATAGAGAGACTTGTCACCTGTTAGGAAATTTCCTGACGGAAAGGAGAACTGAGCTGGTAACAGTGATCAGGTGAAGGGATGAATGCTCTCATTACACAAAAGTGCATGCTTAGCAATTAAAATATTCAAAAATAACATTGTAGTTGTTTTTATGCTTTATGTACAGTATTAAAAATAAAATAGTCTACCACAGGTAATTTATGAAAGCAGGTAATAATGAGTTCATTATTGCATAGCAAGCCAACGTTGCAGTCGTGGTTATAGGCCTAGCCAAGGTCTTTGATCTTCTGGTTAATTAATGTATAAATGAAAAGACCTCGGCTTTCATCTCGCATCCATCGGCTAATTATCTCAGTAACTGGTCTCACTCAGATCTCAGTCAGTTCTTATTCAAGGACTTACCCTTTCATTTTCCATCCTCTATACAGGCAGTGAGTCACCAGAGTCATGATTTATTGTCCGTCCTTGTAAGAGATTTGTTATTCGCATGGCTCTGTCCGAGGAACTCATCTGCTTTATAGAATTTTCAGTTGAAACAATTTGAAAATATGAAGTGATGTAGCTATTTGCAGAGACGCCACTGAATTGAGCAGGAGCTGATTTTAAATAGGAAAGGGCAGATCTCAAGGGTTCTGCCAATCACAGAGCTGACCTGTGTATCGCGAGAGTAGTATGCACAGTGTTCTTCCTCTGCTGCCATGCTATCAGGACATGAAACCCACGTGTGAATAAGATAAGATTCCGTGTTAAGAGGACATCTGAAAAAGCAATGAAGTTGAACTCTGAGGTCTGACAGCGTAGGTGTTAGAGATCTGTCAGAAGCGCACAGCAAATAATTTCTTTTTGCAAAACTTTGCATCAGTTGGAAGCTTCCTATTGGCTGTAGGATCTCAACAAAAGCATGTGGTGTAGTTTGGGTTCATTTCAGAATGCTGCAAATGGTCACTTCTATTTAGATTATTTTAGCCAAAATAGTATGTATATAATACATACGTATTTATATTCATTTGCATATCTAAATTAAATCCATTCTGGATTATGTTTTCCAAGTGTATTTTGTTTTATATGTACTTTGTGGTTCTTAACTTGCATCTCAAAATAAGACTGTCATCAAAGGAGGCCTAACAGATGACTGCTAGACTCTCACCCTCTCTTTCTCCCTCCTTCTCTTCATCTTTTTCATTCTGTTTGTAATAATAATAATTCAATATCAACTAGGAGAATTAAATTCCTGACCTGGAACTTGCAGACCAAAAATGTTATGTTAGGACACTAACGCATACATCCCACAGCTTTTATTTTTGTAAGCAAAATACATTTCTTGAAGAATTAAGTTCCAAAATAGTTCTGGAAATACAGTTGTTAGAAACTCACGTTACGGTCATGTTCTTGTCTTAAGATGATGAATGCTTGGGACAGCAATACTGCTGCGGTGCCTGAAAGTTCCGGTACTGCTTCTTTTTCTTTGCATCTTTCAGTGATGAGTGCTGATGCTGGGAACAGAGCTGGTTCTATGCAAATCTGTTTTGTGGAAAAAAAAAAAAATGGTAAAGGTGATATTTAGCAGTTCATTAACTGTTGTTTTCAGGAGGATGCACTTCTGTTATTTTTTCCTATTCACAATTGCACAGGAATAGCTTGCTGCTTTCTTTGAACTTGCACCCTTATAGCACTGGATTTCAAGATGCCTCAGTTTCACATTATTAGAGATGTGTGTATGGATGTGATATATAGTTTGAAGATGAAAGTAACTCCAAGTAGTGTTGCAAAAGGAATATGACAGATTACATCTGGAGCACTTGGATGAACGTGAACAGGGCAAAACTGAGTTAAATGACTGGAATAAACTTATTTCCAGATTATAATAAATGACTGAATACTCTCACCAAGAAGTGGTACAAGAAGTACCTTTATGAGTGCTTGACACTACAACTTACATAGTGGTTTCAATTCATGAAATATACCTGATTGATCGAGGAACTGATTTAGATGGTTAAACAGAACCCTAGAACCTGTATCAGTGTGGTCTGATCTCTTAGCCAACGCTGCTTTCAGCAGGAGGTTGGATGCAGGACTTCCTCTGGTCCATTCCAGCTTGAATTATTGTACACTGTACACCAAATGTACAGTGGTAGAAAAGAAATACAGAAAATGACCACTTCTTATACACTCTGTAAGTTGAAAAAATCCAGTATTTTCCCATTTTTCACTCCTCTCTCCTCATCTTTGCTCTTTTTCCTCTTTTTGTAAATTTGGAGCATGTTAACAAAATTTCCCATGCTAGCTGTTATGATCCAAGAACATGCTTGTTGTGAACTTTTCGTCCACATTCAAAAGTGTTCAGAAGTAAGCACATTGTGCCAATGACCATTCTGAATAGATCAAGACCAATAGCTAAGTGATGTAGTTGGTACTAATGAACAGCCAGTTCATTTTTGTTGCAACTGTGTAATCTCCTCATCAGGAATCCCCATAAAGACCAGGTCAATTTTTTCTTCTGGATATGGCTGCTTCATAAGTGTTTCTCTGAGGTATGTTCTTGAGGCATTTCTGTGATGTGTACATGTGTAAATGCGTGGTGAGGCCACCTGCCTGCTAAATCAACCAGTTCACTCTTTTTGGAGGATCTGTTCCCACTACTAGTGTGATTCCATCTGCCTGTTAATGTGTCCTCGCACTTACATAGATTTATTTTTGTGCAAAATAGACTTGTAGAGTTTTCCTGTTGAAACTGTGTGTCAGTAGAAGGATTGGCTACGGGGCATGAGACCAGTGGTGGAGATTCCTGAAGAACACAACTCCAGCTCCAAGGCTTTTGCTAGCTTACTAGAAGAAAAGGGAGCAGCTCAAGGAGGGACTCACTCCTTTGAAATTCAGGGCAGTGTTGCTGTGGGTCACTGAGTCTAGTTTGCAAGCCACAGAATGAGAATGAGTCCTACTAAAGTCACTCCAATTTTTCTCATTCTTTCCTCCCACAGATGCACCATGCCAGCTGCTAAAAGCCATTTCAGAAAGGGCATGGGAGAAACCTGGGAGAAGGTTTTTCTTTTTAAATAAATCAAGTAATTAATTCTGAGTAATGCAGTGTAATGCTGTAACCCTGTACAGGGATGATGAAGTACCAGCTTCATGCCAGTGTGCCTCACTGCACTACGTGTGACTCTGTTCACATGGTCATTTTCTGGGATCCATCAGCCTCGTTGGTAAAAGGCAATGCAGCTCTTCAGTGCTTACTGGCCAAACAGCTACATACCTGAATAAAATGGGCCTTTCTTCAGCAAAAAGAATGTACGTGTACTTTCAGCTGAGATCATGCTATATGTCAAAATGATTTGCCAGATCTAAGCATTAGAAAAGTGAGATAGTCATAGAGTGAAAGGTGTCTGGGTTATACTATAGCTTTCAGACATGGACAGCCCATTTCAAAGATTAATACAGCAGAACTCTAAGGACAAAGGCTGAACTCGGGGCATACCAGGATATAGCACGTATATCTACTGAAAGTTTCATATTTCTTTTTAACTGCTAGCAAAGTTGAAGTTTAGTAAGGAAAGGGTGCGCTGTTTTAATTTCATTATACAAACAAATAAAAGTACTTGCAGTTCCATGGAATTTTAACACAGTTAATCATAAACCAGATATTTGCATCTCACGGGCATTGAGCATTGTGTAGATACTGGAGTTGGGATAAACTGGTTTGGAAAGGTTTACCTGCTGTAGCTGTGTCCAAGGGTTAACCCTCACTTCCCCCATCGATGCTGGCAAAGGAAATCCTGTCATGAGTGCAAGATTGGAGGATAGCCTATGAACTGTGCACGTGTCATGCTGTCTTGCAGCTGCCTGCTTTGAGATGTCCCCAAACGATCTGTCCAGGTATGATTCCTAAGGCCAACCTGAACAACAACGACTTGGACTTTTAATGTCCTTTGTAACTACGCAGGTCTTAAATCCCTTCATTTGCTACTGTTCAGCTATTCCAGCCTTGCCTTATGGCAGACATATCCACTCCCTGTCTGTGAAGGCTGAAACCTTGGAGGCCTCTAATACCTCTTCTCAAATAGATGAATGTACCAATCTGTATGCACTCAGCTCACATTTATGCACCAGGACAGACATATACATAATGAGTTTGTTACTTTATCCCCTCCTCAGTCATTCAGTCATGTAATGCTCACCCACATGCATGCAAGCATTCATGAAAATGCACTTATATAGAATATTATTACTCTCCAATGTCATGAAGTGTGAGAAGCTTGGTCACCCACATATTCATGCTGCCATGGGTCTCTGTTGGGCGTATTCCTAGTTGAGCAACCCAAGGGAGCAGCACTGGTGCCATAAATTCCTCATAACTAATCAAATCCATAGTCTCACAGTCAGACACCTGGCATCCCAGACAGTCTGCTCTCTATTCTGCAGGGGCCTGTGTTTTGCTGCCTGTCCTTGAACTGCTTTTGCTTTTTGTATGTGCATGGGTTTTTGTGTCTAGGGATGTCCTTGATTCCTTGTCTCTATTTCATTTTTGTCACTAAGTGCAGCTTAAAAGGTTGGCTGCCTTGAAAAATAGCTGATTATGGTATGAACAACTTAAATGTTCAAGTAAGTGTTGTTGCTATCACTTTTCATTCCTATTTTGTAGACTCCTTTGTGTGTCCTTATGATACGTAACTGCTCCTCTAGTGGCCTGTTGTGCTTACTTTTTAATCTTCTGCTTTTTCAGAGCATAAAGAAATGATGTGCTACTTTTAGGTCTCTGCTGGAGATTATTTCAGATCAAACTCTCTTCTGAACAGCTTCTGATGTTTGGAATATTCAAACCCTATGTACTCTTCGAGGGTTTACAAAGAGCACTCCTTACGAAATCCAGCTTTCTTAAATTAGGAAAAGTTTCACTCAAAAAAGAATTGGATTAAAATTGAAATGCTGCAGGTGTGATTCACTTAGCATAAGTAGATTTCCTAAGACGCTTGACATTTATATACTGTATATGAAACACCAACCTCAAATACTGTGATGTAGAGTCATTGATGAGGGCCTATGCACAAGAATGGATTTGAACTCTGTCCAGCCATCCTACAGTGCTTATCCCTACTTTTTCTTCTCTGTACTTCAAAAACAAGGTGTCTGTGATGCAATATCTCTTTCTGAGCTCTCTAATTGCGCTTCAGATCCAATGTCTGAGAAATCAATGGCTCTGACTACAGAGTTACCAGTGGGTCCTAGTGCAAACATCCTTCCATATTCACCAGATTTGGGGAGAGTGAGGTACAACACTTATAGGAATGGCTTTGACTCTTCTGGCCCCTGTGGTTTTACCAGGTTGCAGGCTGTGAATGTACAAGAAAGAGTATCTGTGCCCAACTAAAAGTTTATCTTGCTATATTTGTACTCTTTATCTTTGTGCTTGCATTCATGGAAAGATAGTTTTATGTTCTTAAAATCAAAAGCGTGATTTGTTTTGGTCCCAGCAGCATCAAAGTATTTGCTAAGAGATTGAAACCACAGCAAGTAGAAAAGACCAATTAGGTCATTGTGCTGTGCCTGTTGTGTCTTAATGTCTGCTATTGCACAAAGTTGTGATGCCTTTTCTCTGAGAAAGCATTCCATAGTCTAGGCTCATAATAATCCCCATTTGTGCTTAGAAATTCTTAATTACAAAACACTCAATCAACAATTTCTCATCCCCTTTGATGCATATAGCCCTCTGATATACATAAATGATTATATACATCCATCATTTCCTACGCAAATGCTGTTGGATATATATATTGTTAAAATCTCACAAAAGTTTATGGGACTGCATGGGTTCACATGGATGAAAAAAAATAGCTTTTAGGTCTTGTAAATGGTTTCTTGGCAGTTGATCCTAGTGACTCCTTACAATTTTTTGTCCAAGTGAAAAGCAAAGCAAGTCAGGTGCTGCACTGAACTATCTCCTCAGTGGTACACATTTTTATTTGCCACAGCCATTATTTATTATTTGAAATCTCTCCTTCCCCATTTCTCATACCTGTTTATTCCCACCAGTATGAGCAACAATGGAAGCTCTTGCACAAAGGAGTGGCTGGATGCCACTGTGCTGTTACACTGAGTTGGTTTGACCTGTACAACAGGGGAGAATGAAACAAATACGTAATTAATAATAAGCTCATATTCTTTCTAGGATTTACATTTTTCCTTCAGTGTTTGACTAAGGTATTCTATATGCCCTGCTGGTTTATTTTAGCCCTTTGCTACTCTTATCTTTTCCACAGAAAGCTTAATGTTATTTGTAGTTTTATTTGCTTTCTACTCTATACTCAGCTCAGGTTTCCATGGTCTTTATCCCTGAATATTTCTTGCAGACCATGGGCAGAATTGCAGTGATCCTTGCAAAGATTCTTGCGTGTTTTTCCTGTAAATTGTTTAACTAACAGATAACAGTAACAGGTGCTGGACTCAGACTTGTCTTCACCTTTGGACTAGCACAATAAGAGAAATCACTGTGGATTTTCTGAGAAAACGTCTCCCTCAGTTCTCCTCTGTGAAAAGGGGGCTGAAGAATCAAGACAGAGGCTGTGTACCAACAGGAGAAAAAGCAGTGCTTAGGTGGTACCTCTGGCTGGCAATCGGCTTTGCTGGGAGGAACTTGAGGGGGTTCACTTTATCACTTTTTTCATTGGAGCGTACGCCTGTTCCAAGGCATACTTGGTTTTGGAGAACTTCGCATCATGAGAGCATTCAAAACCAAAGAGCTTTGTTACTCAACTATTTCTAGTTCATCAGTTCCAGTTTGCAGCATGTTGTTGGTATGACAGATGGGGGATTGTGAGGAAGCTGAAGAAATATTGTTGCATGTAGCTGTGTAGGTTTAGAGATTGAACCTTCCTAGAATCATATGCAGAGCTGATACTCTGAGGCCATTGCCTAACTCCTCACTGTTACTACCTTAACTTATAATTTATCCAAATGTTGACCAACAGAGCTGTAAGGAGTTTTGCTTTAGATTGAATACATTTGGAAAAATCCAGACAAAATACTTAAGCTGTTTTCTAGACTGATGTCACCATTTGTTCGTATGCAGAAAAAGTTCTCCTTTCCTGGGAGAAAGACATCTGATGTATGAAACTGCTGAGCTCTAAAATCTGAAACAGAAGTGAATGGGAGAGACCTTTCAGTACTTCACCTAGCTATTGAAAACCAAGCACTCTAAATACACATTCTTAGGCATCTCAGAATGGATACCTTGAATTATTAAACACCTTCACCTTGATCTTTTTAGAATTCCCCATTAAAATAAGGATAATAAATTATTATGTTACTTCACTAGGGCAGCGTAAAGATAAATAAGTGTTTTGGTGCTAATACTGTAGTATTAGTGCTAATGCATTAACATAATGTAATACACTGCTGTACATGCATTAAATGTTTATTTATATTACGAATAAATGTATTACTATAATACCTCAAATACCATGAGGATTAACACTATAAGAAAACTCATGAGGAAATGAATACAAGTTTTCAGAGCAACTTTGATTCATGTGCAGCAAATACAGCTGAGGGCCACTCCCTGAATACATAATGTTGGTTAGCTTGGCTTCAAATGAGTGCCATTTTGTCTCTGCCTTAAGTACAGTACTGCTCAACTTGTCGCAATGTTAATACGTCCTTCTACTTCTGTTTCTTCGGTATGCATTCTGCATTATTTATTTTAAATGTGAAGTGAAAGGGCTGTTGTTTCATCACTGTGAGTTAAACCCAGGAACTACAGCCCAGCTCAGACCTCTGCCTGATGAACTGAGTGTTGCTGTTGGGCCAAATGGGGGACTCACTGGAAAATCTGTCTTTTCAGAAGGGTGGATGTGAACAGGAATAGCCTTTGTTAGCTGTGAACATGGGAAATGGAGCACACTTGGTGTGCAAGGAAGCTGCAGGGTATGCAGCTCCTCAGTGTGGAGTCCATTATTGGGTTCTGATTTGATGAGGAGCTTTGAGCTCTCCAAACGTGGATGGATCTTACTGAAAGTGGTAAACAGCATGTCTTTAACTCAATAGCCAGCTGTGATCCATCCTTGCTTCAAGTTCCTGAGCTTTCCAAAAAAAAAAAGGCAGGAGTAGTTTTAACTGTTAATGTAAGGAAAAGTATTCTCTCTCTTTTTTTTTTTTTTTTAATTTCCTGGAGATATATTATACACTATTAAGGATGAAAAGTATACAAATATAGCTCACATGATGGGAAATTTCAGTTTATCTAAACAGCTAAGGCAGAGAATTCAGAAACCTGTAAAGAAAAAATTGTCTTGCAAGCCTAGGTAGCATGCAACTATAGTAATAGGTGGTGCTTGCCTGTAACATCAAATCTGTTTGGAAATAGCTTCTGTTCTGCTCCTTGTGGTCTTTCTGAAGTTCTTACAGAAATTGTATTATTCTACAGCAAATTTTATGAGTCACTTCTGATTTTGCTGTAGACGACTGAAGACACATTGTACACTTGGTTCTGATTGCTGGGCATGTCTAACCTACCTATCAGCTTCTTATGCTTTCCTTTTGATATTCCACTGAAATTTCACAAATGAAGCGTAGAATAATATCACTGGAAATGTAGAAATTATCACACATTTGTTCTCTGTTTTCATCAAGTGTCAGACGCCAATTTAAGAATCTAGACTGATTTAGATAATTTCCTCCATGCTTGATGGTTGCAATTAAATTAATTCTGAGAATCTGTACTGACACTACAACCATCCTGTGAACGTGGCCTCTTAGCTCCTAATTAGAGAGGTTTTCATGTTTCCTCTGCCACCTAGAATTGTGTGGGGACCAAAATCATGCTAATTTTGTGGTTCTAGCGCTGCAGAAGAATATGAAGAGGGAAAAGTCTGCCTGTCTCCAAAAGCCACCTGTAATACTCTCTGCGCTGAACCACATGTAAGTGTCAATAAGCATAATCAGGAGCATGGGGGCAGCATAGCTGGCCTGGTAGGGCAGTAAATTTAAGAAGCCACCACCCTGCGTGGCACCCTGCCTTTGAAAATAGAACACTACTTAAATAATGCATGCTGGTATGCTGGCCAAGTTAGCCTCACCTTGCCCAGACCTGTTGGTACAATGTGCTTTTTTTTTTGTCTGTCTGGAAGTATTCTGGGCCTTAGCAACCAGAGCTGTCTCTGCCCTTGGGAGCTGAGACAGAAAAGGCTTGCAGCCACACAAACACAAAGTGGCATACCAGTCTAAGTACCATATTTGAATCAAAGTTCTGCCACTTTTGCTTGTGCCCTTACTGACAGTAGGAAAAGTCTGATATCTGTAGCCATGTTGAGATCCTGTGGTCATATCTTCCTGTGATGCTGCTGCAGCATATGATGAGACATTCATCTTCAGCATTTACTCAAGGGGGCGGTGTAAGATGTGGTGGCTTCCTTGTTAACGATGTCTTTCCAGGGAAGGGAAATGCTCTTTATTGCTTTCTTATTCTTTGCTTACTTCTTAACTTTTTCCTGTTCTCCTGCTCTGGATTGATCACTCATGCTGATATGATGATAAGGCATTATTTTAATGATGAAAGCTTTAGTATGAACGCTCACCCAAGAGATGAACTGGTATGCAAATACTTAGACTTGGTGACATGAGTACTTAGAAAAACCTCACAGATACTTGATTTACTTGTGAAGACTCTGAACAGTTGCCTCGCTGTTTTCATGGACATCCTTAGCCCTTGGTGTTGTAATTCCAAGATGGTACTGCTCCCAAGATGGAAATTTACAGCTGCCTTCTTCCTCAGGGTCAACTTTCTTTGATAAGTGGGAATTGAGATGAGCAGCCATGAAACTTGACTTTACCTTGGGTGAAAAGCAATGGGATCTTCTCAAACATCACTCATGTTCAGGCACACCTTATTAGTGTGAATAAAACCAACTTAGATTTTAATGTCTTCAATGTGGATGATAGGAACAAAGGTGACATTCCTCAAGAGTGAGATTAATCTTGAAATCAGGTTCAGGATAAGTAATGTGTCTGAAATGTTTCCTCTACACTGACAGTTGTCCTGATTAATAATTAATAGTGTCTTTGACTGTTGAAGGACGATTCATTCCCTGTGATGTGTGAATCTAGCACCGAGAGTGCTTGTTGGTGTCTGTTTAGAGGGAGATTCCAGGGCCCTGGAACCAAAAATGAAAGGTGGCTGGAAAATTCATTTCGTATAGACCTCTGAAAAATCATGGAATAAAAATATTCAGCTATTATTGTCTTATGCATACAAATTAACAAAACATTCAAACTTTCCTACGTCAGTACATTGTGATAGGTGAGGATTCATATTTTAGGTACCTCATTTCTCACACAGGTTGCTGATTGCAAGCTGAAGAAGTAACTTGCACATAATCAAGGCCAGATTCTCAGAACTGTCTTTTGAGACCAAGTATTTCATAAGGAAACAGCCATTCTGTGCTTTTCATCTCAGCCAAGAGTTGAACTCAGGACTGGATTAGTGAAAGCCTCTAATCCAGTGCCCTCCCTGTGGCTTGGAGGAGCAAAGAAAAAGATTTTGCCTGACTCCTATGGTCTGTGGAGTGCCTTAAGAAAAGTTTTAGCTCTCCCTTGCTGGTCAGAACCCTAAAAATCAGGAAGCTTAAAGCAGATAAATATAAAACCAGAAGCTCACCTGCAGATTTCTTTTCCCTTGCTGATCTTTGTATAGCTGTCTTTTTATACTTGTCCCTATTTACACGTAAACTAAAGATTTTGTTTGCAGTTTTTCCTTTTTTCTTACTTCTCTCACATACCCAGAGAAGCTGGAGGAACAAGAGACTCCCCCTTATGGACACTCATTCATTTCACAGGAAGCTCAAAGTATGAGAAGAAAGAATCAAGTCCATAGTATTGGCTTGTCCAATCACCTGCCAGGCAGCACAGGGCTATTTTCTACTATGCATCTTCTAATGTTATTTCCAGCCTATTTTTAAGTTAGGACATTCCTGCTTTTCACTTCTCCTCATTCTAATTATAATCTCCCTATCTACCTGAAATAACCTCCATTTAAAAAAAAAAAAAAAAAAAAAAAAAAAAAAAAAAAAAGGGATGGTCTTAAAAAAACAACTACAAAGAAATCAATCCCTCATCCATTACCAAGTTTCTCTTTTGTTCTGGAGCCACACGTGTAACCTGGTTAGACCTGTTCTCTTTGAATACTGAGGACTGAGCTGGCCTTATGCAAATGCTCCCAACCTCGTCTAGGTTGTTGTCGTTGCAGACCCAATCAAATGAACAGGAAGTGACCTAAGGAATTCCCCCATTGGCTGCCTGAGTGTTCAGCAAAATGTTTTAAAATTAATATCACATCCATTTATCTTCACTCCTGGGAGTCTTTAGAAGAGATAACCTAGTACCTGTGTTTACCCTACCTACCGTTCTTCAGACTGTCTTTCCATTGCCTCAGTTAAGGATTTCCACTCCAGAATCTGCAGCTAAATGAGGTAAGGTGTTTGGGTTATTATTTTTTATATGCTTCCTTTAAATTAACACCAATGAAAAAAAAAAAAAAAACTGTCTGCTGGACTCATGCCCACCCTACCGAGCCCCTCCCTTCCCAGTTTGGAACAGGAGCTAAGCTCATTAGATCAAAAGGCTTTTTTTTTTTTTTTTTTTAACATTACTGTATATACTTCTATTTACCTATTTTGAACTTGAACCTTACTTATGTTTAAATAATCTTGTTGTGTTTATGTTTGATTGGGGCCAGATCTGCTATCTTTATTCATGCAGAATGTCACTGACCTCACACTGAGCCACTGGCTTCCTCAGAATTACTCTAAGGTTCTGAGGACCCTTGTTATTATGATATATCTAAGAATAATAATTTTGGGGTCAATTTTGTTGTTCAAATGATGAGAGGTCATCTGTTCAGTAAGGCAAGGGATGAGAAAGTAGACCTTCTCACTAGCGCCATGTAACAGAGACCCTTCACTAGGATGGCACTTCTGGTGTGCTTAGGGAAGAGGTATTGATGGTGATTGTACTGATGACAAAGAAATACTAAAGGAGTTTATAACTTGGCCCAGCTCTGTTCTCAAGGGAGTCTCTTGGCAGCTCCAGTGGTGAGGGGGATCTTTGCTCTCAGTCCCTTCTAAGTTAAAGCACCCCGGAGAAGGGATCTCAAGTACTGAATTGGTAAATACAGCATGAACAGAGACCTGCAGTGTCTCCTCTTGTTTAATTTGCTTCTCTTCCAATGGTAATTTTATTTGAATAGAACCAGAATTGGCCCCTTAAGGTATAGACACAGTAAGAAAGAGACTTTAAAAATTCGGTTTAAGGAATGGTAGAGGTGCACATAAGGAAAGAGTTACTTGAAATCTACAATGATTGTGTAAAATATATGTGATGGGCATTATGATAAATATTTGTATTTTATCCATGACGCATTTTAAGCGGGTGCTCTTGTGTTATCCATAATTTTAGAGTTATTTAATTTTATCAGAAGTGAACTTTTAGATTATTGCGTCTAAACGCATGTCACCTTTTCTTCTACGTTTTCATGTTCATTTTTGAAATGAAACTGCTTTGTTAAGATAGAAATGGACTTTGAGCTTAAAGTTTCACTGAGTGATTTTACTTGTACACTTGTCACTGCATTCAGTATAGCTATCTTGTACCAACATTTCCTCTAATTTGTAAAAATTTGAGAGGGATAATAATAAAAAGCACTCCTTTAAGTACTGTTTTGATAGCAAATTTGTGGGTAGCAATTTAAGCCATTTTCTGACATCTGTTTTGCACTCTAGAAAGTACCACAGCTGAAAAACAGAGCAGGTTTATACTTAATGCAAATGTAGAAACCAGAGAGAACAGCTGCAATTAAAACTAGAAAAACAGTAGGATTAAGGTACTTTACCAACAAATATCGCAATTAATGACACTTTAATTCCTGGCCCTTACAGGTTTTAAAACCAGAAGTGATTGTTGTGATAACAGCAGGATTTCCCAGAATTTTTCAGAAGTAGAGGGCTTGAAATAGAGCTTATATTTTAGAAAACTTCCAAACTTGAAGAAAAAAAAATAAAAGCCTGTAAGTCCAACAATGGGAAATTCAACAGAACTTTTAAATTAACTTTTTAAGCACCGTTCCTCTAAAAATATTTTGTCTCATTTTCAGTCTGACTTGGTCTAACTTCAACAGCCACTGGGTTCTGTTACCTTTTGATAGCCAACATAAAATCCCCCTGAGTCACAAATTTCTGTTCCTTACTGTGGTAGCTGTTTGTAGCTGTGAACAAGTCCACCATCAGTCTTATACAGATGCGTTGAGTTCCATAGGCTCTTCCATCTCATGGAAAAATCTTTGTTAGTTCCACTGTACATTTTTCTGTCCTTTGATCTCTTTGATGATTGTCTCTAATTTTTCAATATCCTCTGTAAAATTTGGATGTCAGGAGTGGTCACACGCAGTAGGAGCAGCAAAGCCAAGCACATAAAAACTATGAGTCAATGTATTTGTGTTTCTGCCCCCAGAAGTAATTTTTTTTCTCCTAAAAGGTGATGCCTTCCCCCTTCTGAAAGCTGTGGATCAGAAGTTTATTTGGCATGGTTGATTTTTGTGGAGTTGTCCTCCAGACCCCCTTCTCACCTCTTTGTCTTGGTCCTACATGCGGGGACAGTGTTACCATTAATAGCGCTAATGTTGTTTGCTTGCATTTTTTTTTATTTTTATTTTTCCTAGTCCTAGTGGTTATTATAAATCCCCCAAGAAAATAAGAGTATATTCTTCCCAAGTCACAGTAATAAATAAACCTGTATCAGAGCAGAATTGTGTTTCTACCACAGCAGAAATTAGGTAGTGCTTCATAGCAGTTTGTAAGGTGACAACAATTGTTATTATCCCAGTGAGGGTGAGCTCAATTAATAGAATGTGGTCTTTTTAACATGGGAAATATTTGCTTGTCATTATTTGCTTGTGGTATTGCCACAGCGATGTTATATTACTTCACATATTCTCAAGTTGTTACGAGTTTTCAGACGTGGTGAAAACAAACTGTTGGAGAGCTGGACTAAGACAAATAATTTGGCTCCAACTGAACTTACTTCACTTCTTTTCATTACCAGTGAGTTTTACTGTTAAAATCAGTACTTGTTCTGTCTGGGAGGTGCGAGGTAACAAATTGCGATGGAGAGAGATCAAACTAAAAAGGAAAATTCATCCAGAGACACAGATGGAGAGAGATTAGAGAGGAAAATGAAGGATTTCTGTAGGTGTCTCTGTCCAGACAGGACTGTTGTGTTAGTCTGTTGCCTCTCCCACAGCAAATCAAACAAATAAATTCTAGGAGGATTAATTTCTGTAATGCTGAAGATGTATATATGGTCAGTTCTTAAAGCAGAAGTTAAATGACTTTGCCTTTGTGAGCTCGGAGAGCTGTCCGCGACACCTTTCCAGAATCAATACTTGCCGTCTCTCCTTTGCTCACCCCTTACTTACTCTGTCTAGCTTAATGTTGGGACCAAATCATTCAATCTTCTCCCGGCAATTTTTCCACTGATTGCAGACTTACCAGGGTTTGTTCTGTGGAGTCTACAGTTACTTATTTTCTATTGCTGTTGATGTGCTTCAGTTCGCACAGAGCTGTCTGAGCTCCGTCTGCGATACAGCCAACACCACCTCCATGGACTGGAGCAATAGCCCATGGTACCAGGACAGCGAGACGGAGCTAACTGGCTTAAAAATTAAGTCAGCGTGCCGAGACTAAACTACAAATAGATGAATGACCCCTTCTTGTTTTGATGGAAGTTTGACCACCCTCTATGGGATTTCCTATGGTCTTACAGTGCTCTCCTCGTAAGTCTTCCTTCTGTTGTGAAGAAGGAATTCTTGCTGAAGTCTAGGCGCTCCTGCAGTAAACAGCACATAAAAAGAAAAGGGTCACAAGCTTAATTGTCTGCTGTCATTGCAAATGACACATGATGTCAGCATGTGGTAGAATCAAATATAAAGACATTGCTGCACATGAGGAAATGAACAGAAATGCTAACAATTTCTTTACCTTGCGCAGTTTGTGATGTTTTGTTGAGTCTTCTGTCCAGTCTGGCAGCTTAGCTATTGCTAAGGTCTTAAGGATAAACTTACGGAGTTCTCTTCCTAATGATAAGTTCATTGTGAGCACCAAAAATGACCCCCTATCTTCAGCAAACCCACTGGCTTTGGTCACCCACCCAACCTCAAAGGTGCCTCGGGTGTCTGCTGCTCCTTCTCCCTGTGCTAACAGCCCATAATGCAGTTTGTGTGTATTTCAGACCCTGATTAACCAGGGACACTGCAGACTTGGTGAAGGCAAAATTCATGAGTAAAACTACTGATAGAAAGCATAAACTAAGAAGGGTTTGTTCATACAGTTGGCATATGGAAAAGTAAGGATTAATTTGTTTTCTGGGGATGCTACCCGTCTTTCCTTAGTATGATAGATGTTTTGAGCTGTATTAGGGGTGCAACTTGAAGCAAATCCCTCACTGAATGCCTAAAATGCTTGGGACATTTGTTGGTTGTTGGCCTATAGATGGGTGAGAATGAGTAAACATGGAGTCATGTAGCCAGTGGAGCAACCAACTGGCAGTTGGCACTTTGCGTGTCTCTCTATGAGGACGATCCCTGAAAGGCTCCCTTTCCAAAAGCTGACTTTGCACATGGTTGTCATTACCTATTCCTTTGCTGATCTTGTAAAATGTGCTTCACAGGAAAGAGTATGAGAGCTTGTAGAAAAAAACAGCTAGCTGGGTAGTGGCTGGTCATAGACCAAAGAGATTGAGCAATGAAAAAGAATTGCTTTGCAGTGGTGAAAAGAAAGCCATTCTATTTGGAGGATCTGCAAATACGAAGAATAAAATAAAAAATCCTGCCTATTAGAGAGGAAATGCAGTGGTGTAACCTCTTAAGATATTTCCTCAGTCTGCAATCATTTGTAGCCAGAAAAGCTTCCTGAGCTCCTGCGGGTCTGTAAGGATTGAGCTTCTATGTGTAAAAATATACTCTGTTGTCCAGATTTCTGGTGCCACCATCATAAAAATATATATATATTTCAAAACTGTTCTGGATTCTCTCTTTCACCTGGCAGTAAGCAGTAACTAATTTATATTGCTCTGTTATTAATGATCCTGTGTAAAACTGCCCGAGATGCTATGGTCAGGAATGAGACTAAATGAACAATATAATGATTACCCCCAAACTTTCTTAATGGTTTTTACTGAAGCTTATAATTACTATTGCACAACAGTGTAGAAGCTTGCATCTTGATGATGCACTTTTAAAGTATGCTTGGTTAAGCAATTGTCTCATAGATTGGCATGGCCATGAAGGGGCTTTATCAGGGAGTCAAATTCTGACACATTGAAGGTGCTGTTCTCATCTCTTTCGCAGTGGGATCTGCCATGCCACTCATGTAAAGCAGACTTCACTCGTAATGTTCCCAGGCAATTGCTCTGACAGAGGAAGATGAAAAACATTTTAGAAGACTGAATTAATAGGTGATTAGACAAGGAGATATCCTTAGAGACTTATCAAAAGCGTGATGTACAAAGTGAAATAGATACAGATTTTCCTTCATTTAGGGACTGGTAGATATCTTTACCCTCCCTAAGACTTTTGATGGAGCTCTAATACTGTGCAAGAACAGGTAGAAACTTATCTTCCTCCTTTAAAATCACAAATGATTAAATATTTTTGGATGATAGTCAAATTGTAGTCAATCCAGCAAATCTTTCTCAGTCTGTCTGCAGCCACTCCCGATAGGCATACACTCAGACACGCTGCACAAAGTACATGCACACGCACATCCCTTATCGCCTGCATGGGCTTTCTTGCCTAACTTTTTAAAGTAGATATTCAAATATTTGCCTGAAATTCAGCCAATTTTGTCTGATAGTCTGAATAATTCCTTCATTTAATCCTTTAAAATGTAAAGTGACTTGTGTTCAGTGTATTTTGTCAGCAGACAGAAGTGGGTGACTTGTGCTGTCCTGCAGTGAGTGAGGGGTTGCTCGTGCCAACATCCTAAGCCTGAGCTGCCTATGAGTTCTATGATTCTGTGATGAGTTCCCTCCCTCCCTCTGCTTTTGCCCAGTGCTTTGCTTGGCTTTCCTGCAGGAGCATGAGCTGTGTGCCCAGGGCGGCCCTTCCCTGAGCCCCAAGCAGAAGTCGGCAGCTACTGCAGCATCGGGTGCTGCTGTGTTCAGCATCACTGTGTTGATGGATGTGACGTTCACAATCAATGCTAACATAATGTGAAAAGCTAATGAGGTTTGGGTGAATTTAGCATCAAAGTGTTAGCCTGCCTTATGATACAGTGCGTCTTTGATATTGAAAAACCGGAAACAGCTTTTACAAGGATCTGAAGAAGGATATATAAGGATCTCTGCTAACTGCCCCTCCCTAAAATGTTCAAGTTGGTATAGCTTCGATGGTATTTAAAAATTTAAAAAGTTAAAGTTGGTATAGTTCAGATGTTAGTAAGTATTCTTTAGAAGAGAATAGTTGTTTGAAAGAGCCTAGAAATATTTTCATTAGTTTTGTAGGTGGAACCTGTTCCAGCTAGCTCAAGGACTAAGTGAGATAAATACTCATAAAGAGAAGCAAAAAAAACTGAGGGAAAAGAGCTTTTCTCCCTGCTTCTGACTCCTCCAGCCTCTGTCCTGCAGGTCAGCACGCAGACGCTGGAGGACCTGGCATTTTTGTGCCATAGAGAGAGAACTGGAGATGCTGTTTTTGTCTGTCTCATTGGCTCCAGGCCTTTGGTGGTCTCCAAGAAGAAGCTTCCTTAGCTAGGTCAGCCAGTCTGATCAAATAGAATGCAAAAGTAAAAGAGTAAAAAGAAATGGAAAGAAAAGCAATAAGGAGGAAGAGATATTCCAGCACTTGGTGAAAGAGCAGGATCAGGAGCAGGCAAGCTCCACATCACAGCTTGTGTTTGGGATGTCAGATCTGGTACCCGCAGAGAGTGTGCTCCAGAATCACAGTGGCAAAGCTCTGAGGGAGTCTCCAGGTGCCCACATGGGCAGAGCCACACGAGGCAAGGGCTTCCAGTGCAGGTGCCCCGCAGTGACATTGCTGCTTGCTGCAGTGATATCGTAGTGTGGCTTTGGATATTTTGTCTTCTACAGTTTTGCGTAACAGGCTGAGTTGCGCTTTCGTTACTTGAACAGCTTGAATATAGGTTTTTACATGCCAGCTCATAGAGATGGGAATCCTACCTCTTTGCTGCAAGGAAACTTGCTTTTTAAAGTTTGTTGTGATTTAAAAGGGGAAAAAAAAAAAAAAAAAGCCTTGAAATAGCCACAGTTCCACATAACAGAAATTTTGAATTTCAGCCAGCTCAGGAATTTCTAGCTCTTTTTCAGGATCACGCATAGGTCAAGGGCAGCTTTTTTGATTTAATATTTCAAGTGTAGATTTAATTGTTTGACTAAGTTAACATTCAAATCTCTACTAGGTACATAATAACTATGATGCGTAGAAGAGACTTGCTTCCGTCTGAACAGGTTTCTTTTCTACAGAAAATTATTTCCCTTATTTTATTTCTTCTCTTTGCCCTAACAACAACAACAACAAAAAAAACAACATGATCATCCTTAGCTCATCTGCATGTTGAAATTTTTTGCTGGAAACATGATGCAATGGAGCTTGCACTGGAGGATGTGAGTGGGACTGACTCGTCCATTGACTTCTTATATGACTTTAGCAAATCATTTCAGCTCTGTGTCTCAATTTTCATACTTGTCATAAGGAGGCAATACCAGTTCCTTCCATCGCTTCTGTGCTTTGTGCTATTTACTGCCCTGTCTGAGGGCAGTAAATAGCCCTTTTTTTAGTGTGCTTCTGCACACTTTTTTTTAGTGTGCTTCTGCAATTGCTATAGATGGATGCTTTTACAGAAGATGAACCCTGAAGGCTTAGTTTTCAGCAGACCTTAAAATTAGTCTGTTCCTAGCTGAATGCCTACTTCTTGTGAATTTCATTTATTGATTTATTTTGGTAAATAGCAGCTGGAGTGGTGGAGTGCGTGTAGGTGAATGGAGACAAGCAAACCTTCCCAACGCTTCCGGTTTTCTTTCTCTCTCAGCAAGGATCCTCTGCCCCTTACACTCAGTTTGCTGGTTTCTCCTGCTCACTTTCAAACCACTCTTTTTTCAGCTGATTTTGCTTTACGTGTTTTGTGCAACACCTCTTCTGATGTCAGTCTTGGAAGAGGGTGTTACTTTGCCCTGTTGGGATTTCAGTCAGTGGAAAAGTACGGTGTTGAGCCGTCCTCCTGACACCAGTCTGTTCTGTAGCAAAGGACTATTTATGAAGCAGGAGAGAGTTCACGTAAGAATCGTAAGAGTACATTTGTGCAGAACCCAATGGGAAAAGCTGTATTGTCAAACCGGCCCAGGCTGTTGAGGCAGATGCCTGGCTTTGCTCTTTTGTTTATATTCCAACAAATCAAAGCTGACCTGTGTTGTTATCGGAGTAGAGCAGCAGGTGCAAAAAAATAACTCTGCTGCCAACTCAAACGAAAGGGTAAGGCTAATACCCTCTGGGAGGTATTGAGAAGATAACAGAGGGCCATGCCAGCAACTGAATTAACGGCTCTATTTACGGTGGGTTTTACTTAACAACCTGCTCCCAACACAGGCACATAAATACTCCATTGTATTGTTTAATGCAGCCACTGGAGAAATCAATGAAAACAGGATGGGCAGCTCTCACTGTGCCAGCTGAGGAGAGGCACTGTGAAATGTTGCTCCCCTAATTGTGGCCAGGAGACAGAGGAAGCTGCTCTGGGCTTTTACAAAAGCAGGTAGATGTTTTCCACAACTCCTTCTTGCTTTGCCTGTAGAAGGTGGCTGCGGAGCATGAAAACTTTGCTCCCTACTTTTTCTGGCTGCTTTTAATGAAGGCAGAAAGCCTGAATGAGCCCTCACTAGTGTTCCAGCGCTGCGTGGCTGCGGGAGACATTTGGCTTCCCCTAAAGTTCTGGCCACGTGGGGCCAGGAGCGTGTGGCTGAGTAAAATGCCAGGGCGGTGGTCTCTCAACCTCTTATTCTTAACACGGTAAATACGGGATGAAGAAATATCAAAGAGATAACAGAGTTCCAAATAAAAGTGCTTGCTCAATGCACAAATATGTAAGACTATATGGCAGTCAAAGTAATGGTCAGTGAGCACCAATGAACTGTTTCACTGATAGCTGCCGTTTGGGAATGCTTTCCTTCACAAACACCTGCCCACCCTGGGATATTTCATAGTCTAGAGAGCAGTGCTGGAGGAGCAGATAGATGTATTGGATGGAACTACTGTCATTCTGGTGGAATCAATATTCCCCAGCCTGGCACTGGGGAATGTGTCTGACTCGAACAGAGGAGTTAACAGTCAGCTGTACAAACCCTCTCTTATCAACTGTAACTCATAATCCTTCCCATTACAAGCCCTCTACTACCCCTGTTATGTCTTTTCCTTGAAACACCCTTCTGCTTTCATGACTGCAGAAGAGTGTGATGACATCAGGCTGGGCAGCCAGTGGGTTGAAATAAAGGTACAAATGCTGCTGCTGACTGGCTTAGACCTCCAGCAGCCTGTGCTTGGACCTTATTTAGGATAGGACACTTTGCTCTCAACTCCCAGCTCCTCTATCATAGCTAACTCCCATTTATGCCTTTCATGTATTTAGCGAGCAAATGCTATCAGTTTGTTAACTGAATTAATTCATGTAAAAAAAATAGTAGTCTCAATGAGAAAATTTGTCTGTTAATCATAAGTAAGGCTTTTACGTATGAAATCTTAAATGGACAAAATTTATATTCAAGATTTTATCTCTGCTATGAAAAGCAGGCAATTTTCCAAAGTGAAATCCAGCTTGGTAATAGTTGGTAGTATGGGAAATGAAAAAGAAAATGTCTTTCTGTATCCTGAGTCAGGTTCTGGACAACACCAAAAAGCCCAGTAACTCTAAGTGAGAAGATATTATGGCTTAATGTCCGTAGAACCAACAGGCACCACCCTGGAAGAATGTTAATGTTGAATGATCTCTAGGCTGTGTTAGCTGCATGTCCTGAGTGGGGTACTGGCAGCACAGGGATGTGAAGGCTCAGCTGCTCTCAACCTTATCATGCCTAGGGCTCACTGTGCCCATGTCTGTAGGGCTGCCATCCCTGCTGGGGAGGTCTCTGCCTTCCGCCTCCTGCTCAGGCACCAGAAGCTGCTCATGCGGACCTTCAGAACACCTTCCCTTTTGTGGTGCCCAAGTCACATTCCTTATTCTATGCAGTCCTCACACAGAAATCAACCCCAAAGAAGAAGCCTGTAACTTCCAAGCAGATGCTCTTTGTAAAAACACAATATCTGTAACTGTTAAAAAACAACCAAACAAAAAAAAAAATTTTGGAAGTAGGCAAATTAGTGGTTTTTACTACTGAAACCAGACTAGTCCCACTAAAAAAAAAGAGAAGTTCTGGTGGTGGCAGTAGTTAAAATATACTTCTCTATGAAATATGGGCTGCTGCAGCAGTGTATATCAGACTCTATACATCAGAGTGGCAGTTATGGCATAAGTGTTTCAGCTTCTAAAGAGAGCCAAATATGAACAAAGCCACAATTTTTGTCATTATTTGCTAATAACTGATCAGTTGCACAGTCTGTGTTAGCAGCATAGAAAGCAGATCCCCCAACACAGACTCAGTCTTCAAGGCAATACAGAGAGAAGCTGTCGTGAAAGGTGGAGGGAAGTGGTTGGGGAACTAGAGCCAAGGGGAAAAGAGAAGGTGTTAGAACATGATGGTAGTATTTTGTTAGCTGATGAGGTTCTTGCCTAATTATAGGTAGGTAGTTTGTCAAGCTACAGGGGTATCTAGAGTGCTTTTTGGCCATTTGTATATTTAGTGTATTGTAAGCAAAAGAAAGGTGTTTAGTAAAAGGAGATTAGGAAGATGAGCTGGCTCCTGGTTAGAGGAAGGATGTACCAGAGAGATAGGAAGGACATGAAAGAAGGTGTGGAGTTGTTCCATGAGGTGTGGTATTAAGTGCTGAAAGAAGAATAAAGAGCAAAGGCAGTTTTTCCCATTGTTGTGTTTTCCAAGACTCTGTACCCCTGAGGCAAGACTGATGAATCTATTGCAAATGACTTCTAAATACTCAGGAAAAAATGGCTGGCCCAAATTATCATGAACTTGCTGAGGTGATGCAGACAGCAATAAAGGGAGTGTTATATGCCAGTCGCAGCCACGTCTTGCAGGATCATCTCCAAAGAACAACAAAAATCCTACTTTTTTTGTCAGTTATTTGCAACCATGTCTACGTATTCAAAAAATTCTAAGCGTATGATCGTGCAGAAATGACGTGAGCATTTATCACAAGAAATAGAACGGCTTGCTTTTCATTTAGCCGTGTGGCTGCCACTTAGATAGAAATCTGTGAATGGACCTTCTGCATGAGGAGAGTGAGCTTTTTGACAGCAAAATTGGTTATGCTATTTTCTTTCTTACTCAAAAACTAGAAGCATGGAAGAAGATGTACATCTAGGCTGTGATGTGAGGAGGAAGCAGGGATCCCAACACTGGATCCTTGTTGAGAGGCAGGTTCAGTTTCCTCTGCTGAGCTAGCATAAGTGTGGGTAAAATTTTCCAAAGTGCCAACATTTGGCAGCTGGTAGTGTCAGGCACATCTGTGCCTTGAGGACCATGTGCTTGTAGTTGGCTTTCTGTTTGCTTCTGATTTAGAAAAACAAACAAACAAAACCTCTGTTGAAATTCTCTTTTATTTTCATTATACTAAGTAGTACCTTGAATATTGAAGCCAGTTCATATGAAGATTGTGGATTATGGAGAAAAAAAAAAAAAAAGAGGGGGACAGAGGAAAAATACTCTATGAGACTTTGCATATAATCAAGTAAATTTTTGTTTTTTGCATTCATAAAGTGAACTTTGTTCTCACTCAAAAAGGAAACTGAACTATGGTTTTGTCTTTAAATTACATCGTTAAAAGGGAGATAAGAACCAAACCCTGGAGCGGAGGGGTAGCTCAGATACAGATCTAGATCCTAGCTTTTCTACTCAGGCTTCTCTTTGGTTAAAATATATATGCAAGATTTTAAAGCATCCATATGAACATGTTAAAACAACCACCACATATCTCTTACAAAAGTTGCCTTGTAGTGCATCATGAAAACCAGATCTTTAGTAATAAAAGATTCCAACCAAGCTTTATTTGACTTTGTTTATTGTGATCCTATCTGCAACGCAGGTAAATGCTAAAAGCTCCTTTTCTATTCATCTTCCTTTTTCTAGTCTTTCAGTTTACCCTCATATGTACGTTTAATAACAAGGTTCAAAGAAAACAAAAGAATAAACCCAACTCTTCCTTTCCAAAAGCCCACAACAGTAAATGATCAAGGTCTCAATATACCCTCTGAAAGCTTACCAAGAGCCAGTTTTGCACATGCAAAGGTGGTTTTATGCATATGAACCACAGCTGTATACACCAGAAACATAGAAGCATAGGAATGTGCAGTTCAGAGGAAAGAAAAACATAGGCCCCAAAGCTCCAAACCAGAATCTGGAATACAAAGAGTTTGGAGGATTAGAAAACTTTCTTATAAAAATGAATAGTTGAACTTTACACTTGCAGTGTTGTTCAGTAAGCACGTTTTGTTGCTGTGGCCTAAGGGTACATATGATGGACTAAAAAATGAAATGCATCAACACTGTGTATATTATATAACAAGAACTGCATGGGCTGTCACTGAAACAGTAACTTGCAGGTCACAGTGAGGTGGCACTCAGCTGAGCTTTGAGTTGTGATGTGGATCCCTGTGGATCAACCTGTAAAAAGTTTTTAGTTGGAGGCTTCTGTCTGTTTTTTTGGACACTAAAACAATGGGTTTGAAGCAAGGAGGTGTGTGATTACTGTATGTGGATCTGCATGGTTAGGAGAGATCCTAACAGGCAAGGATCACAGTGAGTTCTGACAGAGTTGTATCTTATCTGGGATTTTGGCATAGATGCTGAGGGTGAATGTGAAACTTTTGCAAAATAGATGGATAGAGACTGTAAAGCACTCTTGGGGTCATCCCTAACTGTATTTATTTGTGTGGTGGCTCAGAATTAAACTCTGGTACCCTGGTAGCAATGCACTTTAAATGGGAGAAAACAGCAGAAGACTGAAAGCTCATGGTAACATGCAAACAGGCTGTCGACATTCATGTATTCGGTTTGTGCCTGCTGCTGGAGATGTAAAATAGGTGGTTGGAATGCAAAGCAGCTAATTGATCATAGACATTTCAAGTACAATGCAGTTGTGTTTCTGAAATAACCGTATGTGTAAAGCAGGGCCACGTGCTTTGTTGTGCATCTCCTTTGTTTCTGATGTCTTGAAAGCTCAGCCCATTGCCATCTTTTGAGACTTCAAGAAAAAGCTTAAAATCCAGAATCTGTTCCTCTGCAGCTGCAGTTATTATCTGGTATCATTTATTTTAGATTGCTGTTTAACTGCTTGACTGCAATCCAAGGCAAAGTAATGGTATAAAATATTTAACATACTCTGTAGATACTTGTTCCATAAACTCCAAGCCCTGAAAAGCAGGGATTGTGTCTTCACTGTGTACATAACATACTTCAAAGAAAATAGGCCCAGGTGAAATCTATATTTGAAGTTCAGCCACGATGGTAAAAGGGGAAAAATGGGGAAGGATCCCATAGATAAATGCGCCAAAAGAGATCCACCCTTTTGGACACGCCAGGAGGAGCTGCACTGAGCTTGTCTCAGCTAGAAGTCACTTTTAGACTTTGCATAGCTTACGGGTGGAGTCATAGTTTAATAGTTCCAGTCAGTTTTGCCTTAGATATTTTTTTGTCTTTTGCATAGAGTGCGTATTACAAACCAGAAAGCTGTACGCCTCTCTCCCCTATGGGCTCCACACCCCCTCATATTTGTAATTAATGAGACCCTTAGTTCAGTTCAGTGTTGTAATGTAAGCAATTGTACAAATCAATGTCAGTGCAATCACTGTGGTTGGAGCTCTTTGGGATTCACTCATTTTCTCTGCATTGCTCGTTCTCCTTTCATGTTGCGTTCAGCATTTTCCTGTCATTTAATACACGGTGTTCTTGAAATATTTGAGTTCAAAGAAAGGAGAAATCCATTATTTGGCTGTTAAGGCTCATTGGGGTGAATGTGGAAATGGGGATCAGGGTAATTTACTTTCAGAGCACACCTGTAGTGCAATAAAATAATTTGCATACAGTGCGCTATACACTGTTCAAGGTTCAAGGATTTGTAAATATGTTTTTCTGCAATGCTGGGTTTGCTCCCTTGCCCAACCATGGTTGTTTCTGGTACCACCATGTACTCAGATTAGTCCGGCAGCCAGGACAGATGAGAGGACCAGAACAACTGAGCTCTTATGGCTGCAAAGTGGCCAGGTTGTGGCTTGGTCCGAGCTCCTCCTGGCTCCAGTAAGAGCTTCATTAAGAGAGGCCTTCAGGCTTTGGACTTTGAATACCATCTGATATATCAAATGTAGGTGAAAGAGCTTTTTTTTTTTTTTTTTTTTTTTTTTTTTTTCCTGGGTGCACTCATGCCCTCTAGTAGGACTCTCTGAAAAGAATGCTGCTTAGCACCAATACACAACTATATTTAACCTTGCTGTTTGAGTAGAGCGTTGTTGGATTCTGCTTACAACTGTGCCATGTTTCTGGTAGTGTTTTAAGATTGTAATTCAAAGGTGTCACATCTCTAGTGGAAGAAACTAGGAATGTGTGTACAGATACCTGCAACACACACACACACAAGAGTGTGCAAATATGTGTATACACATATATGTATATGTATATACACACAGAACACTTCATGTGCGCTTTCATTCATAATGTACCACGTCTTATTCAGTACAGAGACATATCCTAAGACTTTTGTTTTCCAACATCTCATCTGAGTTAGAATCCCTTTTTAGCATGGTTTCCTGAGGAAATGAGGCTTTTGTGGTTATTTTTTCTGTCTGTTGGCTTTTGCAATTGGCCTGTAACAGTCTTTGAGTCCCATTGCCAATTTTAATTAAATTTGATATGGGGTAGAAGTCTGAAAGATATGAAGTTCTTTCAGGATTAATGAAAACAAGCTGCCAAGTGGAGGAGAAAAATCTATTAATACCCTGTCTGAAAGAAGGAGTGAAGCTTGAGCTCACTCCTTTAAGACAACGAGATATTATGAATGCCCCAACCGTGGGAAAAACTTCAATCAGCGCTCACATCTTACTAGACACTCGAGAATCCAACCACAAGATACACATTCATAGGAAACCAGGCTTCATTAGTTCCACCGTTCACTTTGATATATGGCATACGATTAAAAGAAAACTGAACATATTATGTGTCCTTCCCCTTGAGGCTTCACACCCTTTAACCAGGTTTGTCTGTACACAAGGGAGACTTGAGGATTTGGCCCCAAACTAATGAAGAGCACACCCGTTCCAATATCCTGACTCGAAATCTTTCCAAGTATGAGATGAGACACTGCTCTAAGCATAAATCTGTCATGAACTCGTATCAAAGAAAGGCATATACTGGATGAAACGAAGAAAATCACAATTTCATTTTCATAGAGAAAATATTCTTGAGCATGATGTGCACACTTCCAAGCAAATTCATGGAAGTTATGTTAGTGGAACTTTATATTCACTCTGAACAAAGTGCTGGAAGTCATTTCCAAATAAGCATTACTCTTGCATTAAGATACAGGAGGTGACATGGCAATTTTCAAGTTACAAAAAAACCCAACCCAGTACCTTGAATAGCGCCCATAACTTTGGGAAAGTTTGGGTCAAAGCTGAATCTAGTCCTGTGCCAGTGGTTACTGTTGTATCATGATTTCTTCTTCTCGTGAACAGCTGTTTCCACAAGTGATGTGGAAAGATAGGTTATTTTGGTTAAAATAATTTGTATAGCTTTCAGAAAGAGGATGTACTGATTGATTAATTTGCAAAGTTCCACGTGCGTTGTCTGGAAATACTATTAATGTTGTAAGGAATACTGTGAAGAGCAATTGTGTGCTAGACTATGACAGGGGAATAAGATTTCAAGGGAGCATGTCAGGAGTCAGAATCTAAGGAAAAGGCTTTCAGAGTGCTTCTAGTTGGTGTTCTGACGTGTTCTGCTTTATGCTGGAAACTATGCAAGACTTAATTTTTTGTTTATTTAACTTGCTATAGCTTTAGCCTCTGAACCAAAGTGTCATAGTGTCTTTTGGTTTGGAAATTCATCCGATTAGTTAGGAAGAAAATAAGAATTTACGTAGTAGAGTTTTCAGAGCAAAGGTACACAGGACCTTGAACATGGAAAGCATTTCAGATTGTAAGCATACATTTTCTCAGACATTTTTATTTGAGCAAGTATCAGGCATTAAAATTGTGTGGAATTCCATAAACTGTAGAAACTGTTTAAAATGGCATAACACATGTGAATCCTTGATGATCTCTGCTGAAAATTTGACTGGAGATCTATCAGTTGAAATTCAATATTAAATGCCTAATGTACTTTTTAAAAAGAAGAGAACTTATCAAACTACGTTCCTGAGAGAGTTCTGTTAATCCTCAAGCTTTATGGTTTTCCCAGCATACCTGGTATTCTACCTCACCTTTATTTGATAATGTAATAAGTTTTGTATCATGAATACTTCACTTGTATAAAATCTTAAGAACATAATTAAATCTTAAATGATTAAAAAACGAGTCAGTGAAATAAATAATTTGATAAATCTTTCAGTCTGTATCTGCTCAGAGGAGTATGTATTTACTTTCAAACATGCATTATCACTGAAAAGCATCCATCTCAAGCGTATGAGATAAATGGTATTCATGTTTTATGCTGAACAAAGTCAGTGTAAAAAAATGAAATGTTTCCTGACCTCAGAGTACCAAGTCACTTGACTTTAACACAGGGCTAAAGAAGTCTTCTTTTCTAACTTGCACAAACTTACTGACTGATACCCCGTCATCTTTTATTTGGCCATGGATTTTAGCCATGGGGGGACGATAGGTATCACTCAATTGCTGACATTTTGTAACATCACATATCTGATATAAGAAAAAAATTTCACCAGTCGTCACTGAATCACGGATTTGTTAGAATTAAGAGTAGAAAGCATTATGTCATTCTATGTAGCAGAAAAAAAAAAAGCACTGAAGTAGGGTATACTGTAAAGGATTATTCCCTGTGACACATTTCTTAAGGCTTTGGATTTTTCAGTGATTCTCAACAACCTCTCTCCGTTTATAAATGTACATCAATGTGGAGTCAGGGAAAAGATGTAGAGAGGCTCTCCTAAATGTGTGCACTTCAGTAACATTTATGAATGTCACCATTTATTGCAAATGATGGAGGTATGTGTCAGCCCAAATCTTTTTCAGGCAGTTCTTTCAAGGCTGCGACTCTTCTTAATGACTTCTACCAAAAATGTTCTTGGTATGAGCTTGTGAGGGTCTGACAGGGCACTCAGTGGAAGTTTTCTCATCCTCCTCAGTGGGGAAAAGGCCAAGACCATATTTTTAAACTTTCATAGGTGCATTTTTTTTTTTTATTTCAGCCTCTCTGTAATTTCAAAGTGACATCTAGCTACTTTCACGTGCCCTCCTGAGCTCTAAAAGTTTTATTCTTACAGCCTCCACGGCTTTTGATTTAGAAGGTTTTGAACAACAATTTGTTCTGTGTGCAGTTATATAACAGCACTGTTCTGAAACCTTTGTATTAGTTAAAAATTACTTTTCTAAACTCTTGAAGAATGTTCATGCTGTGTGGTTATAATGTGTACTTACAAGCTTGCAGCTTGAAACCATTGAAAGATAATTAAAAAGTCATGAGTACCTGTAGTTGTGGAGCTTTGTCTATGTTCACTGAAATGATTTAATGTGTGATAAATATGTGACATTTTTTTAAAATACCATCTAAGTAATTTTGCTCAAACATGTCTTACCAAGTAAAATAACAGTTTTGCCCATGATGCTAAAGCTAACATAAGTAGAAAGGAAAATTTGTCTCATTTGTCTCATCTTTGAGATCTTTGACTGCCCAGTTCTTCAGTGGTTCCGAATGTAGGATCTGTGCTATGTGCAGCTGAGAGTAGGTTAGGGACGCTGTTGACGCAGATCAGAAAGAAACTGAGCAAAACTGAGCAAGCTGAAAAAATATTCCTTGTAACATTACCTCCCTGTAGCATTTACACGTGGGTCCCTCTGTGTGAAGGAGTTTCTCAACTTGAGTTCTTACCATGAGTTCTTGTATAGTTTAATTTGCAGTTATTGAAA
The DNA here is from genome assembly GCF_026119805.1 of Tympanuchus pallidicinctus. Taxonomy (NCBI): domain Eukaryota; kingdom Metazoa; phylum Chordata; class Aves; order Galliformes; family Phasianidae; genus Tympanuchus; species Tympanuchus pallidicinctus. Next base: position 18,043,864 of record NW_026294747.1, read on the forward strand.
AATCTTTTCTTTCTCCTAAAAAAAAAAAAAAAAAAAAAAAAAAAAAGAAAGAAAAGAAAATCCTCTTTTAACACATTTTCTCTTTAAATCTAAAAAAAAAAATTAAAAAAAGTCAAACAACTTTGTTTTTCGTTTCTCAAAGCTTGGCAGTTTTCCTGTATTGCTCTGTCAGGATCCTTGTCTTTTCATTCGGCTTCATTTCTGATTACAGATTATTCATTTATGGATGGGCAGCTGTAGAAACTTGCTTCTTGCATATGCAAATCAAGCATGGTAATGTTTATCATAAAGAGATTTTGTGGCAGCTGAAAAGGGGTTGTGGCAACATGTTCTTGATTTCAATTGTATCTTCTACAAATGGAATTGGCTTGCTCACTTCACCTTCAGTGGATTTTTTTTTTTTTACCATTTACCTTTTGGACTAGACACTGCTCACTAAGCAAGCTGTTCAATTCACTTACAGATCATGATTTTGGAAGGAGCTGGCAGAATGAGTATCAATTCCAGCAGCAACCTACTCCACCAGCAGCCTTCCTGGACAGATGGATATTCCACGTGCAATGGTAGGAGGAATTCAACAGCTCTGAGCTATGTGTTTTTATTTTTTTTTGGTGGGAGAGGATAGGCAGGGGTGGAAGGGACTACTTAACCCTTAAATATGCACAGGTATTGCTTTTCAGTGATACTAGTTTGCTGGAGTTTCACTTCATGTTGGAAAATTTCCGTTTGTATTTTCTTTGTCAGAGCTGAACTCACAAAACTTAAATTTCTGAAAGTGACCAGTTTGTTTTGTTACTACTCCTCTTTGTTAAAATGAATTTCAAGATAGCAAAAGAGTCAAATGTTCCCTCTCCTCAGTCCAGAATTCTTTCTCTGTCACATTTACCCCTCATGCCCTCTCTGAACCGACATTACTCTTCAGCACTAATCACCCCTCCGGCTTTGCAGGGGAGTAGTCTTTTTGCTCCTTCACTGTATTTGCTTTTTCGGCTCAAATTACTAGATAGCTATCTAATTAGACTGGCGTTAGGGCACTAGATAGCTTGTGATCTGAGAACTTCTTTGTTATGCACAGAACCATCTCTTTAATTCCATATATGCCTTCTAATGCCTAAGAGCTAGTGATGACTTTTGCACCTAAATTAACTTACAAGGTGTCACACAGGGTGAAATTTATTATACTATTCTTGTGATGATTTAGCTGCACAGATACACATTCTCTCTATATATAAAAATGTAGATACAGATGCATAGATAGACGTGCAGTGTTTCATCTAGGTTTGTTTTCCTCACCCAAAATAGTGCTTTGAAATCAGTGTGTAAACCTTAAAATCTAAGCAAACGTGTTGCAGTTGTTCTTCTAATCTACAGAGTGGTACAAAAAATTTACAGCAAAAGTTCCTATTCAGTGAAACTCTTGTGTTTGATTTTTATTTTTTTTTTTTCAATGTGTAATTTCTAAATACAAAGAAATACAAAAGTGAGCTTTGAGTAAATGTATCAAGCTGCCTATAAGCTGTCTGTAACAGAATAATGGAAAAAAAGTCTTGACTGATCTTGCACAGGATCTCATAAAGATATGGATTTGGATTTCCCATTGAGAGATCCTCAAGCATTCACACATCTTTTGGAGTTACAGGAAACCGAAAGCATAGACCAGCCTCTACAGTTACTTACCTCCTCACGTCCATTTCCCATGCTAACTCCTTCCTCTCATTAAAGACTTGTACTTACATTAGAGAATCTCTGAAAATTCTTGACTCTTCTGAAATGATGGGAATAAATTCAGCCTCCTTTTCAGGGAACGCTTCTTGGTTCCTTCAAACCTTCACTTGCCAACATACCAAAGTCTTAGTCATTTCTGTACTCATTCCCCTAATCCTTCAACAGCAGGATGAGCAACATCCACCTAAAGCACTGACGCAGACTTTGCTGGCCAGCATTGATAAAGGAACATAAGTAACTGTGGGCTTATTCTGTGTTCACCCATGAGCTCACACTGTGCATTGCATCTCATCTGAAGAGACCTGAGGTCTAGCTGAAACAGTTTCCTAAAATGTGCCAGCTCTGTAGCTTGTAGTCTTCTAGCCATACACCTTGTTACTTGTATTTCTCACAGCTTTGTGGGAAAGTATGTGAAGGACCAGATTGGTACCAGTGAGAGGAACAATGTGTTGGTGCGGAGTTAACTCAGAGCTAGACCACGGCAGTCTTTCCTTTTCCCATGATTTAACCACCTCTGCAGTCTGTAATTCTTTCATCCTTAAATGAACCTTCTTGCTCTTCTGAACATTTTATCATGCCGCTGTCTCTGCCTGGCCTTCCCCACTGTCCTCCTTTCCCAAGGAATAAATTGCACTGAACTCCTTTTGCTAACTTCTCTGAGAGGCTGGATCAAGGCAGTCCTACCTTTGTATATCTTACGTCTTATCTTATCTTGTGTAATTATCCTGTCCCCGCATATGTTTCCTTTCATTTGTACACATAAATTATTGTCATGCAGTGACATACAACTGAGGGTGGTTTGAAAGACTGACCAAGAAAAGATTCAGACATCCTAAGAAGAAAATTAGGTAGTTCCCTTAATTTCAAAATGAGTTTTACAATTATATTCAGAAATCATCTTACCAGACTACAAAGATAACATGCATTTGTTAGAAGGTCAGCTCTGCCCTGATATTGTAGGCCATACTGATAGATTTTTATGTTAGAGCAATTTAAGAGTGCCTTGTTTTTAGTGTTCATTGGCTGAATTCCACAATTCATATTCAATCTTTATACAAACAAAATTTCCACTGCTCATTATGTGGATTTTGCAAGGCTTTTCCATCGTTTTCTTATGCACTAATACACTTTTCCCACGCACAGATCAACACTCCTTTGTGACAATACTTCTGCAGTTTGTCTTGCTCCAAAGAATTTTTGGTATATTTAGCCAACATTACTAAATTCATTTCTACTTATTGAACAAGAGAGGTGTAAAGTAATATATTTCATTTTTAATTGGTAAACTGAGTAAAAACAACAACAACAACAACAAAAAGATGTTTTTCTCCAGCAGTAGCTACTGAGCTAGTGTTAAAGACTGAAAAGAGTCTAAGTTTGTCGACTTCCAGGGCGTGAAATTTATGTATGTAACTTTTCTGTTCTCAAAATAATCCCATGGTGTTAACAGAGCCAGTTAATACTCATTTTCTTCTCCAGTGTCCAGCAGTTTCTATGGAACCCAGTGGCACGAAATACATCCTCAGTACTGGACGAAGTTTCAGGTCTGGGAATGGCTGCAGCATCTCCTTGATACCAACCAACTGGATGCCAACTGCATACCCTTCCAGGAGTTTGATATCAACGGGGAACATCTGTGCAGCATGAGTCTCCAGGAATTCACGCAGGCAGCTGGGACAGCAGGGCAGTTGCTTTATAGCAACCTTCAGCACCTAAAATGGAATGGTAAATAGACAGTAAGCTACGCAGGGGATAGAGACGCATATACGATTGTCTGAATTTTCGAATCTTCAGAAGCCACTTCTAAAACACACCTGGCAAATCTCATTTGCTTTGTTTGCTATATTGCTAACGCCTTACTGACTGTATTACTGTATCATTGCTTATGTCACGTATAAGGCAGAAGGATCAAGGGGAAAGGTTTGTATTCCACTCCAAAATTAGCTCTCCGGCTCAACTGCAGCAGTTTGTGCTTGGAACTGTATCTTTAATTCTTCTCTGCTTGTTGTTGCATGTCCTATCTGCCATATGCTTTCTTGCAGGTCAGTGTGGAAGTGACGTGTACCAATCTCATAACGTCATTGTGAAGACAGAGCAAACAGGTAAGTAATTGCTGGGTAACTGATCTTTTTATGGGGAAAAGGGGAAGTTGTCCATTGCAAGAGAGAGCACAACAACATTAATTGCAATGGTATTTCACACAGATTTAAGGAGGTAACACAGGTATCAGTCAATCATTTTTTTGAAGCTTCAGGTAGCACCAAAATACCTTCTCACGTGTCCACTTTTGCTGGGAGAATACTGTAACACCACCTGCCTACACTGATGTTCAGAGTTAGTATAGTGTGCAGTGGTCAGAGAGTGCAGCTGTGTAGAGAACATCATTCTTTGCTTCATTCAGCAGATTGCAAAACAGTTCACAGAAATTTAAGTTGTTGGTTTTTTTTTCTAAAGAGGAAAAATATTTTGCGATGAAGTGCTGTAAGTGCTTTGAAATGTGAGGAAATTTCCAAACCAAACATATTTGAGTAAAAAATTTAAAATGTTACATTTCAGTTTCTTCACGTTTCAGTTAAACTGAAATTCGTGGTAGCATATGTCTGCATTTTTCCTGCAGCAGTCCCTTATTCCATTGTATTCATAGCTAGATGCTTTTCCTGCCAGGGCCTTGTTTCTCCAGGAAAAGAACTTCAGTGCACTCTGGGCACAATTATTGTGCCAGTTCCTTTTACCAGGACAGCTCTGTCTATATCTGGACACTGCCTATCACACTGGTCCCAGCATCTTATTCTGTAGATGTATTCATTAGCCATATTTTAGTATTTCCTGACAGCAGGAGTACAGTCTTGTAGTGTGAGGTGTCTCTGACAAATACTGCCAGCCAATTCATTCAGTGATCCTGGAGGAGCACAGCCTCCCCAGTCAGGGACACTCTTCACCTTCTTGCAGCAAGCAAGCATTGCAGTCGGCTCCCTGCCCGTGCCCGCATGGTATGGGTGGCATGCATGCAGCGGCCTTGATGCTTGCCCTATAAGAAACCACAGTAATTCTTCAAGTCCTGATTTATGAGATCCTGATATAATGTTAGTCTCTCCTTCAAGTAGAGATACACAGGGCGCTGCACAGTACCTCTGCCACACATCCTGGAGAGATCAAAGCCCACTGTTGACTAGTGCTACTCACTGTGCCTGCTGGTAGGGTGGACTGGTGCAGACTGGGACTCCATATGAGCTGGCAGGGATGGGCTGGTGGTTTAGGGGGGAAAGCCTGCCTTGTAGGCACTGAAATAGGATGAAATGTGAAGACAAGCTGTCTCCCCACGTTCTGGCTGGCTAAGGCCTGTTTTCAGAGGCAACACTGGGCAGATCAGGTGTCCAAACAAGCAAAGGGTGTGTGCTATTGTAGGAACACAAGCTCTGGGTGCCCAAACATGCAGCTATTACTTAGCATGCCTGCTAAATTCCTATGTCATAAGTGGTAACTCAGCCAACCATGATTATTTAGCTATAACTCTTTTTTCCCCCCCATTTATGTGAACATGAAAAAAAAAAAAAGTAAAACATGGATTTGAACTTCAGATCTCATCCTTTCTGAGCTTGAGTTCAAAAGAAAAATAAGTGTTTAAAGCTTCTAACCTCAAAAATGCACTGTAAAAAGAGTAATTTCCTGCTCGCTGTACGGCTTATAAAGACAATACTTCTGTATGTATTGATCCACCTGACCAGAAGGTCACTACGTCATATTACTCTTTAAGCTTACTAGTGGCTTTTGGGTTAAGGGTGGGGACTTACGTGCCAGAATAAAATGGTTCTGCTTTGATGTTTCTCACCATGTGCTTACACATGAAGTTCTGTCTTGGAGGGGACTTTCGAGTTCCACTATTATAGAAATAAATACTAATTATAAGCATTCTCTTGTTCTACTAGATATTTGAGAGTACTTTCATTTTCATGGCACCAAAGAACTGTCATAGAATTAGAGAATTAGGGTAGAATTAGAGCTGTTCTGACATAAAAAAATTCATTCCAGGGCAGGTATAAATGGTGTCTTAGGAAAAGGAAAAGGCGGCTACATTATTTTGTAAGTCAGTGCTTTGTGTAAGTATGTTTGCCTGAGTATGCAAGCCCTAATCCACAATTTCAGAGAAAGAAAGTAATTTTTCACTTAGCCTCTTCAATTGTCAGTTCACTGTACCTTCTGCACATTTCTTACTGCTTTGTCTGTCTGTATTCATCCTTATGTCCTTTTGTTGATCTAATTTCCCTCGTTGTTCTTCACCTTCAGATCCATCGTTAATGGTGTCCTGGAAAGAAGACAACTACCTGTATGATAGTGGCTATGGTAGCACAGTAGGTAACTACCTTCACTATACTTCTTGCTTTTCTGAAGTAGCTCTATGGTTGCAAGAGGACATTACTTTAACTGTTTTCTTTTTAATTCCAGAGCTATTAGACAGCAAAACGTTCTGTCGTGCTCAAATCTCCATGTCGACACCGAGTCACCAGCCTCCTGGTAAGGAACTTGTAATTATATTGTTAATTGTTGCTTCTCCCAAAGCTACTGACATATAATAGTCTCCGTGGTCTTCTGTTGTAGGATTGAATCTGAGCCTCCAGTCATTTTTATACCAAGCAGTACTGATTCTGACAACTCTTTTAGCTATCATCATTACCATAGCTTCTCTCTTCCCTCTGTCAAGACAAAGAAGATCAAACAATCTGCTGCCTCCACATATCTTTTAAAGTGACTTAGTCAAAGGGGAAGATGTTAGTGTCAGAGAGACAAGATGTTCCAGCTCAGGCATCTGCTTTTCTGTGGGGTAGCCAAGTGTGGGCAAATAATTGTCATATTCCTCCCCAGAAGCGGCTGCATTCCCTGCTGAGCTGGTCGTTCATGTCAAGTAGGTTTGGGGGCATGCTGGGGGCAGCTGCTGGGCACTGTAGGGCAGGGCCAGCGCCCCCTGCCTACTCCCAGCCCAGCCTGTCCCCAGGCAAGCCCAGCACACCATTTCACCCTTCTCAGAGCTCCACGAGGCCACAGAAGAGATATGATCTGTCTGCTAAAGGGCAGGAAAAAGTGCACAAACCCATTTGATGTAGCGCCCATTGAAACTGCGGGCAGGGCACACATGTCGGGGTGCTCTGCAGGGCACATCCTGCTGCAGGCAGCGGGATGGAGGCAAGAGCAAGGTGGAGGGAAAAGGGAATCTGAGGTCATGAGGCAGCAAGAAAGGGGGAAGGAAAGGCACGGTCGTCTTAGAAGGCTTTCAGGCAGATAGGCCTGAGGGAGACAGGTAGAAGTGGCAGGGTAATGAGGGAGGTGTGCTGCGGGGATGTGGCCTCACAGGCACTGTCTCCGCAGAGCCCTGTGGGCTGTCGAGCTGTGACTGCCCCTGTGCCCACCGCGCCCCTGCCTCCCTGCGCCGCCGGGTTTACTACTGGGACGTGTGGCTTAAATGCATGCATTTGGCAATCGATTTAATAAGAGAGAGCGAAAACCTAACTTGAGAAAGAAAACCACCAAACCTTAAAAAAAAAAAAAAAAACAGCCAACCACCACCAAAACCCCCACTATGTTTGCTTTCGCTGCCGCCTCCACCCACTCTGCTAAGATGGCTGCCAGGAGTTCAGAGCGCTCTGGTGGGACTGGGGACCTGTCAAGCTCCTGGCGCGGTGTATTTACCTGCTGACTGCTTGAGCCTAGAGCAAGGGTGGCACGCCAAGGGCACAGCCTCCTGTAAAAACTAAATTTGTATATCCCGTAAAGAATATGGCTCACTCCTGAATCATATGCAAATACCCTGCAACCTTTTGTCACAAGTTTTGCAAGGCAGCTTTGTTGAAACTGCATTGTAACTCTTTTCATCTGTCAGGCCCCAGCCTCCCGACACAGCGTGTTTGAAACCGGTCTCCATGAGAGGGAGGCAGAGCGAGAGGCTGTGTACACAGCTGAAACCCAGAGTAAATCACCAGCCAGGCAGAAGGCAACTGAATCTCCAAGAATAAATCCCCAGCTAAACAGAGTATAACAAACATTTGCGAGCAAACTGTGGGATTTTAAAATGGAAAGGATTTAAATAAGAGGGCAAATAAAGGGCCTGGTCCTGCTGTCCTCACCAGGAGTTCCCACAGGCTTTTAATAACATCGGGGGATCGTAATCTGAGGAAAGGCAGTGAAATAGGCCTCATTTTACTTTTTCCCCCCAAGCTGAGTGAGGTTCAGGCTGGTTCCTGCTCTTTCAGAGTGGGAAGGCAAAATGACTCAGAGCACATTTGCTGCTCGGGGGGTCAAGGACAGTAATTATGTCAGCTCAGAGCAGGGGAGGTTGGACTTATCCTCTCTGCCCTGCTCGGGGTACATATCCAGTTATGTATGAATAAAGTGACTTGTGTGAATAGCTTTGCATCTACCTTTTCACATGCAGTTATTGCAGTTGCTTGTGCAAATCCAACAAGTTTCTATGCAAATGAATATTTCCTGTGAGTCATTTGCACATGCAAATGTCCCGTTTCCATGAAAAGTATGATAATCCTGCATTCATAGAAGCTGGGAAAACGTGCGTGGGACCTTCAGCTTTGCTTTGTGGCATTCAGGCACGAAGCAGGCCGAAAAGCAAATAGAGGAGGGCCTCCGTCTCGGGACGGTCCCGCAGATTTTGTGAGACCTTGGAGCTGCAGAGCGGGATGCAGTCAGGCTGCCAGGTGGGGGACGGCGAGGAACAGACAGAACTTTTCTTTTTCTTGGTTTCTGAAGAAACATTTGTGCCAGAAATCCGATTCCTCCTGGGGCTGGCTGCAGGTGATAAAGCACCATCAATGAGAATTGGCTTGTTTCTGTGGCTGCGAGCCATGGAACAATATATGCACGTCCAGCTGCCAAAACCTCCTACCAGTGCAGTCCCACTCCCTGCCCCCCAAACAACCGTGCTGTGCCAGTTCATTATGTTTTAGTCAGGTAGGTGTTCTGTGCATCGGTACCAGCGCATATATTTCACATTAGATCATCTCTTCGGAAACAAATAAGCCCCCAAAGATACATGCTTCTGCAAAGACTAAGACATAATGGGACAATTCAGGCTTCCTTTTATAGACTTGATTCTCTTATTTTTCTCTCTCTCACACATAGCATGGGGTGAGGTATTTGTTAATCTAATTTAGGTTTCAAAAGCCAAATGTTTACCTCTGCGTTCATTCTTTATTCATCAATGGTCTCTTTGTGAAGTGTGCTGATTACCATACAGTACAGAAAACAAAACTCTCCCCCTTCCTCCTCCCTTAGATTGCCTTCTGAAAAGTGATTATCTTTAAAAGAGATATTCGTTCTTTTTTGTGGTTTTATTTCTTTCAACCTGCTAGTCAATGGAAAACCTTTAATCAAATTTACAAATAGGCTTCATTTTCCTCTCTACAGATTCTTCAGATGTGAAAAAAACACAAGATCATACCCCAAAGTCCCACACCAAGAAACACAGTAAGTCCATGGTTATAATGGTTATAACATCTGTGGTTTATAATGGTTGTTTGATTGAGGGAAAAGAAACGCATGAAGAGTAGATACCCATTGGGAAGGAAAAGGGAGCATTCTGAGTTCATTTTGAAAGCAGAGCTAGTTAGATGGTTACTCTGATAGAATTCTCCAAGGATCTCACTGCTTCTGGTGCTGTTTGCTCATGTTATTTTTGATGCAGTAGTTTTGCACTTTTCTAATTTTTTTTATCAGTGAGAGCCCAGAGGGAAACCACCAGAATTCAGTTTCTTCCCCCCTTCGTTGAGCTGAGCTGGTGATCTGGAATATAGGGATAACAAAAGAGGTGATGAACTAAATAAGGAAGGTCTGTACACAGGCCCTGCTGTGCCTGTGCCTGCTAGGTGCAGCAATGCCAGAGATGCAGCTCTGCATCTCTTCCCAGAGCTTTTAATGCATGCCATCATGAGCAAACATCTGCCCCCTACTCCTACAGCTGCCTTTTCTTCTGATACGGAGGTCTTTCTGCTCCCCTCATCCTCTTTTTCTGCTAGTTTTGATTCAACCTGAGTCTGAAGACAGATTACCATATCTGTGATTCGTAGACACCATTCTCTTAATGCATATTACTGGGATTTCAAACCTGAAAACAACTTGCATACGTTTTTTTTCATCCTGTGCTTATAGTAGAGCATATTAGTATTTGTCCTCTGATGTGTATTGCAGTATTCAATTTAATCCTGTTTCTGTAATCTCCAGATTAGTTTTCCTTCATGACTTCTCTTCTTATCCTGCTCTGTGACTTTGCTCATTCAGAACTCCAGAACTTTTATCTGCACACAGACTTTTTTTTGTGGTGTGTGTGTGTATCAAGATTGCTAATGAAGAGATTAAGTAGGAATGGTTTGAAGACGAACCTGAGAACCCCATCATAGTCTTGGCATAAAGTAAAGGTTACTTTGTCATGCTGGGCTAATCCCCTACATTTCCAGTTTCATCATTAGTCGTTGTACCTTTATCTGTGCAGTCTGTTTCTGATGTCCAGATAGACTAGATCCACCACATTTGGTTGCCTCTAGAAAGCAGTTACCATAGCAAAGAAAAATATTGGATAAGTTGACTGAAAAATACTGATGTTACCTGTATACCAGTTTCTATTTAACACTGCATCTTTGCTGAGGTTGTTTCCTTCTTACATTGGTCCAAAACCTTACATGCATTTGAAAGCAGACCAAAGGATAACTGTTTCCTGGCCTACCTTGTCACTGTTACTCTTCATTCATATACCACATCTCACTTGTTTGACTGTGTGTTTGTTTTCCTTCTTCTACGTGGGCTTTCTCGTGTCATCTCTGCAATAGCTGGATTAGAGTTGTGCTTAAATGGGGCCTCCATATTGAACTTGGATATCTGTTTCTGCCCTTTCTGCCATTGCAGTCAAACTTTTAATGCTATTTTCCTATACAATTTTGGCTATACATTTTTATCACTATTCCTCTAGCCAGTATACACCTTCTTCTTGAAGTCTACCTAGAACACTTGAGACCAAACACTTGCACACGTGGAACAGCACTGTATTTCATTTGCCTTCTGTTTATCTGTTTTAAATGCATGGCACTTCAGTGCTCTCCATACAGTTCTGCTGGCTGTTTCAGGAGTTGCACAATAACACCAGGTTACATGCTGCCATGCCGTACAAGAATATCAGGAAAAATATCAGGAAAAAGGGAGGAGGTGAGGGGAAGACTTAAACATGTTCAGTCCCAAAGTGGTGTTTAGTTCAGGCAGCAGGGGATGGTTTGGTCTCTACCTCCCCTGGTTGTTGTGCCTCTTATCCATCCTTTTGCCTCAGGGCTCAGCCTTCCGAAGGCTGATGCTCAGCTCTAGCCTTGGTGTAAAAGCCATCAATGTTTTCACATGTGTAGCTCTGAGGTGGTGGTTCTGCAGTCCACAAAGCATGGCCCATCCTCACTGAGTGGTCCTTGCTTATAGATGACAGGCCGTAAGAAAACTGCATAATAAAGAACATAGCCCAGAGAGCTCCTTAAACTCCTTCCTTCTGCACCCTCCCTCTTTCAGACCCTCGAGGAACTCATCTGTGGGAATTTATTCGAGATATTCTTCTTAACCCTGAGAAATACCCAGGATTAATCAAATGGGAGGACCGGTCAGAAGGTGTCTTCAGATTTTTAAAATCCGAAGCTGTGGCTCAGCTCTGGGGGAAGAAGAAGAACAACAGCAGCATGACTTACGAGAAACTCAGCCGGGCTATGAGGTGAGTGCACATGAAGAAATTGCCTGAATGGAGAATCTGGTTACTTTTAAAAATGAAGTGCAAGCAGCAGCAGTTCCTTTTTTTATTTTTTGCAACAACGAAGTCTTTCCCACTGATCTTGAGGTTGTAACATTGCATTCTGCTTTGTCTTAATTTATTCCTCCTGTGTCTGTATACTATAATATTCATATTATATAACATTTACAATATATTTTATACATAGTAGATTCTGTTTCTGTCCACACTGCCAACCAATAAAAATTGTAGAAAGGAAGAATGGTTACAGCAAGCTGAAAGTTCACGTGCTATTGAACTGGGAAGTTTCAGATTACAGAGAACATGTTTTTTGCACCAGTGTTCAGAACATAAACATTCCCCTGCCTTTATCTTAAAACTGGCTTACAGGTCCTCTGTGAGGACCTTCTTTGCCAGTTGGTTTAACATTCTCAGAATTTCCCATAATCCATAGAAGTTCAAACTGTATTTCAAAATGGAATTTTAGATTCTTTCCTGGTCAGATTTCAGATGCAGGCTTATTTAGGAGAAAAAAAAAAACACCTCCAAAAAACCAAAACAAGATGAAATTTAATCAGAGCGTGTAATGAATAGGGCAATACTGTGGAACTTGAAAAATGGTGAGATTCAAATTTGTAAGTCGGTTAATGTGAAGTAAAAAAAGACACAATCATTTTTTTTCTTCCTTATCTTTCAGTTAGATCAACCTTTGGTGTAATAAAATATAATAAAATAACATAAAATGAAACAAACTAAAGACATTTCAGATAGCTTTGTGATTCCCAATTTGACTGGGTCTTCTGAGACTGTAGAGGAATTTGGTTTAAATCTTTTCTACATGTTTCCTTTAACAGATACTATTATAAACGAGAAATCCTGGAGCGTGTGGATGGTCGCAGATTAGTATATAAATTTGGAAAGAATGCCCGTGGCTGGAGAGAAAATGAGAATTAAGGATCTCAAGAAATAACACTTAAAACACCTGGATGTAAATATTCAAAGACTATTTTCTTGTATTTATGTACCAAACTGGGGTGAAAAAACAATTCTACTTCTGTCGGGAAGAAGGAACATTATCATTGTTGGCGTTAAAATTATTTTATTTGAAGTATGTCCTGTATGGGGAAAAAATGTACACAGTTTTCTGTGATATAAGATAACATTATAGAATTATGATTATTTTTCCCTTCTTGTGAAGTTTTTCTTCTTTTTTTTTTTTTGTTAAGTCATACAGGCATAATGTGATTTATGACAATGCTGCGAGTCATGCAAAGAAAGGGAAGGAGCAAAATACTAGGGCATTTAGGCAGTATGGTAATCCACTTTGGAAGGCAGCTGTAAGTGGAGAAACTGTAAAGCATCTCTGAGCCAAGTAGTCTTCTTCCATAACCAGCTGGTTTATAGCTTTCATTGGCCAATATCACTTGTTCCTTCCCTCCAATTTCTGAATGTTTCAACGCTTTGCTGGCTTCCAGTTGCTTTTATTAATCCAGACAGTGGGTTCCCCTTCAATTGGCTTGTCCCGGCTGTAAGAGCAGTAGCTCATCAAGGTGGGTGTGAGCATTTACTTGGAGAACCCATACTACCTCCACCACTGGGACCTTCTTTTGTAGGCAGAAGTTTAGGACTGGACCTTGCCTGGTACTGAGTTTCTTCCCTAACCTCCAAAGGGCATTCAGCTCACACCATGAAACGGGCTATTTTATAACTGACTTAAACTGCATTTGAAGTGGACTGCAGGAAGAGAGTCAATCTCAGGGACCAAAGCCATTAGAGGAAGATGACTGTTTTCTGACTGGGCAAACTTTCCAAAAAGCACCAGTTTCCCAGTAGAGATAATACTTTCCCCTATCTTATGTTCCTAACTAGAGCATTCAAATCCACAACACATAAAGCAATGAGGAGAGGGGCAAGCAGAATATCTATTAATCCAATGGCACGAGGGAGAAGTCTCCCCAGTTCCTTCAAGTTATATGATCTTCCTGGCAGGTCAAGTCTCATTTGGACATTTATTTTCAAATAACCTCTGAGAAATGTAAAACTCAGTTGCATGTAAAATATGAGTTCTCTTTGCTTTTCTCAAGTCTAGCTCTTTGTATTTGTTTGCTTTTTTTTTTTTTTTTTTTCCCTCCATTCTTTGTTGCAGAAAAATCCAGCAACATAAAGACAATGAGACATTGGGTAAACTTGTATCTGGGTCTGGGTCAGTATTTTGGGCTTGTCTCTATCTGTGCCATGCAGAGACTGAACATTCATTGGCAGCTTTTTCTTTCTCCAACTCACGAATGCTTCCTGCTGGCACCAGGCACAGGCAGAACATGGGGAAATAAATCTAGAGGAGGCAGTTCTTCACCAGGTCACTGAGTACGTGAGATGTGGGAGTTGAAAAACAGGATTTTCTTGGTGATGTTAACAGAGGTGAAACAAAGATCGATTCCTATTCACTATTTCAAGGATTGGGAATTTGGAAAGCAATGGCAATTACAGGGGCTGAAAAATCCAGGGGAAAAGAAAAAGGAATATTAAATCCATCCAATATCCATTTCCTAAGGCATCTCTTGGATTTGAATCCAAATTAGGCAGAAATTCAGCAGGGCGCAGCTGGAGGTTGTAAGCTATTCCATTTTTTGTTTGTCTTAAAAGGAAATGCAGATGAAACCAAGAGACAACAGAAGTATCAATATAAATGGCATCAAATGTGCTTAGCAACAATTTGTAGGCAAACATAAGAGCTTAGCTTGTTATCTACACATGTAGGGCATGTCTAACAATAGCACCACCTCCTACAGTGTGTGTGCCAAAGCTGTCACCATCAATTACCTGTACATGACAATTTTTACTTTTCATAACCTGGGTGGAGAGAGGTTCATCTGATTTACAAATCAAGTTATAAGCCTCTGTACTTCAAAGCTTTTTTTTTTTTTTCTCAGTGTATCTTTTTTTTTTTGTTTTTGTTTTTTTTGTGTGTGTGGACTGACTGTGCCAGCCTTGCTTGCTTTTGCGCAACTCACTAATTTCCTCTTTTTTCAGCTTGATTGGCTACATTCCACTCCATTTACCATCATTTTGTAGTTCATACAGCAAGAACCATGCCACCAGATGAGGAGAGAACCTTCACTTTGTTCCAAAGATCGTCACCTTCCACCCCCTCAGCCCCACAGTTCTTTGCAGTCCATTCATAGGATCATAGAATCATTAAGGTTGGAAAAGACCACTAAGATCATCTAGTCCAACCATCGCCATGGTACTCCAGGCTTATCCCTCTTCACATTCCAGTCCACTCCTTGAGTGAAAACCTGAAATCAGTGCCACCGTCACAAATCCCCTGGCACCCAGATTTCATCCTTTCTTGCTCTGGAAGCAAAAAGGTATAGCTGATGGCCATAGTGATGCTGTTGTGCTAGATCTCAGGTTAACTCATGTCTTACCGATTATCATACCTTCATAAAACTGCTTTCTACCAGATCTCTCAGTAACTTACTGGGAAATTCATTGAACTTGTAATATAGATGTCTCACCCCTTTTTTACTGAGCAGCAGCTAAACGTGCTTGTAAAGGTTTTGAAAATAAGTAGCTTAAAGCCCACTGTATAAATCCGGATAGTGATTTATGCTGGGTTGCAGTACAAATGCCAGTCTTTTACTGTCAGGTCTTTCAGCAAGTGGAAATCATGCAAGTTTATGTTCCCATTCTGTAGAACTTTTCAGACTAGGTACTTGTCATTCAGCATTACAATAGCACAAACCTGGAATAGGAGCCAGCCAACTTTTACTCTGTTTCACAAATGTATTAACCCTTGCCTAAGACAAATACAAAGGACTGTTTAAATCTGCAGTTCTTGCCAAGGACAGATGCAACCAACCAAAGGGAATCTTTTTACAAGGCCTAAGCAAATGGAGAAAATGAAGAGATGAATGTTTATGTAAATTACTATTTAAACAAAAAGCATTTCTGATTGCTCTTTTATTTTGTATTTCAGAAGCTGAGCAATCATATTTTTAGATGTATCCTATAAGTTAGCAGCTGCTCAACTGGTAGCACCATGTGTATAGATTTTTATTGTACCATAATTTTTCATATGTATAAAGCTCTAGATAGGAAAGTATATTATATTTATATAGATACATGCAAATCAATGTCAGAGGTGTAAGCGTGAGCACCCCTCCAACTCTATTTTCTGCACAAAGTTAGAGCAACTTACTCTTAAAACATCCTGAGAAACTATATGTAGGCTGGTGAACTACAGAGACATTAACATGTTTAGTTACATTTTTGTCTTTCTTTCCATGGTGAAATGCATAATTCTTGCTTGCTTCTCACAGCTTCTTCAACATACACGTGTGGAAAAAACCCCACATGAGATATTTCTCTATTGCCATTGTAAATCTCAACTTGGAGACTATGTATCACAGAATGGTTCTGAAGACTGTTTCTATTTTTGTGGACATGATATAAATTCAAATAAATGACTCGTGAAAGAAATTTTCTGGTGAACATTCACTTTGTGGTTTTTTTTTAATCTCTTGAGACTGGAATTATGGCTATAATGAATTCTTTTTGATATTGGAGAATATTTCAGTATTGGAAAAAAAAAATGTGGCTCCCACAGAATACAGTAGCCTGCTGCACTGATTGGTGGCGTAGCCTTCTCTGGTGAAGCCACTGGATTTGCAAACGTCTTGCACGTCCCACAAGGCTTGTTGTCAATGCTGTCAGCAGAGCCAGACTGCCTTTCTTGTTTGGCTGCTGAACTTCACAAAGTCTTACTTCAGCACTGCACATTTAACTTCAAGGCATTTTGGAGCACGTACAAGGGCTTGTCTGATTACAGCTGGCATTACTCGCACTTAGCATTTCCTTCACTGAATCAAAGCAGCTAAAGTGGCAAAGTCCTTTCCTTTGTGCTATTTTTTCACCTAAGAGATAGCTACGAAAACACTCAATGAACAAAGAGAATACCTTTCTCCTAATTCGGTCTTCAGTTTGAGGGAAAAAATGAAAAACCTGATGCTTAGGAGGAATTCAGAGTAGGCTCGCACAGCGTTTGCACCCTGTGGCTGTATCAGAGAGAAAGTTTGATTTTCAGACACAGGCACAGCCCTCGCGTTCAGCCCGCAGAACCAGGCTGCTTCCCCACAGGGCTGTCGCAGTCTGAGGGCTTGGGAGTCCCGCGTCAGCCTTCAGGAGGAACAGGAGCCAGATATCACACTGGTTCAGGCTGTTTTAAATAAGCATGCAGCTAGTTTTCTGTAAAATGGCTGGGCTTTTGTTTCACGCAAGCTGAGGCCAATATTTGAGCCAAAGACAAATAAGAATACATGGAAACATGCAAATAAATGCATATTGAAAAGTAACCTTGTCTGCTTGTGACTTACAATAAAGCAAGACTGCAGTTTACGGCCACGCTCTGAGGCCATGTGAAGTAAATGTTCTGTTTGCAAATCCTATGGAAATTGAAAGTAAAACATGCACTGGAAATAGTCTTCCAGGCTTCATGTAAACCCTGTATAAATTTGTGTGCGTGTCTGTGACAGGACTGAGTGAGAATTGCTTCAGTTAAGTGAAATGTGGTACTGCAGAAAGAGAAGCAGTTAGAAGTTATCAATACAAATGATTCCCAAGCAGCGACATCAATTTAAAAGACAGATAATCTATTGGAGTTTGCAGCGCTTTCTCCTGGGCTGATGGAGTTTTGCACAGGCAGCCCAAGTCCTGAGATGTAGGCAACCTGGCTGAGCTCTGTGCCAGTCTGGAATTTCCTCCAGTGAGCAGTCTTGCAGCCTTTCCCTTGATATTTAGCTCTTTCAGTCACCAGACACTGTTTAAACATGTGAGAAAATTCAAGAAAATGCCAGGAAAACAAAAAAAAAAGAACATGAGAAAGAGACTTAGTGCATGGCCATGTCTTGCTGCACTGAGTGCTTCTGTGTGGAATTCCAAAGGCAGAAAAAGAGTTGATGACATCCAAATCAGTCTATTTATATTCTTCCCACCAGAGGTTGGTTGCAAAAATTAAATACAAATTAGTGTTTACAAGTCTAATTGCAACTGTAAGGAGAAGAAATGAGAACAATACACATATATGCACGATATAATCTTCTGAGGCTAAAAAAAAAAATTATGGAAGCAAAATGACTAAAAATATGCTTTCTACTGAAGAATTTCTCTCCTCTGTCTTCAAAATGGTATAATATTCTCCTTTTCTCTCATCAACTTTTGAATTTCTAGCAATGACATTTAGTCTCAACATGGGGAATGAGGTTGAGAGGGATGATCTGTGATGCTGCACCACATCCTGCAAAACGAAGAGGCAAATTACAGCTTCTTCTTCTCAGACTTATAGGATCATTTTGGATCACAGTTTTTAATGTGCCTGGAAAAGATATACTTTGTTTGTGGTGGGGGATTACTTTTAGAGCAAATATGAGATGTCACTAAAATAAAAAGGAAAATCGCATTTTTTCTCAAGATAGAAAATCTGAATTTTTCTCCATTGAAACTCCAGTGCATCTCTCCCAAGCAGTTTCTGTGCTGGTAGGATTATTTTTCTTGAGGCTGCTGACTTGAATAGCTAAATCTAGTTGAAAATTGCTGTGAGAATTTTAAGCATTCTCAGGTGTTTTCATTTTGACATAAGTAACCTGGAATTGTTTCCACATGAAAAGCCCAACGCTAACATGTATTTCACAAGAGTATTTTAGTGTTTATTTTTTTAGTTTTTAACCTATGAAGGGGAATTTTTTTTTTTTTAACTGAAAACCAAAGAGATGTCCAACATGTCAGGAGAACAAATAACATAAAGTAAAACGGGGGAGATTTTTCTTGTCATTTTACTTTAATTTTTGAGAAAAGGTTTAGTAATAACTTTCTGCATTTTGTTTTTGCCTATTACATTATAGTAATTACGCTGGAAATGAATCTGATTTAATCCAGTTATTCTTTAAAAAGTATTTTGTGTTTTCTAAGACACAGATGAAGATACTGCTACTGCTTCTGTAGAAGTTGGCCAAACACTTGCACCTCTTCAGCAGTTCACCTCTTCTTGGAGGATACAAAGGTAAAAATACATCAGAGTTGTATCATTAATCACCAACCTCAAGGCTGCACAAAAATCGCACGCGTGCTGTGTTGCATCGGAAGCTCCCTGTTCAGTTGCATGTTCCAGCTCGAGGTGTTTCTAGGAGAATCTGATTAATGAAACTTTTTGGGTAGAAGTCAACAGCATGACAGCTGTAACTGCATTTTGCTTAAAGTATTCTGGTTTGCTGATAAATCTGGCGTAACCCAGCATACATTTTCATTCTAATCAAACTAATTAAGGATCCGTCCCACAAATTTTACATCCTGATGGATCCTTGCTCCTGCCTTGATTACCGTCCTTTTTACCACAGGCCATCAATTTCACTGTCATATTCAATGCATGTTACTAATACCTATTTGAATCAGAGCATTTTATCTTAAGCAGTGCTTTGAATTCAAACTTAAAAGTGAGAAAATCTGGATGCAATCTACAAAATTTCAGCATTGCAATTGTTTTCTCCTCTTAGATCTTGCCTAGGGTCAGGAGGACAGGATGGGCCAGAAATGCAGTTTCTGTTCCTAGAGTGGGCCTGCAAGAGGAACAGAAGAACTACACAAAATGTGCTTTTGCCTTTTGCCTTTGCAAACCAGCTTGCTCCTTATGCAGCACTACTGGGCCCCAGGGAGGTGTGAAGGCTTCATAAATACTTGCTCTCTACTGTTATAAATTTCATGTATGTATTGCACTTGTTTGTTTGTATCTGAGCCTGCAGCTTGACACCTCTGTAGATGTTAAGATAGTCTCTTCTTCCACTGAATTAGTTCAAGTGATTTATTGTTCGAATGAATTGATTGCAAACTGAGATTAACAGGTGGACTATTTATTGCAACTTTCATTCATTGTGAAAGTCACTTTGTTTTTCCATTGGCAGATGTTTTGTGACTGATTCCAGGTTTCTGCATAACCATGCACTGGGATTTCCTCATTTCAAGCTATGGGTAATTCAGAGAGGTGTGACTGCTTTTTCAAGAAGTGATTTCAGTGTCATGACACATCTTGTGTGTTTTGCAGAGGATTCTCTCCCTCTATGTGATTTCAGAGCAGTGAAGGGACTGAAAGCTCAAGGATCTCAGGACCCATTGGTGGAAATAAGAGTCCTCGGGGCTGACATGACTATCTCACATGCTTCTTTCCAAAGCTCCTTTCTGTACCTAGAGAATCTTGGTCAATAACGTGATCTATAGGATTGTGTGGGGATGAGATCACTGTGCTTCTCAGCTCTCAGAGGCAGCTGGAGGAAAGCTCCATAGTTCCGCAGGTGAGGAGAAGTATCAAACTGATCCAGGTTGCAGCCCCTGGAGAAAGTAGGATTGACTGAGTGCAGGGCTGTAGTGCTGCTCTGCACCCTCACCTCCTGAGGCCTGACCAAAGATGTATGCCAAAGTGTTTTAATATGCCAGTGAATGACAGCGAGTGCTGCAGAAAGGTCTGAAAACAGATGGGTCTGGAAAAGGTCTGGGTTGCTGCTGTGAAGATGTTTGATGTAGCACTCCAGTAGAGAGCATGAGGAATGCTGGGATGAGGGGACTGCATCCTCTCCTTCAGGTCTTGTGAGCTTGCTTGCTGTGTGTCAGATCCTGCCTCTGCTCTCTTCTTCCGCTCTCTTTTCCCAGATGGACGCTTTTAATCCCGGCTGTACCCATGGGAATTGCCCTTTCCCCAGAAGCCACCAGCCTTTAGCTGGCTTTCACAGGCTAAGAACAAACTAGCCCTTTGGCTCTAGCTTACACAGTTATAAGCTTTGGATTTGCCAAGTCAGGGAAATTTAAATGTGCAAACCAAATCTGCTTCCAGGGGCTCTCATTCTCAGTCAGTGCATCTGGGAGGAAATGGAGGACAACACCAGAACCTGATGCTGCTCAGTGGTACTTTTCTTTAGTGTGGCCACCGACCAATAGGAGGAGAAACAACAACCAGTGACAACTGCGAGCCACCAGAGATGTGCAGACTGCAATCCTATGCTGTCTAAGAGCCCTATATTTTCAAAGAAAGCTTAAATAGACAGACAATTAATTAAAAAAGGGGGAAGGGAAACGCCTTGAATCTCATCCTTCTTATGGCAGATACAATCATAATGTTTCAGGTAATTAGCTTTGCCTGAGCTGATGATCTCTCATTTTGGGAGTGTATAAAATCTATGAGTAGTGATATGAGGCAACCTGCAAGTCTCCATGCCTACTTCTAGAGTTCTCTCTGTACTCCTCTATCTCTCTCTGAATCGTACCTCCTCTCCTGGGGAAAGGCTCACTGGTGCTTATCAGATTCAATTACTGCTGTTTCATATCAATGTTCTCATGTGAAATCAGAATACAAATAACAGAACTACCTCCATGCCCCTACACAATTACAAATGCTGATGATTCACCAGTTATTCATGCCAAACCAATATTTTTCAGTATTTTACAGATCATGAGCTAGACACTTTAATACGTTCAGACTGAAATCATTGGCATGCCAGAAGGCATTTAGTGGAGAAGGCCACTCTGCTTGAGGATGCATGGTGTGCTCAGTTGCTGTCATACAGCCACACACAGCTCTTATCCTGCTAGGTTTGTGGGTAATGAAAGACACATTTGCTTTCAAGGAAATTTAGTTAGATAGTAAAGTTAATCCATTCTGTTATCACACTCCCGTGGAAGAGGGACTCACTTCGTTCTCCCACCCCAGCAGCCATCCCTGACACAGCATGGCTCCTACCTACCCCTGTGGTTCTTTCCCAGCTCTTCCCTGTTTTGGGGCTGCCTCTAGATTCACTTCCCCAGAGCTCTCCTCAAGCTGACCCAGATGAGAGTATAAGCTATCCTGTCATGCCAGGCTCCATCACTTCTGCCTCCAGCAGCGTGGCAGATGCAGCTGTTCATTCATTTTACTATAAAAACAGAAATTGGAGTTGTCAGTACTGAAAATGTTAAGGACTGGGGGAACTTAATAAATGTTGAGGTTGAGAACACTTTTAGGCTCCCTGAAACCTGAGCTCATGGCTTCAGTGAAGGAAAGTAACTGACACTGGACTGTGTGCTTGCATGGGTGAGGAGTAACCTGGTGCTATCGAATTTAAGGGAATAGAATACAAAGACCCACTGTGGGTGTCCTGGGACCCAACCAAGGACTGTCTCATCCCAAGTATGTTCTGCTGTCATGGAGATTGGTCACTTTCAGCAGTGGTAGATGAGACCTGCCCTTTATCTGATGTTTCTATCAGATGTAATTTTTCAATATATATACAATGAAAAGTCATGTGCTGAAGCTTATGCTCCTTTCTTCTGGTGTGCAGAAGGAATTTAATTCACTGCATATGGATAACCCATTTGTTTACAGTCAAGTTAAGTACAAAGCCAGCTATTAAGCTTTGCTGTCACCTTTAATAAATGGTTTCACAAGATAATAGCTCTGTGCAGCTACGCCCAAGGGCCATCAGCATTTTTAAAACCTCTTTATGTGTCAAGAAAAAGCCACACTGTAGCAGCCAACGACACCATGGAGAAATATTACTAGCTAATATTTTGTTTGAACACTAAAGTTATGAATTACAGGGACCTGCAGGCAAAGCTGAAGCTTTAAGCTTTTAAGCTGATTCCCTGCCTCAGAAAGGATGTAGAGCAACAAGTCTTTGCTCAGCTTGGAGAAAGATAAGGCTAGAAGCAGGGGCCTTATCGGAGACCTATCTCCTAAGCCTAGCCACCATATAAAACACCTTAAGCCTGACTGCAGTTTGTAGTCACAGTCTGTTTAAGTTGACCTCAGACAGCAGTTGGAAGAATGGCTACTGTGCCTTTCTGCTCCGTGCCTGCTGCTGTGTGGACTGGCCCAGCTCGATGATGGACCCAAAACTTATTCTGAAGTAGAAAAGGATAAGATTTTGGTTGGATCTGCACACCCTGAGGCTGTGGGGTTGTTGGGTCCAACTTGAAGGAGAATGTACAACTCTGTGATCAGAGGAGAAGGAGGGGGAGGTGATCTGTCTCTTGGGCAGCCATTACTTGTCAAGTTGGCATCAGCCGTTTGTGAGCGCTGAAGGATCTTCTCTGTGGAGAAGACATCTGACTCAGCCATGCAGGGGCATATGGCAGGTATATTATGCTTTGACAAACATGTTGATACCTTTCCTTAAATTTTACACAGCAATGAAAGGATTTTGCATTGCATTTTTACCACAATGTTCCTCTGACTTTTACAGTCTGCTTTTACAGTCTGGTAAAGCACAGATCTGATGAGGCTAGGGTGTGAAACTAGGGAACTGAAGCAAACCAGGGGGACCCAGACTGATTGCAAACCTGGACTGAACTGCATGGATGAGCTCGTTGAGGAGTTGCAAGCACAAGGTGTTTGTGAAAGATCCCTCCCACCAGCAGGTGTTTGCCATCAAGCAGGCCATGTTGAGTCACAGGGCGCCGTGAGGCACAGACTGCATCATCTGGGCAGCAAGGGGTGAGTGGGGATCAAAGCTGCTGATAAATGGTGTGGGGTTTTATGTTGTGAAATGAAGAGATGGTTCGTAAGGGGTGGAAATATAGTTAAGAAAAGAAGGAACTGAAGAGAAGGATTTGGGGAATAACCTCTTGGCCATGCAGGGAGTCCTTCCCAACTGCTGGCTGCAAGGCTGGAGGTGGTTGGGCTGCACCATGCTTGCTCACAGTGTGTGATCAGAATTAGAAACCATTATAACTGTAATGACTGAAATTGCAGAGTGATGCGTCTAGGCCTTTTGAACTCTGGATATGGCATTTGCATGCTAATATCTGAGAACAATTACCTCATGTCTCCTAAGGGAAGTGGTTGAGGCCCCATCTGTGCACCAGCAGGGCCTGATTTTCAGAAGCACTGAGCAATCGCCTATCCCAGGAAAAATCAGGCTGGAAAATAAACTGCAGATAACAATCTGGTACTGGCAGAGGAATAGAGTAGGTGGGACCTATTATGCTTTTTTCCATCTCAAAATTTTATGATTTGGCTGTATGTATTCACCTGATACGCTAGTTTAAAAAAAAATAAATCGTAATAATACTGTGTGATCAACCCACACAGCTCTGCTCCCCAGTCAGTTCCCACACCTTCATTCCCCAGCTTACTCAAAGGGTTTGGTTAGGGAAAAAAATCACAAAGAAACCACAGGCAGAGTGGATCACCACAACATGGCAATGACTGGGTTACAGATAATTAATTTTTTGGAGCTAGATTATCCCCTGCGTTTACACACCTGTCTGAAAGAGCAAGGCAGAACAGACCATCCTCCACTTGATGCTGAGGAACTACAACAAATGTGGCTCGAGGTGTGATGTCTGCGTCAGATCTCTCTTCTCCATGCCCCATCCCTAGAGCGGGGTGAGGTGGAGCACATCAGGGCTTCTTTGGAGATGGAAAAGGGGAATCAGAAAGTGCTCTGGGTGGGAGTAAAAGGTGTGACCTGCTTCCAGGGAAAAACAAGAAAAATACAACCCTCACTGACCAGTCCCGAGGGATTTCTTTCAAACAAAATGTCCGCATGTATCCTTTCAATCTAGCCTTGCACAACAAGTTCATGGCAGTTAAAGAGATCTATGGTCCAAGCATTTTGATAGCAGAAAATAAGCATCTTCAGAAGGCTGAGATAATGCAGTAACATCCTTTTGTGCCAGCCATGTCATGGTGAAAAGAAGCAGGTACACTGCAGACATCTTGTGACAGAAAGGGAGAGCAATGGATGCAATTATACTGTACTTTTTCAAGATGTTCTTGAACATATTGTCTTCTACCTACAAAATGTAATGGAGAGTAAATCAAAAATATGATCTGGATTGCCACCAGTATGTGAAAGTGTATCCATGGGATCATGCACATTAGCAGTTTCCCAGAAAAAGCCAATTATCCTAACGATGGAGTCCTAACTTGTTAATCATTCCGTCATGTGTCCTTTTATTTTCTCATCAGTAGTATTAGTGATCTTTTTTACTTCAGCTGCTGCCTTAAGGTAACGGAGTTGGAGGCTTCAAGCTTTCTTTCCTTCAGAGTATTTGTAAATGTGCTTTTCCTAACCAGATTGGGCTGTAGGTGAGCAGGGTAGTATGTTCAGAGCTACAAAAAGTGCTACATGGTTATTATGAGGCTGTTTACATGCATGGGGACATAAAATGTACTGTGTTGGTTTTGATCACTTGGAAGGATCTCAGTCAGTGGTCTCAGCTACTTCAGACAGAGGCACTCCTGCTTATCAGTGTTGTATTCCAGACACAATTCTTTCTCAATGTCTCAAGTGATTACAGCTGTAGTATTGCATGCAGAAAGCTAACCTGTGACATGTATACGTGTGATGCGTAAGGGATGTAGTTGTAATACCCAGCCTTTCTAAATCATTTCTAGAGCATGATATTTGAAAAGATCTGCAATAGTTTGAAAATAAAATAGATAATATTTTTCTGTTTTATTCCACAGCCTTATTTTCTGTGCTGTTCTGCTCTATGGAGAAAGCAATAGTTTGCAACAGTGAACCTATATCATCCACAAGTGAGATAGCTCAGGCTGCAGGTAAGGAGGTCTGGAGTTGTTTGCTTGCAAACCTTCAATTCCTTTTTTGGGCCTGTCAGTTTTACTTTGGAAATCGTAGTCTAGATACTGAGTATGGAAGGCAATAACACGGCTTTAAAATCTCAATGCACGTAGCATGGAATGAAAAAAGAAAATTGTTGCTAATCAGTTTTCTCTTGCATGTGTCAATGAGGAAAACAGAAGAAATAATATTCTTCTTAAATGAATCACAATATTTTAAATTCTTTTTCAGAAGAAGTTACAAGTAAAGAAAAGCAACCATCATTTACAATTTTTAAGGTTTTAAATTAAAAACAGAAATTCTTGAAGCTTTTTCCAAAATGCATTTGGATATAAATATGGTAAATTTTAGATTGGAAAATACTAGTTTTCTTTATCCTTTTTTCACTCTGTGTGCTTTATGAACTTTAGTAACACTCCCACTAGAAACTTGGTTGGACTTCTGATCAGAATGCCAAAGAAATTTAACATTAGCAGAAGAAGTAGGACTTCAGACTGGAAAAGTAAAAATATGAGGTAGGGGGTTCAGGTCTGCTGAGATTTTTGAGATCAGCTCAAAACTTCCCGAGAAAGTGGGTGGAGCACTGAATTGTTAACAAAAGAGTTAAATAAAATAAAATAAAAAGCAGCGATGTAGTAAAATAAAGTTTTTAAATGCAAAAGACTTCAGGGGGTGGCGAGCAGAAGATGGCTAAGGCAAATATAGGTCAACGAGTGCAACTTCAGTTTCTGAATTGGTACTGATAATGCCGTTGCAAAATACCTACAAAAGTCAAAATGGATTTTGAAGTACAGTTTCAACAAATTTTATTCTGTGATAGCATGTCAGGTTAACATTTCTTTAATAGAAGAGAGAATTCTGTGCTAGGCTTTTGACATTACTGTTTTGTAGACATTTTAGTCTGGAAACATAGCCTCGATGAAATTACTCCAAACTGTGCTCAAACCAGTTGCAAAATTGCACCCTAAGAGTGGTTATTAGTGATCTGCTGTCAAATTGAGTTATATTTAATATGACTCAACTGTGATCTGCCATGGGCCCAAGTACTAGTTAATATTTTCATTAATGACTTTACTCATGGAAAAGAGTCAATTTACTGAGTTTGTAAGTCATGACAGCTGAAAAATACAGCCAGCCCTTTGGAACACAGGATGGAAAGTCAAAATGATGACATTAGAAGTGTGATCTGAAATAAGTGGAAGGTTCTAGATGTTCTAAACGGACACAAACAAGATCAGTGGCACTACAGCAATACTCAGTTGCACAAAATAAGATGGTAACTGACTTACTGGATGTTTCACAGAAAAAGAGGAACATAATGTTTCTGCGGATCACAAGTTAAGCATAAGAGGGCAGTGCCAGAAAATATTCAAGAACACATAGGCACGGTACCTGTGAGATAATAACAGTGCCCTTCCAACTTGCTCACTTGCAGACAATCTAACTTTAGCTAGAATATGAAGCCTGGCTTTGGACACTATTTCAGGAACGCTATGGTCTTGGTAGCACAGCAGGAAGCGCTAGAGATCTAGAAGACGTGCTTTATGAGGAAAGATTAGAATATCGGGTTTATTTTACAGGGAGAGGACAAGAATGAAAAGAAAGGTGGTTCCCATCTTCAAATGTAAAAAAAGCTGTCACAAAGGAGATGAATCTTTCTCTACTTCCAGTAAGTCAAAACAAGAAATAACAAGCCTAACTGCAGCAAAGGAAATTTAGGTTAGATGCAAGCAAGAGATTTACAGTGGTATGAAGAAGAGTCCCATCTGCCGACATTAAAAAGAACAGGTTAGACCAACAACTCCTTAGAATTACATAAGCACAGCTGATCTTTCCTTTGGGCGAGCAATGGACTGGCATGATCTTAGAGCTCCTCTAGCACAGCTTCTTGTGTCGTAAGTCATGTAGGCTTGGATGAAACAATAATGTCTCAATGGGGGAAAAGACATTTTCTTCAAAAGCCTTCTGGCCACCTCTAGCTGCGTGCATTGACAATTCCTAAAGCCACCTAGTGCTAAGATTTCACTTTTACATTGTCACCTGAGTGTACATTTTGCAATAAATGTTTAAGAATTTACAGAAGAGTATCATATGGACATAAAACTTAAATTAGAATATATGTGAAATTAAAACTGATTGTAGAGGACAGTTGGGAGAACAAGTCACACTGACATACCCTGAATTATGTCTGAGTCTCACCTATCTAGCCTCTTAGGTAATTGTTTACTGTTTACTCTTCCCTGCAGGTAAGTGATAAAGCAAGTTCAAGTCTAAAAAGGAAATGAGAGAGGTTGCTAATGCCATTAGATTGTAGGGAGTGTTAACCTAGATTGGTCTATGCTTCTACACTAGCAGGATCGTGTGCTGCAAACAACTGCCCTACAGGAAGGAAATCAACTTTTTACGTGGGTAGATGGTGATAGGACAAGGGGGAGCAGTTTAAAACTAAAAGAAGGAAGATTTAGTTTAGATGCCAGGGAGAAACTTTTTCACTGAGAGGGTGGTAAGAGTGCGGGAACAGGCTAGCCAGAGAAGCTGTGGATGCCCCCATTCCTGAAGATAGTCAAATCCAGGTTGGGCAGGGCCACAGACAACCTGATCTCATTTCATGATTTAGTGGTTGACAACCCTACTTGTGGCAGAGGGCTTAGAACTAAATGATCTTTGAGGTCCCTTCCAACCCAAGCCCTTCTATGACTTTCCTAGTGCACCTAATGTTTATAGAGCTCATACTGGTGTAAAATCCTAAAACACTTTGTGATCCTATCCACATAGTATTATTGTCAGAAATGTGAGTACTGTTATCATCTTCCCACAAGCAGCTTATAAAAACAGAAGATGAAGTCCAGATATCTTCATTGCTTTTGAAATGTTTATCGACTTGTATGTAGACTTGAATTGAAGCAAATTCCTTCAAGTCATAGAAACAGAGATGTCTCTATGGATGTGAATGCATCTGCCAGGTATTGTAGAACAACCCCTGCTCTGGGGTTGTTCTTTCCTTTCATTTGCCCATCATGAAGCACAAAGCTCTCTACAGGAGGCACTGTGATTCTAGTGGTACAAAATGCTTTTGTTTCTTTTTAAAATGGTCACAAAAATAAAGAATTTCTAATGGCAACCTGCAAAGCTGCAAAAGCTGGACTGTGGTAACTGAATAGTGCTAGATTTTAGAAAAATAATGAAATTGTGAAGAAAAAAACCCTGTAAATACAATATAACGGATATTTCTAGCTTGACAGAAAAACAGATCCACCTATTTTGGCTTTTTCCAAGGAAAATTCAAACTTTTAGCCAACCCCATTCTTCTTATTGTCCAATGGGAGATACAGTCCTATTAGAAGGTGGATATAGGTAAGAGACTATGCCAAAGAAAAAAATATGTATATGTCAAATGAGTTTGGTCTATGCATTGCAAGTGAAAGGAAAAAACAGGGCATCAGTTTTACAACATTTTAATTCTCTTATTCTTCAGCTAAGTTTTGAATGAGTAATTAAAGAGTTGAGGGAAGAACTAGGATGGAAAACAGCTTTTTGTAAAAAAAAAAAACAAGCCAATGAAATAAAGTGATATTTAGACACAAATCAGCTTTAAAAGGATGTTCCAGCTTTTCTTCTACAAAGCCTATAAAACTTAAATGCTATGAAATATTTCCTTTGTTGTACTTCTTTTTATTTCAGTTTAAAGCAAAGTCAGAGGTACTCCTGATGCTCTGCCAAGACTGAGAAAAAGAATTTTAGGAACACCTGAACTTCCAGAGAAGTTCATGTTTGTTGCCATCAACAAAGCAGAAAGAAAAGGAGATCTGGTCATCCAGAATACAGCTGATATGAAATAAATACAGTAGCATCAGTTTTCTAAGATGACTAATGCTTGGTATTTAGGAAGGTAGCCACAAAAGGTTGGCTGCAGCCTGCTGAGACTGATCACCTAAGGGTTGTCTGTAGTCAGTGGAAGATTTGGGCTTGGGGGGACACAGGGTATGTGATTCGTGTGTTGGACAAGTCAGTAGATGAACTGCCAGTGGATTCTCTGCATGGCATTCTAGGAGGAATCAAAAACCTATGCAAAGCTCCAGTGTCAAACCAGATCTGATCAGTTTGTAGCGCTCATTTATAAGTGCTAACAATTAATTAACTCAGTGCTACTGAGTTTGTCTCCTATTACTTAGGACAAACCTCTCTCTATCTTGATGTCCAGAGAATTTCAATGCAAAATGAAAACACCTGGAGGATACCCTGAGTTAACAAGATGGTAATGCCTTATTGATGTTGCCAGGCCACAGCAAAAAAGATCTTGGCTGTCTAGAATGATTGGCACCTGGTACTGCCAACCTCAGGCACATGAAATGATGTGGGAGTTGGGTGTGTCAGGAAGCAAGGACTGAGCCTCATGTTGCTATCTTCTAAGGATAACTTGCTCTCTTCCTGATGCTTAATGGGAACTGGGATATGCCTAATCAGACCAAACAAAAGATGTAGAGATTAAACTGCACCATTAGTATGCAGTAATGAGATGACTGGGAAAGATCTCTCACATGCAACACCTTCATTTCCATGCTTAAATGATTTACTTCTTTATTAAGTCCACTTGAATCAGCATTTCAACCAGGGAAATTAAATGTATGTGGAAGAACAGTTGGCATCTTGACCACAAGCTGTGCTGTGGATGTGGATTTAAATGCACAAGCCTGCAGAGTTGGATATTACTAGTGAATGAAACGATAGAAAAAAAACCAACATTTACATATCCGTACTCTTGCCAAAAAGTCTTACAGAAATACTGCAAGGTAAATTGGGAGCATTAAAAAGAAAAAGCAGAGCACTTGCCAAATATAATTTTTTTCATGGCACTGCTGTTTCACTTCACAAAATAGACTATTGATTTTAGTAACATAGGAAGAGTGGCAGAATTATCTGCTCATAATTACAATCTTTGCAGCTTCAAGAATTTGTTGCTAGAATCCGACATTCAAGGGAAAAACAGATGGTCTGAGAAAAGCCCACATCTTCTCCCACTCCAGACAAAAAGCAGCCACATTTTGGCATGAAATATTCTATTTTCAGAAACTATTAAGAGGAAATTTTGCTTGTGATTTCTCTGCAGATTTTTAAATATTTCATCATCTTAGAGTCACCTCCTGGCTCATCTCCCCTGCACTGCAGGAGAGGAGTTAGGAGTGATGGCACTGGGGATAGCCCAGTGGTCGCTGTCTATGAACACACTGCTGATGGTGCTGCAATGGCACCATCAAGCAAGAAACTGCAGTCAGTTCTAATAAGGGATGTGAATAGGAGTTGACTGCTCCACATGAAAGGCTTTCTGTTCCAATTACTCACTGCTCAGCTATCCAACACACCCAAGGTTTTCAATTTGTAAGAAAAACACATTTTGATCTTGATTCTGGAAAGAGGGCTTGGGCAATTTGTTAATCATGTACTAATAGGATTGCCTCTTGTCGTACCAAATCATCCCGCTGGGTTTTGAGTGGTTTGCAGATTCACTGTGACGTAGAAACTGGAAACTTCTTTATACAAGGATTTTCTCTTTTTTCAGAAAAACCGCCTGAATTTTAAAAGGTGCTGCAACTTTGCTTTTCAACATTGATTTTAGTTGAATTGTCTCTGAAATAAAGATATTGGTAAAAATAATTAGGAAACATTTCAAGTTGGTTAGGGGATAAATCTTAACAGTTATCTGTATTCTTATGAAATACTTCAGATTCATATTTATGGAACTATGGACAGATAAACTAGCCTCCTTTTGTAAAACTAAATTGTAATGATACATGATGAGATAGTCAAGATAGACAAGAAGTGGTGCACAGAAAAGTTAGTCAGCGTGCTACAATAGCTGAATTGAAAGGAAAAAAAAAACAAGCAAACAAAAAACAAATACAAAAGGAGTCTTGTCTTTGGAATGTGAGCACCCCACTACCATCTCAGTGTTGACTGCATATCATGTCCTGTGGGGTAGAGAACAAGATTATCTGTGATTTGCAGAGAAGAGAGCTGGCTAGCCTGAATCCTGGTTTGCCCCAGGCCACACAAGGAACTTGTGGCACAGCAGGGACCTGTTTGGGGATGGCCTTAGTGCTCAGCTGTTCTTCCGAGCAGGAGACCCTCCTTGCCTGCAGTTTTTCCTCCCTTGCAGAGAGCGGCAGCTCAGATCTCCAGGCTGAACCTGATGGGAACTTCTCTGGATTCCCACCACTCTGCTTGAGGTCCATAATTTTTTATCTGTTTTCTGAGCTTTGGACTTGCCTGTTACTGGTGACACACTTGCATGAAAGGACAGAGGCTGTCCTGGATGACTTTTTGGGTGCCAAAGTGCTTGGCTGGGAGAGAGTTACTGGCTCATTTCTGTCAATCTGATGTATTTCTGTTCATCTTACAGAAGAAGTCTAAAAGGAGAGCCTGGGAGATGAGTGAATTTTAGAAGGTAGTTTAAGCTAGCAGTGGAAGATTTTTATAAAAAACACAGGTCATCGAGTGTTGAAGAGAATTATGAAATAAGGAGAAAATGCCACCAAATCACTATTTTGTCAGAAGGAAGAATTTGGTGAAGAGAGTGCAGCTCGCTGAGTAGCTGCTCAGGGATAGTAATCCCTGCAGCCTTTTGGACACCTCTGAACAAAATCCCAAGAGTGACTAACAGAAAGAGGCTGCATTCATTGCCACAACATTTGCTGCAGAATTATTGCTAGATGAGAGAAGCACATCCACGTTCCTTGGAGCTGGTTTGTCAATGCACAGCCATGGTTACATTTGAATAGGGCAGCCAAACATAGCTGGAATTTTTTTTTCCAAATTGATGTTGTTTTCCTTCATTTATTTACAGGCTGGGATCACACGTTGTTGGTAGTGGAGGGGCACTACTCTAGTAGTAGCACTACTATGCCTCTAGTAGGAGGCGTAAGTAGGAGGCAAAACCAGTAGCTTTACCTTCCTGACCCCCCCATATACTGAACTTCCATGCCCACTCTGCCTGAGCTGTGCAGCATTTGGCTTGTCTGTTGGTGGCTGGTGGCAAACCTGTGTTTACCTTGAAGTGTCAGTGCTAACAGTTCCCTGTAGTGTAAAACTTTATCTCCTTAGCCCTCTATTTCTAAAGATACGGTTTTCTTTGTATTTCTCATTTTCCTGACCCTTTATACATGGTGATACTAGACAAAACTCAGTGAGGATATGGTACAATTGCAGAAGTAGTCAGTTTATCTGATTGTATTTGTTTTCCCTTGCTGTTCTTTAAAAATAACGACGTGATTTGTAATACTTGCTGTAGCCTGGCAATATGTATAGCGGCAACAGTGCAGATTCAATCTGAGATGAAGCCATCATCCTCCACTAATCAGGGTGTGGGAGAGGCATGCAAGCAACATGTTCAGCCCATTTATTCAGTTATGTAATGGCCTTTTAAACATTTTCCATTTATGGTCTCTATTTAATTTACTGTAAGTCACAATGTAAATTCAAGCCATAACATATACCAGACAGCTCAGCCATAAATCAGGTGAGCCTCTGTCTTCGTATATTTATTCTTTTATGAACTAACAGAATGTCCATGACCTGTCTTTTAAAACGAGGCTAGAGAAAATAAATCATTTTTGTTACTGCATAGAACAAACCTGTTCAGAGAGACTGAGTCTTTGCCCACAGCGAATGCAAGAAAGGCTTAGAAATTTCTTTTTTAAAATATTTTCACTCACCTTTTGTGTTCTCTGGCTTCTGTTGTGCTTGAAAGAGAAAATGTGGAGAAAATCACTTCTGCAGTATAGGTTTCAAACTTCCCAGTGTCGGGAGCTTGGGAAGGCTCTTTTTGCAAGATTTCCAAGTGTCTTGTTAAAGGAGATTTGGATTGGTGTCTGAATTAGGATAGTAACTGAACTAAGCAAAACCTTAGCTCTACTGTTAACAAGTTATAGCATGAGTTTCAGTCGTGTGTGTTTCCTTGTTCATCTCTACTCTAGAGATTCTCTCTCCACTTGGCTTTTCCAGCCAGGATCAGCCCAGCACATAGTTGAGAATGAATCATTTTCTATTGAAGGTGTCGATTAGCGTGTCACAATATTTGAGCATTTCTCTGCATCCCTCCTGCCTGCAGGCCTGCCCCAGAGCACCAGCCGTTCCTATGGAGCCTTGGGAAGTGCAGCCCAAATCCATGGAGGCAGCCAGGCCACAAAACCAGCCCAGTCCCTCTGATGCATGGCTGGCATACACATCCCACATGGCTCCACACTGGCTGGCCGGGGCTGCTGCAGCCCCCTGATTAGCAGGACTCATCTCTGATATCGTTAGGTTGCTCATTGCCACAGTGGCTGGGCTCACATGTGGTGCTATCTGGTTCTCTGGCGGAAGTGCTGGTCCCTTTGGGTAGACCTCATGTCCACGAGGGAATTGACCCTGTGCTGCCTCCTGGGAGCCTCAGGCAGGGCTGAGAAGGGGTCTCAGAGGTCTTGGGGGAGACATGCTGAGGTAAATGTGCCACTGGGAAGCACAGTGGGGAGAAGCTGGACAAATCCTTTCCAATGCATGTGGGAAAAGCATGGTTCTTTGTGGTTTGAAGTGCAGACTGACAATATTTCTGTCCAAAAGACTCATCCTGAGGTCTGTTGGCTTAAGGGCGCTGTACAGAGCAAGAGTAGAGTTTCTGAGCCTATTCCTGCATTAATGAAAACAGAGTGTACCTATATTTCTTCTCTGTACTGACTTTATCTGATGGAAATCTGATGGGTCTGGTGTATTTGCGAGAGCCTTGTGTGCATTGTTCTGCTGTTTGGTTTTGATAAAATGTGGTATTGTACTTGATGTTCTCTAGCTACGTCAAACCTTGCTTCACAGCTAATGCATGGCATTAGTCCATACCACAAGTTGTGCAATGCTCTGCAGCAAAAATATTGATGCTTCTTGGGGATTAACAGTGTTTTTTCAGTGTGAGCTTGATGAAAGAAGTGAAGGCAGAATTGGAGGAAGAATAGTTTTGCTACAGAATTGATTTTGGCAAGTTAATTATGGGGGGAAAAGACCATATTTATTCACCCTTTGAAGCATTATACATTATACATTCACCTGTTTCAATAAACAATCTTTAAAAAACAAAACAAAACAAAAACAAAAACCAACCCAACTTTTCAATTTGAAGTTGAAGTAAAACACTTCAGGAGAAATAAAGAGCTAAAAATGTTTGGATGGACACCCTTCAGAGAACACATCTAACCAGGAACAGTGAAGAGAATGACAAGTACTTCTACAATAGGCCATCTTTCAGTGGAGGTTCTCAAAAAGTCTCATGAGTTTGGGGCATCCCAAATCAGCACATGTTTCTCTTGGCAGAACAACCTCCTGTAATTTGGCTGCAGCGAAGAGAGTCATGACAGAGGTGGATGTGGTCAGCTCTGCACAGGATAGGTACTAGGTCACAGTCACTCTCTGAACTTCTTGTGGCAAGTAAATGTGTATGTGATGGCTTCGGTTGCTATGTCTAAACGACTTAATGAAACAGTGTTGTTTATGACATGACACTCCCAGTATGCTTTTTACCAGGCTTTCCAGTGGTTTCCAGACACATTTTGGGACCAGCTGCTCCCCCTCAAAGACTGTGCATGGTTTGGGCTGAAGGTACAATGTACACATCTCTTTCCTGCCTTGGCAGCTCCAAATTTAAGCTGCTCCTCTCATTTCCTGGCCAAGGAGGCCCCATGCTCTGATCACGTTGGGGAAGCAGCCCTGCTTGCACGAGAGACGCCTCCACTTGGGTAGCAGCAAAATAAAGCTCACACCCACCCTTTGGACTCTGAATCATGTGCTCTACTCATTCACACCAGGCTGATCCAAGAGATTAGCCATTCTAACTGGCAGCCACACCTGTCTGCTGGGGGTTGTTGCCCTGTCACGAGGGCAACGGGGCAACAGAGGATCAGTTTCCAAAGGCTCTTCAAGGCGCAGGCTGATAAGCCCACATGAATGGCTGCTTTGCTTTTGGTTTGTTTTACCATGCCTTGGAATGTGGCAGCAATTTGTGACCCCTCAGCTGCAGCTAGATCAAATTTGAAGCGCTATTTCCTATGTTTCCAATGTAAACTCTGTGAGACCAGCTGGCTTTTAATTGTTATAAATTGTTATATTTCAGAGAGCCTGGTCTCTACTGAGAGTAGCAGTTACTACGCTAATTTAGTGCTACTACCATTAACCATAACAATAACAACAACAGTGAGCACCCTCATGAGCCAGACAATGAGTTTATTAGATGCCACAAACACCTTTTATCATGCAGCACAAATGCTTATGTCATACTGCCTGCATGCCTTGACTCTTTCTAAAACCCATGCTGTTGGCTTCCTTCCAGGGTGTTCCTGCGTGTCCATGGCATGGCTGCAGGCTCAGGGCTGCACAGGCCAGCCCAGAGCTGGGCCATCCAAGTCCAGCAGGTAAGGAAGGGATGCTCCCCCATTACGCAACAATTTATTCTAGCAAGATCACTCCATCTCAGTCTAAAACCAACACTCATACATATTAGAGGAATCTCTACCCACCAAAGTTTGCATGTGGTGTTTTTGCTTATTAAATTCCCGAGTCCTCGGGTCATCATTTGCATTGTGTATCTTCCTCTCTTGGGCTGACAGTGTTGCAGTATGAAAACACTGAGGCTAATTGTTTTGCTATTACAAAGGCTTCTAGAAACAAAGCAGGTTTGGAAAATAATTCAGAGCAGGTGCTCTGTGCTGGGGAAGTTCAACTGTCCAAGTAACAGATACCGCAGAAGGTTACCAGCTCTGGTATTTGGTTATACTAGTCTCTAACTCTTTCAAATCTTCACTAATGGATTAGGTAGCTTAGAAAACCTCCATGGCTATCTTTCATATCTAAATGCTATGAGCATACTGTTAATTTACCCGTTGCCTAACTATGAATGTTCTTCTGCAGCTAGGTCTGGCTTTATTTTACTGAATTGTTTTACAGACATTAGTATAATTAGGAGGCATGGCTTCAAAACTATGTTTAAGCACTGAGGATATGTTTTCTGAAATGAAAATGGGAAATACTCAAAGTTCAGCAGAGATTTTTTCAAATTATTAGTCTTCCTCCTTCCCTTTCCCTTTCCCTTTCCCTTTCCCTTTCCCTTTCCCTTTCCCTTTCCCTTTCCCTTTCCCTTTCCCTTTCCCTTTCCCTTTCCCTTTCCCTTTCCCTTTCCCTTTCCCTTTCCCTTTCCCTTTCCCTTTCCCTTTCCCTTCCCTTTCCCTTCCCTTTCCCTTTCCCTTTCCCTTTCCCTTCCCTTCCCTTCCCTTCCCTTCCCTTCCCTTCCCTTCCCTTCCCTTCCCTTCCCTTCCCTTCCCTTCCCTTCCCTTCCCTTCCCTTCCCTTCCCTTCCCTTCCCTTCCCTTCCCTTCCCTTCCCTTCCCTTCCCTTCCCTTCCCTTCCCTTCCCTTCCCTTCCCTTCCCTTCCCTTCCCTTCCCTTCCCTTCCCTTCCCTTCCCTTCCCTTTCCATCCCGTGTAAATATACTCCCTTATTATGACTTCAGTAACTATTTATCCCTAGATTGCAGTAAGAGAAAGAAGAACTTTATAATAGAATAGAATTGAATAAAATAGAATTAAGGTTGGGAAAGACAACTGAAAGCATGTAGTCCAGCCACCAACCCATTACAACCATACCCACTGACCATGTCCCTCACTGTCACATCTCCACATTTCTTGAATACCTCCAGGGACAGTGACTCCACCACCTCCCTGGGCAACACGTTCCAATGCATTACCACACTTTTGGAGAATAAATTTTTCCTAATGTCCAACCTAAAAAGAGAGGAAGCTGAACATTCCATTGCCAGCCAATTTCCTAGTAATTCTTTGGTGCTCATTTTATGTTTACTTTAAATCTGGCTCATAATAGAGCATGCTCATAATTTTATAATAATATCTATGTATACATTGTATTTCATCAGTGCAAGAAATGAGAAATAGTCACACTTAGTATCTGACCAGGCAGATGACATTAAATAAAGGGGATAGTTTTTTTTAAAAAATCCCCAAACTCTTATGGAAATGAACATTTATCTCTCTTCCTGCTATGATACTTATATGAATAAACAGGAATTACTTTGTACTTTTTTCATTACTAGATTGTTTTGCAGAATTATATATATTTAGTTAATTTGTGAGTTGCAGCCAGGGATTTCCTAGATGCTGGGCAGTGACTTAGTAATTCACTGTGCTGCAGTGACTCTCACATTAACCCCCTACATGTATACACTTGCAGCTCTGTCAGTGTTAGTAGCTAACTGATGGAGTAAATGAGGTAAAATTACTGCATGTGAAGAGTTAATGAAGAGCTGTTAATATACTCTGCAATCACCATTTAGTGTACTGCTCAATTATTTACCTGTGAAGAGAAGCTTTCAGCCTGATCAGAGGATAACTCTATGGATCATTTCTCTTTTTAAAGGCTTGTTACTTTAGCATTCCTTCATAGACAGTGTTGTTCTCCATAAAAATACATGACAGCAGTCTGGTAGAAATGATCACTAATTATTTAGTGCTTTTGGAGTATGCATTTAAATGCATGCATACTGCATACATAGGTGTGCCTACTTTTTAATTGCTAGTTATGAAATATATGTATATAGATGCTTGTGTGCTATGTGAATGGATGTATTTATTCATCTTTTTCAGAAAGTTTTTCAGAAAGGAATTCAAATATTTACACTGGTTTTAGGAGTATCATAAAATTAGCTTTCTTACTAAGTAGCTTGTTTTCTTTCTAGAGGTTATGAATCACGTTTTATGTTTCCTAACTACCTAGAAGTAGTTCATGAATAATCAGTCATGCAAAGCTGTCACACTTGGTTAAATAGCTCAGTCTTGTTTTTACTGCTTCAGTCCTTTATATCTTTAATTACCTTTATTTAGCTGATATAAATCACCTTAGAATGCATGCTCTCCTAAGCAGCCCTGCTTTCTGCACGTATTCTGCAAAGTACTGATTGCACATCTGGATGAAGGGCAAAACAACACCTGTATCTCTTTTTCTTTGGCATAGTTCATCTTTTAGAACATCTTTTTCATACTTTAAGTCATTTTATCTACAATGACTCCTTTTCTTCTTGCCTTTTTTTATGACATATTTCACTGCATTAGTATTCTTGATTGTCTTCTCATGTATACACATTTTGGTTTATGCAAAGCCCCTTTAAGAATGTTGTCTTTTCCAGCACCTACTCTATTGGAATAAGCTGCTGTGGAAGCTTCTTTGACTCAATCTGCAATTGGATCTGCACTGCTCCATGCCTAAAGAGCTTAGAATCCCAAGCTCCCCTATAAATAGCTAGTCTCTAGCTGATAGAGGGATAACCTATGTTCAAGAAAATAATTCATTCTGAAGAATTTTGATAACTTCAACCATAACTTCAATGTTACTGTCATAATAAATGTTTGCAAAAGCCACTTGGTGACCTAACTTACTCAATCAGGTTGTAATGAGAAAGCGATGATGTGTTAAAGTCATAGCAACTAGAAAAGCTCGTTGATGGCTGCCAAATACACACTTTGTCTAATATGAATGTCACTTTCCATTTATTTTCTCATAATCTATCTGTCATAGTGAACAGACAGATTTGCTATAATGGCTAGGTGTCTGCAGATTAAATGTGATTACTTCTCCAAAATGAAAGGAGTGCATCTTCTTGAAAAAACTTAATTAGGCTCTGAAAATTGTCTTGCAAATCTCCAAAGGAAAGACAGACAAAAAAAAAAAAAAAAGAAAAGAAAAGAAAAACCCACACAAAGAAGATAAACTAGCTGAATTATTTCAGGATGATAATTTAGTTTCCTTAATTTTTTGCATACGTTTTAACTTCTGTTCAAGGACTACAGCTGATTATATATATATATGTATATATTTATATGTATGTATGTATGAATATAAATAGATGACTGTAGCTAAGCAGATGAAGCCAAGTGTCCTGTATTCTTAATCCTGTAACAGGCTTGTTACTAGGGACAAGATAT
Organism: Tympanuchus pallidicinctus; assembly: GCF_026119805.1. Lineage (NCBI taxonomy): Eukaryota > Metazoa > Chordata > Aves > Galliformes > Phasianidae > Tympanuchus > Tympanuchus pallidicinctus. The sequence continues at coordinate 18,082,948 of NW_026294747.1, forward strand.
TTATTGTTTCTGTGTTTTGGACAAAGTATATGTGAAAATTGCAGAATCACAGAATTATAAAGATTGAAAGGGACCTCTGGAGATCATCTAGTCCAACTCCTCTGCTAAACCAGGTTCCCTACAGTAGATTCCTACAAACTTTCTCTCTCCCATCGTGCCAGTACCCTCAAGCTTTCATCTTGTTTTCAAAAATTTCCCTTGAACCTTCCAGTTCATGAGTAATATAGCAACATCTATAAAAACAAAACCTACCATGAAAATCTCTGCTAAGGAATAGCTACATAACGATAAACACATCAACAAGTCATTAGCACCCTAAGCTTCTGATGCATCATCTGACATCAGTGATGCTTGCAATCGGACTGGCAGGAGCTGCTGTTCTGGCTGTTCTTGCTTTTTCAAATTCCTCTTTGCATGTTCACTGCCAACTGTACAAAACTGATACGCCTTTTTGATGAAACAAAGGGAATATTATTGGACAAGCTGCTGATTACAATATGTTATTATTTGCATATCTAAATGCTGGCTTGTTAGTAAGTGCTGTAGGCCTGGGAATGGGTGGGTTTCTGTTAAAGTGACTCAGATGGTAGCTTTGCCTAGTATGGGAGTTTTAGTGAATAATAATGACCAAGTATCCTTCTGTTGTATGTATGCAGAAAGATAAGAGCTACTCTTTCCAGTGCAGAGAGACCATCATCTCTCAATATATAAAGGAAGTTTTGCTCTAATGTTTATCTTTCTTAGCGTCTTGTATAAACATAATTGACTTTTTTTTCATCTTAGAAAGTTCTGTTAAATTTTCACAGAGCTTTTCCTCATTTTCTAACCATGTCTGGAGATTTGGAGATCTAAAGTTATCACAACTCACAAGTTTTGAAAACATTCGAGTCTGCTTTTTTTGATTTTTCTAATGCAAATGTGTTCCCTTTTGTAGGCCGTGGACAATGCAGCTAACAAGATCATTTGTGCCCTAGATTTGCACATATTACCTCTTTAATTGGGATTTAGTTTCAATGTTTTCTCTTTCATTTTATTCCCTACTTATTTACCTTTTATACCATTGCTCCTCTGTCCACCTTTTAGCAATAAATAGCACTATTTCTTCTAATTCCCCTTCTCCAGTTCCTGGGGCTCTTCCAACATGCAAGTATTATTCCTCATGAGTTAATGAAATTGCTATCTAGCACATTATACTAGATACACCATTACTAATAGTGTAGGTAGTGCATTACTACTAGAGCAGATAAACACCTACTGCTTATTCATTCCCTCTAAACTAAACCATACATTCTCACTCAAGAATCTGACTTGGGTAGAGCAGCTCCAGGTACCCACTCTCCGAAGGGAAAATCCCAGGTAAAATTCAAAATGTCCCAAACTCTTTATGACCTGTAGACCTGCTTCTTGTAAAACAAGTGTTTCCCACCCTGGAACTTCAGGTGCTTTTCATGGTACTCCAGGCTTTGGAGATCATCCAAAGCTTCTTTGGGAAGACCTTTGTGACATATATTCTTGTGCTGGGGGCCTGGGCCTGCATGCAGTACTCCACATAGGATCTCAAGAGGGCAGAGCAGAGAGGCTACCCCTCTTTTGATGCAGCCCAGGATGCTATTTTCCTTCTAGGCTACAAGAGCACACTGCTGGCTCACACCCAGCTTTTTGTTTACCAGAACACCCAAATTCTTTTCCACAGGACTGTTTTCAATGAGTTCTTCTCCCAGTCTTTAGACGTATCTGGGATTGCCATGACCCAAGTGCAACACACTGCATTTGGCCCTGTTGAACCTCATCAGATTCTTGTGGGGCCACATTTCAAGCTTGTCTAGATCCCTTTGGATGGCATCTCTGCCTTCTATTATATCAACTGTACCACTCAGCTTGTTTCCATAAGCAAACTTGCTAAGGGCATGTTCAGTCCCACTATGTCATTGATCAAGATGCTGAAGAGCACTGTCCAACACCAATCCAAGGAGGATACTATTCATAAATAGTCTCCACCTGAACATAGATCCACTGATCACAATACTCTGGCTGTGACCATCCAACCCACTATTTATCCACCAAATAATCAGACTTCAAATCCATATTTCTCCAATTTAGAGATAAGGATGTGGTGTGGGACTATGTCAAAGGCCTTGCACAAGTCCAGGCAGATGACATCAGTTGCCCTTCCACTGATACCGTCACTCCAGCATAGAAGGCTTTTAGATTGATGTTCCACGATTTTCCCAGGCACAGAGGTGAAGCTCACCAGCCTGTAGTTCCCTGGGTCTTTTCTTCCTTTCTTGAAAATGAAAGTAATGTTTCACTTTTTCCAGTCACCAAGGATTTTGCTTGACAGCCACGACTTTTCAAATATGATGGAGAACGGCCTGGCAACCACATCAGCCAGTTCCGTCAGGATCCTGGGATGTATGTCATATGGCCCCGTATGGTTGTACACATTGAGACTTATGAGGTGGTCTCTGAGTTCCTCTGCTCTTACAGCGGGAGACATTTTGCCCCCTAGTGACTGCCTAGGGGTTTAGGGATATGAGAGGCATGGAAAACTTGACGGCCAGTGAAGATCGAGGCAAAGAACTCATAGAATACCTCAGCCTTCTTCATGTTTGTTGAAGCCAGTTCTCCCTTCTCATTTATCAGAGGGGGTACACTCTCCTTTGCCCATCTCTTCTGACCAGTGTTCCTAGAGAATCCCTTTCTGTTATTTTTCACATCCCATGCCAAGTTCGGTTCCATCTGTGCCTTGTCTTTTGTAACCCCATTTCTGCATGTCCAGGGGACATCCCTGTATTCTTCCCAGGCTACCCATCCATGCTTCCACTGCCTGTATTTTTCATTCTTTTCCCTCAGCTTGGCAACTGGGCCATTGCTCAGCCACTCTGGCTTTCTACCTTCACTGCTTGATTTCTTATGCTTGGGGCTGAAGAGCTCTCGTGCTCAGAAGGGTATCCTTGAAGAGCTACCAGCTCTGTTATATGAGGATGTTGTATGACTGTTGCATAGTAGACACATTCAGGAAGACTGTAGGAGATTTCTGCCCTTGGTCTGACAAAGCTAATCAACATTTTATGGTATATTCAGCATTTCATCTGTCCTTGGGTTGCTAGAGCAATTTGGAGAAGTCGCTAGGTGAGTACTTTTACAGATAACCCCACATAGAAGTGAGAGTACTAGGCTGATGATGGACAAGTTTATTGTAGGAGTGCAACTTTTAAAAGATAGTTGAGATAGAGCTGCTGTGCAGGGGTTGTTGTAGAGCAGATGAAGAGACAATCTCTGTGGATTGCAGCTGCTTTCAAATTTGCATCTCCTTCAGCCACATGGCCAGAAGGCATTTTCCAGCGCCAAACTGTACTGCAGAAAGCTAGCATCAGCATTCTCCTTTATGTTTGCTTGAAAATGACTACTGTAAGGTGGAGGGAGTAGGAAAAAAATAAAATGTGGATAAAACTTGGTTGAGAGTGGTGAAGAGAGGACATCACTCTTACATTTCTGATGTGTGACCATTCCTGCTTGCTGGCAATCTAACCCATCCTAACTCTCCATCTGGATATGCTTGAAGACTGGCCTCCCCAGTTCCTGACTCAAAAATAAAAATGACACTAGGGTGCTGTGCCATTTTCTGCAGCACATCGTTGTTGCAATATGGGTCCAGGGAGAGAAGAACACAGGAAAGCCTGAGCTTCAGGAGGCTGTGGAAGTAGTACAACTTGTGGAATTCCTTTATGCAAACAAAGACCACTTCAGTTGGACTTTCTTCTCCCGGTGCAGTTCCAGGGCTGACTGATGAACTGAGCTAGGCCAGCTGAGTGCCTCAGCTGTGGGGCTGAGGTAGTGAATAGGTAGGTTGCCTGGGCCACTGATTGTTCTGCCCACAAGCTGTGCTTGTGTGTATAACTGAGGGAGTGGATGTGGCCACTAGTTTCCCCCTGTGCTGGGAGACAGTACCTTCTTGAGAATGTCTTTGTGCTCTTGTGATATGTGAGCAGCCCAGTAAGAATACAGAGCGGGTGTCCTGAGTGTGCTGCAGAATTAACAACAAGGTAACCGTCTCTACAGGCATTTGAGTGCTGGGACAGGATGTGAAGGTACAGTGATATAAAATAGCGACTGTTGGCTTACTGTGCGTGTGGTAGAAGGCTTGGGTAGTTCTAACTAGAGAGCAAGTCCTCCAGGCTCCTCTGTTGCATGCTGAAAGTTTAGGGGTGTGGAGAGCCAAGCGCTCCTGAGTTTTCCTCTCCCCTAGGATCCCAAGGAACCTATTTTCATGGTGCCCTGCAGGTGCCCTTGTGTTAAAGCTGAGTGAGCAACTGGAAAGTTGAGTTTTCAGAGCTGAGCATGTGGCAATCCTACGGGCAACATGAGCATAGCCAGCTTGGGCCTGGTGAGCCTCTGGGAGAGAAGGGTGTGGATGCCGTGATCTTGTCTGCTGGGTAGATTGAGTAGGTGATGTTGCCCTCTAGTGACTGCCCAAGGAGAGAGTAACTCTCTTGCAACTACCAAGGATATGCTTTTGATGTTGTTTAAGACCTATGGTGATGAAGAGTTCAAGTCTTTGGTCCTTGTTTTCCTTTTGACTGAATACAATTATTGCTTATCGCTAACGCCACATTAAATCGTTCAAGCATAACAGAAGCTTAGTGAAACACTGGGCTTTGTGAAGTTTGAGTTTTGTCGATCAGGCTTTTTATTTTTTTCTCTGAAGAATTCTGTTCTTCTGAAGGATTGGTACAAGAGAAACTAAAAAATACACAGCTATCTAAGTCCTTTTAGAAAACGATCTTCCCTTATTGAAATAAGTATTACATTTTCATACAAACCTGCTCACCCCTGTTATGAGTATCTCCTTACCATAGAAGTACCTGAAATGTAGGTTAAAATACATAGCAACTACATCTATTCCCTGTACTTACTTAGTGGGTCTTGCTTAACTTTTTGGGAAGCCTTTTTGATTTCTTGCCATTCAACTTGGCTAGAAAAATGAATTTGGATCAAACGTTTTATGAGTACTGTTACTTATGCAGACTGCATCATTTTTTGAATGGAGGAGGTGAATCACTGTATGAGTGCAGGAATGACTTTATATAAAAGACTGATAATCACTAAGTTTCCGTTCAAAAGAGCTCTAATGTTCCTTTTCCCCCTCCCCCATTTGCTGAGTCTCTTGGCTGGCTTTTCCTGAACCCATCTTTTCTGTAGAGATGATGTTGTTTACTCCTACTCTCCTGTGTCTGTACAGCTTTACTTACTGCTCCTGTATGCGAGCATGACAATTTTTACAGTACTGCTTTCACTCGCCTCCTACCTTTCTAAGAGAGACTCTGCTGTGAGATCTATCACACATGTATATACTCATTAACTGTTGCTCTTGGATTGCAGTTGGGTTTTACTGTTTGATATTTCTTCTTTGGGAAGAGAGGTCTTTGGCATTAGGACCGTTTCTTTTTTATCATTATTATTTTCATGTTCTCTTCTTACTAAAATTATGTCAGTGGTAAATAAAAATTCCAGATAACCAAAGGTCCAAAAATGCTATTAGTATCCCTGGGTGTTCACCTTTATTTTTTTTCTTGGCCACAGCCACAGGTGAAGGAGTATGAGAATGAGGGGGTGAGCATATCTTCCCTGTTCTCTGCAAAGGAGCCACTGCTTAGAGCTGCAGTGCTTCTTCCTTGTTTGCAGAATGCATGAAAATGGCTAAAGATGCTGGTAAACATAAATATTTCTCTTTGTATTAAATCCACACCCTCCTTGCCTACAAATGCTTAGGGAAGGGCTGTCCTGCTCTGCAAACTGTGCCCAGCTCTCTGCCTACAGGTGAAAGGAGAAGCAGGGAGCCTTGGAGATGGGAGAGGTTGAAAGGGGCAGTGAAAAGAGGGGCAGTAAAGGATATAGGGAAAAGAAAAGGAAAAGAGAGATCCAGCTTTCCAGTTCCACTGGATTTTTTTTTATCTCAGTACTGCACTCCTCTCTCAAAGCATGGAAGTGAAGGCAGCCCATCTACAGAGAATGAATGAGCAGAAGGGAGACAAAAAGAACAGAGAAAAAGTGTGTTGGAAATAGGGCAGACAAAAAAGCAGGTATGTGTCACAAGATACCCCAGCATCTTATCTTTGTTGTCGCTTGCAAGTGGCCATCTGAAATAGTCAGAGGGCACTAATTAGATTAGCAACAAGAATTCAGTGGGAGGAAAAGTGGGACAATCTGCTTATATTATGCATGTCAGCACATATGACCTCTGTGCTAATTCAGGGCGTCTGTTTTGCCAGTCCTGGGTGTTCCTTCAAGCTGACAGAAAAGTGCTCTGGGTGCAAATAGATGTGCTTAATTAGGAGCAACACCAATCTGTACTTTACTGCTTACAGATCTCAATTAAAAGATGGTTCAAAATGTGCTAGATCCTGTACTAATAAGTCTTGTATGAACAAGGCATCCAGCCTGCAGAACCTCCCCACTGGGAGGATGAAGTGAGGAGTGAAATACAGGGAGCTGCCTCTGTTTATTTGGTGTTCAGTGTCCTCAAGTAAGGCTGTTGGTTATTAAAGTTAAGCTTGTGCTTTGATCATACTTTTGTGTGTGTGTAGGTACTGCATGTAAAGCGTTTGGTGTGGACGGAAATCATGTAAGGATGAAGGCTCTGTCTTTTAAGTACTAACATGATTAAAAGTTTTTTGTTTTTTTTTTTTAGTAGTACACATTGTGAATGGGTTATTTTTATATATGGATGATACTCCTGAAAAATCCTGAATGAATTCATGTTGTAGTGGAGGAGGAGAAAGCAAGCCTATGAGCTGAATAGGTCTGTTCAGAAGCTGCTTTGCACGAGCTTAGGACAGTGGGTATTAAACAATATTATTGACAATCTCTCCTGTCTTGTGGAGCTTCTGGATCTCCCTTCAGCATCCTCTGCCTGATTCCTTCTGGGAAACGGTGCTCTCTAAAGATGTGCCTCCTCATCCATCAGCAGAGAACAGTTTCCATGTGTTCATTGTCACCCCTCACACACCTATTAGAGAGGGTACAGGTGCACCACACCTACATCATACCCTGCACATGAATTCCTGCTTGAGCAGGTGAGGGATCAGAGATTTATAGCAGGATGTCTTGCTCCTATGTCCTTTTTGCTTCAGGAAAAGTGGGGAGCAGATATTCTTTAATGAATAATAATTTATATAAAGAATTATTGGGGGAGGTGCTATTCATGTGGCTTATCCTAGTGCAAAAACTGGAAAAATTTCCTTCTAGGTGCTCACAGTCTTTGTGTGTTGTTTTTTTTTTCTTTTTTGTTTTTCATTTGCTTGGAATTGATTGATATTTGTTGGCTTGCTTCTTTGCTCTAGTTTGTCTCCTCTTTTTAAATATCAAGTAGTGCTTTAAGAAAGTGGGTCTTCAAAGTATGTCAGCTGAGTTCTCCATCCACAGGCCTTCTGTGTTCACCAGTTTTCATATTTATTTATTTATTTATTTATTTATTTGGTTCCTAAAGGTTTTGGTTTCATGGAACAGAATCAGCTCTCAAATTCTCCTAAAGGCCAGTGATCAGCTAGGATTTGCTTAATGTCTCTTTCCAGTCATCAGTTAGGAACTGTTCTAAAATGTCCAGCTGTAAATTCACAGTGAAGCAAGCCTTCACCCTCGACTATTCCTGTTATCAGGCTTGTCAGAACTTCAGTTTCTAAGTTACCAACACAGAATCAGTCTGATTTCTTATAAGGAGGCTTTAATTTACTCTTTCCTTCCTTTGGCCCTTTGAACATCAAGGAAGTAACTTTCTCTGTGTTATTGCAGGTATTTAATTACAAATTGTTCATGATTGTATCTTTTCTCTCTATATTATAACTATTTCAACTTGCTGATTCTTTAATGTTTTTCATTTGTGGGTTTGGGGATTTTTTCTGTTCCTTTTTTTTTTTTTTTCCCTACTTCCTATGCAAGATAAATTTGTGTTACCTGGTTCTAAAGTTCTAACCTCAAACATTGTATTTGGATCTACAGTTACTTTTATTGGTTAAAATACCTTCCTTATTTCAGATAGGTGCTGTGCTCAGCCAACACGAAGTAATGGAGAAATACCAAAAAGTTTGAGAGTTAGGAAAAATTCTAGCTGTCCATCGGTGATGTTCTATGTTTTCAGGATATATTTCATGTACCAGCTAGTCTGCCAAGCAGCCCAAAACTTTTCTGCACAAAAAAAAAAAAAAGTTGCCTTCTTTCTTATTGTTCTTGCTTTGACAGTAATGTCAGTGGGAGGAATAAAGAATGATCTGATGGTCTGTACTGGAGAGTTTATATTCCAAGCACAAGATAAGAGATGTCAGCTGTTCACAGATGAGGAAAATAACAAGCTGTCAGCAATGTAAAGAATATTTTTTTTTCAGTAAGAATTGCAGATAATGAAGATAAATTAAATTTTTTCATGACGTGATTTTTTTCTTCATGTTATATTTGGAAAAAAAAAAACACCAAACGCAAACAAACAAGAAACCAAAACACAGCAGATAAGAGTAGGTTATCCACGACCTTTCCAAGGAAATCAGAGCTCAAGGATGGATAGCTGCTACGGTTGTTCTTTGCACATTTTCTATTTGCAAGGAATAGGTCTGTGCAGGTAGAAGTGGGAGCAGAACTTGGCTGAAAAACCTTGATGACTGGTGAGGGTATGCAGAAGAGCAGGACTTGTGCTGTATTTGCATAACTGACGGCTTGAGGGTGGGAGGGGGAACAACAGAAAACAACATTTTCAATTATAAACTTAAAAAAAAAAAAAGTGCACAAAAACACTGAGATAGGGATACCTTTAATCCTACATGCTCAGTCACATGATGGGACAGGACCACACTTTGAGGCAATCTGATTTTCTTCCCATAGATTTAGGATTCTGCTGTGATTCCCTAATTGCTGTGGAATGTTGATAATAACAAGCAGGGTATTATCGCTCCATCTGGATTGTACAACACTAGAATACTTTGCATTTCTTTAGTCTCATTTACCATGGGGAATTTAGATGTAACCTGACTGATGAACCTACATGACTAATATTCACTTTATAGGAGTGCAGAAATTGAGACTAATGGCAACGGCTTTTTCTTTATGCTGCTCAGTCTAGGAAAGCCTGAGATTAGAATGGGATTTTCAGGTCTTTACAGCCGAATCTTCATGTGCAGCTTGCACAAAGATCACCATTATCACTTTTCAGTATTTGGAGCATACGGAAGAAATTCATTGCAGAAATTTCTTTATTGGTCTATCACAGAACCAATTTTCTCAGGCTTTCTAAATGTGTTACATTTTTAAGAAATATATAAGCATTTGCATGAATACTGAGAATATATATAATCTCTTACTCCCAATACCTGCTCTGTGAATACATTTATCTTTCAGGTGTTAGTGTGGTTATATGAGCTGTCAGTTCATAGTTCCATCATTTCTTCTAGGATCTGATTCTCTGATGTAATGTGTGTTTGCTGGAAAGGGCTTCCTGGGGTAGTGGTCATCTGGTCAAGCCTACCAGAGTTCAAGCAGCATTTGACAAAGCTCTCAGGCATAGTGGTTGAGTTTCAGGTCATCCCATGTGAAGCCAGGAGTTGATCCTGCTGGGTCTCTCCCAGCTTCCATGAACATGAACATGTACAGAATCAATGTGCTTTTTTGCTGGTGACATTCTCCACTGTAAAATGACAAGAGATTTGAACCAAGCTTATATTTAACTGAAATTTTAATGATAAGAAATCCAAGTGTTATCTTTGTCAGAAGAAGGTGGTATTTAGAAATATATTAAAATCTTCCTGAGTGCCAGGTTGCAGTTTCTCAGAGAAAAATGTTGGTGTCTCCTTCCTGACAGATGGGATACACTACAGTTTTAATGAAAGTGTCATGCTGACTTCTCCTAAGTGGTTTTTTCTATCTTGCTCTTTTTCCCCAATCACAACTACGTGTAATGCAGTGCAGTTGTTCAGCTTCTTATTACCAGACCGTGGCAGAGAAAGAGCTGAACACACTGAAGATATGAGGATGGTGTGTGTGGCTTGAATTCCCTCTGTGAAAGGCTCTCTGCATATGTGTAGTTGGCATGACAAAAGCACAGTCTATCCTTTGCATGCAAGTGTACAAACTACTGCATAGACCTTGCTTAGAAAGAGAGGAAAACTTTATAATTCCTTGGGTATTATGTTTCCCACTAGCACAGCTACCTGCATTTCCAATAGATTATTACACATTACAACCCTGAAAGTGTACAGTCAGGCTCACAGAGAGGAGAAAGTTTTGTTCTGAATTGGAAATCGGTGGGAAACTCAGAATCCTGGAGGTACCGATATGTTTGTGTCGTACTCCCATCTTGTTACTCTGCAGGATCTGTTCTGAAATGACCAGCTTATTTCCCACAGTTGATCAGCCATCTGATGAACACTGCTGACCTTGACTGGAGTGATTATTTAGCATGTAGCTGTGGGAGATAATGTTGGTCCAAGTTCCCGGCCATACTTCATCGGTTTCCACAGTAGTGCATGTATGCGTGATGAACCTATCACAGCTGTGGTTTAATAGATATAAACAATTAAGCAATTATAAATCAATGAGCTCTGTAACTCTGGTATTATAATAATTACATTTTAAAAGGCTCTACTTAGTTACAACTTGGGGATTATTTACAAGCAATAATTAAGGTCAGACTGACTTCCTCCTCTTACGCAGAATATATGTATGAGTAGCATGTCAAACAATAATTAATTTAGGGCAAACCTAATTGCTTATTGTGCTGAAGTGTGTCAGTACCCTACAGAATATGATCTTGTATCTGTTACTGGTTATATTTTAACTAAAAAAAGATACCTTTTTTAAATAAAAAGGCAAATTGTCTTTGTATGTCATATTTTAGTTAGAAAGGTATCAATTGCTCCAGGGTTTTTTTTATTATTCAACCCACAGGAAAAAGGAATAAAGTAACAGGAAAAGGAGTATGGCACACTGCACGTATGAAGCAATCCTATGAAGAAAGAATAGATGGGAAAAATTAGTGCAATCTTTTTACAAGATTATTCCCCACAGTATATTTCCCAGTGCTTTGTCTGGTCTCGTTTGCAAAGATGCAAATGATGTCGTTTTTATTGCTTCCCTAAGGGGAGATTATCCAGCCTAATAACATTCACTGTTAGGAAATTTTACTGATGTTCAAACAGTTTTTTCTTACCTGACTTTACCCTATTGCTCCCAGTTGTAAACTCCCGCAGGCAGTTCTGAGTAGTTCTTCTCCTTCCTGGGTGTTCTGGGCCAAGCTGCACACAAGTATTCTTGTTAATCTTTCACTGAAGTCCATCTGGATGATGGACATTTGGGTCTTGAAGAGCCTGCAAGTTTGAACTCATCTGATCACTGTCCTGTGAGCACACGTATGTCCCTTACATAAGTGTACTACATGCAGACATGCTCATGAAACCCTTACCTCCAGACAACCTGCTTATTGACGAAGCATCTTGCAAATGTGTTTGTCCTCTGGTGAGAGGAGAAGTCACTGCTGGACCAGCTGGCTTGGAAAAAAAAAAAAAAAAAAGGTGATCTCATAGGATCAGCACAATGTCACTAGTGTGGGAATGGACCTGTGGAGCTCTCTGGTCTGACTTCCATTGCAGAGCAAGGTAAACCCTGAACACAACGTGTTCCTCAGGCCTTTGTTTCACCTTCAAAACCCTCAAGGACTCATGTTCCACAATCTTCCTTGATGTCTAGTCCAATACTATATTTTTACACTGATTTCTTTTTTCTTCCCTTTATATTTAGTCAGAACCTGAATTAATACTTCGCTGTCTTCTGAGATGCATTTTACATTTGAGGTACATTTTTAAGGAGACACCAAACTGGCCAAAGGGGCAGCCTGAAGTCTTGCGAGCTTTGAAAGGCAGCACAGGCTTCCTCTGCTCTTGGTCAGATAACATTGGCAAGTTCTCTTCTGTCTCTATCTTTTACTTTCCTGTCCACAGTTTTGTTTCAGTAGTATTAAGAGATGAAGGGATTTCTTTTAAGTGACATTTTCTTAGGAAATGTTTAAAATAGGCTTGTCTGAATGCATTTTGAAGCTAAGTCTAGAATGAAATCTTGAAATGTCATCAAACATTGAAAAGTTTCTTCTATTTGTTGAAGTACCTAACATTACATGACCATTGGTAGTAGTCACATTGTGTGGTCTGTCCCCATCTGTCTGTATGGAAGTGGGAATCTTTCTCTCTTTTGTTGAGACATGGTGACTTTTTTCTTTTTTCTTTTTTTTCTGATCATGAAGCATAAATGATCTCAATGACATCTCCTTGGCCTCCCACTTCTAGCTGCCATACTTATAGAAGAGGTGTTCCCAGTCATAGGCATAGTGTTCCAGCTGAAGTCATACCAACCCTGAAGAGAAAAACTTCATGTATCTGAAGGCCGTGCTCTGCTTTAAACCTTCAGGGGTGATGCCAACTTCTTTCTTCTTGTTATGACAGCAAGATGTTTTATACTCAAGTGTAGCCTGTGCTTAGATATATCCCTGACCTCAGTGTAATCCAAACTATTTTCTGGATATTTTCCATTCTGCTTTCATATATTTTACTAGGTCTGTGCAAGAGTGCCATCTTCCACTTGACTCTTTTACTAAATTGCACTCTACTTTCCTTCCAGATGATTTCTTGTTTCTTTTTTTTCCTGCTGATATCTACAATTTTCTGTTCCTCCTATATTTTGTTCACAAGTAAGGGTTTAGTAAAATGGAGTTGCAGCACTCAGGAAAGATCAAACAGAACAAAAAATCTACAGAATGAATATGTTAGGAAATAATGTCAGGTGTAATTCTGTTTTGTAAAAGTCACAAAAGTATTTGTAAAGAAGAAAACAGGCATTTGTTTAGGAAGAAGGGCATATATAAGAAAAGCTGAAAAAAGAGAATGCCTGCTTTATAAATAGATGCAGTGGGGGAAAAAATGACTTGACAAAACCTTATGATGTAATGTTTCCAAATGACAAGGATGAGTTATTTCATACAAAGGATGTCTATGAAGCCATTTCAAGAAATAACAAAAAGAAAGATCTGTGTTCCAAAGGGACTGAGTTTGTTTTTCATTTAACACCATGTTGTTTTACACCATGGTTGTTTTATAGAGATGTACAGATGCATCTAGAACCCAAAATAATAACATCTATACTATAATATTCTTTAGCAGAAATATTTCAAAGGGGACAGGCTTTTCAAAAAGCTTGGCTTCTGTTTAAGAACCAAAACAACCAGCAACATTCTTGGAGACTTTTAGCATGCATGGCTTTGAGTGTTTCTGAAAATATACCTATAGAGGTAGATGGTGAGCATTTGAAAAGAATTATCCTTGAGCTCTTTGGAAAATCTGGCTACATTTTAGACAAATGCCTCATTTATGATCTCTTGCCCTTTGATACAGCAAAGCCTTGGTGCTATATGGTGAACTGCTTGTTGTCAGATGCTTATCAGTTTTAAGCTGACTTTAAAAATATAAACAGAAACAAACCAACAAAAAATAGAAAACAAACAAAAGAAAACAACAATGAGGTGTGGAGAGTCTTTCTAGATCTTGTGGAGATGTAGTTAAACTTCATCATTAGATAGCAAGTCAAGCAGTTGACCAAATGTTTAATCAAAACTTTCAGTCTAAGTGCTCCAATCTCTTGTTACATCAAGGCTTTGTAGTTTTACCAGCCTGGCCAAGAAGTATTTGCACACATTTTCCACTACCAAACGGTAAAAAATTGCTGCAACCTCTTATGCTCATACATCAGATCATTAGCCCAGTTTGGAAGGTTCATTAATTAGTACTTATTTGTAATCTCTCTGCAGAAACAAGTGTTACTAGTTAAAAAGAATATGTGTAATTGGATGAAACCAACCATAAAACACATTTTTAAAAATCGAAAACTACTAACTTTTAAATCTACTTAACTTCATAGTAGCACCCATTTATTAATGTTTCTGGGTTGCACTTGTATTTTTCAGGTTTAGATGTTGATGCGATGCATCTCTCCTATTTTCAGTCCTGTTACTGGTAATGTTAATCTGGAAGCTCTCTTCCAGCCTCCCAGCTTCTGAAGAGCATCTAAACTGAACACATGGGGTATGTGTTCATGGGAAATTTCTGGTAGTTAATTGACAATCAAAATTTTGTTTCAACTTTTCCAAGTTTTTGAACTCGCAGCAAAGAAATAACAACAACAAAACAAAAAAAACCAATCTGATGCAAATCCAGATTGGAACGAGAGGAATATCATGGCTGGCCTAAAGGTGTCTTTTGTGAAACTTTGAGGCTATTTATTAAAGTATTCTCATAGCTGAAATATAGGCAGGCAGCAGTCAATGCTGGACAGACTGCCTGCAAGAATGCCATCGCACCCTTTTTCAGACATATATACATACATTAAAAAAAAAAAAAAGGGCCTAGTCTTTTAAAGATATCTTTGCTTCTCTTTGCTGTACGCAAATATTTAAATGTAAGAGTAGTAATAATTTACAGCACTAAGTGATTAACTTGTTCTTATATCAACTACCAGTCTTATCCTAATTCATCAGTATTTCATTATGCATTCCACTTCTCCACTGACCTTTAAAAATATTCTTTGCTACCTATCAGAAAATTTTATATGGTAGGAATTATTTTAGATTGTATTTGAGTGATGAATTGCTTTGTTTTTCATCTCAGCAGGAGAGGTAGGCTTGTTCAATGCATTTCTCAAAACTTCATGAAGGTAGTTTCTGAGCATCAGAAGTGGATAAACTGTGCTATGGGTGCAGTAATCTGGGCTTTGTGATATAAGACATTTATAATTTTTAGAAGTTATTTGTTTACTTATTCTCCATAGCTTCTTTCCAAAGATTGTACAAGCGATGCTAAGCTGCAATAGCAAGGAAAAGATATGATTGTGTAATAGATATGGTTTATGGGAAGTTATAATCTTTATTGAATCTTCTCAGAAACTAGTGAATGATATGTAGCTGATAGAAGAGATATAGGAAAGAAAGAGCAGCTGGTGTTTTGACTGATTCTATAATATTGTAATTATGTTTCTAAACCAGTGCCAGGTGCTTTAACAACTCTACCTAGGTTTTATGTTATGTGGATGTAAATAAATAAATACTGTGGTTAATTTTCCTGTTTCCTGAAATAAGACTTTATAGGTGTCAGTGAAAGCAAGATAATTGAGGCCTAGAAAAAATGGGAGACTTAATTATTGTAAGCGTGCAACCAAAATAATGGGGTGCTTCAAACGGTGACTGAGCAGGGAGGAGGTGAACTAGCAAGGTATTTATATTCCAGCAAAGGTCTGCGTTCATGCCTCTTATTAGGGACATGAAAGCAAGAAAATGGCCAAAGACAGCCTTCAAACTCTTAGGACATGAACACATGGTGAAGACAATGATTGGAGGTAGCATGGGTCTGTAATGTATGGTGAAGTCATAAACATTAGTCATTCATTAATCAATAAAAAAATGTGTTGCAGATTGACAACAGAAGCTAAGCAGTAGGAAGAGCATGGTAAAGTATAAAAGGAGCAGATTGGATGTAAATAAAGTAGTGGGAGGAAGACTGTGTATGAACTTCTTGGCTCAGCTGCTTGAAAGCTTGACCTGCAGCGTGCTTTTTCACTTAACATGCTACATCAGTAAAAGGAACCTGAGCAACAGATCTGGCCTTGATTCTGTTACGTGGTTAAAGGCTACTAAGTGAGTGAAAGTTCCTGGCTGGTGAGAGAGGGAGGCTCCTGCCAGGGGTGCAGGGCTAATAGATGATCAGTCAAGTCTGTAATAGCATCCAGGGACCATGGAGAGCTAGTGGTCTGTGGGAGCAGGACTTGGAGTGGAAGAAAGGATTCACAGCTGATGAAGTTGCACCTATCAACTTCAGGAAGGCTTAATTATATTCTTAATTAGCTTTAAATGCTTGTTTTAGCCCAAAATATATTGGGAGTCAATACAATTAATAATTAAAACAACCTTATCAGCTCCCAAATCGCTGTATTTAACAAAGATGCTGTTTGTTTTCACTGAAAGTGAAGTGGAATTCACAGTGGAAAAGATCTGAGCTTCGTATGAAATATGATCATACCTTATTCAGAAAACATTTTTGTATTTTCTGGTTTAAACATCTCATAAAGCTGTATGAGATTATAACAAATCTTACAACTTTCCCTTAGGTCTTTATGATGATGGTTATTGTGCAATTTTCATTTCAACATACAGCTATGCTTTCTGGACTTCAGCCGTACTGGAGCATGATCAACTTCAGGATAAACAACAAAGAGAAGATATAATTATATGTACTCACAGGAGATGAAAATCAAAACTGTTTTTCAGACCATGGATGCTAAATGGGCTAAAGTCAATTAGCAAAACCATCTCTCACCGCATGCTATAGCAATTAATGTATTAAATTGAGGAGTGATCACCTAGTGCAACTTAAGCAGCTGCTCTTCTTTCAGTGAGACAGAAGTTTTAAATATTTTCTCTGCCACATTACCTAGCAGTGAAAACCAGTTCTTGCCAAAATCCATAAAGCTGATGTCTTATCCCTCTCTAAATCCCTCCTCAAAACCTTTTTCTGCCATGATGCTCATGAACCACTCCCATCTGTTAGGCAAGTAGTGAGCTGCAGTGAAGTCTGTTTGCTTTACAGTTATTCAGTCTTTCCAATCCACTCCCACCTCACAGTTTATCTGTTCCATCCATCGCTTTTATGCTTGCCGATAAGAACTGTGTTAGATCTCTGATGCAGCAACTCATTATTGTTTGCAAAACTCCTAATTAAACGATACCCTTTCTTTTTAGGTTTCTGGGTGCAATTATAATATAAATTGTAAATAATACCTTTGTAGGATTAGCATTATCTGTAACCCAAAAATCTGAAGTTAAGACTTCAGTGGTAGGTGATCTGTGGTGCACTAAAGGAACTAAGAAATGGAAAAGCCATTGAGCTCCCACAGCAGTTTCTACACCATACAAATTCTGCCCTCTCATGTGGTGCACTGCAAATAGATGTGAGGAACTGTGCATGTGTGAGCCTCTACTACTCAAATTTGCCACAATTAGGTCTGATTTCTTGGTTAATGCTTACATCTGGTTGGCCATCTGTGCACAGAAAGCTTCCCAGATTAATGCAGCTTAGCAGTACACAGCCTGGTGTTCCTCCTGTTTGAAACACAGCAACTTATTTTGTCCTGCTGTGAAGGGTTTCATAACAGAAGAGACCTTTAGTTGAACATTACAGAAGAGGTTACAAGAGAAAGTTCTGGGTCATAACCTCATTATGACAAGACTGATAGCGTGTCACCTTGGCTGTGATATCAATAACTGGGTCAACTCCAGTAATAAAAATGAATACACTTTGCATCACTAAGCCTGGAGGAGAACAGTATGTCTTTTGAGACCTCTCTGTAACTGGTTGTACGTGTTCTAAAATGAGTACATTCTTTGAGAAGCATTAAAAGAAACAGATCTTACTTTAGTGTCTAATCATAATAAATGACAGGCTGGTTTAATTATTACTTGGTAATTCTTTATTTAAACTTTGTACTAAGATTCATTTGCAGTATATTCTTTCATGCAGAACATAAAAGATATAATTGTGTGCAGAGTAGGTGTGGTGCTTCACTAGGTCAAGTAAGGAGTAATTTGTTTATATACTTGCTCTGTATGAAAAACCTGTGCATGCTGTACATGTGTGTCCCAGTTCATATGACTGTTCCTACTAATTGTTTGCACGAATTGAGGACATTCAGCTCATCAGTATTCAAGGGTCACTTTTCTCTCCTGAAGCAGGGAGGGAACTTGACTATAGAAGTCTGATATAAAGGTGCAAGATAGAGATGTTTTGGCATAGTCCTGCAGTAAAAGGTTTTAATAAAACCTTTCAGATGCTGTCAAGATCTTCAACCTTCCTCAACCTAAGTATCAGTATTTCTAAATTAGTTAGCCTGGTGACTTCATTTCCTTGTAGGACTTGATAATAAAAATTCGGGGGCTGGACTTCACTGATCATCCATTCTTGGGGATGACACAAAACAATCTGTGCTGAACCTTTTTTACTCTGCTTACTGAAGCTGACTTTCTGCCTTCAGGAAAGCTGTTAGAGTTATTTCCCTGGATCCAGCTCATATGTGTAATGTTACATGTGTCATATGTACAGCTGTTGCACCAAGGAACTTATGTGAATTAAGAGGCACTGGGCATGTCAAATAAGACATGGGGAAGTAAATCTAGAAGTCACTCTGGGAAACTTTGGTATCGTTTTCACAAAACATGCAGTATCCTGAAAAAGGTAGATTGTTAGCTAATTATCAAGGGTTTTCTTTATTTTTCTTCTTATTTGATAACAAACAAGCAAAAACTGCAGCTGTTTCTGGACCTGATTTGCTTGGGTTGCCGCCTGCTTTCTACTGAACGCTACCTAATCCAGCTAAGATTGAGGGACTTTGAGGAGCATGGAAGACTTCTTTCAGCAGATTGTTCCTCACAGCTTCTCTTCTCTTCTATTCCTTCTCTCCTCCACCTCTCATTTCTTAGAGCTGGAAATCTCTGCCATTCCCTACCTCAAGACCTCACAGTTTGGTACCATTTTCCTGTACTTATTCTGGCCTTTTAGAATGCCTCAAAGTTCCCGTTAATGTAGAGGAATTAATCAGTTGGGTCACCGTCAACTCAAAGTTACAGAATCAAAGTCAAAGACACTCACTTCAGTAGCTGCTGGCTGATGTCCTCTCATAGGTGGAGAGAGAAGACCAACAAAAGCCTGAACTCCATTACACTGGCAACTGGAATGGCTTCCGTAGAGAGAGAGAAAAGGAAGGAAAGGAATTGCTTTCACTCCAGGGATGAGGAATGATGTGCTAGCTGTACAGCATTTACAGAAAGGAGCTGTAAGGCTTGTCTGTGTCTATCCCGTGGAAAAGGGGAACCACATTTTTCAAAGCAGCTAATCAGCCATTTTAATTAGTGCTGAACTTAATAGCCCTCAAGGCAACTTTCTTTATTAACACTGCTTCTGCGTAAGGATTTTGATTCATGGGAGCCTATTCTGTTCTTGGGGCTCTGTGTTGCAGAGCTCTCATCAGCTCTGGAGGGCACAGGACATTTGACAATACCACAAGAGAAATGCAAGCAATTACACATAGAAGAAACGTGTTCTTCCAGCATGGAAAAAATGGATAGAATACTATTGTCCTGCCACAGGGCACTCATTGTTTTATGACACAGCCACTGTTTTTTCTATTATCAGCCATATTTAAAAAGTAAATATTTTTCTAACCTCTACTGTTTTTTTGCCCTTCTGATATTCTTCTTATAAGTCCTTTGTGCCATATTTCTTTATAACTTTTATATTCTATGGATATCTTTTTGTCCTCTAGATATTTTTGAATCTTCATCCTATTTGTCTTTTCAATAAGTCTGCTTTTTCCTTTTTCATTCCCTTTCTTTCTTTTATAATCTGCATACTTTCTTCCCTTTTCTCTAGTATTATATTTATTTATTAACTACTCTTCAGCAGTCTCAGTTGAACATGAGGTCTTATTATGTTAGTCACAATCTACAAAGCACAGCAGAAAGGAATTTTATCCTCATTTCACAGATAAGGAAAACATGGCTGTAGCTAGTCATGTAAGCAAGCTAGATGCTTTCAGGCTTGAGACAATTTCTCATGAGTCCTGCTCGTATAGGGCTATCATTCATCTTTTTTTCTTATGTTTTTTCTTTACCGTCTCCTTTTTCTCTGTGTGCTTTTTCTTTTCTGTTTTCTTTTGTACTTTACCAGAGTTTATTCTCTGTATGTACTAACCCTTGGCCACTTTGCAGACTGGGTATATTTCCTCCTGAATCAGTGGCAATGATCTTGGGTTACGAGACATTTCATCAACATCAAAATACCCGTATTGCATAACTCAAGTAAGTTGAACAGTACACCCATCCTGAAATAACACTGGGCATACAAGTTAATTGCATAGTCCTGTGGAAAAATAAAAGAAAATTGTTTGGTGGCAACTACACAGGGACTCTATCAGCAGTGGTAGTAACTTGCTTGTTTAACTTGAGATAGCACTTTCAGTGCTTGCTGTTTTCCAGTAATCATGCAATTGACTGGTGTGCAAACAAAAAGACTCTTTGGAAAGGTGCTTGTATGTAAAATCCCAAGCAAGAAAAGGCTACTCCTACTACCTCCATAAACATTACTGACAGCAGTTATCATAGTTTCTTCAAAAATAAGTGGGGGGAAAAAAATAGAATATGTGCCTTCATTGAATTCCACCCACATTCTGCTGGAGGGCAGTGGGGAAAGATGTGCAGCTGGGGGAGGAGGAGGAAGAAAAGAAGTATTTGATTGACATGTATAAATGAAGATCAAATAACCCTTGTTTTTGTTCTCCTTTGCTGTGGAAAACGATTTGGGTGAGGGAAGGTTATTCGAATTACATGGTAAAACATGTGCTTAGCACTATCTCATTCCCAGACAGAAGGACCCCTGTCCTGTCATTTTGAGTTATTAGCACCTCTAACTCTCCAAACTTCAAGTTCTGAGAGCAAGATGGAATCCACTCGTGTTAATTTGAGTAGAAGTTAAATAAAGCATCTAACAATTAGATTCAAGTTTTTAATGTGAGTTTGAGTATTTGATTGATTGGGGGGGGAAAAAAAAAACAAAACAAAAAAAAACAACAAAAAAAACAACCTTCTTAAAGTTAAAGCAAAGATCACTTTTGGTCCTGTATTGTTTTCAAAGCAGCTTAGAATCAATAAAAGATTCTTCTCCCACAAGATTTTAGCATCTATTCTTAAATGTGGGTGGAAAGAATTAGAGGCTCAGGCTAGGATCTAACATTATATAGAAGGTGGATGTGGCACCTTATCTTCCTAAAGATCAGAATCAAAGTAAGGTGAGGCATGGATGAAGGGTTGTTTATTCATGGCCTGAATTGGATTTTCCTACTCTAAGAATCTTGTCAGTGCTGCATCACTTCTTGAGACTAGAAGATTCCACTTGTTACAGTGACACTCTTACATGGGTACAGCTAACTTCCCAATATGACTCACTATCATGTTAGCTTTTATTTTCCCTGCTCAAGTCAGAGCACTGCACAGTTTAAGGCTGTAATGCTACCATATTCATGAAGTCGCAACATGTCTGTGTTACTACATTGTCTCCAAATTGCAGTTAGTCAACTGTGTGCATATCAGCATTTGAACTACTCCTGTTACAGTTTTTTCTGGGTGAATACCAGGAGCTGTGTCTGGAAGTCTAGGATGCAGTGTCTTGAGAGCTAACGTAATGCTGAGATCTTGCAGAAGCATTATCTACTAGAAGTTCACTGCAGCTGTTGTTCTGTCTGTATTTCATAGAGGTGCTTCGTTATTAATGGAAATTCTAAGGGAGTTGTTATCCCGTATTAAAACATAACAAGAGATTTCAATCTGTTATTGAGTCATAGTAGCTAGTGGCATGGTGCTTTTTTCAATAGTAAGAGGTTGGAGAGCAACCTTTGGACATGTTCCTGCAGCTACACCCACTCTTCTAGGGAAAAGGATTATCAATGCAAATTACAGGGGAGTGTTTATTAAAGGTTACTAATTTGAAAAATGAAAAATTTGCCAAGGTGAATGATTAGAAAAGGTGTCTGTCATCTATGTCAGGACCAAAAGAAGATGAAAAGAATCACAGAAAGCAAGAGTTTTTTTGTGTGTGTGTGTGGGTTTTTTGTTTTTTTTTTTTTTTTCCTAAAAGGGAGGCCTGGAAGCTATAATTGCTTCCTTATATTTGTTCTAAAATGCCTATCCAAACCTCTGAGGCTCTTTTCCTGCATGAACTATCTAATTCATAGGTAACTTGTCCTTTTTTTTTTTCCTTTGTCACTTAATGTTCTCCTAGAATTGCATGTAGTCACCAAATACCTTGGGCAGCCAAATACCTACATCCAAAATAATCCCGTATGGAGACGTGGTGCATCTTTGCGAGGTGTGAGGACATCTGAATCGGGCTCTGAATAAAATATTTCCCACAAGTGACACTGAAAAGTAGATTTTATATCCCACTTTTACATAAGTAACACTAATTCAAAATCTACTCTGTCTCACTTAAATTCTTCCTTCTTTTGGAGGAATGCAGACTAGAATTCAAGATTCTCTCTCTCCATTTAAGAAATCTCTTGGTTCCCTGAGAATTCATCAGTGCCTATTGTTATTTCTTTACGAGCCAGTGAATAGTTTCTGGGTGTCTTCAGAAAGGTGTATACACCCTGCAAATTCAGAATAGTAGAAATTCCAGCTTTCTTCATGAAGGTGGGAGAAAATTGGTTGAGTCTCTTCATTCCAGAAAGGTAACTGCCACCAGGTTTTCATCATCCTAAATGAGACCACTGACTGCCTGGGTGCCATCTGAAAGAGCAGAGACTTCTCAGAAATAAGCTAGTGATCTCTGGTTACATTTTTCAAAGGCTTAAACTTCTTTCTTCAGGAGTGGATTCTAGGCTGAGATTTCTCAGCTGAGAGGATCTTCTTTGCTGTGTTTTGTCACTTAACACTCAGATATGGTTTAAGATTAAAGACACTATTGTTTGCTGTTAGCTGTTTATTCTACTTCACACACTCAGCTTGTATTTAAAAAACTTTTATATTTTTATACGTTTGAATAAAAAAAATTCTTCATGGAGAAGTCCATTCAAGCCAACCTGTTAGTTTGTTTATTTGCTTGTTTTTGGATGGGACATAAGTGCTTGAAATAAATAGTAGGAAACAAGGCCTCCATGGAGCTTAAAGTTGATCAGAGATGAGTCAAAGATCCAATGCTTCTCTGAGCAAGAAATGACTTTGGCCAATAGAGGGAAATCCCATTCTTATTCTCTAAGACCTCAAGCATAGAGGTCATAGTTTCAGGAGGATAGCGTGCTTTCTGTGCTGCTGTTGTGCTCATTTAGAACAGAAATGACCAAAAGGGATATTTTAGGTAGTCCCAAGAGATGGCTGCATATGGAATCTAATTCACAAGGATGTCTACAGACTCTGAGAACCACTCTGAAAACTACTATCTCTAGCTCAGCCCATAGAGAGCTTGCATAAATTTTGTAAGAAAGGTGTCAGCCACTTGCATCATTTTCTGTCCCTGAGAAATCCTTTCCTGGCATGATCTTAGCATCCTATGGCATCCTCGTCCTTTTACCCACCATAAAGAACATGATACAGTGGGAATTTCCTCTGTAGAGATTAACAGTACTAAAAGGCACAATTTCTGTGCACAGCTGACAAGTCGAAAATACAACTCATGAGATTATTCTGACTTTAAACTCTCCCGGCTAACAGCATTTCAAAGACTCCTCCTGTACTTAAGCTGCCTTTCTTTCATTTGTTTCTTTGAAAACCTATTTCTTGTATTTACAGAATCTGAGATCTGTAATTTCCATTGGACGCAATACTGGGAGCATGGAAAATGTTTCAAAAAATGAACAAAAAAGCCCCAGGAAAACTTTATGTGATTTCCTAGGGAAGAAATCAAATCTGTCTTAGTCAACTGTAATTCGAAGTAGCAGCTTAAGGATTTTAACTGAATATGAAAAGGAACAATGTTATGATTTTTTTTTTTTAAAGCAGAGGATAATTACAGATGCAACAAAGCTCATGTTTGTGGGATAGAGGTTAAAGTTCTTGATCTCTCTGTTGGCTTGCAAGCATGTTAAATTTGCGTCTGCGTCTTACATCTCATTGTGTGATAAACTTAATCCTGTAATGGGAAATCTTTTGACCTTGCTGGCATCTGCAATACAAGGCTGTCTGGTCACTTTTCTGTTTAACTCTGTCAACTTCATAACGCTTTTCCTGAGCGATTTATGCCCAATATTCTGTAACATGAGCTTTATCCCATTTTTTCATGCACAAGGTTAATTTTGTTACAGTCTATGCTGTGTTACTTTGAATTCCTGGATTTTTAGTGCCCCATTCCACACAATTTTAACTTTCTCCTCCTTTTTTTTGTCTGTCATTTTTCAGGAATTCTATTTTCATTTCTTGTAGCCTAGGTGAAATCTTTTAACTATATATGAAGATTATGTATTCCCTCTTTTAGCTTAACACAGTTCTCGTGTATGTACACTTCTTCTTTGGATAAATCTTTGTAAAACTACACCCTGTTATGTTGGGAGTTCTGAAATTGGCATGAGTTAAAAATCAGAGAAGTGTAAGGACCAGTGACGTAATGGGAACATGGCGGAGATGTCCAAAGCTGGAGGATTTCTATAACTGAAGCTGGGAATGGCCTATTGCTAATGATAGAGTAAGGCAGCAAAGTAGTTTGGACACTTTTGTTTTTCCCCCAGAGATTAAGTGTTCAGATAAATTTCTTCATATAGATTTCTGCACAGATCTCTGCACAAAACAAAACATGATTAGGGATCAAGACTTGTGTAATGCTGTTACATGACATAATGCCACAGTTTTGGTCTCTGTGTTGAAGCCTGGGAACCTTTATCAAGTTTGAGTTAAACATAGACTGTCTATTATGAAGAGACATTAAAACTAAAGGTAGCTTGGATGACTGTCTCCCATCCTTGTCTCGCCGAAGGAACAGATTGCAATGCATTGTTGTTTTGTTTTATTTGGAACTGATTTTGTGCAGTGTGAGTTTTAGGATTAGCAAAGTTATCCACTATAGTTCAGTTGACTGACTGTTGTTCTGTTCTAATTAGGCTTCGTTTGTTATCTTCGTTATTCCATAGGTGTTTTTTTAGCACTTCCAAAATCTGCAAGGAACGTGTATTGTGTTAACTACTTAAGATGTCCAGATTTTCTTTCATGTGTAGCAGTCCCACTTATTGAGCATGAGAAATGTCAAATCTTAATGTGTGAACTTTTTGGATTAGTATTATTGGACTACCTTCAGGCTACTGGGATTTTACTGCTTTAATCATTGCTAAAGTGTGGTAAAACATGGTGCTCTCTCCTACTACAGGAAAGGCATTTTATTAGTGCTGCACTTGCAATGAACAGTGGAGATCCTCCTGTTCCTATAATGATTCTCTTCTGCTAATGTTGCTCCTATTGCTACTAAATGCTTTCTTATTTAGGTGTCTGAGGCCGTAATTATATTCTCTTCTTGTCTTTACTACAATTAACTAAATCATTTGTTATCATAATGGTTGTCTTTCCCTTGCTTTGTTTGAAAGATTCCCCTCTTATGCTGTGGCTCCAGGCTTGAAGCACTGAAATGCCATGGAGCTTCTCCCCTTGTTGCTTTTCAGAAACAACAGCTGACTTCTTCCTCCTCACATTTCTTTGTATCCCCTTGCATTTTAGCCCTGGCAGGCAGGCGCAGCAATGGCCCTTCTTGTCTCTTATTTTTTCCTTTAATTTTCCTGTTTCTGTTTCTTTTTTTTTTTTTCCTGGCAACTGATCTTTAGGATTCATATAACTTTACCATCCAACTTGGGTAAAAAATAAAAATAAATAAAAAAAAATACAGTCTTTCAGGCCTCTCTACAGCAATTTGAGAGCCTCTAAGCAAAATTACGCAGGGGAATTACGAAGTAAAAAGTACGAGAAAATCTTTGCTATCGAGATTCTTTAAATAGAAAAATAAAGCATACAACTGGATGTAAAATGGAACAACCAGCCCTGGAGAAGTATTAATCTGTTCAGAAACATTTAAGTTCCTTGATTTTTAATTGCTAATGTACTTGCTCTTTAGGGCATTCTGTTAAACTCCTACGTGGACACTCCTTTATTTATATACAAGCTGAAAAAAAAAAAGCCTGCATTATGAAATCTCATTGTTTTTGGCTATGTTTTTCATAGGTGTAGTCTGGACCTTTATTTTTGTTATGTGTGTGATATTTCAGAAGTTGCCATAACCTGAAGGCGAGGGCATTAAATGAAATGATGACCCAAGAAGATGCGGTAGCCTGATTTTGAACGTGTGACACAGGTCATAAAAAGAGTAATTTTTTTATTGTATGAATTAAGTTGCAGAGACTGTTAAGTTAAACTTAAAATAACCCTTTTAAAAGTTGTTGAGGATAATGAATTAGCCAGGAGGAGTGAGAGCCTGTTGCTGCCAACTAAAGTGCTTGGGGACTTAAGATAGAAGCGGAAGATAAGAAGCAGTTTTCATGCATTCAAATAAATTACATGTTGGGCTTGGCTTAATCCTGGCATCAGAGTGATCTCTGGGGTTTTCCCTACATTATCTTAGTCTATGATTATGCAAATATCCTTTTAATGTAGCGACTCCTTAACAGGAAATTAGTCTCCTACTTGCTCGTATGCTCTTGCAACCAGGAGACATTTGCTTGCAAAATCCTACTGTGTCTGAGGTACAAAAGGCACGTTAACTCTTTCAATACCAACATCCTGTAACCATGCAAACAACAGAGCATTCTTGGGCAGGGGGTTTGGAAACAGACAATCTTTAAGGTCCCTCCAACCTAAGCTATTCTGTGTCAGAGATGTGGCAGATGAACCAGGGCAGAGCTGAGCTGTTCTCTGCTTGGCACTGAAATATTCCTGGGTTTGAAAGTTCAACCAGAATGCAAATAGTATTAAGCTTACATTCCGTTTCAAAGAGGGTACAGAAAGAGAAGTGAGGGAGAAAAATCTGTCAGAAAAGCAGGATTAAAACTGAAGGCATGTATGTACTTTTAGTACGCAGCAAGCAGCTGAGGTCAAGGTAGTTTGCCATCATTGTTTGTGCATATACATGTACTTGAATGTATTGCAGCAATGTTGTTTCCAGGAAATGTGCCAAATGGGGACAATGAGGATAATCTGTGTTCTCTGGAGAATAAGGATTAAGGGGTGGGAATGAGATCTGGAAAAGCAAATGGCTGGTATCTTTCAGGAGGGGAGGAATTAGTCACAGTATATCTGAGTAAGCAGCAAAGATCAGTTCTGGCCTTCTTGTTTTTGTAAACCTACATGAGGTTAAGTTATTTGAGGCAAGCTTTCTCTTAAAATGTTCCCAGTGATAGAGATTCTTCCTTTTTATGAAAGAAATACTCTTTAGGCATCTGCTGTCTATACAGAACATGCAAGTTTTATCCCCTGATCAGAAGCAAAAACAGTGAAGTCCTGGGAGTTCCAGAGGAGCATGATGAAATTTCGCACCTAGCTCTGCAGTGGGATTTAGGGTAGTATCTGATTCATTCACGCTCTTTTGAAACTCCCATCAAAGTGAACTGTTCAAGGCATGACCTTAAGGTAACACTTGAATCAGCCACAGAATCTAGACTTCCAGCCCTTTGCTTTAAATATAAGACCTCTTCTTTCTTCTATATCCAGTGTATTCTGTTTGTAATTATCAGAAATTACCATTAGAGAAATTGGAGCTAATCTGAGGCTCATTTAGGAGCGAGAATTTATGCCCAGCTATTTAAATAAATTCTTGTTGAGCTAGTTTCTGGAGATTAAACCCTGTAATTTTATCTGTCAAGATGGGAGAAACTTGCTAGTACAGTAGCACAGTATCTTAGAGTAAAACAAAACAAAACAACACACATACGTAAGTGTAGAGTGAGTGGGTGTTTGCAGATGCTGTTCAGGCAATATAATTTCTGTGATATTTTCCATTAAATATCATCTAGTTAAACATGTTTCCATTCTTAGTAATGCAGAGTAGCCTGTCACTATTTTTTTTTTCTGACTGAGCTCTAGTAAAAGCCAATAGACATGAGAAGGTCTGAAGACAGATAAAAGTCCAAGAATTTAAGAATGAACTCGATTCAAAATATTAGTAGAATAAAATCCTAAAAACCAGCCAGCTGTCATGGTTTCACTGGAAGTTTCATCTCCAGAATAATTTTTCAGTGATGCAGCCAATGTGCTGAGCCACTGGCATTCAAATTTAGCAGAAACAGGTCCCTGTGCTAATGATATCAGCTGAAAAACAGTATGATTTTATTTATCATCTAATGTAAACTCTTGTGTGCTGACAGGATAAGTATCAGAAAGTCTTTTTCTTCCTTCCTTTTTTTTTTTTTTTTTTTTAATATTATTATTATTTTTAGGACACAAGGACTCAAGCTTGCTCTTTCAAAAAACACATCACATAGCACACTTCTGGTGCAACATCAGGCTTAAGGAATCACCAATCACTGAGGCACAGTGTTGATGTAAAACAAAACCAAGCAGGGAGACGTACTGACTTCTATGAAAGCTCAGCCATACGCACCGCTGTTATAAAAGCGTACCATGACTCAGTACTTGTGCACTGCGAGGGTCTGTAGGTCACAGTTGTATTTCACCTTATGCTTAGAAAAAGAAAATAAAACCACCTCCCCTTATAGGAAAAAGGAGTTCCAAATCAGTTTCAAAGAGGAAGCATTCTCAAAATTTCTTTAACTCACATGTGAATGTGTAAAGCATATGACCAATAATTCCCTTCAGTACTGAGACTGTACTGACAACTCTCTCAGAGGGTTTTGGTATTTGGTTTGGCTTTTTTTTTTTTTTTTTTCCTATTTTTTTTTTTTTTTTAGAATTTTGAAACTAGCAAGTGTTGATATCAAATTATATATAGATCATTTCTATATCAAAGAACAGAAAAATATATAAACTGCTCCAAGTTTATTTGCCACTTTCTTGTTGTCTTCACTGGTGATTGGTGGATGGTTGGATTGCAAAAAATTGTTACATATGTATTTGCTAAATAGCAACAGGGAATTTAGAAGAAGGATATCAATCCCTTGTATTGTTTTACTAATCAGCAGGATTTCCAGTTGTTAATATTTAAATGATGATTTCAGAGTTACAGGAAATAGGATGGTGCTGTTGAGGTGTTATGGCACTGTAAAGGACTGGCAGTTTGTCAATGTAAGTTATAGCTTTATCACTTGATATTACTAGGTGCTGCATTCCACAACTCCATTTCCTTCTTGGAAAGCAAGTATGATGTTAGATGGGAAATTATTTTATTGGGAAATACTGGATCTTAATTACTGTTTTTGATGATCCTCTTGAAGTGGGATTTATGAAATTTTACATAATCTTCTCTGGTGATATTGAAACCAGATAATCAGCTCTGATGGTGATTAACAATTTGTTGTAAACACGTAAATATCTAACTGGCTAGTAATCTACAGCTCACATCAGAAAATGATCTAGACTTCAAAATGATGTGAATTGGAAGCTATAAATGACTTAGGAAGTGTTAGTATTTTTCTTTGGCGTAATTGGAAGTGGACAGTAAGAGCTTTCTGAACACTTTTGGGGAATAGTAATCGTTTCACAGGCTTGTGAAGCACCAATGTCAAATTACCAACTTCTTTGTTGAAGGGTTCACACAGGCGTGGGAAGAGTGTATTTAGCTCATTTCTATTTCACTGAGTGAATGGGATTTTGAATATCTCAGAATCATCTATAAAAGAACATAACTTACAGAAAATGTGTGTTTTTTTGGACAAATTTTACAAAGGTTATAGTATTACAAATTGTATTCAGATGAGCAAGTGAATATTTGTAATTAACATATATACATATATGACCCCAGAGGAATGTATTTGGCCAAAAAAAAAAAAAAAAAAAAAGCTCTCCTTGACTGTTCCATTGTAGTTTGTCATTATTAAACATGCAGAACAGAACTAAAACAATCTTTATCCTTACAAAGCATCAGTATTATGGAATGATATTGTTGTGCTGTTTTAGGACACCTTCAAGA
Source organism: Tympanuchus pallidicinctus (assembly GCF_026119805.1). Classification (NCBI taxonomy): domain Eukaryota; kingdom Metazoa; phylum Chordata; class Aves; order Galliformes; family Phasianidae; genus Tympanuchus; species Tympanuchus pallidicinctus. Next base: position 18,112,614 of record NW_026294747.1, read on the forward strand.
ATACTGCAAGAATGCACTTTTTGCAGAAACCTCGGTTTAAAGAAGGAATCAAAGGTCACAATCAATAGACAGCAAACAGGCTTCACCAAGTCGATTGTCACCTCAATAGGTCTCAATAAAAAACACCCAGGTTTTCTACCCAGTTTCTTGCTGTAATCTACATACAATCACAGAATGTGTAATTAGTCACTGCAAGCACAGTATTTACCTCTGACAAATGTATCTAATAATGAAAATTGCTAACTGTGAAATATGTATCAATAAAACAAATCAACAACTTCAGTAACTCAGTGCTAACCAGCATTTCAAAATTACAGTCATCCTCCCCCAGGGATTTCAAGGTCGCTCGCTGCGGGTACACCTCCAGTTCCACTAGGTTAGTGCAAACGTATGTAACTGCTGAAAAATACTTTTCATAACAAAATCTGCAGGTCTGTCAGCATAACTCCACTGCTTGTTGTAAATTTTAAGAGCTGGGGAGAAAAAGCATTTGGAAAGTGAGTTCAGAAGATAAACTAAATAGCATAAAACACAAAACAGGCAGTGCTATTCTGGCTCCTAACATGTGAGGACACCCAGAAAAAAATGAAGCCTGGTTAATTCTTTGATGTAAGAATATAGTGGCAAAGATTAGTCTCACAGCTCAATCATCAGGCAGGGAGTAGAGGGGAGGCTATCTAAGCTATACGAAAATTCCTATTAAAAGTTCTTAAGTCAATAACTGACTTACCATGCAAATTTGAGCACAAAGATTTGGGATTTCCTGTTGAGAAAACCTGAAGCCTCCTAGCAAGGTGAGGATAAGTTTTGCTGGTAGGTAAGTAGTTGGCAAGCTTCCTGTGGCAAACTGTTCCCTACAGTATCTCATTCCAGTCAATGGGTAGCTCTTCACCACTTGGGGTCTTGATCTCTTCTTCAAAGATAGCTGCTCTTTGTCTGGTAGCAGCAGATGCTGAATGTGCTCTCTTGTGCCCCACACAGAAAGATAGGCTGCAGTTGCCACAAAGATGTGGAAACACAAGACATGTTGATGACAAACTGGCAGCATAGCAGCAACAGCTCTGTTGACTACACCAGTGCACAAGTAACCACATCTTACTGTTTAGAATCAGCTGTTGCCCAGCATGGGTCGGCTCTCATCAGCAGGCACTTGTCTTATAACATGATGCCTTACTGAAAATGAGTTTTGCTGGAGCCCAGCATTAGACTGTTAGATGGGCACTTAAATATCCTCCAAGACAGAACAGGATATTTTTTGCATGAATTTAGCATAATGCTATTACCAGTAAATAGAAGAAGCACTAGTGTATGTTGCCTTAAAATCAGTGGTCTGATGTACACAACTAAAGAAAGCCAATGCTCTGAATAGGGTAAAAAAATCCAAGTTTCTTCCTGACTTCTTGGTTTAGCCAAATAACTTTCCATGAGTAGCTGAGTAAGTCTGAATAGTTATCCTCATCAAATAGAGTCTTCTCCATTTCTGATTTTAGTTATGTCCTCTTTTGCCCCAGCTCTGGCACTCTGAACCCACCTCTGAGTTAACTTTTTAACAGCGGCTGATTAGGAAACAATATAATTATTTTCTTTTTACCCCCTGCAGTAGTTTCTCTTAGGTTAATGAGTTAATTCACTTCACAGAAGCTCAAACAAGTGCCAAAGATGATGCAAGGAAAATGGTGGGAATGTATGGCCCCTAGCAGAAAACAGAAGGGAAAACAAGACCTCTACTTTCTGGCAATGTAAGTTGTCAATTGGTGTTCTTCCTTAGGATGAGAGTCTCAATACTCAGACAGAAAGTTGGTCAGATGTGGCTTAGACAGATGCCACTGGGGCTATTCCACGAGATTTTGAAATAAAGACACTAAGACACATAAACATATAAAGCTAAACTTTAATGAGCTGTCTGAGTAAATTGAAATGAGTTTCGCTTATAGAATAAAAAAAACTGTTTTAAACAATTGCATTGAAAGTGACTGAATTTAAAGAATAGCTAAGACCTGGAGGAATATCCCGGTAACAACTTCCAAATGCATGCTACAAAATTATGTGATTTTCCTACACAGAATAACAATGAAAATATGACTTAAAAATATATATGCTACAGGCTTAATTTCACAGAAATTAATATAGCATAAATTAATCAGTAGTTTAAGCAATCATTTTAAATGTAACTTTTAATTAAAAGGAGGTCCTCATATCCTTCCAACGTATAAGGACTGCTTTATCTTTCAGAAATTCAGATCTATAACAAGTCAAACGATGCAGCAGTAGAGCAGGATCAGCAAATGCAAATTTGTTAAAATACTAATTTTTAAATCACACAAGCAACATGTCACGTTAGTTCTCTCTAGCTTTTTGAATGTGAATTTTCATTCCTCCTGAAGTAGCTTTTGCCAGTACTCATAAACAGCAAAGATTGTGCAGGATCTCTTTGTTTTAACTCTTTTTCTTCTTTGATACGCTGGTCAAAATTGGCTGCCAACATCTGTCAATTCAGCTGAATACAACAGCACCCCCTTCTGGCTTCAACAGTGCGAGGTGGAAACTGGAACTCTCATGATCACATAAGAAGAAATCTGTGTAGGGAAAACAAGATATACACAAAGATTTGTGTGGTTTAATGATCATGGTGATGAAAGGTCAAAGGTTGGACTGGGCGATCTTAGCACCCTTTTTCAACATTAATGATTCTATACTCTAAAATTAGGTATTTAGCCATAAGAAATGGGCAAAGGAAAATTAATTCTGCTGAAGAGCAATTTCAGAACTTTTCTCAGAGGCCATGGGGCAGCTCTGTGCAGGTGTGGTAGGCAGATGTCCTTGCATGCAGTGGCAGCACTCCAAATACCTGTTCGCACAAGGACTCATTTGACAGCAAGCGTTCTGTCCCACTGCTTCCTCCTCTGGCGTGGGCATAACAGCTAGTGCCCTGAGTACGTGGCTGTTTAATGCTCACACTGCCTAAGCACCCATTTTTCATCTCTTCTGATGCAAACACAGTGGGTAGAGAGAATTATCTGATGGGTCAACTCTGTGCAATGGGTTAGTCCTTTCTGTTCAGACCATTACTTTGGTCCAGGACTCCTTTATAATCTTAGTAGCAGTATCTTTAAGCTTGCTTAGATTTACAAGAAGAGGGATGCCAAACTCTGAAATATTGTGCTCCCACTGTGTTTTGCCCTACTGTGCTGTAAAAAGCTCATGTGTCAATTGTTTCAGAGTGCCTTCTCCTTCAATTACATAAAATACTGCCTGATCATATTACATACATACTTTTACTTAAAAATACTGGTTATGAAAACCTTGAAAACATTGATCACTGCTGCATTAGAAAAAAGAAATTCACAGTTAGCATCACTTGGTATGAATATGATACTAATTAATTCAGCTTATTCAAATTGCAACAAGTAATTTCTGCTCAAGAGCAGAAAACTATACCAAATAAGTAGCACCACTGAGAAAAGACTGAAATAAGAACTTGATACTGCAAGCTGAGGAACAGAAGCATGTGTTCAGACATCTCTGTAAAAACTAGCATATTAGGATGAGGTCCTTTTCTTTCACTGTTTTCATTCTGATAATGCTTGATCTACCTTGGTTTTGAAAGGTAATTGCACTCCGAGCTGTACCTAAGTGTTAAAATAGGCACAGGACATACTTAATATATATCCTTTCAGTGCACTGGATGGTAAGGAAGCATGATTTTGGGCGTGGACACAACTACAATGGTAACAGAGCAGGGAGAGTACTGAAGTTTCTGTTCTGGTAATCGAGTGGGAAAGCAGACAGAACAGATGGCATTATCTATAGTCTTTCCATGCAAACAGATGATTTCTACAGATAAACTCACACCTGAATACTGCTGTCATTCACAAGATCCCATTTTCTCCTGCTGGATGTTTTGAAGGATCTAGCCCATGCTGCTTCATCTGCACTGCAATATCAAATAGGTAGTCATAACATTCACACCTAGAATTAAAAGGAAAAGTAGTTGAAGGGTAAAATTAGGTTCAATTCATTCAAGTCTTACTGCTTTTTGTGATAACAGTTATCTTCCTTGAGCTGTACATCATCAATGTGACAGTCTGACTGGATAGCTGTTATCATTCATTTCCATCGCAGCTGTATGAAATAACACCCTAGTGCCCAGCATTTCAGCTACATGATCCTGTTGTGTTGCACTTTCAGTAGTAAATGAGGAATGTAATTTCCAATGCCCCCGTACCTCCTCCTCAACCACAAAAAAAAGGGACTAGAGAAAACTGTATGAACAGTATTGGCAGGTGTCATAAATAAGCAGAGAATGTCTTAAAGTTTCATACTTGTCCATGTGAAAAGAAAATGCTGTGAATTCTATCATTCAGAATAGATTAGAAAGAAAAATCAAACAGTGAAATAATGGATGAACCTAGTGAAGCCATAAATTCAATGAGGCCAAAAAGTTTATGAATATTCTGAATCATTGACAATGGTCGGAAATAAACAAAACAGCAATCAATCAAATTTTGAGGTATAATGTTAAAATACACCATGTTCCTTAATTGTACTCACATTGTTTTGGCTTTTTCCCATGTTTCTCCCCATACATAAACTCCATGACGTCTGACCAAAACAGCACAGGAATCTGGGTATTCTTCCATTGCTTTTGCCATTCTTTCTTTGAGATCCTTCTCTTCTGGTGTATTCTCAATAATGGGAACCACCAGTGTGTCATCATATCTAAGAGAAAAATAGATTTAAATATATCTTAAACATGAAACGAAATGTTTGGAAGAGATCTATCTTATACCTCAACTCTTCCATTAGAAAGAGCTTCTCCTTTGCATAAAGGTATTAACAGATTCTCAGCACTAGAGATTTTTAAGCCTCTCTTGTGAGTCACACTGCAGTAAAAGAATTCAGGAATGTATCCCACTTTTATGACCTGCTAGCAGTATCTGAACCATACTTGAGGCACAAAAAGAAAATAACACTTTAATGTATTAGATATAGTTGTTTGTTCACGTATCATCACTTTGTAGTTAGGTCCTTTTGCAACTTTTTCAGACTTTCTTCATCCTGTATTGGCATCACATACAAGCTTGATCTCAGATTAAATTATTCAAAAGAATCACATCACAAAGAAGGAAACAAAACTGGTTGCTGGAGAGCAGAAAAAATTGAATTTAGGTAGTCCAAAAAGCCCCTGGAAAAAAAGATTGTCCTTCTAAGGCATATAAATAGAAAGTAAGTGTCAACACATGAAAAATAAATTCTTCTCTGATAGAGTGGTTGGTGGGCTACATGTGATCTTAAGAAAGCCTGAGAACCCCAGTTCCAAAGACAAGATGATGCATGTTCCTCAGTGGAACTTGCCTAAGAGTTTCTTGTGAAGGAGATTGGGATATTTGGCATTGTTTGAACCTTAATTAACACTGGCAGAAACTTGTTTAAATAGTTTTTAATAAGTCCCCAGTTCACATTCAGATTTATCATTGAGATCTCGTTGATATTTCAAGAGTGGATGCTAGCAGAACTTATAAAAAACACAGAGGGGAAGCAATGGTAGAATTAATATAGCCTGTACCTCGTATTAAATATTTACAAAATGTAGAGGTCTCATGTCTTACAGTTTTCAATGGTGATGCTTTTCCCAAAGAAGTGTATAAATTAGTGAGGAAAGAAAATTAAGTGTTTGTAGGTTTACTTCATCTTTTTACTTGTCTTTCATATATACTAGTCATTAAATTTAGATTTGGAGTGAGTGCTACCAGTCAGGACATTTCAACTAAGGGATTGGTTTCCTAGTTTCTACTATGTACTCAGACATTAGTTTGGAAGCAAGTATAAACATCACAAATTGATTCCTAATCATAACCTTTTTTTGTAAGAATCGTTAGCTATAATAATAAAACCCACAGAAGACTCTGAAGGAGTTAAACTGCAGAGATAAAAAAAATATTTTACTGAAACATAAGGAGCCTGCATTGAGACAAAAGTTCATATAAAATACTTTGAGACAGTCTGAGATTTTGAAAGCTGTTTACTACAGATTTAATTCTACAGAAGCCAAAGGTAAAATTATTCAGGGATCATATTTAGGCCAGAAAATACTTCTGATTATCCTACCCATAACAGATTGCTTCCAGAATTTCTTTTGAATTCCGTGTGCAGTCTGGTGTGAGACAAGGCAATGGAATCTTGGATGGATGCATATGTACTTAGCAAACATGTAATCTGGAGCTTTGATTTTTTTATTTTTTATTTTTATTTTTATTTTTTTTCCTGATATGACAGCAGGATGACACAGGACAATTTGTAGATACGGAATGCAATAAATACAGTGTTTCCTGACTAACACACAGGAATTTTGGAAATTCACAATGCAAATCCAAAGAAAGGAAATTGTTGGTGTCGCTTTTTTTCCCCAGTTCCAGTATAAGGGATGTTTTTACTAGGAAGCTATGCCACATGAAAAACACAAATGCTAATGCTAACAAGAAGGTAAAGCTGGCAAGTCAACCAAAACTCCAAATAAAATATGTCCAGGCATAAAATCACATGCCAAACACATTGTTTGCTCCCTTGCCAAAGGGCAATTGTTATTTACAAAAATTTACATCAAAAAGTGGAAAGAATTTAGCATTTCAATTTTTCATCTAATTGTCACATATTATATGAAAGATGTTTGCTGGTCTCAATTCAACACTGTGGGTGGAGTCCTCAAAACAAGCCATCACACATAATTTGGAATAACTCAGCACTTACCTCAGAGCTCATCCTTGGAAAGTAATAACATTATCTTTAATGAGCTCTTTATTCTGATTTTTCTTTCAGAAAAGCCCGTCAAGTAAAATCTGAAAACCTCAACTCTCCTAACTTGCTGTAAACTAGCACAAGCAATGATATGTGAAGTCCACCCAAACACAGTTGCACTTTTATCAATTCAGGCTAATGTTGGCTGGATACAGTTTCAGTTTAACATTGTATAGATGTGTTAACAACCCTGTTCTTGAGGTATTTGTCAAGACCTGGCTCTTTATTTAGTTTGTTTCTACAGCTCAGTGGACCGCAGTACTGTTGACTTGGCAAGATTTTATCTCAGATCTCTTCTATAGGCTTGAGACCATTGTAGGGGAAGACAATGATTGATTTATTCCAGAGGTCTTGTTACTACTCATTTATAATACTTTATATTATACACTTGAACACACATAACTCAAATTACTTATCATCTGTTTTGCTGCAAACAAGCAATCAAATAGCACATCTCTGCTCTTAAAAATGTACCGGTAATAGCCTCCTGAAGAACACTTCTGGATTCCTTTTATCATCTCCTGATGGGTAATAGTGAACTCACTCCCTGGGTAAAGAAGGGTAGCCATAACAGCAGCCTTGGAATGAGTATGTATCACTGCACCTGCTCCTACGAGGAGAAAATATATATATATATATGAAAGGCATTTATTAAGAAAAAAACACTACTGTATTTGATCCATTTTCTTTGGCTAGGCATCTTAGCAAATGGTGATCTACTGTATCAGAAGAAAAAATGCACAGCAGCCTAAATAAAGGTAGGAAATAATTGCTCATCTATAAAAGATAATTATAGATTATTTTAGGACAGCAGTGTCAACTTTTACTTAGTGACAAATTTCAGGAGAAAAACCATTTGCACGAAAGCAAGGAGAAACACTGTATAGTTGTTTTTTTGTTGTTGTTGTTTTTTTTTTTTAAATTGCTATAAAAACTAAAACACTCTAATAATTTTATCAGAAATCCGTGATTCTGAAGACTTCCCAAACTTATTTATAACAGTTAAATACTCCTACTTTATGCAAGCAGTATTTCTCAATTATCCATTGATTCTCTGAAAAAAAACAAGCAAAAAAAAATTATCTCCTTGTACCATGATGGAAAGATATTAAATAATTGTAATTAACTCTACGAACGTAGCTGCAGTGTTGCCAAAAATAAGAATTTTCCTCAGGTACGTAGAGAAGTTTCTTATGCAGGAAGACTAGATGAGCCTCCTTAAGTCCTTTTAAAAGTAACACATGTGAATCTTCCACAATAGAAAAATATCTCTATTGCTGTCAATCTGCAGACATTCCACTCAATGTAGGTGTACAGATCATTTGCAGCTCAAGTACCTCCAACAGCTTTTCCCAAAGTGGGACTGCAAGCCGTGTTGCTACCTAAACATATCAAGGAATTGCACGAAATGAGCCTTCTTTAACATCTCTGACACCAGAAAAGGAAACGGATGCTCAACTGGAAACTGGCACTAAAGAAAAGATTCATATTTTGTTCACTTAATAATTTAGAACCTTTGACAATAGCCAAGGCATGTCAAATACTTCCCATTCCCTCCAACAAATTATTAATAGACTGGGATAAAAATCAGTGCCGAAAAGATGATCTCAGGTGCAGCTATGTAGGAAGCTGTAGAAGTGCCTTACAGATAGATGTTACTATGGATTACATTCTGTTGTATGTGTGCCTGTACAAATTTATTTATTTCACAGGCTCGTGTCTTTTTCACTGTGACTTTTATGTTTAAACAATCTGGCACTGAATTTTAATTCTGTTGACAATGTATATACAGCGTTTCAGTCAACAGTAAAGCAAAAAAATTTGCCACGTACCTCTCATAGTGTAGGCATTCATAAAAAGAGGTGTGCACTGGCTTTTCTTTAGTTTCTTGTGTGCTGGGGGACCACTGATGTCCTGCTCGTTCATGTCACAAACAAACATATCTTCTGGCTGTATCAGAGAAATTATTTTTACCTGTGATGACCTGAAGAATTTCATTTTCCTTCTAAGGAGATATATACATACAGAAACACAACATATTAAATATAGAATGCAATTTCAACTTTGTAAAAATTCTGTAGTACGCTATGTTTATTCTACCCACTAACACTAATTATCATTGCTGTCTAAGGTAAATGAACATTTGGTACTGTCTTTCAGTACTGCTGCCGAGGAGTACTAAAACTAAAACTTTCTAAGAAAGGAGATGGCCTATATCTAAATAACAGACCATCAAGAGAAAAAGTAGTAACTTACAAAAAAAAAAAAAAAAAAGTAGCTTTACAGAAATGTTTCCTTTGTATTAAAAAGCTATAGCTGCTGAACTGTCTACTGTAGAAACAAAACAGACTCATTTAAAAAAAATAACAGAAAATACAGTTGCAAGAGATCTCCTTACTCATTATGCTCAATCCACTGCTGCCGCCAAAAAAGAGCAAGACATCACAGCCTTGCCATATTATGCCTTTTCCTGTCTTATTTGCTAATGTGGCTAGCAAGCACTATGCAAAACTTCAAGTTTCTATAGGCAAAAAGATTCCTTTCACATTTCCTTGTATTTCCCCTCAGAGCTGTAAAACAATTCTTCCTATTGTCATAAAATAGTTATCATTTACCATTTTTCCCTCCGCTTATATTTTAGGGGTTTTGCAGTTCCAGGAAAGGAAAGGCATAAAACAGCCAACATCACCTTTTCTTGGAGAAAGCCTTTATTTACTAAGAAGACCAAGAGGAAAGATTTCCAATCACTCAAATGACAAGAAACAGAAAAGAGGTGTTAAAACATAATATGTGTGTACTACAGTAACTCAGAAACTCAGAAACTCAGTAACTTGAAAGCCATTTAATCTTGAAAAAGAAAAAAGCTGATCTAGAGTAACTTTCAGTCAAATTTTGCTTTAAGCCATGCTGGCCACAGGCTTGCTTTGGTAACTGAGTACTTAAGAGAAGAAATTCAGTTATTTCAGCAATGCAGACAATAGTATTGTAAGCCTTACTCTATGCAAGGAAAAATAAAACACTAAGCATAAGTAGTTTTACCCATCTGAAGATAAGCTCTGAGGTAGAAATAAAGTTAAACATACCTGTATTCTTTCCTTCTGGACTCCTGAAGGAGCAATATATATTTCATTCCTAAGAAAATTTGAAGATAGGTAAAATATTAAAAACCACGTCTTTCTAACAGCATGAGCATTAGAGCTCTAGATTCACTGGAAAAGAAATAGCAAATCTAAACTGTGATAACAAATTTATCACTCTTCCATATATGTGGTCACAGGTAGATGGGGTTGTCTTCTGCTTTTGTTTGGTTGTTTTTTTTTTAAATGCAGATGGATCACAGAAGAGCTTAAAGGGATATCAAACAGTGCTTTCAACTTGACAAGAGATTCAAAATAAATGCAGAAAATGCAACTTTGTTTTCTCTGTAAAGGAAAACACAAAACCTTCCCCTGTAATAATCTCAAACTCAGCCCCCAGAATTCTGAGGAAAAGACAAAGAGAACAAAATAAATTGCAAGCAGACACTGACCTGTGGCAAATCTGCTATTTAAAAATCTACAGACTACCTATAAACAGTATCAACTGTCTCTTGTATTATACAATGTAAATACTTTCATTTTTGTTCTAACTGCCTAATCTACATATGGCTACAAAATGCATTTGTGTGTTCATTTGCATTGATTAAAAAATATCACTCAGTGCAATCAAGTGACAAATTCAAGTAGAAGTATACCCTTTCTTCCAATGTTTACATGATCAAAACCCATAAAAATATTGATTTAAATTTAAATAATCTTAAAGTGGCGACTGAAATATTTTCAATAACAACAAAGAAAATCAGATTGCTATCTTGTACTTAATCACTCTTTGGTTTACGGAGCAATGCTTTAAATTCAGGAGCACAGAGACATCTAGTGAATAATTAGTCAAGTTACAGGTGTATCTCTCGAGAAGTGTGAGATGTTTAAATATTTTTCTCTCGTCTAGAAATTTATCATTCAGAAGAAGTGAAACAGGACAGCTGACAAAGAATTCTAGATCCAATTTTAATAATGCTATCCCACATCTTGGTGTCTTCACCCTGAGTAGTTCCAATGAAGAGTGCAGTCAGTAATGTTGATCAGGACGTAAGATAAAACTAGCTGCTAGAACTTCACTTGTTCTTATGGAACAATTCTAGGCTAGTCTACTTTGTCTTTGACTCATGGCTGTTCATTCTGAAACATACCTAACACTAATGCAGGTATAAAAATGAGTACAGTCATTCAGATTACAATCATTAGCTACCATGTAAGATGTACTGGAAGCTACTCAAATATGTAGTCTGAGCTACGAAGTGATAGAACTGTTAAAGAAAACTGTACTACTACATCAGTGTATTCTCTGCTGAAACCATGTGTCTTGTCAAAATGAACAAGAGTTACATAGAAACAAGAGAGAAAACAGCCTATATTCTGCCGCTGGTAAGAAATTAGTGTTATGTAGATCTTTCTATCGATGAATAACTTTAAAACCAAGAATCAATTCTCTTGTCATTCCTTTGATTACTTACTTCTGCTTTTTTGCAAAACTATGCAGGGAAGTGAAGCGAATTGCACAAAGCCATTAGAAACTCACAAATTTGGTGTTTGGAGCTTTTATTTCAGATACATGTATATATGTGAAAAGTAATAGCTGTGTTGTTTCTTTTTTTTCACATACACTGCATGCATTGTATGTCAGAAAAATGAGAGATCAGAAACTTTCAAGTTACAGTGTCCATGACTGGGCAGTGGCAGACACTGAAAAGTATTTTGCAGAGTGAAGTTTTCTTTCTTTTCTTCAGCAGCCACTAGCAGGGGTTCTGTTTCCATTAGAAGCTTTGAAAGTATAAATAGGAGTAATGAACAGTTAAAAAGCAAAGTGGTGCTTCTCAGATATATACCAAAAATTGTTTTGCTGTGCAGGTGCCACTTCAATTATGTCAATAACAATTCCTTAGAAATTATCTCAGTAGAATAGGACTTTCTTTATTGAAGGAAATGCCTTGACTGCGACACATACAGGGTGGGATTAATCTCATTTTATCATTGAAAGCTTTTTGTGTAATCTAATCTAGATTCCACAGTCAATGGAATGAAAAGAGGAAGATGAATCGCTCCTTAAAAGCAAGTAGTTTACCTTAGAGACAGAAGAAGGACATAAATAAGGTACTTTCTTAACTTGACTCTCTTTCTCCATTGAAAGAACCTCAATGATTAATTTAGGCCAAACATCTTCCCTTCTTTGCTTTAAATCTGCAGTAGCGTTCATTTCCCCTTCTATCTTCTTCGCTAGTTTTTGACTTTCAGACATCTGCCATGGAACAGAACTGCCCTCACCAATTACAGCCAAGCTTTCTCTGCAAACGTCATCATCACGGATCATCAAAGATCATCACGGAATGATCTGAGTCAGAGAGGACCTTTAAAGGCCGTGCAGTTCGTTGCTCTTCCACCTTTACTTACCCATGTTTCAGGCTGATTCCTCCACCAGTTCCCGTTACCCAGCCTAAACCATAGAACAGCCTACAAAGTTCAGGGATAAGATTTCTTGGATGTAACTTATCCTAAAAACAAATTTAAAAAAACGACACATTAAAAGCCATCAGAAAACTAAGAATTTACAATCTGAAACTCAGTTTGAACGGGCTATAGTCATACTTCAGCACGACGGTGTTAATTATGACTTTAATTACAAGACGACCGTCTTTTCTTTTAGGACACGTCTTCCTAAGGCCTGGCTCGTTCTGGACCAAGCGCTGCTACCGCAGCCGGCCCGTCACAGCCGTACGGCGCGCAGTAACACGGCTGCCCCTTCGTTACCTGCGCCGCGTCGCGGCCATCGGCGAGCTGGAGGCCGGGACCGTTGGCGGCAGCCATGGCGCCGTCGTGCGCTGGGTCCTGCCGCCGGGAGGCGTGCCGCGGCGCTGCCTGCCCGGCGCTCCCCGCGCGGAGCCGGCCGTAATCCCGAACGCCTGCAGTCAGGCAGCGCTAGGGGCAGCCCCGCGCCGGCGGCGAGGGCGAGGCAAGATGGCGGCCTCCTGGTGGCGGAGCGGCGGCACCGGGGTGCTCAGGTTGCTGCGAGGCGGGCGGCCCGTGCCGGGCGCTGGGCTGGCCCTGCCCGTCCGGGGAGGCTGGAGGCTCCTGCACGGCACGCAGGAGCTGCTGGGTGAGTGCTGGGCTGCGGCCGGCCTGCCGCTGTGTGGGCAGCGGGGAGCCTCGGTGGGCCGGAGCCGTGCTAGCTTGTTGGACCGGACCGGTGCTACCGGTGTGTGGGGCTGTGAGGCCCGGGAGGTGAATGCAGGACGAAAGGAGCAGTTCCGTCCCACGGCACATTGAACGGGAGGCCTTGGAGGTGGGCCTGCCAGGCTGGGCGCTGCTGCCTTGGTCTCTGCAGGTCCAAAGCACGAGTGCTTTTTGGTAACCTTGCTCCTGTATTTGGCCCAAAGCTGGTTGTTGTTCGTCGAATGTTAATTCTTTTAGTCTGTCGGGTTTCTCTCTTGGAATTATTCCTCTTCGGTTTTATTACTAATTGTTCTTACACGTTCATTTCTCCCGCTCTCGAAGGTGTGAGGATGAGCCTCTAAAGAAGTTCAAGCATTTTGTGTAATTTAAAGGGCCAAACTTAAGGTGTAGCATTGAAATGCTCTACTTAATTTCAAAGGCAGTTTCTTGGCTTCTCAGCCAGGTGAGCACTGCCGTGCTGAGCTTCTCTGTTAGTTTGGTGTCACATTCTAAAGAACACACCTTCAGTTTTTCAATTTCCTTTGAAATAGTTCTGCTCATTCTCATTCAGCAGACTGCAAGTGTATGTATTATTCTAGATAATGTTTTCTTATTCTTGTAGGAGTCCAAATATGTTTTTTTGTACATGTATGATATCTGGGATGGAAGGTTAACACCCATCGCATCCAGAAGTTAAAATGTAAATGTGTACGTAGCATATAAATGTATGAATGTTTGAAAAAAGGATGTCAGATGAGGAGGGAAAGCAAAAGTCAGCAAGAAAACTCATCAATGCATTTGAAAGAGGAAGCAAGAAAGCATACAGCACAATTCAAATGGAATTACCAGCAGTGAGCATGTAGGGACAAAAGTGAAAAAATCATGGCATAAAATGATGCAATTGTAAACTTGCAGGAGTATTGAAGAAATAACCTGTAAGTTAGTATGAGAAATAAGGCTTAGTCTGTTACACAACAGAATACACCAACATCCAAGTTTGTATTGCTGCTGGTTTTTGGTTGAGCTTTCACTGAAAGCTAAATCAGTGCACAGACATGCTGAATAAAGCTAAGCTACGTGAAGGACACAAGTTATTCAGAGAATAACTTCAGACAAGTTAGGTGTCATTCACGCAAATTAGTGTTGGAGCTATCAGCTGCATTACGCAGAACAGATGAGATGGAGGGAAAGCAGAAAGACATCTTCATTATTTTCCTGATCTGTATTAAAAAAAAAAAAGAACTACATGAAAGTATCTTCCTGAACTTTTTGTTTGTTTGCTTTCAGAGCCTGCAGTTAAGCAACCAGCTGAATAAATTATGAAATAGAAGGCTTGGGAAAACTTTGTTTCATCAGGCACTCAGATTTGCTTTTGTCAGGTGTAACGGTGCTATCTGTGTTGCAGATTGATTTTGTAAGGCTTTGGCATGCTATTGTATGTTTGTGGTTTTTATTTTTTCCTATCTTTTTTCCTATAAAGGAAACATGATCTCAAAAAATTTGTATAGCGTTGTTCAAACTGTGAAGGAAGGTGAGGAGTTATTGCAGTTGGCTGTCCTAACTGGAAGGATATTTATCTGAGATCCTTCAAGACCCTTTCAGGACTTGTGCCTGATGCTGAGTTTTAAATGCTGTTTTTGTTAGAGGTCTGAAAAACGTTTGTCAATCCAAATATGACTTGAAGACATAATTAGACATCAAACTAATTGCAGTGAGTTATGTGAATAACAGTAAGAATAAACACCTAGTATAGGATGGGATGTGGTAGTTTCCTAGGTCATAATCCTGCATTAGGAAGTCAAGGCTTTTGCAAACAGAATGTGAGCGAATCATCATCACATGGCAAAAGTTGATGAGCCAGGAATGTCATCTGGAGGGCATGTGCTAATTCTTCTGCCACTCTACTTTGTACCGATAATACCTCAGCCAAGGCTTTGCTGTAGTTTTGAATGCTGTACATCAGGAAGGGGTACGGGCTGATGGGAGAGAACTCAGAGGAGTAAGAGTTGTTAAAGACATAATAAATTGTCAAACAATTCATTTGAAATGTATTGGCTGTGTAACAGAAGGAATAACCAGAACGTAATTATTTGTAAGAGATAAGCAATGAAATACAAATGGCTGTATTACTGGGGGAAAACTTTCAGTGGTTTGAACAGCATTGCTCTGTTTTATCTCCTTGATTGCATTGTGCATCTCCATAAATGGGGATATGTGACATTCCAGCTGTATCTATAGGTAGTGAAAGCACCAGGGATAGATCTGCCTAATTGTAGTTGCAAATTGGTGTATGTTATACTGAAGTTTCAGCAGGTAATAGACACTGTAGTAACCTTGTGGAGCTGTACAGTAAACTGAGGAGACAAGGTGCTGATGGACTTTCTTCATAGAAGGAAGAAAAAAAGTATGAACTATTACTTTTTAAAGAATATTTTAAAATATCTTTTTATATTCTTCAGTTTTATCATTGTTGTCAGATTGTAGCAAGTCTTTTAAGCCTTTGCTAACCAGAGGGTTTGGCTTGGGGATTTATGAAATACCTCATGAGTGGCACATGTTAAAGTGTTTGTCCTCAGTTCATCACAGGTTTTGTTTATTTTGTTTTGACAAAGCTGGAAGTGTTCCAGCTTTGTTCCATAACAAAGGAGGTCAGACAAGGGACAATGAAATGGTGTCTTGTTGGATATGCTTAAATAGGAGGTACTCAGATTGTAGTCACCAGCCCATTATAGGTATCTCCTGACTTGTCTTCCATTTATTTGGTATAGGGTGTAAAGGACAAAGGAGGAGGCAGAAATCTCATCCCTAGATGCAACGTTTTTATTGATATATTTTAAGAGTTGTATTCTTGGCTACATAGAAAATTATCTTTAAAATAGGAGGTACTGCTTACATGAAAAAAAAAATTTAAGCCTTTGGCTCAGATAATTGGTTTATGACAACACAAAGTTGATGGCAGTAAAATTAGCAGATGATGATGAGAGCTGAGAAATTTCATTTGTTCTAAATTCTCTTAAATGAGTGAGCCTCACTTGTCTTTAATAGATTGTGTGAATTGTCTGAACTCTTTACTCACCAATAATGAAAGATCAACAATATTTATTTTCCAGAGTGCTTGTAAGGACCGTACTGTACAGTGCAATTAACCTGTATCCTGTTTGGATGCCTGATCACTAACCAGAAAGTGACTAAAATAGCTCTGAAGGGTAACCATTTTTGTAGCTGCTGTTCTTGTGTATCTGTGTAAGAGGAAGCCTTAATTGCAGCACTTCTGAACCTGGCTGTGAACATAGATGTCTCTATATGCATGTGCCTCAAGTGAACACAAGGATTGGATTGTTCAGTGAGGTTGGGGGATGGGGAAGGAGTGGAGAAATTGGAGTTTAGTTGCACCTCCTTTTTCCTTTCCTTTGCCATAAGTACTTTATTTGTAGTTAGCAGTTCCTTTAGTCTGGATTGAGTCCTGTCCTGCCTTCTGCAGGGTGTTTTGAGTGTCAGTGTTATTTATATTGCCGTGTGATGAGTCAGGTCAGGGAGCTATCATGAATGAAATCGTATTTCTTGTGATAAGATTAACTGCCAGCAAAACCCATTCTCTAATCTGGATAACTGAACAGCATCATAAATGTTAGCACTGTTGGTAGTATGAGTAAGTGGGTCAGAAGGCTGAACAGCTGCTTTCACGTGTCTCGTGGATTGATATTAAGGTTAACGTAGGACAAGAGGACATGAAAGGCTAAGCTAATAAGTTTTCCTTAAATTAGCACAATTTGAAATGTAATTGATTCACTGCCTTGCAAAACTGTTGTGAGGGTTGGATTAGATGATCTCAGAGGTCTTTTCCAACCTCTGTGGTTCTGTATCTGTGATACATTGTAGGTGAAAGAAGCAGTGATTTCGCATAAAAAGCACTTTGATTTCACAGTCGTGAAATTTTTTTAAGACACCAGAATACTGTTAGTGAATGTGTTCAGTGGGAAGTTTTTTCATTGCACTTGTTGACCACGTCTGTCATCCAAACATCAGAAAGCAACTAGAATGTCTTTTTTACTTGATAGGCCAGCAGAAGCAACCTAGCAACTGACCTTAAGTTTCATTGGTGGTATGAGTTTAAAAATAAATAAATGAAATGGAATGGAGGGAGAGAAGGGAAACGTTTTGCTGTTGGATAGGCCATGGCCAACACATTTGTCTGCAGTGACAACGTGATTAGATGAGGACAACATTTTGCTCTGGTAATACTGTTGACCTTTTTATGGTACGCATAAAAAAGTGAAAGATCAATGAGTAGTGTGTTGGAGTGAGAAACCGCTGCAACCTTTATGAACTTGTTTACCACGATACCTCTTCCCTGTTACAAATCTTTATACAAGTATACACAGAGTTGTCCAGTGACAAAAATAAAAAAATAGATAAAGTCTTTTCAGTTCTTTGCTTTTTTAGGTTTTGTGATATTTTTCTGAGCTTTGGTGCAGGTAATCAGAAGTTTGTAATGTTTTTCTAAATAGCTGATTGCTTTATGTTGTATACCTTGGCAACTAATCAACAAGTAAGCTCATGTTTTCTTTTTAAATTGCGATCAATGATGTGTCTGTTAAATTCTTTATTGTTGGAGTGCATCTATGGATCAAGATGTTTCCATATGGCAGTTGTTTTCTAATTTAAGTGGCATGTCAAGCTTTCAGGTGAACCATCTAACAGAAAACATCTGTGACATCAGCAGTCTTTTAGACTTAATTTTTTTATTTTTTTTTAAACTGGGGGGACAAGCTGCAGAATGTTACAGCCAGGTGTTTATTTGCAGAATGAAATCATTGCTTAATTCCATATAAATGTAATATTCTGTGTTTTGAAGTAAAATGTCAGCTACCTCCCAAGAAGTGATCAACTTTGTCACCTGCAACTTACAGGGCTTTGCTGCCTTCAGAGAAAGTGGAGCACAGCATTAATTTTCACAAACTTAAATTTTCTTGTGCTGGTTTCTAAATAGGATTGCAGAATTGTGATGGTGGGGTGTATGTATTTGTTTCTGTTGATTAGAAGCAGTCACATACCTTCTACAGTAAGTTTGAGTGCTGCTCCTCAGTTGCAGTTACCATTGTTGCAGTGGGGCACAGTAATATAGAAAATGAGTTTCCAATTTTCAGACATAAGTGTGCCTTCATTTTTTGAATTCTTTCTTCTGCTTTGTCTCCTGTTTATTTTTCTAATGCATCACATGTGCTTGCTGCCAAGTCTTGTCTTCTAACTTGATTGGAAGAGACTATGGTTTGCAAAAGCTGCTTGTTATGCGACCGGGAAAATGTTAAAGTACTCCAAATTTGTTACTCAGTTTTGTATTTATGCCTTGGGATGGAGCATATTTTGGGGAACGGGTCAGGTAATTCTTCACTAAATTGAAGCGTCTGAGCCATCATATTTTAAAATGTTTTTTAAATCTCATTAGAAATATGGAATGCTTTCTTTTTCTTTTTCCTTGAAGCATGGTTAACAGTTGTAGATAATCCTACAGTTTTGTGGGATATGACTTCAAAACTGTTTTGATTTTTTTTTTTTTGTTTGTTTATTTGGTTGTCAAAGTTGACTTGTCAAGATAGGAAAATGAAACAGCATTTATTTACGTTGTGTACATTTTCAAGTAATGTGTTTTCTATTGGCCGTTATCCATAATACATTTCAGTGAATGTACAAAGCATAAAGGAAATTGTAAACTCATGTTTTAACCTACAGTATTTGGAAAAAAATAGACATAGTATGAACACAGGCATTCAGAGGATAGCTTACATTCTCAATGTCGTTTATTTCTTTTTTTTGTATATTGAACCAAGACAAGAGATTGCAAAAAAAGAAACTTTTAAAAAAAAAAGATAATTCAGTTACAGAGTGCCACTGTTACCCACAACACAACACAATGATTATATATATTATATATATATATGTGATTTGTATATATACACCCTGGGCTCATTTCTGCAGCTCAAGTGTTATGGGCAGCATGATCCTAATTGTGATGATGTCCTGGGGTCTGTGGGAAATAAATAGCTCACCTTCTGCTTTTGGTGCATTGTAAAATGGCCAGGTCATTAATGCTTGCTGAGGTTACGAGATAGTTGCTGCATTGTTTAAAATTTGCATTAAAAATGCTTTGTATCCATAAATAATGAGAAAACCATTTATTTCTTTAACTCTACCCAACCTCTGGAATATTTACAGTTTAATACTTTTTATGAGCGTAATAATTAGTTCTTTCATAGTCCTGTAGCAATGAGATAGACAAAGGCAGATTTATTGGACATGTTAATATTAATTAATTACAGAAGGAAGGTGGATAATTTTAATTCCCTTAAAACATTGTGTATTAATTAAAGTTTCCCTTCTATCTTTATCTTCTCTGAGATCTTAACCAGGGTAATTCTTAGGATGCAGAAGAAATGATGAGAAGCATTTTTGTTTCTGGCTTCTTGTCTTGAAACCCCAAATTTATTTTATTGCTCTTTGTATTCTCAATAATGGGGAAGAAAAAAAAAGGGATACCTGCTAAGTTTTTAAAGCTGTTCTGCTTACTCTAAGCAAGACAAGATGTGTGAGAGAGATATTGCTGCTTCCTAGTTATGATAAACCTTAATGCTGCTGACTGGGTACAAAGAAAAGGGAATATGAAGCAGAATTGATTCTTGCCTTTTTATACAATCTTCCTCTCGTGTGTCTATTTTTGTGGTTTAATTTAATACAGATTCAGATAAATAATTCAGAAATGAGCCTTAAATTGATCAGATACTGGAAAACTACACAAAATAATACTTAAAGAACTGTACTTTTTTGGTCTTGTAGCTATCCTTATAAGTTCAGAATGATGATATCCATTTATTACAAGCTGTATGTCGGAATGCTCCTCTGGTGCCTTGGATCAAATGTTGGGGGAGGCAGCATGCTGTGTGGCCAAGGAATTTGCTGCCTGGTGGGGGCTCTGTGTTCCAAAGAATCCCACTTATGTGACATACAGCTGGGCACTGTGCAATGCCACTTGGCTCTGTGTATGGGTGTATGAGCCAATCCAGCTGACCGCGTGTTGCAGTGAGCTGCTGGCAAGCTGCATCTAGGAGGTGACAGTGTCATGGCAAAAAAAGGCCGAGAATTTAGCTGCTCTGTGTATACAGACACTTATCTATTAGAAACATCTCTGTAATCGTCTTTCAAGCTTTTTAATGGATGCCTAAGATAAAATCATTGAAATTTGAAGTTAGGCAACTTCAGTCTGCAGAGTTTCATAGAATCATAGAATGGTTGAAAAGGACTTCATAGATCATCGAGTTTCAACCCCCTTGCTCTGTGCAGGGTTGCCAGCAACCAGACCAGGCTGCCCAGAGCCACATCCAGCCTGGCCTTGAATGCCTCCAGGGATGGGGCATCCACAGCTTCCTTGGGCAACCTGTTCCAGTGCCTCACCACCCTCTGTGTGAAAAACTTCCTCTTAATATCCAACCTAAACCTCCCCTTTCTGAGTTTGAAACCATTCCCCCTTTTCCTGTCGCTCTCATAAGCAGTCATTCTCCTGTTTATATGCTCCCTTCAAATATCAGAAGGCCACAATAAAGTCTCCCCAGAGCTTTCTCTTTTCCAACCGCAAGCCCGGTTCCCTCAACCTTTCCTCATAGGAGAGGTACTCCAGTTAGGAAGTAGATAGGATTTCTTAGCAAAAAGGGTAAATAAACACTGGAACAGTTTATTGGTGGAGGAGGTGGCTCATCATTGCCTGGAGTACTAGGATTATGAGAGCTTTATTAGTTTAAAAAGTGTGCTTTAATCTTTCAACTGGAAAAAGTTCCACAACCTGCATTAAAGAAGAGGAGCACGTAGTGTTTGTGGTGGTTTTGAGAAAAAATCATTGATGCTTATGGTTCTACAAATCAGGACTCTGCTTCAACTTTTGAACTTCAGGAGGATGAGGTTACATCTTGGCACGCTTTTAATGTTGCAGTTCAGCATTAAAGCGGTGGTCCTAATTATAAGAACCTTAGCGTCTGTTTAGGTGTCAGAAGTTAGTCTAGCAGTTGGCTAGGTATGGTCCTTACAGTTCCACCACTCTGTCTTCATGCTTAAGAAGTCTGAGGATAGATGAGTACTCTGAGACTGACCAGAAGATGCTCGATACTGTTCTCATGCGTTTGTGATTTTGCTGCATAGCTTGGAAGGAAAACCAATAAATAACACTGAGGAATTTCTGGATGGAGCATACATCAGGGAGCAGGGAGCTATCCAGTTTCTTGTGGTGTAGGTTGGCCTCTCTTAAGAACTGAGATACATGTGTGCACATTTCTTTTCACTTCTTTGGGCTTATATATATCTGACAGGCCTTACTTTCAGATACCATTTCCTGCTTACTTGTCTTCGAGACTTGTTCCATTTGCCCACATGGCCTGAAGTGAATAAGAGGCTGTAGCATGGTAGTTTAGCCAAGGTTTTGCTCAGAGGAGCTCTCACAGCAGCAGAGTGAAGAATAGGCAGGACCACATGTGGAAACACAAAAATAATGAAAATAGACTTTGACTTAGTACGTATGCATCCGATACTCAAGAGGCAGAAGATGTTAGTTGCCTCAGCTTATGAATTTTGTGGCATTTCAGTGGGGAAGAAGAAAGACTCACAGCTTTATGATAGCTGCTTATTCCTCTAGTGGGTGTTTGTATTTTATGGTTGCTACACGTGATGAAGTGTGTAATTTGAGCTTTAAGCAAGCTTTCAATTTCCTTCTGTTTACACTTCTTTGGGCAAAAGTTCTATAACTGCTTCACTTCAATTCACCGCAGCATTTTTCAGCAGGTTATACTGAAATTTGAAATACTAGTTTGTGTATTTTTCATAATGCATTGTCTTAATTGTGAGGGGGGAGCTTACATTAAAAACGAATTGCTTCAAAGCTTAAGCAGATGTACCTTCTTTATCATCATACAGTGTCCATATTATATTTTTACTAAAGACAAAACTCGGTTTGCTTAACACGTTGCATGGTTTCGTTCTCAGGTTGGCTCTTCTCTATGTAACAGATTCTGTAGTTTATTTTGTTTTCTTTGGTGCTCTTGGGAGTGCATTTAAAGTATATGCTTTGGAAAAAGAACTTTACAATAAGCTTTGGAAAAAGAACTTTGTCTTAATGATTGCATTTAGTTCAGCTGTCTTTCAGGTTCGTGTGCTTTTAGCCTCATTTGTGCTTAAAAGGTATTAAGTCTAGATTGTTGTTCTTATTATCTTAACAATGTTCTTATTTTACAGGTACACCTGCAATTAAAGTTTTAATGCCTGCACTTTCTCCTACAATGGAAGAAGGAAACATCGTGAAATGGTTAAAGAAGGAAGGTGAGACACCATTTTCCGTGTCCTCAGTTGCAATTCTTCATGTGCTGTAAGAATAAGTTATTTGTTTCAGGTTGTATCTTAGCATTTTGAAGCAAAATGTTTGGTGTGTCTGTGCTTTCTTTTTGAACAATACCTCACTTTACAATTGTTGGCTTTAAATACTTTTTCTTCAGTTGTATTCCATAAGGTTGCTTTGACCACATTTTGAACATTTTCTATAAGGTTGTTCAGGGGTGTGAGTATTTGTTTGTGGCTTGTTTGTTTGTTCTTAATTCCCAGTGTTGTTGTGATTAACAGTAGCAGCTTTAAAGATATGACAGCCCTTTAGTTTGGGGAGGGGTCTCTGTTTCCTTATTCTGGTGGGTGATAAAATAGTTTAAGAATATGGTATTTTTATAGTTGTTCTTTAGGACTTGCCTTCTAAATATCAGTTGCGATTTGTTTATCTAAATCTGCATTTTGATTGTTCTACCTGGATAAATGAGTTCTTTCTTCAAAGTGTGGGTAAGGCCTTCATCACTGAATTACCAAAGTACTTTACGTGTGTCTGTTTTGAATATTTTGGGATGTGAAAAGATGGCAAATCCATAGCTCAGAGGTTCTCTTGTAATGGACATGAACTCTTCTAGTAGGAGTTTCTGCAAAACAAACTAGGAAAAATATGACAGTTTGTACGTGGTAAAAAATAATAATAATAATAATAAAAATATATACATATATAAAAATGAATGAATTGGTTTTCCTCATAAATTGATCTTAGGATTCAGCAGCCGTACAGTGATTTTTCACAGGATTCCCACTACATGCCAACCCCAACACAAGAAGAAAAAAGTATTTTAATTAAAATGAAATCTTGATTGTTGATTTGACTTTGTGATAAGCTATTTTAGCATTGTCGTTGCTCTACTTGCTATTTAGAAGTAAACCAAAATTAAGTAAGAGATATCAACATGTTAAGATCTATTTAAGATTTATTGGCACTGATGTGCTGCTGAACAGTCTGGAAAAGGAGCATAATGATGACATTAAAAAAGAAAGTTAAGAGAAAAACCACATGCTTCTGTCTGCAAGAGGTGCTCATAGCAGTGTGATTCACCAGTGAGTTGACCATCCATGTGAAGCAGCATTATTGAATAGAAATGGTTGATAACATGATATAAAAAAAAACATTTAAAAGCAGTTGACAGAAGTGATTGCATTTGAAGTGTATTTCCCAGCTTCCCCAGCAGGGGCCAGTAGAATACTAGTTGAATTATTTTTTTGCTCTTTGTTTAAGAATGAAATGTTTTCATTTAACAGTTTCGTGGTATGAGCAGATGATTTCAGCAGGGCAGAAAGAAAAATACTGAACTGAATTGACAGCTTTACTATTTTCTTGTCACTGTTCATGCAGTTTCATATAACGTCCGGTGGGCAATAAAGTCCTTCACTTAAAAACTGTGTATCCAAAAATTTTTATTTATTATGTATGAATTTAATGTTGATGAAAGATGATAGATTAACAGCCCTGGAGATGAAAACCCCCTAATTACTATGGGTAGGAAACAGAACAGGCAACAGCGCTAGCAGTTTCCCCATGCAGTGTAACTTGGTCTTCTGAGAAAGCACCTCCAGGGACTTCTATGCTCAGTCAACTTTGATTTAATTTGCAAAGAGCACTTCAAAGAATGCAGTTTGTATCTTGTGATTTGGATACTTGTCTGCTAGTAATTGAATAGAGAATTCAGGCTATTGAATGTCAGTTGGAAGGGATTTCCTAGAGGGAAAGTCAGTTTCAGTGGAAATACTAATCATTCAGTCTAGCTACAAGAAATGACTGATTTAAGTTTTTTCTTTTAAATGTGAAAATAAAAAGAATTTTTAAATGTATCGTATATAATCTCAGAGAGCTAGCTACCATTAAGGCAACTCCTTTTGCAAAAGCTGCTTTCTCATTCAAAACCATACAAACAAAGATACGTTTTGCAAAGCTGTTCATCCCAATCATCTCTACTGGGAAAGCTGATCTGTAATTGACATCAAAGTGGGCCCTGTTTTGGACCTATCACATTTTGCACTCTCTACTAAAAATGACTATGATCCTTTCTATTACAGTGAATCACTGAAACCCATGAGATTTTGAAGCCAGCTATGAAGTATTCTTGATTAAAATTTCATTTGATCAATTGCCTTCCAAATCTGTGACTGCTTTTTGGCTGCAATGCTTATTGGGAACAGGGAAAAGAAAACAAACCAAACAAGTGGCAAAGTGGTTTACCCATTTCCTTGAAGACTTTTCCTCTTGTCTTCCCTGCATATGAGTCCTCAGCTTTCTACAAACAGCCCCATGTACCCGAGTTATGAGTTTATATTCTAAGGGAGAAATGTGTGATATTTGTTTTGGCTAGCTTGTGCTGTTAGTCCTGTTAGAGTTAGTGCTGAGCAATCCGCAGTAGTGAGAGATCTTCTCAATGGTGCAGAACATTTTCAGACTGATTGCGGATTGCAAGAGGAGAATGAGCAAGCAGATAGGGTGTTAAGCTCCTTTCTTATCTCAGCTATATAGGTTATGGAATTTGCTCAACAATTTGATTTCTTAACAGCTATCAGGTATTTACCTCATGGTCTGATATATAAGGAACTTGAATTAATAATCCAGTGGGATTGAGCTACTGATATAAAGCCTGGAAATTTGGCTTCTTGTTGTAGGCTGTTTATGCTCTAGTTATTGCAAAGTGCAGTGCAGCAATTAGATTATTAAATTAAATAAATAGGTGCTACTTTGTGACCTCCCCTGCCAAGTTCCATAATGAGATTGTTTATGAATGCTAAAACGATGTAATTGAGGTTTGAATGTCTCTATTGCTTGTTACTGCAGAGATCACAAAGATAATAAATACTTTATTTTTCTTTTATTCTAATTCAGACAGCCATACCTAAATGGAGATATTTATTAAATTGTATGATAAACTTTAAAATGTAGGTTACAACCTGCACAAGAATTTTCTGATGCCTAGCATCAAAATGACAGCAGAAATTAAATGTTTAGATAATATAGGTGCGGCATTTCTGCTACTGAGGAGATACTAAAATCGTATTTTGTGTTAAAAGAACTGTATCTTATGTTAGACTTCTGTGTATTGTCCCCGTTTTTCAGTACTGTGTAAGGAAAAGTGCCCTGTTTTGTTGGAGACCAAAGCTTTCAATTACTTTAAACTTTGTCATCTAGTTTTGTTTTTAAGATAGGCCACATGATCAGTATTGACCTGCTGGAGGAATTCAGACATAGTAACTTCTGTGTGTCAGCAGATGTGGGTATTCTTGAAAAGCAGAGGAGGAGCATATTTCATAGTTATTCTACTTACATTCCTGTAATTAAGGATTAAAAGGCATTTTTAACATTTGTGCATATTTGTGTTTCACAAAGTAGGTATATTTGTAAAAGATATATATATATATATTTTTTTACTGTGAAAGAGATTGAGAAAGCAAGCTCGCAGGTACGCTTTCCAAAGAGATTGAAGCTCTTCATACTTACGTTTGAAAAGCTTTGATAGTGTAGGTGCAAGCTATGAACCTACAAATCTTAGTTGCAGGCATTGCTGCCTATGACCCCTGTCTGAAAAGATTTAAGTATCTTACTTAGACTGCTGACTTGCAATGAATAGAGAGGGTTGAGAATTGCATTTGTGGCAGTGCTTTTGTACAGACAGTTTTCATTGTGTGAGTGTACTTTGTCTTGGAAAACCTACTATAAACATTGCTATGTTAATGTTCTGCTGTTTTTATTCCTGTCGCTGAATTGGAGTGTTTGTATATGAGAATGAACAATGCAATATGATAGATCATGGCAGGGAATCTACTAGCTGTAGAATAAGTTTCAGAATGTAAGCAGGGTGTATTGTATGCTTAAATGTCTCTCTTCAATGGTTAAAGAGATATAAAAGGAAAATTAGATCATGCATTAAGTTCTGTTATATTTTGCAGGTGAAATGGTGAATGCTGGAGATGCACTGTGTGAAATTGAAACAGACAAAGCAGTGGTTACCATGGAATCAAGCGACGATGGTGTATTGGCAAAAATACTGGTAGGGAGGGATTCTGTCTGTCTGAGTAGGATGTTATCGTTTCTCTCAATGCATTTATTTGCATTCCTAGTGAAGGAAAAAACCCATTATTTGTTTTGTAGCATCTGTTTAAAGGGGCGCTGTTTCATAAGCTGCACAACCAGTTTTGTTAGTGTTTTCTTAAGAGCTTTTCAAATCAAAAAGTTTGCTCATATCCTTAAACAAGGCAGAAGTTTTATGTTGTTTCATGCCAGCTATAATTCAACACCATCTTGATTTGAGTTCATTACAGAAAACCAAGTATATAAAGGGAAGCTAACATTGTTTTTCACCTTCAAAGATTAATCATTAGATTAAATTCAAGCTTCTCTATTGCTTTTACTTTCCATGACTGTATGCTGCAAGTATCTATAGTTTTAGAAAAAGCAGAGTAATAATAGAATAGCTGTGTCTGCATATATTCTTTGTCTCTCTTAATGTGTCTTTTAATGATCACATCTTGTTCAGTATAACATGCCATAAAAACTTAAATGAGTGGATGAAAATTTTAGAAGGGTAATTTCAGAGAAGTGATTATTCTTTCAGCAGAATTAATTGTTAAATTACTGCTGACTTTTTGCCTAAAATAGGTAAATTTGGACTGAAAACGGAGGATGAATAATTTTTTTAAAGAAATGTATTTAATATCCATTACCATTTTCTCATTCATGACCTGAGTGAGATCTGCAATGAACTGAAACTACTTTGTATAAAACTTCCACTGTGAAGTGAACCAGCATAAGGTCCATCCACTTTGCTTGCCACTGTGCTGCAGTGGCACCAGCTCAGAGATTACTCCTCTGTACAGTTAAAGTTGTCTCCTCCAACTGTTTCACTTGTCATGCCTTATTTGTGCTTTGTTTATTTGTCAGCAAAATTAGGTTTCTTTTAGAACCTCCTTGGTTGTGGACGCACACAGAGTAATAGAAATGTTCCAAAGTGACTTTTTTTTTCCAGTCTTTCCATATGATAGCCTCCAAGACTCATTGAGGTCTAAGTAAAGGAGATTTCTGGTGTTATGAATTTTGAAAATGCAGGGGACATGATTAAAAAAATCCAGGAGGTAGAATGTTAACCAATATAATAACATTTTTTTCAGTCTCTTCTAGTTCTGAGCTGCAAAGGCTGCATAGATTTGTTTTTATGCTTCTAAAGTATTTTTAAACACATACTGTTAAAAACACACACTCTGCAGTTATCTGGGCTGGAAACATTTATTGGAAAATACAGAATGCTGGAGTTTTCACCTAGCTATTTATCTTAAAGAGCAGTGAATATGAGAAGAAGTGCTATAGGCTCAATACGAAGAGCAGTGACAGCTTTGAATGCTCATGTCACACTGACTTGTAGACGAAGTCTAACTAGGAGAAGTGTTACTGAATCATCAGCTGTCCCTGTTGAATTTCTGCATGTTATCATAGCATCCTTAAAGCTCTCTGATATCAAAATTGCAATAAAGATTTATACAGCACAAACATATCCTAACACTTATTGGTCTGTTTAAGTACCATATGTGGAATGTTTATTGAAGTAGAGCTGCTCTCTATTTTGTATGCACAGCCTTGTAAAGAAATGAAGGCGTGCAAAAAAAAAATCCAAACCCAACACTGATTAGTTGTTATTAACTGTTACATGTCAATATGAGAAGCATTTTGAACTTGTGGGGCATCTGTTTTGTGTTGTTGTTGATGCTGGATACAAGATTCATAGCAAATGACTGAGTATTACGCTGACAAGCATTGTTTTTTACATACCTTATTTAGTGCTAAATATGATAGTGCTGCAAAATTATTAGAGTGTATAATTTCAGTATTTTCTATTTTTAGCATTATTTTCTTTTGTTTTTCCCAGTTTTTGTGCTTCAATGAGTCGATTAGGTAGGCTATGTTTGCAGTTGCTTCAAACTGCTGTTTTGTTTGATTGTGAGTGGTGGTAATACTGCCAATATGCACACTTACACAAATCTGCTTATCAACGGACCTTCCTGCGATAGGATCTTTCAGCCTTAGTCCAAGCAGTTCACAATTTTTTTGTTTAGCCTTCTGTTATCCTGGGGTACTTTAATCTCAATAAAAATAAAATGTGATGAAATCTTGATGCATAATTTCTTTTCTCAGGCAAAGCTTTTCAAAATACTAATGGGAAAAAAGTGCACCAGGAGATCAGAACAGGAAACATCCATCTAAGTCTTAGGGTTGATTTTATTATTTTGGTTGTTGTTTTTTTTTTTTTCATATAATAATTACTCTTAAAGTATTATTTACTTAGTGTTTATGGAGGGAAAAGAAGTAGATGGCAAAACTGTAAATATGGAATGTTTTATGAGAATATAGACAAGATTGGCTTTGCTGTTCTTTCTTGGATCTAGTGTTGGTCTTTCTGGGTAGAGAGGCAGGTAATCTTGTGAAATGTGATGCCTCCTGTTAGCAGAGTTAGAGTATGTGAGCAACAGCGTCCTAGTATTTGCAGCTGCTGGTACAGTCTTTATGGTTTTGCAGCATTCTGTTTTATTAGTGTTTAAGTTTCTAGAAAACTTGGCTTTATCTACTAAGAGCAATATGATACCTTATCACGTACATCATTATTTTGTTTCTGTTTTAGTTTAGGCTTTTCAAATGTTTGATAGTAATTTGCCTTTTCTTACAAAGTTATCAGCAGTGCAGATGCACCAGGTCTACTTGAGGCAAATGTTTATGCAACGTGGCTTTTTGAGAGAAGAATGAGTGTGTCTTCTCATTGTTCGGAAATTGGCTGTGTTTGGGCTGATACAGTTGAAGTTATACAGAACTACTTTTTTGCCCCAGTGAGCTTTGGAACCTGGCATTGATGCCCTGGAAATGTTAATGCCTGTGAGGGCCTGGAGAGTTGTACTTCTTCAACTGTTGTGAAGACCATCAGAGTATCCAATTGTGCAGCCCTTCTTCAGGTTGTTAAGTTAATGTAGTGGCTGTGATTTTATTTGCTACAGCATTGAAGAGCTATTTTGACTGTGGTACAGGTACAACTTAACTTTAGAAGGAGCATCTAAAACTAATTGGGCTTATCCAGTCTATATATATTCTATTCTTCCTGCATGATTTCTGTTTGGATGTTTTCTGAAATAGTGAATTACCACATTAGTGTTAGCACTTCCTTTTTGGACAGACTTGTTTTTTCATACCATTTGTATTAAACTAGGTACACTACAGTGGTGGATGTTAGCATGAAGCAAATGTTATGTTCTTCAAAAAGAAGAAAAGAGATGCTACTGTTGCTGTAGGGTTTGGGGACTTTGGCTTCTGTTTTTTAGCTTCTGCATTTATGAGTTGTTGTTTGTTTGTTTGTTTGTTTTTAAGAAGTACCACTACCAGATACATTGTAGTTATCTCAAGGCACATTGCTGTATGTGTCTGGCAAAATTTTCAGGCTTTCTTCTAAAAGATCCACATCTATTTCCCAAAGAATCTAATGCAACATTTTCTTAGAGATGCTCTGTAGCGTGCAACTCCTGCACTTTGACTTCTGAACGCTAGCTTTAGATGTATGGGGCTTTGGTGCATTAGTTGATACTTCTCTTTTACCTTATAATAGCAGCTGTAGTTAATTACAGTCATGAGTCTTTGTTACTGATGGTAGAAATGAAACAGGATATATTTTCCTGAAGGAGTGTCATTAATATACCTGAAATTTTCACAGTTACCCTTTTTAGTCATGAGTCTAGACAATGCAATATTTAACTGAATGTTCTCATTGCCTTAAATTTAGGTAGAAGAAGGAAGCAAAAATATACGGTTGGGCTCCCTAATTGGTCTGCTGGTAGAAGAAGGACAGGACTGGAAACAGGTTGAAATACCAGCTGATGCTAGTGATCTATCTTCTCCGGCACCACCTGCAGCTGCTGTTACCTCAACTCCTGCAGGTCCGTCAGTTTCAGCCCCTCCTAAAGTGGAACATCAACCTGGAAAACTGCAGTGAGTTTTCATGCCCATTATGGGATTGAACTTTTTTTGGTTTAGATTAGTAGAGCTGATTCTGAGCTTAGATGAACTTTTGTTCACAGTTGATGTACACTGATGCTTATGGATCAGGTGGTCAGTTTACATTTAACTTGCTTTCTGTGTTGTTTTTTGTTGGTTTGTTTTTTGAGAAAGGTAAGACAACATTCCATACATTCTAAGTTCTTGTACTTTTTGGTACTGGAAAAGAATTGTTTTCATTTTCATAACAAAGGAATATGATAAACTCAAGACCATGACTTATGTGCTCTATGTGAGAAATGATAGAGGTGTAACCTTTGCATGAGTCCCTGAAGCTCATTGCTTATGTTGTTATAAACTGCTCTTGAAGAATGTATTTGGTTCTGCACTTGTCTTCCTTTTCCAGTATATTGTGTAACTGCTGAAGGAGGAAAATTTGGAGATGAGTTTTCTAGTCCTTATTTTGGTTCTTTTAAGTCACTGTTATGTTTTCAAATTCAACCTTATGTTAAAGCTTGTTGAAGGGCCGCATTATGATTTGTTAGGATCACAGCCTTTGAACAGAACTGTTTTCTTCCCCACCTATTGTTTCTGAAATACAGCATATGTCTTATAGTTTCTCTTGATATATGGAAGTAAGTAAACCTTACTATTTAAATAGTTAATTTTTTTCTCCCCACTTCTTTAGGTTTCGCTTAAGTCCTGCAGCTCGCAACATTGTGGAGACGCATGGGCTAGATCCAAGCAGTGTTACACCTTCTGGGCCTCGAGGAATCTTCACTAAAGAGTACGTAGCTGTTCAGTTAGATCAGAAAAAACCTATTAAGTGGATAGGGAGAATAGATGAGGACATGCTTTAAAAAGTCTTTAAAGTTCCAAAATAAAATGAATTTTTTGGTTTTTATATCCTGTCATGGCTGTTCAATTCTGCTATTCTGTTTCCTGCAGTTCAGCCTAACAGCTGGCTGTCGACACCTAGGCAGCAGTGTGGGCTACTGTTGTGGATGTGAAGGATTTTGCTGCTCAGAGGTGCAGTCAGAGCCAAAACAAAACAACTCTGGACTGTTTTCATCAGTTCCTTTTCTTTGATAAATTAAAGTTTTTTTCCTTAACTGAAGTTCAACCAGGAAATCTGTCAGAATTGTTTGATTTCTGTTGTTAAACTAGGGAGAGCAATGAAATGCAATGCTATTGAATCCAGAGTTCTGTTGTGCTTTTTTTTCCCTTTATTTATTTTTATTTAGTGCTTGTCTTTGGCTTAAGGAATCTTTGTTGTGATTGAGCTCCTGGGTAGTTTAATCTTCTTCTGAATATTCTGAGTTGATGATTGATATTCAACCCTTAGAGCTGGGAAGTCGTATATAAAAACCCACCATGGTAGATCCAGAATTCTTAACCTTGAAATAGTATATTTTCTTTGCATTAGTGTGTGAAGTATTAGAGAGAAGAGCTTTCAACAGAAGTACTGCTTTTTTTTTTTTTTAAGTGAAATTGTTGCGTTCAACAAATGCCTTCCTTCTCTTTCACAGACCTTGAAAGCTGCTGTAATTCCATTTCAAAGACAACTAGGTTAGTGTAACTCTGAAGTTAATTCAGAGAAGCAGATAGCGAAAGTTTTCCTTGCTTTTTCAAAACTTCTTCCTAGTGCCTTTGGCTGAGTTGAATTAAAATAGGATTTTGAGTGGATAGAATATTCTGTGTAACAGCAACAAAGTATCTGAAGTTATTTTCTTCGTTGTGGTATTCTCTGGCGCATTAGTAGTCCTGGCAGGTGGAAACCCTCTAGGAGTTTGAACCACCTAATTAACATCCCCTAGTTGTCATGGTGTTGTAGAAAAGCTATTTCAGTTGCTACAAAAACTACTTACTGGAAAAAAATAAGATTTTGTTGATACGTTGCACTTCTGTAAAAAACGAAAGCAACAAAAAAAACCCCAAAACCACACACACAAAAAGATTGGACTGTGAAAATATTTTTAAAATGCAGACTGATTTTTTACTATTTTTTAACCACTACTTTGAAATGATGTTAATCTTTCAGATGCCTGCAGGCTTTGCTACTACGCTTTGAAATAAAATGCTTGCAGGTTTTTGTAGAGAGCTGCTGCAGAAATATTTCCTTGAATACTGCTAACTTGAGATCCCTGTTAAAATACGTGCTAGAGTTTATAGCTGAGTGACTCATAGTCTTCTTCCCAAGCAGACTGGTGATTGATTATTTTTTTTTGAGGGAGTGTTGCATGTTCACTTTTAATCACTGAGTTTCCTTATTGAACATAGCTTATCAGATTACCAGAAACAAAGAAAGATAGTGAGTTGTATAGGCAAGCAAAATTCATTTCTACCAGCATTCTATCTTTAGATTCAGTCTACTGTGAATTCTGCTTTTATCAGCAGTAGGTTGTTTCACATGATAGGTTTCCCCGTCATAATTTCCTTCCTTAGCAGACTGATGCATTTTTTTCTAGACAATACATTGTGTTCTTTTCAGAAATACACTAGCAAATCGATGTGTTAATAGAAATTGACCTCTGTTAAAGGTTACAACATGTAACCTCAGACACTGTATTTAGGAGAGTTATGTTAAAATTGCTGATTGTCTCAGTCTGCTTCTATCTTGTCTCATCCTATTTACTGAGTATGTAGAAATTTGCAAATGCAACCACTACAAGGCATGCATGTTAGGTACCAGCAATACCTGAGTTCTCTGAGGCCATGTTCCTCCCACTGGTACCCTCTTATCTGCTCTCAGTAAGTGTGACTGGAGATTTCAGAGCTGCTCAGGCATTTGCGTTGTCCTCTTGCAAGTAAGACATAGGGCATTTATGTCATACTGATTTTGCAGAGTTGTTTTATGGGTATGTATTGAGTGCAGAGGTATAGTGAGATCTGGGCTGCGTATTGCTTGTCAGCTGCCAGTATGTATAAATGAGTTCCTTCTATAATGTTGATAGTGCAGTAGAAGCTTCTGATGTGTAATGTTTCCCTCTTCCAAGAAGTCTTCCATAAATATGCCGATGTGCATCTCATGTAGCCAACGTTTGGATCTTCAGTGTTTATTAGGTGTGTTTATATCCTCTGGCTTGTCGATTTCACACAATTTATCTTTTGAGCACAAAATGCACTGTTTACTTCAGCCATTCATGGAATTTTGGCTGATGAGATAAAGTGCAAAGTGTTAGTCTCCATGTTTCTGTAGTAGTGATTAAACTGAAGAGGTGCAGAATTTGAATACTACTAATAATAACAGTTTAGTATAACATTCTGTTGTTTAACAGATGTTCACTAAGCTCTGATGTCTTTTCTGGATATTGGACTACTCTCTTCCATGTTTGTTACCTCTCCCTCTCATTGTTCTCCATTGTTGTCCTGTATTGATAGGGATTTTATAGAGTAATTAGAAAGTGACTTTTGTTCTTTGCAGTTCTAATGAAATACCTCCTTGACGTTGTGCAGAAATCCGTTTAATTTGATATATTCCTCCAACTCTTTTATTCGGGCTCTCAATCTTGCAGCCATTACAGTCCTAAAACATTGCTATGCCTGTTTTTCAGAATCAGTTGAGTAATGTTTTTGGTTGTTTTGTTTTGTTTTGTTTTGTAATAAGTACATAGTAGATCTCAGGCTCGCATGAGTTTCAAAAATTGTCGAATATAAATTTTAGTCTAAAAATAAGCTCAACTTTCACAATAAGGATTTCAGTTAATGCACTAGCAGCCACCAAAACCATTAAAGCATTTTAACGTGGTTGTAATAGGTAGGACCATCTGTTTTTTATGCCATATGCATAATACATTGAAGTAATTTTAAAGCATTTCCTTCACTTTAAATATATAAGAAGTTATTGAAGCTTTATTCTGTGTAATATGGGAATGATATAATGAACAGATGGTCTCTGTTATGATTGCAAAGTTAAAACTTTTAAGTAACTCTTAGTAGCTTCCAGTTAACTAGGGAAGTTACATCACATCATGTAGTTTCTTCATGTGTGTGTGTAGAATTGTAATGGTAGAGGATGATTTTTATTCTGTGAAATTTAATTTCTTCTCCCTTCATGTAGTAGTTATGTTACATCCTAAACAAATATTTTTTTAGACAGGTTTTAGCTAGTAAGTAAATTTGAGAAAGCAAGGAACAACTTTCACATTGAATTTACATCCTGACTTCAGACTTTTTTTTTTTTTTGAAGTATTAGCCGAATTATCTACTGGGGCTAAAAGAATAAATTAAAGCAAATAATCAAGGAGTAAACAGATAATACAGAGAGTGGAGCTTTTCAGATTTTAATTCTTGACTCTAGAGTGATAAATTGTTAGGAAAAAATACAGAGCCTTTATTGGTGTCCCTTTACAAAAAGCTAATACTATATGAACTGTTAACTCTTACTCAAGTAGATTTGCACGTAAGCAGTAATTAATGAAATTTGGAAATATTTTTGTTTGGTGTCTTAAGTTTAGAAGCCATTCTAAGGTTGTCAGTGGTCTGATTTTTAGATTTCTTTTACATTTTCTCTGCCAGTTTGTAATAAACCTTTGTGTACGTAAACACTTGTGAACATTTGTGCTGTGGTGATGATGGCTTCATGAAGTGATAGAGGAGCGCATAGGGTAAATGATACAAGATTGTGTTACCAGATCTGGAGCATAAAGAGGTGATCAATGACTGATGCAGCTTTTTTGCCAAGTCACTAGTGCATATAAATTTTATTAGTATCACACACTAGCATCTACATTTGCGATAGATGGTAGTGATGTAGATGAAGTGTGGACTTGCATGCTATCTCTGTACCTGTTTATACATATTTAGGTCAGAAGGTACAGATGAATGATTAGTAAATGTATTACTTCACTGATGAGTGCTCACTTTATAGTGAGCACTATTTATAAAGTAGCATTAGAAACCATTTACAAGTAATTAATTTGTATTTAGTTGAAGTGATCACCAAAATAGCAAATGAAACGACTGATTTTTTGAGACTTTATAGCATGAGCACGAGTGCTCTGATGCCTTGTTTATAAGAAATGTTAGCGCAATTCACGAAATGCCTTGTACACTGATGTTAGTGGTCATGAATTTTATGCTTCTCTGACACAAATGGCTTCTGTTACTGCTTATTCAAAGCCCTTTTGTTAACAGGAGTGCTGAACCTTTGATTTGAGAACAGAAATGTGAGCACACAAAGGAAGGTTGCTAACCTATTAGAATTAGTGATGGAATAGCAACGCTTTGGGAATTTTTGAAATTTTTTCTTCATTCTCAGTATTTCATTGTGCTTAATCACCAGAGATGCTCTTAAACTTCTGCAAGGGAAGCAGAAAAGTAAACCCAGTGAATTGAAACCTGTGGTTTCTCCAGCTACTCCTCAGCCTACTGCAGTGCCTTCTGTTTTGCCAGCAACAGCTGTGGCTTCTGCTTATCCAAGGCCAATAGATCCACCAGTTTCTACACCAGGACAACCTGCTGCACCGGTAATGTTTCTTTTAAGTCCTTGACAATGTAAGAGGTAAATATTGCCACTGCTGCTTAGGTAGTGATGTGAAATTTCCGGGACTGAAATCTTTCTGTCTGTCTTCACTGATATTTCAGTCAATTTTTTAAAAAATGACTTTCTTCTATGAAGAAGGTGAGAAGAAGTTTGCATTGAAATATTACTCAATTTATTTGGAAGAGTAAGAAGGAAGATTTGCGGTGAAAACCATCTGAAGTGACCGCTCTGTGAACTGAGAAAGCAGTACCTTGCTTAGGAAATACTCTACTATTTAAATATTCAAGCAATATGTAATATTTGGCACGTGAAGATGAGTGTTTGTATACCTTAGCTGAGAATTCAAGCCTGAATATTTGGGCATATTCTAGCAGACTTCTTCAAAAGAATGAGCAGGGCTAATTCTATGCTGTTAATCCCAGTTCAGTGGAGTAGACTAGAGCACTCACTGAGCTTAACTGTATTTACTTTGAGCAGTTGGAATGCATATCTGATCTTGAGGTGCTCAAAGTGCATCAACGCTGGAGTTTTGTTGCAGCAGAGGGGAATGTATATTTGTTTTCTTGATATTTAGTGTGTAGCACATGGTTTCTTTCAGGGTACGTTCACAGAAATACCAGCTAGCAACATCCGAAGAGTTATTGCGAAGAGATTAACAGAGTCTAAAACTACCATACCTCATGCATATGCTGCTGCTGACTGTGACATTGATGCTATTTTGAAATTAAGAAGCGAATTGGCTAAAGGTTAGTGATTTAACTGATCTGCTGTAGCACATGGTATTAATGTGTACTTTGTCTTGTTCACATCATCTCATGTCCAGTAAATGTAGATTTTTCTATGGACAGAACATGATATATTCCAATAATCTTTCTTGGTGTCCTGTATACAGACTCAAGCTGTAATCTTAAGGTATCTTGGCAAGTTATCCAATTCCAATAAGATACAGGAAAATAGAGCTGTTACTTTGCTGAGTAATGCGATTCTTTGAAGACAGCTGCAGAGAACTATGTGTTGTCCACTACATTTTTGTTTCATTCCATCCAGATGCAGTACTTAGCTTATTTACAGTTGAAACTCAAATTATCCGTGCAGGATAACAGGGGAAGCTTCAAATTAAAGTACATTCCTTCAAATGTAATTCCTTCAAATTAAAATACTCTCCTTCAGGTACATTGTTATAAAACTTTTGGTTTTGCTGGCTTATTTACTGAGTTCACTGAAAAAAAATTGTAGTTGAAAATGGCATTATCCACTGTAAGGAAAGTTCTTAGCCTGTACCAGCCAACGTGTGGTGAATTCCCCTTGAAGACAGAGTAATGGTACTCATGTGAGTAAGACACGGTAAATATCTTTCATTGAAACTTGCATATGTGCTTAAAACTATGTTAAGCTGATAGGTGTACAGAAATCTTTCATACAGAAAACGATAATTTTGAAATGCACATTGGATTACAGCCTTAATATATAAAGTAGAAATTGTCATAATTGTCATAATGTTTGCACTTTTATTTATATTAAAATATTTTTACTTAACGAAGTTTTCCCTTTTTGTCTCAACTTGTATTCACTGAAATGACTTTAAAAAAATATATATATATATTGTCAAATTTTAAGAGTATTTTTTTCTTGGACTTCATAAAAATGAACAACAAAAAATCCTGAATGTAAATCTTTTTCTTCTTTAGGTTTATAAGCAATTCCCTTTTCAAATCAAATCAGGAAAATATTGATTAATTTATCTTTTGATAGCTTCAATTTATAATGCCGGTGAAAGAATAGCTTAATTTTTGCAAAACTTGAATTTTCAATACCTACAAGTTTGGAGTCTATTCCAGGCATTCAAATTTATATTTCTGCTGCTTTCTAAATTTAATTTTCTTGTTCATTCCATTTTATGAAATTTAATTTTCTACACTGCAGTAGTTCAGTCTACACGAGCAACTACTTAGTTCTGTTTGATGAAGTAGACGTGTCCACATATGCTTCATAGCCTAATGCAAAACCTGTTACTTCAGTTAAAAAAAGTGTCTGAAGGCCCTTTGTTTAGTGACTGTATGATGAGGCAAAACATTATTTTTTTAATAAGTTATTTAATGCACGCTATGCAGTGAGTGCTTTGCAAGTAAGAATAAGGGGCACGAAAATGCGTACATTGCCCTGAGATGACAAGCACTGAAAACTACTACCTTCCTGAACAGTTGTCATGTCGTCTCTCAAGACAACCGTCAAGTTAATGAAAAAATTTCTGGTTTCAAATACTTATGACCAGTGACATATTGTAACTTAATAATCTCAAAGTAATTTTTTATTGTTGCACCTTTGGGTGATGATCCACAAGTAGATATTCCTTAGGCAAGTCGTATGGAGTCATTCCTTAGGCAAGTCATTCAGTGATTAAACAAAAAAGTTACTGGTGTTGCCATTTAGTCATTTTCATTTATTCTTGTGTGTTTTCTTTATTTGTTCCTTTTATTATTTTTTTTAAGCATCACAAGAGAAGATAGTGGTGTATTTTGTTTTTTTTTCTGAAAAAAATCATAATTGCCCTAGACAGAATGCCTGGATCTTTGGGATCTTACTGTCCCATCTGTACATTTTCTAAATACCAATGCTAGCAAAATTCAAAAGGTAATTTTCTTGTTTTTAAGACAAACTTCACTAGTATTCATGGTAAATCAAGCCACATATATCTGTGGATGGTGGGATTGGTTTTCTTTGTTTGTTTGTATTTGATTTGTTCATTTTAGTCCTCTATGGAATTATTCCATATCATCCAGGTACCTCTAGGAACTGAGGTTGTATTTTCCAATGGGTATCGCAGTACAGAGATGTTTTGCTTTGGCATCAGTGTGTAAGATACGTAGTCATTTGCTATTCCTCTGGCTATCCTGTGAATGTATTTTCATCCACTTAGTGCTACAGAGAGATGTAGAATGGTGATATTGGAGGCTTACTTGTATGTTGCATGATAAGACCACACTTAATTTTTCATTTGTGAGATCCTAAATCAAATTAAACTAATTTTTTTTCTAAATGATGAAGAGGAGCTGCTTCCCTTTCACTGGAGTTTGGAATGACTAGTTTTGAATGCAGGAGTAGCCAGAGCATTTTTCTACTTGATCTTTGTTTATTTTTTAGACATTTTACTCAAAAGTTAATGTAAAAAAAAAAGTATGCAGTGTTGATATTATATCAGCCTTAAGCATGTAAATAGCAGTAGCAGGCCATAAGAAGTGAGATATGAAATTGTCATGGGAGTGGTTACTTGCATTCATCCGTACTATGAACTTTTGATTATTTGTGGTAAAATATTATCAGATGAACTGCTTTGATTTGTACTCCTTCATGACTGATTTTTCTGGTATGTGGATGCATCAGTGTAAATTTCATGCTGTTATGTTAGAATTCTAGGTTTCTGCTTACACATAAATTGCTATTTGTGGCACGTATTGCTCTTCAATTTTGTGGCACTTGGTTAAATCCTCAAAATTAATGATCGCATAAGAGAAATTCACTTAACAGTTGTCTATAAACAACTTTAACTTCACAGAAGTATTCTTAAAGGTATGTGTATTAAATGTCAAAAAACATTCTAAAAAAATAAGTAGTTTTGCTTCTTGACTTTTTTTTGTCTGACAGCTGTCATGATGGCAGCTGAAAAATTCATCTTATTATGAGAATTATGTATGTAATATTGTGTAAATATAATATATCTTCATGTAAATACAATATATCTTCATGATAATTCTATAGCGGGTATGGAATATTCTACATTGTATCTGTAGCCTTTACTGCAGTTGCCAGTCAGTACTTCAGTCCTAAAACCTTCATGAAAAATAATACAGCACATATTTAGCAATCATTTCTATCCCTTCTTCCAAATTTTAGGGGAAGAAAGCAAATGTAGTAAATTATATGCAGTTTCTTATGCTCAGATACAATCCAGTCCTGTGGAGGTTATTTTGTATGCTTGTAGGTAACGCTACTTTTCTTGTATGTAGTATTGCTCTTTACTTAATTCACTTGCTTACTTGCATATTTTGCTGCTCAGTTTAAAATATATTGTTAACTCAATTTAAGGATTCACAGATGCTTTCACCTTCATAATTCTTACATTATAAGGTCCCAGGGGTAACTGGACAATGACATACCTTTAAATCATGGCTGAATAAAAGCTGATATTTGCAATTATTCCAGCTAATGTGTGAAAGTACATGAAGATTAGTAACATGCAGTATTGTTTTTGTACAGCACTTTTCTACATGCAAAGTAAATACAAAAGGTATAAACCATGCATGGACTACTTGTCATAGGAATGAGTATTAACACTCAAGTTTCTAAATGCTCTAACTATATATAAAAAACTAGAAGGAATGTCTCTGCTGAGGAGACTTTTCATTCCTGATATTCCTTTTGTTACAAGAAGAGGAAAAGGGTTCTCACTTTTATGGTAATAAAGATGAGTTACATTCTGGCACTGTTTCTAAGAAGCAAATCTACTGATTTACTGGAATCTTGTCATCACACAAGTCTGATAAGCACATCTTAAAGGCAATGGTGTTTTTCTTTTTTCAGATGACATTAAAGTATCTGTAAATGATTTTATTATCAAGGCAGCTGCAGTTACTCTCAAGGTAAGTGAACAATTGACTTTAATACATTTTATAGTAAACTGCAAAAGAGTATTTTGTAAGACTATGTGAAGATAGGAATGCAATCATAGCAAAGCTTCTAATACTTTGTCATTTAGTGTCAGTTCTTCTGAGCTATGTGAGTAGAATTCTCCACACTGTCTATACTGTGGACTGTAAAAGTGAGGTTTTTTGGTAATGATCTTCATAGTACAGTTACGAGCAGAAACTCTGCAGGTGATAGAGCAGTTGATGCTTTGTCAGCAGGCTGAGGCAATTGGCAAGATAGTGTATTTGGTTATTTTATTTTTTTCTTAAAGTTTTAAACAAATGTTTATTGAAGTCTTACACCTTTGTTGTGTATTAGCTCAGATGTATTTCAATGATGTACTTGGTCACTTGTGCTTTGAATTAAATGTTCTTCAGGGAACCAATCTTTGCTTGTTTCTGAAAGTTGTCATTTGTTCCCCTTGTATGTGTAAAGGTTCAACTACTGCAATACATCCTGAAGTTAAGATTCTATATTTCAGTAGTACCTATTCTTTATGTGGCAAGCTATATGCTTCACAGTGTTGGTTAGGTACTTGCCTGTTTTTTGTGTGGAACTGAATGCATTGCCTTCCAATTTGTCAGTTATTTTGCTTAGAAGACATTCCCAGTACCTCTTATATTTCTGAAACTGAAAAGTTTCAGAAATGATTCTTTAGAAGAATTCCCATGCTTTGAAGATCTGAGTCCAGAGGGTGCCAAATCACTTGGAAAAATATGAAATTAGTCATTTTCTAAATTTATGAAAAGAAGGAATTGTTATGACTTTACTTGAATGTGGAGTGCTTGTTTTGAGTTCAGTTTACATTTAATTTTAGAATAAGTCAGAGATATGAGCCCTGACTAACCTGAAGGCCAGTATTTGTGAGGTTCGTGAGGAAACAATACTGCTGTTTAGTGACCACTCTTAGATGGAATAGATCTGTTATAAGAAGGTAACTTGGTAGCAATCCACGCTAGATCCTCAAGAATCCCTGTGGAATTTGCCCTTGCTATCAAGGCAATATAGTTACATGTGACAGTGAACGAACACAGATTTTGAAGCAGTGTGGTGTTGCTGTGGACTTGGTACCCAGACCTTG
Organism: Tympanuchus pallidicinctus; assembly: GCF_026119805.1. Taxonomy (NCBI): domain Eukaryota; kingdom Metazoa; phylum Chordata; class Aves; order Galliformes; family Phasianidae; genus Tympanuchus; species Tympanuchus pallidicinctus. The sequence continues at coordinate 18,154,298 of NW_026294747.1, forward strand.
CTGCACAGTGATTGTGCATTCTAGCCATATGGTGAAAGAAGAGGTAAACTCTCTTATATTATTGCATGATTTGAGCAACAGCTAAACTCTAAAACTTACGTGTGAGGTTTCTGCTTAGTTGCATTACCTCACAATAAGATAAAAACATCAGAAAGGGTGAGAGCCATTTTTCTCATTTGACAGGACTGTTTTAACTATTTAAAATGTGAAGGAAGAAATTAAGTTAAAGAGCTACTCCCATGGACATATAGTAATTCTGTTTCAGTTCTCATAATGCTGTAAAAGATTGGTTCAGCACAGTGATGGAACAGATAGTAAATCAGAATAAGATTTCTCAAATAATTTTGCATTGCTATTCACTTTACACTGTTGTGCTATATTAAATGCTGATACTTGGTATGAATACATGTCCTAGTCACTGAGGACAAAGGAAGCAGAGGGTTTTACAGTTCCACAAAAACTATTACTTTCCATGTTAACTCATTGTAGGTTGTCATTTTACCTTTTCTGATTTCAATAACATTTCCTTTTGTAACATTACACACTGTTGGCTTTCAGTTAGGGATAATATTTCTAATATTCAGTTTTCCACATGGAGGTTCATTTTGATTATTTACTTTTTATGGAAAAATCTTACATAGAAATGTGTCTGAAATAATAAATCTAAGAGTAATGTAACTTTTTGTAACTATGATTAAAAGAAATTCAAAATTCATCTCAATTTGGTAATGGACTTACACTACCTATATGTGAAGAGCAGCGTGATTCATGTAAAATGATAAAGCCATTTTACTTATGCATTGATTAGATAATCTAATTTCCTATGTAGTGCATCTGGACATTTTCTTGTGTGAAGTTGAAATAATGAAATAAGACTTTTTTTTCTTCCAGGAAACAATCTTAATTTAAAAAAAAAAAGAAATTCTAATATTTACAACACAACCCTTGTCAATCAGTTTTAAGGTTGTTTTAATTACTTGACAATTCCTTGCTCTTCATTTGTAATCTGCTGCTTCCAACTTTACCTAGGTGTAATTTAGACTTTATTTTATTGAGCTTTGCACTTGATTTTTTTCTTCCCTTTTTTCTATTAAAGAATTTGTGACATGACAGCGTTAATTAGCATCTCAGTGAATGGAGCTTATCTGAGTGTTCCTTCCTTACTTTTTCTCCTGCAATATGATATCAATTTTCAGTTTCCTAATTTCATTAAGGTCACTTAATACAGACCTTAGTGAAAGTAGTATCCGTACAGTATCTCTGAGCAGTTACTTGAGACTTCACCTATGTGTCTTGTTCTGTTGTTTATTGTTTATTTGCTTTTTTTTTTTTTTTTCAATGACTTGACTTATCTTTATATGGTAAACTCAAAAACCTCATTAAGCTTATCAGTAAATGTTATCTGAATCTTCATTGTGAGTCTGCACAGAATGACTTTCAAAGCACGTTAGGAGAACTTCATCCCAGTAACGCTGAGTGACATGCAGCATACTCTGTTGCTTCCATTGTTAAGAGTCAGACTTGAGATAAGGCTGGAAAATAATACATGAGTACAGAACAATCTGAGTTTTTTGCACTTTTCAAGTTAATGTCCTGTGATTTATTTAGGGGGAGAAATAACACTGCTTTGTAGTTAGTGTGCCGAGTGTCTGTAAGGCGGTATCAGTGACTTCTGAAGGAATCTGGAGGTTTTTGTTAATTTGTTAGTCTTCCAGTAGTACCAAAAAAAACCCAAAAAACTGGATTGCGTATTTTGAAATTGCATATTTTCAGTTCCTGGAATATACATTCATACTTGACATACATTCATTCTTGACAAAGTAAGTTTAAATCAAACTAATAATGTACATTGTATTACCTTCTTTTCTGGCTTGTGGCAGTCCTGTTGACAGATGTGACTTGTTCTTTTGCCGTTGTTTACAGACATCTGATGCACTAATTAATTGGGTGGATGCAGTATCTGTCTAGCTATATGTCTTACAGAATTTTCCTTTTTTCTTGATAACTGATTGCACCACTGTTCTTTTACCAGCTGTCTTTTTCTTTCCCTTTGTTTTTTTTCTAGCAAATGCCAGATGTGAATGCAACATGGGATGGAGAAGGCTGCAGGCAGCTGCACTCCATTGACATTTCTATTGCTGTGGCAACAGACCGAGGTCTCATTACACCAATCATAAAAGATGTTCCTGCCAAAGGAATACAGGAAATTGCTGCCTCTGCAAAGGTAGGACTTGAGTGTATAGTAAGCTGAGGAATATAAAGCTGTGTAGTTTCTTGTAGTGGAAAATGAAACGTGACCCAGGTACACATCAATTTCAAGAAAAGCAGTTTTGAAAGTGATCTAACACTGTTTCTTAGATTTAATTATTATTAATTTTGCAGCTGTTTATTTTTAATGAACCATAACTTAACCCTCATGTTATTTAATTGCATTTGGGCTAGACTGTTTGAAAAATAAACCTGTATTGACTACTGTGTTTTATTGCTATTGATGTATTTCAGTAATCCTCACGGGGTAATTTCTATATTTTCAATTTTTGAATTTGAGGTTTTTTGCTCCTTATCCCAGAGATCTTTTTGAGGCTGCTTCTATTGCACTCGGTGCATTATCCACAGCTTTTCAATATGCAGCTGAAAATGTCACTACAAAGTTAACATTAAGCTCCTTGTACCAATGAGCAGTATTTTGCATAGGCTAGGTGCCCATTAGTGACTTGAACTCTTGGCAGTTGTTGCTAGATATAGAAGAAATGTTTTGTGGCAGACTAAAATATAATGAATGTTGAAATGCACCAATCTGGGCTGTTCTATGCCATTTAATAAGTGAGGTCATCTAAGACGTTCAGTATCTCAGGAATGCAATGAAAGTAGCTGCTGGGGCATGAAACTGTCCCAAAACTGGACGCAAGCTGTGTTTTTATATGTCTAACTAATTATAAGTCTAAACTGCCAGAAAGGAATTAATAAAGTTATAACAGAAAAAGATTCCCATAAAACATTGAAATAAATATGCACCTCTCACACAGACGGGGAGACACAAACTGGGAAACTGCATCTGTTTCTCTACCAGTCTCACTGTGTTTTGATAAGTGTATTCTTTCTGTAGATTGCTTATATGTCTCCTGCTTCATGTTAGTTGTGGAACTTCTTTCTAGGCCGTATGCATTCTAATAGTGTGTTTTTCATTTTTCATCACTCAGTGCAATTGCTGATGTGCAATTGCTGATATGCTCAAATTGACCCTATGGTGTGAACACTATTCCCATAGTTATTACCTTCTAGTTCAGTAATTATTCAGAGATGAATGAATGCCTAAAATAATAATCAGTGCTCCTTTTGGGAACATACAAGAAGGAAATTGTTTACAGTCTGATATTGTGATAGGACATGGGGGAATGGCTTTAAACTTAAGAAGGGAGATTTAGGTTAGATGTTTAGAAGAAGTTTTTTACTCAAAGGGTGTGAGGTGCTAGCACAAGCTTCTCGGAGAGACTGTAAATGCCCCATCTCTGGAGGCATTCAAGGCTACGTTGGATGGGATCCTGGGCAACCTGATATGGTGGCTGGCAACCTTGCCCACAGCAGGGGATTTGGAACTAGACAATCTTTAAGGTCACCTCCAATCTAAGCCATTCAATGATTCTGTGATTCTTTTAACTTTTTAAATCCATAGTAAGAGAATTTTTGAAAACTTCTTCAGAACTTGATATAAGCTTGAATTATTCAGTGGGCAATGTGTTAGAATGAAATTCCTTTAAGCTTCTTGTTTATTTCTAAGTTGAAAGCATTGCAATTATTAGACTACTGTGGCCTTTCAGAATGTTTGTATAAAAAGAAGATATTATTTAACAGGATCAACAATGTCGTGGATGTTGCCATGCATGTGCACGTTGGGCTTGCCTCATGAAGGAGGCCAAGAGGATGTGCCAAGATTTTATTTCTGTTGAAAAGTACCCATGAAAAGAATTAAGCAATCTGTTTTCTTCATATGGTAGAAAATGATAAAAGCGACTGTCATAAATGGAAACTATGATGGAATTGGCATCTTTTTGTTTGCGTGTGGGTGGAGGTAGAGTCATTATCAAATAACCTTCCGCAAAGATAATGAGTTGGTTAGTAATTATAGTTGTCACGTGGGTTGGTCCCTTTTCATGTCGCAATAAAACTCATAAGTTCATATGGATAAGTAGTAATGTTACACCAGCAGCTGTATTGTATCACTGATCAATTATGATGGTGGTTATAATTCTGAAATATTGTACAGTTGTAAATGGGTGAAACAAAAGTATGAATACCTTAGAAGTAATTAAGGATTATTATGTTCATGCTCAATTGTGTGAAGTCCTATGTAAGAAAGTATTCTAAAAACACAAAGATTTTAAATGAATAGAATAGCCACGTCTAAACTTACATTTATAATTGGTTAATTCCAGTTTTGCTTTTAATTGGCAATTGTCTGTTATGACTGACAGAGGTTATAAAGTCAAGCTTTGAAGGTGTACTTGTGAATATGTTGTTTGTAAGCTTATTTTCATAGGTTGCTCCAAAAGTAATGCCTCCTCTTTATTTCACAAAACTGGGGAAGTATGTTGGGGCAATTGCTGTGGAATGTGGCTGGGATGTGGAAGGCTGGAAAATATGTGGAAAAATTCTAGAAAGCAGACCTCCTAGGAAGCATTTCTCTGAAGTTGCTGGAAAATTACAGAAATTCTATTGGTGGGGGATGGAGGAAGACTGGTAGAAAGCTCATGGAAAATGCTTGAAATGATTTTTGGAAAACTGCTGGAAAGCAAAGAGAGATTTCTTTGAGATCCACTGCAGGGAAGAGGGGGTATGAGTGTTTGTAGGAATGCCCTCTTGGGATGGTGATATTTATAGGAAACACCTGTGATTCCTGAATAACACATCCGTAGAGGAGAGGGTTTCTAGAAGGCACTTCAGAAAATCTGTAGAACATGTGTACGTATTCATGGAGTCCACTTGGAGACTCTAAATAGTTTTATTATTTTGAACCAGAAGGAAAATGCAAACAGAAATTTCTGAAGTGTTAGATGATATTTTTTCCTACAGTTATGTTGAGGGCAATATTGTGTATTTGTCTCATCATTATATCACTAGGTTATTTTTGTTGTATTAAAAACGCTACAGAGAAAAGACGGTTGCTTTTATTTTGAAAGCTGGAACAAGGTTTGTCCAGTGACAAAACATCTTATATTGAATCTCCAGTATAGTTAGAAAAATGAAGATTTGTGTCCTGGTCTTGTCTGACTGATCATTGCAATTACAAATAGTGTCACTACAGTGCACACCAAAATCAGGTGACTTTTTTTGTGGTTGAACATTACCTAAAATGTCTTAATGAAGTAGAAATAATGCGAGTGTTATAACGCTTGAATTTCTTTCTTCTCATTTTTTTCTTGTTGTATTTTCTTAGGCTCTAGCAAAGAAAGCAAGAGATGGAAAGCTGTTACCTGAAGAGTACCAGGGAGGATCTTTCAGGTAACACTTCCTGGCAGTGTTTAATAAGAGCGCTGTGAGTTTAGAATTGCTTTATTCTCAGAGATTCTACTAAGTGTCAATGCATTACCTTTTAAAATATTGATCTATTTAGGATGAAACTCCATGGGATGATTATGATGGATGATTATGAGCCTAGTCCAAGTGCCAAGTATCGGGAAAAATTAGCGGCTTAGCACACATCTTCAGCAAGTTAAATTCATTAGAGCCTGCTGAGACAGTCAAGTTTTTTGTACCAAGGCAGTTCTGACTTTTGTTTTTGCATCTATTTTTTCATAATTGCATAAGAATGTTTTTTGTTTGTTTGTTTTACTTTGATTCCATCCTGTAGTTAGGAAAACATATTTATCATAGAATGGCCTGGCTTGAAAAGGACCTCAAAGATCATCTAATTTCAACCCCCCTGCTATGTGCAGGGTTGCCAGCAACCAGACCAGGCTGCCCAGAGCCACATCCAGCCTGGCCTTGAATGCTTTCAGGGATGGGATATCTACAACCTCCTTGGGCAACCTGTTCCAGTGCATCACCACCCTCTGTGTGAAAAACTTCCTCCTAATATCCAACCTAAACCTCCCCTGTCTCAGTTTAAAGCCATTCCCCCTTGTCCTATCCACCCTTGTAAACAGCCATTTCCCTTCCTGTTTATATACTTCCTTTTGAAACAAATATTTAAAATGGTTTGTTGAAGAGGAGGTAGCAGAGCGTTCAGTGATGCCTTGTTTGTCGTTTGCATTCATTCTTTGGAAGAATGTCTCCTGAGATATAAATAAATAAATAAACATTAAAAAAAAAAAAAATTGCTATAGCAAAGCTGTGTAGCTACAATTTGGATTGCATATACTCAGTAGATATTTTTTTCTATAAAATGAACTGCAAAAAGAGATAGCAATCTTAGTTGTAGGAAATAAATAGCTTGTGTTAAACATTTGCATAAATGTAGTGATACAGTTGCACAATAAATTCTTAACTGACCTTCCAGGCTTTCAATTTCCAAAAATTAATATACTGTATTTTAGAATAAACAGAATCGTCACAACGTTTTTGTTACACAAATTTTAGCGCGGCTCACCATTGCCAGTTTTTGGATGCTGAGTCTGAATGCTCATCGTTAATGTTCTTCTATATCTGATTGTTAGTGATGAGAATTATGCTAGAGATTACTCTGTTCTGCAGAAATATTGCTCTAATATATAGTCAAGTGCCTGAGGTGCAACTGCCTGGAGTAAGTTTGTGTGTCATGCTGGAGGGGAGTGATTGTGAGAATCTGTGAGTCCTTCAATAGAAAACGTGTATAGAAATGGTGCATCAGTGATGTGGATAAAGAGTTCAACAAAAATTGCCTACAGGAGAATAACTGTGGGCACACAAATTTTGTTTTCCACTTTTTTTTCAGTAACTAACAGAAAGGAGGATATGGTGGGCCAACTTTCTCTGGTAAACAAGCTATCACGAAGGTCCAGTCTTTCCTTATGTACTACTTCCCAGCTGGTGATACAGACAAGGGAGAAAAGTGTAATGAGGCTTTTTTGTGTCTCTGTGATAGCTAGATTTTCGAAAACATACAAGTTGGTTATCAGCAGCCATTTTAACTTCAAGTTGTGAGGTTTGCTCTAAAAGATTTTTTGGTTTGGAATAGGAACAGGAAATTACAGGAGTTGTTTTGTTTGGTAATGTTGTGGTATCTTACAGTGTATTCAATTCCTCTTTGGAAAAACTATATTTTTAGGAAAATAGAAAGAACTATGGATGTTACTGTGTATTCCCAGGTAGACAAATTGTTGCGACTGCCATTGTGTATGTTAGAGTGTAATGCAAGGATATAGTTCTGTAAAGAAAGAGGAATTGAGGAATAGATGCTTTAGTTGTAATTAAAAAACTCAAATCCATGAGAGTCTGAATTTGTCCAATTGAAATCCAGTTCAGAGCTTCTTAATGAGCGATTGGCCATCAGAAAGAAATTAGCTGATAGTAATCACTGAATATAGCCTTTATTCTTCTAGGGATTACGTTATTTCTGATATTAATGGTAACGCTTCATTTTCGTTTAGTATCTCCAACCTAGGTATGTTTGGCATCAACGACTTCATTGCAGTCATAAACCCTCCGCAGGCCTGCATCCTAGCTGTGGGTCGAGCAAGACCAGAGCTCAAGATTGTGAAAGATGAAGAAGGGAATGAGAAACTTAAGCAGCATCAGCTCATGACAGTGACTCTATCAAGTGATGGTCGTGTAGTAGATGATGAACTGGCTTCAAAGTTTCTGGAAACCTTCAAAGCCAACATTGAGAATCCAATACGTTTCGCCTTGTGTTGAACTCAGTGAAGATTGCTTCCTGATTTGACAGCACAGAACTGTTACAGAAAAACAACCCCAAGTAAGAATAGAGAGAGTAAATAGTGTGAGATAGGCAGTTAAAATATTTAATTTATTGAATTAACATGGAAAATATAAATTTTAATGCTTTTAGTCATTTCCAGTGACCAGTTTTTATATTGTAAAGCTAAAGACCTTAAAGTTAGCACGTTACGTTTCTTTAAACATTTAGTATTAATAGCACATAACGTGTGCATAGAAATTAAATTTCTTCTGTAAAGAAAAGCTTAAAAAAAATTATATAAAATTTAAAAGGGAATTGAGGTACTTTTAAGGGCTAAATATCTAGCTTTTACAGTGAGATAAGCACGAACTGTAATTAAGCAATATGCTGCTGAGTCCTGATCAATACTGAGGTTCTGGAGTAACTGAGTTCAATTGCTGCAGTAGTTTCTTTCAGTTTGCAAAAGATTTCTAGCACATTTTACAATCCAGCTTAGACTGAAGTAAAGTTCGTGAAATTTTAACCAAGATTTCAGTGAATTCTGACATAAGAGCAAAGGAGTTATAAACCAGTTAAAGGTTTTTGTTTATTTTGTTTAAACATTGCAGGTTTAACTATTCTTTATCTTCTTTACTCTAAGCTATACTAGGCAAAGCGAGGTGAGTGTGGAGATGAATAGGGAAGAGAAATGACAGGAAGTTCTGAGAAAGACTAAGTTAGATCTTAGATAAAAATGTAATTTCACAGAATGTGAAGTAACCTGATGGAATCTACAGCTACATTTATATAATTAGATCTCATTAATACATTTTTAAACAGTAGCTGAATCTATCTTTTTTCAGTATTTTAAGATTGCTGCTTTATTTCATACCGCGCAGAGGGCAGAGATGGGAATAAACTTGTCTGAAATGGATGATATCTCACTGGTTTTAGATTTCATTGATTCTAGTTTGATGTCACCAACATCTGGGGAAAATAGAATTTTGTGTACCAGTTAATTAGTAATAGGTTTTCTTTGGCTTAATTAAAAAAAAATAAATAGTCATTGAATTTAGCAGCTGTCTCAACTCAGAAATCTTCTTCAGTACCACAAAATATGAAAAATACTGTTTTCGAGTGTTCATTGATATACTTAATTGTTAACTTAAAACCCAAGGCAATTGTGCCAGTACTGTTGTGATAGAAAAAGTGGCTTTGATCAGAGGTTGCAGTATAGAAGGTCCTTTTTTGCACACTGAAAATTTGCTGATTAATTCTGTTTTTCCAATGCATTAATGATGTAGGTATAAAATAATCTGTTGTTAGCCATGTATTGAATGGTAACTCAGCTGGAGGAATGTATTCAGTGGCATGAAGCTTAAGTGAACAGAGATAGTTTTCTTCCTATGGATAAATATGGAACCACTTGTTGTATGTGTTTGTAATGAAGTAACTGCATTTACAGAACCTGATTATGTAAGTTCAGTTGAATTCTGAGAGTCTGTATTATTCTGGTTGTTTTTGTTAAGTTTTGGTTATTTTACAGATTTGTAGGAGTTGTTTATTGAGTTGCTGCCAAAATTAAAAAGATAATTGCAAGACAAAAACTTCAGTTAATGCTGAGTTCAGCGTTTTCACTAAATGTTTACTGCTTTGTCTTGTTATGATGCCATGAATTTCCTAAATTGTTACTGTGACAATAGGGAGGAAAGAAATTTCCGATTACCAGGCTTAGTCTACTGTGTAATAATGGACATATGCATTGGTATTTCCAGGAGTTTTACACTGATCTATTCTATTCATGATTATGTGCTGAAGATTGACTTTTCTCAACAGTGTTGGTGTGTGAACCCAGCACTTCTATAATCTATTCCCTGCCTGGCCGTAGCTAAGGGCTGCGTGACTGGTGTGTATACAGAACTGTAATCTTGTGTGTTTGTGTTCATGCAGTGCAAGTCAATGTATTGCTTTTTGTTTGGAGCCACTGAAAGGCGCTGTTGTGTGTATATCATTTATTGTGCCTTTTCGTTCATGTGAGTGCTAATCCCTTATTCCCTTATTTAACACAAACAGGTAAAGACAATGCAACTTCTTTTCCAGGTTAAACAAACCTGAAACAACTTCTGAACGGGGCAGATCTGTCAGTAAGGCTAATACAAGTTTTAAGTCTGTTTTCTCTACGTATGCCTGCTAGCCAGCCTTGTCATTTGACAGAAAAAGGATGTGTGATTTGTCAGTCATCAGCCTGTGGAGGACTTCTCTGGAATTTAGTCATGTTCCAGTAACAGTCAGATCCCAAATAAATGCATCTCCGTGAGTAATTGTACCATTCAGCAACATTTATAGCTTTAGCAAAAGTGAGATGTTACTAGCTGCTCATACAGATCATAATAAACAATGACTTTCTTTATTCAGGAATTCAATAATTTGGTAATGAGGCCAATGGTTGAAATGGCCCAGTAAATGAACCATGTAAAATGCTTATGCTTACATTTGAAGCAAGTTTGTCTTGGAGTAAAAATTTCACATAGAAGTACAAACTTTTGTGTTTTATTCTTTAAAATGACATCTGCCAACATCTCTTTTAGGTACCTGAGCAAGAAATACCATGAAAACCTCTATTTTCTTGAGTTAAAACACTAAAAATTAAAATTTGAGGTCTGTGTTATTGTTGGCTGGAAAATGTCTGCCTTCAGGATATGCTTGGTGAAAATTGCTTTCTTTGTATAATTTTCCTCTGAAGGAGGCATAGTTAGGAAAACTAAAGGATAGCTATTTTGAACATTGTGATTGTTGGCAAGTCATGAATTGTACGTGTTACACTTCAATCCCTAATTTTACTCTCAGAATCTTTGGCTTTTTTTATTTCTTCTTCCTGCCATGTATTCCTTTTGCAATAAAATTTCTGGAATTAATCTTCCTAACATAATGCCTTAAAGATTCTCACTTGTGCAAAGTGACTGCATCGTACTACTTACTCCTAATCTTTTGGTCCACATGTTTATTTCCACCAATATAAAATAACATGGATGCTTTTATTTCATCTAGAGACCATTCCTATTGTATACAGTAGAATTTTAAAGTTGAGCAGGAAACCATAAACGTGACCAAGTCTGAATAAATGCTTCTATGTACTCTTTTGTACAGCAAGCTGTGTTTTGGTTGCATTACAGTATATGTGGTTGTTGAGTGAGTTGGGGAAAACTAATGCAGAATCACTGGACTGAAATGTCATGCTTGGTATGATTTCCTGTGCCATAAAATGAAGAAGAAAAAAAAAGTTGCCTTTAGGATTAGTTGTCTTACGGTGGTTTGGAGCTGATTTCTTTCTTATTTACTTTGCTTGTCTCATATGATTTTGTTTTATTTCCATTAAATCTTTTCCTGGATTGCATCAGATCATAACAAATGCATTTTACTCTCTCATGTCCATTCAGAATGTTGTGAATTATTGTAATTACTTTGAAAGCAGTATGAATAAGGTACAGGAAATAATGGTTGCATGATGACCAGTGCCGATGGGATTGAGTTGGTGATATTTTTAGTCAGATACACATGTTGCAGCCTCTTTTCAGTACCACTCAGATTATCTTGGCTGTTTCACTTATGGGTTAATCAGGGTAAGAATAATCTATTTGTATGTTTTACGTGCCAAAAAAGGACAGTATCACAAGTAGCCCCTGGGAATCTTGATTTCTTGTCATTTGTGCCATAAGCTTTTTTTATGGAGAAGAATTTTGGGTGGACAACCCAGTATCTTTCCAACCGCTCTGCTTCAAGGATGTGAAAATCCGTAGCATGGAGCTGAAAACACTGTAGGAAAAGGTGCGGTGGAGATGTCGCAAATGTGACACATTTTAACAACTTCACACAATTTTAACAACTTCAGTGGCTGAAAAGTATCTCACTGTTGTCTTAAGGCAAAAGAAAACTGTGTTACAAGGAGTCTTCCTGCCAAGCAGGTGATTTTTCCATAGGCAAGCAAGTTACATGAAATGGCAAGATCTGTAGGTTATTGAAATAGCAGCTTACTGCATGATTTAATTTAATTTTATTTTTTTTAATCTCACTGTTTTTAACTACCTCTGCATTGTTGATGACAATTTTTTTCCCCTTTCCTAAAATGCAGAAGTACTGTCTTAAGAATTCACAGCAAAGCACGTCATTGACTTGCTTATCAAGGAATGCTGTGCCTATGTGTTCAAAACCCTCTTTGATCTGTTTCCAGACCACACGGTCCATACATTTGCGTAAGCTAGAAAAGAATGCAGGAGTTGGATTGTCATGACAGACAGACTGTCTTCTGTTATTCAACCCAAATCACCACCCTGTAAATGGCAAAGCTGTATGTTGCAGTAGTGCTAGATAAAGAGCAAGCATTCTTTGAAAAGATAGCAGTGGTGGTGGCCTTGCCTGCAGACTAATGCACGCAGCGTTCCTTTGTCTCATGTTCCTTTGTCTCACACACTTGGATGATTCTATATAAATTGGATGCAGGGCTGTAAATTGACATTGAGTGTTAGTGAAAGTGAGGTGCTATTTTTTTAGATAGAAGCTTCTGGGAGCCAGACTACATGGGGAATTTGAATGGAACTGCCATAACTGTATGAGAATAATTCCCAGTAGCATGGGAAGAGAATCTGTAATATAAATATGCAACATAAAACTGCTCCTTAGCAATTTGTTCATTGTTATTTTGATGACTATTTTTATTCCTACAAGATCACTTACTACATCATTGTGCCAGTTATTTTAGTAATCTGACTAACTTGTGTTTCCACAGTAGTAATATTTCAGCTTATGTTCTGTACCACATCCATACTGTAGAAGGGTTTCTGCTAAGCTTCTTGTTAGTGGATGACTTCCCTTAACTGTCTGGTTCATGCTATTTAGAGGATGGTGCTTTTTTCCAAGGCTTTGAAATAAAATATCCCTTTACTGCTACTTACGTACAGCAAAACTGAAATCTGACTAGCTATCTGTGTGCTTCTGTTAATTTAAGTTTTTCAAATAGGGAAGAGATTCGTCCAGTACTGTACATTAGAATCCATTACTATGGATCAGAAGTAGCTATTAGTTCACTTTATTCTGGCACTTGCTAATAAGCAATCAAGCACTATCATTCAAGAAATATGCTGGCACTTGAAATTTTATCTACTCCAATGTGGATTTGTAGCCTTGCTATTTGTTGTTTAGTTTTGTTTATTTACTTTACATTTGAAGTATTGAATACCATGTGAGTAAAGGACACAGTGCAAGTATTTGCAGAAAAGGTTTTCATTGTTTGTTGTGTTTTCATGTTGTTATGATGATGTTTTTCATTATCGTTGAAGTTCTCAAATATTAGCTAAGTTATAGTTGGTATTTTGATAAACCTACTTTAGTAACTTGAACATTCTAATCCTTCACTGAGTTTGCATACTGGGTAAATTTTAGAAACTTCTTTAAATTTTTACTTCTTTAATTCTACAATGTCTCTTACTAGTTTTTTTTATTGTGTTAATGTGAAAAATGAAATGTGGTGTTTTTTACAGCAAAGTGTGTGAAGCACACTTTTTAAAACTTTGTTGTATTTTGTAAATGAACAGAAATGCGTGCAAGTTTATACAAAATGTATTCCCATGAAGGTGTGTTAGTCAGTCTGTCCATCTCTGTACATACAGCTGCTCACTGAATCATTCTGCACAAACAGGCACCACAGTACTAATGTACTCCTCACAGGTGTGCTTGGTATAATTCATGAGTGTTACAGTTTTCTGTCACTTAAGTCAAGGAACAACTTGTTTTAGAGGCAGAACTGAAATACAGAAAAGCCAGCAGAGGGCAGACACAGCAGTATGTTTTTCTGACTGTCTCTCTGAAGGTCTCTGTGAATATAATCACTGAACTATTTTAGTATGTAGGCATTATGCTTGAATTTAAGCAATGGCTTGATGGCTCAGTGTTTGGTTTTGAAGTATTTTGAAAAGCACCTGACATGAATTAAGAGGGAATAGTAAATAGTATCTTGTCTTGGTCTGATGGAAATAAGATCAGACAGAATCCGTGCCCACTGTATGGTGTTACCTCCAGAACTGATGGTAAGCATAAGTTTATAACTTCCAGGCTCTTTGATTTTTTTGTTTTGTAATCCTGCTGAAGTAAATCAGGAGGATGATAACAGTCGCCTGCTGGTGATTTGTAGAAATGTGCTAACTGGTGAATGTTCTGGGAAACACAAACTTCAGAGAAGGCCTGTGTGTTGGTTAAGCTGTGATACAAAACATTTACTGGAGGTTTGAATGGCAGCTTCAGATGATTGCTTTACAGAATCTGCTTAAGTCCTATCATGGAGTTCAAACAAACAGTGATGGCTTTCCTGTTTACGCTCTTTCTGTTTTTACGTCAGATTTGCTTTGACTTGAAAGTGTAATGGGGGATAATTATTCAAATACAATAACTATATTGTTCTTCACTCTCTCCATAATAAATCTCCTGGCAAGCTAACCATTTATGTCACTGCTAGAAATTATTAGCTGGAAAATGACAAACTTTTCTGTTTGTTCATTACCAGTACTAAAGGAAGATGATTCATGCTATGTCAATAAGTACTGTTGTTCATCTCCTTAATGATTAGAGATCAAGATTCTCTTACATACTTTAAAAAGTTCCTCCCCTATAGCCTAGAGCTAGGTAGGAAGAAAGGGAGCTATGATCATTTTTACTTTAACTATTGTGTGAAAAGTATACTGAATTGTTAATGCAGCACATATAGCCTATAGTTTCATGATTTTTGCATTGTCTGTGTAACATTTATTACAAGTGTGCTTTTCACTCCACTTTGGAGAGGTGCAATTGAACCTCTCAGCCTAGTTCTAAACCAATTCCCATTTCAACTGCTTATCTTAAGAAAATGTTCTGCTACATTCTGCAGCTTTGGTACACTTAGAATTTCTTCCTTGCCCAATAAATTATAAGCTTAAATACCTGTGAAGACTGTGTGGATACTCATAGTTGCTGTGTCACGTCCCAGCAGCCATTGGCAGCATACTTTGAAATTCTCTGTGTCAACACACAGTATCACTGTTTCCTGTTCTTTATGGAAAATATATAGGCAGGATCTCCTGGCTAATCAAGAAACTTGCATCCTCTGCTGAAACTCTTTTTAGTCTTCTGAAATATAATGCCTATTGCTCAAATTCTAAATTTCAGCCACATGATGATTGTAGTGCTTTGCCAATTTTGGAGGCAATTCACAAAATAATTGATCTCACAGGACTTTATTTGTTGTAACAAATTACATTTTCCTGTTGATGAATACAAAAATTACAACACAGCTTTTTCAGGCAGATTAGGAGTCCTTCCTCTGTCCATTCCTATTTTGAGACTTATCTTGTTTTCATAGTCTTCAAAGCAGGTGATGTCTTAAGCTTATGAGAAGTGCTAATGATTCTGAGGGACTCCCAACCTGGTGCAGAAGCCATGTTTTGGAATGTGCCAAATTATCCTAAGCAGTGCTCAAAGACACCTCCTTGGCTGCTTTCCCTGTGTATTTTTATGCTGATATGCTTCAACTGCTCTCACAGCTGCAGAGGAATCCATTAGAGGGCCTAGGTGCTCTTATGGAAATAAGCAGTACTCATAAAGGAAAAGAAATGTGATTATCTCCTTTTTGTACGATTTTTGTTAATAGCCACAAGGGAGCTGATTTCATTGACTGTAAGCTAATGGACAGGCTTGTAGTTTTACCACCACTGTACTACTGCTATGTTAATAGTTCTCTTATAACAGGAGAGAGCTTTTCCCAACTGCCTGTTACTGTGACAGCTGCATTTATCAGTACCTGGTGACACACTTGGTTGTGTTTAAGGGAAGAATTACGCATTTAAAGGTCAATACTGTTTACCTGGAAGTCATTAATTTCAGTTTTAACAGAGTCTGCTTTGATTTACAAAACTAGATCGAAACTCTCAGGAGTGTCTTAAATTGTACTTACATGACTGAAATCTCAAGTGAGTTCTAGAGCCTAGAGAGAGAGAGAGGTGATTTTGCCAAAGAATGCTCTTTGGCCATTGCAGGAAGACATTGGCAGATAATTGCTATTGCGTAGGGTAGAACAGATGAATGAAGATCAATCTTCTTTCTCAGTTGATTTTAGTCAGTTTTCTCTATGTAGCATAGTATCTCTATTTTGTTGATTATCAAGGAATACTTGGATTTTTTTAAAGCTGTAAAGCATAAGCAGGTGGTCTCTGCCTACATAATTATCTTTAGTAAATTTTTAGGGAAATACTTCTTCAAAATTTTTATTTCATAACACATTTATGAATTTGACTTTTGCTTCCTTTTAAAGCATTTAAAGTGTGTATGTATTGTGTGTACTGAGGTGGATTAGCAGAGAGGACCAGCCACAGTACTGTTGAGCAAGTGTTTGAAAAACTTTTGGACTCGGGCTGTGGGATGAACGTGGGGACAGGATCATGAATTCTACTGCCAAGTCTTCAACATTTCTACTGTATACATTTTGAGATACTGCATGTATTACACTGTAAGTGTGTGAATGTATGTGTATTGGTACATTGGGCAGGCCTATGGGAAACCTGCCCTGATTATGTTGAAGAAAATAATTGCAGCGTTGCATACATTGCTCAAACAAAAATAATGAGCAAGTTGATAGTGAGAATCAGGTACTCTTGGTGGAGAGATAGCCTAAAGAATCTATGAAGCAATATGCGTGGAAGAAGGTGACTTTCCTTTGTACGTATCTCCTCACAGTGTTTTGGACTGATATAAACTTGGCAGGGAGGGAGCAGGAGAGCCTTTTATCTTTGTGTGAACTTAGTGTGTAGTGCTCTTGGAGGTGGATTAAATACTTGATTTTGTTAGAATTGTATACCAAAAGACAACTAACTGAGCCAAAATTGTAACTGTTACAGAGGACTGTATTAAGTTTGTTGATAAGTCTATGAATCCAGAAAGGATAGGCTAGAGTTTTTAGGAGACTGGGACTGATTTGGGCATAGCTTTAGTTATTGTTTTCTCTGCGCTTTTTGAAACCTGCATCCTACTTAGTTTTTAGGCTGTTTAATACAGCGATTGTCTGCTTGTGGTTGTATTCTATATATTATTATAAACTTACTTATAATTTCATAGTTGAGTAGACAGATACTAGTACTTCATGTAATACCAGCTTTAAAAAATTCCTGAATTGCCAGAATAATGGATAATACTTAATCTAGTGATGTAAATTTTGCTTGTCTAATGACAGAAAAGAAGAGTGATTAGGGCAGGAAAACAGTGACTTAACTTGGAACTTAGTATCCAGAGTTCTTGTGAAACTTGCATACCTAGACAGTATATTTTTTAATTTGTTGTTGTTCATTTTTCAGGTTAACTAAACATGGGAAATTTTAACTCTTCCTTGTTAAGTGACAAGCAGAAAAAGTCTTAATGAGAGGAAATTACCCTACCAACCACAAGTTCTAATTATAAACTCTGGCATATGTTTTTCTGACTGGAGGTTTATAAGGTTTTTTCTGAAGTTTTTGTGATACTGAAAAGAAATGTTTGCATGTGTTCAGCTATTGTTCTTTTTGTTAGCTCAAATACCTGGCTGAGTTTTGTATGTGAACAGCAGATTAAGCAATTATAGATTGTAATTGTAAATAGTGTTTCTTTAAGGTATGCAACTGCTAGATGTTTTCTAGGGTAGATTCCCCATCTCTCCCACAATAAGAAATGTGAAGAAGACTTCTTTTCTAGGCTTTCAACAAGGTGAGAACATCTAATTTTCTGCAACCAAAGACATTTTTAAGTAGGTGAACATTTTCACAGATCTGTGGAGTTATATCTGTGGTTAAAAATGCATTTTCTAGAATTGCTATGGAAATTTAAAAGATGTTAATTTGCATTAAATTAAAATAGAACTTTATTTTTATTTACTTAAGGGTTTCCAAATATTTTTTCTTCAAGAATTATTTTCCTGCTTATATATGAATGGAATCCAATGTCATAAAATGAAAATGCTGTTAGAACTGTCCACAGAAGTGCCACAAGACTGAAAAGATTAGGATAGTTGTTCCAATGTCATCTTAAAAAAAGCTGCTATCTGCTTCCAGTGATGCTGAAATGTTAATGAGGGAAGGACGTGCTGCTTTGTGTTCATGTGTTTCTCTTCTCCTGGCATTGTCTCATCTTTTTCAAGCTATAGTTCTATGAGAAGGCAAAGAAAACAACTCGTATAACAGAAGTTGGAAGTACCTGGTTGAGCTACTGGGGGGTATTATGAAGACTCCAGAGATTAGAGGTGAGAAATATTAAAGAATGTTAGATTTCCATTTTCCTTGTGATTTCAACAGTTCAAGATCAGTTGCCCCACTGACATAAATATGAAGCCAGGAACTTTTTCTGACTGCGGTAGGATCCCTTTGCTCTTGTTTGTTAGAGAGAAGACTCAACATCTGAAACAGTTTGTGACTTATACGCTTACACCAATATCAGCCAACCAATAAAACCCCATAAAACACCACAGCTCTATTGCCTCATTCTCGTAAGCCTTGGTTGCCAGCCTTTCTCAGCTTTTAGCTCACCTTTCCTCTTTTCCATCTTCCCATTGGCTTTGAATTATCCCTGCTAGTGATGTTTCTTCATGACCTGTCTTCTGAGCCATTGTCAAGACAGGGTGATAGATTCACATTTATATTTGTGAATACTGCCTAACTCAGAACTAATTCCTTGGATGTATTATTTTGAGCTAATTAGTGTAAGTCTTTGAGGAAAGAGGGAGTATTATAATTAAGATACACTTTTACATGCTCATTTGGAAGTTGCAACTACTCATTGTAATCCATCAGGATTTGCCACTCTTTCAAAGAATTCCTTTGTCCACTTATAAACTGTTCTTCATTTCTTCAACATTTGATGAGGCAGGCCTCATTAATTTAGGTCACACTCTGTGTTTTAGAGTTCAGAGTAGGGTTCCCATTGCCACTTCACTGTTAGAAGCTGTTTATGGAGGGATATATAAAATACAGCATTGCTGAAGCTAGTGTTTTATAATTTGCTTTAAAGGTTTTACTGATTTTTCTCCCTCAAGTTACATGTTACTACAATGGCTTTTAAGAAGTGGTTAAAAAGAAATGAAGCAAGGGAAAACAATAGGGGACAATAGCTGCCCTTTTGGAGAAGAGGCTAGAGGGTAGGTGGGGTAGCCAAAGTGACTAAAATAACAGAGGCTTGCATGCAAATGACTGATTCTCATCAGTGAGTAAGCATGGAGAGAAACTGCTCTTCATTTTTGGCTTGCTGTTTCTTGTTTCCCTAGAGAAACAGCATGAATGATTACTTTTAATGAGTGTTTGTTTTTGTTTTTTGAAAGGACCTTTTGTGCTCTCACTGCAGTTTATGCTATAAAGAGAATCATTTTTTCCATAAGCTTGGAGACTTGTCTCTAACAGCACCACCAGCTGTGCATGTCCCAGAGATAAAGGTACATATGGTATACACAGCCCTTAGAACTGCCACGTTCCTGGCACAGACTTGCTTCATGCACAGGTCAGGAGTCAGCTTGCAAAGCACTCTCTTGTAAAGAGAAGCAAAGGATATAGTTGCTTCTTCTGTGCATGTGTATTTCTATCTTTTAAGTCAAAAAACCTTCAACCTAGACCAAAAAAAAATTCTTCCCATTGTAAGGATATGAATTTACAGAGCATACGTGACTTTCCAAAGCAACCTAAGAGTAATTTGGTAGGAATCTCCTAAATTGTTTGCATGTACAAAATGAAACAAGACTGTTCAGAAGAGGAGCATTTCCTTAATGAATAGTAGGCTAACACTAAAGGAAGAAAAATGTGGGGGAGAAAACGAGATGCTGGTACATGTTGGTACTGATTACAACACAATAGGTTTGTCATCTTAAAACAAGAGCATGACATCATCAAACCAATGCCTTTGATCTCAAACACTGAGGAGAATTAACTGCTATAAAAAGCTATATGGTAGATTTTTCCCAGCACTGTTCCAGCCGATTATTTGGAATAAGAATTAATAGTTAGTTAATATGATTGTAATTCATACAAGCAGTCAAGTAATTAAGTCTGTAATTAGGCGTGTCTTTGGGACCAGATGAGCATTTTCTAAGGAAGGAAGATTGGCTTGAGAGGGAATATATTCCAGCAAGTGAGACCACAGTCCATGCTGAAGAGGGGCATGCTGTTTCCCAGCAGAGGAACGTATGCCAGAGATTAGAGATGGGTATTGAAAATGGAGCTGCAGGCCAAGCAGGCAGCATGGTAGAAAATGGAGCAAGTCTGGTGAGTGGAGGGAGGAGGGATTTCTCTGGTGACTTGCAGCCAATGTGTTCTAGGACTGTCTGCCTGTTTCAGTAACTATCCACTGATCTCCAGAACAGAGAACTTCCTGTGCCTCTTCTACATCCTGGCTTTTCATCCACATTAAGGTTATAATGTGTATGACCTCCTTCACTCCAGCCTTTACAGGCATTTAGCACAATACATTTTTGAGATTACTTATGTCAACTGTAACAGCATCTGTGACCAGCAGGATAGGGAGGGGGTTGTTCAGTGGCTTGTCTCTCCTAATTCTAGTATCCAACAATGATCATTTGTGCCTGGGATGCCAGCGAGGTGCTGCTTCAGTTTGTTTTGATGGAAAACAATGACCCATTGGCTACAATTACTTAATAAAAACTAAAACCATTTACGTTCCAAAGGAAATAGTTCTGCTTCTGCACCCCTTCTCTCTCCTATTAATTGGTATTACTGTGCGAGTGTTGTAGCCCTCTGTTGTCACATTAAAGATCATTATGGGAGGTTACTTTGTGGCTAAAGGAAAAGCAATCTATTAAGTACATATGCCCGATCTAGACTGAATTTTGCAGCTTTTTGCTTTTTTTTTCTTCTTTTTTTTGGAGGCTGATATGCTTCAGCTCTTTTGGTGCCTTGTGTATAATGCATTAGGCATAAGTGTTGTACTAGAGAATAGGTAACCTCCTCCAGGAATCAGTGGATGATTTTGTGAGATGCTTTGTCTTCTGAACACTGCTGTGAACATGTGGTATTCATTGCAGGCATTGTGGGACTGCTTCTGCAGGGAAATGAATAGGAAAATGTTTCCGAGGCATTTTAATTAAAGTCCCAGAAGGAACAAGTCACAGCTTTATGCCTCAGAGATATTCAAGAGCCACAAACAGTTACCTTTGCCTGTATCTTTTGGATGAAAGGCTTTAGAAACGTGTGAACAATAGAGGCCTATGAAATCTTTGTACGTGTGTGACATGGTGAAGGATAAAGATGCTTCTTTAGTTTTATGTGTTTTAAAGGAGTTCATCTTTTTCCCTCTGCTCCCCTCTGAGCAGTCAGCAGTGTTGGACATCAGCCCACTGCAAGTGAAGGGCAAATCTGCAAAGGCAGATGTAATTATTTCTGATATACTCTGATATATATATATTGTGCATGGACTAAATAGCCTTTTCCCAAGTGAGCATTTCCTACACTCCTTTTAGCAACTTGTAATTAACAAAGTCATGGGTTAGCTTTGTAGATCCCTTGCCGTTTCAACAGCAACTGAACCTTGATGAGTTTCTGCTTACATTATCGCATGTTGATGCCCATTTTATCAGCCCATCTAACCTTTAACAGAAGAGCAGAAAGGATACCTACTCGGTGGTCTTGATCAGAAGTTGCTTAATACTATGCAGCTTGCTGTGCACTTACACGCTGTTTCAAGATGAATGCACTTCAGCAAATCAGTGTTTTTGCATTCTCCAGTGACTTTATTCAGTTCTGATGTTTCAGAGTAAAATCTGTTATTCAGATGTCAATCCTCTCTATGGCAGATTGTTTTATAAAGTTTGTCTTTTTGATTAGAGAAAAAAATCTGGATCTTAAATAGAAGACAATCTTCCAGGATTATTATTAGCAGGGTGGGTACTTGAGAAAAAAAGATCTTATCCTTAATAGCTAAGTGCATGATATTGTACGTCATCCCTAAAGTAATATGATTAAACTCCAGTGAGGTATCAGTTGTTCTTTTTGGAGTTTGGAAACAGTTGTAACTTTCCAGGCAACATTTCCACTGTGTATTGTTTAGCATGAATCTGCCAGAATTTTAAGCAGGCTTACCCTCACATTCTAATATTAAAATATTCTGTAGCACCTACTTCACCAAGAAATGCACTAAGGGTGTGGAAATGTTTCAGTTTGTTTACTCTAGGGACAGAAGGCCAAATGATGTAGGAGGAAGAGAATTGCTGATACCAAAGACTAACTAAAAATATATATATATCCAGATATCAACTTACTATGTGACTTTTAACAGCCATAGTGATGCAGAAAATGATGGTTGAAAAATAATTACTATTTGCTGCTAAGTCACATGCATCCATTGCTCATATCTGCTGAAGTACCAGTACTGGGAGAAGGCAACAAGGATCAAAGCCTGGAGTAAAACTGTCCTTGAATTTGGAAGAAACTTCTTATTTTGATCTGAGTTTTCAACAAGCTTTTTTTTTTTTTTCCTTCCCTTTCCACTACTTATAAGGATAAATTATTCACCATTCTCAAACTTTAAGATTGGGTGGATTTCCATCATTGACATTTAGATCCACTACCCAATCACAACAGTAAATATTATCCTCAAAGCAGCACTGTCATTACTATGGCAATAAATAACCTAAAGGAAAGGCAGCGAAGTATTAGACAGAGTTAGCATACTCTTTAATCTTGAGGAAAAAATCAAGTGGATTTAATAAGTAACAGCCTTATCTCTGGTTATAGTGTTACTGTACCTCTCACTGAATCATTTATTGTATGGGTTATTATTGTGTTGTTTGCTGTTGTTTTTTAAGGAAAGTGTATACTTTGTCTCTGCAGTGTGGCATCTCTGTGATATGCCAGCATGTTTGGCAACATGCAAGCAGTTTCTGACTCCTGTGAGCATGAGTCCAATGCAAATTGTAAACACCAGCCCCCATCTCTATAATTCTCATAGACTACAGATAAAACAGAAGTGCAGTTTGCTGTGCCTGCTGGGTAAATGCAGGGCAGTGAACCACAACATGTTTGCTGTCTGCTCCAACTGGGAAGAGGTAAGAATGACAAATTATGTGCTTTGTATCCTGAGTCTCTGGGAGGCTATCCAATCTCTTACAGTCTCTAAACAAGCAGTAAATGTGATTTCTCAACAAATTAACAACTGTTTGATCTAAAGAAAAAGATCTTAAATGAAAGCATTCATTGTAAAGGTTAAAATTATGCTTGATGTAGGTTAGTGACTTCAGAAAATTCAGTTGACTCTCTCACAAAATATCTTGCAACTGAATTTCCAAGACTGTATTCTTATTGAATCCCTTGACATTTGGAATGGCATGCTTTGACTGTCCAGTTCTTGATTTTCCTGTAGAACACAAATGATACAGCAGCCTGTCTGAAATCACTTGAAGTCATTCTTGAGGAAAAAACCTGGTGTTGTAATCAGATCTTTTTTTTTTCTAACCAGAAGAAAAGGAAGTACCCAGAATGAAATTACTACCAACATAGGCTTTAGAGTCTCAGATTCTGAGTGTTCTTGAAGTCATAAAGGAACAGAAAAAAAATTAAATTGAATCAGAAATCATAATGTTATATGTATTTTAAAGGTTATACAAATCAGATTTAAGCTGCCTCAAATGTTAGTGTTAACTTAGCTGGAAAGGCATAGGTGGTTAATGTCAATATAATACTGAAATTATAAATGAACACTTGGAAAATGCATTGTTTAAAAAAAAAAAAGAAAGTATTGGATTTTTTCCAAACACTATTTAGTGCTAACTGAATCTCCAGTGTGTGCCTTCTCTATGTGCAGAGAATGATTTTAGCATCCTCGTTATGAAACAGCCACAGGAATGTGCAATATTCTCCCTCCTTCCTTTTGTCTTGTCTTAAAGTTCTGCAGCCATGTTGTGTGTCCCATGTTTATACCATCTTCCACAGCTATGAACATATTCAGCTTCTTGTACTTGACATCTCCCCACTATCAGTGCTGTGCACTGGGCTAATGTATGCATGCCATTCTGCATCACTGAAGACTGTATATGAATAAAGACTCAGCTGACATTGCTGGAGGAGATAATGAGCATCAGAGCTCTCTGAGGGTACTAATAGGCCTTCAGAGCCCCTAACCAGCCTCACTTGAGGTACGTATACACAATATGTCCCTGCATATATCCCTGCCCCGTGGGCCTGGGTCTCACATAAATTCAGGGGTGAGGAGGCGTCACTACTGACCTGGATTACAATGCCCCTGTTTCT
The DNA here is from genome assembly GCF_026119805.1 of Tympanuchus pallidicinctus. Classification (NCBI taxonomy): domain Eukaryota; kingdom Metazoa; phylum Chordata; class Aves; order Galliformes; family Phasianidae; genus Tympanuchus; species Tympanuchus pallidicinctus. The sequence continues at coordinate 18,178,397 of NW_026294747.1, forward strand.
AGCTTTGTCTCAGCTCCTGCTTCTTTTGTTTTGCGTGGAAAGTTAGTAGACCAGCAATTAGCTGGAAATCAGGACTTGATTACTATGTCATGGTACAACTAGTGAAATGCTGAAGGGTAAAATTGTCCTAATAAATCAGGTTCCTATCACTGACTAATGGGATCTCAACGCCTAAAAATGTATCCTGCAAGAGCTTAAGTATTATTGTGTCAGTAGAATATGAATTCCTAAGTACCTAAGTCACTGCAAGAGAACCCACTTGTACTCCTCCTCATTTGGGTAGTAGTGATTTTTTTTTCATGTGAATTCATATGGAGCACTAGCACTAAGGAATGATCTAGAAGCTTTAGTTCCTATGTTTCTCTTGCCTGATGGTCTATACCAAAGTGATTAAATTTGCCTGGCATGGTTTGCCCTTGAATGAACCAAGCTTTGTATAGGAAATAGGTAGATTTTTTGAAAGCTCTCTCTGCTTTCTTCCTTTTAAAGTCCAGTTTTGGAGTATTTAAAGACATTAAAATAAACACAACTGGATCTGCTTACCCACTTTTTCACATAACAAATGAGTTTTTATTTTAACCTTAATTGAATGCTGTATATTTTTATACTAGAACAAGTTACATTGTACCTCAGCATTATACCTCTGCTATAAAACCCGCAGGCTAGTAAAATCAGATGCTGTTACTTTCTGTCTTGCAAATTTTTTATCAGGTTCAACAACCTCATTGGATGAATATTAACCACAGGAATGGCCGAAGCAAGAAACATGTTGAATTGCCAAGTGTATTATGTCTAGTTTACAAAAAAAAAAAAAAAAAAAAAAAAAAACAAAAAACAAAGCATCAAAATCTGTTGTAAGAGGTCACAGCAGATCATTTTTTTCCTTGGACAGCTATTCTTTCTTCAAGAACAATCATAGTCAGATGTTTGACTTGGAGGAGATTTAAAATTAGTGTTTGGGTACAGAAGGCACAAGCGTGAGATGTGTATGATGCAACAGGATCTTCCTCAAGTTGTATTGCTAACAGCTGAGTATCAGGTTTTAATGTCACACTTGCAAGCTGTTTTAGAGACTTAGTAATGAATACAGCAGTGTGCAATCAGTAACTCTCACTCTCGGTAGCCTACTGGATGATGAATAGCCTGGAAATCTTTAGTGATTAAGGAAAAAGAACCCCTTCAGTGCAAAATGAAAATATATGTTTTGACATTATTAGGCCAGCTTCTGGAAACCTAACTTTGCAAAGACCCATGGCCTTGTCTTAGTCTTCTGATCTCTCTTTTTTTAATTTCCTCTTTGTCTTAGTGTAACTCATTTCTCTCCTTCCTCCAGCTTTATCCTTAGCACTCACACTCCCAACTAGTTTTCACATAATTCTGTTTTGCTTGCCACTCAATTTTCCTTTTTTTTTTTTGGTCTGTTCTCATTTCTAAGTCTCTATTTCCACTCTTATTTTAGGTCTCAGCTATATTATTAGCCCAGTGCTGCCTATTCAGATTTGTAGGAAAGACAAAAGGATTTGAATGGAAGTGAGTGGTCTTTCACTCATGGCAACAGTAAGTATAGTTACTTGGCACTTAGGCCATTTTAATAATGGTATTTTTTTCCATGGTGTATTAGGGCTTTCATTCTGGAGTGTTAGTTCTAAATCTTCTCCAAGTCAAACATCGGGCCAAGATTGCAACTACTCTGTCCTGCCTGGGAAGAGAGGCAAAGTTCCCTCCCTCTGCACAGTGCAATTACTAGCATGAGTAGCTTAAGGCTGTGTGATATACTACAGTGGCTGGCTTTTAAGACTGCTCTGGAAAGTTAGCCAAGGTTGTCACACTGGAACAGTAGAATAAGCAGTGAATTGGGAAGGGGCTGTGCAGTGACTTGTGCTCTGGGAAGTGCTCTAGGCAGATTGTCTCCCACCTCTCCAGAAAGGACTATAGAATCATAGAATGGTTTGAGTTGGAAGGGACCTTCAAAGGCCACCTGGTCCAACTCCCCTGCACTGAACAGGGACACCTACATTAGATCAGGTGCTCACGTGCTGCCTAATGTTGAATTTAAATTTTTGTTCTTATGCATTCAATAATATGAAGTAAAATATCCAAAAAACAATCTGTTATCACCGGTCTTATTAGCTAGCAAGGTCAGAGGGGTTTTGCTAAAACAGTGCTTTCTAGAATGTTCTACATAGAAAGTGTGTAAGGACTTCTGTCTTATATGGCATACAAAAGCAGTCTTATAAAAAGAAGGGAAGTCTTTTCAACTATTTTGCTTTCTTTCTTTTTTTTTAAGCAGCAGCTGATCCATCACAAGTCTGGCTCGTTTGTCACCCCTAGATACAGTTTCTAGCTACATTATTTCTTTTAATAAAGCTGTCTGGGCTTTGTGGTTAACTTTTAAAAGGAAGCAGTCTGTTATCTACGTGGTCACTGAATCACTGATGTTCAAGACATTGGGAAATAGATTCTATCTCATCACTTGTGCTTGATGACTCAGTGGCAGCTGCCAATAGAAAAAGTACTGTTTCCCCATCAGGACATCCCCTTAGTGGAATGCTTGAAAGTGTGAGATGCTTCACAAGGAACCATCAGAGACTGAACTGACCTTCCTGCAGATCATTCAGTCTGCTCATCCTGGGGACTGTGTTGCTTGAGTGGAGAGGCATAAAGAATGTTATTCATTGCAATATATAAGCAATTATAATGTAGAGCTTATCCAAAATTTAGCATAATATTGATTTAAATAATAGAAACAAGGCCATTGTGTCTAGGATGCTTACTTTTGCCATGAGAATTTTCTTAGAAAGAAAGTGAAATATCATTGACTGAACTATCAAACTGCACAGTTTCTATCATGGTGTTCATCATTTTCTCAGTTTTAAGAAAATCACTTTTGCAAAGTTATTACTGCTGAGAGAAGATTTATTTAATAAATCTTATTTAATATTTAGCTATATCTTGGCTAAAGAACAGATGAAAGTTGCTCACACCATTCTCATCTTCCTTTCTAAGGATACTTTTTTTCCCCAGAAATGTGTTAGTAGTGATTAATATTTAGTACTGTGAGAAAATATTGGAAAAAATATTTTTAGTAGTATGAGTACTGTACAGTTCTTACTGTTTTTATAGCCAGGTTCACTTGTCAGATGGATATTTTCTCGATAAGTATGTCTGAGTTTTTATTTTTATTTTTATTTCTTCAACCTTGATGTTAGACACAGTTATCCTACATCATTTTCAGGTCCTTCCCTATCTGGTTAAACATGATGTGGGTCTGTTGTTATTACTATAAATTCTAGCCGGTATCTTCTTTTATGACGCTTATTGGGTCTGTTTCCAGAACTGCAAAGCTGTTGCTCCTTTCAGGTTCAAAGAGCTCTTTTCCTAATTCTGGTCCACAAGAAAAAGTTGGCAGCCTTACATAGTGGTGTACAGCTCAATCATGGTCTAAGGAAAAGCCTGATGCAAAATCTGCCTCTGTTCTGTGACATTTCTGCAGGCTGATCAGAAACTGTGGAAGGTCCTCATCCGCATGGGGCTAAACCGATATGTTGTCCGGATTCTCCTGTGGCTCTCAGCCTTTGAGCATAAAACTAATTTATGTAATCTTTGCAGTGTTTTCAGAATGCAAAAGTGTTCAGGCACAGAGAATTTAAGTTCAGTGGGGCAGGAGCTCTTGTCTCTTATTTACAGTCAAACAGTTTAACCTGGAAGATAACGATTCACCTCTACATCCTGTTTTCAGTAGTGTTGTATGATTGATGAGCTTACAGTAAAACAGGAATAAGACACATGAGAAATATATTCAAAGTCATACACAGAGGTGGGGAGAGGGTGGGAATTTTCCAGTGATTACACCCTGGCCCATGAGACTTAATTATCCAAAACAGTCTGATAAGTAATGTAATTTGTTTGCATAGCTAACTCCCCTGATTAGTTCTGGGGAGGTACGTGGCTTTCTTTCCACTTTAGGGAGTTTCTCTAATAATTTTCTTCCAAAGGTGAATAACGTCATATTTCCCTCAATGCAGCTGGCTCTGAGAATCAAATTCTGTATTCAAGAAGTGAACTTTCAATCTCAAATGGCTTGATAGATGCTTCTGCCACAGGAGTTTCTTTCTCCTTTCCAGTGCATGTCTTCTGCGTGTTGCTTAGCTTGCTCTTCAGCTTAGGTCATAGCGTCCTTAAAGTACAGCTTTTTCAAAGTAAACCCATTCAGACGTAACTCATTCCATACTTTATCTGGGTAAATCTCTAGTTTGTAGGAGAGGACAGAAATATCACAACCCTTAATTTAAAGCAAGGAAACTCATTTCAGCATTGTGTCCATTTTGTCTGGAAATTATTTGGATTGCGATTTAATTTTTTCATTGTTCTTTTTTATCGTTCCATCAAACTGTAGTGTTCATGGATAGTGGTGTAGGCTGTCAACTGTTCTGTATACAAGACTTTATCACCAATTGACAACTGCCAAGTGTACATGTTGCTTAATGTGATCTCTCTTTTGTAAGACAATTTTAAGGACTTTTTTGTTTTGTTCTCCTAGACATACATTTCGAAGATCTTAATGGAAGAATTCTGTTTTTGAAAGTAAATGATTCAGTCTTGAATGACAGGAAACTTGGGTAGGAGGGGAAACTGAGTGATAGCATTTTGTTTTGCCAAAATCAAAGAATGAACATAAGTGGTTCCTCCTTATGTATGTATCACATCTCCTTGCAGAAAGTAACTACTTTGAAATGCTGACTGTTGCAACAACACCCTATTTTAAAGATTTTGAGAGTCTGTGATTTCTAACAAGACAATCCCATTCACTTTTCTTTCAGAAGGAAGAAACTGAGAGACTTTGGTGCATGCTTTTGATGGACCATCTCCCATATATCTGGTACCAGTACCAGTATTTATGCTTATAATTAATTCCCTGGATTTCTGAGTCATTTAGACTGTCAGTTACTAAAAATCCTGGATGTTAATGATGGAATTCTCCAATGAAAAAGGGAACGTGTGGATAGTAAGCATCTTGCAGTGCATGGAGAGTTGGACTAGAAGCCAAACTGGTCATTCAAGGCGACTGATGGAGGCCAGTAGAGCAGCAATTCTGAAATCTGATCTTTATCTTTGCTTTAGAATTCTACGTTAGTCATGACTTGAGGGATAATAAAACTGGAGGGTTTTTTTCTTTTTTTTGTATTCTTATCTGTGGTGGAGTATTTACCATGCATTTTTATGAAAGGAAGTCTTAAGCCTAGTCTTGCTTAAGAAGTAGAAGATGTAAGTTCACTTCTGTATTCTGCCTTGGATTCACATGTCTATGAAAACAACAACAACAACAACACACAGGTAACCCAGGGGGTAAAAATCACCTAATTATCTTTACCTATACTTATAGAAGTGAGCCACAGTGGAGCAGGCATTACAACATTCAAAGTCAAATACAGCCCACCAGGAGGTTGGTTGTCCTGCAGGAGTAGTTCTCAAGAGCATGTCTACACTTTATCAGTTATTACTTGCCAAAAACAAAGTTCTATTTACTGTTATTGTTAGGTAAACAGTAATCAATATTTCCCATCAATGATGAGAAATCTGATCATACTTTTTAGCTCTTCTGATCTCAGTGAATTTTGCATTTGGACTTTCTGTGTATGTCCAGGAGCAGAAATCAAAGTCATTAAAATGAAAAACCACCACTATACAGGGCATCAAAATATTCAGATAAGATTGTTGAAGATCACTGCTTTGGGCTGGAACCCCTGGAATCCTCTCTGGTTTGCACTTGAGGTATGTCTGAATCTATTTTTGAATCTAATTCATTGTATGTATCCATTTGTTGTTCTTGTTGCTTCATAGGATATCAGTAAACTGTCTGAGACTTGGAGAAAAGAAGGACCAACTGTTTGTTAGTGGAAGTGATATGCCCTGCAAATAGAAAGTAATAGATATCTCTTCCTTTCAGGCATAGTACTTGGTGGGAGAAGGTGAAAGTGCTGCCTTCTGGATGATTAATGCCACTCTACGAAGGCATTCCCTTTTTCAGTGTGGCATTAGATAAATGATACTGTGGCTCTTCTGTCTGTTATCTGTGTGAAGTAGTCGTGGCCAGAGATACGATATGTGCCAGCAAAGGAATTTATCATATGCTGTGTGATGGTTCACAACAGGTGAACCCAAAGGAAGTCTTGAATTGCACAGAGCTGGGCTGAGACAGTAACTGCTTGTATGTGTGAGTTACAAGAGTGTGATTTATTCCCTGGTCACAGTTTTCCATGATTATACCTCAAAGCCACAATACGTGGAAACGCTGTCCTGCTATAGCAACATGACTCATTTGTTCTTTTAAAGACATCTCAATTACATCAGAGGGATCATCTTTGGAAATCTGATCATTTTCACTTAGTCAGTTAACTGCCTTTTGCACATGTGCCTGATAATTTTCTGAGTAAGCTTAAAGAATGCGAGGCTGATGACTGTTGGTGGGGTCTGCCTGTCAGGAGGTGGAGAATACCCCCAAATGAATACGTGGCCTGTGTGTCATACAGTATTATTCATATGCATGCTATCTGAGCAGGGCTGCAATATGGCATACTAGTAATTAACTTTTTTTCTCACAGTATAGTAAGTTGAAGAATGTGCTCTAAGGAAAAGATAATTCCGCTTTCTCAGAGTGCTTTCCCAGTTGCTTAGTTTGCAATAACAACCATGGAATCAATACAGATAACTTCATAAAGTCCGAACAATTATCTGGGATATATAGACTGTATGAAAAAGCAACCAATTTTTTTTATTACAAACAGTAAATCATAGCCTGTAAGATTTTAGAGGAATTTAAATGTAGAGGTAAAAACTGTCTTTAAAAAAATGACATGATATCATGTTGTCTATTTCAAAAGTATTTTTGTTTAGACTTCAATGGTCCAAGATATTTTCAGTGAATTTCTGAATGCTTAAAGAGAGTGTTTGGTTTTTTTTTGTGACCAGAAGAGATCAGGAGCACCTCTTTGTTCTATTTATTCATAGTTTTATTGGAAACATTTAAAATAGAAAAATATTTCTGTGTTAGAGAGTGTATTCATGTGTGCTACTGAAGAGAAGACTTTGGATTTCTTCTCTATGAAATGTTGGGTCTGAGGAGGTCAGTTGATACAAACTGGAAGGAAAAAAAAGCCCTCAGAGTAAGTTGAACAAAGCCCTGCCCATGTGCTGTCCTGTGATTTGACTGTCAGTGAATGATATATCCCCTGTCACTTGAAAACATGAAAAACAGGACCAAACAGAAGTAGGTTTGCCAAAATTAAAGCTCTTAATAAAGCATCTGTTCACTGTTTCACAGTGTTTCACAGAATGTTTAAAACATTCTCCTTTACTTTTCATTTATTAAATATATATAAAATATATTTTTATCTGTTTTGCCCAAAAACAACAAAAAAAGCCCTCCATTTACTATAGTCACTGTGTGCTTTAGGGGAACTTGTAAGAGTCTCTTGGTGTGTTCAAGAGACAGTTCTTGTTCTAGCTGTCTGCTTTTGGTAAATCTCAGACTAAGGAATTGTGAAATGGCTCTTGAAATTGAAGCTAGTGAGAGTTACTGGATGAGAACTAACAGGAGGGATTTCCCAGATTTCTCAGGCTTGGGGCTTTCTGATTTAGAAACACTGAATTATTTCACTTAAGTTGCCAAAAGTATCTCCACTGTTTCTGGAATACCAAGTTACACAATATCAGTGCTGTTACTGCCTGCAGCCTGCTCTGCTGCAGCCTGGCTAACATTCTTGGGGCATGAGTGGATGGCTACCAAGCAGAAGGCATGCTCAGCATCACAGCGGGCAGAGGCAGCTGATTTAACAGCATCTCAGTTATTAAATCTACTCTTACAGGGTCACCAAAACCAACCTGTAGGAAATAACAAGTCTCAGCTCGCTACGTGCAAAGGCAGCTCTTGCCTACTGCACCCAACAGGAACATCTTGGGCTTTGGATTAATTATAAAGCACTGTTATTAAACTTCTAATGAAATGATTCAGGAGAGATTGACATAGGAACTGTTGGGTTTTAAAGCTCTTATTCTATTTCAGAACACAGTCAACATCTTTATTAACACAGTCCTGTGTTTGCTCTCAGGCAAAATGAGATGAACTGAGCACCTGTGCAAACCAGAGCAGTGATTGCAACAGCGCGCAGTTATACGATGCGTACCTGGCACTGTACTGCACGAATGTCAGGCTTAAAATACCAACACCGAGGTCCTAATTAAAATGTGCATGTTGTTTGTCAACCAGTAGCTTTCAAAATCAAGGATTCACAGGATCAGGCTTTTTTCTCAGATCTCGTCTCCTCTGCATTCCAAGTGTACGTCCAAGGCATGTGTGCTATTTGATTTTTGAATGTATTCACTTTTTTTAAAGCATGTATTATGCCTAGTATCTCCAGAGGAGTTTATATTCAAATCATGATCAGAAATTCTGTTTTTCTAGGAACTGATTGATTCCTTTTGGATGAGATTTGGACATTGATTGAAAGTGCAGAAGAAGAGTAACATCACCTTGGGTTTACTTCTGAGGAATGCACTAAATAGATACTCCACGCTTTAACCCCAATTACTCCAACCAAAAATTGATGTACAGATCTACGAAGAACTGCCTGGAAAAGAATAGCACAGGGGAACGCAGGTACCAAAACATCTGAGCATGTATCTGTTTGAGGCTGGTTGTGTATTTCCATAAAGCAAAACTTACTTTAAAATATTCTGCAGCAGGAAGAAACCATTGAGGATCTTTATCACTTAAGGACATCATCACTTCTTTTTCCTATATCCTTTCTCTGTTTTTACCCTCAGTATTTGTTTTGCAATAATTTTTTTCTTCTCTTCCTCTTCTCTTGGAAAATTATTACAGAAATAACCAGAAACGAGCAATAACTGTATTAACACATTACAAAATAAGGCACTCTTAAAACCAGAAATACAACAAAGAACCTGTTCATGGCTAATTTCCTGGGTAGGAGAGAGAGCTCAGGGTGTGACTGGAAAGAGAGATTTATGCCATAGAAACATACTCATCCCCACCCACAAATAAGGGTCTGTTACCTAATGAGCAGAGAGGTTCTGCAGGGACCTCATGTCATTCTCTGCACTCGGTTCTTAGAGAATTCGTCTTGGTCTTTTTGGCCCTCCTGGCCAGGCAGCTGGCTTTAGTTAGGATGAAACCAACTGCATGCAGAGAGCTGATGACTACCTTGCTGTAACTATGCTTATGAATGTTCCTTTGCATCTAAGAGCATAACCCACAGGTCTGGTCAGATTCCAAGTAACAGCGTTCTTCTACCTTACATTCTCACATGTATTCATCTGGAATAAACAATTGTTGAAACAATATACTTTCAATTCGTTGCTGTATTGCAGTGACAGACATTAATCCTTAAACGTAGTCTGTACTTAGTCAATTGATGGTGATGGACTGCTAAATAAATAGCGATCTTTGTTGCTTGCAAATAGTTTTTAGATATTGCCATAATGGACAAAAAGCAAAACAAAACAAAAAAAACCCAAAACTGCTGGACAGAGGAATTGGTCTATTTTGCATTTTGCCTGGGAGGCTTAAAGTTGAGATGGGAACTTCAGTAGATCTGATATGAAAGCCAAACATCATAAGGTAATGTTTCATGCCAGTCAAAAGGAAACAGCAAAATCATGAGAAACATTATCAGATGTTTTATAACAAAATTAAACTTTCTGTTCCTTAAGAAGCAAAATTTACGGTGCTTGGAACACAGTGATCAGAAAAGGAAAAAGAAAATATAGCTGCAATGGAAACTGTATAGTAACTTATTCAATTGATATTCACTTTTCTATGCTAATTAAGTTTCATGTGAATAATGCTAGATTGGCAGCTTGAAATACGAAGGCCTTTAATTAAGAAAAATAAAATCGTGCTCACTTGGAGAGTATGTTAGAAATGGCATTAGATGAACTTCCTTGGGTTGTTTGAGCAGGATAGATAAATGGTTTGTTTCCTGGTATTTGGGAGACCTTTGATGGCCAGGTTTTCCTTTGTCTCCTATTAGTGTATCACATTTTGCTAACTCAAGATATTGCACAGGATGGTTCTCTACTCCACTATTATAGCTCCTTGATTATTTGAAAACTTCTTTATATGCCCTTCATGATTTTACTTGAATGCATGTATGTGTCTGAATCATTTTATGTCTGAATTAACTTCATTAGTGTAACTATTTTGTGGGGGTTATTAGCAGCATGTCACGTGACTGCTTTGCCTTCATATATAGCGGCTGTCAGCCAAGGGGCAAAACATGTAAAACACCTACAGAAGCTAAGAATTTTCACATCTCGGTGTAATTTCCCATTCTCAGTTCAAGAGATGCTGGCTGCAATCAAATGTGCATTGCAATGACTGAGTGCTGAATCTGCACTCAGATGCAGTTGTTATTATCTGCAGTCTGCAGAGCCTGCCCTAGCTGATCTCTCTCTTTTTCTCTTAGCTCATGTGATCTGCTGTTTCAGTCTCCTTGTCATTCCCTGAGATTAAGCTTCCCATTAATTGTATCAAGGCATTCCCCATTTGAGATGAGAAACTGGAACTGAAAAATGTCCTTAGTGAGACAGGAGTGGGAATTCTCTGAGTGATTTCCAGGGATTTCAGAAAACCATTTAAAGGATTTCCTGATAAGAATGTCATTGCAGTAATACAGGAGGAATGTTTTTACTGAGTTTACATTTTAAAAAGCCCAGAAATTGTCTAAAGAAAAAAAAAAGTTGTTGCTAAGATATTAAAGTTGCGTTTTCATGTTTCAATGTTATCTTCTGCTGCATCCAAAAGTAGTGCCCCAGAGTGAACTTAGTCTTTAGATGAGAAAATCACAGTAGAATTTGTTCTGCTTACTTGGAGGCAGCTGGGCACAGGCAGAACTTGTTGGTGTCTACTCTTTGAGAGGAGGCTGTACTATATGTGAGAGAGGGACAACAAAAGGTTTGTTGCTGATGAAACACTAAAATGCTCCAAAGAACGAAAGTGTCCATTCACTGTGAGGTTGAGCACTGAGACTGGAAAATGCAGCCAGTATCGCTGCTATAGGTTGTTCTGCTCAAATGTGAACTTAGTAAATAACCAGGAAGCTGTAAGGGAGAATGATTTTTGTTTTGTCACCTTAGGTCGTCTGTGGGTATTCCCAACTCTTAACCCACAGTGATTTCTTCCTCTCCCTGTTCCTAATTTGTTGGCTTCCTCCCAAAGCTGTTTTTTTAGTGCTTAGCAATAGATATCCTGAACACCTCAGTAAGCATAATAAGAAAAAATTAGATCAAGCCATTTAAAATTAATTGGGAAAGGAGATATAATTATATAGGCTTGCAGTTTGATTACAGTGGTCACAGTGCTTTCTTCACACTTTCTTCATGATCACATGCTCCTTCTTTTCTTCATCTTCCCAAAACCCCAGACTCACGCAGTGCTTGACATTGACAGTGCTCACTTAATGAGAGTCTTTTGGTATTTTGTTTATGCCACGTTAGTCTACGTGTGGCACTCAGGGTCTCTCTCTGGTGAACAGAAATCCCTCATGCTTCTCTGTGATTTGTGCCAGAATGTTTCAAAAGTGATAATTTGTCTTTACAATGCTCCCCAAGACAAACCACGGTACCTCCAGGAGAGACAGGTAGGGCTTATGAGGAAAAGAAACAACTTTGTGAGCTTGAGACAGTACAGTTCTATTCATTAACATCATGTGCAGTTCTGACAAAAATGGGACATGCAGAAAATCATGTTGTAGAATATGTAGGAGTAAAGAGAACTTCATGCACTCAAAGAGCATCTCTCTCCAGTTGCAGCTGTGAACCAATGAGATTTTTGTAACTGGAGCTGAAGGTTCAGTTTAGAAATCCAGAAGCTAACGTACAGCCTTTAATTATTATTATTCTTTTAATTGCTTTAAGTTCTCCAGATCCAGATAGAAAATATGTGGCAGAGACAGGATTTATTTTCACTTAGCGTATGGGTGTCCAACCTTTTGGCTTGCCTGGGCCACACTGAGAGAGGAGAAATAGTTTTGGACTGCATGTATATAGGTCACTCTGAAAATAATGGTTCCTATTTATTTCCATGGAAATTACAGATACAGTAAGCACTGTAACACTGCTTAATAGAGCAAATTCTCAGCTACATAACACTTATTTTTCAACACAGTCACCATTAGATCTGCATTTTTATCAGTGATGCACGAAAGCCTCCATGCCATGCTTGTGACAACCTGCACCAGTGGAGGTGACCCACTGTCACCCACTGCACCATCCACCACCCGCTGTGTCAGTGGGTACAATTTTTTCTTCATGGAGGAACTCAATAGCACACCTTTGCTTCTTATGCACTTCCATGTCAGATGGCATTCTGTCAGGCTGCCCCCCCTGCTGCCATTGGTCGTACAGCAACAGAATGACACAGAACATTGGCAGGAAGGTTCAACGTCTACCACCATACCTGCACTATCCACCTCTGGCATTGTGGGCAACATCATAAGATAGGAAATGTTATTTTTGGAGCTGCCCTCATAACATATGTAATATAGTTAATGTATATAAGCAACAAAAAAATAATTTTAAAATATTTTTTTATTAAAACACTGAAAAGGAGAGCAATAAAACTAATGTGATATGTGACCTTGTTTTTGTGAAACTAATTCATCAATCCGTGGTTTGATGCTGAATAATGCATGGTGAAGGAGGAAATTATACGGCTGTGAAATTGTGAGGGCGGCTCCTTATGCATACAACAGAACAGAGTTATGATTATACATCTGTGCGTCCTGATATTTCCTAATTTTGGAACCTGCAACCTGAAAAACAAGAGGTGTTCTATGCAACCCTGCTGGGTTTTCAAAACCAAAATTAAAGCCTCCAAAAATGCTGCCTCTTAGAAAAATATCTCTGTTATTGTCACAGTTTTTGTCTCAGTTAACAGTGAAAGTTATCTGTGGTGCACTGATGCTGATGTCCAGACCATCACTAAGGGAAAAGGGAAAGAAAGACACATGATTGAGGTTTTAGCACAGTGCAGCCACATTTACAGAAAGCATTTACTGTGTGTTCAGTGTGGAAGTCCTCCTGGCAGGAGGAAAAATAACTCTTGAAAAAAGTTGTGTGAGTGTAGACATGGCTGCCGTTTATATTTCTTACAACACAAAGCTGAACCTTTCTATTGCTTCTGTTACACACACTTTCCCTTTTGCTTTCTGGGCTGTTCCCATACTGAATCAATCTAGGTGGTCTTCTCTTCCAGCCAGGTCTTTTCATAGGATCCTTTTTGCAGTCCACTGATACATGGATCAGCTCTTCTCCTTTCCTCGACTCTGATAGTTTCTTTATTTCTCTGAGTTAGTGTGGCTACATCATATTTGGCAGTTTGAAGGAAAGTTGTGCTTATCTCCATGTTTGGGCATGCCCTGTGGAGGTGGAATATTTGATAATAGCTGCAAAGAGCCACTGGGTGTAGGTGAGACACAGTTATTACCCTTACAGTTTTAGGGGTGGAATATGGCATGGTCCTGATGCAACAACCACTCCCATGTAGAAATGTAAAAACATATGTGGGTGTAAGGAGAGCTGAAAGAAAAGTGTCAGAAATATGGAGTTTTGAGTAAAACAAATCCTATTTTTGTGTTTTGAAGCGATCATACTATTCTGATTGAATTTTCCCCAAAACTGTATTTACATTAAAAAATACCCAGAAAAAGATAAGTTCAAAATTTAGCAGACCTTTAAAATAAGTGTTGTTACATGGCTTTAATAGGTGGAACAATGATAGAGGCTACCAAATCACCAATAAATAGAAATATAAGGAAATAGCTGCACAAGACTAACATGGAACCCAAGCAGCTATCTAGATATAGACCTATGTGCTGGATTTGTTCATTCGCTTTCCAGTCTCAGAGCTTTTAAACTTATTTATTTCAGGATTTTCTTTCCTCTGGAGAAGGGATTTCCTACACAACCAGTGTCTCCTTCCTTTCTTCCCCTCTCCCTGCATATAATAAAATATTTTTCTTAATCTACAGTACTGACACATAATTAAGCCATCTGGCATTCTTTCAAGAAGATAGAGATACAGGGAGGATATTTGAGCTATTAGCTAAGCCTCGTATATAATTTTTTCTTTTTTAATTATGGTTTGGCACTTTCAGTGCTTTTTATTCTCTTATTCTTCTTAAAATACAACCTAAAAAATTCTTCATGAAAAAATGAGTTGGATTGAATGGAGGAAGAAAAATGAAATATTATTGTAGAGCTCTGGAACACTCAGGCAGAGGAACTAAGCCAGATTTCACTCCGGTAGGTTTGGTTTCAAAATGGCTGGCAAAGGCAAAAAAACAACAACAACAACAAAAAAATTGGAACTTCTCCACATTGCTCAGGATTTCTATGATCATCCCAAACCTCCTCTGAATTTCCTGAAGTAATTTCAAGGGGGAGCTGTACGCACTCAAAGAGGAGTTGAATAGAGAGTAGTACTGTTGCTCTGGTACCTATTGTTCAGTTATTTGTACATACATGTACTTCCCAAAGGGAAATCACTGCGTAGTTTTTATTTTACCTTTTCTTCCCTTTCATTTCTCTCCTCCTCTTCTCATACATTCCTCAAAATATTCCTTTAAAATTTTATTTCTCTCTCTTCCGCAACTGTTCCTCTCTGCAACTCATTTTTATTACTCACATTGAACCATAAGCTAGGATGATAAGTTTCTATGCCATTTATTATTTGCTAGTGAGAAGACTATCTCTTTGTTTAAAAGAAAAGAAATAAAGAAAAAAAGGCACAACAAGTCTCTACCATGTGAAGTTCCTATGGAGAGCTCTTGAAGGGTTTAAATTCTCTTCCATCACATTCACGAGGAGGCACATTCCAAATCCACTTTCATGTTCATGAGGGAGAAATTGGACTTATTTATAGGAAAAGAAATAAGAATGCTACATTTGTATTTACACAGCTGATGACTACCTGCTTCATGGTAATTGTTAGGATCTACCTTTCCAGGTCTGGGTGTACAGTAATAAAACTGCAAGGAAATTCATTACATCAAAGGCTATGTGAGAAATGGACAAAGACCCTTTCTAAAATTCTCCTTTCTCCAACATCCTTGCAAAGAAAAATTAATTGCAAGGAAACTTAGAATGTTTCCTCTGTAAATCGACACTGCCAATGGAGTTTAATGCAGCCTCACAGACCCTCTTTTCCTAATCCCAATTGCCTTTGTCAAGTGTTGCTGAAGTCAGTTTTCTTGCAGTGTTGGTGATATGCTTTTCATTAAGCTACTTAGCATTTGAACCTTCATGAAAATAATTATTAGACTTTCATTTAAGAATCTTAGGGTCCAAATTTATTTCTTCTAAATGCATGTCTTTGCAATCGTATTACATCTGAATTTTGAAGGGCAAATTTAGAACCCTTGGATAGTTACACAGTAACAAGCTGTTCAAGATTCACTATACTTTCACAGTTCCTGCTGATACCAGATTCCTTCTGCTACATTTTTCCAGCCACGTAGAAGTGTTGGGGACAAACAAAATATGAAAAACTGAACAAAACTATAATAATATTAGATGTTCTTTTCATTCAAACAAAATATTGTATTGTTTTCACAGAATTCTTTTGTGGTTGACAATATCTGTGTTCCTGCTCATGGTAATGCAAGTTTGTGATGTGCTGCACAGAGACTTCAGGAAAAGATGTTTCCTTATCCCCGAAAGCTGTACCAGGCATGTATGAGGCATGATAAGTGGGCAGAAACAATCAAGTAGTGGTGGTTCAGTTAGCTGTCAGCATGAAGAGTTATATAGTTCTATAACTTCATTCAGTAATCATTATGTAAATCATAGCTATGGCAGCATAAAGGACTCTCTTTGGTATAGTTGTTTGATAAGGAAAGATTATTATTCTACATGAGTCACATAAAGAGCTATTGATCAATTGCAAAACTTCTAGAGCAAGGCATGGCATAAAATTGATTGCTGTATTGAAAATTTGACTTAGGAGGAAATTGTAAAAATGGTAACTCGGAGAGTCGTGTTAATAATCTACAAATGCTGAAGTGAATGCCAAAGGGGGAGAGGAGTTTACTGTGGTGCAAAGGAGGTGCAACAAGCACAGGAGAGATGAAAAAGATGGGGGAAGTACATCCATGATAGTACAAAATGTTTTAAAGTAGGTGTAAAAAATGAGAACAGGCAAATGTCTGAAAATGTATAGTATGTGAATGAGACCAAGAATTGAAACTGAATAATCTACATCCTGAGCTATGTAGCCTTTCCTCTTCCCTATTAGTTTATTTCCCATTTAGAAACCTCGCTATTTATGAAGCAGTTGTCTCACATTTCTCACTGTTATATTACCGACTGTGTAAAAAGGTAAAGGCTAATGGGTGACCTACTTTAAACATGTTCTATCTAATCAACTGGAGAAATCTCTGCAATCGTAATGAGACAGAAGAATTTTAAAATAAGGAGCAAGGGAAGAAGGAGGCGAAAGACCTGTATGTTTTCCAGGCATAGTTTTTTGCTCACCAAAAGGATGAAAAGTAAGATAAGTAAGAATACAAGAAAACCACAAAGTAGACTCATCACTGTATAGCAGGATGGCAAGAAGAGTCATGAATGTGGATTAAAATAAGGAACAGTATAGGTACAGAAGGAACTGCACCTCATCTGAGAGACTGGGTGCGGTCAGTGAGAAATCAAATATTTATATACTAATACTGCAGCCTGGCAACGCAACGGAGGAACTTGTGATGGTAGAGGAAATGAAACTAGACGGCATGGGAACAACAGAAACATGATGAATTAACACTCAGGACTGGATTGGAAGTACTGAGAGAGGTATGCTGTATGCAAAAAATGCTATTTATGCCCTTACCTGGTGGTGTTACAGCAGATGAATAGTACAATGTGGTAAGGCTATGATGAGACGTAAACAAAACAGTGGAAAAGAGGATGCATGGCAAAGAAGAAAAGGAAATCTAGTTAAGAACAGTCAAATTATAGTAGGACAATACTGAACCATGTTGGTGTTTTCAGACTTCCAGCCTTTCTAATATTTCGTGGAAGTGTATGACTTTTAGATTTTTGCTTTCTTGATAAATGTTATGTCACTTACAATGATGAGTCTTAGACATTCTGAGAGTTTATAGTTAACGCTGTATTTCATGGATAGTTCCCCAAATCAGGAAGTGATTATGTTGTTTATTTTCGTTTGTGTAATTAAACTTTCTACAAAGATGATACAGGAGAGCTGGCCACAGAAAATAATCACATGTTGACTGATGGGGGCTTGCTAAAGAAAAGCATATCTCTAAGTCCTTCAGTTTCAACACGGGAAAAAAAACCCCACAGCTTTCTTGTATGAAGTAAAATTACTTGAGCAAGAAAGCTGAGAAGCTCGAGTGTAGGCAAGTCCCAAAGTTTAATTAGAATGTTGTGAAACTATAAAGAATTCCTGTTCCATGCAAGGGGATACTTATTCCAGGGCCTTTATACCTAAATTGGTAATACTGCCTCCAGAATTATATTACAGTAAATAGTGTAGTGGGAATGGCCTGCTTACCAAGGGGAAAAAAAATTTCAGACTTACCTAGGTCCTTCAGCCATATGAACTGGAAAGGAACAAGGAAAGATGTTCAGTGCAGTGAGAACATACATGATCTAGAGTGAGTTTGTTTGTTATAATTCAAAATTTAAATCAGTGTAAGCCTCTTTCCCATATTTTTAAGACTTTCGTTATTTGAGTTTAAATGCATCACATACAGTGCTACATTAGAAATAGTGAATTAAGAGGGAAATGAGTGCAATTATAAAATAAAAATAGAATCGGTCTAAGAGAGAGGTAAGGCAGCAGCTTGGCAATGATGGGTTCGACTGACCATGGCAAGGTGATGTTACATTGTACACATAATACACATTGTACACATAATAGAACTAGATCATAGAACAATAAAATATCCTGAATTGGAAAAGATCCACGAGGATCATTGAGCCCAACTTCTGGCTCCAGTTCTCTTAATCTACAGTGCAGGAAAAAATGTGAAGTTACTGAGCTAAATTACAAGAAAAACATGCCTGTCACTAAAGCTGTACTTAATTTTATAGTACTCTAATATTAAAGTGCTTCCTGCAGCTGTAGATGTTGTTTTCCTCCTATAGGAAGTCACCATGCAATACCTAAGGCTAATTGCACAGATGGCCAACTTTTTAATGCCAAAATAGATGCTCTGATTGCCTGGAGTCTGCAGAAACTGTACACTAAACACGTCCCTCCACAGACTGTACTATCTATCACCTCTTTGATGTCCTTATCTTGCTTAGTGTAGGCATGTGCATTATCATTTGGAAATGGTTCCACAGTCTTACAGTCTGAGCTAGTGGCCTATCTGGGCTGGCTAAGTCTGCCTGGAATTTTGATGTGCCAATCGTGTATAGTAAGATGTATTGTTTTAAAAAATTACAATATTTACTCTGTTGCTCTGAGAAAGTATCTTCCCTTCATTACCATCTTCCAGTCCACTCAGGAAAAGCTTTCAGAAGATTCCAGATTACAAGTTATATCATCAGAGAGGGGACGTGCATTATCAGCCATGGTTGAGTTTTGTAGTGGATGATGCTGAATATGAGGCAGTATGTGAGTGACATAAAAGATGAAAGTGGTAGAATGGCATTTCACTATCTAATCCCTTCAGTGCAGGAAAATATGCCCAGTGTATGCAAAAGGAGATCATCTAAGATTTTTGAAGGAGGTTTGAAAAAAGCAGGAGAGATATCTAGGAAGGAATATAGAACACTGTACTCAGAGTCATCTGCTCTCATACTTTGCTGAAAGTACCCTGGTACAGAGTGAGATTGTTCCAAATCATTGCTGATGTCTTCAACTCGATGTTTAAACTACATGTTAGCAAGAAAAGAGAGGAAGTAGCTCCACTGCCACAAGGCTTTGTACTTCTGCAAAACTGACAACAGAACACATTTTGCAAAGCATTCTGCAGTTTTGCTTTATGGTCATTACTTAAAGCTTATCAACTGAGACATGCACACACACGCATACAAAAAAGAAAAAAAAGCTTGCCACAAAACTTTTTTCTCAGTGAAAATGAGAAATCTGAGATTCCGTAGTTTTCCATGTAATGAATTTCATATAGAAAGAATGGGGTTACATTAACCTGAATGAAAAGAGAAAAGCTGTGTTGAAGGTTCCATCTTCTTTTCATGTAGCTAATGAACATTTTCTGGAAAGTTGCTGAAGAGTGTTCAGAAAACACGAATATTTTAGAGGTCTTGTATGACAAATCTCAGGTATCACATTTCTTCATGTGGGAAACATTCTTATAGGAAGTATGCACATAATCTAGAACACTGTATTTCTTGTCTGGAAGGAACGTTTCCATGTCCACATGAAAGTCTACTAAGTAGTTTTTTGGATGATGCTTTCCTTTGATAGATACAAATAGGCCTGTGAAGGTATTTCTGGGGGACCGGTGATATACACTTGAAAGGAACAAGTATCAGTTCAGATAGTGACAAAAGTTACTGTTTCCGTGTTTTGGCTCCTTGGCCATCCTAGTTAGTTAGTAACCTAGCACAAAGTCAGGCTGGTGATTCCACAGAGGTGTGGCAGCAGCAAGGAATGGAAAATGAAATACTTGCAGATGTGTGCATCTGACCCTCTCAGACTTTTCTAGTTGAACATTTGAAGCAGTTAAGAATTTTTTTCTATCAGTAAAAAATTTCTGTTCTTCTTCTGGGGAAACCCTGCTCGATTCAGTTGCTTTTATTAGTTAAACAAGTTAGTTTCATCGAGAGCAGGCAGTTGAACCATACTGAGTGAAAGGAGAACAAAAATAAATCAAGCGTTGTTGTGAACATGAGTTGCTACAATGGGAATTTCAATGGTTTTATATTTATAAATAGTGCATAAATTCTTTTCATGAATCTGCATAGCAGGAGGATTTGATCATACTTACAGCTGCTGCAGTCAGACAAGACAATGGTTATTGGTTTTGTTTTAAAAGTGTTTGATTTAGTTCTCTGTAGTCTGAGTAAAAGTTTTTAAAAGCTTAGTCACTTTCTTAGGCCTACGAGAAGATTTGATGGAACTTTTTATTGGACTTATTGATAGAATTTACATTTATTTCCGTTCTGGCATATTTACATCGCACAAACCTGTTCCAAAATCCGGGTTTAAACTTGTTTTGGTTAAATGCTGTTTATCACTGATTGTTTGTAAACATTTGGACTGCTCCATGCACAGAGCCTGTTATTCTAATGATTTGACTAGAACAACCTGGCACAACCCACTCTTGGGCTCATCTCTGAGTTGGTATCCTACAAGCCTTTGCACATTCAGTTCTTTATAGAAAGTTGTACATTCCATGCTTACCATGTTACAGAATTAGTTATCACAATTTAGTCCTTAAAGTAGTCCTGAGCTCCAGTTTGGGATTGAGATGCAATACAAAGTTCTGTGCTCTGTCAGTGTAAGCAGCCAGAGAGACTGTAAAGTCCATCTTATGCTAACACAATGCCTTGAGAGCCCAGCTCACAGAACTTTTGAGGCTGGAATGGACCTCTTGATGTCATCCAGTCTAGTTCTTCTGCTCAATGATGGTAACCCAGAATGGTGTGCAGCAGGATTTTGAAGATCTTTGGATCTTTCTGGCCTACTTTTGATTCTGAGACATTTTAACATTTGTGAAGGTTCCTCAAGTAACCATTCGTATTTCTTCACACACACACACACAAAAAAAAAAAAAAAAAAAAAAAAAAACCCTAAAAAGTCAATTTTCTACCCACTTATATGTACTTTCTTAATGGAATGGTGCATGGATAGATATAGCAAAAAGGGATAATCACAGGATGTGATGTCTTAATAGTTGGGAATGGAACTGGTGAGGTGCAGCAAGGAGTATCATCACTCCTACTGCCTACTGAATAGAATTCTTTATGGGCATAAACATATTTGTCCTACTTTGAAGGGCATAACAGAAGTGAGAGAACAAACGCGTGCAATGTGCAAGGTAAAGACAAGAATCTGTGGAAGAAACTGACAATGTAGACGTGCCCAGTGCAGTAGAAGAGACAATAAAACCTATAAGTTAGTGTTAGCTCCCACTAGTAGCCAGGCCAAGATCAGCCTGGAATATCTCAAGATTCAGCAATAAATTAGGGCCAGAAGTGAATGTTTTTCAGTTTCCAGACTTCCTAGTTGCTAAATGGAGGCTTTAAGACAACTTCAAGTCTTAATATATAGCTAGTTTACACTACTGTTTATTTTAAAGTGTTTTGTATGGAGACTTTGTATATTGGCATGCCTAGGCTGTTGCTTTTTGGTAGCTCTAGTAATTTTTATAGAATCTTCTTGGAATACTGTTAGATACTACTGAATAATATTTTGAATATTATTAACTGGATTGTAAAGCATATCCTAATTTTGTACGTTTTCTCACTAGTCATACAGACTCAGTAAACACTGATTACACGTTAACATTTCTCAACTTGGCTCAGTGGTTTCTGTGTAGAGTTTTGTAAAAAATGTAATAATTGTGGAATTTTTTTTTAATATTACTGGAGCAAAGAAGTTCTGGTCTATTGTCCAAAATTTACAGCATGTTCCTCTCCGGGAAGATAATACTTCAGGTTCTATAGCTCAGTATATTTTTAGACGAGCAGTTCATAGTTGCGAAAGTGCAAAAAACAATAGAATCTGGCTAATATTGGGCAATTTAAACACAAAGACAAAGCGAATTGTGGTTACAGGAGGTAACATACATTGTACCACAGAAATGAAAGTTCAGCAAAAAGTTTATTTTTCCTTTGTCAGCTCCTTAGTCATCTAATCCCATTTAGTCAGACCTGACAAAGTCAGTGACACTTTTCACTGGTTATTTCTATCTAGGAATCACTTCAGCAGTAGTTTTCTCTTGAAGAAATATAACTTGTTTTCCCCGAACAAACAGTAAAATGTGATTAGAAGATACAGTGCTTTCAAGGTAGCATGTGGGAGGAAGGAGGAGTAGTGAAAGGCAGGTGTAGTACAAGTAGTATGGTCCCAGACCACTGAAGGTCAAAAACTTGTGCTGCTTTCTTCTTTTGCACCTAATATAACAAACAGCTCTCTCATACATAAACACAATAAAATAAGAAAAATTTTTGACTTTTAGATCTTCCTTTGATAGGACTAGAGGGAGCAGCCTCAAGCTTCACCAGGGGAGGTTCAGGTTGCATTTTAGGAAATGTTTCTTCTCTGAAAGAGCGATCAGGCACTGGAATGGGTTGCACAGGGATGTGGTTGGGCCACCATCCCTGGAGTGCCAAAGAAATGTTTAGGTGTGGTACTAAGGGGCATGATTTAGTGTGGGAAATATTGGTGATAGGTGGACAGTTGGACAGGATGATCTTGGAGGTCTTTTCCAACCTTGGTGGCTCTATGATTCTTTAGATTATTGTCTGCCGTTATTTAATACTTTGCTCTTTCCCCTCCCTCTGTTCCCCCCACCCCACCCCCTCCAATGGGAAGGGACTTGTTTGTTCTCAGATTGGAAAGATTGCAGTTATATATTTCTGACCACTACATATCTCCTGCATCTCTACATGGAAATCACAGAGAAAGTCATTGCCTCTCGGGTGTGTCAATATTGTTCTGTCTGTTGTAAATATTTATAAGCTTCTGTTAAGCATTTGAATCAAACAAAAGTGTAAGTTCTAGGTGTGGTGGCACGAGAGGGTTGACTGGAACTAAGTGCCAGATTTTCAAGATTATTGATCTTTTCATCTGTGAGATCTAAAATGCCTTTGGTCGCTGCAGCAAGGCAGACTCTTCACAGGAAACCTCATGGTTTTTTCTTTGTAGCTTTGGATTCCTATGCAGTGGAAGCAAACTTTTCTTGCATAATTTAACTTACTTCTGCTTGGTTGTTTCCGTCCAGCTTTTCAAACCACGGAAATCTTCAGTTGAACAAATGGGAAGTCCAAAATCTGAGAGCTCTTTGTGCAAGATAAGAGAGTTCTTTGTGAGGTCATATTAAACATGACCACACAGTGTAAAATAAACCATCTGAATTATATCATCAAATGCGTAACATATTAAGTTTGACATTTCTTGCAAGAAATTTTCAGTGAATGAAACAATTAGAGAACAAATAAGAAAAGAGGAAGGAAGGGGAGGGGATCTGAAACATAAAAGTCACTCAGAGAGGAAAAGTTTTAGTTAAATAATCTCTTGCAGTTGAATAGACAAATTATATGAACTAAGTAGTCTTGCTTGAATAGCTGGAAGGAAGAAATTGATCCATATTACTTTCCCATAGACATTAGATAAAGGCAATTTAATTGAGAACTTGCTGAAGGCCTGGAAGTGTAAAAGAGCCAAAAAGTGTTTTGAAATTGTTTTCAGTCTATTTCTATCTATTGTGATATTTCAGTAAGATGCCAGTGTTGATTTCCCTATTCCTTTGCCACCCATTGGCTTTTAAAGTGAAGAATCTGCCACATCTTCCATAGATATGTGCTGGGTTTGCTGAGAGAGATCACAGTCTGACCACCTGATCTCATATTAGAAGCTGGTGTTATAACTTTTGGCAATAGCAGGAACAGAATAAAAACATATGAAGTTGAGAACCTGTGGGAATCACTTCAGCAAATATTAGGAGCGTGAAGAGAATATGAAGAGATTGCACTCTTAAATGCAACATGTGCATGTTACTTGTATATTATGGGTATTCCAAATAAAACTGTACATGCTCTGTCCATTTTGCACTGGGAAATTAAACAAAATTTGACTAATAGGGAGATAGGGAAAACTAACAGGAAAGTAGGAAGAATTAGCTAATGGAAATGTGTCTAGAGGAGTCTCTGTTTTCTTGCTCCACTTGCTTTTAAATGTCTTCCATTTACTCTCAATAAGAAAGTAAAAAAATGTTTATGTAAAACATGGTGCAGTGATTAAAACGACCAGACAGTTCAGTTATACACAGCAGTCTAGTGCACATCATTGGTCTGTGCCTTGTGTTTTAGTACAGCTGCATGTAATATTTTACAACTGTAAGCATAGAACAGTCTTCTAGGCAGGAAACTGAATCCCACAAAGGACAGACAGCAATGTGCATTTCTTTTTTTATCATTGGTAACTGACTGGCAAGAAGATTCTGGTATGCATGTAGCTATATCTGTGCCTTAGATCAAACCTTTGTCTAAATTGTTTTCTCTGATTTTCTTTTTTTTTTTTAGGGTTTGGAATTTTTTTTTTCCATAGGAACTGCTAAACCAAAAATGTACACAGTAACATTTATGTTCTGTTTCTTCTTTCCAAACGTAATATTTTTCTCCTGTTTTGACCATTATATTTCAAGTCCATTCAGTTATTTCATTTTACTCAATGTCTTGTTCAGTTAAGCATTATCTTTGCTTCCAAGGCAAAATGAGTACTTTGTCAGGTGTGAGGCTAACTTCTCCTTAGTAGGAATGAGTTATTAATATTGTTTGCATGGGTGATTTGCTTATTTTGCTTTCCCCTGGTGGCTTTCATAGAAGCAGTGCTAAAATCTTGGTTGATCTTTATGAACTGTCTACTACCAACTATTGCAGATAGTCTAGAAGGAATTAAATCTACCTTTTTACCATGTACTATTTTTTCTTGTAATTACAAAAGAAAAGGCAAACTGACTCGGACTGTCGGGAGGGGGGAGCGTTTATCTGAACTACAGAATAGGAAAAATGCTGTTATTTTCCAAGACATACACAAGCCTAAATTCAAGAGTCCTGGCAAATTGCTTGGATTCCCCATTTGAACGTCATTTTGTCTGCTAGAAGGCATTGCCAAGTTTACGCTCACCAGCTGCTCTATAGCTGCAGTAGTGAAATACAATCTTGAAGAGTACATCAGACAATGAGTTGGACTTTCTGAACCTCCTTGCAAAGAATCTACATCTCTTCATTTTTGCAAAATCCAGGTGTTTTATCCCAGGTGCTTGTGCAATAAATATACAGCATGACAGAAAAGACCAAGATGTTACTATTACATGAAGAATAGTAAAAAAAAAAACAAAAAAACAAAAAAAAACCAACAAAAACATAGGTATTACTAAGTCAGGTGTACAAGATGTGGTTTGGGAACTGATGAGAGTACAGCCAGGACAGTGCAGGTTGAAGCAAGTGACTAAAATCTTACCTGAGCTTCCCCACATCTTCAGATCTGCTGAGCACTGCTAATGTGGCCAAAGGACTGTTGTACCTAGGGCTTGTGCATGTGCATCTTAGCAAGGATGTGTTTGCAGTTTGAGGGCTCAGACAGATGGACCTCTCAGAGAGAATTGGTTTGTTCTTATTTTTGCCTTCTCTGTGCTCTTCCTTAGGTCAAATGGTCTTCAATAAACTTTGTTCTTCACTGCCTCTGACTTTTCTCTTTAGTCTCTCAAGCTGATAAAACACCGGTCTTGACATGACTTTTGTTTCTTCACGTAACCTGCTGAGAGTAACTAATAATGTTGATTTCTGCTTTTTTTCATCCTGTGACCCTGGAAGCAAAGCAGTGATGCTGGGTTCATTAATTAAACTGCTTTTGCAGAAAGGCTCTGCAATATACAATAATCTCTTCTAACTGCTTATTTTCAAAGGCTTTTCTTCCTCAGACGCATCCTGAAAGCTGTAATGCCTGGCTTTTTCCATCCTTGCTGATAATATGGTGATACCATCAGTGTGAATTTTAGGTAAGTACATACTGAGTATCACATATTAATGCATTTCATACATGAAACATATTATCACATAATTAATGGTGCATACTTATTGGTGCCTGTGACTAAAAATACACGATTGCTGTCCACTTTGTATGTATTTTGTATTTATGTGAGTTTCACGGACAATTTTGTCGGTAGTGGATGGTTGGGCTAGATTATCTTAGGTACCTTAATGGTTCTGTGATTCAGTGGTTCTATAAAACTGAAGAGTCTGCAACTATACAGTAGACACCAATTTTTAAGTACTGGGTATCAGATGGTATACTGGGAGGAAGAACATTCTTACCTTTTTGCAGTTGCCTCTGCTTATTTGCTTTTGCATTTTGCTTAGCACAATGAAAATAGCCCAGATTCATTTTGTATTTACTGAATTTTAGCCAATTTAATTCTCAGCCAGCTCTACAATGTTTGATTTGTAAACATTAGGGGAGATTTAATTGCTTTTGCAAAGAAATTTTCTTCTTGTTATGTAGGAAGACAATTAGAGTAACTGCTGTTAGTAGTATTGGATTTATGAAAAATGATTCCCTTGCTTTAACATTTAATTCAGTGGCAATTAAAGCTGAACAAATTTTGTGAGATAACATAATATTTTTTTCCCAGATCAGCAGATACAATTAATGATGGACTGAAAATCAGCATCTACATATCAAGACCCAGGAGCAATACATTATGCATCCAGTTTGCACCAAGCAATGTTGAAATAATGCCTAAGGTACTATAAAGTAGTCTGAAGGAGAAATACAGAGCCTTGAAATCAAGCACATAAATAGAGATTATTGTCATTGATACTGTTTGATAAGTTCAAATTAATACAGCCTAACACTCCTTAGAGTTCTACTGCCAAAATTACTGAAGAAAGTGCTCTTGTTTTATTGCTGTTAATATGTTCTTCTAACCACTTCAATTCACTTTACTGAAAGCGAGGAGAATGTAATAGCTGCTATGACTAAACTTGTAACTTTAATACTTTTCTGGGAAATGAACATGTAAACATCATTGACAAGGATTATTTAGTCAAATACAGCAATGCTAAATGTACATAATAGAAAAGCAGAAATATGGCTGTGTAGGCTGTGAAAGCTACTTTGAAGCAGTAGCTTTGCTGCTTTCGCTCTTCTGGGTAACTTCAGTGTTTAATGATTAAAACCACATGAAGTTTTGGCTCTGGAATTCAAGAAATAGGATGATTTTATATATTAAAAAGGAGTTGTTCTGTATGGTGACCACTTTATTTCTGAGATCACCAAAGCGTGACAGAACAGGAGCACGCATTGGATTTACCTGTGAAACTTGATTAAATTGGGTTTAAGCTTAAATTTTTCTCAACCTATTTGCTATTCTTGAAGTGAACATTTGAAAGGCCATCAGGGGCATCAGTAGGCAAATACTGAAGTTTTGAATCATTACTGACTCTGTTGTTATTTAGAAAAAACAGTAGCAAACTCTAAAGATTTCTTACGGTGAAAGTACCAGCTTAACTCCTCAGGTATTTATTTTTTAAAAACAGTGGTTGTGATACCGGGTGATCGAAATAATTCAGGTCTTTACTGAATGTAGACAGTACAGAATGTACAGTAAATGTGCATGGAGATTGTCGAAGTAGTCCTTCATTAGTGCTTATTTATATAACGTTGTTTATAAACTCCTGATCTTTGCAGACCTGTACAAATAATACCATACCATAATTACCATGGAGTTAATCATGCAAAAGCCATGCAAAATTCCTATGGACACCACACTGCATCCTCAAATCCTCTTAGTAATGTAGTGTATGTTTTTTGGCTCAGTTTTGAAGTGTACACATCTGCATATGTCCAAAACAATGTGTATCATAAACGTACTAAATAATCTATTGGTGTTGGAAAAGAAGAATATTTCAGTATTCTGTATATCCACTGCTGTATTGATTCTCCTCTTCTTAAAAGTGCGGTCACAATGAGAACTGCAAAAGAGTTTTGTGACACTGACCAATTTATTTCTAATTGTAGCAAGATATCAGTGACTTCCTAAGGCCAAAGTAATAAGAATGAATTGCTGGCTAAATATTTTCATTCCATCTCTTCCAATGACTAAGCCTGTTTCAGTGGCATTACTTGGTTTGCGTTTGGTTTGTATCCAGGCTGACTCTCTGAAGGAGAAACCATTAGGCTCAGTACAAACATCAGCACTGATTAAAACTGCTTCACTTTATGCTTAATCTAATAATTTCTTCCATTAAGATCTGAATATGCATAAATGAGAATGTAAATGTGAGTGCATTTCCTTATAAACGCACAGTCAGTACAATTTCTAGGTCAGAATTGCAAAGCTATCTAAAATAGAGTGTTCTGACTTGTAAGTTGGGAGGGATGATGAACACTTTGCTTAAAGTGCTGTGAAAAGTAGATAATTTATGCTTAGTTTTTGTGTCCTAAGCCTAGAGAATTGAGAAAGAGATCGAATAATATTAAAGAATGTTATAGGCAGTGGAAGAAGAATTTCTTTAGTTCTAGTTATGATCTCATTGGTGGTGGAAAATCTGACAGTAACTGTTTCTTTGGGAGCACACATCTTATAATCTGCTAAGTATGTAGAAAAAATATGTCATTGGCAGATGTAAATCCTCACTATGGTTGTATTCTACACAAGGGCTAGAAAATTGTTCGCTGTGAAGTGCAGTGCAGTAAGGAAAAGACTGTCATTCTAAAAATTGATGTTGGACATGGTTCCTACTTTATTAATGGGAGTCCAATCTTATTTCATCCTGTGCAGTCATGTATACAGGGGCCAGGAAGAAATTTATTTAGAAAAAAAAAAAAAAAAAAAGAGGACATGAAAATATTTATTATGGCTTTTTTTTTTTTTTTTTTTT
Organism: Tympanuchus pallidicinctus; assembly: GCF_026119805.1. NCBI lineage: Eukaryota > Metazoa > Chordata > Aves > Galliformes > Phasianidae > Tympanuchus > Tympanuchus pallidicinctus. The sequence continues at coordinate 18,207,014 of NW_026294747.1, forward strand.
TTTTTTTTTTTTTTAAGCAATGAGATAAAAGGGCAACAGACCGGATAGAAAATTTCTCTGAACAAGCAAGTTAATTCAACTTCTTTTTGTTCTCTTGATGTAATTATTATTAGTCCATTAAGTTCAGCAGAATAAAAATGAATTATCCCTTTGCCAAATGAGTGGAAGTACAGGCAAACATTTCTTGTACTAGGTGGTATGAAAGACAGTAAGAGTTGTGTTTCTGAGAGTCTTTAACAGAGAAATAGTTTTCTTTATTTGGGAATTTCTCGTTGTCCTAAGCACTTCTGTCTGAACAAGATGCCCAGTCATCAATAGTTTCTAAGCAGCAGTTAGAAATAATGGAAGCTGCCTGGATTATGAAATGGTTGATGAGCCAGTATGATGAGCCAATAACTGTACAATGACACAGAAACCTTCATTCAAGAGAGAATGTGACAGAACATATCTGTGTATTCAACACCTTCAGTCTTTAGAGAGACCCTGACAATTACCACATGGCAAAGCGAGGCTGCTTACTGCATAAGAAGATGAGAAAATATCCTAGCTCACTTGCAAACACCATTTCAATTTAAAATTCTAAATGATCGTTTAAAGAAAATTTGCGTGGACTGAATTTTTGACCTAACATCCTGCTAGAGAAAAATTGGTTTAACAAGAATTTTATAAAACCTAATTATGGACTGAAAAAATGTGAGACACCTACTTGTTAAAACCAGTGAAGAACAAGGGGTACTTTTTTATGATGGAAGAGGTGAGATTACTGGTAATGCACGGGAAATGGCTTTTGTGGCACTATAGAAAGGGGAAGTAGAAAAGGTAAAATAATGTGATGTCAGTTTCCTCAGTGGGTTCTGTAGAGGAGGCGCTGCACAACGATGCAAGTTTTAGGTCTTAGACACACACACACACACACACACACACACACACACACACAAACCAAAACAACATCAATCATGTTTCTGTTACAGTTAGAATCATTATTCTGGCTTTATAGATTCCAGTGTGACAGAGACCTTGAGAGAACTGAATGTCTTTCATAAATTCAAGTCACTTCCACTTCTTTGTAGGCTGGCCAGTAAAAACACCTTTTGAAACGTTCACCCGGAATCGCATTTTAAGTTGGCTTTCCTTAATTACAATTGCTTTTCCTGCTTCATTTAATTGCCAGTTTATTTCAATCCTTTCTTGCTCAGCTCCCCACCTCTGCATTGCTCCTTTCTATCTGATAATTCCTAGGCAAAACAGGGTGTTTTCCATGCATCCCACAGCTCTAAACACTGTTTCTGACTGCAAGAAAATGCAACAATGCAGTGTTGTAGAGGAAATACTTATTTTTCTATATTTTGAGTCACTGGCAGAAGTAAAGAGGCTTAATTTCTTCAGTGCACTTCTCATCTATACAGATCTGAAAAGAGCTCAAAGTGTGAACTTTTCATTCCATTTTCAAGATACCAAGAATCAAAGAATAATTTAATAATTTGGTAAAATAACACTGTTTCAAAATGGTCTCCTAATTGAGGTTTGTAAGAAACAAATGTAATGCATATTACATGTGATAAAGATTTTCATTTTTCATGCCTTGGACATGTAGGATTGATTTTCCTTGCTTGCTTCTCCCTGTGAAAAAACATTCATGTCTTTCCTACATTTGTTTGGGAAAGAACAAGGAAAGTGATCCAGCAAAACGTCAACAAATTCTTGTTTAAATTCATATTTTCCTAACTTATCAATCTTTCATATCTTGTGAAAACTTTCTTGGGGGGCAGAGTTTAGATTACAGAGCTATGAAAAAGGCACAGAAAACTTGTTCTGCCATTGCCTCAAATCCTCAGTGGCCAGTTTGGGAGGATTGAAAAGGAGTTTATCATGATGTGCAAATAACATGGCAGCAGTCTCCATTTGCTTAGTTATAAATAGCAGACGTGTAGAAAGACAACAGTGTATATTAATGTCTCTGTGGCAATCAGTGATCATTTAGCAACATGAAATCTCTCATTCAGAGATTTAAATATTTTGAATTCAAAATACCTAATCTTATTCACAAATTTGAGTCCAAGAATAGTCCCGCTGAGACCTTTCAATCACTGACATAGTTTTTGAGGAATTTACTTTTCAGACTAGACCTTGTAAAGCACTTGAATGCTTAATAATTAGGTGTGTCAGCCTTCTGGCTGCCCGAGCAGAAGCCAAAACCTCACCCAGATTTCCCTAAAGAGTGGACAAAGAGAGTCAAGCATCTCCAAATGAGATTTATAAAAGACATTTACTACAGCTGTTTCTGGAAATGTTGAGAGGAATAAGGCCACTTCTGAAAGCTCACATTCCTTCCAAATTTAGATTTATTTCTCAGCTGTGTAAGAGAATTTTTCCATTCACACAACATCACATCCCTGAACAGTCACTTGAAAAGAGGCGCCTATTTTTATCATCAGTAGGTACCTACCTGTGTAAAGCAGAATCTGGAAGGATAAATATGTAAATACCTACTCCCTCACACCAGAGAGAAAGCAAACTTCGACGTTCTTTTCTAAAGTGTACTCAGTAGCAGCAGTAGTGATTTTGTTGATGTCTGGAATTCCCTTTGTCTTCAAAGTGCTGGTCAGTTTTATCCTCTTTTTTAGATAAACCCCATCAGGTTGAAGATCTTCAAGGAGGCCGTGTTCTTCAACTATGCGATAGGTGATCCATAAAGTTGCTGATTTTATATGCAGTACGTAGAGAGATACGTAACAAAAAAAATCTATATTTCAAATCAGAAAAATCTCAATACATATACAAGCATCTTTGTATTGCAATATGCTGGAGTGTTGGCTTCAGCCTTCATTTGCATTTCAGAATGAAAATAGACACAAAGAAACCTGATATCATAACTCTCGCGTTTGCTTGCTGTTTTTTTTTTTTTTTTTCTTTAGTTCTTTTTCTCCCTCCCAGTCTTTCTTTGTTTTTAAAAGCAAGCATTTATATTTATAGACCTGCCGCAGGTTTTCTCCTTTAAAAAAAATGCTTCCACTAAAGCTAACACCAATAATAGTCTCAAGGGAGTCCAAACAGTAGAGTAACTGTGCAGAAATACAGGGGGATATTTAAACCAAGCAATCCTTGAATGCCATTTTGGTACTTTCTATAATCTGTTTGCATTTCTGAGATCTTTATTTCCTTTAAGAGGATGTTGAGGATTTCTGCAAGTTTAAAATAAATCATAACTTAAGAAGAAAGTAACAAACTGTGTTTCCTTTTAATTAAGCTCTGCAGCTTCTCATCTGATGTGCAATTTCTTGACAATAATAGAGAGAGTTCGTTGCCAAGCACTTGGAATGATTGTTTATTCCTTTCCTTCACTCATCATGTAGGCACATGCAGAGGAAAGATATGATTGGACTAAGGTGGGTACTGTGAAAAACGTGTTTGTTCACTTGGAAATTGGAATTTATTTATAAACTCCACAGATGGATCCTGATTCAATTTCAAAAGCTTTTGTGAATAATTAAACAAATGTGTTTGATGGTAAATTAAAGAATAAATTTCAGAAGTGAATTTCTGTTTATCTGGAACGTGTAAGTAGGTGGTGATTACGTGCAAATCATTACTGATTGAGACAACAGAGGCTTAACTGTTGGGTAGAAATGTGTTCTCTGTATCACAGCTCACGTTGTTTCTCTGACTTGTTTCTAACTTGAGAATATGTCTTAAAGCAGTGTTCTGAATTCTCCCCAGGTTCATATTTTCTCTGCTTTTTGCACTTCTTTCTGCCTCATTACAATTGCCAGAGATGCGAATTCTAGTGTCTTTTTTAACAGAGAAAGCAAGCTGAGGTTTATGAAAATTCTTGAGACTTTGGAGTTCCCTCACCCTCCCACTAGAATGCGTTGGGTTTGGGGATATAAGCAGGGAGAAAAGGTAACGTAGTTTTGTGAGGCATATTGGTCTAATGGAGATATTCCTACCTTTGTAAGTGTCCTGGATATCTCGTGGGTCCTGAAGAAAGCTAAACTTTATAATCAAAAGGAGGAAATAGAACTTGATTTTAAATTTCGAAGCATGGAACAGACCACATTTTTAAAATTTTACTTTGTATCCTGCTCTCCTTTTGTTTTAAAGTTAAGTTTGAAGTCTTTGACAGATACAGCTGAATGCCATTTGGTTTGCATTGTTAGTCACTGCTGTTCTCTTCACAAAATCTCAGACTGGTTGATAGGTAGCATTCAGATCCTCAAAATAGTGGGATGGTTCAAGCTGCCAAGAATTAATGCTTCTCTCTTGTTTGCGTTTGTCGTTTTCAGTGGTTTCTCTAGTTGGTTGTTTGTGTTGCTTCCTGCACAAATTCCTGCACAGATTTTGTCTTGGGAAAAGGTATTTTTTTTCCACCAATATCGAAAAATCGAGAACTAACTTTTCCTCCTCTAGGAGTATAACTCTGACGGAGACCAACTCAAGACGCCTGGGACAGACGGGCTTAGGCTCTGGTGGCGCAAGAAGCAAAGTTTATTGTTGTTACAGCGTTTTTATATCTTTTAGCTACAGGAGTGTACAATACTTAAATCAGATAACATGCCCAATATGTTTCTGCTTTACAGCCATGATGTAGGATCCAAAAGGTACTAAGGATTAGGGCCACGAGTCGTATTCTCACTTGCATCTTTCTTTCCCACATCTGGGTTAGTGTCAGTCTCTGCATCTTCCTCCGCAGTTTTCCCATCTTTGTTTTCGGCATGTCGGACATATCTCTCCTGTATCCACCATGGTGAGGTTTCATCTGTAGGGAAAACACAAACATATCCTCTGCCCCAAATTAGTACAGGATCAGGACTATAAATTTTACCGTCCATTGGATTTCTCCAATATTGTATTGGTTTATCTCTTGTTTTATTACTCCAATATCTATTTGCAGCCAATTTTCTGTTATCATCCAGTGTCAAAAAATTTAAAACAAATAATGCATGTGATAACATAGAGGATGGAGTATCTTTATTTCCTCATGCCCCACTTTTATTTTCTTTAGTTGAGTTTTCAATAAATGATTAAATTTTTCTACTATGCCTTGGCCTTCTGGATTATATGGAATTCCAGTTTTATGGTAAATTTTAAAATGTCGACAAAAGGTTGCAAAACCGTTACTTACATAAGCTGGCCGGTTATTGGTTTTTAATGATTTCATTGTTCCCATAACGCTAAAACAATGCAAAAGATGGTTGCATACATGAGAGAGTTTTTCACCAGACAAGGCTGAGGGCTACTGCAAAGTGAGAGAAAGTGTCAATTGTTATATGGACATAAGAAGATTTTCCAAAAGAAGGTACATGTGTGATATCCATCTGCCATAAATCATTAGGCATTAATCCTCAGGGGTTCACTCCAAAATGAGGAACTGGTAACAAAGGGGAGCAAGAAGAACCGTTCCGCATATTCGGAAGTCCGAAGCAAATATTCACCTTCACTTAACACAGCCTTTGCCAAGCTTTTCCAGTCAGAAGGGGGAAGAATATTAGCAGCTTTAAGCTCTTTCAGTTGTTTAAAAGGAATAGGCTCATAATCATTCAGAATGCCACCGTTTGCAAGTTGATGCTGTATGACAGGGAAAACTTGAGACGGAAAAAGTTGCCCAGAAAATTCATCTATTGTTTCCTCAGCTTTCCTAGCTTCTTTCAAAGCCAATTGCATAGGAGATTGTTGCATAAGCAAAGCATCTACTCCAGGCTGGGGAGGCATTCGCCCTGCTCGAAAGGCAGGCAAAACAGCAAGGGGATCTTTGATCGAGCCTGATCGACTATCTGTTGTGTCTGCACAGCGGCATTAGCAACCTGTAACGCTGGGAATACAGCCGCTAAGTCCTTATGGTGATATTCAGCAGCCTCTTTTTCTAATTCTCCCCAATCATCAGGGGGTAAAATATCCTTTGTTATGTTAGTGCCAGGAGGTTTACAAGGCGGTAAGTCGTTTGCTAATTTACAAATCAAAGGTTGCTCATATTGGGGAGGGGATGGTGGGGGTGCCGATGGCATGGATGAAGGGATATGATCAAGAGATTTTGATCGCGGCAAGGCAGGATATAACTTTTCTGTTGAGCGAGTGGTCCACTGCCACTTCTCATCTCCTGTGTCTCCTCTGAGACATTCTTTTATTAGAGTCCAAAGTGTAAAGGTATCAATAGGTACCTTCTCAGGACCATGCACAGCATAATAGCCCTGGAGTCTTTCACCTACTTTGTTCCATGTTTCAATATTAATAGTTCCATCCCTGGGAAACCAGGGGCATACTTCCTCTATAAAATCTAAAAAATGACTAATCTGACCCCGAGTCACTTTTACTCCTCGGGCAACTAATAATGATTTCAGCATTGCAGAAAAAATGCCTCGTTCAGCACTTGCAGCTTGTCCCATTTTATTTAACAATCTGTCCAATTCCCTAGTCCTTACCTCCCTATTTCCACTTACCAACCGCGGCTCGTGGGAGGAAGCGACGCCTTTGTCATTGGAGTCCGAGATTCCCGGGTTTCGGCACCAAATGACGGAGACCAGCTCAAGACGCCTGGGACAGACGGGCTTAGGCTCTGGTGGCAAGAAGCAAAGTTTATTGTTGTTACAGGGTTTTTATATCTTTTAGCAACAGGAGTATACAATACTTAAATCAGATAACATTCATGCAGCTGACAGCAATACATCATTACTTAATTAGCTCTTTGTGGATTATGGTCAGTACAGTGATCGAAAGGTGTTCTCTCCACAGAAAATGTTCTGCTCTTGGTCACGGAATGAAGAAGCTGTAGCTTATGCTTGCCAGTTTCACATGGCAGTCCTTCCCTTTCAGGAGGGGCCACATGTTTCATGTGGCAGTCCTTCCCTTTCAGCAGGGGCCGCATGTTTCACATGGCAGTCCTTCCCTTTCAGGAGGGGCCACGTGTTCCCTGTTTGACCCTTTCAGGCCAGCCAGGTCTGTTTTGCTTAACAGTCTTCCTCATTCCACCCTTTTTTATTTTATTAGACCAGAGGTGGTGGTGGTTCATTTTTTGTGTTGCTTCCTGCACAAATTCCTGCACAGATTTTGTCTTGGGAAAAGGTATTTTTTTTCCACCAATATCGAAAAATCAAGAACTAACTTTTCCTCCTCTAGGAGTATTACTCCATTTTTTACATTCAGGATCTGGGGACAATACGGGAAGATACACAGGATCATACTGTAGCTCATGACTCTTATATAGTTTCATTCTGAGACTTCTTAGCAGTGGGGAATATGAAAGCCTTAACTGGTACTAAAGCTTCTGGTGAATTTGAGTTTCTGCTTGTACAAAAGAATGTCTAAGGCCAGTGCTGTGATTTGTCTATGTGTCCAGACTAGCTCAGCTTTGCCCCCCAAAAATCAGGAGGAATCATCACCATGTGAGCCTTTTGTGGAACTCTCCTCTGTTTTCCCAGCTTCCTATAGTTTGTCTTGTGGCTCTCAAATTCATGAGGGTATTCTATGTGTTATTTGTATGGTCACTGTTGCATGGCTAAACCTGCACACGTGAGCGAACTTAGCAGTCATCTGAAGGACTACAAGTATGTTTTGCTTGAGATTTTTTTTTTCTCTTTAGAATTGATATTTCAACGACCAAAGATATATCAGGAGTTATATTCTATACCTCTGTACTCTGCTACCACACTTGAAAGAAGATGGCATTATGTATTTCATGGTTCTGAGCAGGTGCAAAAATGATTAATTAATGATGTTAAAATAATCTCAACCAAAAAAAAAGCTTGTGTTTAGACCAGCCCTCGTACTCATGTTTCAAATGTTGTAACCCTTTTTTTCAATGACTTCTGTCCTACATTACCACTCTGGTCAAAAGAATTTACAACAAAATTATAGCTGCATAGTTGTTGTTTCCAATATTCTGTAGCACTGCATGCCATGCAAAAGTGACCATGATTTGCAAAGTAGTAGTTATGTGTAGAATGAGTTGAAGAATTTGTAATAGCAAGCAGTATACAAGGCAAAAATTAACTTAAGGTGTTGATCTTGCTGTATTCTAATTGAATTACGCAGCCCAGAACACGGTAATGTCTGCCCATGACAAAGGCACCAAGTGAAGTATAAGTGAATCAATTCTTCTTTTGGAGTACACTGTAAGAAACCATTGAGGACCAGTCTCATAAGTTGAAATTCAGAGTATTCCTTATTTTCCACCCAGTAATTGGCCATCTGCTGGGAATCTCTCATTCTTCAGGGATGATGAAATGGATTCTTGGGGTGTGTAAAATCCACTGTGTCTGTGAGATGATCAATAACACGAGTACAATATGGGTTAAATGATATACGTCCTTTCACACCAAGTAATGAAGTGTACTTGCATTCCAAGAGAGGAAGTTTCTAGCTGGGTTTCATCCTGACAGCTGTGTGACTGAAAGCATTCTTTGTCTCCAGCAAAGCCTCTGAGGAGTGGCATATCCCACCACAGCGTGATTAACTCCTATGACTGGTTTCAGAGTCTGTTCAGGTGTTACAAGTTTCAGTTGTGTGGCAGAGGAGATATGGGATGCTCTTCAGTGAATCATAGGTTCATAGTTACAAAGGAATAGTCATCTCATTCATCGCTCAGCAGGGGTGAGCATGTTCTCATAATTTTCAGATTAATTTTTTCTCTCTGAATTTTATCTTTCACACCAATTGGATCTCTGGAAGAGTTTCTTCTTGCTGAATGATGGATGCAAGACTTGTTTCTGTGGCCAATAATTTCTTATATGACAAGGCCAAAATCTGTTAATAAAATTAGTTTCTTGCTAAATAATTGCCTAAATCCATACCAGCAAAATAGAAAATCTTGCAGAACCTTGCAAAAGAAAAGAGAAAAAAAAAAAAAAAAAAAAGAGAAGGTGGGAGAGGGACATACTTCCCCAGACTTCATTGGGTGATACAATCTTTCCTACTTGAAAAATCACAAGCAGCATTACTAGTAACAGAGGACTAAATCTTGCAATATGCTGTGTTCTTCAGGTTAGTTTTTCTCTGGGGACCCAGCAGAAAAGAGCAAAGAGGTGTATCCAGCTTGTATATCCAGAGCTATGTAGAATCATGAGTTCCTGAAAGCCATAGATCATCATGAGAATGAATTGGGCCCTAGCTAGTTAGCTCTATCTGCAAGTCTAATTATCTTGTATGCAACACTCTATACTACGACTCCAACATTTTCACCTCCGAAGCAGGCTCAGCTGACAGCTGGCTAGGGCTTTCTTTGCTATGCGGGCACGCATACGCATGCTCACTACCTTCCTATGGGAGAAGGAAGAGGACCAAGGCTCTCCAGAAGAGCCTCCCACAGGCTTGATTTCTTTCTCTGGTTCAATATTCCACTAGAATGGAGTAACTTCAGTGTGAATGCTTGAGAGAGTCCTGGCTCAAGGGGACCAAGCAGTCCAATGCCTAGTGCGCACTTTCAGGACAGCACAAAAGAGTGCAATCAAGTACTTTGGTCTTACCTGCTCATAGATGTGTATGCAATTCTATAGTATTGGCTGCATTCTAACTCAGAAAATCACTGTGTGAATAACTAAGACTATACTTGCTGACAGAGATAACACTTATTTCTGTTCTCTGGAATTCTCATCCTTAAAAATGTTGTGCAAAGGAGCTGCTGTGTTCTTTACATGATGCACCCATATTTTGGAGGAAGTGATTCATTTCTGGAGAGGCACAGTCTGGGTCTCCTCAGACATTCAGTGAGAGTTCCTGGGTGCTTGTGACTAGCAGTGTATAGTCTATCTTTTTTATTTTTCAGTTTTCTATGAGTGCTTCAGTTAATTCTCAGATGGGCTTAGCTTGGTATAGAGCAACATATTCTTTAGTAGCTTAGTTCAGTAAGGACTGGGCCATGCGAACTGAGTTTCAAATATCTGTCTGTAGAGAAAAGAATTAAGAAGAGAGGAAAAACTAGCTAGACTGGGGTTGGAGAACTGGATTTGAATATGGGAGGGAGAAGTTAAAAAGGAATCCTTAAATACTTGAGATAAGCTCTAGTATCCTTATATCTTTATTTGAACCAGACTGTTGAACATTCATAGCCTGTCTATCTCACATCTATGCCCCTTGAGATATGCCTTGTATAATTCATCACTTAGAGAGTAATACATTTGTAAGAGTTGATGTTGATGTAGATCTATCCCTCCTAGGCTAGCTAATACCAAACAGTGATTTCTTCCTGTATAAGGGAAAGAAGCTTTACAGGAGTTCCCTTGATGCATTCCATTTTGTCCCAAGATTTTCAGAAACCTGTTTAATACAATATTCTTTATGGTACTGTCTGGCATTTCCTGCTTCCTAAATAGTGCCATGCAGATGTTATGCTCGTACCAGATTTGTCTGGCTTTTTCTCCCTTCTGTCCTCCCTACCCATTCCTTTAGAAAAACGTTTCTCTAAACTCCTTGTAACAATTAAAGAAGAGTTCACAACATCATTGTAGAAAGCAAACATGGTGGAGTGTGAATTCTAGATAAATTCTTATGTATGTAAACATCTTCGTCATAATGTATCTTTCAAAATGTAGGAAGAGGGGCTTTTTGCAGATAGGACTCCCACGTGCAGTGGACAACAGGTAAACTGCAATCTCCCTTGTAGTTCTCATATCCATTTGTATGTCACCAAATTTGCTCTCATATTGTATCTGTAAAATCTCAGGTGACTCAGACATGCATCATTTCTTGTAAACTCAATGTAAATTGGCTGAAACTTTAACATCTCAAGGAGCCTTAATAGTTTTCCAGATCTAACTTGTTCAACATGCTGTTCAGACATGACCTGCTTAATCTTTCCAACACTTCAATAAAATATTTAGCATACATAAATAGTGTTTTAGAGTTGAACAAATAGCTCATAATACTTTATTTATTACCAATTGTACATTTCTACAAATTAAGAAGTTGTGAACATAGTGCAAATATTTTAGATGTGCATTATTCAGAAGAATTTGGTATATTTTTGAAACGTGTTTTCTTTACCAATGAATCACAAATGACTGAAATGCAGTATCCAGGAACCAAAGATAAAATGGGGTTGGTTAATAATGGTAATCATGTGATGCTCTGCTATTTGATGATTAGTCTATTTATATAAGTCTCCAACATGGTGCAAATTTTGTAATTTACAATTGCATTAAACAATAAATTTCATTTTTTTATGTATAGAATTTCTGTCCAGCAAATTTCTGCTTCTGAAAGACCCTGTCAGGTCTTATGTCTTTCAAAAACCAACTTGAACTGACTGCAACTGAATGCAAGCACATTTCAAAATCATATTCAAGTTAATATTTTTCCTCTCTTTTCTCTGTCTTTTGTAGACTGTTGGAGAGAATGGACACAGTATTGTGTGACTGTCTCAAGTCTGTAGAATTAACCCCTACTCAGACTGGAGAAGGAATACATTTCCTGGATTCTTGATCTCTCTTTAAGCCTCTGTGCCAGAGTGCCTTGCTATTATGCTTTTAAAGGACAGAGATATCGAGGTCCAAAACAAACGCTATTGTTGTTCAATATCCTTAAAGAAAAAGACAAAGAAAATCAGCACTTCAGTAATACCAGCTTTTGGTCAACAGGAAACATGCACCCAGATTAAGCTGTATTATGCCAGGTATGTTATGAGAAAAAAAAACCCACCAAACTTCATTATATAATTGAACTCTTACCAGCTGTGTCATAATATTTCACATGAGAGACTTTTTTTTTTTTTTAATTTGATTCTTTTCATTTCTGTAAGACTAGCTTTCATTGTTACTTAAGCCAAGTGATGATGTAGGCAATGGATGTGTGGTCTAATGTGACAATTCTCAGTTCTGTGATTAATTCATTCTGTTGTAATAGCATTCAGCTCTTCTCTTACATATTTATTTAACAGAAATTCAGGAACATGGAGAAGTGAAGTTCATTAGCGGGGGGCCCTGAGTGCTGCTAGTTGTCAGGCTCCTTGTTTACCAGCTGGGCCATGGAGACAGCTGTCTAGGCATGGGCTGTTTTGCCCAAGTGTAAAGGATCAAGTCTGAGTAAACAAGCCACTGCTATTGCACAAGGAAGGGACAAAGTCCTTTACTGCTGGCTATGTTTAATCTGCAGAACTAACAGAGTTTACTATATTTTATTTTGGAAGGGAGGGAACCTGATAGTTGCAGGTCCAATGAGGCAAGAGAAATGCTCTGTGGGGAATAAGATGCTCTAGTGATGCACTAACTGAGGCTTTGAGAAAGGTCAGACTGCTTGATGCATGTTTTACCCAGGAAGTTGAGTCGTGAAATGCTCCCACTGCTGCGCCTGCTGGCCTCCTCATCCTGTTCATTGCATGACGTGCACACACCTGCACCTTTCCTCTGAGAGCCAGACTGGAACCAGCTATTATCTTAGTCTCTGAAAACAAACATGCCTATTATGGTCTAAAATTAGGATTCTTTTCCTTCCCTTCCACCTTTCACAGCGGTCATAAACTGACCAACAGGGAGACTGCTGAAATTCAGTAAGTTTCTGTTTACGTTCAGGCCAGGTCTGGTTTTAGTGTTCTTTTTAACTGGAAAAGAGAGGTTTAACTACCCATTCCCATGCTGCTAAGTTTAGGGCACAGCCTAAATGTGGCTGTGTTATATGTGGCTGTGGCAAGATGGGCACAAACACACACTGTTTGAATAGGAATTGTTCCATGAATGAATCAGCTAGGACTCAGTTTCTACTTTCTTTAGATAGGAAAATATTTGACTGTAAGTCTGATGGAACCCCTCTATCTTCTCAGCTTATATACATACATGAAAAAAATGTTATCATAATACAGATACTGAGACTAAACCAAACATTGTTCACAGCTGGCTTGAGTGGTGGAAATTCCTCAAAATCAGCTCAGAGCTTGTCTTGACTTTGAAGGGCTCTGACCAGGTCCATATTAGGTGTAGCAGGCCCCTTAGATTTATCTATTGGTGCAGTTAGCAGTCTGTTTATGCAAATCCTAAGTGTTTCCTGAGTAATATGAATCTTTGCATTTTGTACAGCTCACCTGCTCTTCTGGAGCATTAAGTCTTCAACTTCGTTATTCCATCACATGGCATAGAAGAGAGAGCAGATGAGAAAGGATGAGAGGTGAAACAAGTGCAGACAAGAGAGAAGTGGAGGTAGAAGTCAAAACCAGGAGGAGAATGGGGAAGACAAGAAACCTCACATCCTGGAGATGACCTGGTATAAGCATGGTTTACGTATTGTTAAAGGGCAAAAGCAAGAAACGAAATCAGGAAGACAAAAATGAGTGCCAAGATGGCAGCTCATGCCCTAGTGTGCAAATTTTTGTGTTTGTATTGTGCAGTGGGTGCTGGGAGGGCCAAGCAGGAAGCAGGAGGAGAAGAGGAAAACCGAAACCACCTGCAGAGAATCTGTCCCCCCATCTCTCAGTTCCCCCTATGCTCCCCCAGCCCTCACACAGCTGCTACTGGCTCTGTGTCACCAGTACAAGCAGTACATCTTTTCTGTGCGCTGACTTTTTGGTGGCAGCTGATGTGCTCTGTGCAGGATCCTACCCCATCTCCAGCTCTGACCTAGTAACTAATGGGGTATAATGGTGTGAAAGATGTGGATGGGTACTTGTGCCAGGATGTCCTGCTGGTGCCCCGCTGTGCGCCAGGGGGTTCAGCCAGGGGCTGATCTGTTTGAGACAGGAGGAGCGAGGAAGCTGACAGGACCACATGGTCTGCTGAAGAGGAAACCTTGCTGCAAAGCATTTCTTGCAGCGTACTTGAGCAATTCTGACTTAGAGATTTTTGACTGCATTGGATTAGCAAATTGTTTAGGGATCTGGGGCAAACCAGTAAAACAGGATGATGAATCTGTGCGGTAGGTGCCAATCTGGGTTGCTGCCTTTTTCAGAAGTAAACAACTAGCAACCATTGTTCATCTTCCTGACTCTCTGCAGGACACAAGCTGTAAATTACATCTGGGAACAAAAGGCTGATGGGAGTAGAACCGGGTGCCCAACTTCCCAAGGGAGTGCTTTGCCCTCCAGCCAAAAGAGTAGCTTTTCTGGCTCAGGCTAGCACAGCCTCCTCTTCTGCCTTCCCAACAGCACTCAGAGCCCAGGAAGTGTGCAGTAAGTACAGGATTTACTACACTGAAGCATTTACAACCATTTCCATTACAAAACCTGGTTTCAGGGTTGATCGTGAAAATTAAATCCAGTCTGAAATGTGGCAAACAAGATTGCAGTCTGGGGACACAGGAGGAAATCTTATTAAAAATGCCATATCTTATTGAGATCCTAGTTACGTGGGTATAAAATCCTCCTTCCACTCCCAAACTGTCTTACAGCCAGACCAACTGTAGTCTATGCTGAATGTTTGCTGCCATGAACAGAATTATCTAATGCGATTGTTTGTACTTTTTATTCTTACCAAGATTATATTCTTCAGGTCCATACAATAATTGAATTTTCCCCATGATTTGAAATTTTCATAAAAATAGATTCAAAAAAGAATTCTTTATTAAAAATATTCCTTCAGCTGAAAATACAAAAAAAAAAAAAAAAGTTTTCAAATTAAGAACATTCTTTTTTCACGTTTTTGGAAAAAAAAAAAAAAAAAAAAAAAAAAGCACGTGATTTTGCCAGAAATAAAATTTCTTTCTTCCCCCTGTTTCAGTTGTTCCAATTTAGTAAAGAAACTGTTCTCCACTGATGTCATTTACTTCATAAGTTCAGGTATTTTCATTTGATAATCTGTATATATGATAAAATCCAAATAAATATACAGGGAAATGTTGCCCTACTGAATTCAGTGGAATTTTGATGTTTGACTTCAGCTGGACCAGAATTTCATCCTCTAAGGGAATTCCAGCAAAAAACGTATCTTTATATTGCTGTGAGCCACACGTTCCTTTTCAGGGGCTCCAAACCATGCACTCCCTAATAGGATTTTTATCAAAATTAATTGCTACTGGCTGCAGTTCACATGTGTGATAAAATCAAGAATTGGTGCTCCTGTACTTGATAGCGCCATCGTGGACACAGTATCTGCTGTGTCAAAGGCTTCTGAACAAGGCAATTTTTTTAAAGTTGTGGTTTTGTAATTTTAATTGTTGGATTTGTTGATTGATTCTCCTTTGAAAATCCACCAAGTTCATTTGGTGCCACTTAATATTTTATAATTTTTTGGTGCCAATAATTTAAGTCATTGCGGCCAAAGCTAAGGGCGTTGTTAACAATACTGTCAGGGGAACAGATTCACAATTGAAATGAACTGATGGCCTCAACTTGAAGCAATGCTCTGCTACATTTCCTCAGCTGAAGAGCTGCTTCAAGATTTTCATGCTTCCTAGGATTATCTCAAGCTAAACCAGAACTTATTTATTTCTCTATGAAAAATTGTACGTCCTATACATTTTCCAGAGATGAACATTGCCTTTGACTTAATTTTCTGGGTAGCATCAGGCCCTGCACCCAGGCCAAATATGGATTGCTGCCTACCTCAGGCCAACATATTTTAAGGAAGAAATTCCATGTTTGGGTGGGAACTAAGGAAATATTTTCATGTCAGGCTTTTTATTTATTTGTTAGTGGCAGCACTTTGAAGTGCTCAAGAATCTGGAATGCAGGTCTGTGTCCTAGACTGATGTGTATGCAAGCAGATGGCATGTGAAATGGCCAGACTGACTTGGGATGTATTCATTATTCTTTCTGTGGTTTATCACATGAAATAATGTACTGTGATGAATTATTCTTGTATACATCCGTCTTTTCCACTTGTATTAGGCACTAGAACATCTATGCACCTGATCTAAACATGCCTAATCTTAGCCCAATTGCAGCAGCAAAAAAAAAGAAACTGGTATTTTGAAGTGGAATACCACTACTCCCAGCAAACACATGCAGGAGTATCGAGATGTCTAAAATAAGTATCAAATAATTGAGAAAAAGACCTGGTGATAATCTGATGTCAGAAGAGAAGGAATGAGAAACTTCAGTCCATGGAGAGAGTAGGAATTTCCACTGCTGGTAAAATAAGAGTGTTGTTTCTGTAACACCAATATCCCTGAAGTGAACATTATTCTCCACTTACCCATGGTAAAGAAAACATGTTTTGTTTTGTTGTTATTGTTCCATTTAAATTGGAATACAGGACATTAACAGAGTGGTATTTTATGTTTATCCAAAAGGAAACCAAAACAAACAAACAGCAGTCAAAAATATCCAAATTTTATTTAAATATTCAATTCCTTTGTCTCATGCATGGCGTGAATTTCAAAAGAAGTTTATCAGTTGAAGAAATTTCCTTTGTAGATCCTCAGTAAATTATAACAGGCCTTAACTGTGTACCAGCATTTTAAATCCCACTAAGCTTCATTCATTCATTCATAAAGTTAGATGTCAGCACATATGTATAAATATACAGGGATTCACAGAACTATTTTCACTCCTACAAACAGTAAGTTACACAGGAGGTAATTTTTGCTCTGCTCTTAAAAACATTTGTTTCAAAAGAAAAAGCAACATATTCACAAAACAGTATGTTTAATCTGTAACTTCAAAGTTGCTAGTTTCTTAATAAAAAGATCCTCTGGGTTTAAGGAAAAATTTTCACTTTAACCTTGTCCCATCAGATATCCCAGACCTGTAGGAAAGCCTGTTGGAACCTGTTGCTCAGGAGCCAGCTGACGGAGGAAGGGATGCCAGCCATCTTTAAGTCAAAAGTCAAAGGAAAGGCAAAGTATGAAGTTCTTGTGCCCGTGCCTGGAAAGACCTGTCTGTATTTTTCCACTGTTTGGTGTTAGATGAGATTAAAAACTAATGAGAAAATTATTTACAGCAGGAGCATCGACACCATGGTAATCTGATACAGAACTTTTCACTTTGAATTTGCTGAGTGAAACTGAAACTGGGGAAGTACCATCTGCCTGCCCTGTCGGCTTCTATAGGTGGGATGTGCCCGGCTGGGTGAGCCCTCGCAGCCCCAAGTGCCACCCCACAAAGCACCTCATGACTGCTGAGGAGAGACACTGTGAGATCACCAGGGTGTGCAATAGACATGTCTCTCTCTTATCTGCAGGAGCTTTGAGGTTTTCACCAAGGATTTCATGTGGTGTCTTTTGCTAACTGTGGAGTCCCAAAGAGCCCCACACACTCTGTGTCTCCCTTGGGAAGCATGACTTCCACTGCATGCCAAAGACTGCTACGTGCTCTCGTCCTGTTCCTCTGCCTTGTTAATTGGAAATAGGACTCCTTCCCTATGTTGTACCATCAATACAATAAAGCACTGACCTTGGTCCTCTGTCCTGGCACTGAGTAGTTACCTACCTGCTGTTGGAGCACAGGGTGGAACGGGCTGCAGGCGACGGAGCCGCCTCGACTTACTTGCTGTGTGGGGATATCCTCCGGCTGTGAGCAGGAGCATCTCAGGAGAGCCCGTGGCAGAGCAGGTATTTTTGCTTGCCCTAAATTTTACTGCAGAGTGAGAGTATGATGAGATGGGACAAAATTAGCGAAAATATTTTGGAGAAACATCCAGGCAGTTGTAGGTGTTTAGCTGGGTTCTTAAAGCTGTATTGCTTTAAGTTTGCTTAGTTTACATTAATAAGATTGTAAAAGGCAGGAGGGGGAGCTTACAACAGTCAGTGCCTTCCTGAGCTACCTCATAAGAAATTACACACATTTTTCTGCAAGCACAACAGCTACAACTTTTGCCTGTACTTGTGTAAGAAAAGGCTTAGCGCCTCTTTAAAACTCGTGTGTCTGCTTAGTCAGAACTCACAGCCCCCCCGTGGCCCCCCCTGCCCTGCTCCGTAACTTTTGTTGCAATATGGGGTGTGACTTTTGATGGAGCTCCCCCTCCCAGTTATGTCATTACTTCAGTTCCTTTGAATCAGAATAAAAAGTGCAGCAAACTTCAGACTCATTGACTGCAGGCTTAACAGGCGCTGGGGCTTTTCTTCCTTCTGCAGCTTGCGAGGATCTCTGTTTTTTTGCAAAGCAGTTCTGAGGAAACAATGGCCAACTTCTACTTATGGGCAACTTTTGGATTATGCTTGCTGAAGCTTTGTCTAACAGAGACACGTAAGTTTTTTTATGAATGAAACTTTTTATGATTGCTGATAAATTCATGCTTTAGACAGCAACAGTTCTGCTACTGTATAGCTAACAGCTTTCTTGCATTTGTCTTTGTATAAACTGTTACTTGCAGGACTTACTGGAGATGTTTTTGAATTGTAATCTGGGCTGTGCTGTTCTGTGCAACCAGGGAAAGCTGGTGTATTGCTTGTAAATGACAATTCCAGATCCATAAAAAGGGAGTTGTAGAGCATTAACGTTTAAATTAAGAGCAGAAGTATGCTTGGGAATCTGGAATAGTTCTGGTAAATCTGCGTTCAACAACATTACACCCTTGGTTTGCTCTCCCAGCACTCTTGGAGGCTGGGGTGAGGGAACCCCCCTCAGCATACAGCAACTGTATTCCTGAGCTGAAGGGATTTAACTAACAGCTAATGCAGTCTGAGTTTGGACACAGCCTGGAAAACAGAAACACAACTGCAGTGATTAGTGTGATTGAAATTTGCAGAGCTTTTCTGCCGAGCATGCCTGTTTCTGACTTCTTAAGTTTTCTTTGGGGCTGACTGGTGAGAGTTTGAAACAAAGGGCGTCAGGAGTGCCCACAAAATTGATTGTGTGTCAATCAGCTTTCTGTGGCTTGGTTGTCTGCTTCTCATATTTGTATTTATAATTGTTCATATGGAGAAAGAAATAATAGCTGTGGTCCAAAACAGCAAAATGCTCTAGAAATTTGATGTGGTGCAGGCTCAGCAGTGTCCAAGGAAAATAGCCATGCTTTTAACAGACTCTCACTGTGACAGAAACTGCCTTGAGGCACTCTGTGGTCAGGGCAACAATTATCCTTCTACATTATTTTTTCCACTCATCAGTTCCAGAAATCTAACAAAGTACATTTTTCATTGCCATTGTCACCCAAGGGCTGTGTTTGTGCGTATGATACATATATATATCATTTGTTTGAGCAGCAGTGAATACTTCTGTAATGGTGGCAGTGCTGTCGGGCTGTGAATGGGTGTGTCGGAGTGAACAGTTCCCGGCACATCTGGGATAGCAGGAGAACCTTCCCTGCTCTCCTGCCTATGAATTGTCTGCCCACTGTTCCAAAGTGTGCTTGTTACAATCAGGTATAGAGATGCAGTCTATAGAGAAAGGGCAGGAGTACTGCGTGAGAGGAATATCCAAGACAAGACTTTGGCTTACTCCGAGTCTGTTTGCTGTATGAGAATTACAGTGTTTTGGTTACCCACCTGCTCAACTGATTTCTCCTTTTATGAGCTGCCAGGAGCGTCCTAAAAAAGTGGGGTCTGTACTGGTTTGGGGAGTCATGCAATTTTGCGGTGAGGCATGGAAGAAAAGCTCACCATCTACTCTTCAGCGTAGTTGCAAAAAGTATGTCAGACTGCATGTATGCCCCACGGGGAAGTTTCTTTAATGGCTTAGCAAGGTATTAGATTATAGCTACAATATATTTTAGTTGGTATGCAGTGCATTCCAGCATGACTTTGTAGTCAGTAATGACTTCAAAACGGCAGTTAATGGTAGTTTTATTTTCTTTTTTTAAACCAATGACTTCGCTGTGCATCACAGGATACTGGTCATAGCTGTTGATTACACTGTTAGTACTGAATGTGGCAAAAATGGAAACAGCCTGAGCTTACTGTTAATGTGACTGCTAAAGGAAAGATGAGATATAGAAAATCTGATTCATCCTGAGTTCAGTGCTGTTGTGACCATTCTGTCACTGCTATGTGAGGGAGGGGTACTTGTGGTATTGAGATGATTTCTCTTGTCCGATGAGTTTGAGCCACATTTCATAGGCCAGGAGAGTTTAGCTGCAGACAGATTGGTTAATGATAGCTCTGAGGGGAGATTTTCCCCTGTGGACATGGTATATTCGTAAAAGCATTTCTCTCATGGTTTTCCTTGATTAACAAGAAGTGAATTGTAGAATTTTGACCCCTAAACTGGAAGAAGCTGAAACAAAAGTAGGAGCAAAGATGAAGTGCAAAGGGAGAGAATGAGTCTACCAGTGGAGGGAGGGATTCTCTGTTGGCACCCAAGATGTGCCAGAGCTGCAGGATAGGGCTCTGAGAAAGGGCTCCTCAAGTTATCAGTCAATCACAGAGGAAGCCTTTTAGCTTACATGTGTCACAGTAATCTGCAAATGAAGTAGATTAAATAAGCTATTTGCACTTTGTGCTTTTTATTCACTTGTGTGTGTGTTGGCTATTCTCCCAAGTTGCCAAGAAACTTGAATGAAGTTCGCTTTGACTTCCATCATTTTTTTTGTTAATGGAAAGGTTATATGTCTGCCCTTGAACTGCTCTCACATAAAGAGCCAACAATCCATGGCAGAAGATTGTCTTGCTATCTTTGGAGAAATATTTGTTGCTTCTTTAGTTCTCGGTGTTCACCACAACGCAGAGCCATTACCTTGAAAACAGGAACAGAAAGGCTTAATGAGAGAAGATAGCATCCTACAAGTGAGGAGAACTTCTTTAACTAAATGCTTTTAAAACCACTGGTAGCTCAAGCCAAGATTAAATGAAACGTTCTCCCATATCTGGCGTGTCTTTCTTTCCAGAACTGTTCCCATGCCTTTCATAGGCCAAGGAAGGCCTGTACTTGAAGGCTGTACAAATACTGTGGTAATTTATCTAGTACCTAAACATGCAGGAGGTTCGACTGCAGCAAGAATGTGCTAGCAGCATGAGATGTCCTCAGCTGCTGATAGACAAGTATAAACAGTAGAGTAAAGCATGAGCTCATTGCTGCTAAAATACTTGATATTGTAGAAAAGAAGTAAAAAAAAAGGAGTAAAAAAAATTGGTTTTATTAATGGACAGCAGCAAAAGCATTTCAAATGAAAGACTGTGGAAAAAAAACAGAAAAAAATACAGTGAGGAAAAATGATGAGGATCTCAAAGTGATATTTGGTTGCATGGTCAGGAGCACAATGGATTTGTGAATAAACTAAAATTGGTTATAGAGATATCATAACCCTTGAAGAATTTTAACTTAGAGAAGAAATCTGAAAAGTATCTAGGCAGGAAACTAGTGTAAACCTCTGCAAAGATTTCCACTAATTTAGAAACCAACTGTAAGCTGTAGGGAAAAATAAGAAATTAGTAATAAATCAAGATTGCAGTAGCCATCAAGTTAACCTATAATAGGAATGGAGTATATAGATGCGTGAAAAGTTAGAATAAGTAAAATCTGTACTTTTCATATGGCAGAGGAAAATATAGAGTTGAAATCTGTGAGATATGTGTTAATTAAAAAGAAAAGGAGAATCGATTAAAAAATGACAATGCTCTTGCCAAAGAAAAGGTGGTATTCAGAGGGAACAGCTAAAAAGCAATGATAATTAGGTTTGAAAATAGGTTGCTAAGAGATATTTTTTCTAATAAGTGATTACATAAAGAGATTGGATAAATGCCTTAAAAGGACAGTTTGGATGTTGGTGATCGTGCTCCTGGGTAAGAAGATGGAGTAGAAGTCCTGTGGTAACTGTGTTTTTGCTTTGAGAAAAGGGTAATTTTAGTTCTGAGTGCAGTTGACTCGTAGCGAAATATGTCATAGAGAAAGCAGGGGAAAAACTGATAAAGAGAGGAAAACTGTGCCCAAGAACTTTGGGGAAATTCCAGAGACGATGTAACAAAGCTTCCACACTGGCTTTCTCATCTTCTTGCTCTGTATTTCTGTTCTGATACTAACGAGCCTGTGCTAGGATAGAGTAAGGCAATTTTCAAAAACATTGATGTTTCTTCGAAAGAGAATCCCATGCAAGAGAACTGTTCTCTGAAATTGTTTTCCCAGGACTAAGTCTGAATGTATATGGCTAGCTCACAGAGAGAATAATGGTGAAATGGCCAGGACCAACTTGCCTTCTCTGAAAAGAATACAATAGTGTACTGGAGTAAGTGATGCTGTTCAAAATACTGTATATAAGCATCAAATGATAACCAAGAGCATGTATTAATCAAATTTGGGGTTTTGGCTCTGAATTGAATTTTTAGACTACAGAATTTCAGACTTCAAGTGGAAAGTGAACAAAGTGAGAGAAGCAAGACTAAGGTTGGGATTGTCACCTGTACCTCTCTGCTAAACGTGTTGTGGTTGGTACTGAGTAAAACCCACTCCTACAGCCTACTTTTAGTGGTGTATCTGGTGGCTTGGACCATTCTCTGTGGTCTATTGGCAGCTGGAAGGGAGAGACACTTTGGAGCAGCCTCTGCCTTTTTCCAGATGGTGCCAGAAATTCAGGAGCACTGTTGTCTGTCACTCCAAGAGAGGTAATAGTCATTTCAAAGCCAGGCTTACAGCCATCAGACACTGTAATTGTCAGTGACCATTGTGGCTGCTGTTAATAGGGGTGGCAGAGAAAATTGTTTCAGCCCTGCATGTTTATCAGCTTCCTTCCCGTGAAATCACAGGGCTCTCCACGGCGGCATTAGCAGTAGTATCAGCAGCAGCTGGCGGTGATTTTCATCCCTCTCTGGGGCCCACCCCACCCAAGGCACAGTGCAGAAGCCCGGTGATGCATGAATGAATCTGCAGGCAGTGATGTGCAACAGCAGCCAGCAGAGGAAAGAGGGGTTTTCCTCAGAGAATCCTCTCAGTCAGACGGAAAGTTCAGCTAATTGCAACTTAAAGTTCAAGCCTCTGCAACTGTTTGCTGCCTAAAGAAACCTGCTGTCATTTTTGGAGTCTGTGCATACAATTAAACATGTAATTGAATTCCCTTTTGTATGCACTGGATTTGGGACTTTCCAGTTCCTGTATAAGACAACACTGGCTGTGTTTTATAGTGCAGCAATCTTACTTCAGAACAATAACCTTCAATTCTCATTGGGGGAAAAAAAAAAAGGAAGAAAAAGAAAGAAAACGGAAATAAATTGAATAATCAAACTTTAGTAATTACCAGCAGGTAGACTCCAGAAACAACACCGATTCGAAGTAAAAATCAGAGACCTGTATTTACACAGTTTGAAAAATACATTGCTTTGCTTTTTTTTTTTTTTTTTTTTTTTTTCTTCTAGTAGTGACTGGACACGATTCAGTGGCTGGAAGCTCTAACAGACTGTGCTATGTGTTGACACAAAAGGAAAAAAAAAAAAATGAAGCAACCTCAGACATGCTGCAGCTGTGGTAAAACTTCCGTTGCTGTCTTTGCTAATGATCCTGTCCCAACAGCAACGTGAGATGGCTGCAAAAGAGAGTGCCAGACACAGGCAGGCAGCTGGTAAGGGAGAGGGTTTGAACCACTGATCATCAGCTAGGCAGACAGTGTCTATTTTAGTAGATACCTGCTTTTGTAAGTAAGAAAGCTGTCCTTGACATAACATGTAACACCGAAAAATCTGTTGTTCTGTAGCTTTGCTTGATTATAGTTGTCTCCCAGGGACAGCGAGTTAGCAAGGCTCATGGTGAAACGGGTTCTCAGAAGTATATTTCCCTAGGGGGCTTTTTTATTGTTATTTTTGTTAATGGTTAGGTGTCTGTAAAGCAGCAGGGTGTGGTATGTGTGGGCAGAGGTGATGAGCAGCTCCCTGCAGCATTCCCATGCAGAAGCGTGGTCGGTGCCCAGCCAGCACCCCTGGGCAGAGCAAGTGAGCCGGGTCAGGCAGCACACAGGCCTCCAGCCAGCTCAGGGGCTGCCCTGCCAGCAAACTGGCAGCTGCTCTGAGAGAATGTGTCTTGCTGCTGGGCGAGTGCAGCAGCCTGGGACTGTATCACACCTACCTCTGCCATGCAACTTGAGCCTGTTCAAAGAGCAGGCAGAGCACATGTGCCCGCTCAAGGCAGGCCAAGGAAGCCAGGCAGCTGCTCCTCTGTGTTGTGGAGGAACGTGGAGGTGAAGGCGGTGGTGTGGTTTGGCTGTGCAGAGGCAGCCAGGCCTCCTGCCTCCATCCAAGAGTACCAGTGGAGCTCCTATGCAGGGACTGTGGAGTGGTTAACTGCAGAGCTTCAAGGGAAAGTAGTTTTGCCCATTATAAAGAAACATGATTCATTAGTAATGAAGAAACCGAGGGTGAAGCTTGAACTCATTTCATGGTTTGCTTTCACTGGCTTCCCTGTTCTTCCTTGTCCTTCCTGATTAGGTGTCCTCCATTCACACCTTTTCCCTTTTCCATTGTTTTCAGCCATGTAAGTGTAGAGAAAATGCCTCTTTTGTTAGTGAACCTCCAGATTTATAAATATACTCCTCTGTTCCTTATTGCTTACACGTAAGTTTGGCATGTAGGAACATTTAAAACATAGAAATTAAATAATATTTATTCGATGTTCAAACCAATTTCTCCAGAAGCAGTCTTATTAAAATCAGATAAAATTTCTCCATCACTCTGATGGTTCTGTCCTATTTCCTTGTGTGTATGTTATCCATACACACACTGGAAACTGGCAGCTATTTTCACTGCAATAACATTTGCTTCCTGTTAGAACACAGCCTACACAATATTTCATTTTCTTTAAAAGTTTCTTTTCAGGACTGATACTTCCCTGATAAGGGATGTTTGAAGCCGTTTGGCAAATGAGAACTTATCTAAATCTTTTGTCCTGCTGTCAAACTGAACACTTATTTAGATTCAAGAACTTTAAAATTGATTTAATAATTAACAGAAGGATGATGTATTAAATCTATTAATGTTTCTTTCCTGTTTGAGGCAGAAACTTTGTAATGATAACTACCATTTCTTTTCTTGATATCATAGGACTGTTTTGCACAAAGGCTTGATACTCTGGGAAAGCTGAGTGTCAAGAGTCACAAAATGACTCAGCAAGACAGGGGAAGACCCAGGAGCAGACCTAGTGCCCTTGACCACCTTGTAGGTGGGCCATTTGGCTGCCATGCCAGAATATCACATAACCAAAAGGCTATGGATTTGGAGAATTTGAGTATCCCTATGCAGCAACAGTGTGTATCCAGTTGGTAGCCAAGTGTATCTTTTAGATTCACACACTGTCTGTTGAAGAACAGCTTCTACCTATTTCCCATCTTCCCCATTAATCCATCTCTCTGTGGCATTTGGCTGAAGCAGTCCAATAAACTTGGACTCTTATCAGTCTGTGATAAAGGAATAAATCTATTTAATACAGTAAAAAAACTGCTGCTCAGCAGCAAGGTCATTCTCAGGCAAAAGGGAATGTGGAGACCAATCTCATTCAGGAGGCAGGCCTCAGCAAAAGCTCAAGGAATATGAAAATTCTCTTCTTCACCCTTTTTTTATTTCATTTCAGCCTTCTCTGCTGGCAAGTCTGACTTGCTATCCTCGGGATTAATGTGAGGCTAACAAGGCAGAGAATCCACTGACTTCCAAAGAGTGATGTTAATGAAATGTCACTCTTATTTTGGAGTGGCAAAAATCACTGCCTTCTTGAGAGGAGAAAAAGCACAGAACTCTTCTAGCGCAGAAAATAAAAATGCTTCGCTAGAAGTGTCGCATTGAGCACTACTAAAACTCCACTTTCCCAGAATATAACAAATTCTTTTTATAGATACAGAGAATTGGTACTTGCTTTCCATTGATATCTGAATGGACGTGGCTAAAGTTATAGACAGGCAGCTGTCAAATTCCCAGTCCTTGTGTGTATAGCTGCAACAGGCAGGCACTGTGAGTACGTGAGGCAACTTCCCACGATGACTAACTAGAGAGAAGTTTCTGTCCTGCTTTTGTGGCTTGCCTCAGAAAAGCCTGAATTCATTTGCTCACTGCTCTGGTGTAAAAGGTTGCAGAGCTTTTCTCAGGATGCATATGACTTTTGTATCTCCTGATATTTCCATTAGATCAGTCCTATTCATTCTTTTTCTTACGGCTGTATTTCCTGGCTGCTTGTTGGATGGCAAGTGGTCTGGGTAGTTCAGCTTTATGTTCTCCACCTCTCCTTGGCCTGCCAAGTCTCACACATTATCTAGTAATGATGCAGCTGGTGTTCATCCTGAACATAGCTCAGCATTAACTGGCTTTTAAGACAGAGAAGCAGAGCAAAGTAGAAGGCTAAGACCAGCGCTGTTATGTTTGGGCATGAGGATTAGATAGCATTTTCTGTCTGTATGGGTTTCTGAGAATTGGAGAAAAGCATGATCATCCAGTTCTCCATGAGAAGGCACGTCCTGGGATTTAGATACTATTTAGATCAATGACTGCATCCAAATGTATTTTCTATTAACTCTTTGCTGAGAGGATATTTTTGTCTAAGCAGTTCATATGACAAGTAGTTCATGATTCTGGAGTTGGAGGTGTTTTTTTTCTTAAGTTGTTTCATATTTCCTAAGAAAACCTGTTACATGTATATGTGCCAGTGCAATCCAGTAATGATAAATTAGACAAGAGTAAAAAATATATTGTCTGCAGAGCAATGCAAAACTGGTACAACGGTGCCTTTAAAGATCAATGGCATTTTTATCTGAAATTTCACATTTGCAAATGAATGGATTTCTTAGTGACCTTCCTTTGCTGAGCAAAAGAGGAAAAGTTCAAAAAACTTTCTACTTGACTTGGTTACCCTTCAAAACAAAATACGGACAAGCTTACTTCTGTTGCTTCTGTGTTGTCACAAGAGATAAAAAATAGTCACAGCATTGAAAGTCTTGAGCTCAACAGGGGCTATATATATTAACAACCTATAAAAGTGCTGATAAAATCTATTGTTACGGAACTGCGTCATCAAAATGCAGTGCTCTCTTCTGAACGCATGCTATATTACTTTAAACATTTGAATTGGACATGAACACGTCTGAAATGTTCTCTTTCATTTGTCGCTTGCTGGATTCTCTCTGGTACTGCAAAAGAAGAACTTGGGTTTTTCTTAAAGAGAACTCAAATGTTTACACTTTCTCAATATATTACTTCAGAAATAGGAGATGTCTCTGATGAAACTTAGTTCTGTAGTCATTCTCTTTCCTGCATAACATGGAGTTCGTGTAAATGTTACAACATTTGGTCTGGAGAGATCAGCTGTCTCATCTGATGCATTTTGTCAACATAAATAGCATAGTTGGAATCAGGAGTGAATGTGTTTAAGTCACCATAGAAACTGATATCTGAGTATATTGTCATTTAATGAATAAAAGACCTTAGGTAGTGAGTGCCAAGTGAATTGACACTTATGCTCATTGTAGACAAGAAAAACTAACCTTTTTTGTAGTACTTTGGAAGTTAGTGATGTTGCCCCCACCTTATGTGTGGGGAAACGGAGAGAAAGCAAAATAACTTACCCAGCAATGTAGCTGGAAACAGAAAATTTTCTCCTAAGCCTCAGCATGGTGCTCCATCCGCAAGATAAGTGCTTTTTTTTTTTTTTTTTTTTTAGTGTGTATTTGAGAAAGCAGCTGTGATTTTGTATACAAGATTATTTCAGCTGAAATAAGCATTTTTTAATACTCAGAAGAGAAAAGTCCTCGAGTAAAATTCTTCCACTTACAGAAATTTACAAGCGTAGAGAGAACTGGAGCATTTCTAGAAAGCTGGCATCTTAAAATAGGAAACTTCTTAGTTACTGGCTGCTTGGTAGTCTGCACCTGGCTACGCAGCCCTTACCACATGTGGACAATACATGTGAGAAAATATTCCTGTGTGTGTTTCATTATGAGCAAGAGATAAGTATTTTCCTAATTTGTGCAGTGCTTTATAAGCCATTGTTTGCAGACCTGCACTGAGATTATTGACCCTATCAGACACTTTACTGACTTTGTTGCTCATACTCGGTGCTCTGGCCATATCACTTTATCAGTACAAGTTACAATCTTATTGCTGTTGACTCACAGGAAATTCAGAATGCAGCAATTGCAAGACAATTATATTAACACCTTTTATTAACACCTGACTCACCCTGATTTCATACGAATGTATCCACAATCATAGCTATAGCAACATGTTCATGTCCTGTGTAAGTCTATCTTTTGCCTTTTTATTTACTGGATCAATATCTCAAGTGGATTGCTAAGCACCCAGTATCTCCCATTCTTTCAGAATAAATAGTGTTAAGAGTCAGATGAATTAGCAGAATTTCAGAAGTGGGTTGTATGATGTGCCTAAGACACTTTCAGATTGCTCAGGACTCTTAGAGACTCTACATACAATGGCTGATAGTAGATCATCCTAAAAAGTGTTCCCACCCTGCATCAGCTACTTCTGCTGTTTCTAAGAGCTATCTCTACTTTGTGTAAAGAACTTCTTGCTTCTCGTTTTTCTTAGTATGTGATGACATCTTCACACTTCTGTTCTCAGTGTCCTTTACTGGTTTCCTTTCTTTTTCATGTCTGCTGTAAACTTTTTGGTCTCAATTCAGCTTGTACTTTTGTACCTACTCATCATGAAGGGGAATCACACCAGATCTGTTATTTACTTTGTCTAATGTATTTGACTTTTTTTTTGTTCTAGAATGTAATCATTTTTCTTCCAAAAATACCTATTTAGGCTTTTCTACTTATGATGAAGACTTATGTCTGATTTGCTATTTGAATTGACTTTTGCTCAGAGTGAATCTGACTTCTTAATACTTTCCAGTCTCGGGAAAATTACAGCACATGAACTGAGTTCTGTCACTTCATCATTTGCTATTGAAATGTTGACATAATTTTGAATCTTTTCATAAAATCCACATATATTTCCTTAAAATAGAAGATTATGAGGATCTGTGAGCACCACAGCAAAATCGCTGGATTCACTTCAGGAAGACTCAAATCCACTTCTTGAGGATTATTGTCTTCAAACAGAAA
The DNA here is from genome assembly GCF_026119805.1 of Tympanuchus pallidicinctus. Taxonomy (NCBI): domain Eukaryota; kingdom Metazoa; phylum Chordata; class Aves; order Galliformes; family Phasianidae; genus Tympanuchus; species Tympanuchus pallidicinctus. Next base: position 18,235,765 of record NW_026294747.1, read on the forward strand.
TGTTCATACCTAAACACATGTAGGATTTAGTGTAGTACTGGAATTCACAAAATACCGAGTTCACACTGCCTGCACTTCTTTCCCATTCTTCCCTCATGCACGTGAATCTTTACTCCTGTGAAAAATATCTGGGGACAGCAATAAAGTAGGACAGATATATGAGGCATTTTGCAATTTTCCCTATATTTGCAATAATGATAATTGCAAACAATAAGAATAACATTTTCCTAAAATGTTTCTTAAAAGATTCAAGACTAGAACTGTAAGGATTATTTAAGAAATGGAGCTGAACATCTAACTTGATATACAAACAACCTGTATGTATCTTATGAAGATTTCTTGCTAGTTGATATTTTTGGTAGAAATCTCAAGATTTTTGAAACTGCTGTGCAGATGGGTGGAGTCGTGTGGCATCCAGCAAATGGAAATATTGTGCCACCAAAAGTTCCAGTAGAAGCTGCCTGCTGGCCTAGGCATTTTTGTTACAGGGTTTGTGATCCCAGCCTCTGAGGTATTGGAAAAATAGAGGGAAGAGCGGGTGTGACACTGTATTCTTCCATTGCAAGGAGATTGTACTGATTTAAGTGACTTTAACTTTTCCGTTGACTTGCATGGACTCCAGATGGGATTTGATTAAGACGATTGTGTTAATCATTGCACGTAGTTATAGAAAGTGATCATTTTCAAAGCTGACTTTTTGTTTGAATATATACTGCAGATCACAAACCAAATCTTTCTGCCGATGAAAATCTTGGGCTTTTTCACTGTCTGTCCTAATTCTTCTGGAGTTAAATTTCACCATTTTCAGGAAATGCGTATGAAATAATCATTTCATGAGTCTGATTTTTTTTCAGTACTTTGTAGAATACTTTGCAATGATCCTAAAAGTGCTCTGGTTGCCATCCCTCTGTTGAAGTTGTACTCGTGGCCTGGTGCCTCTTGTGTTTTTACAGTGAGACTCACACTGGGATCAACGTACTCATAAAGTTAGAAGTTTTTGCCAAACGTTGTTTCAAATAAATAGCTTTCTTCAAGTTTTGTTCGTGATTTAATTATCATTCAGCATCTAATTGGGTTGTGTAAGTGGCTGGTCATAGATTCATCCAATTGTTTGTTAGGGCAGTGATTGTTCAAAGAAACACAAGTATCAGTGCTTTTAACTCCTGCATATTCTGCAGGCCTTGGGAATGCAGATGATACCATATGTCATTAGCCTTTTTTTTTTTTTTTTGGTGAAAATCACAAGCATTCAGTAGTAGTGTTTTACACACGTTTCTAACTTCAAAGCTGTGTACAAAAGTTGCATCTATATTTTTAATCTGAGAAAGCTGAATCTACTATGAGTCATTAAAATATCTGTTACACTGAAGATTTCAGTGCTCCACTTTGAGTCATCAGTGAGGTCTTGGTCAGGTTGAATGGATTACTGGATAATATTTCAATCAATATACAGTTAAGAATTAGGCACCCTCATTAATTGTTTAAAATTGTGCTATTATTTTGCAAGGTACTTCCTTGCGAATTCATACAAGAAACTTCTTTTAAAAAAAAAATTGTTTTTTTTCTAGCTTTTTCCAGATGTTTTGAGTGGGGATGTGAAAGAAACTGTGCATGAGTTTGTCTGCATTGTGAGGAAGCTGAATGCTGAATAAGGACTGACAAGGACTCCTGTTTGTCCTTTGACATGTTAGTATGTAAGGCATATTCTAAGAAGCCTTGTTCCTTTCTTGTTCTTTTTGTGTCTACCAGGCTTATATTATCTTTACATTAGCTGTCTAGCTTTCAGAGCTTTTAAAAAGATTTTTGATGTTCCTATAGCTGTTTTTTTACAGGGGCCTTGTTCAAGGCAGTGATAATCTACTTTTTTCATTCAATGTCTTTTTTTCTTCTTTTCAGTTTTGATCATTGATTGTTTTTCTGTAATGAACTTGTAAAAATTCTGTGAATGTTTACTAGAGGTTTTCATGGGGGATTTTTTTCTTTAAGTTCAGAAAATATTTACCAAGAAATCAGAGTTTTAAATGTTAGGTGAAAAACAGCCTCAACTCTCACCTGCTATTTTTATTCGCTAGCATGCTGCAAGTTGGTGGAATTTAAAATCTATCACTTACTTGGAGTTGTTGATCTTATATCTGATTTTGTATGAATCTTTTATCTAAGTAACCACAAAACTTTAATCAGGCTTCCCATGACTTCTCAAAGCTTAGATGGAGGCTGACTGCAAAACTTGTAAGAACACAATAAAATAACAGGGTAATAGTTTGCTCTTACAGTGTTCTTTATCAGTCAATCTCAGATTGCTTTGTTAGGGAGGTTAGTTGCAAACTGAGGCAAAGAGAGATGAATTGGTGTATCTGCATTATACCAGCAGGTAAATGACAGAGCAGGGAATAGATATAAGGTGCTTTGAGCTCCAGGCTTGGGATCTATCTGCTGAGAATCTATGACCAGCCACTTACACAACAGCTTTTCCCCTGCTTTTGTCCCAAATGACATAACAATTTGCTTTCAGTCAAAAAAATGAAGATCAGACTCCAACTATTAATCACCAGCTTTCGTTTCCTGCACATTTCTTCACCTGGATTGCGTGGAACCAGTCCCAACTGATTCACTTTGCAGTCCTTGTTATTCAGTCTTTGGGGTTAGACTGCTTATTGTACAGCCTGGAGCACTGCTGGTATGACAATGATGATCATGTTTTCATCATGTGCAGGGGGGCATATCTGATAACTGTCTAATTCCAAGACTATGATTTCACTGCCTGCAGTTTTTCCAAAGAGGTGCTGCACAGCTGTACCATGTTCTAGTGGATTTTGAAGGCTTTCAACCCACTGCTGGGTAAAGCTATTGCAAAGAAAGTAATACTAATGTCAGCAGCAAGGAAGTTTATCGTAAGTGATGACACTGTATAGGCTCACTCAGGATGTTTATCAGAACAACTGTTGCCAAGGAGATGAAGCAAGTTCGGAAGATGCATTAGCAAACTTTCTCTCTGCAGCAAATGCTGAGGAACTAAGCATATTTCTTGTACTTACTTGCATTCTGAATGCTTTGTTTGATAAGTGCCACTCCTCCTCCCGCCACCCCCCCGTTTTTATGAAGGTAAATTGGTAGTCAGGGAAACTATCATACTAAGATTCTGATGATCTCTAAGTATCAGCAATCAAATAGATAATGATTTTGGTGGCCTGTAGGTATATATAGGGGGAAGAACAACTTAGAGGGAAGCCAAGAACTTGAGCTCTGTTTTACATACTTTTTTGAATGGGCGCTGACTGAAGTAGCGCAGAGACATGAGGGATACTTATTAATATCTGGTAGGGAAATAAATACTGCAGCTCACCCTTTTCATACTGTTGTCCATATCCCTGCCACATCTCTCCTTAGTACTTTCTTTTCATTTCAGAGGGTAACCTGAGTCCACTTGGCTCATAGGGTAATCATGGCTAAGTCATGGCTTTTTACATAGTTAACAATTAACAGAGACGTAAGGAAGCTACAATCTTATTTGCCTTTTCAGCCAAAATTACTACGTTCTCAAATATAACTGCATAGCAGGAACAGCTTTGGCATAACTTCAAAGAAAGGTCTGATTTTATAGCTCTGAATCTATGGAGACATCTTCACTTTCTTGTCACCACACCCAGCTATTAAGAAAATGCTGTTTCTATTTACAGCAGACAACCCTCACTGCATGCAGGTAATTCCTTTTCAAGTGTGTTCCTGGACTTTGCTGCCTTTAAAAAGCCAGCTGTGCAGAGATTTTCTTTCTGAATATTAGCAATCTGTTAGAGACGCAGCTGTGATCTTTTTCTCTCATGAAAATTTTCAAGATTCAGAAAAGTCTGTTAGATCGCACTGATTGAAGTCTGAATGAGTTATGGAATGCAAAGGAGGGCTATGAAGATGAGGAATGGTCTGGAGTGCAAAGTGTATGAAGAGCAGCTGAGACAGGAGGTGGACTTGATGATCCTTATGGGTCCCTTCCAACTGGGGATATTCTATGAATTTCCTATGCCAAACTGAAATAAAAAATAAGAAATTAAAATTAGTTCTACAAGGAAATGTTGGACTGGGTTTCTTAAACTGTCAACTTATATTGAAACCCAGTAAGTTTTTTTTTTTTTTTTTTTAATTAATTAATTTAATTTAAAATTAAAATTAATTACTTTAAAAAAATAATTATTTTTTGAAAATGTTTTTCTTTCCTCTTAGTTTATGCAAACTAATTGTTTCAAAATGAGAGAGTTTTAAACTGAAGAACAAAACTTTTCACAGATTCACAGAATATCTCAAGTTGGAAGGGACCCACAAGGATCACTGAGCTTTAAGTATCCACAAGGAATACATAGAAAACAGAAGATATGGTTTATAACCACTGTATCTGGAAATATATTTCTTATAAATTACTTTAAATTTCGCAACTTGGCAGGATACCAAGGAAAGTGTTTCATCTGCCAACTCCCAGGAATCTGTAAATTACTTTTACCTTGTGGCAGCCATTATTTGGAGAGGCCTTGCATATGATGTAGGTGGCTTATTTCCAGTTTTTTTTCTCTGTTTTCTATAGAGAATGGGGACTAGAAGAACAAGAATCACAAGTGGGAGAAAATAAAAACATCACCCATCCACGCTACATGACAAACAAGTTGCTTGATCCCTGGCACTTTTTTGTTGTGATGGTAAAGCTCTACAACCTCACACAAACACGCCTGCCTAACTCACGTGGATTCTGCAAAATTTGACTTCTAAATTTTCATCAGTGTGTAGTCATGCCAGTTTAGAGTCAGATTTTCCCGGTACAGCTTTCCTTTCCCCATCATGCCCTGAGGGATTCAGGTGTAGGTGTGTTTTAACGATGTCGACACGTGTCTATTAGTGAATGGGGCTGGGACTAATGAATCATTTTACATAACCAAATGAACAGCTATCCAGTGGTTTCCAGCAGTACTGACCTGGGCTTTAGTCCAACTTCTGACATCAAGGTGAAAGCTTCTGCATGCTCTCACAGTTGCCTGGACTGTGAATTGGTGTAGGGAATGGATTTACTAATAGACTCTAAAGAAATGGTGGAATAATCAGCAAATAATCAAGTCATTTGGGCCAGCATGTATGTTTTAGGTGATCACTGAACAATATTTTTGTTTATTCAAGTTCTCACAGATGTCACAATTACAGTAGTTGTGCTTTCTTAGTATTTCTGCAGACAGAATGTCTTGGCTTCTGAAGTGTTTCATGAACTCATCCCACATGTGTTTTGTATTCAGCATTATGATTTAACCATAAAGCAGTTTTCCCAATAAGCATTTAAAAAGCAAACACTAACTGTAGATAGATCTGAACCGAAAACTGAGCTCTGACTCATATACAGATCTTAGAGTTCTATCATCCATTTTCTAGATTTGCTTAGAGAGGAAAATTAATTACCAGGAGCTCTTTTTAAAAGGATTTTGATGTTTATAAAATGCCACTTTTCTCTTATTCTTTATCAGCACTAAAACAGGCACTAACATTAATAGTGTTGATAACAGTAGTAAGCAAGTTGATCCTTTTCCAAAGTGTCAGTACAAGATTAAATAATCTATACAATTAAATAATCTATGATTCTAAGGAAACATTTACCCATTTATATCTGCCTGAAGCCTGAAATCTGCTTAAGAAACTTAGAACAAATCTCTTATTAGCTAAGAGTAGAAGCCACATAAGCAAATAGAGAATGAAACTGTCTGCAACTTTAGTTCTGTCCCTGTTTTCAGACCCAGTTTATCACATTGTGGTCACCAGTCAATCATCCTGAACCACAAGCCAAAGAGGAAAATCCCCCTGAGAACAGCATACTAATGTTTCCTTTTTGTTGCCATGCAGTGATAAACACAGCGGTTTTACCAAGAAGATGATTAACAAGCTGATGTTCTTCTACAGGTTTTCTGTAAAGTGAAACAAGGTTTTCACAGGTCTTCCACTTTGTTTGCTTTGATGAATCTATGCAGTGATTAAAAAACCTTCATATATATATACCTTTAAGTACATATATACATATATATATATATGAGAGTCATTATCCACCTTGAGAATGAAACCACTAGGTTTTCTCCTGAAAGCAATGAAGAGAAGAAAGAAGTGCATGAACCATCCACACAGTACATAAAACATCTTTCTGCAGAAGTTACTATAGTGGGAAAAATTTACATGTGTCAGCACTACTCACTGTGAGTAAGGGTTGCAGAACCAGGATGGAAATGGAATTGCACCTGGCTTCTTATGGTGACAGCTTCTAACAAGTCTCTGGTATTAACAAATGGGGTGTAACTCACAATTTCATGAAGGGACAAGAAGGCTTTTTAGTCTATCTCATCTAGTTATATCACAACAGTGGGGTCTAGCTGGCAAATTCTCAGGAGAACAAGGATAGTAATCTGGGCTGAAAATCAGTAATTGAGTTTGGTTTAGATACAGGATTGGTAATAGCTTTAAAGGGTTTACTGAAGAAGAACTCGCAGCTGTTTTCTGAGTGTCTGTTCATGACAAAAAAAAAAAAATATTAACAAAAAGGAAGAGCTGGAGAGAGAGGCAGAGCACCAGAAGTCATAGGAAAGGAAGGGAGAAATGACTTGTGTTAATGTTTTCCATGCTTTATAAAATTCAGTGCAAGCTTAAGGGCATTCCATGGCTTTGAGTTGAGTCAGCCAAGTCTCATGGTCTGGATGAGATTAATGATCATGACAATTCAGGCATGTTTAGTCCTTTTTCCTTTTTTAAGAGATGTTATTAAACAATGTTGTCTTTCAGCAGCAGCAAATCATGTGGGTGTCATGGACAAATCATGGCCTGTCAGCCCTCAAAGACTGCCAACCTATAGGAGGGGGCAGTAGGGAAGGTTTGGGTGCCTGTTATGTTTCTGCTCTGAGTCCACTCTGAATCAGCTCCTTTGAAACTTCATATGCAGTGAGGGGATCAGTAATAGTCTGGCACACGATGTGGAGCCATAATGTAAGAACTCTGGAGTTTGATTTCCAGGTTCCCTGGCTGACTGCATAGTTCTGGTCAGTGTCCTTTGCATCTGCAGTTTGCCATATTTAAAATGTGGAAATTATTGCCTTCACAGAGGAGATACTGGATTTATACAATGTGTTGAGGCTATAAAACATTATGTGAGTTGTAGGCATCACTTTTTTCATACCCACCGCTTCAAAAACATGTCTGCGCTGCAATAGTGTTGCAGACACTTTTAATAGCAGGTTTAGAAGATATAGTCAAAATAAGAACAAAGCTCTTCATCTCAACATTATTTTAGGGCAAAGTGCCAGCTAAGAGAATGGCCTCAAAACCAGTTTTGCAAATGAGATTGCCACATGTGTCCCTGGTGTTTCCTGGCCTGCCATATGATCTCACGCATTGCATGGATACGGCTTCCTGGGAGCCTCAGTCCTTCTGCAGTGCAGATGTTCAGAACACGTGCACTGCGCCTGGTGCTCACCAGAAGCGTCCTGGTGTGCAGGATGTACAGTGTTGGGCCAAGCTCAGCATTTCCATAGGAAACATGCGTGTGCAGAGCTGTACCCTACAAGTAGTTCTATTAAGCTTATTTGTGTAAATAAGCCTATTTATCCTCAGCAGTTGGAGGTTAGGGAACTGACTGCCTTAAAAAGTGATTCCAATAGTGACTGGATCTCTGGGTGGTAACAGCACCTATGTTATAATGTTTAAAAGCCATGAGTAGACTGAAGTTTGGTGACAACTGAATCAAATTCCCTTTAAACAGAAGTGAACTTCATTTAATGTTTCAGCGAATCTATTATAAGCTGCAGGATTCAAATGTAATCCAAAACAAGGGGATGTGGAAATCTGCCTTCATAGCAGAAGTTCTTCAGATATGAAACTGAAGTTGTTGGAAGAAATGTTGATGTTCCAAAAAAACCTAGTTCCAAAATCACTGAATTTGTTACTTCTAACTATACATCTTTGTGATATGACCTTAAAACATAATGTGATCTAGAGCTTCACAGAGTATGCTTATTTATTAGGAAACATCAACCTGTCTTGTTCTACAGGGGAGAGAGAGATAAAAAGGGAAAAGTAAAGAGAAGACCCATCTGAGTTATTTACGCTTAATATAGCTGCTCGTTAGACAACTTCCCATATAATGTCAGGTTTCAAATCAGGAATATTTGGAGTAAAAGTCACTCAGGTGGCAGCAATGAGAGCGGCTCCATCTCATAGTTGAAGCCATGGGCCACAACCATCTGCACGGAGTAGCTCTTAGTTGTGCTGTCATGAGAAAATATCTGTTGGGATCTACAACACAAATGCCTGTTGAGTACATTTGTTGTGAGTTACAGGCACGTTGTGTTGACGGCTTTTGAGCATGTTGTGCTGAGGCTTCTGTTGCTGAGGCTGTCATTTTATGTTAATCTACTTGCTTCTCCTTAGACTGGGAAACTCAGACTTGTTGCGAAATATTAAGTCTTCCAGAGAAAAAAAGTACATTTGTTTGTGTTCTCTTCCTTCTGTACCAGCTCTTCATTCTTGCCTTAAAAACCTCTCGTGACATGGCTGTCATCAGAGAAAGTTTAATAAAACTATTTTTCCCCGGAAGAAAACATGTGCCAAAAAAGACGTTTTGAGAAAACATGTTAGACTTGCAGAAATTTTGTAAAACTATAATTTGTGCTGCCTTGGTATTTTTGGATTACAAGTCATTAGAACTATTAATAAATGTTATCAAATGTACAAATGTAACCTGTATCAATTCTGTACACATGAAGTGCTTTTCTCAGTGTATATAATTCTGTGGTAATGGAGTGGGAGAGAGATTTCTGACGTCCTTTTTGTGGAAATGCAGTCCAAGTAATGATAAGGATTAATTCTATTACCTACAGTAAAAACATTTAAGATTGGATGCACAGCTATTGTGCTCCTTTGGATGAGTTGCCACCAATACTACTGGATGCTACTTATCTTGTGCATGGTCGTTGTCTTCCGATAAGCTGCACAGTCTGGATTTAATCTGCTGTTTTATCTCCTTGATTGTTTCCTGTTACCTGTGGACAGGAGCATTCCTTGCTCCTTGTGAATATGTAGGAGCAGTGAGTAGATACACTGTAGATACAATAACCTCAGTTTGCCGGTGAACAAAAGTAAGGGGAGAATGTGTGCATCTTGATTACTATCATTAGCTTTCACATCTTAGCTTTAGACAAAGGTAGACCATCAAGCAAAAATGGTGTTAGGAAGGTTGCTGACTATTCACATAGAATGTGTCAATGAAAAAGAGCATGAAGTGTATTTGAGATATTTTGGGAAAGCAGCTGTTGTATGGCATCTTCTATTTCAAATAGATGGGGCGGACACCCCTTTTCCCTTTTCTTGCACGTGGAATTCCCATTGAAATTATAAGTGATTCATGCTCCTCTCTTTGCTAGGAATATCAGGCCACTCCTATTAAGCATGCTCTGCAGTTGTCATTCTAGTCTGGAGTTGCTACCACACTTTTCTCTTGAGGGAAAGGTGGGGCAGGAACAAAGTTATTTCACGTTGCTTTGAAGCATCCTGATCTTTCCATGTTTTCTATATCGAAGTTATTATTATTTTTAACTCTTTCTTTACAGTTTTTGCTAAAATAAAAAAAAAAAGGACAACCAACAGATGTTCATATTTCCTCTCATTTTACTCAGGCACAGACTTAGTTTTGATTATACAGTCTTTTCATTCTTCAGCTGTTGAACTGTGTAGGCAGCATCTTTCCAACAGAGAGGAGCGGATGGTAATCTCCTCAGAGCCTCCAACCCTTTTGCCTTTCATTCAGTGTCTGTAGTGACTTGAATGAGACATTCCCCTCCCGTAGGCTTTGCATGTACCTCTTATTCAGGGTGAAGGCCGGGAAATGAATTGCACAATAGAGCTATGGCACCCATAATATTATTTTAAACTTATTCATTACTTTATTCTCATACTGCTTGTCTTCTAAAGATAATTCCATGTGCAAACATACACAGTATTATTTGAAACTCATCTAATACACTTTTTACTACTAAAAAAACTTACTGCAGTATATATTGAAATTCTAACGTGGGTTGACAATAGCATGTTTGTATTCAAGAGTGAGTTCAGAGTGCAGCAAGCAGAAGTCTTTCAAAATGAAGGGAAATGCTGTCAAAACTGAGGAACACGGAGCGAGAGGTTGGTTCATGTGTCCTCACACATTATGTATGGCCAAGATTTCTCTTATTTGCTGGTAGAATAAGAAGAGCCTAAAGCTTGCTTTTCTGGGAGTATTTAACAGTGTTATGTTGTTCTAGTTCAGAATGTCTGTGCAGTTCTCTTCGGTTTCATATCAGGTAGATTCCCAGTGCAGTTTCATGGCTTTAATAGGGTCACAATGAGATAAAGAAGAAACCTTATGATCATAAAGGTTTTGATTATACTATAATTTCATCTTTAAACGATTCTGCTTTGAATAAATATTTTCAAATACATTAGAATATTAGTTTCTTTTTTTTTTTTGCAGTAAAGTCTCAAAGATTTTCACAACATATTTGTATCTTCTGCATTATTATTGTTGATGATAAAGCATGCTGTATTGGTGGACTTGCACTTTTGCATTTTTTGAAAGGTTGCCAAGCCCAAGGAAGAAAAATATGGAGAAAGTGATCTAGTTTAAAGTGCCAAATCTCTTTCTAAATGAATTAATATCTGCTGTTTGCTGCTGGCTTGCACTGAATGAGCTGTACTTGAAAATAAATCAATTTCAGGTCCTCAGTGAAGCATCAAGTCCAATAATTTGTAATTCTCTTTTCTTTCAATCACAGAATTCAATGTAAGTTGCAGATATGGAGGAGTGTTTCATGTGGAGAAAAATGGTCGCTACAGTCTCACACGAACTGAAGCAATTGAGCTCTGTAGAGCTCTCAACAGTACCTTGGCAACACTGGAGCAATTTGAAAGAGCTCATGAACTTGGATTTGAAACGTGCAGGTAAAGAATTTGAGGGGAAAAATTATGTATTGTGACAAGGCCATCCATAGTGAAATAATTACTGTTGTTGCTAATTAGATGGCCATGTCATTACTGAAGTAAGTTATATTATGTGATGAGCAAACCATCTTTCGGCACATGTACATTTGCACTGGGTTCTACAATAAGTCTTTGACTGCATATTCTTCTTACCAACTATCTTGAAGAAATCATGAACTCCTCCAGATAAAATGTAAAGATAGTAGAAGATTGAGAGCATAACAAACCATTAAGGGTGATGTTCAGATCATCGCTGTGTCACTGGCTAATTGGTAAAGCAATTACATACAAAATATTTGTTATATTTAATGAACCTGATGTAGAGTCAATGGTACGCATAATGTGAGGAACTCTTTTTCCTGTCAGTCAACACAAAGAGCATCAAATAGCATTGTTGGGGAAAAATTATTGACTTCCAGTGAAGAACTGGTGACAGTGTTGGTACATTCTTAAATGATATGGATAGAGAAGTTTCAGAAAAAAAAAAAAAAGAAAGAAAGAAAGAGAAAAAGATAGAAATACATTGTTAAGTAACTCAATTACCCCTTATAATTAATGTTTTATGGGGAAACAAATGTGAATAATAGGAATTCCTTAGCTTAGCAAAATATACACAAAGACATTGAAAGTTGATGATAATTTTGACTTAAAAGACAAGTGTTGGAACAGATTCTTTGTCTCATCTAAGCTTCATCAAGTCTGCATATTTGCCCCAAAGATGACATCTAGCTCAGGGTAGTCCAGCGGTCTGTAAATAGGTCAGACTAGAAAATCATGTGGCATTGTTTTACAAAAGACCTAGTACATTATTGCACAAGTCAACCTAAACATTCAAATTCGAAAGAGGCTGACCTGGGGAGTTGTAAATTTGAAGGGGTTTTCTGTGGTGTTTTTTTTCCCTGATCACATAGCAGACTCATGTTGAGTAGCTTTTAACTGTATAAAAAATTAAAATAAACAGTAAATATTGAAGAATTGAATTCATTATTCACTGGCATAGAAAAGTTCCGTGTACATTTCCTCACAATTTTAATTTGCATTCTTGAATTGATCATTGAACTTGTTCATATCTTAGCAAAGGACAAATTTGGATATGTAAGGCATGTAGATAGGGTTCTTCCCTCCCTCCCTGCCTGCCAGCCCTCCGACCCTCTTATTTGCTGATGCTGTGTCAGAAGTCCTTGTCAGTAGAGCTAGGCTCTTATCAAGCTTGAGTAGGAGAGAAAAAATGATAGTATGAAATAGCTAAAATATGTGTGGAATGGTGAGTAAGCTGAATCAACAGATCATAAGAAGAGAAGGTGATTAACAGATTAAACATTGTCAACATCATAGGATTAGTTGGAAGTGGAGGTGAAGTAGTTTATAATTCTACCTACAACAGAATTTTAGAATTGCAATTAACTCTGTACATTATGCATGCAACTGGAATAGAGCTCACAGATTAAAAAACTGCTAAGCTATGAAATGTATTTCTCCTGATGACTGTACATATTAAGAAGTAAAGCAAAAACCAGAATAAAGCCACAGTTTCATTACCATTCTTTCATCCCTTCAAGCTAAATACGTTGGAATTCATCAGGTGTTACAGGATTGCAAAATAGTACCAACGTGTTGTGCATTCTGGAACTCTGTTAACCACAGTCTTCACTGAAATGTGCAAGCTCTGTACACAGTTGCCATATTTTTCCTCTGTAAGAAACAGTAGGAACGTGCGGATGAATGACTGGTGTATCTGAATATTTTACTAAGGTATCTGCATAGTAGAAACTTGTGTGTGTCTTGCAGTCACTCTCTAAATTTGATAGAGTACTGTAACACTGAGACCCAAACATTTTTGTATGAAATGGCACTGGGTAGAATGTTATGCTTAATGTAAAAAGTAGGGAAAAGGAAGCCAGACTATGGGTGTCAGGTGGTACATCCTCTCACTGAATAAAAAGCACATTTAGCTTTCTAGCCCCTCATTTTCACTGCTTTGCTGTGGATCCAATCATCTTAGCTAATGAAATCCTCAATTAAAATAGATTTAGCTGTGGACATTACATTACATGGGCTGGAGACTGATATAGCTACATGTGAGAGAAATATTCCCTGCATACAAAAATTATGCATAAATGCATGCACTGTTTTTTTTTTAGGATGAAAATAATGGCTTATTTGTATCTTCTTTACGTTTGAGATATCTTGAGTGTTTGTTATCTGCTGTTGCACATACATGATGTGCTTTCCTCTGTACTTCACAGGTATGGTTTTATAGTGGGGCATATTGTTATCCCACGAATCAATCCATATCATCTTTGTGCAGCGAATCATACAGGCATTTACAAACTTTCAGCAAATACAACTGGCCGGTATGATGCATATTGTTACAATGCAACAGGTATGTCTGTATGTTTATGATGTTTTGTATATAAATTAAATAACCATGACATGTAATTCTTATTTAAGGTGCTAGAATGAGGTATTCCATATTAAATAGAACCTGTTTCTCAACTGAGAAATACATTTTGTCAGCCTCCGGAAGTGCATCTATAGTATCAGCACACTTAATGATCTATCTCTGTGATTACGTACAATTTTAGAAATTTTCTGGGAAGTTTTCTGGATTGTCAGGTGAGGGACGAAATCAAACATCGCCATCTTCAACTCTATCTAAAAGCACAACAATTAGAAGAGGATCAAGTGATTTTTAGGAGTATAAAGCAAGCTTTCCAATAGGTTATTTTTAATAAGTCTTTCAGTCTAACTAATAGTGGTATATACAAGACTTTTTCGCATTTTCCTTAAATTAATATTTTCTATTTTCCTTCTTTTTCAGAATCAAGGAGCAAAGCATGCGAGCCAGTTGAAAGAATAGATACCTCTTTCCTCAGCAACCAGAGTGAAATAGGTATTGTACTTACCAGAAAGCCTTGCCATTTTTATTTTTATTTTTTTTTCATTTTTTAGAATTTGGTTATCTTTTTTCCACATAAACAATTGTTTTTAAAGATCAAGCCAACCAAGAAAAAGATGTATAGATATACTGTAGGTAGTTAAAATGATTAATCACTCATCTTCCTATAAATCATATGGGGCTTAGTTTGTCTCAAGGTGTTAGGAGGCATGTTTTATTTGACATTTTTGAACAGAGCTGCTAATGTTTATTTAACCTATAGGTCTTTGTTTAAGACAGCAACCCCTCAATATTCATTTAAATTTCTGGTTAGAAGAGCAGCCAGAAGTGGGGGAAAATATTCATTCATAATAGATTACATTCTAATATTCCTGTTGACTTCACAGAAGCCAAGATCTTATGTTCAAACACAAACTTATCTGAATAAAATTTCAAATTATTTGAATCAGAGTAGCCGCCATATGTTTGACAGTTATGTATATTAAAACAGTAAGACGTTGCACATCCTTAAGCGATGATCTAGGTAGATTGGATGAGATGAAAAAAAAACAGATGAACTGTTTATTTTTACTTCTTTGTTGTTCTAAGACACAGCTGTCTATCATAATTGTAATGTAGCTGTGTACCTCCTGGTTATCAACAGCTGCCCTTTTTACTCTTTCCAACAGTTATTGACAATGAGGATGGCTCACGTTATAATGCAGATGGCACACGTCATAGTGGAGACTCCTCAACCTCAGGTGTGGATGATGAAAATTTAGGTAGTGGATCAATGCATGACACAACTCCAGGGGATACTTCTGTCAGGAGGTCAACTCCCTCATATTATGGAAGTGTTACTCCTATCTCACATTTGCCAGATCATTCTTCTGGAGGAGGTGAAAAAGACCTGCATGTGAAAGAATACGGTAAGGACAATAGGATGCAACTATATCCCTTTTATAAAAACTGTGTGAAGAACTGCATTGTGAAGTAAATGATATCATGAGTGAAAGGGAAGCACTGTCTCTAATTTATATCACTGGGAAGTAAAAAGAAAAGTGTGTTTCTGGCTAAAAAAAAAAAAAGCAAACAAACAAGCAAAAAAAAAGTCAACACAGAAACTTACTGAATTTCTAATTTCTTTCTTTCTTTCTTTCTTTCTTTCTTTCTTTCTTTCTTTCTTTCTTTCTTTCTTTTTTTTTTTTTGTTTGTTTGTTTGTTTGCATGGGTGTACAAAGCAGCTATACATATGCATAGTTTGGAAACATCAACGTCTTCCCAGGACATTGAGAATAGTTGTCCTAGGAATTTGCTAATGTCCTTGATAAAATACTGATTTCAGTTATAGAATCAAAAACATGTTTAGCGGTGAAAGCAGATAGGTTAGTGAGCCAATGCTTATGAATATCTAGAGATAGGATGACATATATTTATCTGTTCTCTAATAGAGTGGATTGATACTAAGTAATAAAAGGAATGGTATACAGTTCAAGTGACTTCCCTTTGAACAAATACAGGGATTTTTTAGAATGTCTTCTTACTACAGCATATTCACAACACATAAAGTGATAGAAGTTCAAATTAAAATGTAATATCTTCTTCCTTTAGGTGGTAGAATATATTCTAATTTTCTGAAGTGTTACCAAATACAAATACTATACTCATTTCTAGGGCATTCAGCAGGGTGGAAAATCAGTGAATTAAGGTATCTTGCCTGCATTTTGCTTTCTTGTGAAGATGCCGAATACTTAGTTTTGTTTTTTATGTTGCTTGTGTACTGGAAATGATCAGAGGTCTAAAATACCAGCTCCCGTTGAGCCTAAGGGAAACAAATATACCTTAAGTACAATGATGTTTACTATGTGACCTCTGGCCACAGGCTTTCTATCAAATCGCCAACAACTTACCAGTGAAGGATGCCAGTAGTCTGCATCATCATCCTCCATTAATCCTGACATTTAAAAAAAATATAAACTAAAACATGGACATTATAAATTATATATATTAGAATTATAAAATAGCTTTTCATTGTATATTTCGCAGTATATTAATGGAATCTTCTACTTGTTTTTCTATGTGATTCACATCATAAATGGTAAATCCTAACATTTTCTATCTGAGAAATTAGGACCAGAGCCATTCTTCCGGGTGTATGCCATGTAGCTCAATTGCTAGCCATGACAATTCCTATTAGCTCTGCTTACTTACAGTTTAGTTCTTTAGGCTAAAGCTCAGAATATTTCTCAATAAAGAGGGGAGTACAAATAACATCACTTGCTGCTCTAGATTTCCTGTGCAGATGCCACACATGTACAGTCAGGGCTTTAATCGCACAAGAAAATCACTGATAGATAGTTCATTATCATTGTAATATATGTACCTTTTGAAATTATTTATTTTGGTATTATCTTTGCTACGTTACTAAAATAAGAATATTTGAGTTTGAATTGTGTGAAAAACCTATTCTGTATCTTCTCTTCAGTAAATGAAGGAACAAAGCTTTCAATATAGAATAATTGAAGTAGTTGTGAGTAATGAGTTACACCTCAGCTAATGAAATAGTAATGATTCATCCATTTCATGCAGGTTATGAAAGTTCCCCTACATCAACTGTTATCTTGGCAACAGCTGCTGATTTCCCCATAGAAGATGTGCAGCATCCTGCCAGTACTAGTAAGATTTGTGCATTATAATAACTATATCAATTAATTATTGCATTAAAACTGCTTTCTTTTTTCCAGCAGTGCATTCTGGTAAGTGGTGTAATACACATTTTGTCCAACTTCAGAAATACCTGAAAAGACACTACTTTCTGGACTGATTACATCATAAATAGACAGTGAAATGATTTTTTCACTTATTTAAAGAAATAAGGAGAACCAAAACACTTTTTCTTTCCTTCTGAGAGAAAAAAAAAAAAAAAAAGGAAAAGAAAATAAAGAGAAAAAAAAGAAGAAAAAAAAAGTCTACTTCCCTAACTTACCAGAACTGTTTACTCAAACAATAACTGTGACTGATTTTTTTCATCCATTTCTATTAGACACTCTTGTGCTCTGATGAATTTTTCCTTATGTTTCATGTGGAGCATACTCTGAAAAATCTCATTACTTACAAAAGGCTTTTGTCCATTCTTTGGCTGATTGGATAGGAAAGCATCTACATTGATATTTTATATATGGAAGGAAGCTGTAAATCCATATTTGTCACTCAAGTAAATATGTTCCTAACACTTGCTGTGGAGAGAAGGTAGGAGTGACTAAGCAAGTCAGATGACCATTCAAGGAGAAGTTGAATAAATGTGGGCATCAATAGTAGTTATGCTTCTACTGAACGTTTGCTACAAAATGCGCTGTAATTTAGTTTACCCACAGAAATTTGTGAAGTCAAGAACCAAAAATGATTCCATCATGCTGGAACAAGAACAACGACTACAACAAAACAAACAACTAGCCCCTCTAGTTCAAGAAAGTGAATTCAGATATTTCCAGAAACAATAACACTTAGGTAGGAATCAGATGATGGCTAATCAATGTATTAGTCATTTTACATCTCTCATATTATCTCCCACGATACAAACTCTACTAGCAGAATTCCTTTCTTAAATAACATACAGGGGACTCATCTCTTGAGGGATGCTATAGACAGAAGCTCAATCTATCTTGTTCAACAGTAAGCAATGTAAGTGATCTTAAAGGATGGTGTCAGAAAAATCTTTCCTCCATTAAATTATGTGTTAATTCCTCAGTACAATTTGAAGCTTGATTTGTAAAAGCTCTGCAGCTCTCTACTTCAATTATTTTCTTGTTGATAATTTTGATAATTTTGGTCATAGTTCCATTCAAGCCCCAGATAACTAATTTTTCGTTACTCAGTTGCTCAGACCAGATTTTATAATGTTCAGATTTTCTGATCTTAAAAAAGGCAAGCCATCCTCTCCTCTTGCCCTGAAATGCCTGTAACTCAATTTGCACCTATTTTTAGTTTACTGAGTTTGAATTTTGTATCTAAAAAATTGCCTTTTAATTCTATGGGAATCTTTCTTATTAAATGAGTTTTTATGGCTTGGAGAAGAAGAGAAATCTTAAGTTTTTAAATTAACAGAATACAACCTGATCATGCTAGTTAAGTATTTTCATTTCAGATGGATGTATCTTCAGACCTCTTGGTTTACATAAAAGTCATCCAGGCACTCTGCCTGCACCACTTCTTCCACTTCTTCATTCAAAGTTGTTTTCACAATAGTCTTTTTTGAATCTTTTTAAATAGAAAATCTCACTTATCTGTAGATGGGTCCAGATGCAGCCCACAGAGTCAAATGAGAGAGACAGATTTCCATTGAACGTGTCTGGTAGTGCAGGAATTCCATATCTTCTTGTAAATGCTCACTGAGCATTTTATGTGGGGAAACTAAAGTTGTAATGACTGAATTTTAGCAGGACTGGCATTTCCAGAAGCCAGTGTTAATTTTTTCTTCACTAATATTGCATTCAGATTTATCTTACGCTCTTTTGTGTTCAAGCTACTTCTGTCAAACTATGAATTTGTGGCAATGAACAGATATGGAAAACAAAAACATAGATACATAGCATTTACACTGCTATGAGCATATAATCATTTGTGAATTTTTGTGCAATATTTCTTAATTCTTCATGGATTAAGAGAAGCTTTTTCCTGAATGTATTTACATGCTTTTAAAACATTTTTGCTCAACATCACAACAAAATTCTACCACACTACAGTGATCTGTTTCTGCACTTAGAGAGTGATGGTATCAGGTAAGCTCAATACTAATACTCCAGAAAATCCATCAGATTTGACTTCAGTGTTCATTATGTCTTAATCTAGTCTTCTTCAAGACAGCTATACAGAAAACAACATGAATGGAGTTATTCAACTTCAGACTGTTGGAAACGCTGTGAGCTTGTAGATCATTTGTAATCTGTTTTTGTGTATGTATGCGCATACAACAATAAACCTTCTCATTAATTAAATTCTAGGGCATTTGTGATAACTTTGCACAGGTTTCTTACTGAGAAGTTATATCTTGCTTGAAGCATTTGTGGAATTTTCCATGTAATCATGTGTAATTCTGTATACACAAAATTGAAACATGACTACAGATGACATGAAAGAATGTATTAGCTCTCTTCTAACCAAAATATCCACACTGATTCAGAGTACATCTGTTGAAAATTGTTAACAATTGTAATTTTAAGTGCTGAGGATTTTTATGCATTACCGATCTACTTGTTTTTATTTTGGAGATTGAGCACTATGATCCTTTATTTCTGATGTCAGAGTCAGAGTAGTATTAGATACGAGTCAAAAGTAAGCACAAAAAGAGAAAACAATTATTCAGTCAGGTGCAGCTTGCCAGAAAGGCACAATTTGTATAGTTTTGGTGCCATAATTGCTACTCTTTGTAAAATTGCAGTTATAAGTCCTGATGCTTTGTAATTAACAGTTAAGAAAACATAAATAATGATAAGCTGGATTTCTTCAGGAATTTCATTCTCGGTGTATGCATTTTTGTTAGCTTTGCATGCTTTTTGTCAAAAAGGAGTGTATTTCACACACAGTGCATATTTCAGAGCTGGTAATATAATCTTAAACTTCAGCAGAATGATTCAAACTTCACTTACACTAAAATGATGGGATATTTTTGCTACTGGAGGAATGTAATGATACCCCAGGTTCATACATTCCCTTTGTGCTCACATCTCTCTCAGTGGCATGAGCATGCTCAGGGTGCTGGTGCTGGTGGATTTGGCTTAGCTGGAGAAAGTAAGCCTCTCAAGAAATAACAAGTTTTTGGTTCAATGAACCATATCCTAACAGCTCCAGAGCCTCATCGTGACAACCTGGAGAAAACCACCACCCAGTCATGGTGGAATCCATTTTCAGACCAGTGGTGGTGGTCATACCCCAGAGAGAAGACCCAAGAACCCACACAGCCAACAAGGGGTAAAGAATGTCGTGCTAAGATGGTACTTTTTTTAAAAGGCTTAATGTCCAGTGAGCCAGGGCAGCAAGCTTCAGAAGCATTAATTGTAGGGTGTTTATAGTGGGCAGTATGTGTTGCTGCTTTTCTCTGTAATGTTTCTGAAGAGGAAAAATAAAACAATCATAGAATCATTAAGGCTGGAAATGACCCTCAAAGATCATCTAGTCCAGCCTTCAACCCATTATCACCATGCCCAGTGAACCATGTCCCAAAGTGCAACATCTACATGCTTCTTGAACAGCTCCAAGGAATGTGACTCCATCACTTCCCTAGACAGCCTGTTGCATTGCATTACTACTCTCTTGGAAGAGACTTTTTTCTTTATTCCTAACATCCGAACTGAATCTCCTCTCGTTCAAATTGAGGCCATTACCTTTGTTCTATGAAAGTACAATGTTCTTCCTCTGTGGTAGTATGTATGGTAGCAAAAGAGCATTTGTCCACATTATTAGTGAACTACATATCTGAGAGGGTTGAATATTTGAGATATTCTGTAAAGGATGTATTGGAGTCTTTAATTTTCTATCTTGAAGTAACTTTAGAATGAGATTATTTTAATGAGAATTGTACAAGAAATGAAGAGTGTGTTTTCGTGGCAGTACACTATACTCACTCTGATGGAACAAGACAGGTGCCCATTTGTGCTGTGACCTATAATTGGACACAGAAACGTAGCCAACAACAACAGTGGGGTAGCTTCAGTAGGGCCATGGTAAGATAATGAATGTCTTGTGGGAGGAAGGACCAGTGGGAGATACGGACCGAGGCAAGCGTGGTGCGGTTCGGGCTCCTCTGTGACTGTGGGGTGCATGCTGGGGAGACAGCAATGATTAAGTCTGTCAGCAAGAGACCTTGTGGGCTCAGGCTTCATGGCACATTTAACATCACCACAGCAGATGTGACCTCGAGCGGCAATGGTTCAGATGACGAAGACTCTTCAGAGGAGATGATATACTCAACGGTGTTTCCAGGATGGGAAATAAGTGTAGCCAAGAATGAGTATGCTCCAAGTACTAGTAAGGAACTTCCTCTCTCTTTGGGTACATTGCTGTTGTTGTGGTTTTAAGTTTGCTTGCTCATCATTCCATTTTCTGAGCAGTCTTCCCTTCCTTCACGATAGGAGCATTTGTTAAAGGAGTAGCTGCTGTTCTAGTCAGCTCTTGCTTCAGGTAACTCTCCCGTACCAAAGAAAAAGTTTATTTAGATCTTGTGAGGTCCTTGTGAGATCCCTAGAAGGGCCTTCTTCCAGTGCTGCTAAAATTTATATCTCATTTCCATATGCACTGGATTTCCAAGATTCTCCTGAGTGACACTGTGTCCTGCAGAACAGTTCTTCTCTGGAGGGAACTTCCAGCCCCTATATATGTAACTCCATTCATTATGTTTATATACATGCATATATTTGTCTTGTATGGCACAGTGAAGGAAAAGGGAGTAAAGACCTGTAGTTTCTCTTAAGTGGAAATCTGTTTCCACACTCAAATGTCTGTCGCAGTCAATGGTTTAGTACTATTTGAAATGCAGTATTCTGAGAAAATGCTGTGCGGTGGTAAAGTAATAGAGATGGAGTTGTGTTTCCCAAATTTGTTAATGCCAAACTCAAAGGTGTTTCTGTTGTGGAGCTGGCTGTCAGCAGCTGACCAATGGGAGTGCATGCATTTTTGTGCAGAATGGCTGTAGTTCTGAGCCCAGATCTTTGGCAGTGCCGGCTTCAGAGGGCTATCAGTCGCTATCAGTAGAAGAGAATGCAAAAATAATGGGTGTGCTTGTTTCTGGGTACTCTTTCCAGCTGTTGCAGATACCTTTTTCTCTCTGTGTCATTTTTCTTCCAATTCCCGGTGGATGTTCTCCATTCTGGAGGTTATCAGAGGCTATCTGCTTTTTATCCTACTGGCACAGTCTGTAAGGAACTCTTTAACACGCTAAATGGCAAGGAAAGACTCAGAGGGCTTTGTGATGCCTCCTCCCAAGCAACCATGTTCTTTCTTGGGATTGCCAGCAGTCTGTCTTTCAGCTATCTATGAGTTTCAGGAATGTACTGATTCCCAAGTTCATACATTCCCTTTGTGCTCACATCCCTCTCAGTGGCATGAGCATGCTCAGGGTGCTGGTGCTGGTGGACTTGGCTTAGGCTGGAGAAAGTAAGCCTCTCAAGAAATAACAATTTTTTGGTTCAATGAACCACATCCTAGCAGCTCCAGAGCCTCATCATGACAACCTGGAGAAAACCACCACCCAAGCTCAGTGGAATCCGTTTTTATACCAGTGGTGGTTGTCGAATCCCAGAGAGAAGACCCAAGAACCCACACAGTCAACCAGGGGTAAAGAATGTCATACTAACATGGTGTTTTAAATCGTGAGACAGGGCAGCTAGCTTCAGAAGCATTATGTGGAGGGTGTTTACAATGGGCAGTGTGTGTTATCTATTTTTTGTATTTAAAGAGGAAAGAAAAATGTATTTGGCTCTTTCTTGGAGGCTGTGTATTTGATAGTGACAGACCACATCATGTATCCTGTGGTTAACAAACATTCGGAATATGAAGTCTGCCTATGAAAAGAAAGAACTATTGAAGTTCTAACATCAGTTAATTACATTCCACCAGTGGCCCAGATGGAAAAAATATTCTCTATGATATAGAAATTAGATTATATTACTGTGATGACAAGTGGAAAATGAATGAATGATCATTCCAGAAACTCCTTATGGTATTATTTCCATAGGGCTTATAACATTGAGGAATATTTGAAAAAAAAGTAGCAATAAGTACACTAAGTCATAACTCTGTCTTTGACAGACACCATAAAGTAGAAGAGTATACAGTTTTGCTTGTATGGACAACCAGTATTTCTGAAGGAATGAAAGCTGTGAGAGTGAAAACGATCGAACATTATTCTGAAAATTCATTCATATAAAACCAGATCACTCTTGATTAAATTTTGCTGAAATTACAGTTTGTCCTTAGCTCTGAAAAAAGGAATCAGATATCAGTGTTATGACTCTGTGTATGGCACAGAAACATAGCTAACAATATTGGGGTAGCTTCAGTAGGGCCGTGGTAAGATAATGAATGTCTTGTGGGAGGAAGGACCAGTGGGAGATACGGACTGAGGCAAGCATGGTGCGGTTCGGGCTCCTCTGTGACTATGGAGTGCATGCTGGGGAGACAGCAATGATTAAGTCTGTCAGCAAGAGACCTTGTGGGCTCAGACTTCATGGCACATTTAACATCACCACAGCAGATGTGACCTCGAGCGGCAATGGTTCAGATGACGAAGACTCTTCAGAGGAGATGATATACTCAACGGTGTTTCCAGGATGGGAAATAAGTGTAGCCAAGAATGAGTATGCTCCAAGTACTAGTAAGGAACTTCCTCTCTCTTTGGGTACATTGCTGTTGTTGTGGTTTTAAGTTTGCTTGCTCATCATTCCATTTTCTGAGCAGTCTTCCCTTCCTTCACTATAGGAGCATTTGTTAAAGGAGTAGCTGCTGTTCTAGTCAGCTCTTGCTTCAGGTAACTCTCCCGTACCAAAGAAAAAGTTTATTTAGATCTTGTGAGGTCCTTCTTCCAGTGCTGCTAAAATTTATATCCCATTTCCATATGAACTGGCCCTGAGTGACACTGTGATATATTTGTCTTGTATGGCACAGTGAAGGAAAAGCGAGTAAAGACCTGTAGTTTCTCTTAAGTGGAAATCTGTTTCCACACTCAAATGTCTGTCGCAGTCAATGGTTTAGTACTATTTGAAATGCCGTATTCTGAGAAAATGCTGTGCGGTGGTAAAGTAATAGAGATGGAGTTGTGTTTCCCAAATTTGTTAATGCCAAACTCAAAGGTGTTTCTGTTGTGGAGCTGGCTGTCAGCAGCTGACCAATGGGAGTGCATGCGTTTTTGTGCAGAATGGCCTGGTGGATGTTCTCCATTCTGGAGGTTATCAGAGGCTATCTGCTTTTTATCCTACTGGCGCAGTCTGTAAGGAACTCTTTAACACTCTAAATGGCAAGGAAAGACTCAGAGGGCTTTGTGATGCCTCCTCCCAAGCAACCATGTTCTTTCTTGGGATTGCCAGCAGTCTGTCTTTCAGCTATCTATGAGTTTCAGGAATGTACTGATTCCCAAGTTCATACATTCCCTTTGTGCTCACATCCCTCTCAGTGGCATGAGCATGCTCAGGGTGCTGGTGCTGGTGGACTTGGCTTAGGCTGGAGAAAGTAAGCCTCTCAAGAAATAACAATTTTTTGGTTCAATGAACCACATCCTAGCAGCTCCAGAGCCTCATCATGACAACCTGGAGAAAACCACCACCCAAGCTCAGTGGAATCCGTTTTTATACCAGTGGTGGTTGTCGAATCCCAGAGAGAAGACCCAAGAACCCACACAGTCAACCAGGGGTAAAGAATATCATGCTGACATGGTGCTTTGCTTAAAGTACTAGTTAGGAATTTCCTTTCCCTTTGGGTGTATTTGTTTTTTTTTTTTTCCCTTTTTTATCATATATTTCTCACCTGTTGCTACATATATGTTTTGGGAAGAGTGTGCATTCTTCTTATCAATTCTTTCCAAAATTACATTCTTGTCACTGGTAAAAGGATGTTAGAGAATTTATTGCTTCATTACTTAATGTTGACATGTCACTTTCATCCCTGTTTTAACCCAGTAGTTCAACACCTGCACTTCCTGGAAGAAATGTTTATAATTTTTTCCAAGTTTTTCTTTTTTTGGAGAAAAACGGTATTAAATTATTTCTATCTTGTGTTATTTATAACATTCACCATATCTTTGCTGAAGTATAACCATGGCCTTCATCACTATTTGTTGATACATTTTCTTAGATTTCTTGGCTCTGTTATACAGAGTCTACTTATTATATGGAAGACTAAAGCCAATCTCCGTTCCCATTTCATTAGAAATTGTCACTCTATCACTTTAACTTGCTCAAAGATAGTAACGTATCACTATTTTAAAATTTAATTTAATATAATTTAAGCACATCTTATTGTGTATTTTTCTTGTGCACTCGCGTACTTTGTAGTGTCAATAAATCTGTACTTTTAAGTATTTCACTATTTTCTTCATCTGAATGTTGTCAAATTTTGCCTTTTTCTCAGCTGTAGTCTTTGTTTTTCAGAAAGATACAAAATGAATGACTCAACTTGTTTAGGGTTTCTTTTTCTTTTGTCTAACCTTTAGATGTTTCTGGTTTTTATTCATTTAGCTTTTGCTCTCTGCGTTTTACTCTCTGACTTTTTCCATATGGCATATACTATGCCAGCTGTATGGGCTAGTGATGTTTGCATACTCTCTGGGTGAAAATGTATGCAGTTTCTGATCATAGTCTCTTGTGGCAGTTTTATTTTATCATTTCAACTATACTGTAACTTTATTGACTAATACTAGGTGGCTATTGTAGTGCTCTCATTCATAAATCTGAATACTTGTTGAATACTTAGCGAGAATGTTTTACATTTCCTCAGACACCTACAATCTTCTTTAGGCCCACTATTATTCTTTAAACTCAAATTTAAATGTCTGTAACTGCTGTAACAGTTTTGCACTACTTCTGTTATATGTCATTCTTCTATCTCTTGTTTCCACCATTATTCCTGCAAGTCTTTGCATCTGTCTGATGCAAAGAAAAGAAATACTAGCTTGGTGTAAATAAACTTGATAAGAAGAATAGTGTGACTATCATTTAGTTATGCATGCATATCCATTATCCCCTATCTTTATGGCACAGACTAACAGTAGTGTAATAATGATAGAAGTAGAGCATGATCAGTATTGAATCCTCCATTGTCCTGACAGCTGTGGACTCACAACATGAAACGCTTCTGGATGTCTCCACACAAGATTATTGGAAACCCTCCTACACAGATGAAGAGGAGAGATATCCTAGCTCTGCTGGCAGGGGTAAAGCTATTAAACATTTCAGATAATACTCAGATTTGTGACATAATACAGTGAAGTCTAGCAATCTCACAGTGCTGCTAATTGTAATTCCCATATCATTAGCTTTGGTTATAACTTCATATTATTTGTGCTATAGACCTCAGAGGTGACATCTATGGCATTCATCTGTCACTCCAAATTTATCTTTTGCACCTAATATTCATTACTTTCCCCTTCCCCACATATCTCTGGGGTTTTAAAGCTTGCACTGCCAGTGGTGTAATAAAACTGAGCAGATTGCAACATGTAATTGTAGGCCCAGCTTGGTGAAGAAAAATCCCCCTTATTCACTGTGAAATTTCTATTGTAAAATCTGAAGACAAAGACAGAAAATAGCATTGGTGATTCAAAAACATGAAAGTTAGATTAACCATAACTTCTCAGTTACATCAGGCCTCTTGAAAAACAAGTTTTTGGCAGATACAAATGTGACAAAACTAAACAGTAACTGCCTACTCTTTCCATTGCTTAGTAGACGTGAAAATATAGGAATACTTACAGAAACATCCAGGGCAATATTTGAAAAATATGTGGGTGGAAAACCTACAGATATAAAGCTCAGATTGATTTAAGTAGATTCTTCAGCGTGGGATAATAGGATAATAAGATAATAATAGTAGCATAAATTTGGCCATGTTAGGTTAAAAAATTATCCAGCCGGTACTACAATGTTGTCTTGAAGACAAAAGGCTCAGCCTCGGATCTATTACTCCTGAGGGTCCGTTTTAAATAGAACAGTAAACACTGCATTCCCAACTGGGGTACAAAAGATAAGATGCTATCTCCAGAGCAATGTGAACATTTTCCTTCTGGTGTTAGTGTCATTAGCCAACCGAGCCATTGAAAATTCTCAATTATCACTTTCTTCAAGTTCAAAAATCTCTGTAGGCAAAGGCTTACGGAGTGCATTCTCCAGCTGTTTTTGCTGTGTACGTAAATAGTTTCCAGTTTGTTGCTGTTTGTTTGTTTGTTTTTAAAGTATAGCTAAATATAAACTTTGTTTTTGGCAACAATGCCATTTTATCTTGTTAAAAAGAAGATCAAAACTAAATAGCTGAAGATGTACCTTTCTACAGCTGGACTTGTGGAAAGCTTTATTATCCCTCTGTAAAGGCAACCATTTTCTTCCTTCTGTGGTAATTCTTTGGATCTGCCTTCATTAGCTACGGACATTTCTTTATGGTCCTGGGGTTTCTGGGAACAATTCAGTTGGCATTGGGCAGGAGCTTTAATCGCCTGGAAAGAATTTCTGTGAAAACTTTATTTTAGTTCTGAAATGTTGTTAACTAATGTGTTCATACTTTTCTTAGTTTTAATCTCCTACTAGCTGCAAATTCAGGACCATATTTTACAGGACTATCTCTCAATATTTTTCTAATTATGAAAATAATGAATTACATTTGTTGGAATGCTCTCTTTATGAACATTTCATCATTTGAAGATGTATCTCTCCCCATTTCTGTTCTTTTTGGAAAATGCTTATTGTAGGTTTCTCTAGCTGGTGACTTACTGCATGTGCAACATCTCCAGTTCATTCCCTGTATCCTCTAGCTGGGACCTTTATTTTTGCTTTCATACATCATTTGTGGAAGTATTTGCTACCTAATGCTTTTTTCTATTATTTCTTTTTC
Organism: Tympanuchus pallidicinctus; assembly: GCF_026119805.1. NCBI lineage: Eukaryota > Metazoa > Chordata > Aves > Galliformes > Phasianidae > Tympanuchus > Tympanuchus pallidicinctus. The sequence continues at coordinate 18,263,243 of NW_026294747.1, forward strand.
TTTTTTTTAAATTTGGATTCTAATGCTCACCTTGGTGTTACAGGTATTCTTTTCTGATGTATGTTTTCTAAGCCTTTTAATGTTTATTACAAAATCTCTTGAGGTGGTGGTACTTCAAATTACTTCTGATTGCATCTTCTGCTATGTAAACAGTAAATCAAACATTGAGTATTTAATTTATTTTAGCTTTAATCATTACTCAGTTCAAGACTAGTATGCTTTTCAGCCTCAAATATATGAACTTATTCATTTCATTCATCCAACTAAATATTCTTCCACTCCCAGAAGCAGTGGCAACTTCCTCAGAGCCTTCCTTGAAATTGTGTAGTTGATACATTTACTCAGAAGAGCAATTTCATCATCTCTTTCACTTTTATAAACCCCAAATCCACAGACTCAACTAATTAAGTTAGTGTTAATAAATACAAAGTAGAGATGCAAGCTGTTATTGCTGTGTCTTCTACTGCTTTTCCTATAGCTTTATTCTGCCACTGGTCATTGGGTACTCTGTAGCAAACTTAAATCTTCCACTGATCCTGGTGATGCTTTCCTGGGCAAAACAGACTTTGGTTTCCAAAGGAGCTTTATTTCTTTCCGTCTTTCATTTCACACCCATTGCAACAAATTAAAGAAAAAAGGAAAACATAAAATCCAACCTTACTGCAGATAAGGATACTGAAGATAAGGATAGTATGACTGCTGTTGGGTATTTTGATCATTATTGATTCAATCATCATCTTATCAGCACTTGTTACAAGTGAAACTGAAAAACGTCAAGGACCAACCCAACATCCACTATTACACAGTGTTCACAATGGATGGATCAGTCAAGGACAAAATCCTGCAAACACCACTGGGGCTACTGAACAACAAGAATTTACTCCTCCAGGTGAAAATGATACTGAAAAGGAAACTTCTTTTACAGGTAACATTGCAACTTAAATTCTAGTATATTATCCGAGTTTACTTAAGGTTTAGTTTTAGAAAGATTTTATGAACAATTTAGTACTCCGAGGTCGTAACAAATGTTTTGTGGATAAACCCAAGCAATTCAGATCTATTGATTGCCTTTTAAATTTATTTTTTTTTTAATCTATTCTTCAGACTTAGTCTTGGAACTTTGCTTTCTCTCTCATTTGCATAGTGTGTCAAGACCTATGGTGAAATAACACTGGAATTGCCTCTTACATTCAGTGTTCTATGTCATGCAGTCACAAGGCTTTACCAGATTATCTGCAAGGGTTACATCTGCAGGAAACAGTGAATGTTTAAAAAGAAAAACAGTGATATCTGTTGCATTTTTTCATTTGTGAATAATATTTGTGAATTGTGTTCACGCTCTTGTTGCAAGTCATTATTGGAGCTGATTTTTGCACTATTTTTTTTTATATGGCAATTTTAACTAACTCAATAGTATCCAAAGTATCTACTCATTTCACTTTTGAAATATGACAAGATGATATTGAAGTGAACGAAAAAAGCATAGTGTGGAAGAAAAGAGAGGTTTCTCAAAGAAATTGAAACATAAATGATGAAATTCTACAGTAAAACTAATGTCTGAAAATTGATAAATATTAGTTGTTGATGTCCCTGTGAGTGTATTGTTTGCTAGTTAATGACCGATGTGCTGTACTAAGCAGTGCCATCTGTTCTTGATAATTATCAAACACTGAAGAGGAGATATACATTGTTATTTGGGATGCTCTATCATGAAATTGAGGGGGAAAAATTGAATATAGTCAATACATAAAATTCTGTGATTAAAATCTTACCAACAGGTCAGATTCTTCCAGATACTTTGCATTTCTTACTTACACATTAGTGGATATTAGTTTGATATTCAACCAATATGAAGTCATGAGGTGCATGAGTCAGGGAAAAGACTTTTGAAAGTCAAGGAGATACGCTGATTCTGAAAAGCAAATGCTCAGTTTGAGGAAGGATTCAATCCTATTGGTGACAGTAGGCAGCCTTTCTAAACATAAACCATAATGAGAAGAAAATCTGCTTTACTTCTCTTTGCCATTAAATGTAGTAGACATGTGAGCAAGGCCTGTCATAGAGACAAGAACCGAAGAGGAGAATAATATGAGAAATGGATCTTTATGTACTGACTTCATAATTGCTTCACCATCATCATAACAGCTATGGTCTCCAATCATGGGGCCAAACAGAATGACTCAGCGCAAGACCCATTGGTGTATCCAGATTGGGGCAAGGAAGATTATTCCACACAATCCACTATAATGGATAGAGTTATTCCTTCCAGAGAGAGTAATCATGAAAAAGAGTCTTCTAATACAGGTACTAATCATTATATCAGTGATGCATATTTCATCACTTCTGTCTTTCAGATATCTTGTCTTGGAAAGCTATTGCATGACTTAGAAAGCAGGTAGCTTACTGATGTCCTTAAGTCTGTGACAAAGATTACAAAACGACTCATTTTCTCTGTGATCTCCCTGGATGGTGTTGAGATATAGGATTTCAAATATGTCTTTCTATAAAACTTACAAGTAACAAGATAATTCTGTTAGGAAAACTACTGTTACTACTGCTATAAACTTACTACTGTTCACATAATAAATATATTCCATAATTTGTAACTATTCATATAATCTTGAGCAGCAAAGGAGCATGAGTGGTTGCAGAAAGGCTTATTTACTGCCAAGAATGATAACTACAAGGTAAAATGCTCTGTAGAATAATTTGGAAATGACACTAACATTGAGGATCTGTGATCAGAAAGAGAACTGGTCCAGAAATTCCCGTGATTGCTTCCTCCATGTCCTCTCCGTGTGCCCACTGTTTTGGGAATCTTTTGGATTAAGATATGAAGTGCATAAAATTAATATTTGAAAATGTAGCAATGAGGATGTAAAGGGGGACAAAACATTTTCTTCCTCTTTTTCGGTGTGAAAAGAGTAGCCGTGTTTTAAAGGGAAGAGAAACTTGAATGTGATGGGGATGAGAGGGGCACATACTGAATTCACAGCTGATTCAACCATCGTCATAACAGCTCTTGCCACACCTGATGATGGTGCTCCTCATGAAGACCCTACTCAGCCAACTCTGCCTTCAGAAAACGAAGCAGCACGGAGCACTGAAAGCATCACACATTCCACTGATGCCCCTGGGGGTCCAGTTCTCCTTGGGCTGGATCCCGCCAGTACAGATGAAGCTGGTGAGGAATCTCTGCTCACAAGTACCAGTAAGAATAATGAATCAAGCTCATTTCTCACACAGCGTGTGAAATGAGACGTTATTTCTTCTGAAATTGATGACTTCTACTCTCTTTCTCATCTTTGGGTCTACATTCTTCTTGTGGACTTGCAGCGCAAAATTTTGTGGCGGGATCTGATCTGCTGTTAGAGTGCCCTTCTGGACTTGGCGTAAGGGTCTCCTTGCTGTTGCGTTTGGTGGTTTCTGTTCTTTGCTGAAGCATGTTTCTGCAGGGCGGCCTCTTGTCTTTTCTGCCTGTCACATATTTTGGTGACCCTGAATTTCCAGCCTCATCCTCCTCTCCTGCACATCAGTGAGATCAGGCTTGGTGTGCTCTGGTGACACGGTCGGTGTGGTGGAGGTGCTCTGTTGGGGTTAGCTGGGTGACTTGCTCTTGTGACTCAGCAGTGTCGCCATCGCCAGGGAGTGTTGTCCTGGTGGTGAGGGCAGGGCAGTCACACAGGAACCGTGCCCTACATGTTCTGTCTTTAATCCCTTGCACCTCCTTGCCTGTGCAGAACCACTGCAAATCTGGCTGTGGTGTGGGCGCTCACTCCTGAGTTACGGGATCGGGTTTCCTGCTGCGGTCTCTTCTTCTGAAGGTCTTCCCTCTCCACCTGTCACTGGCATATATGGATACAGCCAACATCTTCCTACAGTGTGGCAAGCACATGCTACTTAGGGATCTCAAAAGCCACTGACAATGTGGAAGGAGAAGGGGAGGCCTTCATGCCTTCCCTCCTGCCATGCTTTCACCCAGGTGGCAGGACATGCTTTCTGGTGTGCTGTGATATAGGTAGGAGGGAAGCAATGTGGGTGGAGGTTTGGTTGGCCTCTAAAGCTGATTGTGCCATCGTCCCGGCAGTCACAGTGTCCACAGATGTTTTCCACCCAGAAGAAGCAACCAGCAGGCCCCTGGCACCCAGCACTCAGCCTGGAAGTGAAAGTGGACAAGCAAATGCCACAGATGGCTCTCATGTCAGTTTGATACCTGGAGTTTTTCCAGACATTGATGATCATCTTAACCCATTACCGACTCATCTTTCCACTAGTAAGAACCGCTATTTAATTGTATTTTCTGTATGGCAGAAAAAATACAGATAGTTTTGAGTAGAAAATGAGTGTTACTGAGTTACAGAAATTTTTTACTGCCAAGAATGATAACTGCAAGGTAAAATGCTCTGTAGAATAATTTGGAAATGACACTAATGTTGAGGATCTGTGATCAGAAAGAGAACTGGTCCAGAAATTCCCGTGATTGCTTCCTCCATGTCCTCTCCGTGTGCCCACTGTCTTGGGAATCTTTTGGATTAAGATATGAAGGTGCATAAAATTAATATTTGAAAATGTAGCAATGAGGATGTAAAGGGGGACAAAACATTTTCTTCCTCTTTTTCGGTGTGAAAAGAGTAGCCGTGTTTTAAAGGGAAGAGAAACTTGAATGTGATGGGGATGAGAAGGGCACATATTGAATTCACAGCTGATTCAACCATCGTCATAACAGCTCTTGCCACATCTGATGATGGTGCTCCTCATGAAGACCCTACTCAGCCAACTCTGCCTTCAGAAAACGAAGCAGCACGGAGCACTGAAAGCATCACACATTCCACTGATGCCCCTGGGGGTCCAGTTCTCCTTGGGCTGGATCCTGCCAGTACTGACAAAGCTGGTGAGGAATCTCTGCTCACAAGTACCAGTAAGAATAATGAATCAAGCTCATTTCTCACACAGCGTGTGAAATGAGACGTTATTTCTTCTGAAATTGACGACTTCTACTCTCTTTCTCATCTTTGGGTCTACATTCTTCTTTTAGACTTGCAGTATCATAAACTGTTTTATAATTCTGTTGCATGTAACATCTAAATAAGAAATTCTATTCATCAAGAACATTCTTCCCTGGACATCCTTTTTCTTATGTCTTCCAGTTCTTCACATGTTGATTTTAGTGGGATTTCATTCTTAGAAAAGATTGTTTTTAGAGTAAATGAATCATATGCTTAAAAGCAGGTATTTATACCCATTCACTCTTGCTCTTGCTATTGTCACAGATGACATTAGTACTGTAAATTTAAAAAAAAAAACAACAACACAGTGTTGTTCATGAAGATCTATGAGTTTTTGCTCCTAAGTTTTGTAAGTTAACCTATTGAAAAGGCCTGAATATTATCCTATTGAATTATCCCCTATCACAACACTGGAGCTTTACTCTAAACTTTATGTTTGTTTGTTTAATCATGGAGTCTTGATATTGTAGCGCTTTGGAAATTTTTCATCCCTTGTATTTTCTTAAAAGAATAACAAATCTGCAAATAACCTTTATGGGAAAAAGTAATATTTATGCTTTCCCTTTTCTTCTTCACCTTCGGTTTTCTTCAGGATTACTTTAACTCTTGAGCTATAAAAAATGAAGTTTGCATTGGCAAAAGACAGCATGTTTCTCCACTTCCTCCTTTTGTTTGCTATGCATGGAAGGGATCACGTGAAGCTTTATCATTTATTTTCATCAGCATGTTAAGTTTTATATGGTCTGACAGATCAATTACAAATACAAAAACCCAAATAGGATTTGAAAATCTACTCAAATACTTTCAAACAGGTCATTGAAATTTTACTGTTATGTAATGATGGGTATCATAATATTCATTTTATTCTAAAAATAGCATGATTTATTTCCCTCTTACATAGTGATTACTAGACATTTTCAAAGATAACACTGTAGGCTACAGTTTTTGGAAATTAATGTTTTGGTTTCTCATTTTACTTCATAATGTTTAATTTCAGTGGTAAATTTTTCATCACTATTGATGTTTATTACTGAGATTGTATTTTGTGGCATTTGGATATTCTTCAAGTGCATCCAATTAGGCTGTGCTGCTTCTTAGCATGCTTTTGTGACATCCTTATTCCTTTACATTGACAATAGCCTCTTTAGAAAAAGAGCACTGTCTTAATGATGTAGGAAAGATACTCATTAAGTAGTTCAATTCCATAATCCTCCATGTGAATTCATTTTAAGTTTTCTAAAGGGAAATGAGCACACATTTTTTTATGATTATCTCATGGAAAAGTAGAGATGGATAAATAAATGAAATGAAAAAAGACTTTTTTTTAACATGATGATATTATCAGTCTTAAATAGTTAGGTCTAAATAGCTGCTACTTAAATTTTGATAGATATGCATGTTTGAAAAATCACTAAAAGTTTGGAAACAAGTATGTAACTATTAGAGTGTTTGATAGAACAATAGTAAAGGAACAAAAAAGTAAAAAATAATGAACGATCCAGAACTTCTTTGTCCTACTTTTTTTTTTTTTTTTTTTTTTTTTTTTCCCCTTAACTCTATTCTCTGCAGAGACTAGTGAAGGAAAAGGTAGAAATTGAAAAATGAAATAAAGAGAAAAATTGATAAGGTAGGGATATCTAAAAACCTTTCAAGTTAACTAAGCCATCATCACATCACAACAGTCACAGACTCCAATGATGTTCTGAAACCAGAAGATGTAACCCAAGAAGTGTGGACACCTCGAGTCATTGACACAGCTCTTGCCACACCTGATGATGGTGCTTTTCACGAAGACCCTACTCAGCCAACTCTGCCTTCAGAAAACGAAGCAGCACGGAGCACTGAAAGCATCACACATTCCACTGATGCCCCTGGGGGTCCAGTTCTCCTTGGGCTGGATCCCGCCAGTACAGATGAAGCTGGTGAGGAATCTCTGCTCACAAGTACCAGTAAGAATAATGAATCAAGCTCATTTCTCACACAGCGTGTGAAATGAGACGTTATTTCTTCTGAAATTGATGACTTCTACTCTCTTTCTCATCTTTGGGTCTACATTCTTCTTGTGGACTTGCAGTGCAAAATTTTGTGGCGGGATCTGATCTGCTGTTAGAGTGCCCTTCTGGACTTGGCGTAAGGGTCTCCTTGCTGTTGCGTTTGGTGGTTTCTGTTCTTTGCTGAAGCATGTTTCTGCAGGGGCGGCCCCTTGTCTTTTCTGCCTGTCACATATTTTGGTGACCCTGAATTTCCAGCCTCATCCTCCTCTCCTGCACATCAGTGAGATCAGGCTTGGTGTGCTCTGGTGACACGGTCGGTGTGGTGGAGGTGCTCTGTTGGGGTTAGCTGGGTGACTTGCTCTTGTGACTCAGCAGTGTCGCCATCGCCAGGGAGTGTTGTCCTGGTGGTGAAGGCAGGGCAGTCACACAGGAACCGTGCCCTACATGTTCTGTCTTTAATCCCTTGCACCTTCTTGCCTGTGCAGAACCACTGCAAATCTGGCTGTGGTGTGGGCGCTCACTCCTGAGTTACGGGATCAGGTTTCCTGCTGCGGTCTCTTCTTCTGAAGGTCTTCCCTCTCCACCTGTCACTGGCATATATGGATACAGCCAACATCTTCCTACAGTGTGGCAAGCACATGCTACTTAGGGATCTCAAAAGCCACTGACAATGTGGAAGGAGAAGGGGAGGCCTTCATGCCTTCCCTCCTGCCATGCTTTCACCCAGGTGGCAGGACATGCTTTCTGGTGTGCTGTGATATAGGTAGGAGGGAAGCAATGTGGGTGGAGGTTTGGTTGGCCTCTAAAGCTGATTGTGCCATCGTCCCGGCAGTCACAGTGTCCACAGATGTTTTCCACCCAGAAGAAGCAACCAGCAGGCCCCTGGCACCCAGCACTCAGCCTGGAAGTGAAAGTGGACAAACAAATGCCACAGATGGCTCTCATGTCAGTTTGATACCTGGAGTTTTTCCAGACATTGATGATCATCTATACCAATTACCGACCCCTCGTTCTCCTAGTAAGAACTATACATTGCCAGTGTTCTCATTTATCCATCTGTCTGTTCTTGTTTTTATCAATGATGATTTTCTGAATGTATTTGTAGTATCCCTTAATTTTCAGTTATACTTCTAGTGTATTTTGCTTGTGTTTTTTTTTCCATTGTTATTTTTTGTAGACATTTTTCAGTATGTTTTTAGTCCTCATTTAAGATGCAACTGAGGGAATACTCTCCTCTCTGAAGCAGAATACTTGTCCCAAAAAGGTGATAGTTGTGTTTTGGAGATATTTTTCTCTTATAGTATGTATCTGTATTTTGTAACACTTCTCAAAAAATGAAGAAGTATAAGCTTTCTCCTTATGCCCATAAGTACACGCTAGCATTTTGACTTCCTTTTAAATGGACAAATGGACAAATGACTGCTGTGTAACCCAACTATCTGTCACTTTTTCAGACGTTCTCAATCCCTCTGCATAGGTTAAATGTATATCAGAAATTTATTGTGCAAACTTTTTTTTCCCCGATTAGTAGGTATATCTGCAGTTGGTATCATGGCAATGACTGAGTTGTAACCAACATTTTGTTTGTGAACCGTTTATTTAAAAGGGGTAATTCATCTGGTAACATTAGTGTAGTTAATGCTTTACTTGTTACCCTACAGATACCTTTTTCTCTTTTGTCATTTGCTATTGGAGCAAGGAATGAAGGGACTTTTCCTTATTCCCAGATTTTCCATAGAGATCATCATTCTAACAGCAATTATTTTTTTTTCCCAGAAGCTATTTCTTTCTCATGCTGATCTAAATAGTGCTTTCATGCACTTTCCTGGAAGTTAGTGGAATTGTGCCAGGGTAGATTTTGGCCAATGCTATGTGGTTATTCTTTACAGTTAAGCACAATAATGTACCTATATGCATTTAACATTATACAGCAGATATTTTAAAGATAATTCTATTGTTCCTAATGACTGGGAGTTAGAATTTGTTTCCAGTGAATGCAGTCATTTTGAAAAATTTTAGCTAGAAATGGAATTTACAATGTAGGCTAAATGTTCCTAATTTTGCATAATTTCTCTTTCCACTTTTACCCTGGCATAGCTCCACTCAATTTTGTGGAGTCTACATAAATTATCATTAATTAATGTTAATTCATACAAGTGGAATTTGTCCTTTTTCTTCTTCAGAATTTGATATTGAGTCAACAATATCACTCTTATCAAAGCTGCAAAAATTACAGTATTTAGACATAGATACAGCAATATAAATGCAAAATATGTATTTGCATTTTATTGGAAAGATAGTCCTGTTTTAATATCTGTTTCCTACTACAACAAATTCATTTCTTGGCATTCACTGCCCTATCACTTAATTAAGCCAAGCAGCCTCTATGTAGTGTGCAGACATTACAGTCTGAAAAAATGTTTGCTACTTTTCTGCTTTGAGCATAGAAAACCAGTATGGATTGCTCTGAAGGCCTTTTTCAAAGTGAATGCCCTTTTTTTTCCCCTGCTTATCTACTCTTCGTGCTTTTTATAATTACAGTCTAAAGGAATTACTAGTATTGCTGGGTTTTTTTAAGGCTCATTTTTTAAAGGACTGTTTCATTTGTATAGCTGTAATGGAATGAAAAAGTTTCATTAATATATTGGCTTGCTCTAGCTGTAGGCTTCTTCCAAACAAACGAATGTTGTCACGTACTGTACTGCTTTCTTTCAATTTCTCTTCCTCCACAGCAGTTTTAAAGCTGTGGTCTGACATTGCCCTAATGACTGATCTTTTGTCCAAATGTCACAGTGGAATAACAGAATAGTCCACTGAATGAATCAAAAAATAACTGTCAAAAAGAAGAAAACCCAGTATGTCATCAAAACAAAATGTCAGGGCAACTGAGAGCCCTCCCTGCCCACTGCAGGCACCTTCCTCAGAGCCGAGACACCAGGGGACACGGCCAAACTCTGCTTCTCCTCAGCACTCAGGAGAGGGGAATGGTGAATGTAGCAGTTCTTTTAGCACGGGAGTCTTTAATGTTTTTATAAGGGGCTTTGTGGTGGAAAAGCTCTACCATTTCTCAAGGGTGACATAAAGCACTTTAAAAAGTATCCACTGAAGTGCCAGTTAGGCAAGTCAGTACAGTTCTCTTGGTCTGCTTTCTTGTCTTGTTAGATCAAGTCCTCTAGCTGCTGACTTAGTGCTCTGTCCGTTGGGATGCGCTATCGCAGAACAACTCATCAGTCACAAAGTTACTTGTTAATAATAATGAAAACATCTGGAACTTCATGAACTACTTGTTGGCTACGCTCATCAGAGGGGAAAAATGTGCTTCTTAGTTTGTATTTGCCAGCTGCTGTTAGGAAATGAGATCAGAAAGGCTGGACAGAGGGGAATTGCAATACGTGCTAAAGAAAAAGAACTTTGCAGCTGATGGCGTCTAATTTGCTTTATCAGGGTCTGGAAGAGCTCAGAGAAGTGCAGATCTGTAATGTTGTTTTCGTACTGATAACAAAGTTGTAGTCCCACGTGAAACACTGTATACAAATAATTTTAGAGGTGGAATACCCCTATGGCAACAATATGGCCCAGAAATATTACTGTTATCATGTAAGATTTCGGGCCATGTAACCATCACAGGAAATACATGAGACTAGCAGAACTCATTTGGATTTAAGATCTAATTCTGTCTTAGAACCAATTTGCAAAACTTATTTTAAAGTGCTAAGGGACCCATCTCTGTGTTTACAGAGAGAATTTTTGCTAATAAGGAAAACATTTTGAATTTTTAAGGTCCCACATTATACATAGCTATCAAATATAAACCATCCAGAGAACTGTACTTCTATTTTATGAAAGTAGGAAAGTTTTAGAAATTCAGTTTTATCCTGTATAAGAATAAAATTAAAAGTTTTAAAATTTCTTCTTATTGATCAATTCAGTCTTCTCTCTCTAGTCATCTCTCATTCTCTTATCCCTGTAGAACAGGCAGGACCTTTGACTTACACAGTAGAAACCTCTTCAAGAAGTTGCCAATATGCAGAAGTCTTTACACTCTTTCCAGACAATTTCCAGGCAACTATCATTACATATTGGTTCATGAAAGTGTAGCACAATCAAAAATGAAACATATTAAAGGTGAAAGGGTACAGCCATAAGCTTTGTTATCAGAATATGAAAGCTAGCAACAGTTTTGATGAGTACAACATTTATAGCCTGTGTAGTTTTTTGGTGTCATCTTTCTAGACATATATATGTATTTTTTTTTATAATGAAAATCATAGCTTTTGTACCTCCCTGTGAAATACTCCATAAGGATATCTGGACTAACAGATGGTTTTGTTCTTTAGAGTCTACATCCAATATAGACAGTGATCAGGGACCATACAAGGGAGACAGTGAATCTACTCCTTTCCCTGGAGAGTCCACAACAACAACTGTAAGATCACAACCGAGCTCAGCCCAGGTACCAGGTAGGTTTCCAAAGTCATATATTTTAATAATATGTGAACAGAAGGATGTGAATATGAACTGAGCAAAAATGTAGGTCAAGTATGGTTATTCTGGTTTTGTTCTGAATCAGGTAACGTTCAGCATTTTCACTAGTAGTCTGAGAAATGCAGCATGTTGTAACTCATAAAATACTCTAGCAGTATCTAGATGAGAGAAGTCGTGTTTTGGAGAACAGGATTTAGAGATAAATAATCTTGATACTTTTTCATGCAATCAGACACAATTTGAAGGTAGATGTAAAGTATCATATATGTGAAAATGTTCAGTGAAAAATATAGCTGAGACAAGCTTTGCAGAAAAAGGCTTGCAGATTGAAATGGAATAGAATAGAAAGAAGCCAACACAGTGATACAGTTGCAAAAGAATGCAAATATATTCTGTGACATATTAACAGTAAAGCGATTTTTAAGAGAGAGAAAGCAATTATCCCACTCAGTGTAGATCTGGCAAGTCCAGAGCTGAGGTACTGTATTCAGTTTAAGGCACTGAATCATACAGAAACAACAGGGAAGGGCAGAAAGATAAAGTCTGGTAAGGTAACCATAGCACGACCTGCATAAAGAACAGGGTACAGGGAAAGTTGCCATGAAATCTCCATTTTTAAAAAATCTAAGAGCAAATGGAACATTTGCCAGGGGTGTTTTTATTCACTCTGTTTCACTGGAAACAGCTTATGTGATCTCCCTTCCACTTTTACCTCCTTATGATATTGCAGTTCCTTTTTATTTTTTAGAATTTGCCCCACAAATGCTCCTTAATTTAAGGTTTTAGATGACAAAATGAATGTAGGCATTTCACTCAAACCTTCAATTCATCCTACTTTTGCACCTAAGATTGCAGTTGTCTCAGCCTTTTCTCCTGCTCTTGAAATAAATCAGTGATACAACAGCTTTACATCTATGTCAGCCAAAGTGCAATTCTTATATATGCTGACATTGAACAGGCATTTCATCAGAGTAGGCCTGGGCATAGGTGAGCACTTTTTTTGGCCACATAAGCAATATGACTGATGAAAATGTATTTCATTTGCAAAGAAGAAATTTGCAAAAGGAGCAAATATCCACTTAAACTAGAAAAGAAAGTATTACAGTTTAAAGAATGCTTGAGTGTCCATGAAACTCTGAAATTGCATGGGATGGATTAACACATTCTTCTTCCCTCCATCAACCCCCAGAATGGCTGATCATCGTTGCTGCTCTCCTGGCACTGGCGTTGATCCTCGCAGTGTGCATCGCCGTTAACAGCCGGAGGAGGTAAGGTACCCTGTACTTCTTCAAACACACTGAAGTGTGATGGGGGTGATAGAAAGAAGCACTGACACAATATTGTTAGAGACCACGTGAAATAAGAAAGATATCGGGCACATGGCGAGACAGAAATATCTACAGCTTTCTTTAAAGTTAAGCAACTCTGGAGTTACACGCCCTGAACAGCACAGCTTATTGATTTATATCTCACTCCGCTATGCCTATAAAAGCAGAGGCTGCCTTTGTTTCCTTCCTCATACCCCAAGTCACCATAGAAACAGACAAACAGGGCCAGGATGAGTAATTATAGATTGCAACTGACAAGAACTGAAACGGTCTCAACGCTAAAAATTATGTCCCAGATGCTGCGAGTGGAAAACATCTCTTATGTAGAGCTGCCATGCAGCTGGGAGTGAGACCCAAGGACAGACAGTGAGCATGGGTGGGTGTGTGTGTGTGTGTTCACAGATTAGACCCTAGCAGCGTGCACTTATCCCTGTGGGGAGCAATTTTTAAAGCAGGGGCGTCATCTAGTATGCTTGAAACAGGTGGAATGTTTTCTCTTGCTTTAGCAGGATCGAAATAACAAGAGATTCGTTTGTTCTGATAAGTGCTAACCTGCTGCAGGGTTAGCTGGGCAGTGAGGTGGGAATGTTCCAAGCATTCATTTGTTTAAAAATGAGAACTACGTATTTGCTACAACATGAGTAAGTCAGCAATCTCAAGTACCTACACAAAGCAATTGGTCCTTCTCAGTGGATTGCAAATTGCTTCATCATAGTGTTTTTGGTGTAGTGAGGTTTTTTTTAAAATTTTTTTTTTTATTTTTTTTTTAATGTTTAATGGTTGTTGTCTTAATTAAAACTGATGTTATCTTAAAACAAAACAAAACCAAACAAATTGCCCAAGGTTCAGTGCAGGGCAGTTTACTTGTTTATTTATGTCTTTATTATTCCTTGTGTTGCAAAGAAGACTGCCTGTGTATGGTGTCTGTTGCCAAAAGAATTAGAATCTCCATGCAGAGTCCCACATTTAGGCACTCACTGTCATTTCAGGAAAGAAAAAGAAGTCACACTTTTAAAAGCCTGTGTTCCTTCTGCATTTCATGGTTGCAGAGCAGGAATGATTCCCAAGTGTGTATCCAACATTTACACAGCAAACTGAACTGCTTTGAATAAAATAACCCTCAGCTATCAGTCAGTAAGCATGAATAACATTGATACTTAACTGCCAGATTAGTCATTCAGACAAAACCTGCTTCACTGAAAAGAGAACACTTTTACAGTACAAATTTAAAACTTGGTGTCCGTCTTAAGAGAGCTGTGCTGTCTACATTCAGTGAACACTCAGCTGTTGAATCTTGATCCCGAGTCTGGATTTGGAACTATCCTGTCTGTATAGTGGGATATATAAATAGTACATAAATATGGATACACCCAAATCAGAAAACCATCTCCATCTTCCAACAGTGCATCTTAGTCCCCTCTCTAGGAACAACAGATACTGGGTAGCCTGATGTAATGAGCTGCAATCCTACCCACGGCAGAGAGGTTGGAACCGGATGGTCTTTAAGGTCCCTTTCAATCCAACCATTTTATGATTCTGTGACACTAAGTGGACCAGTGTGTTCCTGTAAAGTTTATGCACATAAATGCTGCATTTTTTCAAAAATAATATATGCAACATGGAGAAACCGTGCACTTTGCTTTGCATAGGTTTGCGCTAGCAGACACAAGTTTCATTTCCAGAAACATTTTCCTAAATACTTACTTGAATGTTTCGTATTATTTATATATATAGTATATATAAATATTTACTTGAGTTTTTGTATTTCCATTACTCTCCATTTATGGTACTTATATTCTTTTTATTTTGATCTAGATGTGGGCAGAAGAAAAAGCTAGTCATTAATAATGGCAAAGGTGCCGTGGAGGACAGGAAGACAAGGGAGTTAAATGGAGACGCCAGCAAATCTCAAGAAATGGTGCACCTGGTTCACAAAGAACAGTCAAATGACCAAACAGGAGCATGTGACGAATTCCTTACCATTGATGAAACACAAAATCATGAAGTTGACATGAAGAGCGGAGTGTAGCGGTACAAAGTCACCAAATAGATCAGTGCTGGGGAAAAGTCAAAATCACACGGACCTTGGGCAGGAATTCTCAGATGCACTGTGCTACTGATGTCTTTTGAACACAATTAAGCTTATTTTTTTTTCTTTATTTTTAATTATTTTAACATGATGTCTGAGTTACAAAATTGACATTTGCTTTCTGAAATGAGCCCCAGGTGTTGCAGTCAGTTCCCAATTCCTACACAGAGGGTACTTACTGTGTCCTGGGCACGTGGCATGTCATTGTTCCCCAGATGCAGTGCCTTCGCTGTGCGGAGTTACAGAAGCATCCAGTTGCTCCATCTTACAGGCATTTAAGGTACTAAACTTATCGTGGTACAACAGTAAGTGAGTAACAGATGTCAAGAGCCAAAATAAAAAGGGCTTAAAACAGAAGTGCCTCCTATGCAATGCCTAACCCAGCAGAATTCACCAGCAATGCCTTCCAGCCAGGAAGAGTGGTAGGTGCACTCAAAGTCTGCCAGTAAAAGCAAAAAGTGACATTTTGTAATGATTGATGACTTGGTCTGTAACAAGAGAAACCCAGAAGGACAAAGTTTATTTATCTCTATTTTAAAATGTCTGTGGACATACAGCAAGTTTTTTTTGGGAGGGGGAACAAAGGGAGGAAAACATGAGCTGATACATAATAAACTTCTTTGTTATCTTAACAATCTGTACATATATCCTTGATTTTCTGAGGTGTCTGTTGCTTTTCCCCCTCCCTCCTTCACAGATTACAGTTCATGTATGTTTTTTAAGGAGTCAGTTAGTAAGCTAATAAAGCAGTATGACCCCAGCTCTATTGTGCAAGCACAAATCAAGCAAATGGAAGTCATCAGAAATGATGGCAGCATTTTTGTTCCTGAAGAATAGGTCTTTCTCTCTCCCTGCTCCATTTTAATAGGAGATGCAGTTTCTCCCATAACTGTTGTATTGCACCAGTTTGCCAATATTTTGAAAAGTTACTTTTGTATGATCTTGCTCACTTCTGATTTATTTCATCCACTTTTTCTTCTTCTAGTCAAAAATGCCAAAGGAAAAACTGTTTTTTTATTGATAACAGAAGTTGAAATTTTACAGAAAAGATCAATGAAATTGTAAGGAAACTCTCCCAGTAATGTAATACAGTAAAATAGCTGCATCTGCATTGTCATTAACTTTTGTTTTGTCCTTCTATGTCTGTTATGTGAAGTATTTGTATTAAGCAATGATGCTGTGCATTATATTGATATGAACTGCCAGAAAGAAAATTATTTACTACCAGTGATCTGTGCTATTTTTAAGAAAGCATATTGGAGTGGAGAGTACCTTCTAATTGGGCTGCCTCAGAAAAATGCAAGTAAAAAGACCGGAGATCACTGCAAGCAGTGAGGTCTGTGTTGGCTGGGATGGGGAAAGTTTGGTAAGAGATGTTCAGAGGTATCTGCTCCCTGACCACAGCACCTGCACTGGAAAATGTTCTGCTAACACAGGTTACTTTATGCTCTCCATCTGATGCAGTGCAGAGGATGGGCTTTCAGCTGGCCACATGCTAACATAGGCTAGCATTGATCTTTACTGGGACACCAAGCACAACAAAAATTGTGATCATGGTTCTCAGTTTAGAGCCCTTCAGCAGCTTCCCAAGCATTCCATTGAGTTGCTCAGAGCCCAGGTATCTGCAGGCAGACCTCCTCAGGGAAAATGTGCACCTGGGCAAAAGGTCCCAAGATGAGGTGTGATTTCAGTGTGCGCATAGGATGCTTTCTGACTCTGTATGTCTCATCTATGAGCAGTCCAGGAGTGCTCAAACAAGGTGAAGTCAATAAGGACAAGGTGACATACACTGTCAAGTACATGGGGCCCGTTGTTAAACCTCTCAGCCAACCATAAGCACATATTTCAACACTGAGCTGTGTTGTGTCTGTTGACAGTCTGCATCGGTTTTTGTTTAATTTCCATACGGCCAGATTTTCTATTTCTCATTATAAATCAGAACAATCTATTGAAGGCTGTGTTTAAACTGGTGTTACATATGTATTTCTCTAGGTGTGGAGATCCAGAATAAGAATTTTGCCTCTTCTTAAATCTTAATTTATTATAAGCCTCAGTCAAAAGGAGATAAGTCTTAATGGGTGAATGTTCTTAAAAAATAAAAATAAAAAGGGCCAGGTCATGTTATTCATCTTCTATGAGAAGATGGAGAAATCCACCAAATCTTTCTAATTTATCTAATGCTCAGTACCTATAGAAGTATGGACAGTACTTGTTGGCTTCTTGTTATATTTGTTATATGGAGATGCTCAATTTCTCTTTAAAAAGGCAGTGCCATTATTTTATATATGCTGATTCTTTTTAGGTTATGTTGTGCAAATAATGCGTAATTAAGTTTCATTGTAGTTTCAAAACTAGATGGCCATTTCATACATGTAATATAGTGCATATTTTTATTAATCTTGGTTTTATTATTTCAGGGGTTGTTTGTTGCGTGTATGTATTTTTTTTATATAGAGCACTAGATATATTTGCATATTTATTTAATAGATTAATCAATGTTAAAGAACATATCATCTCTAAATTGTAATTTAAAAAGTATTACCAAAAAATACCACATGGAACTGTAAAATAAGCTTCCAAAAATAAAATTGGTTCCATGTTGAGGGTAAGTGAGGTCAATGTGGCTAGTGGGAGAGGAGAAGCATTTGGCAGTGTGGTCATACAGAGCCACGGGCAGATCTCCTGCTTGCAGAACTGGCTGTAGGCTGTGGGACCTCTCGTGCTCCACCAGCTTCCAGTGGGCCCCCATCTCCATGGGGTTAGCAACAAGCTCAGTTCCCTAGGAGCACAAATCTTGGTCCAAGTTAAGGTCAACGCAGTAAGGTAGAAATAACATTTAAAGCAGGAAATATATTTAAAAGAGAGGTGATTGATATTTTTACAAGAATGTAATATTTTCATTGAACAATCCTGGGTGATGGTTTCACCTGTATTTTCTTGAAGATTCTGAAAGGAATGTTTGATTAAAGCAGAGAAAGGATGTACAGCCTTCGTCTCTATCTGTGTGGATGTTTTAAAGCCTTCTCAAAACATCAGTTCCCAAGTGATATTTCTGTACAGCATTCTTTCCTTCATGTGATGTCTCCTGCACGTCCTTAGCCAAAAAACACGACTGCCAACTACCAGTGCACTGAGTGTATGTTGGATGGAATGTTATCAGAGAAAATTTCCAGGTGTCTCATAGACTCTGACAAAGTCACACAGAGGCAGAGGTTTGTCCATCACCCTGGTTGGGGTTTCTCCTCGTTGTTCTTTCTATAGATGAAGGGGAGCAATAAAATCCTCTGAGAACACTGTTCTGCCTCTGCTTACACAACACCAGCCGTTTGTTTTATGCTACATTAGGTTGTTAGCCAGCAATTATTTCGTGGCCTTATTAAACAGTTCAAGGCTCAGACATCTCTGGTTGCAAGAGATTTGATTTGTTAAAGAGCATGTGGTTACCTTTGAGTAACCACATGTACTGATGTGTTTTCCTCTGCAGAGGTGAAAGAAACAGAGACGGGAGCAGAAATGCTGACGTGGGCAGATTCCTGGGTTGTAGCTCCAGATTTGTGGGTATAGGGGACAAAGCTCTCATCTCTTTTTCGGGGCAAGAACCATGAAACAGTGGGAACTTTGGGGGTGGGAAAGCCAGAGGTTTTGGTGAAGGAAGAGTACAGTCACTGGAAGATGAAATGGAGATTGAGCAAAATTTCTTTGCCACCTACTGGGAAAGTCCCCCAGTATCCCCAGAACTTTGGCATTTGAATGATTTCATGTTTCAGATAAGGAAAAGAGTATCAGCCTGTTCCTGTGAACTCCCCCACCTCCAGGTCACCTTCTGCATTCACCACCTGATTTGCAAATGGCTTTTGACCAGTTTTCCCCTGGTAGATTACTTCTCACCATTACTCATCTGTGTCTGTGCGCGCTCACCAATGCCCTGCTGAAAGCACCCAGCTCTGACTGTGGGAAACGAGAGGCAAAGCTCAGGCTACACGAAGGTGACTAACAGCACCTCGTCTTCTCTCTGCCCATCTCTCCCATCTGGAGCTGGGTGTGCTACAAGATTTCTAGTCGACTTCTGTCTTCACAGATCAGTTGTGCTGCAGCATGGTTTTTTGAAAAGCTGAAGATGCCCTGACCTCAAGGGAGCTGTTTTTGTTTTGGTGCAGTGGAAGAAGAAAAAGCAGTGAAAGCTTTATACGTGCTTTAAACACAGCTTTCTCTGAGATTTGCCTGAATGGATCCAACAGAAAGGTTCTGTCTAAGCTACAGCTTCAAGGCTTTGCACGCTTCTTATTAAATCTTTGTACTCTATAGGCAAAAGGGGTCAGGATGAACAAGTGGAGCGTTGAAACCCAAGCTCACACATTCTTTGCAGTGTATTGAACTTTGATGTCAATATCGTTAGTTTTGTGTTTTCTTTCAGAAGAAAGACATGAAGATGATGATGCTATGGATCAAAACAGGTGCACAAAGGCTGTCAAATGAGCAATATTTTTTGTTTCAGAAATAGACATAGTTTAGTTTTAATATATCTGATTTAGTTTTAATATATCTGATTGATAGATTACATTTTTTTGGGGGGGGCGAAGGGGTGGAGAAGATGCCTAATATATAATACAACTATCTATTTGTACTGTGATATTATTAAAAGTAAATTATTTCCTGTTACCAAAAAAAAAAAAAGCCTGGAAATTTACAAAAAAAAATAGGACTGGTCAAGTCAAACAGGATCCAACATGACTTTAAGTGTATCCGTCAGAAAACTAAAACATTTTTTTTACACTATGAGTAAAAATTCTCCCTCTGTAGCACCACTGAACAGACTGCAGCTCAACAGCAGCTCCATTCTGGTGCTGGATTGAGTCAGGTGGCTGCATTGCAATGCCAAGGACACGGCAGAAGTTGGGAGCACGTAGGCAGCACTGGGAAGCCAGCATACGGCTCAGAGACAGTGGTTGTTCTACTCACCAAAAGGATCGGGCTGCCAAGTTAATCCTGACATCCTTCAAACTCTGAGAAAGAAAGAAGAGAGGAAGAAACAAGAAGGCACTTTCAACCAGAGACTGTAAGTTTGCACCTTGTATCTGAAAGCCTTAGGCTACTGTGCTAGGATGGTGTTTAACCTAAATGTCCACCTTGCAGTGGTTTGGTTACAGCAGAGTTTTAGCCTGAAATCTGAATTTACTTTGCAGTCATGGGTCTATATCTGCGTTCTGGCACCACGTTCTCAAAAGCCTATTCTTTTTCTTGGCTTAATCCAAAAAAAGCTTAGATAATTTTCATCAACCACATTTTCTTTGGGTGTATAAGACTCCATGCTTTCATTTTACGTGGAACAAGCTAGATATGTTTTGCCCAGAGATCAGATCTAAGTTCTGAGTTTATACTCACCATTTTTTATCAGCCTGTCCTTGTTAATAAGAAACATCTGTCTGGGGGCTGCTGATTGCTATCAGCATGCTCTCTGGAGCCAGCACAGACACAGCTGCCAGCAGACTGCAGCTTGAGCCTATACGATGAGCTGAGCCTTCCAAAGCCATGCCCAGTGCCCACAGATCAGGATCTCAGCTGGTTGCCCCACAGCTCCTTCACTCCTGCAAAGTCAGCCTTGCAATTATCACCACCATTTGGCATATTTTGCTTTGCAGCAGTGGGCTGTCAGATTCACCAATGGGAACAGCTTTATGGTGGAACTTCCCTGCACTTCTTTTGTGGTTTGTTCTCTAGTTATTTTTTATTTCACTTTTCAAGAGAAAGTCTGAAATACGCTCTAGGTGAGGATGCTTTTTTGTTCAGGTAGTGACTCAAAACCAGTGTTCCTTTGTTCACAAAGGGTGAAGGTCCCCATGCAGAGGCAGGCACAGAGCCTACACGCTGGTTACATGCCCTTCACGTGGTAGAAGCAGAGCTCAGGCACAGCTCAGAGGGTTGGCTTTGTGCTGCTTTTCTGCAAAGGTGAGGGCTTTGCTCACTGAGCCTTTTTGGAGCATTCTCCACACACACATTCAAAAATTGTTTGTAATGGTAAGCTGAAAGTTTGTTTAGAGCTGGTGATTCAGGTAATCCTGGCAATGTGTGTGAAACACAGTGAATCTGTGGGTGAATTTCTTCAGCTCTCTCAGTTTGGAGCCAATCCTCCTCCTTCTGGGACACCTCCACAGCAGTACCTCTCACCTGCTGCCTGTGGGCTGTGGGAGCATGAGGCAGGAAGACCCCAGCACCATGTGGATTAGTCTCACAAATGAGAATGGAGGATGCACTCTGTTCAGTTTAACCATGGATAGGCAGCTTTGCAGCTCTGTGAAGGGCAGGCCCTAGGATGCTTTCTTAGACACCTGAAGCTGGGGGTCTGGTTCCTCCGCTGCCCCTCCCCGTGGCTTTCAGTTGCCAGCTTTGCTATCTGTCACTGGTGATGTGCTTTGCTTATCACTGCAGAAACTTTCTGCCATGCCAACATCTCTGTGGCTGCACAGCCCGATACCGAGTGCAATCTCACTTCCTTCCTGCTTCCCTTGTGGCTGCACACTGCTGTGCGGCGAGGTCCGGTGCCAGCAGGCCCCACACGGCTGCCCTCGCTTCCCCTCAGCACAGCAACCCCAAACCTGACTTGTCCTCTCCAGCCCTGTGCTTGGTGCAGAGGTGCCCAGCAGCCTGTCTAGAGGTTATTTTTAATGCTCTTCCCCTCCTTAGGCATGGCACGTTGGGGATACCTGTTTCTTTCACAACCTTGTCTTGTTTACAGGCACCAGTACAACAGAGGAGGCTGTTTGAGTTCTAGCAGTCCTCAAATCTCATCTCTTCTGCTCTCAAGTTGCAAGTAACAGGGAATAGCGAGTGCTAAAGAGACTGGAGTCATAATGGCAGCAGTGTATGTGAACAGGGCCAGGCCCGGATGTGGTAACATCCTTCCTCTGGCAGTGCGTGCCTCAGACACGCGGAGGTGTGAAGCAGGTTTTTAAAGCAACTGCAGCCAACTATCGCATCCTCCTACTCTCCTAACATTTCTTCTTCCTCCTCCATCCTTCATTGCCAAGGCTGTTCTAGACTTCACTGCAGTAAGCAGATGCTGGACTTCATGGCAAATCAGCTCAGCTGCAGCCGGTTCTCGGGGACATTTGGGGTATACAGCTCAGTGGGTGGATTCCTGGCGCAATGGCAAACCCAAATCCACCTTCTGCCCTGCCTGCATCTCTTTGCTTCTCTCATCCATCCATCTGCTTATCTAAACTCCTACCCAAATCATGCGAGAATTCAGCCCTGGCTGAGAGCAAAACTCACAGATATAAGGCAGGAAAATTAGGAATCAACATTTATTGATGATATATACAGAAGAGGTACAACACTTAGTGAAATATTATATTCGCGACTATTTCCAGTATAGAAAGAATGTCCAGTTTGTTTTATACATGAAAGTTACAGAAATCAGTTCACACCGTAAGAAAGCATTAAAACCAAATGACTACAGATAACTGTAAAGGTCTGAACTACAAAAATAGAATTAGTCTACAAAGCATTCCAGCTACAATATACAAGAACAGAGCCCGGAGTTGGGAGAAATTTTATCATCTGCATTCATTAGTTAATAAAGTGTGCTATAGTTACTGTACAGTATGTTTCAAAATCTGGGGAACTTCTTGAGAGAAACAAAAAGAACCAATCCCATTCCTATTGCTTTTTATTCCTTTCAGGTGAAATATATGAAAATATTCCATCTCGTGACTCTCCTCCACTTTTAAGAGGAGGCAAAGGGTATCAGCAGCAGGAGCAGACAGTGTGCGGTCCTGTACGTTGTGATTCACACTGAAACACCGTAGGAGGACTCACCAAGGATACTTCCTGTGCTTTGGGACTTGATTTTGATCACTTTCCACTTAATGGGGCAAGAACATATTTATGAGAACCAGACTCAGGTACCTTGGGCATGAACCAGCTTTTGTTTGCTTTCCCACCCAAACTCTTTCAGAACCACCTTCAGCTTCCGCCCCAGAAAAGTCACTTTCTTACAGATCTCAATCATAGCTCTTAGTTCTGAAGAATTTTGCCACTGAATACACAGTTCATGTCTACTGTAGGATCAGACCTACTTCTTGTAAAAAACAGTCCACTGGACTTCAACCACAGTGGTTCAAGAAGCACTTAGCTCTGCACTTATTTCCAGCAGTATTTTCTAGCATATTTTCCTATCAATATCCTTTTCAAACAATGTCAAAAGCAGTGGATCCCTGCCCATGAGTCACATACTGCACAAACAGCAGAGAGGGCACCTAGCAGGAAAAATTGATTTTCCCCTTGCTCATTGTGCTAATTTAAACAGTGACTTACTGAACTTCTGGTGCTAGAGTCCCAACATGTCAAGCAAACAAGAAGGAACAAAAAAACGAATCACTCCATGTGTGCATTAGTTCTTAGTGTCCTAACAAGTGCACTCATGAGCCAGCACATTGATGCTGGCATCACTTTCTCTCACTACCAGGGAAACACACACATGCAGGTACTGACACATACCATGCCAGTCAGAGAGCTGAAAACTAGAACAACATATTTACAATAAGTTGGCTGCATACGTTATTCTGAATGTTATCAGAACAGAATAGTCCATAATCAACTGATAAAGCAGCTACTAAGCTATGAAACCGACTCAGTTAAATGGCCAGAAGGAAAACGAAGCCAGACAAAAGAACAAAACCCAAAAGTAGAACAGAATTTTGAAAGTCAGCCTAATTTCCTACTATGGCTCAGTACACAATGACCAATTAAATTAAATTAATGCACCACTACCCATACTGTACACACCATTTCACTGAAATTACACATTGATAGCTACATTATCTACACTAAGTGCAGAGAGGCACTGGACATCATGCTTCAACAAAATGTCAGAACTGGTAACAATAAGGTTTTACAGCTATTTGAACTATTCTACCTGCAGTTCTTATTAATACCTGGTACAAGTGATCTAAAGTACAAGAAAGATTATAATACAAGGGTACATCAACACATCTTCCCACATGTCTATCTACTAGAAATTTACTCTCCAAAACCTCAGCAGAATAACACGGCCCCACAGAGTTCTGAGTAAGTGGAGAGATAGCAAGTATCAGTTACACTGGGACAGTAGTATTTGCTTTTCAATGTTTTGCTTTGAATCAAGGAGCTAGCTGGCCATAAAGAAAACTACACGTGATACAATTGTTATTAATACTTATATATATATATATATGTATGTTTTAATTCCACTCCAATTTGTTCTGTAAATAAAAATAATTGTAGCCACGGCCTTAAACGCCAACAGGAATTTGTCTAACGGGAACAGAGAGCAGTAAAAGAGGAGAAATTTCCACTTGTCCTAGTCAAAAAATATAGTGTCTGACCTCTTTAAAGACATAAGAAAGCAGGAGGTATTTCTATGGATGCTACCCAATTGCATTGGTCCCATGGTGGTCTTGTTGGTCCCCTTTCAAGAAGGCAAAGATAGGTGGCCAAGTCATGAAGTCTTTCTGCAGGCTGAACTCATGTACATTGCACTGTCGCACGATGGACTGGGTACCTATTTTTTGCCTACCCAGATGTACAATTTTCTTTAATCAGTAGTATGAGTCACTCAGTTATACATGATCAGGTCCTAAGAAAAATCTGCAGGATTTGGCAAAGGTAACACCAGGAGAAATGACAAAAATGAGGGGCGATTGCCCAAGACAGTCAATCTAAAAGATTGTTCAGGTTATTATAACACTGTTCCATAATGAACTGCAGCATTTGAGGACATCTTGAAATTCCTATTTGCTTCTTGCATTTTGTGCTTTGTTTATAATTCATCACTAAGCATATCACAGAAATATTTCATTGATCCTAAATGTTATGAGAAAACTGGTTTTGTTCTAAGATCAGCTTTAAAGGACTACCTTCCTATCTATCATACAAGGTCATATAGAAAATATAAGAAAATATCAGAGTCTGTAAATTACAGATACTAGGTAATTTAGTTCAATCTACACTGTAGTTTCCAGAGAACAAGTACAAACCCCTAAAGCCTATATTAATAACTGAATCAGTACTGAGTATAGTGTATTTAACAATATAAATACATATGCAGCTTTTTCTCATGCATTCTAGAAGCTACAGTTCACACCGGATCATAGGAAATGGGCTATATTTAACAAAGGGGCAGGATATGTTGGGTGGGAATGTATGCAATTGTCTTTAAGAAGGAAGGACAACCTGTAGTACACAAGGACTCACAAGCCCATGCATAACACCAAAATGGACGTGCCACAATCTACAATAGTGACCGCAAAATCAATTTGTAAACACAGTTTGCACACAGTCTTTTAAAAACTGTAGAAAAGAAATAGAAAAGAAAGATAGAAAAATCCCTGCACGCTACCCTACTTATGTACATAACGATATACAGGTACCAGACAATCCAGGTTGTGCGATGCTGTCTATGACAGTTTCCCTTCATGTAGTGGTGTATGCCACAAAGTGTCATTAAAAACAATTGCAGGGCTCCTGAATTTTGAACAATCATACTAGACGGATTGGATGCTGCAGCATCCAGCAGCATTGGCTCCGTAGCAAAACACCGATAGAGCTGAAAGGGGATCAAGGTTTGGGCGAAGCAAGAAATCTCACAAGTCTTCCTGATTCTCCCAATCCGGTGTTAGTTTGTTGGCTGTTTCCATCTTGGGCTAGTAGAGACCTACTCAGTGACTCAGTCTTATGCTCTAGGATTTTTTCATGTTCAGAGTATGGGTTTTCTGTAAGAACTCTAGCTGCAAAAGCACAACCATGTTACCCATCAGCATTTGTACTGATTCAGTAATGGGAAGCCACCAAGCCTCCCCCAGCCAAGGGGAGATATTGCTGGGATGGTGGGCACAGCCAAGGGAGAGCACAGAGCCCTGTGCCAGGAAGCCCATTCATAAGAGAAAGGGAATCATCAGCACCTGGGCTGTTCAGCTATGAGCAGTTCAGCTCATTCATAGCAGCAGACTTCAATTTAATATCAGATATAATTAGAAGGAAAAAATGAGGGAGGCACTCCTTGTACAGCATAAAGCAGTGAGTCCTGCCATAGGCATGCAGAACTGGAGCCTGTGCTTTTCTGAGGCTTACTGAAAGCTGTCTGTGGGGAGGTAAGATCAATGACTTTCAAAGGAAAATGGACTTAATACAGCGTTATAGGTAAATTTTGAACTAGCACATGTCACTTAAAAATAAGGTGGTAAAGATGAACTTTCCTTTTGACACTTCCGCACTGTAATTCCTTTCCTCCCCAGTACTCTATGCCATCCTCTATTTCCAGTTATTCAGCCAATAGAAATTGGGTAAATATTTTTCCCTCAAAATCATCAATATGATTGGAGAAAAGAAAATCACTCTTCATTCAGAGAGTGTTTTCTAGCAGGAGCAGGACTGCCCACACAGTCCTATGCAGGGAAGAAAGCACAACAACAGCCAAGGTGAGCTACACCAGTACTATGATTAATATGAAAAATATCTTAATGGGGTCCTTACAAGTCACAGTAATAAAATTGAGGGTAATCTCTGGCTCATAACAGACTAATATTACAGTACATTTTTATAAAGTGCCCTTATTTAGCCTTCTGTAAATTAATCCAAATGCAGCAATAAGAATAGACTAATGGAGCTACTGAAATGAGAAACAGTTACACCTTATGTCTCCACAAAAGGATTTCTCTGAGCCTGGTACTAAAGCTCAGAGCCTTTTGAAACTTATTTACAGAAGTGAATCTCAGAGGTAAGATTTAATACTGCCTGTGTTTGGGGGGATTTGTGCGATCGCTGCTGTGTTGCTACAACAAGGCTGCAACAACACAAGAGAAGGCGAGGAAACAAAGACAACCCAGACAGTTGCCAGAACAAATTTGTTCAAACACTGCTGCTGCGGTTTCTCCTATGAACAGTCGGTTCTTTTGTGTATCAGCTACCAGAAATGTAATGGCACTGGCAGTGCTGGAAAACAAATCAGAAATCCGTACTAGTTTTACTTCCACGTGCCTTTTAAAGTAGCACGTGGAATTCCATGTGCTTTGAGAAAGAAATGAAAATTAGCAGTATCTCGAGGAAAGAACAGAAAAAAACCCACGTTAATGACAGTAATCCTTATTTGTGTGCTGAGTTTTAAACTCAATGCTGGATTTGTAGGATAATTAGGAAAAAAACAAGCATCTTAACAAAAACTTTGAGAACCGAGAATCACCTTCATCTTAAGCAGCAGACAAAGACTGTTGCCTCTGATGGGATTGTGAAATCCCTTAGTACTTAGCAGAGACAGGAAGAGACTTGACCTTTCCTGGAAGCCCGTGATTCCCCTGGATTTCAGTGGAACTTTCATGCAGCCAGAACATTGCCGGCACAGGTTTTACTACAGCAAGCATAGCTTTTCAAAGACGTAATGAGTTTCTCACTGATTCAAATGGAAGAAGCACACTTCACATCATGGCTCACATGGCTTGTGCCCTACCTATCTAAAGCACATGTGTAAGAGCCACATGTGTTTCTCACAGTGCTGGTGCAGCCTTTGTTTTCTAAGGGAAGAAATGAAGAAAAAAAACTGCAGGAAAGAGTTCCATTTTTTTTTTAGCTTTAACGTGTGGTGTGCTTTAGTTTCAGTGAATGGGTATCAAGAGAATGCTGACCTAGCTTCAGCAGCGAATGCACAAAATAAGTGTGTAATTAAGCATGCAATTAACTGACTCTTCACCTGGTTTAGACTTCTCCATGTGCCAGTGCACTGTCAGCAATGCAGAGGGCAAAAGGTATCGGCTGCACTGACAGCAAGGAGCTGACAGAGAAGCACGCAGGGTGAGCATTGGAAAGAAACGTTAATTTCTCCAGGAGCTGCATGGAACGCTAATCACTTTCTACTGTGTTCTTCTTTTAACATTGCCACCCCAGCCCTGGAAACAAACACAAAATGTTTGCCACATGCAAATGCATTCATCAACACCTTCTAGTGAAACTAAAAAGAGAATGGTCAGTGGTCAGCCCTGCCTGCTGAAATGTGAACTTGCATTAGCTGAAGTGGCCAGTCCCTGGGTTAGTTTCTGTTTATTTAGTTAAGTAGCAACCCAGCCTCATGTGGAATGAGCAAATCGAGAAATGCAAGCCAAGAGTGAGTTACATTTTCCCAGCAAAATGGAAAGCTTTTGATGGTTAAATACAGTGCTGTGCTGGAGTAACACTATATTAAATATTCAGCCAGGGTAAAAGCAGAGAGGTTTACCAAAAACAACATTTCTCTTTCTCCCACATCCACATTTAAGTGGAGAAATGCGATTGCAATTATTTCTTGAAACATCCCTGAGTTACTGTATCTATAGAATCACTATTTTAAAATCACAGCCTGCTATTCCAGTCCCGTCAAAAGGCCCACATTTATTTTCCCCTGTGTGGGTGGAGTTTCTCTAACATCTCATTCCTTCCTCCCCTAGTCTCCATCCGAAGAACCACTCTTCAAAAGACAGCACGTCCCAAGCGGATATGCGTAAGCACATTGTAAGTGTTTCTCAATATGCAATTTTGAGGAGCTGCCCAGTCACACATTGCTGGCATCCCTTTTCATTTGCAACCACTGAACACTTTCAAAATACAGCTAAAAGTCTACGGACTGGTTTTCCAAATTCACTCACAAGACCCGTGGTTGCTGTGGCTGCTCTTCAGGCCGGTGAGCAGGCATCCGAGCCGGGCTGCCAGGTGCTGCCCCTTGTTCACCACTGCCCTAACCAGCCACAAATACGGCGTCTTGCTCTCAGGCAGGCCCAGCGCCCCAGTGTCAGCAAGCTGCTCACAGCACAAGCCTGCGCCCTCAGAGGAGGGAAGGCTTTGGGGCACCTGCAGCCTCCCCAGGCACATCTCCGGCACTTAATCCGCAAGTAACGTTGTTTTCACCTGCAGACTAGGGCCCTAATCCCAAGATAATCTTAATACCCAGACATTCTGTTCAACACAAACAGAGCAAAGTCAGTGACCTTCTGCTTCCTACTCTTGCCGTCACAAATGCACTTTCTTAAAGTATTCGCATTGGTTCTCTTACGTATTCAGAGAAGCAACAACTGAAGGTTAGTTCTGGTTATTTTGATATCAGTGACCAAAGAAAAAAGAAGACCACCTACCTACCACTTCTCTGGATATTCTACTGTTCTGTACATCACAAATCATCCTTAAGATGATTCATAAGACCTCTAGAAAAGGCATCCACCTCTAATACATATTAGAGGCCTACAGAATTCACAGTGGTTCTATACTTGCTAGATTATTCAAGCTGACTTGCTTAGGATCATTGTGATGAATTGTGAGAACAAAATTCAAGGACAAAAAAATATTCCACACCAATGAAGCATGACAAGCGGTGCTCTGACAGTGAACTTCGACTTGCACATAATTAAGAGCGTGTGCAGCTTTTTCAGAGGTCTTTATATGAATGCAGAGGAGGAAAAGCACATTATATTTATATTCTAATAGCTTCTATAGAGCCAAATACAGTCCACAGTTAAACACACAACTTCTGCTTAGACCTACAACAGGTCTTGAGCACAGATGCTGAATTGCCCATGTCTCTAAATGTTTTAGCTCTTTTCTCTGCCATTTCTAAGCTCACCATTCCTGAGAACCCCTGAGAGTTCCCCCAGACCCTGCACAGGGCCCACTCTGTGGGTACAGCCTCACAGGGTCCACCTGGCTCAGATTTGCTATAGAACATCGTTAGTAGTAGAGAGGCATTCACCAGAGTCTCAAAATTGCAGAGTATTAACAAGCACCTTTAAAAACACAGGGCGATTATTGCGACTGCAATTTCTTTTGATAGGATGAATAAGCTATAGTATGTTAACAAAACACCATCTTTCTAATGCAGATGCCATGTACTCTTAGAAACTTTTCTGACAAGAGATTTATATGAACCATTACTCCGCAAAGGAGAGAAAGACAGAAGGATATATTCAATGCATTGGTCGAAATCCTATAGCTTATTCTTCATCAGTCCAAATCCTGGTCAAATTCTAGTAACCTTAACCAGGAATTTGGCTTACTAATAATTTCAGGATTTAGTCGTTCTCTGACATATGGCATTCTTGGAAGACACACTTCATGCCACTGATGGTTACATTCAAAACTTCCCAATTTCTTAGTGTAATATACTCAGAATTTACTTACAGAGCATTATCAAGTACCCAGTCATGACATCCTTGCTCACATTCAGTAGTATCTTATTTGAGTAGCCCCTTCCCCATGAAGACTCCCTCTGACATCAGTGAAGTAGGGTGAATAATAAGGTGCTACCTACTTTGATTAAGAATGACATAATTGAGCCCACGGTGCTCTATGTTTTGTACAATTGGCATGGATTTAGGAATGATCACCCCTGCAATAATACTGCCTTGTGTTACGTGATGCACTGCGGTCACAATAAAATGTGACCTAATAAAATGGGGGTGGCATCTGCCCTGGACAGCTGATAAAAATACATCGCATGCACATGCAAATCTAAGGTCTTAATGCCAAATATTAATTGTACTAGTCTAACAAAAGGTCCGGGATCATTTATTGACTTCCACATAGTAATCTTGCCCCTGGATCTCAGTTCTGTTTGAAGTACAACTAGGCACAAAAATTCAGTGCTTCCCATGTCAGGAGCTTATTATTATTGTAACAAATAGAAAACTTTATGGACACTTTCAAAAGCTGTTTCAGCCATACAGTGCTAACTAGATCAATTATGCCACAAGAATCACTGAATCACTAGAAGGCTTGCATGAAGTTATATTTTTCTGTAACTATTTGTGACCCTGAGTCCCTTTAGTGAGCCATACTGGCATTATGATCTTTCCATTTTGCAGCATTTACATTCTCTGCGTCTTGAATGAACAGGAAGGCAGGTGAGAACACATCACACTGCATGGAGTATTCGTCAGCTGCATTGTCCAAACAGTAACACAAGGGAGACAGATGGTTATGGATCACTGTTTGGCAGAGACACTACATTGACTATATGAGATCTTTGCTAAGTGTCAGTTAAGAAATTAAGCAGAAACTGTAGATGTTAAAAAAAAAAAGAGAGAGAGAGAAAAAAAATCTTCCTTGATCGTGATATCTTTTACCAGAAGAAAGCTTCAGGATTTATTAAAGATGGAGCTGGGAATCTCTTCCCTTAGTTTTCACGTTTCCAAGGCTCTTCTTCAACACTGATGTCTGCGGATTTGCCATTGGTTGCCAGTGTTACCTGCAAGTAATTATCATCAACAACTGACTTAAAGGCCAAGGCACTTTGACAAGAAAAGTCATTACTTTTATAAGGAAGATCATGATATTTACAGGAACTAGATACACCACATCTTATTATATATGAAAAATATATTTATTCAGAATTCACAACACTCACAAATAGTGAGATTCCTGTGAATTTTATATGCTGGCAAGAAAACACTAACAGTAGAAAAAATGTTTCCTATTTTCTTTGTTGTAGTTTTGTTTTTAATAACTGTTTCAGGTTATACTCCTATCGTCTATAAATTTTTTTTCTGGGTTATTTAAGCAACAGATTTCTTTGTCTGTTTTGATCTAGGAAGTTGTACTTTTTTAGTAGAACTCCTTCACAGAGCAAGATAGCTGACGCAAGGATACAAAAAATGTACAAGGCCAGAATAATCACAGATATGTATCTATAGAATCTCATCTACAATTACACCACCTTTAAAGAAAAGGAGCAGAAGTTACGCTGTGATAGCATTGTTCATTATATCACTACTTCTTATAGAGCAGTGAAACTTTATG
Organism: Tympanuchus pallidicinctus; assembly: GCF_026119805.1. Lineage (NCBI taxonomy): Eukaryota > Metazoa > Chordata > Aves > Galliformes > Phasianidae > Tympanuchus > Tympanuchus pallidicinctus. The sequence goes on from NW_026294747.1 coordinate 18,294,930, forward strand.
ACTACAGTCAGATCAAAAATCCATAGTAATGCTATTTTTGTCTCACAAAAATTACAGCACATCACTCTTGGCCATAAAGATCTGTGCTATATTTTGTTTATTTTATAGTATGGTAGAAGACCTACAGTGATCTACCAACTCAGTGTCCAATAGGTTGCATCCCAGAAAGAGGTACTTCAATATATACTTCAATAAAGGTAGCTCCAGACAAATGATTTTTAAAAAATGAAGAAAAAAAGATAAAATGTTGGTTTAACCTTATAAAAATGATCTAGATCTTTATAACTGCAAGAGAACCTTTCTTTTAACATCAAATGGATAGCTTAATCTTTCCTAACTTACCTTGTAAAATAACATCCTCAGCTTCAAATGAAAACTTAAAGACAGAGATGAAATTCCCCATGCTGGATAAACTGGATGCATGGAAGCATTGGGGCATGGAAACATGACAAAATGCACTGATTTTGAAATGAAGTCAAGCTTTTTCTTAGATAATGGAAGGGGAAAACATGCAAGTACAGGAATGAACAGCTTATTCAGACATTAAAATCACATCAAGTCATTCATGTGAAATGTGATAATAAAAAAATACAAAAACATCATGCAGTAACATCCACTCTACCCCCATGTAAAGGTACACTACTTATTAAAAATGTACATTGACCATGCAAAATTATAAACTAGTAGTACAATACACGGAGTATACTACAGACTGTAAATAGAAAGCACATGCTAGCAGATTAGCTTTTGAAAACTCTGACCAGAGTTGCAGTGAACTTTTCACTCCACCAGGACATTTGACAGGATGAAGAGAAGTCATTTCAGATTTAACAAACGGCTGTTTTGAATCCCCAAATCCTATACTCTTTTGCTTTTGATACTCTAACACTTAGGAGCTATAGACCACTTCAACATCCAAGTGCTTTGCAAATGTCAGGATATGTTCATAGCTTACAAACTGGACAGTAACACCACATCCTCTTGGCAGCTTGCAGACAGACAAGTGACCCACTCAAAGTCAGTCTTATGCCCTATCCAGTAAACCCTGGCTCTGTTCATGAATTTAAAAGTGCAAAGTGAAAGCCCATAAAACAATTCAAAATACTTCATAAGTTACTGGTCCCAGATTTCTACTAAAGAGCATACTTAGGATGTTATACTGCACCATGAGTCCATGTCTTTGAGGTAAAACAGTAACTCAACTGATGGGAATCAGAAGAGAAACTGAAAGAGAAAAGGAAGTACAGTAAATACTGTATCAAAGGTGATTAGTTTCTAGCTTGGCATGGATCTCTGAGAGATGGAAAGGAGTATTCAGCTCCATCAACCTGATTCAGAAATAGAATCAGAATTCAGACCTGATTCAGAAAATAGAATATTCTCCAAAATAAATAATTTTCAAAGAAATTAATCAAAAAAATCTTGAGATATTTCTTTTCAAGTAAATTCCTTCTTCTTTTGTTGTTTGTTGTATTTTGTTTGTTTGTTTTGTTTTCCCGAATTCAATATCACTTTGTCCACTAGCAATTTAGGTTTGGCCTGACGTTATCTAGAAGTAAGCATTTGAAAAAAAGGGTATTCTAAAGAATGCTTCCAGACAGGCCACAGACAGGTGAAAGGACTAGAAGAAAACTTTATCTCCAATCTACGTGATTATCTGCTAAAGGACTTATTGTAAGCATTCACAGTTAGATACTGGCTCAGTTGTGGCATCTAAAAGATGCAAGAGAATCTTCTTGGTTAAACGGCTGATGTAGGCTCACTGTGTCAAAGACAATGTAGAGGATCAGATTAGAGAAATAAATTAAAAATAATAATTTTTCAAAAGATTTTGAATTTCAAAAGAAATTAAAGCTTCTAGCTTGTTACAGTTTCTTTCTTCTCCTTTTCATTTAAAAACTCTCTTGATTCTAAACTGCCCTGTCCTAGTGGTGGGTGCTTTGTAAACTTCTAGCCATTAACCACCCCAGCTGTCTTCTCCTTCAATCGGTGGGGTTTCTCAAGCTCACGTTGCTCTGATCATGACATTATTATCACTATTAACAATCCATGTTAGTTACAGCAAGGATTAGAAAGAAAATATGATGTTTGTGTCTTAATGATCCAGGAACGATGGAAGCAAAGCGTAAGCATGCTGTATGAGTGCAGGAGCATTCAGATGCTAAAGTGCATTCAATATGTCCATCTCTGAACAGCATATCATGGAAGGCAATCAGCAAACGACAACACCTGTATTGGATTGCAGACACCCTTCATTTGAAGTTGGCAATTAAGTTCTCTGTTGCCAAAGAAAATTAGGTAAATGTCCACAGAAGGTGATGCCATATTTTCTGTGTCTTGGCATATTCCATAATACGCTGCGTCTTGCCTTTTGATATGTAAACAATGTACATGATTTTTCTCCTCAAACGACAACTTTTACGAAGAGTGCAAAAATCATCTTTTGCTCAAACTCATTCTGGGGTTCATGGAGCTTGTTGTCACAATGTTATTTGCGGAACAATTTCAAGAATACATGCAGGTTAAAAAATAAAATAAAACAAAGCATGCACTGCTATATACATGTCTCAATATCCATAAATGTGAAAGGTACCTTGCACTCATCTACTATGACTGAGTTGTGAGCTGCAAAAACACACTGGTTTGAGTTGTTTTCCCTATGATTTTTCATGTCGTCATAGATAGACTGAGTCTTGGTCATTTCAATGTCTTCGTGCTCTTTATGATGAGAATCAATGCTGTCAAGTTCTGCCTTGGAAAGGTGGTAGACGATGCCAGCACCAAAAGAATCCCCCACTACATTGACTGATGTTCTCATCCGGTCCCTATAAAAGAAGCAAAAGGAAGAGGCTGAATGGCACGAGAGGAAGAAAAAGGCCTGAAAGCCCTGTTAATGTTGCAGTTGTTGCACTTATTTCAGAAGATTTATAGCACTGTTAGAATAGAAAGATGGTAGCTTTCAAGTGAAATTGAAAAAACTTGCCTTTCCAGAGGACGTGTTCAGGCAGGAAGGATGTGCTAACTCCCATGGCCCAGCTGCTCATTCTCATGGGTTTTGGCAAAGAGTTTGCACAAGGACACAGCCAAACTGCAGAGCTGTGCTTTGCTGAGATCTCCCTGGCGCCTCCTTCTGCAGCTGAAGGTTTCAGTGTCAGGGTGCCAGACTCACATCATTGCCCTTTGTTTAATCTGAATTTATCAGGGTACGTAACACAGTCAGAGAAAAGGATTTTGGATCTGATGAAGTGTGTGATTGCTGGAATGGATTAAAAAACAGCCCCTCGCCTTATTCTTAGTGAGAAAATTGCTGGGATTAAACGCCTGAAAAGTCTTCATGAGATGGCTCAGGCCATCACAGCTCCTCTGCTGGCACCATCTTTACAGATGGTCATCTGTCAGATGGCAGCATGCCTGCCCACACTACCGTATGGCAGCACACAGTGGATGAGCCAGCCAAATACAGGTCACAGCCTACAAAATGATGAGCCTGTGGCAGCATGTCAGTAGCAAGTCCCTCACTGCACAGTGTGCCAGCGGAGGACCATGTGCTCCAATACAAAGAAGCATGTTTGTTGGCACTTTCCAGACAGGATGCCTTTCTCCTGTCTCCTATTTACAGCATGACTGTCAGCTGTGAGGTCATGGCTGTGGATCTTCTCTCATTTCAGACTTCTGCCCAAAACCTCCCAAAAAAGGGAGATGTTCTTACACAGAACTGCAGGACTGAGTGCTCCTGCTGTCTTTCCTACTGCAGATAGGATGCACTGCACGTTTTGAAATCATTTACACCTGCCACCTAGATGTGAAGAGCTAACAGTTTTGGTGTTGTATCTGAGCTGAAGCAGCTCCCCCCAGTTTTTTTTTCTTCCATCAAATAAGAAGTCTAATAATCTCCCCCAAAACAGATAAACCAACAACATCCTTCCAGTTTTGCCTCACATGAATGAAATGCTTTACAGATCTCACCCCATGCCTGTGAAAACTGTTTCAAACCTTGTCAGAGTGACAGAATAGGAAAAAATTACTTTCTAAAGAGTTACTTTTAATTAAGACCATCAAATGTACTGAACCCTCCCATACAGTGCTCCAAGAACCTCTGCCTCACTTTTATTTCTGAGCAGCATTAGATTTTGAAAGATGCCAGACAAGGGAGAGATAATATAAGCGTTGCCAAAAAATGAGAGGAGAATACACAAATATAACTGAGGCATGATTCAATTTCTGACAGGGTCATTTGAGCAGAAGTGTCAGCCCATATTCATATGTTACTAGCCAAGAGATTCTGTAATACAAACTGCACGCTCTTACAGAGCATTATTACACTAAGTGAGCTGATGTAGACCAGAAACTTTCTTACAACCAAACAAGCAAAGTCATAGCTGTCAGAAATGAACAGCAAAGTGCTTCTGACTTCCTTGGGGTCAGAGAACACCCAAGGAGAAGTAAGACTGAGTTTACTCTTTTGTTAGAAATAACCAACAAAATAATTCCAGCTTCTTGGAACTTTGAAAACAAAATTAATGTCAGAAAGTTGCAGTCTAGTCACCTGCCCAACATAACTACTTCTGTGTTCTTCATAACAGACCCTGAGAGGAATAATGGAAAGACAAAGTTCTCTCTCAAAAGCCAACTCAGCATCTGGTAAGAGTGTGTTTTGATATTGCTGCACTGTAATTCTGAAAAACCTGATAAGGATTAATGCCTAATTTCCATGAAGTGGCATAAATACGAACTGGAAGCTTGCTTATATAAATCAGAAAGAAGAAGAACTGAATTAGGCAGGCCCTCTTGTTATTAATGTAATAGCACGTATATAGTATGCTAATATGCAAAAAAAAAAAAGGTTCTCCTGCTCTCTGAAAGCTTGAAAACCTTGTATATCAATCTTACTATATTTTAGAAACATTAAAATCTTAGCACACCTGCTAATACAGAGAGTTGGTGATATGTTTAGCATTTAGGCAATTATTTCTTAGCTGTTGTAGAAAAGAGCTCCTGTGTTTTTCAGTTCAATTCATTTGATTCATAACACCTAGATATAGAGTAAGTCTGAATGTTCTGAATTTGGAACTAAGCCTTGGAGCAAAGTCAGAACTCAAAGTCAGTAACAGAGTTACTGAACAAAGGTAGATGTGTAAAATACTGGATTGGCTGCCCAAGCCCGTTTTCTCTAATTCCTCTTTCCTCACTGCAAAATATCACTGTATTTGAGGTTGTGCCATGATATTTGTTAAGCCTGTCAGTCTCACATTTGGAAAGAAGCCAGCTTTTAGCTGGAGCAAAATAAGCTTGCTTCATTGCAGCTGTTGGCATATAATTGCTGTCCTATTAAATGTCACTGCTGCGTTGTGCTTAGTTTCAAACTGAGAAAACTGTGAAGGTTGTGAAATCTTGGGAAACTTGCCTGGTGAAAGAGCTCACTTTGTATGTGTGTGTGGGAGGGGGAAAGGTTTAGCAACCTAATCTTTAGATATTGGAGAGACTTGAGAAGAAATCGATACGGAAACCTTTTGGCTCCTATTTGAAGGAAAAACTGCCAAGCTTAAAGCCAGTCAAAAGTCAGTTTTGTGTTGCACCATGACCAAATCTTGCAAAGTTGTTTTTGGTAAGACTGCAGTTTCAGATGATGGCAGTATTGTAAAATCAATTGATAGCTCCTTTCATCGGGAATACTGAAAAATTCATACAGTAGGCCATTTCTGCAAAGCTTTCCTTAACTGGAATTCAACTGCTATAAATTGAACTACTCCAAAATATTTCTACTTGTCCCAGAAAAGTGGCTTTCATAATGCCTCAAAGATTTTCTTAACTTTCTCCTCTACATTCTGTCATAAATACTGCTGTAATTTTATTTCATGATCTAAAGAAATGGAAGAAGGCAATGTTCGTAAGTAAAGAAAATATGTTTTCATGACGTTTTGTTTCAGATATCTTATATAGGGTTTGTGTGCCCAACAGACTGCTCAAAAGTTGGCGTGCCTTTCTTTACCATCTCCAACATAAGCAACATTATTTTTCATATCTCATTAGACTTCAACACAACCACTGGAAGATGTAAAACAAAGCTGTTAGCCCTCGCCAAATGCTAATTAGCACAGTATCTTCACCAGCAAACTTTGCATAACTTCACAGCAGTAGTGTCAGGACACTAGAGCTTTTCATCTCATCTTTTGTCTCCTTTCCCTTTTTCCTCTGTCTTTCACTTCTGAACCACTCTGGAGTTGCACAAGTGATTGTTAGGCCAGAAGGATCCAAAACCAAAGTTTCGTGCTGGAAGGTTCTTCTGATTGGAATTCATTTTGGAAAGATACAATAAAATATTTCTTTCTGAATTACTTACTCTCAGTCTTGCTTCCTATACTTATATTCAACACTTCTACAGCTCCGCAGCAAGGTGCTTTTATTTCTCTAAGCAGTGCTGGATAAGCCAGAAGTAATGGCACCTAAGCTGAGCCTGAAAAGCAACACGTACTGCTGGATCATAACTGCTGGTAACTAACGGCTCTGAGGTTTGCTAGTGTGGGCAGAGCTTCTCAATCCACAGGAATATTTTTAAATGACATTTCCCTAAAAAAACAAACAAACCATAGGCTTCTTTTGCACATCCTCCTACCAGCTGCAGAAACCTACCTATTTGCCCCGCTTTGAGAGCCAGTAAAAACAGATTTAAAATGAGTATGCCCCTCCCTTTGCTTCCTTCTTTCCAGCTGCAGATGTCTACAACACTTTCCTGTTTTCAATCATGACCTCAGAAATATATTAAAACCCACAGAATATCACATTTTTCTCTATGCCAGCTGCACTCTGACTACTGAACCCTGCCCTACTTTGACATTCTGAGTCATGATATCATGATATTCAGTTATACATAAAATATGTAAGTAATTTTTTCCTCTGCTTTTCCAAGTTGTGATTCTTTCATTTTTCCTTGAAACAGAATCCAGAGTTGTACACCATTCTTCACAACTCATGGTGAAAAGACAGGTAATAACAGACACACTACAGAAGAAATGTTGAAGAATTGATGAAGACCTTGAATTTTTCTCAGTAAGTAAAGATATAATGACAAGAAAATAATTTTCTGGTTTAGCTTAAAATTCTCAACACTGCTTCTGCTTCTTGCATAGTTTCAGTAGTTATCTGGGACTGAAAGTTACTGCAAATGAGCAGCTGAGACTGCAAGCATAGGAGGAAATGCACAAGTGGTATAGAACACTTACATCTCCTGGAACAATAGAAAAATACGTCTTTACTACGTACAAGTATATCAGGGGAGAGATGGCTGTTGATCAAAATATGCTGTGCTGCTATCTGTGAGGCATTATTAAGAAGACAAAAATGCATGATCCTTGGGCTCATACAAGAACATCCTTTGCTCATAAAAATGGACCTTATTAGCTCTGTAACAATTTCTATCCCCTGAGAAGCTGCTTTCAGTGCTTCCTTCCTTATCAAATGGTTCGTGCCTGTTTTCTCTTTTGCTTCATCTGGCAGGAGATTCTTGGAGTTGTCTAGGATCAATAGCTGAAAAGCACTGCAGACAAGCAAGCATTCCCTTCATTCTTCTTCTGCATTGAGCAGAGAAGTCAGCACAACTTACAATAGCCAGTCAACAGCAACAAGCAAACTGATGTCCTGGGTAGGAAGACCCACTGCAGTCAGGATGAGAAGCATAGTGACGAGTCCAGCACTAGGAATACTGGCAGCTCCAACACTTGCAAGAGTGGCAGTCAAACTGCAAAAACAAAAATCAAATGAAAATAGCAGGAAGAGCAATATGAACTTTTGTTGCTTAATCATGTGATCAGTAGGAACGTATTATTCTTAGATGGTTCATTCATATTTATTCATGGTACCTAAAGAGTGAAGCTGACACTGTTCAGGTCTGAACTAATCTATGAGGATGTCAGCCTGACCTAGACCTGCCAGACGGCTGGGTTTGACCCGGACAGTCCAGGTCACAGTGTGTTTATCAGATGTCTGAGTTAGAGTGCAACTTGGCCTTCCAAACCTGCAGACAGATTCCAGCAGGCAGGGGATGCTTCACACTGCCATCAGGCTCTGCATGTGGTGTCATCTTCTTGGGCACAGCGATCCTGAGTTGGTGAGAGAGCATTTCCAAGCTCTGCCAAGCAGAGGCTCTTTGCTGGCCTTTTCATAACAGTATGCACAGGGTTGCATGGGAAAGAAGCTGACACTGTTCAGGTCTGAACAGTCTGGCTTAACCACCATATCTGAGATCACCCTCTCCCAGAGATGATATAATCTGCACGATCAACATGAAGTAACTGTGACTAGGCAAAGACTAATAAGGTCATTGTGAATTTACATCCAGGTTATCTGAATATCCCCAGTATCACATCCTGGGTTTGGCAGGAAAAAGCTAGTAACTTCCCATTCATTAGTATCGGCAGCTGAAAGGATAGGGGTCATATAGGATAGGCTCTTGCAACACTGGAGCAGAAATGTTCTGTTATGTGAAGAGAACAGTTTTCCCACATAGTCCAAAACTGCCTACTGCTTAATCAAATGTGAGTCATAGCTGACGACCACAGCCTTAACTTGGTGTGAGCAGACAGAGCTAGAGCCAGTTCCTCAGAGGAGGGAGGAGGCATAACTCAGATTTGGGCTTAGCTGGCTTTAATTGCCCTGATTGTAATTTGGTTTTTAGAAGTGGCATCTCTGAAATTACTGTTCTCATTTATCAGGCTAGACCTGAATATATCACTTGTCTTCATTAGAAGCATCACTGAATGTTTTAGAAACCTTGTTGTTACTGTTTTAGGGGCTTGGGCAGGAGCTAAAGAAATGGAAAAACTGCTGCTAATACAGCTGGGTAAGGAACACAGAATTATATATCCTTACACAGAAACTTCTTAAGTGTTAAAAGGGCTTAATAAAAGAAAGGTGGGTGGGTGAAAACTACAGGAAGAAGCCATATTTGGCAGCCTTCATTTGTGGTTTACATTTTAACTACTCAAAATGTTACGCCTGGTGTCTTCATCAAGTTTTCCACTGTAAATTAACTAAAGCTGCAGCAGTCATAACTTTGCCTTTGTTTCTTATTAGTCACCGTATCTAATGGGCCTTAAAACTCCATTCCAGTAAAACCATCCTGAATCACTTTTACCCATTTTGAATGGGTACTTTCCTTTGTTGTTCCAGAGATGGTCCTTAATATGAAGAGCTGATATCAAAAGAATAGAGCTAGCATTCTCTGGGTTAGAGAGAAAAAGTCCGAGAGTACCTAGATTGTGCCGCAGGCAATCTCACCCTCAGGATTTTTTACATTGAGTCCATTCTTTTTTTACTGTTCACAGAAATGACCCCCTTTCCCCCCCCCCCCCCCCCCCCAACAAACAAGCAAACAAACAAAAAAACCCAAAGACATAGACATGTTTAGGAGTATTTTTCTCTTCCAATGTATATTATCACATGCGTTCTAGAAAGTTAATGCCCCATGTATCACTTGGGGCATCCCTTTATACTAAAAGGTTCTGCATTGAACAAAAAAAAATGCAGTTTTCACAGAGCATCTTCAACAAGTGTACAAACACCACTAGAATGCATTGAGGCTGCAAAAGATTAAAGATTAACATCACTGGAAAGCCAGGACCTACATACATGCCATTCTTTTGCACAGCATTACTAGAAATCTGTGGTTTTCACAGTGGATTTCACAGCCACTGAGAAGACAGACAAGTGAAAGCTTCGCCTTTTACTGTCTGTAGAAACAAATCTTGCAGTAATTTTAAACTGACCTCACAGTAACTATCTGGCCTCCATCCAGCTCAATTCCGTTCATCTGTGCTATGAAAATGGCAGCCACAGCTTCATAAAGGGCAGTTCCATCCATGTTAATAGTTGCTCCAACAGGAAGAACAAACCTTGTTACACGCTTATCAATGCCTAGGTTTTCCTCAAGACAGCGGAATGTGACAGGTAATGTTCCAGCACTGAAGGAGAGAAAGCAAATAAGTAAAGAAGACGTCATTTTAATGTAATATATATATGTGGAAACAAACTCAGAAATTTTGCTCTTTGTTTACTTTCTGCTTCTACTTTCAGCTGTGATTCCAAGTTTTGGCCATTGTTTCAATTAAATCTACATTTAGCTGGAGATGGGACTGAGGCCAAGGCATGAACTTGACTTCAGGAAAGGCAAGAGCTTGAGAGATTGTAGATGAAGCTTTCAGACTCATTCATGAATTATTTCTTGCATTTTGCTTAAAGAGGCCAGTTCCTAGTGTTTTCTGATGAACAGAATTACAAGCGTAGGGAAAAATCCTAAATGTATTTGATTACAAATTTACTTTGAAGGGAGAAGTCAGTGCTGCATTATTGAATTAAGAGAGAAAAAAAAAAAAAGTAGGCAAATGCATACAAAACACATGCAGCTCCCAGACAGTGTAAGACAGGAAAGAATATCAAACATGGTTGGAGTTTAAGAAGAGATGTGAAAGACAGCTGGAAGGGAGCACCTTGCACTGATCCGTAGTGTCTTGGCTCTGTGGGAATCATTAGGCTATTCTATTCACTTGTTCAAAATAAAACATCTTCATCTAAAAATACTCTTGAAAACAGAACATATTCCTTCCCTGTATATGCAAATATCTTTTACTTCCCTTCCCCAGCACGTCTGCATGCCTCAGGCAAAGGGCTTGCTGCAACAAGTATGAAACCCACACAGGAGCATGTTTTGTTTCCTCACTTTTCCGTATTATCTCTGAGGTCAAGTTCACCACTAAATGAAGTTGGTTGCTGCCTGAAAAGCCATTCTGAAAACAAACCTGACCTTGAGAAATGTGTTTTAATTGATGTCTCATACAGAAGCTGAAGAACATCTGCTGTGGTTTGTTTGCTTTTCTTCATCTGAGTTGGCAGAATTTCTCAAAGGCCTTCACTATCACGTACCACTGATGCTGGTGTCATTGCCCCTACAAAAATACTAGTTTGCTTATAAAGGAATAAAGACCTATCATATTTTCTCAGAAAAATACTTACAGTATATTGTTTCTAGTGCCTTGTAATTTCAGAGTATCTCCAACACTAAAATTCATCCATTACTGCAGAGATGCTATTGATTTTGCTATTGATTTTTCTAACAGATGTTTTTAATAGATGCCATCAAGCCAGATACACAGCACCAATCACTTGTGTTCTAGAGTCTTTACAAATATATACATGCATTTATGATTTATTTTAATTGATGTTGATTGAATGTTTAATATTCTCTCTTTTAAGCCAAATCAGAGGGAATTCATACTTTCTAAAAACAAAGTATTGCTCTTCCATATGTTACTGTAGAGGTTATATTTATAGCAGACGGATGAAATTATATGGTGACTCAGTAACTAATATTTGCAATTCACTTTTGAAGTCAGTTTCATCATCACTTTGCCTTTTACAGTAAAGGCACTCCCATATCTTATTAAAAGAGGAACAGAACAGAGCGTAGTTCACTAACACAGTTAAAACCCAGTACAATAACTCTTCTTCTGAAATACAAATGCCACCTTACCTTTATTTCCACAGAACAGATCACCAGCACAAAATATGTATCAGCCATAGGGTAACAGTGTCATAACATACCCTGGCTGGCTCAACAGGTAGAGACTAGATAAACATCTTCCCTCTCCAGTTCTGTCACCGTGAGCAAGGACACGTTAGCAGACCACAGAAGCAAGGTTTCTTTATTAAAATAGCACAGTAAATAGTCTCCTTCCATGGTTCCTCACCCAACCAAACCGAGAGCCTTAATAGGTCTCTGTGTACAGAGTACTTGCAGCTTCCAGAGGTACCAGGTTAGACTTGTATGACGGTGATTGTTGTCACATGGTCATCTGTCTGTGGAGCTACGAACTGGTTCATATCTGTCTGGCCAGTAATTCAAAACATAATACTGAGGTAAGTCCATAAGCAGAATTTATTCTCCGCATTAACAGTGCATAGGAGTCTAATATATTCAGGGTTCTTTTGTGTGTTTTTTTTTACTGAAGTCCCCTTGATCAGTCAAATTGGTTGAAAGAACAAAATGAGGGCATTATAGTAACTTGGGAACCAGATTCTGTTTAAGCCTAATATGCAGTGAGCTCCCAAGATCTCTCGTGTGTCCTCCACAGAAGAGAAGGAAAGGGGCTTGAATGCACTGAAATCTTCACTGAGATCAGCAGATATACACAAATCCTATTGCATCTCTGCAGATCTCTACTACTATTGTAAGTCAATACAAGAAGCAGCTAGTAGTCATCAGAGACTTTTATCCATTTCTTTCATTTCTCTCCTGAAGTCTAGGGCTATTTTTTCCCTCAGGGCAATGAGACTAGCCTTAACATGCTTTTAAAAGGTAAGTAAATAGTATAATCACTGTTTCCCAGCTGGTGAAACAAGGACAGAGGTAACTGCATACAAGTCATTTGGTCTATGTGAGAAAAGAAAACTAAAAGTGTGTCTCCCAACTCTCCTCAGTGGGCTGTACAGTCTCTGTAAAAATCCCCAGTGTGTGTTGTAACCTACTTCTTCCAAGAAGGCTGGATTTTTTAAAAAAGTTTTTATTCAGTGGCATAAAATGAAGGTCAGAACAGCAGACGTATGACCTTAAAGCAGCATCCTATAATCTGCTGAAAATAAAGAAAGCTGTTATTTCTCAAGTGTACCTGGAAGCTGTGCCTAGCGCTGTGATCCACGCCTGGAAAATCCCAGCAAGGAACGAAAAGGGGCTTTTCCTCGTTATCACAAAGTAAAGCAGAGGCAGGAAGATTCCTCCATGGATGACAAGGCCCACAATCACAGTTACCATGTACATGCCAAGTTGTCTAGCAACTACTTCAAGGTCCTTGATTGCAATGATTTTTCCACAGATGAGACAAGCAATGCCCAAAGGGGAATACCTGGGGAAAGAGAACAAGCATATACAGAGCTGATCTTTGCAGCATGAAGTTGTAAAATGTGTCCTTAACAGAATACAGGACAGAGAAAGACTAGGGGCTTCTCAGGCTCAACACTGAGATGCAGATCATGATGTGACAGAAATTCAGTGGCTTGCTTTCACACCTCTTCTGAAAACACTGGCCATCTCCAGCAAATTCCACATCTAATTCATTTCATTCCATTCTACTGAATGGAATATGCATTTCCCAAAAAGTGTTTGATCCTGGAATGACATCCTTTGAGGATATGATAACATTACACAGGCTTGTACAGGAATGTAGTAGTTGTTTTTAATATTTAACTTTCACAACTCATTGTTCATCTAGTTTCAGGAAGCTGTATTATTTGTTTCAGCTAAATGGCGTGCTCCTGAGAGCCTCTGCTAACTACAGGAGTTGCCACGTGCCCACAGCTCTGTGCAGGGAGATCACAAGCCAAACAGAATGCAATTCTGAAATACAGTTGTCTTTATAAAGACATACACACACAAAAAAATGCTGCTTCTAGCCACAGCAATTCTTTAACAATTCTAGACAGAAGTGAACAAGTAGAACTCCCAAAACCAATCTCTTTGTCAAGAAAATAGGAATAAAAAGCACATCAGGAAAAAGAAACAAAAATTTGCAGTCAATTTCTTGAAACTTGAATGGCTTCCTGCCATTGCAACACTGACTACAATGGAAACTTCATAATTTAAATAAGGTATTATGTCCTGGGTGTACCAACTGGTGCTAAGTGAAATAAGAGTAAATTCTAGTCCTTGGAGTGTTATTAGACGATAGTCGCTGCCTCTCTCCATGCACGGTCAAGATCAGCAAGTTGCAGTAACTACTAAAAGTAGGAGGGCTTTGTGAATAAAAAGAACTTTTTATGTGGCAAGATCCCCTAAAAGAAAAGCAGACGCATAACAGGAAGAAAAATTCATCTCTTTGAGTTGCTTTGTTCAGCTCATTTCTACATCACTGTTCCTGTCTTCATGTCTCTTGCTTAAGTTTTCCTTTCAAACACAGATGATGTTGAATACTCATGCTTCAGGCACCCTTCTCCCTTTTTGACAAACTTTGTCCATCTAAAGCCTCAGGGAAGAGGCATACTGCAGTCCTGTGACTCAGGAACTAATTTGCAGAGACACATATGAATCACGGGTAACAATGAGCTATAGGTATAGGTGATATAGGTGATATATATACCAATTATATAGGTGTAACTCCAAAAGTAATGCCTCCTATTTACTTCCATGGAAACTAAAACAGCTATGTAGAACTCAATGGCACTGTTTGATAGAGCAAATTCTCAGGTATGAAATGCTATTTTTCAGCATAGTCACCACCACTATCTCTGCATTTTTGCCAGCAATGAACAAGAGCCTGAATGCGACACTTATAAAAATCTGCACCAGAGGAGGGGACCCACAGTTTCACAGCTGCTATGATAGTGTGATGGTGTTCTTGCTGAGAAAATGTTGCCCACACAGTTCATCCTTCATCAGATTGAATAGATGAAAGTCAGAAGGCACCAAATCTGGACAACTTGGTGTGTAGTAGGACAGCCAAGATCACAAGGCCAATGTGCTCCATGGTCTTCAAACTGGTATGGGGTCTGGTGTTACTGTATTGCAAGAGAAAGGTTGTCTTCATCTGTGGCTTGACTCTGGAAGATCAACCCTTCAGCCTAGTCAGAACCGTGATGTTGTATTCAGAGTTGATGGTTTGTCCGGGTTCCAGGAAATCCAGAAAGATCACTCCTTCCCTATCCCAAAAAATGATGCACCTCATTTTACCTGCTGAGGGCTGTGTTTTGAACATTTTCTTTTATAAGGGAATTCACACATCACCACTCCATGGACTGCCATTGTGACTCTGGTTCGTAGTGGTGACACCATGTACATCTCATTACTGGTAAATTATACAATCCAGAAAACTGTCACCTTCAGCATCATACTGTTTCAATAGGTTCTGGCAAACTTGCATACAGTATACTTTCTGTTCCTTTCTGAGCATTCATGAGATTCATTTGGCACAAACTGTGATATTTCAGTGTTGCCACCATCATTTCCAATGCACTGAAGCTGATATTCAGCTCCACACATATTTCCCTGATTGTAATCCACCAATTTGCTTAATGCACATTCCCATATCAGTCACCATTTTGTCAGACTGTCCCACTGCTGTCGTCTGTCACACAGCAACAAAGTTTAATAGAATATTTATGGGAAGGTTCAACCTCTCCTGCCATACCACCAACACGTTCCACTTATGTCACGGTCCATTATAAAATAGCTGGTATTAGTTTCAGATCAGCCCTTGTATACATATTGTACTGGGAGAAGGTATTTCTTCTTTTGAAAGACTGTGGAGATACCAAATGTAGCAGTACAGTGCTGTAGTGGAAATGCCAAGTCAGGATCTGAAGCAGTGATTGAGCACCTGGTGGGAAGGCAGGGCCCAGGTGCATGCAATGCAATGCACCTGAGTGACAGGAAGGTGTGGAGTCAGGATCCACCCCTTTCCAGACCTCATTTAAGGGTTGGCAGTGGAAGTAAGAGTATTTTGCTGGAGCTTCCTGCTTTCCTGAGGTCTTCCAAGGTAAGCAGTTCTTTTCTTTCACTTTTGTATCTGTGGCTGCTGTATTTGGGTTCATTCTCATTTGTTGTAGCTGTAGACTTTGACACCCTGCTATTATTGTGGTACCTTCCATCCCGTTATATTGTTACAGATGCCAAAAGTAGCGATGCACTTTTATGTTCTGAAAAACTGGTTTTGTGTGATATGTCCAGGTTTGGCGCTGCATGCCAACAGTTCTGGGGGAAGCCCTCAGAATAATCACCAAAAAAAAGAAAGAGCCAGTACCCTTCCAGAAACATAAACAAGAGCTTAGTCTTCACAGAGTAAGTCATTTGCTTGAAGGCAAGCCAAGCCCCGTTATTACAAATGGGTGTACTTCAAAAATAGGACAGGCATCTTCTACTGCTGTGGTGTTCCAAAACTCAAATTCTGCTGAAATTATGGGGGAGGAACTATGCATCACTGAAGACCACTGGAATTTTATTTGATGGTGAAGTATTTTTATTACAGAAGACAGCAAATGAAGTATGTCTTTAGGCTTCTTTGTAATTATACCTTATAGATAATACTCCGGGATTACTCTGATTGCTCTGTAACCTCTCAGGAAGACATGGAGGTTCTTAACATAGGGTATTCTTGTATGCTTAGTGTCCTCCTATATAATGTGTGTCAATAACAAATGTGGCATTTGAGGGTCTTTGCTGGTACCTTCATGTCTTGGATTTTACTAAACAAAGGACAAAGCTTGTCAATTTCAGAAATATTTCAAAATGATTCCTAAATAATGTCCAGCATACAGAAATAATGCTGTTGTGGTTCTGACATAACTGGTAAGTCTTTAAAAACCAAATTATTTCATTACACTGTTTACTAACAAATGATGTTTACTATATGCTGTAATAGGGTTTTGAGAGAAATTTATTTATTTACCTATTTTGTTCCATAAGTTAGGACTTTGAACTTACCACATAATCATAGTTACTAACTTCATTACGATCTCATTCAGGATATTGAAGAAATCCACCATCATCTTGGCTTGTTCTCCCATTTTCCCCATAGCAATGCCAAAAGCAATAAAGAATCCTATTAAACCTATTGAGAAAAAAGTTTTAAAAGCAAGTAAAAACCATAGGTTTTAGCAAGATCTTGCACCTAGTCGGTGTCTTTGTGCTACCTGCTAATCCACTTTTCAGAGTGACTACAGTGTGCTATACATCTCTCAGGTCTTTTCAACATGAACTCACCCTCAACTTTCATGATTCTATTCTACAGAATATCCTTTAGTACTTTACCACACTCTAACTTCACAGGTCAACTAAATTTTTTATTTTTTTTTTAATTGACTTGATCACCACAGTATTTCCAGTGCTATGCAATTGTTAGAAACCTCATGGCCCCCGGCAAATAGGAGAGGCAACACAGCACCACACCATGACTGTTTTTTGTTGCTGAAATAGTCACTAGAGACCAACAGCATATCTAGCAAGGTTTTAAAAAAAAAAAAAAAAAAAAAAAAAAAAAAAAAAACACTTGGCTGATTCAACCTGCAGACCAGTCAGTCTTGTAATACTAGTAGCAACCCCAGAACGTACCTTTTGCAGATCAGGAGTAGCCTAGTTAAGAAGGTGGGGGTGGGAGGAGAAGGTTTGTATTGTACTTCAAGCTTAACCATTACATTCACATTAAACAGATTGCTGCTGATGGTTTCAGTGAGAGTACATATCTAATCATAGATTCAATACAAGTAAAAATGGGCTCCCTAAATTCAGATGACTAAGGTGAGAAAGCATGCAGCATTAAACTATCAGTGCACCTGTCATGTGTTCCTTTGAAGCTGTCTCTCTAAAGCTAACCCTCACTTTTGAGCAATTTATAATGTTCTGAGAGAGATTATTAGCTGATACTGATAGGTGGTTTGAAAGTTAAGGCATCACTTGAGGGTAGATTTTCAATCATGAGACGAACTCAGTATTTAACAAATGTGTGAACTCTGGGAAATTCCTAAAGAGAAACCAATAAGGATTTAAAAAAAAAAAAATTCTAAAGGATGGATTTCAGCTACTGCTATGCTGGGAAAAGACATTCTGTCTCATATCTTTTCACTGGGTTTAGTAATAAACTTTTTGTGGTGTTTAAGTATCCATTCTCTTGCGTAGAAGGTCACTGTCTAGCACCAACTTATTTTTGCTGAGTCACTTAGAGCACTGATGTGCATGTATGTGTGCTGCAGAGCATGGAGAAATAATGAAAAGTTTTTTAGTCAAAGACCAAGGAACTTCCTGGAATTCAGACTGCACATCAGAAAATGTTTGTAGATGGTTTCGTTTTGTCAATTCCAGGCTAGCTGCTGCTTTATTCAGAGAAGTTGGCTAACGCTTGCAGGAATTTGCCTGGTTTGCACAGTTTATGCAACCTGGATGGCAATTCCTCAGTGTTTTCACTTCATATATATGAAAAAATGTACAACAAATGACTGCAACATTTGAGAATCATCAGTCAAAACACCCCAGGAAATATCCCACCTAAACTATAGTTTTAACAGCATTCATTTCCTTCCTGTATGAATTTTACTCAGCCTTCTAGCTATTCTATCTATGATGGGATCAGCACAGCACAAATTTCACACTAAGTGTACTTCATCTCTTGCATCAGAAATACAATTTCATTTTAGCACAAAGTAAGATCTAGGAGGAAAAAAAAATGCAGGTGATGGTAACAGCATGACCAATGGGCTGCTGTCTCACATGGTGCAAAATTCCAATCTGCTCCTTTGCAAGAAAGCAGCTCTTCTGTCTAGTGATGCAGAGGAATAGGGACCGCAGTGGCAAGCTCACTACAGTAGCTCCAGCTCTTCTTAAGCAGGCTGCTTCCCAAAGAGGAAAAAATTGACCTCAGGTCAGTTTACTGGTATCATGCCCCTGCCTAAGTAAAGCTGCCTCTGCCAGCCAATTCACCAACGCATGGTGGTGGTTTGCAGGCATAGCAATCCTTGGCTTAGTAGGAATTGCTCATCAGCTGTAAGGAGTCTGTAAGGGGCCATCTGCCACTAAAAAGTGAAAGCCTAGTGGTGGGATAAAGCAGTGGTTTAAGTACTGCCACATGCTGTCTCACTGTGAGGGCAGTACCTATAAACACAGGTGTGGACCTTCACCCTGTGAACATGCTGCTGCGGAGCACGTGAGTCTTTAAGCATGGTTGTGCTGATGAACACTACAAATTGAGGGCTAATTTGAGACCAGTTTCACCCACATTCACAAAGAAAGTGAAGAAGGATCACTTCTTTCTGAGCTGATAAAACTGAGTCTAAGCACAGAGGAGAAAGTAAGAGTGGTGTGGCAGCTCTTTGTTCCTTCATGCCTTTGCCTCAGCTTGAACAGGTGCTTCAGGAAAGAGTGGGAGATAGGCAAAACCTTTGTACCACCCCCATATGCTGGCTTGTACAGACAAGATGGCATGATGGCAGTTGTTCATAATGTGCAGCTGGTAAAGGTCAGCAGCCAAGATGAAAGAGAGAGGGAGTTGTGACTCAGAGATGTGTCAAGCCTCTCTGGGATTTTTCTTGGGTGGTGCGGTGCACACCCCACCTCTCACTTCAGGCTGTGCCTCAAGCCAAAATCTAGTTCAGCTTGCCCAAGAAACCTAATAGAAACAACTGAGTTCAAATTCATCAGAGAGTGGGTAAAGCACAGCCTCTTGAAGCCCTCCTCCATACTGTTTTGCCAATATGCATTACTATTAGTCTAGATGGGCTACCTCTGTGATGAAAGGATATTCTGCATGCCTCCTACATAGCTCCTCACTGTACTCCAAACAATTCCCATAAAGCTGCCATTCCAGAGTAATTCACTTGATTCTGTGATACTGTTGTAGTTCTACCAAGACTGTTTGGTTTTCATCTCAGAGACCAAGGGAAGCCGGGAGGTAAGATGATAACTATTTGTTGAGATTGAATTTGCACTGAGGAGCAGATCAGACAATACTGACTACCCAGTCACAGCTAGAAGCTGCATCATGCATATGATGTAGATATTTGACAGGCAAGTTTTCCTACCCAGGACGTTCATGCCATCCTTAAATTCAAGTCCTTTCTTAATGACTAGTTGGGCTTCTGGTGGTGCTTCACGCACTGTCTCATTCATCAGAGCAAAAGCAGAGTCAGTAACATTAGGCGGCTCTTCAATGGGTGGTGGCACCAGCACTTTCTTGGTGACAGTTTGGATCTGAAGGCAATAAAAAGAGAGGATGAGAATGGAGATAGACTGGATTTATTCCATATGAGAGATCAGGAAATAATAATAACTTTTCACTTGAAACTCCAGAGAACTATATTTTTAAAGGATTAGGCACACATTCCACAACCTCTTACCCCTTCTTCCAAAAATAAGTTTGTTTTTCAATAGTTTCAAATGACACGCAGTCCTGGGAATCTTCACTGTGACTCTGGTGTGAAAGCATGGCAAATATTCCTTCCTTCTTGCTAGTGTGTAATGTTTTACAGACAGCTAGCCTCTTTGTCCAGATGGTTCACAAATGGTGCTTCACAGATTGTATTTTACCCATAGATGTAAATTATTTAGCACTGACAGTTGGGTATCTCTAAAATCAGTCACAGCAACAACTCTACAATAAGGCTTGTTATTTAGGATGGACTGTCCAGCTCAAGTTATTGTAGTGTGATGTTTAACTTTACTCAAAAATTCTTATTTCCAACTCAGTGATTGAGGTTATTTAAAATGAAATGCACATGGTCCCAGAGCTCTCTAATTAAAACATTCTAATAAACACATAATGAAGGATTTAAACCACCAGATAACTACTAAATCGAATCATAGAATCACCAAGGTTGGAAAAGACCTAAAAGATTACCCAGTCCAACCGTTCACCTATTCCCAATAGCTCCTACTAAACCATGTCCCTCAACACAACATCCAGCCTTTCCTTGAACACCCCCAGGGTCGGTGATTCCACCACCTCCCTGGGCAGTCCATTCCAGTGCCTGACCACCCTTTCTGAGAAGTAATACTTCCTCATGTCCAGCCTGAATCTCCCCTGCTGTAGCTTGAAGTCATTCCCCCTGGTCCTATCACTAATGACACGAGAGAAGAGGCCGACCCCCAGCTCACTACAACCTCACTATAAATCTGACTACCTTTAAAATAAGAAGGCATCAGTAGCTAAATGACTGTGGACCTCTCCTGGCACATGAAAGGAAGGGTCAGGAGAAAGATAGGAAAGAATGGTGAGGAAGGAATGGGCTCAAGTTTATTGCTAGGCGAAGAAAATGAAGTATGAGGGTGGAAAAAAGAAAACTCAGTGAAAGGACTGCCTTTTCCCTAGATAACACCTTGAGCCTTTCATGGCTCTGAGACAGATGTTTCATGACTGTTTTGCCACTTTTCCCACCAGCTCCCTATTTTCTGTGCTCTTAGAAATATGTTTGAGCAAGGCATTAGAGCTACGCATTAGTCTTTCAAGAACATTTGCATCTTCTTTCTGCTGAGATCACACATTGTAGTACTACAGATGATGATCCAGATACATCACATACCGTTCTAACATACCTTACATCTCTCCTTACCAAACTTGCTGTCTACATTAGAGAGGGGTTTGCAGACAGAAAACCTGCACAGCTCCTGTTTGAGAAACTCTTCAGTTGTCCTGAAACCATCAATTTCTGCCTGTTTTCAATTTTTTTCAAGTGTTCAAATTTATCTGAGAAATGTTATCAATGCTATATATATTTTTTTGTAAAGT
Organism: Tympanuchus pallidicinctus; assembly: GCF_026119805.1. Taxonomy (NCBI): domain Eukaryota; kingdom Metazoa; phylum Chordata; class Aves; order Galliformes; family Phasianidae; genus Tympanuchus; species Tympanuchus pallidicinctus. The sequence continues at coordinate 18,316,178 of NW_026294747.1, forward strand.
AGATGAAATGTAAGAGTGAAGTCGCAGAAATTAAACTTAAAACATCAAAGCACTCAGAAATTCCACAACAGTCGATTAAGATAGAGGTCCTCAGCCTTCCACTGCATGTGGTCATAGTACTTACAACCTCATGACTAACATGCAGTTTAGATTCCAACAACAATATCTGAAGCCTAAAAGCTACTTGAATGTTGCAGTCATTTAAACATGATCGCCCATTTCTCTGTCATGGCTTAACTTAAACCTCTTCTGGAATAGCAGTTTTTATTATAAATTATGAATTTCTTTTCTTGACCCCCCCAAAAAAAAAATCAACAGATACAGAAATTCCATGATGGTTCAGAGTTCAGCTGCCAGATGAGCTATATCAAAATTGCAATTTAATCCCTTAATTGTTTGTAGAACTCCCATTGGGATCACTGCTGCACAATATCACTGTTGTGTATGCTTCAAAAACAACCTTTGCAAGAATTTTGTGAATATTCTTCCTCCTGAGGCAACCTGGAAACTTTAAGTGAAACTTTGCTTGTGGAGAAACTCTGCATAAATGTCTGCATTGAAAGGAATTATTTTTTCCTCCTAACTCCTTTACTGGGTAGTTAAGGACTAAAGGAAGACAAGTTCAGTGTGGAAAGGATTGTGACTGACTTTGCAAATGAGAAGTAGCTTTGTGACAGAGGCTTGCATTGGCAATTAATTTGGAATCTGATAAGAGGAAACTTAGGAAGGCGATAAGCTCAAAAGGGAGTGTCCTTCATGTGCCACTGAAATTACCAGGACTGTGTCTATTGATTGCTATAGGCTTTGAAATGGGTCTGCATTGGTAAGCTTAAGAAACAAATGATGGAATTGGTCATCTGGAAGTAATGAAGTGAATTAAACCTTAATATTACACACACTGAAATAGCAGTAATTAAGCTTTTAAGAAAATTATTTTACATGGGTAGCTTAATTTTTTTTTTCTCCCATATTTTTTCCCTTTTGCCAAGGTATTCAGCCACTTTCAGCAGATGAGAAATTTAGTTCTCTCTTCTATAGTTTAAACAAGGGAAAGAAAGAAAAAAAAAACACAAGTACCCTGTACTCCCCACACTCCATTTTGCAAAAACACATTTCACATTACATGTGGTGTTTGGCCAACCACAGTTTGACCACGACTGACATTCCCATGATGATCTGGAAATATTGAGAATGTTCTCTCATTAAATCCCCAAGGACTATGTGTTTTTATGTGGAAGACTGTGGAAGAAGTGAAGAAATTCATGTCCTTTTGGCATCTTAGGTTGCCTTCTGTTCTTTCACCCCCATGGCCTCTTCTGTCTTTCCCCCCCCTTTCTCTTCAGCCATAATCACAGCTCATGCCATTTCACATAGGAGCTTTTAAGGGCATATTTGGCAACAAAGCTTATTTCATTTAAAAAAAAAAAAAAAGTCTGCATTACTGCCAAACAGCTTAGCTTTAGGAAAAAGCAGCTCACATATAAGAAATTTGTTTGAGAAAGGCAGGCTTGCTGATCTCTTATTTCCTTTATGCTTCCAAGTGAAGCCATTTTTATTAACTATTGGCAAAAAGCTTTTTTTGACAAAATTTATGTACAAAGCAAGCAACACAGGGTCTAACATCCAACTTTCCCAGCGTGCCTCAAACCTGGCCTGATGTACCCACCTATGAGTGGATCAGCCACCTGAGTGTATTATCCTCACATAGGACTATAATCTCTTGATATTATGGGAAGTTGGGTTTCAGAGTACGTTCCCATGGCAACCAGCCTGAATGAAGATCATTCAGCCATTATACACTGGGCACTATAAAGCCATCAACTTTGTAGCTAATGACTAAGACCAAATTCAGTGGGTGTGAAAGATTCTGTAAGTCATCAAGTCACTCAGCACCAAGCCATCATTCATGCCCTTATATATTGTATAAAAAGTGAGGGAAAGTTTTTAAGATTACCTGGTAACAAACTAAAAATAATGTTAAAAAATCTATTAAATAATAATTACTAAACAAAACAACTACAAATAATGTTCTTTCATTTACCTGCTCAAGTCCTAGGACCTGTATTTCTCTTTGCATCACTGTTTCTGTCATTCTTTGTCTGAATAGCATCACTACCTCTGTAGACAAACTCGGTCAATAAAAGAAGTTTTAAAAGATATTCTGAAGGAGTAGAACTTACCTGCTGAAAACATGCTTGGACCAGATTTTCAGGGAACAGGTTTCGGATCAGATCCAAGAAAGCATCCAGACTAGATACTTCATCATTCTTCTTCCCTTGACCAAGCTGCTTCTTGAGTTTTGGATTTCCTGGATGGATAGCTAAAACCAGAATCACACCCAGCACGGCAGCAATAATAGTGGTGGACATGTAGTAGACCATGGCTCTCGTTCCCAATCGACCACTTGCTTTAGCATCTAAACCAGACAGTCCTGCAAGTGTTTTATTTTTAAGAAACAAACAAACAGAGATTCAATATCCAATTCAATAAGCATTGTAGGAAATGCTGTATAATTTCTAAATGTTAATGTCTGCCTACTTTTTCTCTTTGTGAAATTCTCGCTGAAACTTCTCCCTCCAAATCTTATGTGAACAATGCCTGCTGTTGCTACTTTAAAGAGAATAGTTTGAGATTCCATTTGACTGTGCAGGAGACATCAAAAAATAAAGAACAGTTCATACCACCTCTTGCTTATATTGCTGCATATTGTTCACATTCTGGATGACAGAGCAGATGTAAGGCAAGGCATTCTGCTGTCATGACACCTTAATTCACATAGTTCAATCTCAGAATTAGGTGAAAAAACACATTAAGAAAACTCTTCAGGAAGGTGGTATGTCAGCATATTTTTGAAGACAAATTCACTGGAGCATCTATCAAAGTCAGTAAATTAAACTCCAAATACACACTACAACTGCAAAATCCCTGACAGGATCACACACACACAAAGCAAACCAGGTGATTTCTGCAGCAAGCACCTTAAAGTATTTATGGCTAATAGATCTTACCTGTGATTAAACTGGAGATAATTAAAGGGAGGATCAACATTTTTAGCATCCTCATAAGTATATCTCCTGGGAAGGCTATTAACATGATGATGTCAGGGTCAATAGGCGTTGCTAGACGAAGAAGACCACCGCATAATGCACCCAGGATGACACCTGAAAGGAGAGTAAAAGAGAGTAAGTAGGAAAGAAAAGTATACATGAATTGATCCATGTTCATTGATTATCAGAAAAGCCTAGAAGAAAAATAGCTATGGAAGGTGGTTGTTTTTTGCTGGAGAGACTGATTCTGGAAGGCATAATCCTCTGATTGATACCAGCTGTAACATGCTTACAATATATTTCACAACTGAAGAGAAATAGTCCTCAGTTTGCACCTAATATGTTATTCTGCTTCTGCATTGTATTTTTCCCACAATATTTTTGAGGTTTAATAATACTGTATAGTCCTTGTAACACTATGGGAGAGTTACATGCAGGCGAACCTAAGGCACTGAGATGTAGTGATGCACACAGGGTCATTCAGGGTTGGAACTCTTCTCAGCATGACATCTAGCTCTTAGTATAAGAATGATACTGCATGAAAGCAAAACAGCATAAGTAGCTATTTTACAGCCTAAGAAAAGCCCTACAGGAAAGCTAAAATAGTCTTGAGAGGAAAACAGATTCAAGGGTGACCTGGGGCTTTTTGGAGGGGAACATCAGTCATTTACTAGTAACGTGGTCATCTCTGATATTATCAGCACACTACTAAGCAAACTAGGGAATTAAGCTAATAAAAGACCTAGTCAATTCCAGCTTCCCTCCAAATCCTGATTGATCTTTCAGGCAGCCAGACACCACTTTTCTACTCAAAACAGAAATTACTCCTACAGAGCTGTTATTCATCCTTTAAAGTGTCTGTAATGTAACACATGAAGAAAACTTGATTGAAGAAAAATCTGATTCTTAGTACTAATTTACAGCTACCTCCCTTTGATGGACTGCATCCTTCTGTTCTCATGGTACTAACGTGCTCTAATAGTCATTACCACAAAGAATTTCTTCATCACAAGTGTACTGTGAGAATACCTAAAATCCTCTCTCAGAGCTGAGATTTAAAGCCCTGTCTAAATGAAAAAAGAACACATTTACTTCCATATCAGGGTCTTCATAAATGGATATTCTATGTCTACATTCAGCATGCTTTTGTCTTTTTTTATCCCAGTCTAAATTGTAACAAAATTTGACATCAGAGCTTAAGTTGTGATTTGCAGCAACTATACTCTTTGTAGTATCAGTTTGATATGATGCAGAATATACATTTACTTAAAACTTTTGTGGAATTGCATCAGCCACCTTCTAAAGATGATTCAGTGCAAACACTCTGTCTAAACACTTCAGCAGTATGTGTTTTCAAGGCTTAAAAATACGACTATGAAATCTGTAGCTCACAACCAGCTGCTGTTAGTCTTTCAAACAATAACAAAATAGAGTATGTCTATGAATTTGCTGCGTTACGCTGTTAGGCTTTCAGTGAAAATGAGCCAGGCAAAGAGCCAGGGGACCACAATAAAATGTCAAACTGTTCCATATTTGGAAGCTGCTAAAACCAGAGGTAACGTTCAGGATGAGATCACTGAGCGCTGGCTTACAGCTACAGGGGGTGGAAAAACCTTAACAGCAGTGTGAGCTGAGAGATAAAAAGATGAGAAAAAGTAAATTTTGAAAGTTTTTCTCCCTTTTCAAGTAACGGAGAGAAAATCTGCATTGCGTTTGCTTTCACTGAATGACATTGATCTGGCCCACCTTGGGACTTCAGTTACATTCCATTCTAAACCAGAGATGACAGGTAGCTCAGCTGTGTGGACTCATTCCATGTTGTGTTAATAACACCTTGTACACCTGAATTAGAGGGGCAATGCCTAAAGGTGTCCTACTTACTGTCTGACTGTTCAGCTAGAACAGCAGATGAGCATAGAAAGGGGCTGTGGTCTTAGACCAACAAATACAGATCCTCAAAGCACCCAGACAGGCAGATATAGCTTACCAAATACAGTAAGAGTCAGGAGCAGATTCCTGCGGAGCGATTTGAAGAACTGCACACATATGTTCCCAGATCTGTGCTCCACTGGACTCAAATGACTTTCATGCATCCGCACTTCTACTTGCTTCGGCATATTGTTGGCGCTAGAATAAGAACGAAAATCAAGTAAAAGTTAGAGCACAAGATGCCAAAAGGAAGAGGAAAGCCTGAATTATTTCCATCACACGTAACTAGGGAATCTGATGCATATTCCATTGCTTCCCACATTTCATAAACGCCGTATCTTTACTGCTCTAAGGAGAGAGGTGTCTGAAATGTTAACCATCTGATATGTCTCTTCTAAAGGTGTGGCCAGTAAGGTGAATTCACAGGACACCCTAACTGTTTCATGCGTTAACTTATTTGTCATGACCTGGGGAATCTGATTTCCCTGGAGATCACAGCTGTCCACTGAAACAGGAAAGATGGCTGAAAAGCAGTTTATGTTACCAGAAAAATGCATTTAATACCTTGTTTAATTCCAATCCAGAAAAAAAATAAAGAGTTTAAAAATGAGGATTTGATAAAACAATCCATTCCGGGATATTTTGCGTAGGATTCCCAAAACTTTTCAACATTAATATTTTCTAGTAATATAAACAAAATGCAGAAGTCAAAAGAATCTTTTTCAACCAAGTTTTAATGAGATTTGATCAACAGCTACTGAAAAAAAACCCGGAACATTACACATTCCCCATGAAAGCCTTTGGTTTCATTGAATTTGTAATGTTTAAAGGAAAACATACATGTATATATGTACATATATGTGTGTATATATATATACATACATTATATATATATATTTGAGTGATACACATGAGTGCAGGCCTTTGAAAAAGATGCTTCAAACTTTTTCAGTGCCTGATAAGTCATTAGCAATAGATTCATTTTTTATATACAAAACCTTTAAATAAAAAAATAAAATAAAATAAATAAAATAAAATAAAATAAAATAAAAAAAACAAACCCACTAAAAATACTGCTGCAAATAAAACACTTTCCACAAACCTTATAGCCATCTACTTAAATATGAGAAATATCAGAAGAACAGCTAAAATGCGATTTTTATTATCAAGGAAAAAAATAAAAAGATTGTGAGACCTGGTCTTATGCCAGTTTAGGACAAGACTTCAGGGAAAAAAAAAAAGAAAGAAAACAAATCAGCATCTACAGTATTAGATTGAGGTTTACAGACCTAAAAAAAATGTGATAAACAAAACTTGGATGCTCTATTACTTTTTAAATCAAGATATATTGTCCCACTATGAGTTGCCTGGAGCGTATCACTGTGACTGCCACAGAAACAACAGCAAGCTAAAGCATCTCCAGAGAAACAAAGCAATGCTTTATTATACATAGCACAGTTCACTGTCTTCATAAAGTTTCTTGATAGAGAGTTACAAAAATAGTTCTGTGATGTTCCCACTAAAAGTAAAATGGCATTTATTTCCAGTGCACCTATTGGGTAAAATAGCAGCGCCAGTTAAAAATATATCAGGCGATATGTTTTTTTAAGAGACATGGGAGACTTCTAATTGTTGTGATTTAGATTTTGTACCTTTTACATTTTTTAATCGTAAAATGTGCTTTTGATGGTGGAATAGCAAATTAGAATATTTGTGCGTGTTCTGACTGCTCAAATGAGTGGCATAACTTCTTGAAAATCTGTGAACACAACTATCAGATAGAAATAAGAATTAGAGAGCAACGTACAGTTATTTGAAGTGCTGTAAGAAGAATGAAATAGCATCTGTAGTGATCATGCCCATGGGTCACAGAGACATGAAATCACACGTGGAAGCATGCCACAGAATTAAGGAGACTGGGATCTAAACTTTGCAACTAAGGACTACTTCCAGTCTCACTTGTATGCTGGATATAAGTGCAGCACTTATTTGGGCCTATATTCACCAAGGGCTGATTTTATACTCATCCGAAATTTTGAAATATGGGCAGTTGAAAGCAATTCAAAAGAAAATATTAGAAGATCTTCAAGTAGCAAATTACTGGCAGAACTAGAGTGGGTCAGAAAGTGCTGCCTACTGCCACTCAAGCCACGTGTCTTTCCAGACTGGGTTTAGTCTGGTTTCCCAGGTTGGATGCTGTCCCTTTCCCACACCTATGGCTTCACAGTGTCAGTAGAAAAGCTACCTCACAAATACTTGCTGCAGGCTACTCTAAACACCATTTTCCTAATTGACAGACAACAGAAGAAACCATTCCCTGCCCCTGTTGCCCATAAAACCCTCCCATGCAGAAGCAATCCTGTACCCAAGGCTTATTTCTGTTCCCACTTGCGTCTCAATGACATTCGCTGTCACTGTATTTGCTGGCATTTGCACTCCTTGCCCTTAGAGGCTGTCAGCATCCAAACAAAGGCTCACAAGGTGTGGGGATAGTGGGCCTGCTCCTGCAGCTGCCACTCAGGATTACATCCCAGGTGCACTGAATCCAGCTTGAGGTTGAGCTCTGGGATAACCCAGAGCTTCTATGTTACAGCAAACTCTTGTATCCAAGCTTCATTGAGAAGAAAGTGATGGCACAAGGCTCTTTAAAGGCATTTCTGTTTTTCCAGGGACTTCATACTGCCAACCATGTGTTTTTCTCTGAAGTGCAAAAAATGAGTTTTGCACTCTCCAGCTCTTCAAGATTGCAAGGAAACCTCCAGCAAGGACAGATATTCTGACTGGTATGTAATTGCTGTGTTTTTATTTTGCTTTCAAAGAAAAGGACCTAACACACACACACACACACACAAAAGTTAATTGTGCAGACATGTTACAAAAAGTGTTGACAAGTGGATATAATTGCATATAAAGTGGGACCACACGAACAATTATCTAAGCATCTGCACTGTTAGCACTGCTCTTAGCACTGAGATTTCTATCACCAGACCAGAGACAAGGCTCTGGAGGCTGTAGGGTATGGGGGGTTGGGTAAGGAAGACACTAACAAAATAAAAATCTGCTGTGAATGGTAAGAGAAGCTTCGAGTAGCAAGGACTAAATCAATGTTTCGCTCCAGAAATTTTCTATCCAGTTACTAGGTGATGAAAATCTGCTTGACTTCTGAATCATGGAAGTAGACTTGGGTCTTAGGAACTGAGCCTGAGGTTGAATTCAGTGAATTAGCTCTGTGTTAATGGAACCTCTGTACATTGGTATCATAAGACAGCACAAAACGCATTTCAGCAGATGTGATCTCTCAAACATGCTGATGATCACCTTTGCTGAATAAGCTGCTGTTCCACTGCATGGAGCTTCCATGGGTATTCAAACTAGCCAAGCATTCTGAATGCTCATTTGAAACACAACAGACCAAAACTTCTTTCAGTCTAATGTCACTGAAGCTAGAACACTATAATACAAATAAACTCTGCTCATTATTTTCATATGTCCTAACGACAAGCAGCCAAACAGCTAAGCTGTGGAATAGACCCACAGAGAACCGTAAGAACCGAGGCCTTCAAATTAAAGATATTGTTTTCTGCCAACTCCAGGCACCGGAAAACACTGATGGGACTTGTAAAAACATAAAGCAAATACTGGAAAATGCATAGCCATGTGAAACAGCTCATACCACAAGTTAGATGCATAGAGTGGCTTTCGAACACCAAGGATGACCTTCTGCCTAACCCAGCCCACCAGTGCTTCTGAGGCAGCACTTATTCCTAGAAGATAAACTTTTCTGAGCCCAAAGAAATGATTTTTATTCACCTTATGAGTACAGAGATGTCCCAAATTGAACACAATCTGTACTTTTACCTGCTCTGCCAAGGCAATACATGCGCCCATTAATAGAAACAAGTAACAGAACTCAACTGCAATTTTATCACCTTTTGAGGAAGGAAGCAATCTCTTTCCTGAGTAAGCATGAGGTTAGCCACTTGTTCTTTCCTGTGTCCCTCACCCCCACAGTCTGCACAAGAACAAAATCTGTCCAAAAGCATTTGATTTCAGATTACCTGAACGTTTGCAGTTAATATTGCCTGTTATAGTGCTCATGTATTTCTCTGCAATTTTTAAGCTGCTGTTTGTTTCGCTTTCTGGTTATTACGTGTAATTGTGTAAAAATGTAGGAAAACAACTCATTAAAACTTCAGTGCCTCTGGGGTTTTCAGTCCTACTTCCTTCAAACATTTTTCTTAGGCTTTATTTTACCTCCCTCTGTGAAAGTCTGCTGCTATATTTCATTTTTACTCCTTTCTTTCTCACATTCCCATTGAAGGCTCTATATATAAGGGTATGAAAAGATCATTTGCTTTTTGCACTTTGTTACAAAATATAAGCTCATTTCCTCACAAAAGTTAGAGGTTAAGAATTCAAGTGTTTGTTAATGTGTCAATTGAAGTGACAATACCCTTTAAATTCCAATCACTCATTGGAACGCAGACCCAGTTTGACATCAACCTAAAGCAGAGACCACAAGGAAAGAATAATTTGTGATTTAAATGAAAAATGTAGACAAAGATCGTAATGAGGCTAGTAAAAACAGATGCTGAGGACAGGGCAAATGAGCAGAGACGGTGTTTAGTCTGCATGTATTCCAGCTGTGCCAATTAATCAAGCAGGTAATTTTCAGTATAAAAGTCTATTTTGGTTAATTTGAATTTTTTGCTTTTTGGTTTTGGGGGATGGTGAGCTGCTTAGATCAGAGGCTCTTGTTAGTATAATAAATGGCTATTTTAGAGCAAGACAATCAAATGAGGGTAGTCAGTTGTTTGAGACTTGTCAAGATAACTTGTGGAGGTATATTAAGCTTTACACAGCAGAGTTAACTCAGGTTTCTAGCAATACTTTTAGTAACAGGAACAGCACTCTTTTCCTGGAATGTCAGGAATAAAGCACTGGTTTACCTTCTGTGGCAATTACTTCAATATGGGCAGCTACAGTTATTCTTGAGAAAACAGCTCTGGATGTAGCAGCCATGATTTAGGTACTAGGAACACATCTTGAGCTGAATGTTTGCTGTCAAACCCAGCGTGGCTCTATTCTAAGTGATGAGTAAGCAGCAGACGTAAATGTTAGCACTTGCTCAATTGTTCCTGGAAGAAATGGCCTTTTCAAAAAGGTAAAAAAGTTTCCTTGGCCTCAAAATAAAAAACTCAATTATCTAATGTTGAGACAGGTGTTACAAATGTTGTCACCAAAAAGCCATGACAAAAATGATATTAAGTTTGATATATAGTAACTTTGATGAGTACTCACCCTCTGAGCTCATTCTGTCACCCAGTGGAATTGCACGGAAGTAAGCAAGAGCTTAGTCTACCCTAAATGAAATTTGTTAGCAGTAATGTTTGGTGTGTAGGGTTGTATCTCTTCTTTGGAATACAGGAGAATTAGTATAACTCCATTGATTCTGGGGCATGTGCTTTTGACTGACAGATCTGTTCCACCTCAGTCATCACCTGACCCTGCAGGAAAGAGTCCGCTACGGCTGTTAGATGAACAATCAGTGACTAGAAGAACTTATATCACTAAGGATATATCACTTAAGGGTAATATCACTAAGGCAAAAGATTTCATTCGTTGAGTGCCAGAAGTCTAGATTGTCTGCCTTAACACTTGTGAAGTATGGACTGAGTACCAGCCTCCTTCTAGTGTCATGGTAAGCTCTCATGCAAAAGCACCCAACTACTAAAGGAATGCTTCGTCTGTGTTAACAAAGGGTTTATTTTAAGCCTTTCACTAAGCTCTTCTATTCAATTTTAACTGTGTTATGTAGGGTTTTCCTTGTTATTTGCAGGACAGTAATGAATTCTGATTTGACCATGAAGTCTGATTTGACCTAGGGACTGATATAAGCAACACCCTGCAGCATGACTTGCTTTTTGCAGTAGGAGAAGGAGTTTTCTCCCTGAATCCTTTTACAACTATCTTATTTCTGCCAAGTTAGCATTTAGTATACATTCTCCAAGTTTAACATAATCAGATCTAAATAGCTGACTAGAGGCATCCTCACAGAACCTGCAGGGAAGAGTGGCCTAAGCGAACACTACTGCTCTCCAGATTAGTTTGCAGAAACATGCATCACTGTCTTCTGACGTTTTAAAATATTGCTCTTTGAGGTCATTTAGGAAAAAAAAAATCTTCCCTGCCTATCTGAATTTGCAAACTTTGAATTTAGGTTCATTTTGTTTGCATTTTTAAAACCCTATTGGAGGTAGCATAATGTTTCTGATAACTAAATGTGCTACCTTCAAAAATTCAACGATTTCTTCAGCTTTTGAATGTGGCTCAGGAAGCTTAATTGTACGATGGGGAAAGTTCAGGGGCTGTTGCAAAGCAGAAGGAAAGAAAATTAAGTATAAGGTGATAATTAAAAAAACAAAAAAAAATCACACAGTCCTTTTTTACCTGTTTTATGCACGTCTTTCCAGAAATACCATTGAGGAGCTGAGATTTTTTTTTTCTTTTGTTTAATGTTTGATTGACTAATATATGCACATAGCACTTTGTGACATATTATGGAAAAGTAAATGAGCCTTTATGGAGAGGCTGTGAATGAAGGTTCATTTCTCACGGAACCCTGCACCATCAACCACATGAAATCAGCAGATCATATTGAATCATGCTGGTTTTGTTAGAATGAAGATGATTGTGTTTTACACCTAGTAATGTGAGTGAAGACTTAGAAACACAAAGGCAAGTGAAATCCTGATTTTTGTTTTACCTTTGGGAGTTTCAGGTAGCTGGGGGAGAAAGAAATTGAGATGACACCTATGTGTTTTTTGTTGTGACAGGGGCAAGGAGCTACATTAGCTGAAGCACTACAAGCAGCCATTTCTTCTTGGGGTGTCTCAAACCCATTCATATGAAAACCTGGTTTTAACACCTCATTGAGAGTGGCTGAGTGTGTACAAGTTAGCAAATTAATTAATTTTATAATTTAGTGGCATGACAGAAGCTGACAGAAAGAGGTTAAGTTCCAGTTCCCAAGAAAATGAGAAATGTGCTTTTCCAGACCTCAGGATTCAGCGAGCTTCCACAGTCTTGGGCAGGGAAGATCTGCAGAGCTTTACTAAAGCAAAAGTGAATTGATGGGAAATCCCTTTGTTGCAGAACTACCAGAAAGACCCCCAAGTACCGACTGCATCTGCATGCGATGACCACTCTACAAAGTGGAGCAAATGAGGGAGGGCTTCATGCTCTTTTTGTGAGTATCTCAAGAGTGAAATAATATGCCCTTAACAGAGATTAGCTGTAGGATTTAAGAGACAGAGTTTGTAATATATTTCACATTTTAGGAGATGACGTTTCTGTGATTGTTCCTATTTGCTAGGTCCTCTGATTCACATCAAGTGAAGATGTGGCTATGAACTCTCTGACAAGTCTTTAAATTTGGTGCTGACATGTTTATGTGAAGCTTTGGCACTATCCATTTACTATTTCTGCTTTTCTGATTCTGAATCTCAGGCCTAATCAAACTAAGAAAATAAAATCCTACTACGACACAGTAAAGATAGAGTAAACTTCAAAGTTTTGCACCTTAAAGGGACTATCAGTTCTCTGTGGAAGGAGAGCTGCTGGGCTTGTTTCTTGTCTGGAGTAAACAAGGTGCATTTCCACCCACAGGGATCATAGTCTATCACCCAGGCTAAAGTGGAAAAAAAAAAAAAGGAATTTTAAAACACACAATGCAGTAACCATTGTAGATATGATCGTTTATTACTGTAATGATGCACGTGTGGAGTGTTCTTTTAAATGCCAAATTTCTGATAGGGCTTTACAGCAGCGTAACAACCTGGGAACACTGCCTTGTATGCTTCATTACTTCAGAATTATGTTCTGAGACTGAGATGAAGAGTAATAGAATTAAAGATGAATCATATTACTATTATGGCAAAGGATATAATAATGTGCATTGTGTAAAAATTATCTACTTACATGCTCAGAAACTCAGAGACAAGTAAAATCATGACCTTGCATTTGCTTCTACCTGGGGTGTGCCAGGTAACACAAACAAAAAAGAAATGACTGGGGATTAACATAGTGCTCAAGAACACCGAGAAAGATTATTAAATCAGTTAGATTGGGCAAGGATGAGAAAGGTAGCAGCTCCTAGACATGCTAGCTGGGACAACATGGAGTGAAGTGTTGGGGTTTTTTATAGGTATAATCCAGTGTTGTTCACAGAACTGAACAAGGAGCTCCAACTGAGACAGTATGAATTAATTTTGTCGTGATGACAGGAAGCTAAATGCAAGCTCCGAGTTCTTCCTGTGAATTTATTTATTTATTTATCCTGTGAATATATCTTAAAGCACTTTTTCCTCAGGTTTCCTCAAGTTCTCACAGGTTTGTCAGTAAAGGAACTGTGCCAGTGATTTTGGACCACATCACTACACAGAGCAAGTACTTAGTGGGCAGATAAACTTCCATGGCTGAATGAGTGCATCACAACTCTACCACTAAATATGCTTATACTACATCTGAACACAATTACTAGCATTCCTTTAGATGCTAATAGGGATCTATTATATAGATCCCATCTTCATTGCTTATTTTCTTTTTTTTGTATCAAATGTATATATTAACTAGTTACTAACAAAAAACAAGGAAAATTATTGCTTTTGGTATCTGCTTTGAAAGTTCCCTATACCTTTGACAACAGCAAGGAAGTACCAACCAGATGTATTAGCAGTCTTATTAACTTTGTGCTTTGCTTTAAGCTTCAAACAATTTCCTTCTTTTCCCAAACCCTCACCTTTCTTTTCCAGTATATATATATAGAGAGAGAGAGGGAGAGAGAGGGAGAGAGAAAGGGAGAGAGAGGGGGAGGGAGGGAGGGAGAGTCTAGAAGCTATATAAAGTATTCCAAGAACTGAAAAGTGCTAAGTTTTACTATGCGCATTTAATGAGGAGGAAAAAAATGGAAAAATCAAGTTGGAAAAATAAAAATAAAAGCTCCTCTCTGACTTCCAGTGGCTGAAGTCTGAGAGAGCTGACCTTCCACATTTTCAGCATTTTCCTCTGAATGCTGCAGAAGACATAAATAGATTCAAGACTGACTAGACTTCAGATAAACTTAATAAAAAGTAGCCAACACAAAAAAATGCATTCTCTTCCATGAGATGTTTGTCAGTGGGCCAGCACATAACATTGAATCCAAGCACTAATTCTGTTCTAAAACATTTCTCTGCACTTCCTGTGTGGGAAATCTCTCTTCCAGAAAGTACTGTGGATAGAGTCAGAAACTGTTTGCACAAAGAGCAACTACTAAGGAGACTGCAGGAAAACAGTTGAATGTCTATGCAGAAAATGTCATGACTTGGATTAGTATATGGAAATTCAGAAAGTACCAGTTTGCTCCTAACAGATGTTAATTCTGCTGCTGCTACAGATAATGGTGTTTCTTTGCTGTTCTCCAAGAGTTCTTAAAGGAAATTCTGAATAGCCATAAGCTAATTTACCATTGCAACCTCTGAGTGGTGAAAACTGCTACTTCAGTGTGCAAGTCTTTTAGTATAAGATAATATCTGTTTGCTGGCACAATGTATTTGTTCATTTCACAAACAGAATGTTTATGGTGTTTTGTTTTTAACAAAAGATGTTTTAAGTTTTTTCTCTCAGCATATGGCACATCCTAGCTTAAAACGCATCCTCTTCAAGAAACTTCGAGTCATTCTTCTCCGTTACTCATTTTGTAATTATTTTTCCAGAGTTCCTACTTTTCTTTAGTGCCAGTACACTTTTATTATAGCCAGATATTCAGATTGCTTTAATCACAGCTATTGCTTTGGCAGAATTACTTTGGCCAAAGTCTGCTCGTGTTTTTTTACTGAGAACAGTCTCAAAAAAAAAATGACTTGGGCTGTGCCCTGAAAAAGCAAAGAAACTTAGTTTTGAAGACACACTAACTTCCTGTAGTATGTTTAAGAGATTACAGAAATCAAGTGTAGCATAAGAGAATCTCTCGTGACAAATTATTTTAGCTCCTCAAGCTCAGCATGAGCTGTCTTATCCTTTCTGACAGCTGTTGCTTGGAGCAGTATTTATGATCATACAGTGCAAGCTTTGATGAGTGCATGCCATCTGCTGGAACTTTAGAGGTCTTTTACAGAGTAAATCCTGAAATACAGCAATAATTTTGACCCGGTGTAAAGCATCATCTTTATTGCTCCGTGCCTTTATAATTAAATTGGGATTTGGAGCCTCCTTTTCAAACTGTACCTTCGAAACAAATCAGAGAGGAAACACATTGCAACTGTAGTTTTGGGAAAGTGGGGAAGTTTCCTCTTCACATAGACTAGGAATTTGATTCAAATATCTGTATGAAATGGAGTGGGCATTCAGCTAAAGAGATTGTTCAGGTGATCTGTTTATACTGTCTCTCCTCATCAGCATGTCTGCTACTGTGAGCTGTGCCCAGAAAAATGCAGTGTTTAAGACGGAAGCTCATGACTACAAAATAGCTTTCAGAAAGAAGTGTGTATTTAGGATTGCAGACCTAAAGATGGATGATCATGGATGGTAGGGTTGTTTTCTCTTTTATGTTATATATGTGATGCCCTTAGGGCATGTGGCTCTCTGACAAAGAATCCAGTTCAGGAGCAGTGCGCAAGACTTAACTGCCTTTGTCTCTCCAAAGTTTGCATATGCTCATTTTACAGATGCAAAAGAGTTGAGAGAATTTCAGCACTGGCAAGAAAAAGGTTATTTTTGGCATTCCCTGAGTCTGTGTCTTGACAAGACATTTTCTTGAACGTTTTATTTTTGCTGTTTATTTGGTATTGTCTTCTGGACTGTAGTACAGCACTGGATAGCCTCAGCTGAACTATTCCAGCTGAGCCCAGCAAGCCTTCGTGGGGAGATGCCTCTTTTTGGGATGGTGAGGCACAGCCACTATGGGTGTGCTGAAGACAGGTCTGTACATGTGCT
This sequence comes from Tympanuchus pallidicinctus, assembly GCF_026119805.1. NCBI lineage: Eukaryota > Metazoa > Chordata > Aves > Galliformes > Phasianidae > Tympanuchus > Tympanuchus pallidicinctus. Next base: position 18,332,128 of record NW_026294747.1, read on the forward strand.
AAAGTTCTGAGGCTCAACAGCAAGATGCAACAGCCAGCTTTCCACAGAACACAGCTACTGTCACTGCGTGAGGGCAGAGCAGCTTCGGTGAAAATGAGGGTGGATTTCCTCATCTTAGCTGACTTCTGTAACCAAAACTTTAATTTTTTTTAAAGTTCTTAGGGGAAATCTAGAAAGGTTTACCAAATTATTCTGTAGTCCTCACCTTAATGGTTTTTAATATGACGCAGGTCAAATTTGAGGGCCCAGAGTTTCAGGTCCCTGACAGTGCTGAGCCCTGTGTGCCCAGGCCATGGCAGCAAGATGAGCATGTAGCCCAGCAATTTCCAAAGTATCATCTTGGAAGTCATCAGTCTGTAGGCTGGAGATTTGAAATGCCATCTCCACATAAGCTATCAGACTCCTTCAGTACAAAGTTAGAAAAAGAAAGTCCAAGCACAAGTTGTGAGTGTTTTTTCCTTTCTTCCTTATCAGACAGTGTTTCTTAAAGAGACCAAGCCTGAGATGGTACTGGTAACCAAAGCAGAGCATGTCATACAGAATGATCTTAACCTTCAGCCACATTTATTATGGTGATATGTTTACCATAGCAAATTCCAAAGCATATAATATCCAACAAAATGACAACGTATTGCAGGGCAGTGTAGTTTAAGGAATAAAATGTCAAAGCAAAACCCTAAGGCTTTTATTCTGTTTTTGCTGAGTGTTTACCAAAAATGGAGTTATGGAAAATCTCATTTACTTTTAGGAGAAGTTAAAGCCAAGGAATAAAAACTGCCCACACCACTAACCATCTAAGCAATGGATGTCCTTAAGTGAGTTTGAAAAGGACCGATAAGACTGTGTGAAGCATTAAAGCCCTCGGTGTAATGCCCAGCCTGTTCCTGGACCAGTGTCAGCGTGAATGCACAAAATTTGAGGCTCACCAACAGTACACGTCACACCCAAACACCATTTTCTGCCCTCTTAATCTAACCATAGTGATCTCCTGGGACACGGCCATGTGTTAACTCAGCAGCTCTTACACAAGTCCCTACAGTGAAGCATATGTTTATGTGGGCTATTGAACTGAGTGCTAACCAACAAACCACGGAAAAATATGACCCTACAATTTACTAGGCTATTTCTTCTAACAAAAGGCTTACAACAGAATTGCAAGCTAAAAGCAACCACTGTCTAAGTAACGACCATGAGAAACACACATTTTTGACTGTACACATTTCATTTTATTTTAAATGACTAAATATTAGACTTCCATATACTCAGAGACTTTGAAACCAGTACTACTTTAAATGATCCCAACATTTTTTTCATTATATGCAAACCACCTAGGCAGTTCTGACTTTTAGGACTATGGAGGCTTTTATTTATACATTGCTTTTATTTATAGCATTTCTACACTGTTACTTTAGCAATGTAGTTGTGGAGGGAGCTTCCACTAATAGCTCACTGCTGCATCAGTGCTGTTAGTGGAGCTCCAGCTTGGCATGCAGCTTTTGAGCCTGGACACCCCAACCTAAGCTCAGGCTGCCAGGACCTCATGCAATGGTGTCCTGAGAGTGAGAGCCAGCAGCACTTTCTTCATTTACATTTACAGCTTACTGCTCATCAACAAAGACTGTATTGTTAAAAGCTGTGAAGTGGGGAAACAGGCATGGTGGACACACTGAAAATACAATGGATTAGGAAATGTTGTGGCTGTGCCCAGATTGTAGGGCAATATAACGCTCAGGGGAGGAAAATTTGCAAATAGATTCAGATCAACTTCATGTGCTGCAGCTCCAATGCTGAGTTGTGTAGTACTTTACAGCATGTGTGCTTTGCTTTCAAAGAAATGAAGAAATCCACATTAAACATCCACACGGGACTTGATTGAGCTCTGTGTCATCACAAACAACACAGCACAGGTGAGTTTAACTGCTTATCATCAGCTAAATACAAACTTAAACAAGGAAATCTGACATTTCTGCTTAGCAAAACTAACTGAGGAAGCATTCTGTTCAAATGCTCTTTACAATTCTCCCGCCCTTTCCACATATCACAGAATCACAGAATGGCCAGGGTTGGAAAAAACCTCAAGGATCATGAATCTCCAACCTCCCTGCCACATGCAGGGCCACCAACCTTGCCAGTTAATACTGGGCTAGGCTGCCCAGGGCCCCATCCAACCTGGCCTTGAACACCTCCAGGGACGGGGCATCCACAACCTCTCTGGGCAGCCTGTGCCAGCACTTCACCACTCTCTCTGTAAAGAACCTATGTATTTCTGTAAAGAACTCTGTATCCTGGAGTACCAATGAGTCAATTTAATCTCTGATACTTTTCTGACTGATTAACAGTTATCACCAGTCGAAGGGCAAAATTTGCACCACTGAAATACTTGAAAAACAAAGGAATGAAAAATTTGTGATTATGCGTCTGTGCATCTTTCCTCAGGAATCAAGAAATCACTTGAATTTGCCTTGTATTTTGTATCTTTCTCTTCTCACGCTAACTTCTCTACTTTCTCATTACTTAAAACTATGGGTCTTCATTGCTGTATTTATCATAACACAGTTCAATAAGTCTATCTTTTCTAGCGTCATTCTTGAGATACTGAACTCACCTTCTTCTGCTCTTCGTGCTCTTCTATTGCTGTCAGCATAGTCTAAATGTCACCACATTTCCCAGCCAGAGGACACAAGGTCATTACCGGAGCAATTCTCTCCTGTGATCATATGCCTTTCAGTCGTTCTGCTGAGCACATGACACCAGTCACAGCGTGACTCTATCCTTAGGGACATTTACAGGAGTTCTCCAGCCAACATCATACACAATGAGCAAGTAGAAAGCAGTAGATTCATCAGAATCATAGAGTTTGCTTTGAAGTAATTACCAAAATCACCATCCTTCCTAAGGATGGCAGTGAGCTTTTATTTTGGATCAGACAAATATAAATTTGGGAATGCTGAGAACTTCCTCTATTTTTGTTGGGTTGTGGACTGTAATTGTTAGGTGATTATTAAATCATTTTATAATACAACTCACTTTATTTCAAGCTTAGATTTATTGTAGTTCTGCCTTCTACTGTATTTAAACTCTCAAGCAACTGGAGCTTAAAATGTCTAATGAAAAAACTGATATTTTCAGCTGTGCAGGAGGAAACAATTCTTGCTTGTAGAGTGAATTCTTGTTTGCAAAGACTCCGTTTCAGAGGAAAGAAGACAGATATGAAGTGGCCACTCATGTAGTTAGAAAATATGGCTTCTGGTGAAGCCCCTTGGTCTTCTCAATATCCCATTTTGCTGCCAGACTATGGTGTGTGTGCTGACCCAGACCCACAGAGCCACGCGGGGGCTCAGGCAGCACATCGCGCCGTGCTGTCATTCCAGTAAGAGCTGCCTAACTAGCCTGGCCTTTCACAAACCTGGTTCTGTAGGAAGATTGCAGCAGGTGAGGGAGATAATTAATGGCCTCTGCATTTTTGCCTCTGTCTCCTGGTTTTAGTAATTTGACCGCTTTCATGGCAAAGACTGACACAATAGATTTTCATACTCTTGATATTTTCCGTGCAGTTCAATACTGGCTTGTTAGAGCATTTATTAGCAGGGCAAATAATGACTCACAGGTGTTATGCAACTGATATTTTTATAACAGGAAGCCTAGGTGTTAGATGAGAAAATATAATTACTCTTCACTTGTGCTGAAGAATAAACACAAAATCTGAATAGTAAGGGTGAACACCTATTTCAGTTAAAAAAATTGGGGAAGCATGTGATCAGAGGGCAAAGTTACCAAAAAAAAGTTACAAAACAGGGCCTTACACAGTTACCTTCATGTAGGAGATCCTACCTTTCAATACCAGCATAGGGCGTTTGCATTTTAGATACATATTTTTGTCTAAAAAATGTTTCCCAGCTGCTCCTTTTGATATTCATCTCTAAAAAAATTAGGCACAACTATTTGCTGTGCAGGAGCCCTGTAGCACTAATGGGGGAGAGTTGTAAGCCACAGGATGGCTGCCAACAACCCACCCCACTCGCCACAACTGCCACAGTACCTCAGCCTCCTCTGTAGTGCTGACATAACCCTGTTGATGTCCCCAGCTCTCCCTCATCACTCTTTGGGTGCAGGACATGGGCTCCCTGGGTCTCTCCAGGATATGCTGGGGCTCACGGCAGCCGTGTGCCAAACAAGGATGGACCAAGCTCACTTCTGCTAGGGGGCTGCTCAGAGTTTCTCCAAGGCAATATGGCCACCTTCAAACCTGTTGAAGGCCTGGCAATGCTACACCCATTCAGACCCAGGCAACTTCTTGTGAATATGTTTTAAAGCAGAAAAACCTACTCAGATAAATAGAATAAATATTCCTGGCTTACAAATGTATTAAGGAAATGTATTAAGAAAACACCTTCCTCTCTCTATAACTAACCCTTCTATTTCTATAGATACTTGCACCTTGCTCATCACCTCATCATGCAAAAAGTTCATTAGCTAATACATTTGTTTGGACTCAGTGGTTTGCATTCCAGTGAGATGCTATAACACTGTACAGTCCAAACATGGCCTTGAACTTATCTGGGAAAACAAAGCTCTAGCCCTTTTGCAGGAATGACCATCCCACTCTGCCATTCTTTGCTTTTGAGTGCTTTCACTTTTCCAGGTTCCAGAAGATAGACTTGGGAGTAACAGGAATCTCCTCCCAAGCCTTGAGAAAGCTTCTTTAGAGCACACAGGTTCAGCAAACATTCCTCAGCTTTCTTCTACCTAAACTCTCACACAACCTGAGCTCCCGCATCCCAAAGTTTGGTAGAATGGCAGCACGAATTTTCCTGCCCTTGACTATTTTGGCATTATTTGAATCAGGCAGAACTTGGGAGTCCAAACTGTGCCTAAGTTAAATTGCCTGCACCAAGACCCCTCATAAGGCAGTAATTCTAATGATTCATGCCACAACTTGTTACACAGTTTCTTATATTTTCTGTACAAAGAAAAAGAAAAAAAAAAAAAAAACAACATGATGCTAACTGCTCTTCCTCCTCTTACACAACACTTAGGTTGAAGACAATCTGGCTCATTACTGCACTTGCAGGAAGTGTGGTACAGATTGTCTGGGATGATGAAATGCACACCTGCAATAGCAGCCAGTCCACTTTCACGCACATTACAAGGGAAGTTCTTTCGCTTTGATAACATGATATTTTTCTAGCGCAGATATATTTTAAGTGCAGACTTGTTTTTACATTCAATTAAGATGGTCTAAAAGACATGGCCTAAGAGGAGAGGATTGGGAAAATTCAACAGAATGTAACCACGGTTTGAAAAGCCAAAACTACATAGTTGATATCCATCACTCACCCAGTAGACATGTGTGAAATATCTGAAAGACTTTACAGACTTTATGACTGTTGAAGACAATTGTATCTGACCTGTCTGTTGCTAAAAATTTTCTCAAAGTGGACACAGTGTGTTCAGCCCGTCTTTGCCAGCTAATGAGGTGACATCACTGCTTTATGTCCTTCCCTCTGTTCGTTACTGGCAGGACACAGACTGATAAAGGACAAGCATATATCTTAAGGACACAGACCGATTACTCTTCTTTAGAAGGAAGGATGAAGCAATGTCCCTAGAGTACTCCAAAAACACCCCACAGAGTATTTATTATTGTTTTCCCAGAACTGTTCCTCCATAGGCTGACATCCAACATGGACTTACACAGATATGGCAATAAATAGGCTTCCTAAAATTAAAGGAGTTGTAGGCTACACATTTTTCCTTCTATTATTTTCTCAGAACTATGAGAAAAGGGAATATTTTGGTGTTTACTGTTTGGTTTTCCAGGATTACTACAGTTTGCGTGAAGGCATTCAATGGTAGCTCGAGCTTTTTTTTTTCTATGAGTACAACTGAGGTCTACATGAGATATTCTGTCTCGGAGGAAATAATCTTTCATTGATTTTTTTGCCCCTGCCTCTGCCCTCTGATCCTGTTGGCAGCTCTGGCTTTCACACGATGAAAGTGTTTAAAAGCATTTTAAAGAACTTCAGTGCAGGATGTGAATAGATACATGTATAATGCCACTTTCTCTTTGCTTTCAGTAGATGTTGGAGTAAAAATGAAAGCACTCAACATTTAGCACAAAAGCAAGTAGCTGCTGCTGTAGCTGGAAAAAGAAAGCTGACAGCAGACAGCCCCCTTTTGGTTAGTACGTTAATGACCATTTTGTGTGACTGGTACACTAATGTGAGAGATTGTACCAGTGAACTGAACTTACCACAACACAAATAAGAAGAAACAATTGTTAAATAGCAGAGGCTAATGTTTGTATAGAAAGACATTAAGTTCAGAGCACATCTGTCTTCAACAGGAACCCAACATCTTTCACCATTTTCCACCCTACATGCCCTGCAGACTAAGCCTTCTCTAAGCTATTTCCAGACACAAGCAGCAAGTCTTGTCACAAGCTGTTCTCATTGAGGTGAGCATCACTTGAGGAGGAAAGGCACTGCAAACCAAGTTCTTCATCTAAGCACAAGGTAAATATGGAATGAAAGCACCACTGCAGGTCACCTTAAACACAGAGCTTCAAGTATCTTTTGAATTAAAAGCTTATTCAGGGGAAGGTCAGATTGGATATTGGGAAGAAGTTCTTCATTGAGAGAACAGGCTCCCCGGGGCAGTGGTCATGGCCCCAAACTCCTGGAGTTCAAGAAGCATCTGGGCAATGCTCTCAGGGTCTGATTTTTGGGTGGTCCTGTATGGAGCCTGGGGTTGGACTCAGTGATCCTTATGGATCCCTTCCAACTCAAGATATTCGATGATCCTGTGATTTTATTCTTTAGAACATACATCACCAATAGAAATTAGGCCGCGATCATGCATTCTTCTACGTATCCCCTATCCAACTCACACTTTCTTTTAGCCCTCTCTTTGGGCACAGTGTTTGGATCGCTGCCCTAAAGATGGAAAATTACAACAGCAAATTGATCGTGATGTCTGAATTGAGGCACAACCTCACCCTCTCTGCAGCCCTTTAAAATATCCCTGATAACATCTAATGGCTTTTTACCTCTTCTTGTTTCCAGATCTAGATTTAACAGAACGGAGGGTTATTATCATTACATCTACAGGAGATGGATACTGTCTAATTAATTGGGTAAGTCCCTTTCTTCATTTACAGCCATGTCAAAGGTCACATTTCAGCTCATTTTGCTCTTATCTTGGAATAGAAAAGGTTGATTCATACTCCTCAAAGAACAGATTTTTCACTTAGAAAAGAATCTAACAGCACATTTATTCACAAGTTTTCTACAAATTCACTGGACTGACATGTTGCAGTCTAGACCCACTTATTTCTACTAGAAATAATAACTCTTCAGGCTAATATTACATATACCTCAGACTGTTAATTGGCATCACCTAAGAGAAAGCTCACCTTCAGGCTGAATCCCGAACTGTGATTTTCCTCTTTATTAATTAGCTTTTCCAAGTTAAACAAGGTCAGTACATCTTTTTGTCTCTCACTTGCCTGCCCCTATAATCTCCTTATGTTTTGTTTCTTTTCTGAGCTATCATCTCTTCCACGCTGACAAAGACATGTAGTTTACATGGCTTCAGCTCCCCTGTGGAATCATCTTTTCTTTTTCTTGCTCAGGCAAGAAAAATAAAAGATTATTTATTTCTGTCGGTTGCAAAGACATGTATGAGAAGGAAAGATCTGGCTCTACAACTGACCAACATTAAGAATGCAGAAAGCTTAGCAATAATCTCTTTCCCAAAGTAGAATGGAATTTATTAGATGGAACTTGACCATGTTTCTCAGTTGAGTGCCTGATTCAGACCTTAGTCAAAATTCCAGGTTTGAGAAGAACTGGGGAAGAGGTAGTTGAGAGTACATCCCCAGAACAAAATAATTTAGATACACTGAAATTAAGCTCTCTCATTACCTCAGGTCCATATACTTTTAGCTGGGCAAGAGACATAAGCATGATTCACTTTTCCCATCACAAAACATAATCTGACCTTTAGCCCAGCCTATTAAGAATAGGAAGCCATCTGGGTACCCCCATTACAACTCCTGTGGCAATACAACAGCATTCCATGTTGTGACAGTTTGATGGTTCAGCCAAGGTAGTTTTCTCTAAAGTGATTTGATTTCTATAGGAGGAAAAGAAAGCATGCTTCAAGATTTCCATCTTCAAATTCCTTTCTCACACAAACTCTCCAGGCAGTTCAAGCATCTACTATAAAATCAGATTCACAAAATTACCTCAATTTTCTTAACATTCATGGATCATATCTCTGACAACTGAAATTAATTGGAGAATTCTGAAAAACCTATGTTTTAGTGTAGTTGTGATGTACAGTGTCACTAATGCAATGTTATGCTTTTCTCTTTGAATCATAACCACATCAGTTGCCCAGCATAAATAGAACAATATTCATGTGCCCTTCATGTGTTCTTTGCTATATGCAAAGAAAAATCCCAGAAAATCTACCAAATACAAATATGCAAACCAAAACAAATGTGTCATCACAACTTGCCAGGAGGCATGCTCATCTCCTTCATAACACCACTCCTCAGTTTATAGCCTCAGTGAGAAGTTAAATCAGCAGAAACTTTACAATTTCTACTCTTAAAATCCTTAATGAGGGATCATGTGACTTATGATGAAAGTCAGTATTGTGGATCTTCATATTGCAGAATAAAGAAAAAAGAGGAGAAAAGAGGAGAAAAAAGAGGAAAAAAAAGAGGAAAAAAAAGAGAAAAAGAGGGAAAAAAAAGAAAAAAAGAAAAAAAAAAAGAAGATATTACAGCTGTCATTTTTTCACATCCTTGCTAAAATATACACAGGTTGTATATGAAATCTAGAAAGGCCTTTTGCCTCAAAAATAAAATTTAAGAGCCATTAAAAATAGTGCAAATCATCAGATTAAATAGAAAACAGACAACAATCTTTCTATTGACTGTTTGATTTGCCTCTCCTCCAGTCCAGAAGCCCAACTCACAGGATGTGGTTTTGTTTTTGTTTAACATTAAATGTTTCTCTTATTTTCCTTCAACGTACAAGGAGGGAAAGTATCCAAAGAGGAGCAGTTAAAATAAAAACACTCATATTTCAATGTTTTTTCTTTATGTGGTATGAAGGGTGCTGTGAAAACAGACCATAACACAGAGCTGAAAGGGGAATTCAGCCAGAACATCACCTGCCTCTGTGTCTCTCACCTGCCCATTGCCTGGGGCATCAGCATGCATGGCACCATCATACATTAATTCCAGTTCAGTTGGATAAAGGAAAAGCATATCATGGATGTGTCTTAGGAAGAGAATTGCTAACCAGAAATCTCTTGCCTGTTGCCATTTTCACTTAGTGAATAAGCACCCTTATCACATGACAGTGATGCCCTTGTGTGAGGTGCCACTGGAGCAGTAGAACTTATTCCTGAGAACCTTTGCTAGAAGAAAATTTAAGGTGATATTCCTCTACACTGACAAGAAGAGATAGATGTTCAAGGCACTGCAATGCTGAAAAAGGCTTTCAAGAATCACTGCACCTGTTGTGCACATGTATGTACTTAATTCTTCTTGCTTCCTCCCTACAGCCAAAATGAACATTTTTCTCCTCCTGCAACTACTCACAAAAATGATGGAAAGGGAATTTGTTTTTTTTTGAACAGCTGTATTGGCTGCATACATACCAAGAAACTTGCAAACAGACAGAACTATGAAATACAAGGAAGTAAGAAAGCAAGCAAAACGAACAATTTGAAATGAACAATGAATGCCACCTTTGTCCTAACTCAAGTTTCACAACATTCTGACATAAGTGGTGTGCATAAGGAAAACAGAAAGATGGAAATTTTAAGGCAGTCTATTAACTTCTAAAGGTAAGGATTGGACCTCACAAAGAAGGACACTTTCTCCTACTTGGCTTTAATCTGTGAGAATCAAAAAAACTCCTGAAGAGAAGACTTTGCCATGGGAACATTCAAACTTCAGGTCCTTGAGGGGCACAAAGCTTGTACTATTGTGCAATCAGAAGTGCTGGAGTGAACAAAATGTTATTTGTGATCAAGAAGCTTTACTTTAGATCATGTTCTAATACAGTTTCAGGAGGTGTGCCCATGGTTGGCAGTCAGGATGAAGGTTAGCACACAGCAAACAACACCACTCACTGTGGTCACCATCCATGATTTGTTGCTCTATTTTTCGCAGGTTTCTCTTCTGATTGGTTACCAATGGAGAAATAAGTACAACCTGGATTCACATTTCGAAACAAGCGCAGGGAAAAACAAACTTAGGGGAAAATCTACTGCTGTTTCAAAAGCTTGGGACTATGAAACCTCTGAGCTGACGCAAATTATTGCAATATCTGCCCTAAGCCAGTCCTGGTGAGCTCTACAACATACTGTGCTCTTACAGACTTCTCTGGGTTTTTTCAGAAGACACAGAGACAGACAAAGTGGACAGCTTGCACACAGATGCTCCTGTTCTGTGATTTACTTCATACCCTTTTGCTCATTCTCATGATGCAGTTTCACCTCAGCTATCAAAGGAACAAAGCTCTTCCTGGGAAGATCTTCCTTATGTCAAAGCGTCACAGCCTGATCTCAGTTGTGAAGAATCAAGTGCCAGTGTGTATGGGCCATGTGATATGTGCAACTTCTTCATGTGAACTCAAGCAGGATAAGCAAGAAGAGATGGTATCATGATCTCGGGGGCTTGTCTGAGATGGTAATTCCAAAGATTTTAGAGGAAGAGCCTCGTTACTCAGTCTGATCCAAAGTGTCTTAAAGCTACTTGTATAATTGAATAGATCTCCCTTAAGCAGATGCCTCAGGAGCCCTTTCCATAGCCAATAAGAAGGCTATAGCTGAGAGAAGTAATTGGACGTCACAGCAATCACAATTCATGATTATCTTGAAACCTCTCAGGAACAGGGGCAGTCAGTATCACTTTAAATACTCCTACAATAGATTCAAATTACGCCATCCTAAGCTAATATCATGGTCCAACCCTCTAAGGCACATCATGCTGCTGTATGACCTAGGCATTGGCTGATTTCTCTTCTGATCAGCTGAATGCTAATTATATTCTATTATATTTTGAAGAAAAATCCAAGAGTGAAGTTACACAAGGTCAGTTCTTTGCAGGCAGTAACCTCGGCAAAGGAAGCAAAAAGGGACTTGAACAAAGGCTGCTGTTATGCCACACCAACCCACAGGGATGTCCAGGTGCAGGAGGGAGCACATTTTGCACCCTCCTGCATGTGTAAACAAAGCAGTGTTGTGCCCCTCTTCAGCACAGTACTCCAGAACTGCAAAATTACCCAGACCTGCAGGGCTCTAGATGAGTGACTTGCTAAAAGTAAAACAAGTCTAGACAGAAACCTGATCTTCTCTCCTCTTCTAAGACATAGCTTTTGAACCTGAACCAAACCATACCAAAGTTTAAAGGAGAATTCCTATTTCTTGTAGTGATTTTCAGAGAAAGTCCTCAAGGCCCAGGGCTACCTGATAGGAAGATGTAAGTGCCTTGCTGTATGAAATCTTGAGCTACATGACAGGTTAAGGGATTTACCTGAGTAAGAAGAAAGAGTGTTCCCACTCCTGATTCTGTAGATATGAATCTCATTCACTCATTGCTGGTTTTGTGTACAATTGCTCCTCAGTTGCTCAAGCAGAACAATGCAGCTGGCAATAGATTTCATTTTATATGTTGCTTGGAAAAAATAACATATGCAGAAACATCTGGAGAGCATGCCCTCCTCCCTCTGGACATAAAAGAATGACAGAGATGGTGGTAGAACTGCTCAGAGGCTTGGCAGCACCCCACAAAATATCTCATGTTGTCACACTTATTTGTCACACTGAGCAACTGGATACTTTCTCAGTAGGCTGCATACACCAGCAACTGTAAAATCCTGGCACTTGTAGTGAAATATACACTTAAAGCTGAGGGCACACAGTACAGAGAAGTCTCCACCTCATTTCTGGCAATCACCTTTGGTACTGAGCTACAACTGCATTCAAAGCAGCTCTGTGCCTCAGCACTCCCTACACACAAACAGAATCCAATTTCTTCATCCTTTCTGTATATTATTGGCTTGGCTGTATTTCTGTCTCATAAGAAGTTGTTCCCCACAGTCTCAAAGATGCTTACAAGCCAACTGCTGCTAGACCATTCCTTCCCTCCCCCAACACCTCCTCATCAGGGTTACACTATAATCTCCTGCTTGGTTTTCTCTAGCTCCGTTATGAAGATTTAAAGCAATAAAAAGCAATAAAAAAAAATTGTGTTGATATACTGTACACTGGAGCTTCAGACCTTTTCTTCAGCAATTACAGCATGCAATGCCATCAAAGACTACTCCCATCTCCAAACTTGTGTTACTGGAGCATGGAAATAATTGGCTACGAAGATACCTCTTGGGGGTACTGAGCAGAGATGTGCAACGCCTTGGAAAAAAGAAAAAGGTTCCTTACAATGCTGTCAAACAAATACGTCATTACTTCTTTACCTCTGACTTTTTGGGAGTGTATGGCTCAGCTCCAAATGAAAGAGCAGATTTATTTTTAAAGCAGGCAATATTAGTGTGCACTGAAATAAACTCACCAGAACAATCAGTGCTCTTGTTTCAGGGAACACACTCACAAATGGAACAAGAGGTGCTGATATGACTTACTGCCAGGCTCTGCACACTGAAAGGATCCTAGCTGGATTTACACATGCATTGCGCAGCATCCAGCATTCAAAACAGTTGGTCAACATTTGCCTTTGGAAATGTTTTTCATCACAGCACTCTGCTGATATGTTCTTTCTGTCTAGATTTCCCAGTTTAGGTCTGAAAACAAACAAGCATAGTGCTTCCATTTGCTTATTTCATTTTCTTTAAAAATAAAGTTCATGTGAATCTGAAAAATTTTCTTATTAAATATACATATATATATATATATAATTCTCAGCTTGACAGAGAAATAAAAATAATCAGTCCCATTAAAATCTACATTGTGTGTCCTATGCTGACATATTTGAAAGGCAGAATTAAAATGGTTATTGGAAAATGTAGATGAGTTGCATTCATGAACACATCCTTTTTCCTTTAAGTTTTGTGAAAGTTTTAGAAAGATCCACCCTTTTTAAATTCTGCCTAGAAAAAAAAAAAAGACAAAAATAACAATGAAAACAACATCTGATGTATCTGATGACATTCAACAAACCCCCAAATTGCTGTGTGACAGACTTGATAGCAAGACTGATAACAAGGAATGTGTGCAGGAACATTAGCTACCTGGCAGCTATGTCAAAGGCCTGACTGAAGACAATTCATAGCAGAATCTCTAAAGGCTCTGAAGGAGCCAAGACAGCTACTAGAAGACAGATACACATTCCAGCTCCTTTTCAAGCTGTTTTTCTTCTGCTTTGAATTTGAATCAGGACATGAATTGCAGTAGCAACTATTAGGATAGTTTGGCATTTCTAAGGGAAATTTTTCAATGAAATAAGCCACCTCAGTTCTCCACAGTAGTGGAGATAAGCTAGTTAGTAATAAATTTGCTGACTGTATCTTCAAAGTTGTAACTCCTTCAGATTTGCCTTTGACTCTGTTGTTTCCTTGTTATGCTAGAGATCTGCCGGACTGCTCTATACCTCAGTTTACCCTCCAGTAAATCAAATGCAATGCCACTCAAACAGTGCTCTTAGGGTACAGAAACAGCTTTGCAGGGCACTGTAGAAACACAATGTTTTTATTGCCATGTTATTGTAGCTTCAATGAAACATTCTCATTTGAGGAGGGGGGTACTGGGGAAAAAAAGGAGAGCAGGTGGGCAGCATGACAGAAACACCAGAGACTCCAAAATGCAGAAACCTGGCCCTGCACTGCTACAAAAGTGGCTGAGCATGGAGGTTTCTGTCATTTCACACAGTTGGGATCCTGAGCCAGGACACCATATGCACATCTGCCTTAGAATAGAAGAAAGAAGAACACTGTTTATTCTTGAACTTGGTTGGTGGCAATAGACCATGTACCTGTTCTGGTAGTGCTCACATAGACCAGAGCTCTCTTGTAAAATCTTGTATGGAAAATCCCAAGGCATGGTTACATACTATTGAGAATTACTGGTGCTTCATAAGAACAATTTTTTCCCCATTTTATGACCTTCTGTCTCAACCTACACTACTGGATTTGACGTCAGCATCACTTCTGTGTAGAATTTATTTTACAAAGCAAATATTAGGACTCATATTTCTTGCTAAAGTTCATCACCATGGGAAGAAGGTCAGCTAGTTAAACTGCTGTGAGTGTGCTTCTGCCATTACTTTGTGTAGTTGCCTTTGCAGATGTAACTTACTTTGAACAATGGTTCTTACTGCAAGGTATATACGAGATGTACTGAACCTTCCTTGCTCTATTAGGATAGAAAGGAAAGAATTTAATGTATAGCAAGCAGATACTGGTAGGTGTTAGGAAAGCTTGCCTAGTGATGAAGACAGTGACGTTCTGGAGTAGGAGGCAGGAACTGGAAGATGTCCCTCATTGCCCTGTTGTTTTAGCAAAGACTGGTCAGAGGTGAGAGCTGAGCAAATCATCCTTTCTCAGATGAGGGATGGAAAACCTCCCAGATCCTTTGCAGTATTACTTCCTCTGAGACTACAGTGGCTGTAATCTTACAGCAGTGTTTTGGTGTTCACTGATGTGGAATAAGCATTAATGCAAACACATAGCAAAGAGCTTTGATTGCTTGGTTGCCTTTAATCTCTTCCTAATTATCAGTCTCCCTCAGCCAGTCAATGTGTTTTACAGTCTGTGCTGGGCTGGGGAGCCACACTTCTTTCCTCCAGCCAGGTTTGGCGTACTGAATCCCCTGCAGAGACATCAGGGCTGTAAAGCCCCATTCTTTTCCAAATACCGAGGAGTTCTGAGGCACCAAGCATGTCAGTATTGTTCATTAGAATATTGTTCATTAGAAGAGTCCCACAGACATGTCTCTATGCACACTTAATAACACGATAATCTTCAACCACTAAAAATAACCTAGAATGTCTGTTTCTTTCAGCAACCTGGGGCTCCACCACAACCCATCTATCACAGAAGTGTGAAAATTCGTACTTTACACATCCCAGAACAGAACCGGTGTTCACTCCCTCTTTAACCGTGAGTCCTTGTTGTCTTAATCCCTGGTGTCTATTTGTAGTCCTTGTATCTATTTGTGGATAAAAGCATGACTGTTTATTTATAGTGAACTTTTTCCAAAGAGTTTTATTTTAAAGCCTGACTAATCTTTGCTGCACCATGGACTAGGCTGATCTCTAGGTAAATCTTAGCTTAGATTGGTGGTGAGCTGCACAAAGACACTGACTACGTTTTCAATTAATCCTCTTTTATACCCATCCTTAGAAGAAGGTAAGGAAGGCACATAAAGAGCCAAAAGTCATGTAATGCTTCTGTGGAACTACAGTGCAGCCTGGGAAGTTGGGGGAAGCCACAAGCATTTCACTGTCTCCTGTTTCTTCCCATGTATTTTTAGCAGCTGTGCAATACATGGATTTATCTGCTCTGCCTGCAGTTATCCACTGCATCTCAGAGACAAGAAAAACATACATCTGCTTGCTCAGATTTTCTTACCATTTTCTTCTTTGCCTCTCCAGCCAGGCTGTTGGGAAAAAAGGGCTGCAGAAGAAACACATATCAGTCTATGGAATGGTGGAGTTTTAGATGACTCTTCTCTCCTTGACCTTGCAGCTGCTAAAACAGTGTCCCCTTGCCCTGTTGTGGTGGTATTGGCTATTACAGGTGCTGGGGAGCAGCTAGCAGAAAGGTGAGGGTCACCTGGCCATTGTGCAGTGAAGAGGTGGGAACTCTCCAGTGTCAGAGAAGCAGAAATGCCTTCTCAAAACACCACCACAGCAGCCATGTGAGTATGGGGAAGGCCGTGGTGAGGGCAAATAGCACACTCCCTGTGTCCTGAAGTGAAAACCTAAGCCTTGAATTAACCCTGGCTGAGCAGAGGTTGAGCACGAAATATGTTTTCCTAATCCGCACTTGGAAAATGGGGGAGCTCTGACAGGAAATTCCCATTTCACTTTCCTAATTTCAGTCTCAAGCCCAGACCTCAGTCTGACTTTCTTCAGTAAGAACAAAGTCCAGACATTAGCTCCCTGTTGTGCTCTGCTCTGCACACAGTGTGAGCATAGTCTTCATTTTTCCAAGTAGGGCTGCTAATGAGCAGACACTGCAAAATCAAGCTTGACTTCTTCTGCCCCAAGCTTAAATTAACCTTCCTCTCCTTTCTATTCTGTAGAGGGAAGAAAAGGAATACAAGTATAAAAAACCACTGGAGACCACATTTTAGTGAAATGATAGTTAGATGTACTATTCAGCTCGAGATGTTTACTGAATGCCTGAATAGTGGAACATTTCATAAATACAAGTAAATGTCTCTAGAAATATTTGAATTAATTTTATAAACAAGGCTTTAGCTGTAGCATTTTGCCCCTTTTGTGGTGTGAATTTGAGATTTTACATCCCCTGACCAACGGCCCCACACCCTTGCAGGAGAAATCCAGCAAGCAGGGCAGGACTCAGCACTGCCAACCCGCAGTCCTGTGCCACCCACTGTCCTGAAGGGTCACTAGGCTTCTGCAGGCTGAAAGACAAAAAGTAGGTGTCAGGGAAGGGCGAAAAATAGCAAAAAAGCAGCACTGCTTTTGCTACATCAGAACTCTTGGGATGTGTGGTAATTCTCTATTTTTGTCTCAGCCATGAAGCAATCAACGACTGTGTCCAAATCAGTACTCTGAGCACATCAGAGTCCGGGCCCTTTCCCACTCCCCAGCACACAGTTGTATTAGCCAGGCTTCAGGAGGTCTGTTACATCCTGCCCTGAGGGATGAGTGATAACAAGCACAGAGCAGGCAAAAATTATGTAGTATTCCTAAGCCATGAGGATTTTCACAAAAGCTTACTTCTTTTATTTTGCTTTTTCTTTTCTGTTTTTGTTTTGTTTTGTTTTGTTTCCATCCGATTTGTAATGCTTCTTTTTTTTCAGTCACAAGGAAGAGGGAGTTGGCCTTGAATACTCCTGAATCATGATTCCATCTGAGTTTACTGAATAGCTATATCTGCCAAGCAGAGCCCACCTGCTCGTGCTATAGCCCCACACATACTCCACAGACCAGGCCTGTCCATCCCTTCTGCCTGTTTTCAGTGAATTACATTTCAGGATCACTCCTTGGCTGTAGTAAATACCCACCCCTTCCCACTTCCCACCACTCACTGCATTCTGCACAAGGAAGAAATATTTTCTTTCCTCCTAAAGAGCAGCTTTTGGACAGCGGTGCAGATCACAGAATCATAGAATCTTAAGATCACCCAATTTGGAAGGAATCCATAAGTATCATCGAGTCCAACTCTTGATGAAGAAATGTCCTCCTTGCTGCTAGGCACACTGAGCACACTGCGCTTCCTGATGGAAGCTCTCAAGATCAGAGGACAACAGGATGCCACTGCAGAAAAAGGAAGACCAGGTGTTTCTCTTCTGCATTAGTGCCTTTGGACCTCTCTTCTCTCCAATAAATCTCTAATCCAGGTGCCTACTAAGTTACCAGCCCAATTCCCAGGGAAAGCAAGCTGTGTGCCTTGAGATATACTGGCATGATTTGTCCAGTCAGTCCATTAAAGGTTTAAGGAACTTATCTTTCATTAAAAACCCCTTCCAATGCAACAGTCAAATGAATCTTGCAATTAATACATAAATATGTGTATGCATTTGTATTTATTTTTTTTCCAGTAAATTGAAGCTCATTTTTCCCCTTTTTTAATCTGAATATTCCCAACTGTATCTCACAGAGACTAGGCAAATTGATTTCCTTCCTTTCCTGATCCTACTTACACTGGTCCCAACCTGCAGCAGTGCATCTCAGCTCTTCCTTACAACTTCCACCAAAATCACAGATTTTCCTTCCCATGGAAATAAAGGCAAAAGCTGGCCCTGCTTTTCCTTTCTATTTCAGTGGCTTTGCACAAAAAACTTACTTCTAACAAAAAGCAAGTCTCTGTGCTCTGAGCATTATGTTTCTCCAAGCAGCCTGCTGTGCTGCTGCTTATTTGGGGGCAGTTGCTTGGCCCAACCTAATCCCAGCTTTTCTGGCTGATCATAGTCCACAATCTCTCTGAAATGGGATCACACATTTACTTCTACAAAGCTGCAGAGAAACACGATCTGGCTGGAACAACCGCCAAAAAAAACTGCCTATTCTTCAGTTTACTGCTTTTCCCAGAAATGATCAAGGTACCTGCCAGGTGTGCCAGCAAAGCAAGGCATCTCATAGCTCTGATTTCCTGGCTTTATCTTTTTCCAAAGGACTCATTAAGAGGCTGTGATGGACAGCCAGACAGATACTGCTCATGCCTGCTTGGCTGATGGGGTTATAGTATCTGCCCTAGACCATCAGCTTTGCTTTTCAAACCCTGCACATGAAACCTGCCTTTGGTCTTATTTCTGCACATCAAAGCCTAGCTGGAGCGTGAAGAGAAGAAGAGAAAAGCTGTGGAAAATCAGCATCAACAAGGGTAACAATAAAAAATTGTCAGCATACAGCGACACCTGAAGAGACCAGGCGTCCCAATAGGGAAAGCTGGGGCTGGAAGGAGAAGACCCCCATTGACTCATTGATTGTGGACAGTGAAAGTTAATACCTGTGCATTCCTTAAATCAAATTTCAAAGATTTTCTGCCATTCTTTTAACAAAAAATTGCCACAGGCAGAATGTAATTCTTATTTGGGAGCACCAATGCTATTCCTTAGTGTGAAAATATTAAGCCAATCTGAATAACTACAGAACACTGATTGTACAAACATGAGAAAATCTGATAAGCAAGATCGTATTTTTAAGTAGCATAAAATCTTGCAACAGCAGTTATTCAGAATACTGAATGTATTAAAAACCTCTAAATCTTCTGCAATATTTTTATAACTATAGAGAAAAGCTGTATGAAAAAATAGCAGGCATCAGACGCATTTTTTCCTCAATTTTGATTTTTATAGCTACCACCTAAATTCTAAATAGTAAGTGTCAGGAGGCATGTGCTATACAATATTTATAACAAGTGAGTTTGCAATTGGAATTTTGAAACTCGGGGGAAGAGACTCCCTCCTAAACATAACCTATCCTGCCTGTCAGTTAATAGTTAAATAAGCTGCCAGAACTGCTTAAGGCTTGAGAATAGAATGACAAAGCTCCAGGAAAAATATATAAAGAAAACAAAAAAAGCTTCTGGCTTACATACTGTACTGTGAACTCCCAGTGCTATGGATATCTCGCAGTATTTTCATAATAAAACACACAACACCGCAGCGCACAGCCATAAGTAATAGGATTTTCAATTTTCTGCTGCTGAAAAGCATAAATAATTTACTCCTGAATGACAGTATTAGGTTACCATAGTAATGCCTAAGATCTCTATTCACAAAAACATACTTGGGCTGCTTTGAACACGAACAGTGCATGTCTTGACAAAGGGTAGATGTGTATACATGAAAGGTGATGCTGCCCCATAAAACATGCACTCTGCAACTGATTGATGCATTGTCCCTATAAATTTCAGGCAAGCAGAAGGTCAAGCCTCTGCTGATACAAATTGACAGAACTGCACAGAAGTCAGCAGAGTGATGACCACTGAACAGGAGCAGAAAATAAATCTCACTGTCTGCAATGTCACCTGCCTGAGGGAAAGTTGTAAAAAAATACTCTTCGTTTCCATTTTCTTTCTGCTGGGTTTCATGTCCACATTGTAACAGGATCTATTTGTCCCAGTGGGTGTGCATACACCAGTACGTACAACTGCCCTCCATGCTACATCAGCTCCAGAAGCCCACTTTTGCACAACTTCTTCAGTTCCCTGGAATATCAAAGTAAGTCAGGAGGAGTGGTGTGGGATCCACAGGTGCTTTGTGCTGCTGCCCAGGAATTCAGAAGGTGGCTCTTGTAGCTTAGGCCATTCTTAGCAGCATGAAGGCACGCTCATTCATATTCCTGTGTGTAGCGCTGGAATACAACTGTTTGCATGAACAGCACCATAAGAACTGTATTAAGAATTGTGTCTGCTTCTCTGCAAGGAATGTTAGTTTCTTAGAGAAGGGTGAAGTCAGAGGGCAGCTCTTTCAGTTCAGACGCCAGCCCTAAAATAACCACAGTCTTACAACTTAACTCGGGGCCAGCCTGCCGCCTGGCTGATGCACTGCAGTACTGATTTCTCCTGTCCAAACAGTCCAAGGGAACAGAAACAAATTCCCTCTGCTCAGGCTGACCAGCAGGGTTTGTGTGAACCAAAACACATGCTGGTAAACCTGACAGATAAGGTGCACTAGCCCACTGCTTAGGCAGTCACAACTCCCCGTGCCTGGAGCTGCCATGAAACTCTCCAGCCCAGAGCAGCTGAGCAACCTCACATTTGCCCACCATCAAATAACCCCCAGACTGCCTCATGCTCACTGGCAGTGCAGCAAGGGTGTGAAACATCTACATCTAACTATACAAAAAGGCAGTATTGACATTACTGTTCTTTGAAGTCCATTTCTAACAAAGCCCAGCTCTTTTTGTACATCAAGCAACCACTTGCATGTCCCCATTTCAATTTTGCCACTATGTTACTCGAAATCCAGAGCATCCAAATGCTCAGGGAGAAACAGATCTTTTACTGCATCTTTAAAAAAAAAATATGTGATACACTGGCATTGATTATATGAACCACCACTCCCTTTTCTTTCCGCTTTGGGGAGCCCCAGAAGATCACAGCCGTAATGTTACAAATATGTCATGATGTGTATTATGAAGCAGTAATGTGAATTCTGTGAATTTTTCACACACAGAAAAATTTACAGTAATGTGAATGTGAATTTTTTAATGTGGCGAGTCTTTGCTGTCCATCTGCTGGCAGAATTGAATTCCAGGTTCATATCTTTCTAAGGCAGGAAAAATTGTGACTCCGTGACTGCTACTCGGAAGTAGTACTGTCAGTGTATTCCCAAACACAGTTTCATTAGCTTACTGACATTATTTCATTTAAAAAGTCCACGTGCCATCTGTGAGCACTTTCCTGACAGCCTCATTAGGAAAGTGTCTAGTTGGCTTGCTTTGGTTTTCCCTAGCTATCTTTATTTTGTGCTAATTACAGCCTCACATACAGCCCTGGTGTGTCCTTATGGTGACATATTAATTACCATGTGGCAGCACTCACTGTCAGCAAAAGGCCCTGCAATAGAGGAACTGGGAATCTTCTGCACTTCACACCAGTGCCCTTGTGCTCTGCCTTTTATTTTCTCTGTGCCATTGCTGCTGCTTGCTTTCATGAGTGTTCCACAACTGGGCAGACACAGCTCCACGTCCCCCATCCTGCTCTGCTCACTCCCGTGGCACAAGGTTACAACACAAGGGAACAGGGCAAAGACTGCAACAAGCAAAGGCCTGTGGCTCTGACACAGCTGAATTACATTTCTAAGATAAGTAACTATGAGTCAAGTTCATTTTGTGAATAAATCCAGTGGTTTTATTAGCTGCCAGGCTCAAACTTGCAGAGTGTCTCGTATGCTACCGAGCAGTAGTCAGAAGGGACTGAAGGCAAAGTCGGTTCTCCATCCCCATCTCCTGGCCTCAGCAAGTGGGCTCAGTGCAGCCAGAGAAAACGAAGCTGGCAAACAAGTGGTGAATGGAAAGAAGATGTGATTTTTAGGATAGAAAAACTTCTCCAAGTCTAGGAACCTAGTGTGATGCAGGCAAAGGTATGCATATATACCATGCTGCCTACTTTACACTTTGAAGGTATAGCAGGTACTTTGCATTTGCTTTGAGGCAAGTGTACCTGCAGGAAAATTAGCAGAGTAGCCAACACACAGACTATTAGCCAAACAGCTTACTTCACAGAAGGCAAGCCCATACCTTTCCAGAATGAGTATGAGCTTGTTTGTCAGTAGCTGTGAAAGACTCCCAACGAAAGACTTTCAAATCAACAAATAATCTAGCAAAGCTTCAGAATTTATGTGTGATGCCGCCTATCAGTATCATAAGGAAGTTCAGACTTGAGCCAAGACCAGCATACTCACTGACAATGATGTTGGCCATACAGATAATAGCCTCATGAAAAAGAAAGGAAAAAAAAAAAAAAAGGAAAAAAAAAAGACTAAGCTTGAAATAAAAAATGCCTCTGTTTTAACTGAGGAGAAACAATTGTCGGAACACGGGCAATCAGTCAGGGCAGTGCGTGCTGACAAACCCCAAAAAACTATGCATAGTCGGCCAGGAGAGCTGCAATTAAACATGTACCACCTTCCTCACATTCTTTTGTAATTAAATTTTACTCATTCTTGCAATGAGTAAGCATTAAAATAGTAATAAATTGGCAGAATACTTACCTTTCACCTGTTAGAACAAGTATATGGACAGCATTGTGGAAACCCCACCATGCTCTTCTTTACCCCTGCTTCCCTCTCAGCGAAATATTTAGATCATGAATGAGTTCCAAAAACTAACAAGTCTGATTCTAGTTCACCTGACCAACCATTACCACTAGGCTGAAGAAGAAACATGATGAGAAAATAGATTGTTTCTACTTTTTATCAACAGAGCCTTATAGCATAGTCAGAAGAGTTTGTAATTAGAATTGTTAAACTCTCCTTTAGTATTTGATCTGTTCAAAAAATTGAGAGTGACAAATTATCAGGTCTAAGGTACACTAGAACATACGTAAGATTTCTGTATGGACAAATCTGTGAGACACTGCATATGAACACTGATGTCCACAAGAATGCACATATTTCCCCTCATGGCTGCTAAGAACACTCACACAAGAGACTGTTTCCTAGGCCTGCCAGGGACCATTGAGGAGCAGAGCATTGAGGGCCTGCAGTACAAGCCTTAGCCATGCTGATGCTGAACGTGCTGTAGAAAATTCCCACTTTGGATGTACATCAGTGAATAGTAAAACAAAAAACAACCCTACAATATAACAGAATTGTTCTGTAGGTGGAATTCAGTAGGGGCAAATGCTAGTTAGACCATGAAACATAACTTCATTTTCTCACTTGGAAACACCTAATGCATGATTCCACTGACCTGGAAGGATGTATTTAAAACAAAATTGGCATATAGCCCTGAAATCATGTAGCGTGTATGCATTGATTTGAAACCCACTGAAACACATTTGAGTGGTGTTACTGATAGGGAATCCATAGATAAAGGTGGAAACTGCTGTGACCATATTGAGCAAAGAAAGAAAAGGGGCATCTCTTCTGGGAGAGTCACCAGTCCTCTGCCAAGTTGTGCGTTGATTTTTTTGAGGTGGATTTTTAATCAAAATTATCCAACAAAAAGGCCTAGCTAATTCACAGTATTTGCTTTTACCGAAGATATTTACTGTAATTTTTCTCACTGTATACCATTAGCCCACATGGGACCGGATGAGCCTCATTGTCTGCACTATTACTGCTGGGTTTTTTTAACTAAGTTTCTGCTAATTCAGCTGTGCAATACATTTTGACGCTTGACAAAACACATGAATCGCTGTGTCAAGTTAACACTGACCACTTGAAAATGCCAATAATTTGTGGAACAATTTGTCAGGGGTGACTGTTAGCTACATTAAAGGATTTTAGAAGAGCAGGCCAAAAAGGCCAAAATCCTAAGCCTATTCTGTTCTATGCACATTTGAGTACTGATACCCCATCCCTGAAGGCATTCAAGGCCAGGCTGCATGTGGCTCTGGGCAACCTAGTCTAGTGACAGGCGACTGTGCACATAGCAGGGGGGTTGAAACTAGATGATCATTGTGGTCCTTTTCAACCCAGGCCATTCTATGATTCTATGATTTCAAAAGGAATAAGGAGTATAATTCTTGGACTGATGGAGGCTCATCTGAGAGGACACTGAAAGACATAGAGATGGCTTAGCCAGCGCCTACACTACCTTCTCCACAGACTCTGGATGAAAGAATTGCTGAGAAGGAAATGAA
The DNA here is from genome assembly GCF_026119805.1 of Tympanuchus pallidicinctus. Classification (NCBI taxonomy): domain Eukaryota; kingdom Metazoa; phylum Chordata; class Aves; order Galliformes; family Phasianidae; genus Tympanuchus; species Tympanuchus pallidicinctus. Next base: position 18,356,115 of record NW_026294747.1, read on the forward strand.
AGGTTGAGAACATCTAGCAAATTCACTAACCATTAGAAATTGTCCCTATGGGTGCAAATTAAAGCTCTATCCAGTATATTCTAACTTATACTGGAATAACTTATAGTGCAAATGCTGTCAGGGCCCGAAGCAGTGATTGAGCACCTGGTGGGAAGGCAGGGCCAACCCAGGGGAACTCAGCTGCATGCAGTGCACCTGAGTGACTGGATAGAGCCAGGATCCACCCCTTTCCAGACCTCATTTAAGGGTTGGTAGTGGAGGTGTAGCCATCTCTAGCTGAAGATCCCTGCCTACCTGAGACCTTCTCAAGGTAAGGTTGGTTGGTTGGTTGGTTGGTTGGTTTCCATTTGTTTCTACACCCATGGCTGCACTTGAACTTATTCTCATTTGCTGCAGCCTGGGACTCTGCTTCCAACACATTATAGTGTTATAAATGGGCCTTTTATAGAGCCCAGATGCTCCTTTTTCCAAGAACTCAGGACATGAGGGAGAGATTTTGGCTGTATGTGTATTTTGAAGCCAGCAATATCCAAGCAACTATCATACGTTTTAAACTAGCTCTGCTTTAGTTAAGCTTTGTAGTGTATCAAATGGGCCAATTTAAAATTAATCCATGTTTGTCAGCTATGTCTGAGAAACATCTTTGTGGCACGTCACCACTTGGACCTGTAAGAGAATTCATGTTAGCATGCATTCCATATAGTGTGTGTCTATATGGAAGAAATGTATTCTGTGGCTCCCTAGATGTGTGAACAACTTTAAACAAGGAACACAATTGACTCAACTCTTTATGGTCAGTTTCAAGGAAACATGCTATTCCATTCTTCTATATTGTCATGAAGGGGAAAAACAAAACAAAACAAAAAAACCTAATAGAGTGTTACTTTGTTTATGTAATTGCTTCTTCAACTGATTAACTTTTTTTTTTTTTCTGTGTCTTGCTATTCTGTCCTGCTAGGCAGAATCTTAAAAGCATAATGTGTGAGAGAGAACCTACCTGTTGAAACATGAAATAGTGTTAAAGAAACTATGGGCTTCCAATACATTTTGACTTTCCATTTCCTAGGTGCTTTTTAACAGTAGTTCATAAAACATTGAGTGGCAGATCAGTGAGTGGTGATAAAGTGGTCATCTGCCAAGAAGGATCCTCCTATTCTGACCTTCAGTGTAGACCTGGCACTAGTGTATTTCCCGTCACTAGGCAATGTCCTATCTCTCCTTTAGGTATGTATGTTTCGCTGCCTAACAGCCTAGTTTCATGAATCAGCCACCGTCAGCAGATTCATCAGTTGCACAACAGTGCTTAAAAAATTCTGAGAAACTCAGTCTGACTCTAAAAATAAACAGTTGTTGTCAAGTTTTCAGACAGCAAAGGGAGAACCTAAGTACTCTCCAGAAATTCAATGAACTTGAAGACTGTCTGATACTTTCTTTTCACAGTATTGAAGAAGCCACTGCAGGTCCACTCAAAGAGGTAAGTTCAGCCTCTCCTCTGGCCTCCTTCTGCTCTGGGCAGGCAGCAAGGCAGCAACCAATATCACCTAGGGTGAAAAAGTACAGGATCCAGATAGGATTTTGTATCACCTGATTGAGCACAGACACAGGCACAGTTAGCTCAGCTCAATCCACAGCTGCAGATTCCCATGTGAAAGCAAACAAACGTATGCATTAGTTCTCCATCTATAAACATGAGAACTTCTGAGCTGTCTCTTATTCCTCTGTTCAGACAAGATAAATTAGGAGACGTTTATCTTCCAGTACCTCTAATTTTAGCCCTGAAAGGCACCTCTTCTGCATTCTGGTATGACAGAATTACTAATAACCAGTTTAGGAAAACAACGCCTCCATGTGGCCGCTCTCAACATGCCATGGTTGAAAAGGGAGGTCACCAAAACTATTCATATTTTTCTGATGACTCCTTATGAGCAGAAGTATAAATAGCAGAGAAACTGTGTGGAAGTTAAAATCCTCCTTTCCTTTCTCTTTCCCCCTCGAAATAATTGAAGAAGCAGTATATGGTAGCTAGAGTGATTGCCTTATGGTGCCCAAAAAATTATAGGAATACTTCACTTAGAGGACAATATATCGCCACCGTGTAGCATAGGGTAAACCCAAAGCAGACTCAAGATAGTAATTTATCTGCCCCCTCCTTTTCAACTTTCAGCCTTGAGGCTGAGTGTGACCTCCAGATGCCGCTGTCCTTTGCCCCCACGTGCTGTGCCTGCCCAATTTGTGTCCCATTCTGACAGGTCTCCATCAGTGCCTCCTGAGCAGCTTTCAAATGGCAACTTTCTATGTTCAATCATATACAGTCATTATACCAATTTGTCACGCAGACTGTGAATGAACTGGTTTCATGCAGAGTCTGAATAGCATGATGTACAGCTATCTGCTTTGGAAAATCAGTTGTACAGATCAATCTTGTGAAATCTAGATCAAATGATCCAGATACAGGGGAAAATCTCACTAACATAATATTGTTCCTCGTGGTTTTATTATTATAGGCTCCATATGCTAGCTCCACAGGATGTTTGGGGGGGGAGGGGGCAGCCTGCAGCTCAAAATGGACAGGAATAAAGATCTTGGCATTCAAGCCTTTTTATGACTACATCTTAACCCATCCCTTAAGACAGTACAGTGCGTTCTTTTCTCCTGATTTAGGCAGTATGTCCAGATTAACACCACTGCTATTTTGAATTAGAAGCATTTCTCTGTACTTCAGTGAATAAGTAACCCCTACAAATTAAGTTGCTTTCAGACACCACCTTACTCACGTTCTCCCAGGGAAGTCAAAGGGTAATAATGACTGAGTGTGTGATGTTGTTGTTTTTAAGCTAGAAAAGTGTTCAGAGCACAAAAAGGTTCTGGCAGTACATAGTGTCATGGTCAAGCTGCAGCACTTTGCTGGAAGTCTGTAAGAGACAGCAAGCTGCCCCAGGTACAACACTGTCTGTCCTGAGCTTCTCCTGGGATGGAGCTGTAGTGGGCTGAGGGGGCTCTTCTGCACTCTCTGTGCCCAGGGGAGTCACGCCTCTTGGCATTTTCCAACACAGGACGTTGCCATCTGCCTGCTTCAAATGCCCTAAAATGTCAGCTGAGGGATTCTGAGTTGTTCCTCGCTTCCTGTCCTAGATTGCTGAGATATAAATAGCAGCCAGGTGTTAATTAATTCCCATATGCATGCCTGAGTGTGAGTGCCATGGGCTTTACCCGCGTTCGCTTCTGAAGGCGAACATTTGTCAGTTACTCCTGGAAGAGCTGTTCTCACAAAGATAAGGAGCCAGCTGCTTAATTAACAAGACTGCTTTCTGCCTCAGACAAAGCCTGCTACGCTTGTGATAAACTCAGAAGGCTTTTGCTTTGCTGCTCACAAGCAGCTTACACACGCACATGTGTCTCAGGAGCCCAGTAGCAGCTTGTCCAGCAGAGAGCACTTACCTGAGGGTCTTGATGACCAGATAAACCAGCACTAGAGCTGTGGGCGCACTGCACAGGGGCAACATACGCAGTATGCTGTGTATTTGTAGTAAAGGTGAATTCAGCTTAGTGGAGGCTCAAAGAGAGCCCTGGAGACCCTCCAGTGTGTTCTTGTACCCCCAGTTAACAGTCACATATCTTGGGGTTTTTTTATATTAAGGAAGACGCCATCTTTAATGGTAGTTAGAAATCACAAATGTTGGCCCTAATTTCCACGCTTTGGAAGAAACAGCATTGACCTTCTTTCCTCAGACTACGAAGCCTGTTGAGAAACAGGCTTTCAAGCTCTGTATGGACCTGACCTGGGGCATGAAACGTAACCATGCCTTCCTCTGTGCTAGCCCAGGTCATCTGTACTCGCACTCTCCTGCACTCAAGCTAATTAACCTGGCTAAGAGGCAGTCATTAGCCTGGATACAGCGCTGGGTTAATACAGTTACACCACCTTCAGGATCTAAATTGGGCCCTGATAACGTTTCTCCTCCAGGTTGGAAAGGTGCACCTGAGGCTCAGGCAGCACCTCTCAGAGGGTGCTCACTATGCTCACTTGCCCTAAGATCCCTGCACTGCAGGTGCAAGCAACAGCAGACTGATGTGCAGCAGATGCCAGACATGCTGCGTGGACAGCAGGAAGTGTATCAGAGGCTGAACTGTGTGAGTGACTCAGTTACCTGTCATCTCTGCCACAGTCTTCATGAGAAAGCAAATCTCCAAGAGCCAAGGTAAATAACAGGAGGAAAGTGTAACAAACAGCTGGAAAGGGAAAGGCTGGGGCTCCTGCCTTGGGGCAGACACAGTCAGTTGACCTGCAAGCCACAAAGTGTGTGTCTGGAGGAGGCCAATAGTAGGTAGAAGGTGCATTTACTCATAGGTTTGAAGCACAGATTTGGTAGTAGGGCTAAGAGAGTTTAATCTGGAGTTGAGATACAGGGACAAAGAAATGCATCTAAATTTCTGGCAAGTTCCAGTTTGAATGAAGGTTTCAATGTTACCCTCTCTAAGCCTTCTAGTACTGGACTAGCCATCATCTCATCTGCAGATTCTATACTTGGATACATGACTGATTATTCTTGCAATGCCAAAAGGATGACTGATTAAATTATTAAATTGATTAAATTAAATTTGCCTCAAATTAACCACTCTAAAGCACTGCCTGCTGATTTTCTTATTGGGGATGTAAGAGGAGAAAGTAAAGATGGAGCCAGACTTTGGAATGGCAGCTGCATCCTGCCCACCTCCCTACATCCCACAGAAGACAGGCAACCAATGCTGGTTACCAGTATGATGGTTACCACCATCAACAATCAACACAACAAAACTGCAGCTATGAAAATCAACACTGCAAAATGCACTAACAGTTGTTGAGACTGATACAGAAGAAGCTCAAAACTTCCTGGTAACTTTGGAAACAAAACCAGTGAAGAAACAGAAGTTCAAATCAGATACGTATTTGTATGCATCCAGAGAAAGAAAAGAAATCTTTCACTCCAAACTAAACAGTACTAAAGCACAGAGACCTGGTAAAAAAAAGTTAGAAGTTGCTGCAGAAATGCAGGATAATGTTATGGACTTAAAACACAAAAATAGGACAGAAACAGCAGCAAAATCTACCAAATGAATCTGCTGCAAAAGGAGATGTATACGTGCTTCATTACTTTATTTTAGACCCCAAGCACACAGAACTATATGTGTATAGATAGGTTTAAATGCCTGCAGTAATAGACTAGTGTTTAACTTGCGTTGAGAAAATAGCAATAAAGCCTGGAAAAACTTATTGATTTTTGACTTGGTGGTTATATTATGAAAAAAATAACAATGAAGGAAAAGATCAGCTGCAGTTACACTTAAATGTTTCGATTTTGTAGCTTTTTTTTTTTTTTTTAAAGCAAACACAGGGCAAATATTGCTTTAGTCAACCTCAAATGTTTCCTTAATACACAGTAATGTGTTTTCCTTCATAGCATTCATCTCCAACTAGTTCATTTTAGTCTTCTTTTTTTATTGCCCTTTTCTTCGAAAAAACAGGTGTGAAATAGAAATGGAAAGAGCAAATATTTCAAAAGCTGTAAACAAGCATTTGCATTTGAGACTTAATTTTAAATGCTTTTAATTTTTTTATTCCCTTTGTACCTTCCCTTCCTTTAAGTATTACAATGAATTTGATTTCTCAGGCATTTCAGTGAATTTCATGCCGTTCTCCCAAGGAACCTGCAATTAGCAGGAGTGTTCCTTAATTATTCTGTGTTTTGGCTCCTTTTTGACCTTCCTTGTAATGGTCCTCAAGTCCTATATAAATGTTAGAAAATATGGTCTTTGAACCTTGTCTGTTATCTTTCCCCAGCACTGAGACTTGTATTGCAGCTAATTGTCTTAAAGCTTTAAGTACACTGAGAGGTTTTGAAATTAATATGAAAGTAGGATTAAATACAGAAAAGTGCATTCATTTTTATTGCTTTCTTGCCTCTGGAAATAGCATTTTAGCTTAACGAGCTGGAGGCCAAAAGTGGCAGATATTGTACTGACTTGGCAAAAGAGGAGCTTTCATTAGCAGATGGACAATAGCGGAGATGATGGATTTGACAGATCCATCCAGTGTTTTCAAGAACTCATTGAATTAAGCGTTCTAAGTAGTGGGTATTGCAACATGTTGGGCTGGGAAAGGGATTTAAATCACACAGAATGAAAAGTTGTTAAATGAGAAGGCAGTGAAGACGAAGGCCCACTTGTTAGGGCTGTACCGAGAAGGAGCACTGTGGCAAAGCATGGGCCCAGCCCCACTCCTGCACACAGCAAGGAGGGGTCGCAGGCAAACCCTGGAGTTCACAGTCCTGGAGCCTTCTCCAACTTATTTAACTGAAGCTGAAGATTGGCTAAAACCAAGGATACTGTGTGACTTGTCCTTTGCAAATACACATGACTGTAATTCCTGGCCAATGTGGTAAATCCTGGCAGGTTCACACCTGGACACACATGGTATGAGCACAGGGTGTCATGGTTTAAAAGCATATCTGCACTTTTGTGGGAACAGCACTTGCACCTACATATTTATTTTGTCCGTGCCTCATCTCTTACAAGAGCACTACTGCTGATTATATTCTCATTTCATTCAGCCTGGTACAACTAAGGAAGATGCTGAAACTCAAATGCCAGTGCATGACAAAAGAAAAAAGTAGTACTAGCTATTTAAAGTCTTCTAAGAATGTTCTTCATTGCCCATGTCACAAGGTGTAAGATATAAGATGCATTATTTCACAAGTTAAGCAAAGGAATGGATGACTCATATCAAAATTAGCCCTGTGAACGTCAAGTTGGGAAAGCAGGAAACGACAAATCTGAGGTCTTCAATGTGACCTTAAGATCTCTGATTTCCAGGAATACTGAGAGTGTTTCTTATAATAGCATATCACGAAATATCAGGCTTCAGGTGAGATTTCACTGCCTACTAAATGTTGGCATGCAGTGACTACTGGCCAGAGGTCACTGCTGGAAGCAATGGGTATCTATGCAGGTGGAACAGAAGAGAGTTTTTATAACAGTATTTTTAATAGAAAAACTGTCACCCTTGAAATACTGTTACGTATTTACAGCTATTAGCAGTCCTACTGGGATTGTCAGGGGGAAATGGAAAAATAAAAAAGAAAATTAAATATAGTAACTTGCTAGTACAGAAATACAGTACTTCTTCCTAAGTGGAACTCTCAGTGTACTTGCACATATACGTCTGCACAGATGTTCACAAGGAGGGTGTATGTATGCATTTATGCATCTCAGGGAAGGCTACAATGAGCTAAGACTCAATTTGAAAATTTCAGCCATTTTTAAGGAACAGCCATTGTCTATCTGGTCCAATTCCCTAATCTGCTCTTCCCAAAAAGTTTAGAATGATTAAGCCCTATAGACTTTCTAAGAAACATTTTAATATTTGTTCCTTTATGTGGGGGTCTAAAAAAATTGAGTTAATGTCTCCATGATGACTTCTCTTTGAAAGTATAACCGAAGGCCAAACCAAAGGTCATGAGGTCACCATGTCATGAGATTAGTTTTAAGGGACACATGTTATCTTCTATAGAGCTTCATTCTGTATCATTGATGAGAGATTTGCAATCAACAACAGTGAAATGAAGTCAGAGCCACAGCTGATATGTCTAATTAATAGGCTACATCCATTTCATCTGCCCCACAAAATGTCTGAGAAAGAGTATAAGGTAAAACATCTCCATCCAGAGTTGGTACTGCTCAAATTCTCCATAAAAATAACAGTGAGAGCACTTGGAGGATTGAATCCTCTGAATATCCAAATACTCGTACCAGCACATTTCATCACGTTTCCATTTTGAGGACTTTTGTGGGTAAATTACAGAGTAAAAATTCAAAATGACAAGAAAACTGTGGGTGTGCTTGTGTACACATAGTGGCAGATCTTGCACACCCACTCTCCTACGTAGGTGCCTGAACCCTACCAAGAAATGCAAAGCTAGTTTTTCTGACTCAGTGAGGTGTGTCCCATTGTCTCCAGGCTACGTGTATAATATGGGCTGGCAATCTCCCTTTTGGGTCTGTCTTAACAATCCAGCAGAAGACTTTAGGGCTTCTACTCCAAAACCACCACAGCCACATGACTGAAACACTAACCCAGTATAATAAATTCATTCTCAAGGTTCAAATTTGTACAAAAACTGTTGACAGGTAACATGCATACACAGGGTTAGATGCTGGGTAAGGTATTTATTATCTGGGCCTCCCACGTTAACTATATGTTGAACTGATCAACAATTACGTTTCCATAGCTAGAAGAAAACTTGTACAAAAACCATACAATATGCTGTGGCTAATTTTGAAGAAAATAAATTGAATCATGATAAATTTAATCATGGAATCATCTGATCTGGATCTGTAGTGGAAATGCTAAGTCAGGGCTTGAAGCAGTGATTGAACACCTGGTGGGAAGGCAGGGCCAACCCAGGGGAGCTCAGGTGCGTGCAATGCAATACACCTGAGTGACTGGAAGGGGTGGAGCCAGAATCCATCCCTTCCCAGACCTCATTTAAGGGTTGGTAGTGAGGGCATCTTTTGCTGGAGATCCCTTCCTACCTGAAGTCTTCTAAAGGTAAGCAGCTCTTTTCCTTCATTTCTGTGGCTGCTGTATTTGGGCTCATTCTCATTTGCTGTAGCCAACTTTGCAACCCTGCTGTTATCATCCCATTATAGTATTATAAGACTGAATTCACGCTGTGTGGTGGTGAGGTGGCATAGATGGACTGTATACCTGCCTGTGTAACTGTAGCTTCAGAGACAGTGAAACCTGGGTTAAAGAGAGCATCAGTAGAAGAAAGTAAGAACAGTTAAGCTGTGAGAGGAGGAACAGACCACTGCTTGATTGTTTTGGTTTTTTTCTCCTGCTAAATGAGTTAGCAATAATGACAAACCTAAAGAGAGTGATCTCTGTAGACTGCACGCACCACATTTGTGACTCCAAACAAAATGGGAACTCTGCCTCCAAGCCATTGCATATTATGTAAACACCATTTATATTAAGTGTACATAAAATTGTGAAGCACTTACATCTGTTTCACTAATCAAATCACGATGCTAAGCAATTACTCAGAGACTCCTGTATTTGCAAACATCGTGATGTTGGCAGTGTCCTGCCCCCCTTCACTGCATTTATTCTGTAGTAGAATCCGTGCCTACGTGCACATACCCACCTGCCGTATAGGGTACTACCTACCCATAGAGGTAACATCTCTGCTATTTACACCAACCTGCCCTGAACTGGTGTCTGGCACTCTGACTAAAGGGAATGAGGAGCCTGTGTCTGTGTTAGCAGCCTCTTGAAACAAGGGGCTCGCAACCAAATGCCCATAGCAGGACAGGCTGCTGCCCAGGCAGTTCCCAGCCATGCCCAGGAGGGCAACCCACCCATGGGGCTGAACTCAGCACCCAGACACCTGCAGCTTCCCTGATTTACAGCCATAAATGCAGTGACAGTGTCTCCTAGTGGTTGCATTCTTAAAGGAACACACTCAAACTTCACGCCCCAAAACTCGCGCTCTTAAAAAGCACACAAAACTGTTGCTAGATTTTTAGAGTACTAAAACATCATCGCTTCTAGAATCACCGAATTTCTCAAGTTGGAAGGTTTCCACAAGGGTCACTGATTCTAATTCCTGGCTCCACGTAGGATAACCCAAAAATCAGACCCCATATCCGCACTCTCCTTGAACTCCAGCAGCTCTGGGAAGCCTGTTCTATGCCCACCACCCCCTGCTGAAGAACCTTTTCCTGATATTCAACCCGCACCTTTTTACCCACTTCAGTGGTAACAAGGAAATGGCATTAGTGCTCAAGACTTTATATCAGATGATTAAATCACAAGCTAATTTAACATCTAAAACCTCTAAGTCATGCAAATGTGTTTTTTTAAAACACTGTAGCAATGCACTGCACTATTTATTTTTGAAACAGTAATGCTTCATTACTGTTTCTTATTACATGAGAGAGAGGTGAGAGCTATAACCCATGGGGAAGCAAGGTGTGCAGGCACCATCCATCTCACTTAATCTTTATGTCCTCTTAGACCCTGTAAAAGCAAAGGAAAGGCTAAAAAGCTCTGCCACCTGCAAGTGGAACCAGTCAGCCTCCAGAGGTTCTACCTGAGCACTACACAATGTGCAAAACAGAGAATGTGAACAGATGTTGCTGGGTTTTCGGACCGTTTTTCAGTCTCAGAGAAGGTGACTGTGGTGGGTGGGGAGGTGGGGAGGGTTGCTTAGAGTGTGAACATGAAAACAAGCAACTCCAAACAGCACCAACAGTTGCTTCCAGCCCTTCTTCATTGAACCTTCTAGCACCAGCTAAACATCCAAAATCCATCCTGGTAAATGAGATGAGTACCAGGGCATTTTACGACAGGAGGACCTCGCGGGCAAGGTAAGTACATTCCTCAGTGAGAGCAAGTGCCAGCAGCTAGAACTGCAATGAAGCAGATCTGCAGCCCCACAGGCCTGACCCTGCCGTATCAGGGGATGTTCCCTTTCTCATCTTCAGGTGATTGAAGTTTCCTGTTGTCCACATTTTCTTTCTTGGAACAGGAAGTCTTGGGCAGCAAATTTCCAAACATGGGTAACTTTCCTCAAATTAAGTATTAAAAGAAAAAAAAGAAAGAAAGGGAAAAAAAAAAAAACGGTACAGACAAGAAAATATTTCCTAGTAAATCCTGGTTCTGAGGATTGCTTTTTATGAATGTAATATAGATTTGCCTTCCTCTGTGTATACATGCTGGCCTTACTATTTGCTAGGTGCCCTATCACATCCCTGACATCTCTGATTTGGAGATCTCGTGTAAACTGCACTGTTAGAGGAAAAAATAACGCACTGCAAAACTGACTGTGATTGGAGTTATTCTATCCCAACAAAACAGTGACCGTATGTACTACCAACCTCACCTAGCACTGCCTGAGCACCACAGAGCCGCCAGATGCTGTGCTGGCACACACACAGCCCGTCCCACCTCTCGCAGGGGTCTCTCCGTGTACCTGTGTGTGCCTGAGACACACCGCAATGGGCACTCTCTGCCACCTGTCTCTTTTCCACTGCACCGGCGTCGATGGAAAGCCTTCCTCGAACAGCCTGGATGGTCCCAAATTTGTTTCCCTGACGGTCCTTACGATGCCTGAGCTCGCCGGCCTTAATGCCAGTACGTAAAGCTTATTTCTCTCCTCAGCTTCTCACCTGAGGGGGGGGAAAGATGACAATTCAGGTTCTCAGCAGCACAAAGGGATTAACAAGAGACACGCATCCCACTCCACTGGTTTCCCTCAGCTACAATTGGCCACCAGTTGAAACGCACCAGAGAAGAGCGTTGACCTGTCTTTGTCTCAGTGAATTTCCTAAAAAAAATTTGAAAACAAGGCCTAAACTTTGTGTTTCTTTTGTCTTGCTGACCATTTAGCTCTGTCTGATATGGACAACAGTATCACATATCTATGGAAGCCTCTCCAATTCCGGTGCTCCTATCTCCTTTAGCCACCTGCTCAGTCAGCTTCTCTGAAGTGCATTACTCCTTCTCTACACATTATCCCCTATGGGGCAGATCCCCTGCTGCAGCCCCCTCTCATTAGGTCTCTTCCCATTAAACCCTGGCACAGCAAACCCCTGGCTCTGCAGCTTCCCTCTTTTGGATGGAATAGCGGGCAGCTGGAGTCTGCCGAGCAGAGTGGAGTCAGGTAAGACACAGAGCCACAGCCATGGGATGCAGACTACTTCTGAACTTACTCCTCAAAACTCCAGCCATGGGGCCTGCCCTGTTCCTGAAGAAAAACCAGCACTGGCACTCCCATGCTACCCTGCTCCAGGCCAGCTGCTCTGCAAGGAGCATGTCCTTTGACTGCGTAGGTGATGGGACACCTGTGTGCACACGCCCCAGCCATGTGCTGGTAAATCCCCTCTGTCTCTGCGTCCAAGAGCCACACCAGCCATACAAACAGAGCTTGCTCTCGCGCCCTGTCCTCAGAGAGTCCCATCCAGAGCAGATCACACTGATACAACCTGACAACATCTAGGGATAAAGGGGAGGCTCACACCAGACGCAGCCTAATGCTAGCCTGTATTAGAAGAGGGCAACCAGAGATCAGGGGAACCTTTTCTTTCCTCTCCCACTACCTGCGAAGTAAGGACTCCTCAGCGGATCCTCGTGATCCCGTGTTGCGGGATAGGGGCAGGAATACAGGCAGAGATGGGGACAGGTCTCGATCCTAGGGGCCGCTGTCCCACCGGGCTCTGTGCCTCTCCTCAAAGCCTCTTGTATAACCCTTCGCCCTTCCCAGCATCTTCCCCCGCTCACGCTGCAACGCGTTTGGCACAAATTTCCCGAATTGCAAAACTCCCGCAGAAGTTGGATCCGTGCTCTGCCTTCCCCAGGGCCGGGCAGGGAGGCAGGGACAGCTCCCGGCTGTCGGCCGTTATGGCGAGGAGCTGCCCCGCACCCCGCGTTCCTCGCGCCCGGCTCCCCAGGCAGCGCTCCGGCAGGTGCTCTACGCTCGTTCACCCTCCGGGGCTGAAAGAAAGAAGCGACGGGAGAAAAACCAAAACCTCTCCAGTGGCTCACACGCCAATTCCCTTTCCTCCTCTCCCTCTAGAACGCGGCTGTCCGCCCCTCGCTGCCCGGCGGCGGGGCCGAGGGTTAACAATGACACGGCCGACACGCGGCAGCCGCAGACGCACAATGCGGACCACCCGCTCCCCCGTCCCTCCCTCAGCACCGGCGCTCCCCTCACCCTTCCGTCGACGCCATGGTCCCGCGAGCCCCCCTGTCTCCTCGGCGCCCCGGGCAGCGGGGCGGAACGGCAGTGGTTCCGTGGGTGCCCCTCTCTCGCCTCGAGGAAGCGGCGCGCGGTTCCTGCTAATCCTCGGGGCCGCGCCAGGCGGGGACCGGCGGCTCCGCTCGGCGCCTCCCGCCCCGCCACCGCCACCTCCCGCCCGCCGAGCGCTCCGGCCGGGCCTGGCGGGGCGAGGAGCCGCTGGCACCGCTGCGGTCCCGCCGGCCGCGTCTCGCCGCGGGGTGTGCGCTTGTGCGTGTGTGCGTGTGCGTGTGTGTGTGTGTGTGTGTGTGTGTGTGTGTGTGTGTGCCCGCCGAGAGGTGGGGGTGACTTCACATCGGCGCGGCGCTGGCTGAGGCAGGATTGGAAGGTTTAGCCTTCTAGCTGTGGATTTGCCGTCTATCCCTCTCTATTTTAGGCAAGGGCTGACATCACCGGCCGCCGGTACTCCTATAAATCCCCCCAACCTCTCGCTCAAAGGAGAGAAAGGAAAGGGGAGGGGGCAGCGAGCCCCTCGCAGGGGGAGGGCCGCCCGCCCGCCTGCCGCCGCTCGCTACCTGCCCCGCTCCGCTCCGCTCGCCGCCGCGCCGCCCTGCGCTGCCCGGGCAGCCGCCGCCAGGGCCCGCCGGGACCCCCGGGCAGGAGCGGGCCGGGCCGCTTCCCGCCGCCTCCCGCTGCCTCCCGCTCCACGCCCGCCCGCCACCGCAGCCCGGCAGCCGCGCCCAGAGCCTGGCGCTTCTCCGCCTCGCCCCAGCCCCGGGCCCCGCTCCCCGCCGCCGAGTAACCCGCCCGGGCCGATCGGGACTCAGGGCCGCCCGCCGGGGGACGCGCGGAGAGCGCCCGGGGCCCGGCCCGGCGGCGGCGCGGTGCTGCCCCCTGACGGGCAGGCGGCGGTGGCGCAGCCCCACCTGCACGGGCGGCCCCGCGCTGCACCGGGCTGAGGGGCGCGGGGTCGGGCTGAGGGCGGCCGGGCCCTGAGCGAGAAAGGGGGAGGGAGGGAGATTTGCGAGGCTGCCGTTCCTGCGGGGCCGCTTGCAACCCTTCCCAGCCCATGTAGAGGTCCTCACCTGTCTGAAAGGAGGTGCTTGAGGTAGTTTGGCATCTTAAAAATAAGTCCTTGACCTTTGAAAGAGGTGCAGGTACAGCTGTAGCAACCTCCTTGTGCCGTTAGCCTTCACACACAGTGATTTTCATCCCACAGCATTTCAGAATGAACTTCGGGGTGGTACACAGCCGGTGAACAGCGATGGTGTTGCTGCCCGACCCTGCACCTCTCACCTATTTGTTGCCAGCTCTGTAGCGACTGAAACTAAACAGGGACGGCACTCAGTCAGAGCTGGAGGATCAGTAAATGCTCACCATGGCCAATTGGCGGTAAAAGGAAGGGAGTGAGAGCTCGCACTGGAATTAACGCAGACTTTTGCAGTTCAGCGTGCCTAGCTCTCTCTCTCTTGGACAAATCACAGAGGAAGAAACATTCAGGGCCCATTCTTCTCAGTTGCAGCAGCAAAGAGCAGCGCAAGGCAGAGCGGGGCAGGTGCTCTCTGGTGCAAAGAGCAGCTGAGAGAAGCAGCAGCTCACAGACCCTCACAATTTCTGTATTACCATTACGGTGTCAAAACTCTTATTTAAAGGAATCATGGAAGAGCTCTCAGTAGGCAAGCCATTGCTCCATAAACAATTATATTCCTTTCTCCTTCCTTCATTTTGTTCACTGCTGTAGTGTTAGCAAAAGAATAACGTCTTGAACTTTTGCAAGTTTGTCCTCCTCCAGAACTGTCACCTAATTTCCTCAACTCTCTTTTTTAAGGAGGAGTACCATACATTCACTGGAATGTCTTCCTCCCAGTGGAGGAGTGAAACACATCTGATTTTTCATATTTAATTCAGATTTTTTGTTGCCATACAGTTTGCAAGCCGAGCACCTCTTTGGCAGTGGGAGATAGAAAAACAACATAAAGTAATTCACTCTGGTTGTAGCCCTTAAATTAAAGGGCTTAAACTAAGTCCTTAACTAAAACCTGGTCGTATTGCCAGTGAAAATAAGGAAAGTGCAAAAGCATTCAGTTCTTCCGCCCAGGAAGGCAAAAAGGAACTATGTGAAACCAAATGCCCACTCAGCAATAATTTGCAGATTCAAAAGTGGATGGGAAGTACAGAGCACAGAGAAACCGAACAAGATTTCACAGCATTGGAGAAATGGGAGTTGGAAATAGACTTGTCAGCTTCCAGGAGCCATGGTCATGCCATAGGTTTGGCAGAAAGTGACTTCAGGATCCACATCTTTGGTGAGGGTGCTCAATTCTTTCATCAGATCTTCACATCCAACTGTTGCTGTGACCTGGTTTGGGCAAGGTTCTACAAATTCCAGAGTGTTATCTGTGATGGGAGGCACTCCTCTGTCTGCATTCCTCAACTTTTTCATCTTCCATTCTCATTCATAACTGAAGAGGGGAAACTGATTTAGTGAGAGCGAAGTGGTTAAGAACCATGAGGGGATCAAAGTCTCTCCACTGGACAACACGCCCAACAGGAGATTGTCATCTCATGCTTTAATGTCAGAAAGTCCAGAAAGGAAAAGCCTCTGCTCAGCGTGAAACCTGGACATAATTCTTTACCTTGCTGCACTTCAGGTGAGTTATTTTGCCACAGAAGTATGTGAGCAGATGGAAACCAGAACCTATGCTGAGGTTTTTAGAGATCCTTGAAATAATCCATGTGGAAAAATGTTTTGAAAAGTGTGTTTCAGGTTTTTTCCATTCAGAATATAAGGTGGGAGAGAACTCTCTGAGTACATTTCATTGCAGTGGTTCATGTACAACAGTAGCATCACTGGGTGTAAGCAGAGAAGAAGGTCCTTGTTATTTATGCAGTAATTGAATTGTGTGCTGATGCTGCCTTTCAGCATGCATGAAGAGCCTCAGTGAGAGTCACATGGAAACAGACAAGGGCAATAGAGAGCCCCTGGGGTGTGACACAGATAAAAGAAGAAGGAATTTAAACTTGGGTATGTATGTTAAAAAAACAAACAAACCATGGTTTATTTAAACATGTAAAGTACTTTGGAGGGAAAAAGATTACATTGTACTATGGCAATAGAGATAGCACATACCTTAACAAGCTCATCCAACATAATGAATTCAGGCTACTCTTTGCAGCCTCCTACTCCTGATAGTCAGACTGACCTTTGGGAGAGGCTTGCCAGTGACTTCTCTAGGGGACTCCAAACTACAGATCAATTTCAATCACAATTTGCTGTCCTGTATCTGTACATCAGACTCGGGAGCAGGATATCACCCTCCCACCAGGGGAGACAGGTGAAAAATGGCAAAACTTCCCATGCACTACGACATTTAGTCATGAATTGAGAGTAGCTTGATGGAGCGTCTGATCCAGGGTGATTACCAGGGTGTCTGCCTTAACCTTATCCCAGGCGTGGTTCATCACTGGGATAAAAAGCCTAAAGCAGAACAGACTGTGAGAAATATCATGTTAATTATAAAATGCCGTTTCCAGACACAGCTTTTTATTTCAGGTTCTTTTCAATCCAGTCTTTGAAAGGAATCACTTTGGTGTAACCACTGTAGAGTTCTAGGCTGCAAGTTTTATCATAACCCCAACTCACTAATCCCATCAGGTGCCACCTTAGCTCAGGAGATGCTTTTCCTGGTAAAGTTATGGCTGCAATCCCACCAGTCTCAGCAGGGCAGATATTTGAGAAGGCTATGTGGTCCTGTTTGGCACAGAACATGCTGTCAGTGATGCTGACCTGTATCCCATTATCCTCATACTGTTGCTCACACAACAGTGAGTCCACCATCTGAACAGCTCCCATGCGGATTGTGTCATTCTTGTATCCAGGATCTTTAATATCAGCCAGTACCTTCCAGCCAGTAACTGTTATTTTTAAGTCTTCTGTGGATGAAGTCAAGTCATGAGAAGATGCCAAGCAAATGGGTTGAACACGACTGCTGATTCTGGCTTTGTCCAAAAGTTTTATGACAGCTATGTCAGAATCAAGTAATATGGGGTCGTAATTGGGGTGCACTATGATGGCAGAAATCTGGGGAGGAAACAGAACAGGAAGAATTATAGCATTAATAGCAGTGGCAAATTAGCAGCACTATTTCCATACTTTTATGCTGTAGTTTGCGTTCCTTACCTCTCCTCTCCAGTCTCAAAGAGTTATTTTATCTTAGATCTTGCTCAAATGAGAATCATAGAATCCTTGGACTTGGAAGAAACCTCTGAAGGCCATCTAGTCCAAACATGGAACATGCAAATAGGTCAAGCATCTTCTGTTAAGAACACGTTCGGTGGCTTGGTTTTCAAGCCAGTTTTTGCTGCTGGAAAATCCTCCTAATGGAATACAGTCAAAGACATTTCCAGCACAGTGGGAAGTTAATGGCCAGTTCCTGTGCAGCCTACAGTAGGGAACCTGTTTTAGCAGGGGGGTTGGATTTAATGATCTCCAGAGGTCCCTTCCAACACCTGTGGTTCTGTAATTCTGTGATTCAGTAATAAAGTGCTGGGGCCAAAAATTTAATGGCAGCTACTTTTTATGAAACACTAGAAGGAGGAAGATTATTCCTGATAAGAAATATTGTCTTAAAAATAATGTAATTAGGAAGGTCTGAAAAAGCTGAGATTAGAAAATGAAAACAACAATAAAAGGGAAGGATGGGAACCAAATTAACAATGATTTCATGGATAAAATCCATTAATTACCCCACACTCCAGAAAAAGAAACAGTCTTGCTGTATTTCTTCTCATTTTGATTTGTACCTCTCGAGCTTTACTTGAAATAACAAACCTCTCTGGCAAGCTTGAGGTGCTATTTTTGGAATTGAATTCAGATACAAAATTCTTTTGAGTTTAAAGATAGACAGATAACCTTGGGACAGAGGTATGAGATATTTTATTGGTGTCAAAACCATGATCTAGAGCACAAGTGTTTCTTTCATAAATTATGCTGATCGCTTTTGACAGTAACTGACATCTCTTTTTTCTTTTTTTTTTCTGGCAATATCACTCAAGATGTCACGGCCCAAGGAATCTGAGTTATTTTCTTAGTGATCTATGTTAGAAGGGAAGTATGCTAGTTGGACAGTGTCAGGGGAATTTTATGCACTGCAGCATGTCCCCTCCTTGTGCCATGACAGTTCTGTCAATTGATTCTCTAGATGCACATCTCAGAGAACAGCATGTAAAACAGCGCACTGCCCAAAGGTTAATGTTTTTCTCCCCGTACAAGATGAATGTGATCCGCATCTGTCAGTGCTCAGCGTTTTCTGCTCCCAGCAGACTTACTCACCCTCAGGTTCTGGATGGTCTTTTCATCCCTGTCATCATCTCTGTAGAATTTCCCCAGAACCACCTTGAGCTCTGCTGTCTTGAGCACGATGGTCTTGCCCAGGTCAGTGACACAGTGAGCTGCCACCACTACGGTGCGCTCGTTCACCAGAGCCCCGCTGCAGATGAGGATCCAAGCTCCTTTTTTGAGACTGTTCTCCTTCACCCCGTTGGCCGTCCGATAGATTGCTGCTTGCCATGGCCACCTGGTAGAGGTTACAGCCTTCTGAAGAGTGATATTTTCTGCTTTTCCACAGACTGAGGAAACATGAAACAAGAATGAGGTGACACTCTTGCCCATCAAAGAATCCAAATGTCACTCTCAGTTTTTGCTTAGGATGTACTAGAATGAACCAACCAGCAACCATCAGCATTAGAGACAGCTTTCTAAGTCTCCATCTCCAACCTGCAAGATTTTATATAGCATTAAAAAAAAAAAACCTCATTTTTTTTTCTTGTTATTCTCTGAATTCCTGGCTGAAGTAGAAATGCAGAATTAGCACTTGAGTAAGTGAATTTTAAAGATAACTTTATCAAACTACACTCTAATGAGAAAACTACATAAAGAAATAGAGAGAACACCCTTGATTCTTGCTTATAATAAAAGCCAGCAGTGAACTGAAACTATTCCAGGCAGTCACAGAGTAGTTGTGCTGCTCTAGAACCAGTCTTATTGTAGCTGAGTTCAAGCTTATGAGAATAGACTTGTCTTGCAGCAAAATTTTGAACATCAATCAATACCTATCCAAAGCAAAAGCTGTGCCCTGTCCTAGGAATATGTCACTATGGGTCAGACCTGGGGTAAATTTTCCTGCATTTGGAAATGTTTGCTTACACTTTGCAATATCAACCCTTCCTTAGCAGACTAAGTTAAGGGAAGAGCCTCTTTAAAATGCAGGCCCTGCATCCCATTCCTTAAAGCTCGATATAAGCAGTGTACCAAAGCACAGATGAAAGAAAAGTCATATTTGCAATAATAATACAGGAAAAGTGATAGTAGGAGCACATTTTCAAATCACGAGGGAACCACATTCCACCTTTGCTTGATGAAAGAATTGATGGCAAATTACACTGCCAAAAGCTTCATCCCTTTGCCGTCACCTACGGAAGTTCTACTGGTGCGCAAAAAGAGCTGTCTATCCTCTAAGCTTTACTGCTGCCATCTCCCAACTGCAAGCATGCACAGTCTACACCACTGGGATTCCCTAATTATCTAAGATGAATACACAGCTTGTTGTCCCATCCGCCAAGAGATGTGTGCATTGTTTTCCCCTGGAGACTCACTTGGAATACACACAGGGGCCCTTCCACTCCATTTTCCTGTCTTCAGACAAGTCCTCCTGCTGCTACCCAAGCGGCGGTAGAAAGGAGAAATGCATTCATACTGAAGCTGAGTGTGCAGATGCTGGTACCCTGGGGGCAGGTCTCCGAACGGCAGTGCTGGCTTCTTGGTTGGGTAGATTTCAAGCTTTTGCTTGCTGAATGCAGATGAGTAAAGCTGATGCAAAGGTGTTTCCCTGTTTCAATGAACAAAGAACAAGGTCATAATAAAAACATGATAAAAGCCATCATTTCCACAGCTTCATCACTAGCTGTGTTAAGTATTATTTAAAAGCCTGAGCAGTTTGTGAAAGAGTGAGGCAAAATATCTTTCCAACATAGTTTAGCAATATTCCCATTTACAATCCAGCTATTTTATTTCTATATGTGCATTTGTTTATGACTTGTAATATGTTTATAACTTGTATAACTGCTTTATAACTACTTGTATCTCTTCTTTTTTTTTTTTCTTTTCTTTTTTTCATTTTACAGTTTCTGGATTATATCCAGTTGCCTCTGAATGTGGAATAGTTTTTTTTACAAAAGGTCTGAAATACTCTGGTTTTAAACAGAGAAGTTGATGTTACCATAATTAATTCTCACTAGAGAGGAGTTAGGCACATCTTTTCTCTAGTGAACATTTTAATAGGCAGTATTAGGAATCGATTCAGATTAAATCATGTTGATAAAGTTGCTTGACTTAGCAATTAACCGAGATAATTACCTCACCACGGAGATTTCATAATTGCAATAATCAGTAAGCTTCCATTTTGAAATTGTACTGATTAGCTGAGACACGACATATAATTAAAGAAATAAATAGATGCACCAGCCTGGATATGGACCATAAGCTTGATGACAGTAACACTTTAATCTTCATCACTTAGGACATATGCCTTGCTCTAACGGTTAAAAGTATATTTGTACACAAAAACTTACTTGCATCTGAAAAATTAAGCAATAAATTAATTTCCCTTGCTATTTCCAAAATTGCCTGAGTTGAGAAAAAGCCATAAGAATGCTTTTTCACATGGAAATTCCATTTTTGGTCCAAGAGAGATTACCTTCATCGTATAGAATTTGTGAGTAGGCAGGGGAAGAAAAGCCATTAGGAACTAGAGCAACCACAAGCTTCTTGTACTTTGGAAGAAGGATGAGAGCTGCTGTGGTAACCCTAAGTCTGCCTGGTTCCATTTCCATCTGTTATGACCCTGCAACGTTGCATTATCCACACTTGGCCTTATGTATGAAGTGTAGAACATACATCAAGGCATAAAACCAGTTCACGTACATGAGATGCCATCATGATGCCATGCAGATGGGAGAATGGATGCACTCTGATACAGCTTGCATTAATATCAGAAACATCTACAATAAAAAGACCTGTGTTCAAAAGTGAGTCAAGAAAATCAAAGAAGAAAAATCTTTTGATGGCTCTGAGAGCCTCCTGATGCTGCCTCTCTTCAACTCATACCGTATAGACAGCTGGAAACTGGGGACTATTTGGGGGAAGTGCATGCTTGCCTTGTTGCTAAAGTTTTATTCAGGCATCTGCTACTGGGTCCAATCTTTCTTTTCCTTCCTCTCTTCCTACCTTGCTTTCTCCTCTTCCCTGTGCTCATCCCAAAGCTAGCTGTATCAGTATCAACTGTGCTACATTGCTTTGGGTGATGGAATGTAAGGCAGTCAGATTACATTGCCCTTTCTCTCCTTGAGCTCTCCCCATTCATTTCTTCTCTAAGGTGACACATTTTCATAGTTTAAAACACATTACTAGCTGGAGGGAACTGTTCCTCAGACTGTTCTTGTAGTCTGTTACAAGCTTGCAAGCCTAGTTGGCATGGTCCAGTGCTTCATACACTTATAACGGTGCTTTTCTTTCTGGCTGCCTCCTGCAGCTTGCCATTCTGTGCTCAATCAGACCTCCCTTCCCAGCAGCTCTCATTGCTTGGTTGTCAGTGGAGTTCACAGTGCACTTCACAGGACTGGTTGCTCAATCAGGCTAAGACTCATAGGGTGAAAAGGAGGGAAAAGCAATCACATTTTTCTTAAAACTATAGTTGAGGTGTTGTGTTCTCACCTTGACTGAACCTGCATCGGCAGCACTTTCTGTCTCACCAGGTCAGAGATTTTTGGCTCTCTGCAGGCTAGAAAAAATATAATGTTTCACAGTATTTTTCCATATTCACAGCTCAAACGTTATGGCTCGTACTCATTTCCACCCCTTCCTCTCACTAACAAGAAGGGACTGGATTAAGAAAAGAGGCAACAAGTTACATGCGTTAAAATAAGGCTAAGCCCTAAGATGTAAAGCTTTAGTAAAATGCTGTCCCACAGGTCTCTATGGATCTATCCCACTTACAAACACAGGAGCAAATCAACATCTACTGCACTGGGCATTGTCAGCTATGGAAGATTTGTTTGCCAGTATGTCTGAATGCCAGAGCTACACCACCACAGCTGGCGGTTATGAACCTGAACAAACTTTTGCAATAATGGAATTATAGAAAAAATGTTTCACTTTCATCTGTAGAGCCACACAGAGCTAATGCCAATGAGTCAGTGCATGAGAAAGGCTGCAAGATATTGCAGACATTGAAAACCCTGTTTGCATGTGCTCCATTAGGGAGGAGCTGGGGATTCAGAATCTGGGGATGACCAGAGAGTTACCTGAATATGCCTGCATATGCAAAAAAATAATAGAAGCACAACTGAGGATTTCTAATTTTGGATATTCCGTTCATTTGCTTTAAGACTAGAGTAAAATATTCAGCTCTATCACTTCAGATAACTCTGCTGGGATTTCCTTCTTGCTGCACAGAGCGGAGTCTTGCAGGATGTATCTCATCTGTATGTTTAAGCATTCATTTCTGTGGGATTTAACAAAATCTTGCTCTTTGTGGTTAATGTATATGTTAACCTTTATGTCATTATCAAAGTTAACATCAGTAAAGAAGCTTTCCACAAACTGAGATGATTATGTGCTTCAGGGAGAGAGTATTTCCATCTAAAATAACGGAATAAAGCAAATTCCCCAGGGGACAGATATATTTCCTTACATTATCATTACTTCAGTTAACAAAAAAATAAAAAAATCCATTAGAATATGTTTCCAAAAATGCTTTGAGAAAATGAATTTGGCAGCTCCCCAGCCCAAATCCCTTCATCCATTCAGGGTTCCAGACATGCTTATAGTAGCCCCAGGTCAACAGCATAATTCCCTTTCTAGCAAAGTATTTAAAGATATGTTTCAATGTTTTTGATGAATGCAGATGGTTTAAGCACATTCCCAAGCGATTTTCTAAACCAGACATTCAAGGTTGCAATCTACAGTCTTGGCCTTATGAACTTTTACACTAAGGACTTGTCCCATCGACTTAAAGGGGTCGTTAGAGGAGAGCTGTTTCTTATAGCATGAACTCTGATGAGGCAGTTATTTCTTTCTGCTTCCATTCCCTGCTGATCTTTGATAATGATCTTACACAAATTTCATCCTATAAAGAGGGTATTAAGGGTCTAGGGGAATATTCCTCTCCATCTTTAAAGATGGAAGCATCTGCTGGAATAACTGGCATCTTCCCTGGCTGAGTTTAGTAGCCATTAAGAGCTGGCAAACTACCAATCTCAGTATCAGGTGTCAGAAAGTTTATTCTTAGGAAAAAGTGATTCTCTGGCCAGTGTAAATACACGAAAGAAAATCTAGTAAAAGAAAAAAATAGCAGCTTTTATGAGTTGTTGTAAAAAAAAAGATTATAAAGTACCTTTAATACAGATTGGCTGTTTCCCTGACCATTCTCCATTGTCTTGGCAGGTCCTCTGTTCGTTCCCACTAAGAACATAGGAGTTGTTACAAAAGAAAGCAATGACTGTGCCAATTTTTGCATAGCGTCCATTCAAGAGCCCAGTGTCTTCCACTACTCTTCTGTAGCCATTGAGTGGGCCACCAGGATCTGAGCAGCTTTTTTCATCTAGAACTAACAGCAGGGGGAAAAACAGTAACCATTTTATGAAGTTGACAGCATTATTTTCACCCATCAGATCGCTTGACGTTTCATTCAGATGTTGCAATACAACACAAGCTTCATTAAAGACGCCTCTCTATGGCCCATCTGTCCCATATGACCCATCAGTCTTTGAAGAAAATCAAACATTAAAGAAGCAATGATAATACAGATGTGTGTTAATGATACACATTTTGTCTTTGTTGAAAGCGTGAGATTCTCAAATGCTTTGAAAGTCTTTAAAACTTGGCTGACAATTCTGAAGGAGAAACTTGACTTTACATGATGTTAACATCCCGTTGTCGTTAACAGGACTAATTCAGGGACATACAAGTAGGCACTTAAGCAATTTGCACAAAACAAGCCCTTGGCATCCTTTTCCCTTTTCTATACTTTCAGTACTCCACTGGTCTTGGATAATAAAGCTAGACTACTGAATTTTGCTTTTAAGTTTGGTTGCAATTTGGTCTCTTAGAGAGATCCCAATAATCCAGGAAAATAAAGGAATTTAAAGAGAACACATGTATATTTGTACTGATACTAAAAGTTTAATGTGCAAATTCATAGGCATACTGCATATAAAACCTCTTTTACTTCCTCCTTCCCGATATTTCCCCCTTCTTTTTATTTGCTTTTTTTGTTTATTTTTCTCACAATAAACTTAAATTTTAGGCCTAAATCTAGATGACAGCATTCCCTTTGTGATGCCTCACTTCAGAAAAGCACCAGTGCATAACGAAACACTCAAGTATTTCTCTAAATCTGTGTAATCAGCACAGCAGTAGTGTACAGGTATGGCCCTGACCTGTTCCTGCATCCTCATGTTTTCAGAGCCCAGCTCAACAAAGCATGTAAGCACATAGTGAACTGTGGCAGTACAAGGTTTTATGAGGGGCATCTTCTCTTACTATGGAGCAGATAATTCAAATAAATGATATTTTTCAGCACTTTAACACTGGAATTTAGTATATGCTGAAGGTTATATATGTACTTAAATACTTTTCTACAAGTCGTACTGAAAAAAACAGGGATAGCTGGACTAAGCTCCCTTTCTAAGCTGGGAGAAAGGGAAAAGCCAAGCCTCATGTCAGGGGGAAGTTTAGATGTCAGGGGGCAGTTTTTTACTGAGAGAGTGGTGAGGCGCTGGCACAGGCTGCCCAGAGAGGTTGTGGATGCCCCGTCCCCGGAGGTGCTTAAGGCCAGGTTGGATGGGGCCCTGGGCAAGCTGATCTGGTACTTGATCTAGTCACTGGCCTGTGGTGGGGGGTTGGAACTTGACGATCCTTGAGGTCTCTTCCAACCCAAGCCTTTCTACAATTCTATGATTGTGTGATTCTATGATGCTACAATTCTCATCTCCTTTTCATCTGGATCTGTCTTTCTCCTGTGTACCTCACAAGCTATGTGAACTATAGCTGACTTGTAACTCGACAGAGACTAAAGACTGCAGGGATACACCCACAGTACAATGCTTTATTTGCAAGCCAGTTTCTGTACTGATACCTAGCCTAGAGGCATCTTGTGATGAGCAGAGAATAGGTTTCCAGATGTACCTAAGCCAATGAAAGCCTTCTCTTATTTCACTAACTTGAATCATAATTCTCTTCTGCCATCAGCTCAAGGTTATGATTTTTCTGATGGACTAAAAATAATGAGAAAACATCTGGGAAGGAGAGACCCAAACCATAGCAGCAACACTTCAGTAACAGCCAAGTCTAAAGACAGATGTTTCACTACATCTTTAGCTAGAGACATCATGCAGCAGGAACCTACTGCATTTATTGCAATTGGACGTGTTCTTTTTAGGTAGAAGAATGCCTTTGCTTGTTTGTCAAATGAACTTATATACAGCTGTTTCACAACACTCACACAACGCTCTCCACAAAATTTGCATTGCTTGCCACTGCACACTTGTGAAAGTGCTATTCAAATTGATATGAAGTGTTCTGGAATATGGAAATAAAATTGTGCAATATGAAACGGCTGAACTAAAATTAATCTCTTTGGAAGTGAAGAAGGGAGTTGGGATTTCACAGATGGATCAATATGAATGGTAGATCTGCCATAGGCATGTGAACTTGCACAGCAAGAATGAACAGAAGTTTCTCTTTTAATAGTTTTTGCTTAGGATAGGAATGCTGTTGACATAAGAGTCTATTCTTCATGCAATAAGCCCCAATTACTCCACAGAGAGCACCACACTTCTGCAGAGAAGATAGCAAAGGTACCCTCATTTGATTTTGGTTCTAGACATTTTTGTTTGTGTGTAAGGAGGATACATGCTTTTGAGGAGATTATTTTTCAGTTGTTTGATTGACCTTTTTATTAGCAAGTCTTAAGGGCTTGGGCTTCAGCAGAGTGAAATAAGAATTCTGATGCTTCTTAAAGGTGGGATGACATAGAACATCATGCTAAACCATAGATCTACCAAGTTTCAAGTGAGATTTGCATCTTCTAGCTTAATGTGAATACATTGTCTGAAACATTTGATAGGAATCAAAACTTAAAGTGACCTTACCACATTCGGGATGATGTGTTGACCAAATCCCATCAAGCTGACAGTAGGCAACACGGCTGCCTTTTAAACTGTAACCTGCGTTGCACTTGAAGTAAACCTGGGCCCCGTATTTAAAGTCGTCTCCTTCCACAGTACCATGAGCGGGAGCACCTGGAGTCCTACACATCACCACTGACAGTTCAGATATTTCAAAAAAATCCACTTTATTACAAAAACAGGACTGTGTTAGGATGATTCTTTAGAACATAGAAAAACCAATTAAAATGGGCAGGAGTAAAAATTGCAAGACAAAATTACAAAAGTTTCAGAGAGTTGTTTAAACCTCAGTTCTACACACACTTACGTATACGTAACTCTTCAAAACATCCCTAGACCCATTCAGTTCAAATGATCATATGCATAAGTGTGTGTTGTACTGTTACAGCTTTCATTAGCTTAAAATACTGTCCTTCCTCCTAAGGAGAGACTTTAAATTAAGCACCATGCGTGGTCAACAGAAAACTTAGGTTCTTAAAAGCCTTGTATTGAAATTCTTTCAAATTTTCAAATTCTTCTTTTCAAGTTTATATATTTCTTGAAATAACCTCACTGGAATAGAAAAGCATTGTTATTTGTACAGATCAAACATTATCATAATGACATTAAAAAGGTACCTTGATATTTACCAAACTGTGATATTTATCCTTTCCACAGGGTTGCTCTATTGGGAAGATACCAAAAGACAATGGGGTATTTATCTTCTGCAAGCAAATACTAAACATCCTAAATAAGATTTCTCTGAGAACCATCTGGTTAGCCATACTAAATCAGTCTGAAGCTCCATCCAGCACAGAATTCTGCCTTCAATGACAGCAAATAGCAGATTTGTAAAAATAATATAAAAACAGAGCAAGCATAGAGAGCAAGCTTTCCTGACCTAATCTAGGAGCATTTAGCAATTCAAGGCTCAAAATCCAGTGGTATCTTTGGCATAACATATGCTGGGGACTTTTTTAATGTTAATCTGTGTTTTCCAAAGTCAGCTACATACTTGGTGTCATATGCTGAGGCAATGAGTCCTGCAGAGTAAGTGTAGAGTGAAAAATGCACTGCCTTCATAAGTTTGGTTTTCAGCTTGCCACCTGATAACTTCACTTGATGCTCTATTTTCTCCATTATCAGAGACAAAGAACGCCCTTCTCCAAGTCACTTTTCAGTACCAATTTTCTGCATTAATGGAGAAATAAAAAATTAAATGTAGGAAATACAGGTTCCAATGTATACACAGTTGCCCATCTCTTTGAGTGTCTCTGACTTTGCCTGCCCATTCATTGTGGAAAACTGCAGAAGAAGGGATTCTGTGCAAGATGTAGCTGTGCATATGGGTTTTTTACCCAGGAGCTGCATCTCTCTATTGAAGATATATAGATGAATGCTACCAAGATCATCTCTGCTTTATGTTTTTAGAATTTGACTTCTTTTTGTGTTTTGCCTTGTAGCTACTGGATCTGGACACACAAAGAATGTCGCTTACAGCCAAATTGTGACCTTTACATTTGCAGAGGAAAAACTTTTCTAAAGCCTCAGGCCTGTAATCGTTACTCAGAGCACACATGACTGCATCTATTTATAATGGAGCATGGACTATTCAATTATTCACACACAGAAGAGATTCTTGAGTGAGTAACTGCTCTAAAGCAGTAGTACTCCCAAGAACAAGGCGTCATAGAAACTCCTCTCATTTTACGGATTACTACAGACATCAAACAATGATTTAGCAGAATCATTTGTGCACTACTAAGCACAAGCCTTGGAAAGAAAAACTGTCTAACGTGTAAGCATTAGAGAGGGGCTCTGACTCACTACTCCAAATCAAAACACATCCAGTTAAAGGAGCTCCACATTTTTTCTTAATGAGTGATCTGCATCAGTATCATCTTCTGCATAATGACAAAAAATCAACAAAATTCATTCCTAGCACGTGATATTTTTCATATGAAATATATCCACTCATATATATGTGTATACACAGGCACATACATAAATGAAAGGGAAGCAATAGGAGTATAGATTTTAAACCCTCAGAAAGCTTGTCATTCCAGTCACGATCTTTGTATTCCCAGTCACTTCTTCATATCTGTCTCTGGACATCAATTCATTGCACCACGTTTCTATTTCTCTTTTTCAGTATAAAGTCACACTCAGCTTGTCAAATGAAAAAAAGATTATTAGAAACATCTGTACACCCCTTGGAGTACTCCTTTTTATCAGAAATACAGGTTTTGTGTCTATTCTAGTACAGCTCTGCCAAACAATTATTTGGTGCTTTTGTGTTCTTCGTCCATCCTGGAAAAAACTTACCCAAGCTACACTTACTTTTAACCCAGAAATGGAGAATATTTGTTCTTGTTCTGTCTCCTAAGTGATTAAGATATTCTGTTTCTAGCCCTTGTGATTTGCTCTGCTTGCCAGACTTTCTTTAGAGTTTCTCTGTGCCAACATTACCCAGCTGGAACAACTCTGGTTTTACTCATGAGATAAATTCAGCATTTTGTGCACAGATGCATTTAGGAACTATGGCCTAGAGTAGAGGAGATGGAGGCAGAAGGTCATGAGATCTAATATAGCTTAAAAACTGCAGTCATGGGTAAGTTGCTTCATTTGCTGCATGTTTCAAAAGAGAGCACCCCTTTCCTCACAAGGACATTGTAAGCATTAGTTGATATCCACTCGTGTCACATAGTCACTCTGAGGTTTCTCTGATTGCAAAACAGCCAAGTATTATTAACAGACATGGTGCTGCTGTTGCCCATGCCTCTATCTGCTGGTTGTCTGTTTTCGTAACACAGGATTGCCTGTGGTCTGTCCCAATCTGTGAACTGCCACTGAAGGCACAGGTAATGGCTTTGTGTTCTATTTAGATAGTTATTCAAGCTCATTCTTTCTCTCTATGAGTTTAACACGGTTTTGAATCTTGAGATGTTCCCTGCATCTCTATACCACAGCTGAGCTGCGTTTTCAGCGGTATTATCTGGCCTGAAAGTTACACACAGTTGCTCTAGCATCTGCCTCTGCTGTTTTGACTTTGAGCTCTATAGCTTTCTTCCCCCTTCAGTTTGGCTGAAAAATTACTCTACCAGATGGTAATGGACAATCAACTATGAAGGAGGTTTTCATGAAAAGTCTGCCAAAAAATGCCTGAGTAACTCAGAAAGTGTGTCTAAGCTGATCCCATTCTTTATGCCATGGTGCCATCACAACTATACAGCTGTGGGGTCTTTATTTCTAGAACTGTGGAAAAAAAAAAATTGAGAAAATTCAGGGGAAGGTAAAATTAAAGTCAAAAATTAACTTCAGAAGAGATTAGGAGCTAAAAATGATCACCCCGGTCATGCAAAACTAAAAATTGCAATAGCCTAAGAGCTGAGACCAGGAAGGATGCAGCAAAACATCTAAAGGGTCTAAAGGAAAACAAAGAGGTATGTTTAGACAGGATAAAATTAAGAACAGAATTATTAAGAAAAACTCTATAAAAGCCTGCTTGATAAGTGCTCAAATGGCATAGTAAAATGTAAATAGAAATGATGTATCTCAGCATTTGAAAACAGAAAATCCAGCTAGAAAAAAAAAATGGAATAGATTTTGGAGAGAAAAAGCTGGCAGTGCCAAACCCACTGTGAGCTCAGAGACTTTCTTAATTTTAATTTTTCTATGCATCGTTACACAGTGTTGTTCCTCAAAAGTTCCATAATTAATGAAATTAATTATGGGCATACAGACAACCCTTGTCACTTTGATGTTGTTCTATGGTAACTGCTGAGTCACAGCCTGAACCACTGATTGAGCACCTGGGGTAAGGACCTGTCAGCCCTGGGAGCACAGGTGAAGGCAGTTCAGCGGTGTGACAGGAAGGGATGGAGCCTGGCTGCACCTCTCTTAGACCTCATTTAAGGGCTGGCTGCCACTGGGGAAGGATCTCTGCTTGGAGATCCCTCTTCTGTGGAGCTCCTGTTGTGAGCCTAGCTCTTTGGAGATTGGTGAGTACTTCTTTGTAACACCTTTTTACTGTGCTTGTCCCTTTGTTTTTACATCTCCTGTATCGCTGTTACATCATGTTCATTTTTCTGATTGTTACAGTGTATGAGACAACTAGTGGCCTGATAGAGCTCTGTACCATTCATAAGAAGGTAAAGTAGAAAGGTGTAAAACTTAGTGGATAGAGACAGCTTTGGCAGAAATGCTGAACCATGACAACTGCTGTTAGGAGAATAAAAAGCAGAACTGCCTCAAGTGTCTATGTGGCAGCTCACAGATTTTCAGTAACGTTCATTATCCTTCTTGTCTCATACTTTGTGTTATAGGAAACAGGAAAAACTTTCTGTCCTAAATGAGATATAAAAATGGTTCTATGTTTCATAGATAACTTTCTGCATTCTGAGAAGAACTAGGCTAGAGGAATGGAAAGTTCTTGAATTTTTAAGCAAATGTTCCATTATTAATAAAAACAGCGCAAATTCCTCTTCCCTTTCAATTATGAGTAGGAGACATTCCTCAGATCTGAATTATCTGCCATTTAGAAATAGTTTTCATACTCATTTCATCACCAGCGAGATAAATTAGATGATCTCTAAGGCTACATTGTTCTCTCTTCAGTGTCCTTCAAGTATTGCCTGATAGAACTATCATTTGCTCTTGTCCCAGGATCCTTTCACTAAATGAAAACCATTTTTCCTGCAGCCTTTCTCTCACCCACTTCCTCATTAAATAATATATACCCCCTCACATAAATCATACATCATCTCTAAATTTTGCACATCCTATTCAATAAAAGATTGCATACCTGAAATAAATCTTATTTCTCCTTGCTGT
The DNA here is from genome assembly GCF_026119805.1 of Tympanuchus pallidicinctus. Taxonomy (NCBI): domain Eukaryota; kingdom Metazoa; phylum Chordata; class Aves; order Galliformes; family Phasianidae; genus Tympanuchus; species Tympanuchus pallidicinctus. The sequence continues at coordinate 18,386,948 of NW_026294747.1, forward strand.
TACTAATGCAAGGTTTACATCTCCATTTTCTTTCTCCCTGGAAGACTGGGTGAAAGAGCTAGTAATTTTATGGGTTAGAGGATTTTTTTTAATGCTGCTGCTAAATACATTGATTTTGTTGCATATTCCCAAGTCAGAGTTCAGATTTCAGGCTGATATATGCTAATGTATATAGCACATTTTATTTTCTGGTGGTTTGGGGGAAAAAGAATTCTATTCACTTGTAGTATTGCTTTCGTATAAGGTGTGCTGGCAGGCTCAATGGAGGCTGAACTCTGAAAATGGCCACATCTCTGCACTTGGTGATGAACTGGAGAGTATAGCATCTTGGTTCCCTGCCGTATGTCTTCTGCTGCAGGGCAGCTACAGACCTGCTCTGGGACACACAGTGCCATCACTGTAGACAAAACCAGACCAGTAACTGCCAGAGAAAGCCTGAACAGTGTTTGGTATTTTGTCAGGAGAAAGCCTAACTGCCATTCTTTTCTCCTGGGAATGGTATCATGACCCAGCATGCTGATAAAGGCCACAGCTGCCCTGTAGCCAGAGGAGAGATACACAGAGAACTTTAGCATTAGGATTTTGGATACTGAGATCTAGGGATTCCTGGCTCCACAGCAGTATGGCTGGTGAGGAGCACTGGAGTTGCAGATCATGGCATCCCTAGAAATCACAGCCCCAGGATGTTGTTCCTGGAGGGACTATAACACAGAGGCTGAAATTAGAAGTTATTTTTCCCCTCTGATAAAATATATATTTTTTTTAATTTCCAGCAGAAAACATAGATTACTTTGACAAATAAATTTACAAATACAAAACCATTCTAATATTCATTCAGGTCATGAAATTTTACGGTTTCTGCCTGTGGGCAGCCCTGCTGACATCAATAGTGATGACTCCTGTCAGGTTCAGGGTTTTTCTTTTTTTCTTTTTTTTTTTTTTTTTTGCCTAAAAGTCTCTGATTTGAGCAAAATCTTTTCCTTGGTTTAACTTTTGTCATGAGAGCAAGTCTGCCTACCTATGAGTATCATTGTATAGCTGTTCATGACGTTTATAGTCTTTGTATTTCTGAATTTTAAACCTCTGCATTTCACTGAGGAAGATGTAGCACAGAAATATGTGATTTAGCAGAAGGCAAACAGTGAGTGAGTGGCAGAGCTAGGAGAAGAGCTGTGATCTCCTGATATTGCTACTAATTTTGCCAGTAAACTGACCCAGCTTTGTGCAGAAATATCGTTAAATAACTATAGCATTGCATAATGCTGCACACTGCTCTCAGCAGTGCTGTTTTGCATCTAGGTGATGGAGCCAATGTGGGAGCACTTAGCTCTGTACTGAACACAAAGCACTGAAGTTAGGGGAATCACCTGCAAGCAGCCTAGCAGTTTCTGTGGGGTAGCAGGATGCCCTTTGCACATCAGAGCATTGCCCTCAGTCTTTTAGGGAATTTCTATTTGGCCACCTACCGAATCAACAGGGCTGTTCCCCTTTAGTATTTCTGTAATTAGTCTGTTTTAAATCTTTCACTTTGCAGTGCTCTGTGCATAAGGAGCTTTCCAGAATTCAGACTTAGAAAATCTGTCATTTTCATTCATGGCTTATTTTTTAGTCCAGGTTCTTGAGCTCTGAGTTCACCACAAATCTCTGACACCATTTATCCCTACGCTTATCCCTTCTGACCCCAGTGCACACCCACATGTGAGGATGCCCAGGGTTCTCACAGACCCTGCCAGAGAAGATCTGATGTGGGCGAGGATTCAGATGGCTCTTCTCAGACATCATCCCTCTGCAGCTTGGCATAGGAGTCTAGAGATGGCTAATGCCTAACACATAAGCCCACAGGTACTAACTTTAGCCAAAAGCATAAGGATGCTGGCTGTCAAAATGTTAGTGGAACAGCTGTGTCCTCATAGGGAGGGAATGAGATGAGGGAATTCTGGAGGCTGTGGCTCAGACTGCTCAGGAAAACTCCTATTTTATTTCTCTTCATAAGCAGTCAGCAGGACTTTTCATCAAGTAGATGACTTTGGCAGTGGGTTTGATGAAATGGCCACCTCTGTGTGTCATGTCACACTGCAAGGAGAGAACCTGCCTCCACATTCATGCTTTAGGAGTCCCAACCTCCTGTTCTAGCTCCTTTCTGACTTCAAAGCTGGGCTGCAGGCTGGGATCATTGGCACCGTAGGCCTGTTTATGTCTGTATTGGGTACCTGAGGTCCTGGAGCAGGATGCTGGGTGCTGCCACCGTAATTCTTGGGGCAGAAAGGTTCTGTTGCTGGTGGGTAATTCCATGCAGGCTTCGTGCCAAGTGGCTGACATGAGAAACCTGCTCTGACTAGCACCGCACAGAGCAAGCAAAGTCAGTTCTGGTGGGAATGCCCTTTTCTCTGTGATGCTGCTGATATCCTTCTGGAGCTGTAATCATTTCAGCTTTGTTCCTACACAGAGCTCCACACACAGAGTGAGCCTTGCACCTTATGCTCGCAAGGTTGGCTCTTAGCTCCAGCTCTCCTGAATAAATGGTAACAGACAATCAAGGGATCTTCCATAAGGACATTTCCTTTTTTTCCACCACCTTCTTAAAGCTCCCACCTCTCCCACACCGGAGATCATTGCTGAGTAGGAAGCCCCACACTGACAAGCAGCTCAACTGTTCTCGTCTAGATTCTGGCAAGAGCTGGATGTGAATGACAGCAGACAAGGCTCAAGTCCATCATCTTTGCTTTGTGACAATCATTCTTCCCCACAGCAGGAGTAGTCTGCTGGGAGCTGAACTGCTTTGGAGGACAGGTGGTCTTGGTCAGGGCTCTGAAGGAAAAGCTTCATGGGGGCAGTGTGTGTACTCAGGTCATGCATGAACAGGCTGGTGATATCTGGTTTGCCTGCCTGTCTTTGTCTTGCCTCAGCACTTGCTTTTTAGTGCTGGCAGGCTCTGGGTTTCAGGTGAAAGAAGTCTGCAAGCAGGAATTAGGAGGTAATCAAGGAAAGTGAAGATTCATAAAGCTTGAGTTGAAAATTTGTTTGTGTTTATTTTTTATTTTTTTTTTAAAGCAAGATCCTCAAAGCAGAGAAAAAAAAAAATACTTGCACACACTGTAGCAGATGCTCTACAGGAAGGGGCAAGGGCATTGTGATAGGAAAGAGTTCACAGTGGTAGCAGTGTGTTTTGGAAAAGGTAAAGTCTTGGACTTTGGAGAAAAGCCCTGAACACCTAAAACTGCATGTCTAGGCAGCACTGCTCTACCCCTGCCATGCTTATCACTAGACTTCTCACTGGCTGGGTAAGACTTTATGCAGAAGCCCGTTACCACCAGCCTCTACCCCATCACAGGCACTTTAGCAAGCCAGGCTCAGGTAATAACAGCCAGCTCCACAAAGGTGCCCACGTCAGAACGGTTTCAGTAACTATGAGAGCTAACAAGGGTTTAAATGTCTTTGAGGAACCAGCATTCAGTAATAAATAAAAGCACTGGATGAGCAATGTGGATTCTTCCCCCAAAAATGCCCCCGTGTTGCATTATTTGTCATTCAGCTTGCTAGCCAGCAAGAATTTTGGATTAACTGTCTCTACCCTTCCTCTTGTGTTTCAAAACAGAGAAAACTATCTGCCTACCACTATGGCTCTTGTAATAGCACATTCTCTCAGTTCTATGCCCAGCTTCAGCCACATCTCGTGCAGAAATACTGAGATGACAATTTACCACAATGATTATTGATCCTGAAAGCTCAAAATCTCCTCTTGGTGTTTTGTTTTGTTTTTTTTTTCTCCAGTCTTGACATAATCTTGGAAGTGTCAAAGTAAATCATAACAAGAGCAGCTCATTAGTCAACTCCAAGTACCAGAGATTGTAGATTTCCAGTCCTACTTTCTGGGCCTCCTCACTTTTGCAGCAGTTCCACCAGCTAGGAATAATTGCACGCAACTATGACATAATCCCTACTGAAATTCAAATCTTTTCATTCCCTTCCAGCCAATTGGAACTCACCCCTGATGTTTTCCAGCTCCCTGCTTCCATGAATGAGACAGTATCCATGTGAAAATATGCCTGGATCACCCACTGTGATTTATTCATCCAGAGGCAATTTGGAGGTTGTTCCTTACAATTAGCCACTTGATCTTTATCAGCATTGTTCACAGCCCTTAGAAATTTGTGTTTCTGGATACAACCTTTCCGGTACTCGGCTGGCCTATTTAATTATACAACTGGACTTGTTTGTGCATGGGATACTGGAGCAAGGACTGAGCAAGTCCTAATGATCTTCAGAATACACTTTCTATATGTGAGTTCTTGCTGATAATAGAGAATAAGTTCCCCTGTGTGTCTTTTGGAAAACGTAGTGATATCATACTGCAGGGGAGAACACCATCTGCTCATAGGGAAGATTGTAGGGCCCCAAAGAAGCTGATACGCTCATTATACTGAATTACAAAGGAGAGTAAATCATCTTAAGGTGTTTCATTTTGGAGATGTCAGCTCTCCAGCTAAGCAGGGACAAGCCTAGGCAATGCTGGATGAAAAAGACATTCTAAAGAAATTCATGTTGCTTTGAAACTGTCTTTGTGAACATGCATTAGCTATAACAGGAAAACAACATTTCATGGTGCAGATTCACTCTGTTGTAGCTGACAGCATAGAGCATTCAGCGTTTTGCAGGGATCTAAGCTGGATTTCAGTCAGAAAAGACCTGGTGTTGCCTGTTTAAGAGAAAGAGATCAAAATTCTGTAGTGTTCAGATGAGGGTGTAGGGAAAAGGAAAATGAAAGGAATTAAAAAGCAGGAGAGTACTAAAGCAGTACAAGGGGAATTTGATTGGCTATGAAAAGCAGTTGCTGAGCTCTTGAAGTGTACAAAGAGGAGTATGGGAGCCATAAGAAAGAGCAAGGGAGATACCATTTGTGGCATCATTCCTACCACCTGGGGCCATCCTGTTTCAATAGTGTTTTGTATCAGCTGCGAACAGCGTGCAAGGCAGTGAAATCACGCCCATGAGTGCAACAAAGGGAAGCATGTGAGGTACCTGTCTCAGATGTTTGAGTGTAAAATCCTCCAGAAGGAACAAAGCCTTTCAATGAACTTTGGGGGTGGGGAAAAAGAGTGTAACTGTCAGTATTTCTGCATGCTGATTATTCCAGCAAGCTTTCAAAGTGGTTTTGAGTTTACTCCAATGCAGTGCAAGACCATGCAATCTGTACATTTGCAGCTAAGAAGCTATGAGCTGTGGATCAGTTGTCTTCAGAGAGAACAAGGAGCAGTTAGAGGCAGAGAGCTCAAATCCGTCATCTACTCTAGGTGTAATTTCTTCAGGCTCCAAGGAAATCAAAAGACACACTTCCCCCTCAGCTAGGAGGCAGAAAATATCTCCATCAGCAGTTTAAAGCTGCACACCAGCCTCTATCGTCTGCAACTTTTGCAAAGGGTAGGGGAGACCCCAAAGTGTGATCAGTGGCACAGTGCTTTATTTTTGGCTTGCTGCACAATTATTTTGTGTTGAAAAGCTCATTTGTGGCACATATTAGAGCAGACCTGGGAAGATGACTTTGTTTCCTAAGTGATTCACTGATGAAGAGATGAGGAAAAGCGTTTGTCCTGTTCAGTGTGGTAGGAAGCTTGGATCAAACTGTCCTCCTATAACATTGATAGATCTTTTCACAAAGCAAGTCATACCAGAGAGAGTCCTATGAATAGTTTTATTCTGAGGCATGTTAGTAGTAGACAGGAAGATGCTCATGACTGTTTTGGGGTGGGGGAAATGGAGATTTCCTATGAATTATCCTTGAGTGGATTTAATCTCAGAAAGACAACTTCAGATTGAGAAGATAGCAATGTCTGGAGCTATGCCCTGGGCAGGATTTCATGTTCTTTGACAGAAAGTTCTTTGCCAATTATCCCTTTTGAAAAGCTTAAAAAATTGACTATTTAATAGACATTAAGAAAACAGCAAAGGGACAGGAAGAATTATCAATAAAGTCATTATCTTGTCTTTTTAAGCCTTGTTATCAGCTGGTGTTTCATAAGATATTATGAAACAAAGTGCTGCTAAGTGGTATTAGCAACTTTCTCACAGACTGCACGACTTGCTCAATCCAATAGTTGCATTGATAGAGCTGAAGGAAAGAGCAGTATTAGGGACAAGCATTTTGCAGTCTGATTCACAGGCAGCACTTGATTGTTTTGGACATTTGAAGTAGTTTCCAACCTCAGTGAAGAACTGCATTCTTTTTTAGGAGTTTCTGCCCTCCTGACAGGCATCTTGGCTGTTTGTTCAATGGGACAAGCTGAGGAGCTTTAGCTGGCAGCTCAGTGAAGTAATTGTGTAAAATCCACAATGGATTTTCAGTACCTGGTAAACAGCAGGCATAATGTTTGTTGGTTTGGCAATTGCTATGTAAACAGTTCTGACATCCTTCTAACCAAGGGAGAAAGCTGAAGGAAATATACTGAACTGAAGGGTGGGCCAGCTTCCTTTATGACTGCACCAGCCGTGTCTTCACTGCAAGATTATCTTATCCTGCCTGAACAAGCTGCCCCTTCTGAACAGTGTCACTCATAAAAAGCAGTTCTACTGAGTAACAGTGCTCAAGGCAGCTGTACCATCAAGTAGTGACTCTATCTTGCTTCCCAGGTGAAGTCCCAGGAACGTTCTGGAAGACAAGGAAACAATCAGAGGATCTTGCCTGTGTCCACACTACAGTTTTGCAATATGACAGGCTAAAGGGTTGTGCTGATTTAAGCTTTAGCCTGTTAACAAGTCTGCAAAACCTGGGAACTGATGCTTTCCAGTGAAAGGTTTTTTCTGGTGTGTGGGTCTAAAAGAAGCTGAACCCCTGTATGATTGTGAAAAAGGCCAGTAGCCTTTACTCCTTAGCAGCTCCATGTACATATGTGTTTTGGCAGCAGGAGATGGCTTCTTATTTCCCATTCTAAACAGGCATGCCTGCAGGGAGGAATAATGTGATGGAGAAATAGTAGCATTCCTCTCACTTTCTTGGCATAGCCACCAAAAAAAAGCCAACTCAACAACAGTGGGGAAGAATTCTGTCCCTTTAAAAAAGCTGTAAATAGCTATTTTCTACTGGGCAAAAAAAAAAGCACATCCTTAGAAAGCTCTACATTGCATGTTCGTGGTTAGGTGAGAATGCTAGAAACTTTCCCCAAGTACCTCATCCTAGAATCTACTAGGATTAAAATTCTGTCTAGGCTATGCCAAGTAGTGACAGCTGGGCTCGTTTCTCCCACAACAGAAGAAGGAGACAGGAAATGGTGCAGTTTTAATACCTTCTCCCTGTTTAAAAGATGAGTCGGTCAGCTAAGGGCAAGGGCATCCCTAAGAACCATCTCAAGTCGTAGTTTTATAGGGCAGAGAAGGACGGAACAGGATTGTTTCAGCAGTAGGGAAGGGTCTGAAAGCTATATTCAGAGGCTGATTGGAGCATGGTAAGGCCAGCTCTAGAAACATCAAAGGCTACAGCATGGAGTTAGTTCATACAGCTTAGCCAGCTGGATTAGACCCGTCATTAGGATGCAGAACAAAGCCTTTCTTCTTGGCAATAAGGAGCAAGAAACAGAATGAAAATGGAAATCGGTTCTGAGTCCTGAATTCCCTATTCAACGTGAGATCCCCTATTTGCGTAGAAACTCTAGTTTGCCTGGCTTTGTTTGAAATAAAGGTAACAGGAAATTTCAGAGCGGGATGAGGTCAAGGTCTCTTGCTTCAGGGACAGCAGGCCCTGGGAGGACTCTTGAGGCAGAATGCCCTGTCCTAGGAGGAGAACAAGCAGAGGAGGAAAGCATTTGCCATGGGATACCAGGCTACTGCCTCCTCACAGCTGCATCCTCAGCAGGCAAACTTAGCACTGAGATCTTAGAAAAGGCCTTTCTAAGTTTGAGATGACCAAGCAGTTGTCACACTACACAGTGTCACTGATAGTCTGATACCTCAGCAGATGATTTAGTAGAGCACCACGATCAGACCTCTTGCTTGTTAGTTTTTCCCTAATATGTCTTTTGAGGAAGCTGCTGCTCTGTTTCAGAGTTTTGCAGGCTGAGAGAATTATTGGCACTTGCCACATCTGTGACTGAAGAATTATTTGCATTAAAATCCACAGAGGTCAGACAGAAAAGCCTGGCTTTGATCTCAGTTGTGTCAGCATGGCTCAGGGGTCACTAGGAGGAGTGTACAGGTATACTGCAAATTCAGCTTAAGATCAGGAAGAAGTCCAAGAATTTCAAATAGGAGGCAAGTTTTTCTACTTACACATAGGAAAGCCTTGTTAGGATGATAAGTAAGAAGGTACTGGTTGCTTGTCACTAGGCTTTCTCTTAGTACTGTGTTTTAGGAGAGAAGAAGAAAGGAAAGATCTCACTCTATTAGTTAGCATCTGCTTTACAATTTCTTATAGATGCTTTTTTTAAAAAGCAATCATTGAAAGGAATAAGACATATTTAAATTAAGCATTTCTTGACCTTAAGCATGACTGATTGAAATATTAATGGCTGTTAGAAAGAAATGTGTCTGTGCTCCAACTCACACTGTTGAAGCCTTTAGATCACTGTATTCCCTCAGACTGGAAACAAAGTCTTCTACTGTCTGCCATGGTAAAAGAGAGAAGAGAGCACTAGTAATCAGCAATCTGTGTCTTTAATCATGTTAATAATATTGCAAATTGCAACTGACAGAACAATCAGGGCTGCATGTTACCCCAGGAAAGCAGCTTGACCAATGTCAATGATCCTGTTAAAGAAATGGAATTTACTTTAATGGATGAAAAAATAGGTTTCTTGAGCTTTGTCATTAGAGTGATTTCCATAAGTCCCACAGTGATTCCTACACCATTAAAACTACAAATGGAAATGGATAAAAAGATGGACTTAAAAGTTCTTGATTTGTCATAAATGTATATTGCTTAATTTGTTTTACCTGGCCTCAGCTCTTTCCTCAATGAGATAATCCCTCACTTTCCCCTCCTCCAAAGTGAACCCCTTGGATTTCTCTGACTAAAACTCTCATATCTCTCTGGCTACCTTCTGTTGCTTCACCTCAAATCTTCTACATCCGCTTAATGTCAGAGGTCTCTAATTTTCTTCTCTCTTTTATCCATTTTTATAATGGGATTGTACCTGACTTACTCCAAGAACACCAGCCTGAAAGAATCAGGCTCTCAGTATCCAAAGTCATACTCAGCACTCTGAAAGTGACCATTTTATGACTGTTTTCTGCAGAAATAACATTATTGCCTTGGTTTGACTTTGCAAGTCACAGGAAAGCACTTGCTGCAAACCTAACAGACAGAAGATCCTGAGCATGAAGTGATCTCCCTTGAACACTTAAACTGCAGTGCTGTTCAGGGTCTATCTTTAAAATAGTTTTAGCCATAGATGTATTTTCCAGTTCTTTTTTTTGTTTTTCTCTTAGAAAACAGACCAAACTTCAATTTTGTTTCTTTTTCCCCTATACACTGGAAAATACTTACGATATGTTTTGGCGAAACTGAAGGAAATATTTTAAAAAGTACTTCTTTGAAGCCAGAAAGAACAAAGATTTGCCATGATGCTTTCCCAGTGTGAGGTTTTTTTTTATTCTTATATAAGAAAAGTCAACTTTTATTTATGTTATGGATGACAGAAATGTAGGTGTTGAATTAAGTATTTCCTAGCTTAAGCAGAAGTCCAGCATATGTCCACAGACATTACAAAATGACAATATTTTATTCAGCTGCTCTATTCTTTCAAAAAATCAAACTTAAGGATTGCTCTCAAGATCTTACTGTACACATTTCCAAGTCTCTCCTCCCTCTAGTCCGTTACTACATACGGCCTCCACTGCTTACACTAGGATGGAAGCCTCATCCTATTCTTTTTTATCTTCTACTTCCTTTGTTGTTTGCTGCTTGTGTTACATGGCTGAAATTTCTACAGCGGAATTACAGAAGCAGAAGAATGTGAACTTTCTTACATTCCTTGACTGTAGTGTAACGCCTGCCAAAACTAGGGTTGAGGTTTGCTGGAAATTTAATTAATTTGAAATTTAGGTTGGTTCTGAATCAAATGGGAATCTTTCTTTCTTTTTCATTTCTCTCCTGCAAACAGGAATATAATCTCAGTGAGTAACTGCAGAGAGCTTCAAGTTTCCAGTCCCTAAATGACCCACTACTGGCAGGAAAAGGGTTGTTAGCAGAAAGCCTGCCACATTAGCCCTTAAGTCACGAACTCTCAATTTTCAGCAACCCACTTTTTACCAAAAACACATCAGAAATGTGTGATCTGGTAGAATGTGGCACAATGTTCTGAACCAAAATTTTTTGGGGTTTATATGGTATGTAAAACTACTCCTGTTCTGGTCTGCTGGGAGGAAAAAGTCAAGTCTTACAAACTAGTTCTGAAACCATGTAAATCTAAAGGTCTTGTATCTCAAAATAGTCCATTTAATAATGTATGGAAGTACCATGTCACTATGATTTAACTTCCCTGATGAAGTAAAAGCAATTTTAGGATAGAAATCTATTTCTGAGGCAGGCACAAGTGAGGAAAAGATTTTGAAGCAGTGAAGTTTGGTGCATATTGGCTATTCTGAGTTAGAATTTTAAACTCTTAAATTAGGCAAGGCACTTTGTGCCTTACAGCCAGAACACCGCCACAACAGTGACACAGTAAGTCATACTTTCTGTCTTGGGACAATTATAGTCCCAGTTATATTTCACTGTTATCACTGGAATCTTCCAGAGTAAGCTGGAACTCTAACTCAGTGGCTTTAAATTTTGGACACTGCTCTTTTCAGTCAATAGATATGATAAAGCCCTTATCATAGCATATATCGCACAGTTCTTACTCCTTACTCTTTAAAGCCCTGTTAGATGAAGTCATTTGGTCAAGAATGAAGAAATAAAAACACTAAGCAGACAGTGGGTTTGATCAGATTTCAACAGCATTCAGTTGGTAGAACAAAATCACGTGAATGACTGTATGTACACTTGCCAACACAGACAGAATCAACTACTTTTTTGTTCATTCTGACCCCAAGGCCCTACATTTGAGGTGCCAGTGCTCTACTTTTCAGATGGCAATTAAGGAAGACAGACATCCTAGGACTGACTCTGGCTATCACCCCAAATGCAGGGCTCAGCTGAGGTATGTGCTGTTAGAAAAGAACAGTGTTCCACACAATGGGGAGGTAGCAGACAGGTTACTATCTCTGGATAAGGCTGGCCCATCACAAGATTTCTTGTATGCTGTTCACCAGCTTCAATTCTGTTTTACCCTTTTGCACATAGATACAAAGCTCTAACAATATTCTTCACAAACTGCACAGCATATCTTCAGAAATGCTACAAATGCTTTCTCTGGAATGACGTCACTGGTATGTAGGTTGAGTCAAACACTTCCTAACATTCAAAGGCCTGTGTTAATGACAACCCTGGAGGATGATCATGCACACAGAGTCTGTACTCACAGTTTTCACAGCGACTCCCAGTATAGCCAGCAAGACAGGCACATTTGTAAGTACCACTTTTGTCAAGAATGCATGTTCCATCATGAAGACATGGAGATGAAGAACAAGCTATAAGGGAGAAACAAAAACATTCGTGATGTCTCAATAGGATGGGGTTCTATCTTTCCTCATTATGGTTATGGCTGGGAGTTAATTGCATGTTCTGGTAAAAGTTGAGGAAGATACAGTAAATGGCCTAATGCTTGTTAAAAAGCCTTTTTACGCTCACTGAAGAGGAGATCTGCTGTGGATGGGAAGTTTTTTTCCCAGCATTCATCGTTTATTCTTAGCATTTTTCTCTGAGTACTGTCCAAATGTGAGAAAAATAACTCACATCAAACTCCAACAGTGCTTAGGCTTAGCCTAATTTAAAGAAGTATAACATCAACCTACATTTCTCCTGGCGTTCATCTCAGAGTTAAAGGATGAGTTCCAGGATCTGTAGTAGTTCTGTACTATTACATTTGAAGCATTCACTTTGCTGCAGTCCAGAATGGCAGATATCAGAATTGGAAGTTTCCTTGAAAATACTTCAGTTGAAGCATGATGTTTGAGTTATACCCAGATGGCAAGTGACAACAGATATATAGATACCATGTTTGGATTTCTCCAGAGGTTTCATATACTAATGTAACTGCAGCTTGTGTCTATGTGGCCAGTGAATATATCCCAGATCTCACTGAGGACTAAGGTCTAATTAAGGACAGTAATTTGTTCCTGAAGAGGAATATATATATATATATATATATATATACACACATAAAAATATATATATATATATATATAGTACTGTGTCCAACTAACAAAAAGAATCTCTGAGAAGGGGAAAGAGAATGAGGAGAGCTTGTTTAAACTGATAGCTGTAGTCACTGGTTTGAAGCCAGAGGACTTTCAGCTTTGTCCTCACCCCAGCTTTTTTTCATAACTGTGAGTGAAGATAAGCATCAGATACCACCCTCAAAAATGCCTGATACTCAAGAGAAATAGATATTTTTCTTTTTAAAGGAGTCTTGATTGCCTAGCTTCAAACACCATGGGACAATACTACAGAACATTAAGGCCCCTATGTTGTGTCAAAGATCACTACGTTATGGGTACAGAAAGTAGAGTGCTATTGAAATTCAACAACAGGCTTTCATCTAAACAGATCCAACATATGTCTAATCCCTAGGAGATCCTGATGCCTGCCCATCTGGCCTTCCACCCTTCTCACATGAAGTCTGCTGAGTGCCTTCGTGTCACTCATGCCAATTACTGGCTTCCATTTGACAGTTGGCATGGGATGAGTGACAGAGCTCAGGGACCTAACACCTGCTTCCAGATCAGGCAGCACAACAGACTGTACGATCTCTTCCTTTAATAGCTACACACTGAGCAACCTTTCTAAAGGGCAATATAAGCTTTGAGCTTATTTTGTATTAATCAAAATCTTTCAGGCTGTTGAACCAGTGACCTCTGTGCAGCCAGTGTCACTGCTTCAGCAGGCTAGACTTGTAAGTCAGCACAAAGCTCAGCAGAAGGGAAACAGAAAGAGAATCACAAGCCACCTTTCCACTCCTCTCCATTACACCACTAAGGTGCTGGCTACACCTGGTCATCTCCACATCCTGAAAGTGTTGCTTCAGCTCTCATCTGCACCACAGGTTATTGCTCTAGCAAATCCTGTGCAGTCTCTTCCTGAGACCTCAGCTTTCCACAAGGCTGTGCACAAAGGGGAAATCTCAGGGGAAATGCTTTACTTTGTAATGACTTGCCAGAGCTTTCGATCTTGTGCTGCCCTTGCTCTCAATTCCACACTGCCCCAAGCACGCCGTATTCTTCTCCAAAACTGTCCCGCTGGCCAGGTTAATTCTTCACACAAAGAGACGCTGGGAGTATTTTAAAAGCCTTTCACTGCAGTTACACATTAGGCCAGAACAGCCTCATAATACAGCGTACAATGAGACCTCCTCACAAACTCTAAGAAGCCCTTTGCAACATGCTCTGTGTGGATTACCACACTTGCAACCACCCAGCCTCAGAATAATTACCGCTAAAAATGGGGCGGAAATAAAGTGCTCAACAGTATTCGAATACCAAGTGTTCCCTGCTGGGTAGAGAAAACAGAATCAATTCAGCTTGTGCCATATGGAAAATGTTAGTTTCCTGAGTGTAGGCAGCCCTTATGCAACATAGCCCACACCGCAGTCGTTTGTTCTATATCACCTCTCCTGCTGTAAGCCCAGGCAAAGTATGAATAGCTAACTGCTGCAGCTACATTACTAATGGGTATGCTGAAGGTAACAGCTGAAGAACAGGGCAGGCTCAGGAATGCCACAGGCACTGCATGCAGCAGTACGCACATTTCAGATTGCTAGTTACAACCCTGATCATTGGCAACTGCTGATCCACAGTAGGTTTGTGTATTTCTAAAAGGATTCTACAAACTAAATAAACTTCCTGAGCCAGATATACTCTGGACAGCATCGTGAAATGTGGGTCATCGGGGTGTGCAGAAGGCAAGTTATGCTGAGTCATAGATGCTGCAGGGTTTTTCTATGGCAAAGCAGTGCTCCCTGATTAGTCTTCTGTGCCAGGAGTACTGGGGATTTTTTTGACCAAAATTCCCTTCATAGCTAAACAAAGGAAATCCAGAGTGAGCATACATGTGGGTTTAAATGCAGTGGCAAAATGAGGAGAAAGCTACACTTTCTAAGTTATTTAGCAGCCTGGAAAAAAAAAAGAAAAAGAAAAAGTAGAGAGCAATGCGGGGCACTCAAGCACTGAGTACCAACAAAAGCACTGGAATTCTAGAGCCCCGCTTCTGTCATTCATAACACTAAGTTCATCACAGAATGGGAAAGGCCTCTATTTTCTCTTTCTTGAAGAAAAGAATATGTCCTTTGTACACGCTTTATTTGCAAAGCTCTAATGGTATGATACATGAGCCAACACCAGAGGCATGTCAGGGCATTTTGACTGAAGTAATTATAAGGCTTTGCATCAGGTTTCTCCTAACTGAGGCAGTCACTCTGCTCCTGCACACAGCACTGAGCAATTCCACAATTGCAAAAATATTCATGCACCTTTCTCTGTCTTCTGTGCTCTCCATTCCCGGATTGTCAGAGAAAATTCCCTTAAAACAGCAGCCTTTCTGTGCTCACCAACGAGCTTGCTCTTCACACAGGTAGAGGGAATTTACTCTTTGTTAAGAGAGCCTCACATTCACATGCTATGCAATGGCCTTTGAACCTTCCATGCACTGACTTTGTGTAAGCTGCTGTAGGCAACACAGCATGAAAGTTTTTAATGAAGCAAAACAGGGAGAGAGATTAGTGAAACTGAATTAATGAGAGTGAGTGGCATGTTCCACTTTTTGGATTATTTTACCTGTAATTTCTTCAAAGACAGCGTGAAATCCATCAAAGTTCTTGGATCCATCAGACTGGAAAAGGACATGGAGTGAAGACCCAGTGCTTCGAATGGGAGCTGGCCTTTCATTCCCACAGAATTTCTTAATTACTCGGCTGTCCAAATTGTCCCCGTCACGTACCTCCACATAATCATACTGGCACATGTAATCAAACTCCAGGCTCAGCATGGAAAACCTTGGGGAATAAGGACACACACAAATCAGTCAGGCCTCTTACTCTCTCCCCCATGCACCCTGACTGGTGTATTTGGAAGTTTGGATATGCTACTGTCCCCACCTTTGTGAACCAGCAGGTGCTGATAACATGACAGCCCCCTCATTTCATCGCAGTTTTTGCATCATGATCCTTGGAAGCAACTTCACAGAGGTGCTCCGTGAAGGTATTTAAGTGGCTGAACAGTGAAGTCTAAATTGAAGTCATACAGTCTGTTCACACACATCAGGACCCTAACCAGATCATGATGTTAGAAATTCCATCTACAGTCAGATGCAGTAGGGGGTATATTTTTTTTCTGGCTGTTTGCTGAAAATTGTTCTCTTTCCCCTAAGTAGAGTACTAAGTACTGAAAGTAATGTTATCAAAGACTGAGAATCAAAAGCTGTTTACACGGAAAGCCAGCAATTCTGAGTACAATGAAAACTCAAAGATGTGACAGAAAGGGACAGAGAAAGGGAATCTGAAACAGTACAGAACACTACAAAGCAAAATGGCAGTAAACCCCTAAGGTCTTGCACTTGCCCTTCTTTTAAAGATAGAAATAAGGGACAGCAGAAGAGAAATATTTAAAGCTTTTTCCCACAGCGTCTGTCTTTCCTAGCTTTGATCCAGCCACTGCACAAGGCTCCCCTTCATTAACAACAATGTTATATGCTGCTGTTTGAGTTCAGCAGGGCACAGAGCCAAAGCATGCCACCAGAATATGAATGAGAAGCAGAGTGAGAAACACCAAGGGATTCTGAAGAATAAGTAAAGGCTAAGGGTGTCTGACCTGGGCCTGGTACAGAGGAAAAGAATGAGAAGGTCTGGCCTTGGGAAAAGGCCGTATTACTAACTGAAGATCATTTTATAAATGAAACTCCTAATATTCTCAATCTTCTTGAAAACTCCTAACTCCATAGACCATAGTATTTAGGATTAGATTGAAGCTCCCATGCTGCCTTTTCCAGTGTGGGCCTAGTGTTTTGGAAAGACTGCATTTTCACACCAAAGAGATGAACAAAATTTTGGATCTACTGCCAGAGATCTCAGAGTCTGAAGATGCAAAAGAGTACTGGAGCCTATTTCCTGCTCTTCTCTTTTGTAGACTCAGGCCATAACAAAGCTTCTGTGTTATGTGAAATTACCTTTCTTTGTGAACTCATGAACTGACCTAAGAGGCCTTTTCACTCCGTCACCTTTGTTCAGACCATGCAGTTGGTTTTAAAGCATCAGGAGTGCGCTACACAAAGAGAAATGGGTGAGCGGTTGTAGGAAGCTGCATCAATGGAGGAAAGCCCCTCATTTTTTAAATAATCTCGTGAAGGTAAAATAAGAAGAAAAAAAAAAAAGTTTTTAGTATGTGTAAGAGATGTATTCACCTTAGCTTTGCATAAAATGCATGCATTTGAAGGCTGTCATGTTTGCCAGGATTGCCAGAGACATCCTCACAGGCCTCAGGTTGTACACTACATCTTCAAAACAGTAAAAGCTGACAGGTCAAATTCCAAGGACCTCCTCTTATGGAAGTTGCAAAGCAATACAAATTAACCCATTTGCAGCAGAAGTGCTAAGTCACAGCCTGAAGCAGTGATTGAGCACCTGCTGGGAAGGCAGGGCCAACCCAGGGGAGCTCAGCTGCATGCAATGCACCTGAGTGTTTGGAAGGAATAGTGCCAGGATCTACCCCTTCCCAGACCTTACTTAAGGGTTGGCAGGGGAGGTAAGGGTATTTTGCTGGAGATCCCTGCCTATCTGAGGACTTCCAAAGGTAAGCAGTTTTTTTCCTTTGTTTTTGTGTCTGCAACTGCTGCATTTGGGCTTGTTCTCATTTGCTGCAGCCAAAGGCACCCTTCCATTTGCTGCTGTGTTTCCTATCATGCTATAGCATTGCACCATTCATCCTTGTTACACTTATCAGGCTACAGTTTATTCTTACTCAGACCTGAAGATATTTACTGGTTCTCTGAGCTGCTACATTTCTCATTAAAATTAAGTATGTTTGTAAGTGTAACAGGAACGTTTCTGGTATGCCTGCCATGCAATGTGAAAACGAACTGGGATGACAATGTTAACTTTCTGTATAGTACTATATACAGCTGCAGAGGCAAACTGTCTAGCAGTGCATTCCTGAGCAAAGAATATCAAGCAACAACAAATGAAGTCACAGTAGGAAAAAGTTTGTATATACAATAGTGTTTTTAATTGTTTCCTGTGCTTTAAAAAATGATGAAAACAGAATGTGAAATATGAAAGGCATTATATTTTACTTAGCATTAAAAAAAAATACTCTGGATTGATCACATGAGATCCCAAGATTAAGACTCAGAGCTAGTAGGTTAAAAACTCTGCCAAAGCCTAGTAGACTAGTTGACAGGACTCTTTACAGACCACCTTGTATATTGATGTTTAAGTCAGTTACAGTCTATGTAAGAATTTTACATCCCTTACCTGTAAAACTGTGACTATATCCTAATTCTGTTCGCTGTTATGAAGTCAAGCACTTTAATTTAGTGCTGCAGGTTATCAGAGACAAAACAGAATGAAAAGTACTATATTATTTCATTACTGTCTGCAGTGGGAACACAATCACCAATCCCTCTGACAAAGTCTTCTAGTCAAAGGAAAAGGTTTAAAACTATATCTCTATTGAGACGTTATCAAAAGTGATTGAAAGTTGTAAGTTACTGCTACTCTGAAATGATATCCCTGTCATGGGTTGGGCTGAGGGAGCCTATACATTACAACCCAAGGGAAAGAAAGGCTGGGGAGCAAGGAAAATAAATAAAAATAAAAACCACACACACAAAAACCACACTATCACTGCAATCTGAGCACCAATTATCAAAACAGCTCTGCTTAGTCACCGTCCAAAGAACAGCACGGCACAGCTTGAGGCAAGAGAAGATTTATCTGATCCTGAGAGTTTCACTTTTCCTGCCCTGTGTAAGCAGAGACAAAACACTTTTTATCCCTTCTGTCCTGATCCCTTGGCCTTGCAAGCCATTAGAGCAACAGCAAACCGAACTTGTGAGGAACACACAGAGAGAAGGAAGAAAGGCGTTATTTTGTTACCAGCGATGCTGATTCAGCACAACACTGGCTGTGTATTAGAGCTCCAAGCAATCAGCCCTTACAAAGGGAGTCAGTGCATTTTTACAGAAATGCAGCAAACACAAAGGTTCAGCATGGATGGCAGGCCCAGGAAGATGATTCTGGAGGCCTACATACCTGTGTAGGTATGACTTAAAGGAGAAGTTTCCAGATAAATGTACCAACCTTCCCCAGTACCTATCTGCTGATGTACCAGTGAGTGGTTTGAGGCCCACCTTGAAAACCTCAGCTGATTCATAACACTCCTAGGTTTTCTTACATGAGGCAGATATAGGGCCTTATGTCTGTTTGGTATAGAGATTTTCTCCTATGCATTTTGTCACACAGGGTGGCAGGATTAAGCGTGGACTTTCAGGACAGTTCCCAGTCTTTCCCTAGAAATGCTGTCCCATCTGCTGGAATCCCTAGGCACCCAGGCATCAAGTTTAGCTCAGGCTGGGCACAGGGGTTTATGCTTCTCCAAGGCTATCTAGTTCAGATAAAAGTAGCTGCTGACAGCAGAAGGTTGGTAGCTTGGGCTTCCCTGTTAGAGCCTTCTCCAGCTAGATTGTAATGTTATGCCACAACAAGCTGATGCTGAGTATTGAGTCTAACTATAGGCAGTATAGACATGGGGAGAAAGAGACAGGCACTTACTGGAGGGTGCCTCTCATACTGAATACATTTCTTCATCTTCTGGTAACTGTAAGGGTAGGAGCAAAATCATGTGCAAAAATTACATCTTCCTGACACTTGTGAGTAGTTCTCAGGGTCCAATAAGAAGGTCCTATCTTTCCAAAGGCTTAGTGCATCTGTTATCTTACTTTAGAGCATTCTACTGCAGCATGTCATGGCAAGTACTCCAGCTTGTTCTAGTGTTCTCTGTTAAAGTAGTCTTTTCTCCATTTCTACTACATTGCATCTGTCATCTTTTGGCTGTCATCTCTTTACCCAAAGATGGGTGCATCCACCAGTAATATCCATGAATGGGATTCATTTCTGCCTCTCATACCTATCCCCATAGATGCGAAGGCAGGCTGACTGCTGTAGTTGCTGAAGGACGTTTTAGGTGAAGAACTTTACAATTGAGAAAATCTCATTTTTAAAATGTAAAAATACTGGATTAACATCTCCCTTAACCTGTGCTGTATGTACCACACACCTAGCTAATAGTGTATTTTAAAAACAAAGCAGGTACAGCTTGTACTCACTGAGACCAAAGCAAAGTTGTGTTATGATGCCAAACTCTTTCTCATAGTATTGCTTTCCTGTGTCTCTCTGTGTCTGGAGAATTATATGCTACATAATTATTCAGCCAAGAGGCTCCAGCACTAACCAGGCAATAATTACAGCTGCTCATAACTACACAGTAGGCTTGCATTTGCAAGTCTGAAGAAAAGGGTATTATCGTTAGATTGCCACAAGATCTTCATTTCTGTTCAATTTATTTATCTTCCTCTAATTAAATATTAAGTCTCTTTAAGTATATAGGAAGAAATATGTATCTAGCACAGTTCCTTTGCCTGGGCTCCAAAGCTGGTGGAATACTGATGTGAAGGCTTTAGCTACTGTTTTTATTATATTAGCTAGTGGGTTTTGAATGTGATCTCCTGCCAAGTTTCCTGCTGTGTGTGTAAGCTCCCTGCCATGCACATATGAAAACACTATTAATTACCCTAAAAGGGGCTTTCCTGCAATAGGAAAGATACCTGATCAAGAACTGTAAGCTCAAGTCATTTGGGAAGAGTTAACAGGACAAAGCCCACAAAGGCTAGAGCAGAATACCTTGCAGAAGAATCAGTCACATTTCCAGACATATGAATGGTAAGAGGAGTAGCAGAGGCTGGTAAAAAACAGAGCTAGTAAAATGAAAGAAAATTAAGAGAGGGAAAATGCAGGCTAAATGTGAGGCAGATACCAACAGCAACTCTCTCAAAGATGAGACAAAATGTTCCTACAGCTTTTCTACTGAGAATGTTTTAGGTCAGTCTGGAGCACTCTTGAGAAAGTGTTGGATGTTTTTGTGTCAAGCTGTTGAAGAGATCTTGAGAGATACACTGTGCCCAATATCTGAGATACTCTCCTCAGCATCCTGCTGTCCTAGGTGGGAACTGAAGGCAAAGTGCTGATGATACGTGCAGCGGCTGCCCATCACAAGCTAGGCCAGGTGTAAGCTGAAGTTGCCAGGTGTGCAGTGGTGGAGCTCCAGGGCTCCCAGCTGCTGACTCTCATTGGCTCTGTGGTGAGTGCTTCATTACCCACCTGCAGCCAGTGCTGGCTGAAAGCCATTACGACCTACCTTAATTCAATGTTAAATCCAGCTTGAACATGGATAGTCCACTCGCATCGTGCGTTCAGTGGGTAACTCTCCAGCAAAATCTGACCTCTAGGAGCCCGAAAAACCTGTCCACACCCTGGGGAGCAAAAGAAGAAAAAAAGCTGTGTGAGGAACCTTCATATTACAGTTGAAGAAAATGCAAGTGGGAACTACATCGGAATGAAAAGATAGGGTGACTTAGGAAGATATCACTTTCTCACATTGCAGTAACTAAAATAATAGAACAGGCACACAAAGGTTATAAGGAATCATGTTTCTACTGGAAGTATTGTCTACATTAAGACTGACCCAAGAAAATTTTACTTTGTTGCTTCTGCCTGCTTTGCAAAGCTGCCCTATGATACTATTCCATATAGCTTTTGCCCCATTCAGGTTTAGACAGTCTCCAGCTCACAAAACTTTGGATAGATCTTATGTTAACCTGTGTAATCATTGAAGCTGAGTAAACTGGTGGAACATTGCCAAAGGTGTAATGAACACCTGAATTAGTCCTTCACAAGGAGACGTTTGGAGGAAAAAGTTCATCTGTTCCTACAGGGTGCATTCATTTGCCCTCAGGATTCACCACATCATCCTTACAATTTGGATGATGGCATGCCAATGGATACATGGAATCACCAGGACTTCACCTTGCTGTATAACATGCAGCCCTCATCCCTTCTCTGAGGTTCATTCCTATCCTTCCTCTCCTCCTGTCCTCCTCTGTCAGTGTCACTCAGCTTTATACCACAAAATCTACCTCAGTGCCCACCAGCAGTTGACAGGACAAAGGACTCCAGCCACTTCTGCCCAGTCTAAGAAAACCATCAGGGAAAAAGGACCTGAAGAAACAAGCAGACAAGGTCACATATGGAGGAAGCAATCTTCATGGCCATCCTGCATCTGCCCCAGGCAGCTGTCCAGGGATAGTTGTTCTAATTCCTCATCTTGGATGCTGAGTGTTTGTATCCCAAAGAGTTCCTTCACCTTATGTAACCTTCCCCTTTCCCCAGCTATAAAATATGGCTGATAGAATTTTCTTCTGTGGAACAAGGAAAGTTATGTAGCATTTTCTGCAGAGCCTTCTGTGATCTGTAAATGAAAGTGCTAGCAAAATGCACAGCTAAGTGATTATGCACCACACAGAGCTCATTTCTCAGTTTCTGCTTTCCTGACTACGTTTTTTGAATGGAGACTTGCACACCACTACATTCTCCAGTAAACCTTCTGTTGCTTTGCTGGGGATGAGTCTGTAAATGTGAGCCAGAAACTGTAACTGAGTCTAATAGCTCAGCAGAACCAAGGGATCCCAATGGTCTCCACACCACAGATAGCTAGGATAACAAAAAGACAAATGATGCAACAGGTCTCTGTGGCAAATCTCGCACTTTGTTTTAGCTCCTTAGTTCAACATAGAACCCTGCCTTCTCCATTTATTTCCGAAAAGGAACATTATATTTTTAAACAACAATGCAGGACTAATATTCCCTACAGGAATAGTGGATTTAATGCTTGCCCTAGGGCCTGTCTTCCCTTTAGGAAAAGAGGGAGACAGTGACCTGATTTGCTGAAGTAGCAAGCATCCACAGTTCCCACTGATCTTAGTGCCTGCAAATCAGTCCTGCTGCATCTCGTCTATGGGGAGACGTGAAAACTGAGGGTCAATTGCTCCTCTTTCTTAAGAATTAGTTGCTCAAATGAAACACCTTTTGTTCGTTTACCCTCAGTTACCCCTAATTAAGCAGGACCCAAGGAAAGAGAAATGCTGCTCGGAGCTGTTCTTCCTAAGTGTTTCATCCTCCTCTGTGGCTTGCTTCATTCCTTGTGTAAAAAGCAAGGATTAATGACTGTGCCTAGCAGCCACATTACGATTCAGCAAAGCTGGCAGGATCTGTTGTGGTGCACATGATAATGCTCCTTCCCACAGCAAGGAACGGGGCCTTGTGCTGCCGCTGGCTCCTGCCTCAAAAGCAACCTGGGACAAAGCTGCTAGAAATCTTCAGATGCTTTGACAGAGGGGTTGGATCACCTCAAAGAAAGTTTCCCTTTCGCCCCAAGGGCCTTTTGAGTTTGCTGTGCCTTTAGCAAAGGGAAGCCAAAGAATTGGTGCAAAGAGATACTTGTGTGCAAGGCATACTAAATGTGCTTTTCTGTTTGCAGTGGTACAGCCTGACCTCTCTGAAGGAAACAGGCTTGGCCAGCAAAGCAGGTGGTCCTGAGGCCAGAGAAGGAACCATTCAATGACTTTCTCCAAAAGAACATTCTCAGGTTTTCTACCACTCTCCTCTGCACAAAGTACCTGTGACCAGATCTGTGCTCCTCTATCTCCAGCCCTTTTCCAGCGGTTAAGATGATTCCCCAGACCAACAGTTCAATCATCTGTTGATCAGGAGTCCTTTCTCTTTCCATTCTGAATTTGCAGGGGTCCTGGAAAGCTCTCAAGAATAATTTACATCCTAAACACAAACGCTGGCAAACGCTGCCTCATTTACAAAAAAATAATCCACTTTGGCAGGCTGTCAACATCCTTGTTCCGTTCCTGTTCCTGAAAAAAGGCAGCTTTCAGGGCTGCAGTGAGATTTCCTCTGAGGTTTGTTACTAACAGAAAACAAAACAACCCGAGAGGCCTCTGAGTTCCTGCCCATAAAGACCCGTGGGTCTGTGGAGGGAGAGGTCCTGAGGAGACCTCCCGTAAGAGCCCACTACCTCCTGTTCCAGTGCCACAGCAGCAGTGCCGGGCTCCTTCAAAGGTCAAACAGGCTGAGTGCAGAATGGCAGCAGAAATGCTTCTGGTGTTCACAAACAGGCTGATATGAGAAAGCAGCTGCCACTGTCACACCTGGTTGCTACCTGATGCTTATGGCTGGCTGGTGTTACAGGAGACATGTTATGCTGTAAAAGTAGCTACTGCCACAGGGACCACATTCAGACAGCAAGCAGAGACAAGATGTTGGGTAATGCTGCTTCCTTCTCTGCTGTACGGCTTTGAACTGTGTGAAAATCTGAGCTTGAGTGTATGGTGCAGAGGAAAGGGTCCAGCAGGAGATTATTTTTTCCTCTGTTTTTAGATTCTAATATGTCTTCTAAGGGATGACAACCCAACCTAATACCCAGACCCACTAGGAAATGTCCTAGTACCCGACTGTCTCCATTTAGTGCGCTGTTATTTCCTAATGACTCCTCTATAGTTGTCCTAGTTCTCTTTGACTCTTCTACACCATTTCTTATTATTATTTTATTTTATTTTTTACCAAACAGCCTGGAATCCTTTTGCTGTTCCTCAGCCGTGCCTGCACGCTATGCCAGCACATGTACAAAAGGCACAGCCCCACTGCTCGGCCCGTGGTCGCCCAGCCACCTCAGCACACCTGCCAGCTGCCAGGAGCCGCTTCAACCACCGTGCCGTCGGGACCGTGAACGCGCTCCCACCTGCGCGCCCGACCCACGCGGAACGCGTCCCGCCGCCTCCCGTCCTCCCAAAGCACCGGGCGAGGAGGGGCGCCTAGCGCCACCAAGCGGCCACCTTCCGGTACTGCAGCACAGAGCCCTGGGGCCGCCTGAGGGGAAACGGTAGGCTGGCGGCGCGGCGCGGCGGGGTCCCTGCAATGCCAACTCCGCCACTCCGCCTCTTCTCCGGGCACGGGGTAGCGAGGTGTCAGAGCGAGAGGAACGCCCGTGTACGGAGGAGCCCACCCGCTACGGCCAAGTGCGGAGCGCTCAGACCCGGGAGCGGAACACGAGGCGGGGGCCGATGCTACGCGGCACCGCGAGGGGGAGGCAAAGGGCCGCGCTGCCGGGGAGGGCCGGCCGGGCACTGCCGCCTGCCCGGGAGGGGAAGATCCCTGCCGGCAGCCCGGCCCTGCAGCGTGTAACTGGGAAAGAGAAAGAGAAATTGTGAGAGGCGAAGGCTGGGGGCGGCTTGTCCTCAGCGGAGGGACGAGGGAAGCGTGGGACCGGCTGGTAGGAGGAGGTGAAAACTTGCAAAGCGGAGGAAGACTCGCGAAAGCAGCGCCTGCCGGAGGGGCACCCATCTCTATTTCACACCGCGCCCACCGAGCCGGGTATGCGACGTGCAGACCAGGGCCTAGGGGCAGCTCTGCCCGATAGTGGAGGCCACTGCTGTTGTGCTGTAGGGAGAGGTGTGCGGCACAAATCCCGCGGCTTCTGTGGTTGCGTTCCCTTGCCTTCCTTGATTTACTGACACCCAGCTGCCGGCAGGATGCCCGGAGCAGCCCACTAACTTTCAGATGTGATCCAGCTACAGGTACCAGGGAGGTGACTCCTCCTCCTGTCTCCAAAGCACAGCATCTCAGCACATCTGCTCCAGCAACTCTTGTGCTGTCATTCCCAGGCTGCTGCTGGCAGCCCTCCGGGCCAAATCCACATAGCTATGAGCTGTGAGCCAGCACCCAGAGTGGGCATGGGCTGCTTTCTAGCCATGCTGCCACTGCGCGTCTGAGCCTACATAGGAGCTCCAGAGTTATCTGCAGACATGGAAGATGGAGGAGGGCAGCACAGGAGTTTGCTTTGACCACAACTGTCTTGTCTGCTCCTCTCTGAGTGGAAGCAGCAGCAACAATATCTTCCCACCACACCCTGACAATGAAGTACCCAGAATCATCCAGACAAGCCTATCTTCTCTGTGCCACACTACAGCCCTCAAAGGAGAAACCTGTAAGAAAAACAGACTGTGCAAGCTGTATGAAAATTCAGTGTTGTTAGAACCTCCTAACAGACTGCAGTGCAAGGCTGTATTTGCTTTAATATACAAGCTGGCCAAGCAGGCAGAAATATATGATAGGCCACCAATCTATTCAGGATTAGATGAACTAACGATTCTTTCTTGGCTGCTTTCAAGTGCTTGGGAGCTTTAGAATGGATGATTCTAAAGGCCTCCTCTAAGAGCAAAATGGCCTTTAAAGCTGCAGCAGAAGTGCTAAGTCACAGCCTGAAGCAGTGATTGAGCACCTGGTAGGAAGGCAGGGCCAACCCAGGGGAGCTCAGCTGCATGACTCACATGAGTGACTGGAAGGAATAATGCCAGGATCCACCCCTTCCCAGACCTTATTTAAGGATTGGCAGTGAAGGTGAGGGTATTTTTTTGGAGATCCCTGCCTACCTGAGGCTTTGCAAAGGTAAGCAGTTTTGCTTTTGTTTTTGCGTCTATGGCTGTTGTATTTGGGCTTGTTTTCATTTGCTGTTGCTTAGGATTGATTATGCCACCTCACTACTACTATTGTACTTTCCATCACGTATTACAAAAGTGCAATCAGAAATCATGCTGTAAATTGCAAGGGACTCAATTTATCAACTTCTGAAGACTAAGGCTGAGTAAACCCTCCTGCTGAAGCATGGATCTTGCTGTTTAAAATAATTATTTTGTTTGTTTTTACCTCCTGAACTGTCAGGGGCTGTATTGGAAAGGAAGATAGATTAAATTGTTGCTTTAATGTCTGTGACTTGAGGTAAGATAAGCCTCAGGTGTGTGGAATAATGGACAGAAAAGAATAGGAAAAGTAGACTCTACTTTTATCCCTTTCAGTAAACAGAAGTGAAAGACACAGTTGATAAAAATTGAGAGAGGGCTGGTGAAAGACTGTACTTTCACCCATGGGAAATTAGTAAAAGAAACGCTTGTCTCCAGTTGTTTATGAAACTTACTATTAAAAGATAGTATTAGGACCAACAGCTTAGCAAAATAGAATCAGGAGGGGCTTTTGTGTGCCATTTGAAAAAAAACCTTCAGCCATCACTAGCAGGACATGGAAAACCCTGTGTTTTCTAATGCTGCCTTGGAGTGTGATGGAGCAGCAAGAGGAGGGTAGTGCCTAGACTTCTTGGGGCTGGTTCTGCAGCCCAGGGGTAGAGAGAGGACAGAGAAGTGTTCTGATGTAACTGCTGCCCCTGTAAATGTTTATGCATTGTTGAAGTCCTCTGGAGAATTAGTCATGCTCACATATGTCTGCGAAATGCAGAGACCAGGAGATCTTCAGAGTCACAGTAGTTAAAGTTTTAAAACAAGACAAGTTTAGTAGAGTTGCAAACTCCCATGGCTTGGGGCCCAGGCCAATCCCCAGCAGGCAGCCCTGGGGAGGGAACTTGTCCCTGCTATAGGGAAAAGTGCTCATCTGCTCAGTGCCCACTGCTGCTGCGCTTTACGAAGGTCGTGGTAGCAAACAGCTGGAAGGGCACAGCATGGCTCTGGCTCCATCCCACTGTGCCCTATCCCTGGCTTGCCTCTGCCCACATAGGACACTTACTCATGCAGTCCCCTCCATACCAGCCAGCTCTGCACTCTGCGCAGTAGATCCCTTTGATGTAGAAGTCATCGAGTGTTCCTCCCCAGGAGCCGTTACGGCATGACTTGCAGTTCTCAAAAATGGTGCAGCCTGAAAGGAGAGCCACTGTGTCAGAGGAAAGCCTAGGTGAATTGCCTTAAGACAAGAGGAGCGGCTGCGCTCTGTTCTGCACAATAAATGCCAGCAACGTTAGTGACTGCTGTGGTGCTGACAGCTTCCCAGCTGTGAACCATACCCAACCTCCACCCCCAAACCCTGGGCAACTTGGACTTCAAGATCTGGAGCCGAGCTCTTTGACTGGCCTGAGCCTCTAAATCTCATTGCTTCAGATATAAATGCCTCTCAGGAGTCTAAGTGTGCATGCTGGTGCACGTTGGGCTCAGCCCCAGAGGTTCCAGTGTCTTCCAATATGGCCCTGTTTTCTGCTTTCCTCTCTTGCTCTGCCCTTTCCTCACTAATCAGGCTTCTGATTATTCCTCCCTTCTCACCTTGAGGATGCACTTCAGCCCAGAGCACCTATGAGACATTCCTGGTGCGGAGCTAGCTGCGCCATCACTCTTTGGCAGCTGCCAAGACTGCTTGAGAAGTTCTAAACAAGGACAGCACTTCTGGTAGAAGAGTTCCTGGTAGGAGATGCTACCTGCTGCTAGAGTGCCTGGCCAAGTGCCCATTACCCTCAATGCTCAGCAGCTGTCTTCACACGACTACAGTGTGACAGTAAGCATACCTGGGTGTATTAAGCAGGAATCGCACTCGTTCTCCTCGTTCCTGCAGCAGGGAATGGTGTAGCCCACTTTTTCTTTCCGTCCTGGACAGACGCACTCGATTTGGTCGTACTCACAGCATTCCCGGCACATGATGTTCCACTCTGCCCCAGGGCAGTTCTCATTGATCACTGTGTACTCTACAAGTGGGGAAAGAGAGGAAGGATAGAGGGGGCAGAAAAAAATCCATTATTTGGCAAGGATTGACAGAATCTGTTACTCAGCAGTTTGTCAGATCATGCATGGCAAGGTGTTTTCCTTGGACAACGTTTCCTGCATGGGAAACTATATGGTAACCTGTGGCCGGAATACCAGCTTGGTTTGGGTATCTAAAGAACCCACAGGCAGTTTTGCAGGGTCAGACAGAGGAAGTATATATAGAAAGTTAAGGAATATATTTGCTTCATTCTTTTCTCTTTAAGGCCTTCCCTTCATATCTGGAGATTAGATCACACGAGAAACTCTTCTTCAAATCTGAGGTCTGATTTATGGCTTTGTATACATGTAGATTATTTAAACTACAATGCCATGTTCTGCTCAGTTTGTGAGTTTGCTGCTCTCAAACAGGAAGGAATGTCCAACAGGAAGGGGCAGCTCCACAGATGGGCTGTAGCCAGTTTCAATCCCTATTTTCGCTCAGAAGTATGCAGTGTCATACACAGTTTCATTGCCAAAGAAAACTAGACTTCTCATTATTTTAAAGGTTAATTCTGTCAGGCACTTCTGATACTGTAACATTATAAATGTTGTGGGTTTTGTTTTTTGTTTTTTGTTTTTTTTTTAAGCTAGCATAACCTTATTTGCTGATATTTAAGCTATCCTAGACACGTCCTCTTAGGAAAGGGCACTGTGATGCTATCCAAAGTTGCACCTGGAGGTAAGTGCAGCTCCCACCTTCACTGTCAGCATGCTGTCTCAGTTCTACAAATGGAAATCTAATGAACGCGTGCGGCTGTCAGCATGTCTCTTACCCAGCTGACAGGCCTGACGGCTGCTTTCATGGAGTGCCATGGTAAGAAGTGTGAGAGCAGACTAGAAAGATGAGACATGAAGGAAACCTGATGAGACACTTTATTTCTTCTTCTCACTCCCTTCCCTCACCCTCTTTTTCTGTTTCTGTTGTGTTTTGGTAACATCCTTTTTTCTTTTGTTTTCCACTCTCAGTAACAGATCTGCGTTGCCATTGCAGCAAGCCATATTTCTGTAAGTCACAGCACTCTCCCATCTTTCGTTGAGCCCCATACCCTAATTACCACATCTACCTCAGCTCCCTGACAATAAACTTTGCTGCTCTGCCTTCCTTGATTCTTCACAGACTCCCAAAACCTGGTTCCTGGGATCTTATCTTTTCACTGGTGACATTTGCTCCATCAAAAAGTGACCACCGGATGTTCCTTCATTTCTTTTCCTTTGGCTGGGAGATGAGATTACACCCTTTGCACTTCTTAGAACTGAGCCTTTCCCAGCCCATTGCAGTTCTGAATTTGGAAACTAGGCTACTGTTTTTGCAGAAACCTTTATATTCCCTCCTGATCCCACAACCACTCCAAGAAAAAAAAAGCAATTAATCTGTCATTCAACAAAATTCTTTTTTTTTTTTAATTCCAGTGATTAATTCTTGCATCAAAATAACCATAGTGTTTAGCAGTAAGGTAGCCTTTTGCCTATAGATGTCAAGATGCTTTGCATAGCTATTTTTCCAGATAGGAAACTGAAACACAAGAGAGATGAAGTGACTTTGCTCAAGGTCTCAGAGAAAAACAATAGCGGAGCCAGGAATAAAACTCGTGCCTTCTAATTCCCAGAACAGCAGTCAATCAACTTGGTCAAGTTGGGACTTCATCTATGGCTATTACTCTCTTCTAATGAAGCAATTTATCTATGAACTGTATCTGAATCAGATTCACTAGCAAATTGATTACACGTGCCTTATTAACTTATTAGAACTGACATTCAACTTGAGCCATCTCATCAAACATGACTGGAAATAGCTGTTTCTGTGGTGTATGGGAGTGGGTATCTCACTCCTTGTTGAAGGAGGATTTCCCAATGTCTGAGCATTAAATAACATTAAATTAAATAACCAACACTCGGGAGCTTTTGCAAAGCTTGCTTCAAATTTTTTTTCAAAATTTTGAGTCACCCAACTGAAACTAGATGTCTAATTTCCCTCAAGATTGCTAAGGCTTATTAATAAAATGGCTGTATCCATTTGGACTGTAGCTGCAAGTTTCCCCAGAGACACTGCTCTCTGTAAAATGATTCAAATGCTTACAGGCAGAGTTGCATTGGGCTGACTAGGGCACGTCTCCATCCTTGCAGAGTTCAAGAGCTGTTAAGACAATGATCAACACAACATAACTTCCAGATTAGTATTTCTCTGAGAGAAAGGCTGGACCACAACACCTCGAGAGCTCCTTTCCAGCATAAATTATTCTATGATTCTACGATGTGTCTTTGTGTGTGTGCATTTATTCTTATGTTCAGATCTTGTGTACACCAAAGCCAAAAGGAAGGTGTTGGGCTCAACACTTTTTGAACTGAATGGGCAGCATAAGTTGAGCTTAAGATAACGTGTGGTGCTTAAACAAAAGGAGCAGCAGAATTTGGCCCTTAAGGAATTGTAAAAATAAATTTGCTGTCACCTAGAAATGCAGTTTGCTCACTTCTTGCCTTTGTCTCAATGGAGACAATGAAAGCAGACCATCTTTTGATTTACTGTCAATTGATTTCCCTCCCAGGCTCTCAGGTACTGCGGTTTGGATAATGAATGTAACTTTGACAGGGAAATTTATGGGTCTGAGGTTGTTGGTTTTTATTTTTTTTTAAGTGATCCTCTCTAGGATTCTATTCACAGACACCTTTGAATCTATTTATTCTGAAGTTTTGTATAAACTATTTTACAAGGAAATTTCTGCAAAGTCTTAATGTATCCCTTTAATAATTTTAGGATCCCTTTTGTGATGCACATATATCTCTTGGCTGCTGAACAAAAGGTAAAATAACTCTTTTTTTCCTTCAGAAAGAGGAATGCAGGAGGGAGATGCACAGAACAACACATGAGGTTGTGTTGCTGAGCCCAGTCTGGGCTGCAGTGAGGAAGGGACACGAGCCTGTTCCCCACTGCATGCCTGGGGATGCAGACATAGTTGACCATTAGCACCCCAAAAGAGAAAATCTAGACAGAAAGGTGCAGTAGGAGATTTGATGAGTGAGCAAAGTGCCAGTGGAAGACGGGATAATTGTGGTGCACTTTGTGGGCCTGATCTCCAGAGAAGGCAGGCTGGCATGTGGGAGCAGCTGTGCCTCCCAGTGTCACACAGAGTCCAGAAAGTGGTTTGACCTGATTTTTGGAAGGAGCAGGAAGAAGCTGCTTGACAACCCCTACAAAATATTTAGCTGAACACAACAAACAAGTCTGAGGACAGGCAAGCAAACAGTGAATTAATTTATGGGATTTTAATGATGGAAGAAAGGCCCATTAAATCCAGGAAATAGCACATATGGAAGCAGCTCAAGACCGTGGAAACCAAGCGAGAAATGTGTGGGGAAGGCACGCAAACAGCTGGGGAGGGTGCTGTCAGAATGCCTGCTGTGCTCGGCAGCCTGGCAGAGCTTGATGCTGTGTTTTGACTCTTGCTC
Source organism: Tympanuchus pallidicinctus (assembly GCF_026119805.1). Taxonomy (NCBI): domain Eukaryota; kingdom Metazoa; phylum Chordata; class Aves; order Galliformes; family Phasianidae; genus Tympanuchus; species Tympanuchus pallidicinctus. Next base: position 18,418,158 of record NW_026294747.1, read on the forward strand.
CAAGTTCAGCCTGGAGGAAGTGTGCAGTGAAGAAACAGAGGCAGTGTGCAACTAGCTGGTATTTCTCACACACTTCCAGGTTTGACATCAGAACCCAGGTACAGCACAGGAGCATATTTCTGATCCTACAGTGATTGATTCTGTAAGACAGAAGTAGGAGGAGATGTTCCCAGGCAGAGTCCATGTTTCCATGATCTCTATGTGGCCTTTTTTGTTGGCAGCATCAGCCCAAGGCATGTTAGAGCAAAGGCAATTCATCAGATATGCTGCCACCTCCCCTGCTCTCCTGTATTTACCTGAAGCTTTGGGAAGCCCTCCCTGCTAGCAGGCAGGCCCTGAACTTTCTCCATCAAAGCCTGAATGTGTGTGATGAGTTGCAGTGAGGAGAGATGATGCAGGAGTGCCTGGAGAGGCCAGCTCTGTCTATCTCAGCTGAGCTCATGTGAGGAACCTGCTGAATGCAGGTGAGGAGCATGTGCAGAGGAACCAGTACAGAATAAATGCACAGCTGATGTGCTCAATAGTGTAATGCTTCCTGACTTCCCTGTGCAGGCGAGGCCTCAGCTTCTCCACAGATCCTCAAGATTGCAGAGACAAAATGTTCAGCTTTTGCTCTTGATTTTGATTCAGTTCTGTGTTTATCTTTGTGAAAGTGGTGCTCGTCTGCCTGCCTCTGTACCATATACCTGCAGGAGCCAGTGAAGGACTAGAAGCAGGTTACTTCTATTGCTGTCACAGCTTTAAGGGGAAATACAACTTTAATCAGCTGGACTATCAAGCTCCTGCAGTCATTCACTCAATTTATGAAGTTGCAGCAAATCCGGCTTTGATTTGACTTGTCTGGCTTACCCCCATTCCTTACTTGCTCTACCTTACAGATCCCTTTTTTTGCTTTTTATTTCTGTTTCACTTTTTCAAAAGGTGCTGACTTCCTTGTTCAAAGTGTGCCTAGGCTCGGCAGCCAGGTGTGCAGCAGAGGACCTTGAACAGTGGGTGATGCAGTCGTTATCTCCCTGCTGCAACCATTTCTGTTTTTCCTATCTCCCTCACAGCACACACATGAGTCAGCCATCTCTGTCCAGGCCAAACCTCAAATAATATCCTTTTCCAAACTGCAGGACCTTGGAAAGTGAGGTGATAAAAAGCCCACAAGAAATTCTTTATTAGTACTTGGGAAGGACAGCAATGGAATTTTGACAGAAATACTGTTTGAATAGAAATGTAACCTTCCAAAAGGGTATTTTTTTACTGTGTCATTCTGAAAAACTGGATGTCTCCTTGGAAGATAAGTGAAGGCTCCATTAGCACTCACCCTGAAGAGTGGAGAAATGTTTCTTATTCTTATGACAGTGAGTTCTAAGAGGATGCCCAAATAATAAAAAATAGCTGCAAGGATAAGGCCATCTTAAAGCACTAGTTCTCAGCAGCCCAAGGTCTGCCGGAAAGGACAGTGATGAGTCCTATGGGATATGCAATGAGCCCAGTCAAATCTCTGTTTGAAGGAAAAGCAGAGACCTACGAGGGATGGAAAAAGTCTGATCATCAAAGAAAGCAATGTCTTAGAGCTCAGGGATGAAGGGAGGACTGCCAAAAGCCAAACTGAACTTGACCTTGCAAAGGAAATTGGAATAATAGTAAAAAGTTCTTCAGCCATTTAAAAAAAAAAAAAAAAAAAAAAAAAAAAAGGAAAGAAGAAAAGTGACTCTTGTGGTATAGAGGTGCAGATGAAATATAAGATGGTGTTTGGACAGTGCAGTGAGTTATTAGCTTTCATCTTCAGGGAATCCTCTTATAGGGAATCTGTGAGCAAAACAGACACACGCATTAATGGGTGTGAGGGCATGGAAACAAATCAAGTGTGATCCACTCATTAGTGAACTTCTAATCAACTGCAGTTTGCAAGCTGGGACATTCCAAGTAAATTAGCTTCAGTTTTAGTTTATGCTACACCATCAGTCCTAAACATCTGGTGATTCACAAGAATGCTGCTGCCTGAAGGGTGGATCAGACAGCTCTTCACTGTGGGACTTCATTTCAGCCCACTTTTCTCTTGTCATGGTAAATTTGTCAGACACCTTCCTAGATAGGAAGGAGATTTCTGATCAAAATGGCTTGGAGCTAAGAAAATTATATAGCTCAGAACTAAGGTGAGTCGAAGCAAACCTAGTCACACCTATTAACTTGTCTTCCACTTCTTTGGAAGAATGTCTTTTTTAAGTTGCACTCATTTTAAGCTGATGCACGTCCATGCTGGTGATGAAATGGGACACCTCCATCCCTTCTGTCTCTGACTTCCTATTGTCACTTTGTGCTGGCATTAGCAGGTACAAGAAGGGATCAGAGGACCGATCTGGCAGAAAACAAGTTTGCATCTTCATCCCTCCCTGCAAAAAAAAAAAAAAAAAAAAAAAAGTGCTCCACAGTCCAAAAAAGAGAGCACTTCAGGACCTCATTGGGAATATGGATTTATCAAAACATGGAAGAAACTGTTTTGTAAGAACATTCGTGCCTTGGTCTGAACAGATAGAACTTCCCATCTGTTCTGTTACCTTGCAAAGATGAGTTTTCCTCTTGTGCTGCCATGTATCTATCAGCACATGGATATAACACTACTTCAGCTCAAAGAAATATAATTTCAAACTGTTTTAAAAAGTGGTTTTTATTATTATTTATTATTAAAACTGTATTGTAAATAAGAGCAGGTACAGATACATCTTTAAATTAGAGTCCATAACGGATGCCTGTCTCAATGTGTTTGTTCAACCACCTCACGTTTCACAGATGAGAGTATACCCTTTCTTATTGAATTGCCATTTATTTTTTAAGCGTGATGCTCAATAACAATTAATGGCTTCTGCAGAATAAGTGAGTGTTTGAGTTTGAAGGAATGATTTCTTAAGGCTCTTATTAGGGAATGTTCAGCTGTGTAATATTTCTGAAGTGGAAGATTCTCATTTAAAGAAAAAATAGCTCCAACAGAGGTGAAATCCAGTAAGAGTGAATGTGTTTTCTTTCTATTCAGGTCTGTTTCATTTTTATGGCTGCTTCAGTCTGTTTCTTATTCAAGTCTATATCATTGCACCAGTGTGCAAGCTGGTCCTCATCCCGTAAGTTCCACGCATGTGGACATTAGCAAATGAAGAGCAAGAAGTGCACAGAAGAACTAGAATTTTTTAACTGGCAGTGAGAAACGTGTTGGGTGAAACTGTGGCTCCTCTGTGATAATGGCAAAGATCTCCTTTTGAATTCAGTAAGACCAAGAGAAACAGATCTCAGAAGAGAAGAGAGAGATTACTTTAAGAGGCTTTTATTGGGGCACATGGAAAACAGTGTACCCCAAACCATTAAGAATGATGGGAAGTGCAGGTCTTTAGTCCTAACCTCTTTATGCCTAAGAAAACGTATTGTGTGCATTTCTGCTCTTTTTCTAATAGGTGGCTTAAGAAGATGAAAGAGACAGTTTTGCTCTAAAAATACTTGGTTCTCCTTAAAATTATGTACCTACCAATCTTTCTTAGCAGCTGAGCTAATTAAATGAGGAGCTAAAATACATCCTTGTTTTAGCTTTGCTCAGTGTGCTTCATTTAAGGATTACAGGCCATTGCTGAATAATCGGACTGTTTCTCCCAGTGAGCCAGTTCCCATCCTTTCCTGGCTATTAGTGTGCTTTCACACAGCAGTAAGAGGGAGGTGAAAAAATGAAAAGATTTCTACAAAGCAAAACAAACCAGCCAAAGCCAGTGGGTGAACACAGAGGGAAGTCTGCTATACTGAGCAGACTGTCCACTTAATAAATGTGCATTCATTCCACCATCTTTTTTAAGTTCCAAATGTGAGGTTGTGTTGAAAGCAGACTAACGACAGAAAGTATATTCTCTTTAAGAAGTGCACTGAAAAACAGTCTAGTGTCTGTACAACTGTGTTCTGCTGGGTGAGGCCATGGTTAGCCTAAACTCCATCTTGTTAACAATACAGAGAATGGGTCATATAGCTAAAAAGCTAATGCACATTCTTCTTTGGCTCAGGAACTGTGGTCTGCCTAATCTTTCAACAAATGAGGCTTTCTATTCTAGGCTTCCTGTTGTCATGCAGTGTATCGTAGCTATAAAATTCAGAAATAAGTAGTCCTGTTGCTCCTAACAGGCCTTAGGTTTGCTTCAGCGTGCTCCTACAGCAGTGCCTTTTTACGCTTGCAAGCTTCCCTTCTTAACTGGGCTGTGGTAAACAAATCATAAACTCTCAGCATTTCTGCTCTGGCAGAAGAGGAGAAAAGAATTCTTACTTCAGTAAGAAGTAATTTCGAGGTCTCCATCTGGTCCTTGGATTTCCCATATCTATCTCAATCCACTCTGCCTACACACTTTTGTTCAGTCAATAATATAAATCAAGCGCCCCAGTGCAAGCGAAAGGAAAGCCAAGTAAAAATTATGCTTCCTATTTGTGGCATGTAGGTGTTGCTCATCTAAGAGCTATCACAGTGGCTTAATGCATATGGAGCGTTTCCAGTCTTAACAGAAAACAGGAGTGTCCATTCAGTCAGTCTATACCATAAAACCTTGGGTACCCTCAGCCAGCAGTGATGCCTCCTGACTATGTCAGGCCTAGTTCTTTTCTTCTCACATTTCAGCAGCCCTTTTTTTTTTGGCAGCAAGCTGTACCATGAAAACTAGAGCCATATGGTATACGCTCCAAGTAGAAATCTGTTCCCCTCCACATTTTCTTGTACAAAGCCCTTATGGGCCTTCCACTCTCTCTAGGGAGAGGCTGGCTAGTCCATAGGACCAGAGAGATGCTTCAAGAACACAAGCATCTGCATTTCAGATCCTGCTCCAGCTTAAACCATGTTCCCTATGGCACGCATCTTTCCTTGCCTTCAAAATGCCACAGCTTGCTCCTTCTGTATCCTTTTGCCATAGTCAGATTTAAATTAGAGGCCATCATCTATCAATAGTCAGAGTGTTTTAGCATCTGAAGCAACCTGACGAAAATTGCCCTAAACCTCCTCCTCCTTCGTTTTCTCCTCTGCAGTTGTGAGATGGTATTTTGATCTTATTATTGGCTCTGTGGCATTGTGTGTTTGTTCAAGAAGGGCTGTGACATGGTCAAACAGCAAGGACACAGATGAAACACAGAGGTTGCTACGTTACTCATCAGGCCTTGATTTCTTCTGGGGATAGAGAAGCTTATTCTGGTCAGGGAAATTACACCAGTGTGACTGGAAAGAGATTTTGTTTTTCTTCCGCTGCAGAACAAGGAACAGGTATGAATGCAGTGCTTTTAAGGTTAGAGAGCCCAGCCTTCGTTGAGAGGCCTGGGGAAGAGAGTTCCATGATGGAGGGAATATCTAGGGATCTGTGGAAAATTAACAGCTGCTGTATTTAAATCCATGACCACACAACACGTGAAGAAGTTGTGTTAGACCTTCAAGCGTCCTTGCTGAATCTGTGTCAGACCTGGACCAGGTTGGCAGAACACTTGCAGTTAATGTTGCTTGCATAGAAATAGCTCACAGAGACAGCAGCCGGATCTCTGAGCTCTCACCCCAAATTTTACATAACTGCAGCCTCAGGGGAACTGTGTACAGCCCTGGCCAAGGACTGCAGGACGTCCCCTTGGCTGCCAGCCCTGTGCCCTTGCTGATGGCTTGCCTCCCTGCCCCACAACTCTCTCCCCAGCACAACTCTGGTTCCATGGGCAGGAGAGAGATGCCTGTGTCCCCAAGAGAACCATGCTGGAGGAGGCACACGCGTAGCCCAGAGGTGGGGCAGGCTCCCTCCAGGCTACACAAAGCCCAACCTTGGGGTACTGAGGGCTCTTGGGGACTCCTGGGAGGTAGCCTTAGGGTTGAGCATGTGTAACCCCAGCTTTTCTCTAAAACAAAAAGCGAGGCTCTCAGCCTTTGTCCATGCTAGGAAGCTAAACATGTGAACTGAAGTAACCCATTTGCTAAGATTGAATGCATCTGGATGTCTCTGAGCGCATCTGGGCTCCACTTCTCTAGACAGAGGATGGAGGGGGAGGGGAAGAGAGACTGGGGAGGGTTAAGATAGGCAGGAGCACATACAAACACACATGTATTTTTAAGGAAATATGAGTCACTTGCACTTCAAGGTTATTCCAAAAATCAACTCCCAGACCTCCCCCGACTCCTGCCCCCAACTCTTGAGGCAGGCCCTCTGCAACTGGGTGTGATAAATAGGGATAAAAATTGGATACATCTGTGGGGAGGAGGCAAAGTGCTATTTTCCAACCTGCCCTGACATGCTAAGGCCACTGCGCTGTTGAGTCCTTGCCCTGGCTTGGAGCTCCATTCCTGCCGCTGTATGTGGGGTGAGAGGCTCAGAGCAGGCAGGGAGGGGCTGTCGATTTGGGATCCCCTGCCCTGCAGTCACTGACCCTGGCGCATGAAGAGCTGCTGCCAGGTGGGCAACAAATCTCTCTGCAGCAGCCGGCTGCAGGTCTGGCACCGCCTATGCTTAGGAGTACTGGGGATCTGACGGAGTGACAGGTCACTGCTGGGACAAGGAACAGTGCAAGTGGGACAGCGGGACAGTTTTGTGCTGGTGCCTCTGGGAGAAGCTTTGGCAGCAGTCAGGCTCTGTCGCACAGGCCCTAAGAAGTGGCGAGGCAGGGCGCTGCAGAGCAGACCCTCTGCTTCAGCCCCCAGTAAGGTGGGCTCTGCAGCCCCATCGTTGACACAATTTGTAGTCGTCACACGCTGCCTGCATGCCTGACATGTCCCCTGGTCTGCTGCTCCCTCCGATGTGCTCACCTTGCCAGCAGCACTGTGACCTGCGGGCATCTGGGGGCACCTGACCTCCCAGTCAGCAGCCCGCAAGATGCTGACAGCCATCTGTGCCAGCAGCTCCAGCCGCTTCCAGGTGTAAACAGCCCGCATTCGTGGACACATGACAGCAAATCTGCACTCACCAGTAAATGCCTTTAGCTTAGTCTTATCAAGAAGAAACTGAACATGCTGGCTCAGCAGAAACTGGAGCAAGGCTTGACTACAAAAAAGATTATTCTGCTTTAACAAGGCTTCCCCTTCGAAAGAATAATATTGGCAGCACTAAAGCCCAGATCGGAAACAATGTGTGGCTTTTGTTTTCTTTTTTTCCTACACTTTTTTCCTCCTTTGCCTTCATTCTTGGTGTTGGGGCTGGAGAGGAAAGTCTCTGTCTTGCCAAACTAAACAAATTACGCTTTACAGTTCGGAGACTTAAATGCCTTTTTTTTATCATCATTTCCTTAGCTTTGAGTGTTGAGAAAATAAAGCAGTAGTAGGTGAAGTGATTGCATACCCTTTTCTTGATGGCCATTGGCAAACAAATCCAGCCAGTTGTTTCTCTTTAAGGCTATTAAGTTTGCCTGGAAACCATCCCTGGGCAGACCTCCCCCCACACGCTCTCCATACCAGCAAGAAATGAATCAATAAAGCAGAGCCCCTTCCTGCTATTCTTACCACCCCTGCAGATCTCTCCACTTCCCATGACAGCGCGTGAGCTCAAACCCCTCTGACCAGACTGAAGGAAAGGCACTGATTCGGCCGTGCCGGGAATGCAGACGCTCACTTACGGTACCTCTCGGCAAGCAGGAGATGAGCAGGAGCTGGAGGAGGGTAAGTCCTATGTGTGTCCAGGGGGCTCGCTCCATACTGCTCAGGCCGGTGCAGCGGTGTGACTGCTCAGGAAGGGAGAGCAGGCAAACAGCTTTTACTGGGACCTCACCAGCTCCAGGCTGCAAGAGATCTCGGATTTCAGACCTCGGCTGGCTCCCATCCTCACCAGAGGGGAACTACCTTCAAGAGACTTCTCAGGCGTCCAGAAGCACGACGTCACCCCAAACCTCTCCAACTGCTGCCTTAACCCTTTCTGAACTCTGGCAGCCGATTGCCTTTGTGATGTGTTTATTGGCTTTTAGTGTTCAGCTGTAAGACAGCAATTTTCATTGTAGAAAGAAAGATATTGTTATGAGGGAAGAAACAGAAATATGAATTTCTATTCATGAGTCATTGCTGTGGATAAGCTGAAGTTACAGATGTCTCCAGAAGGAGGCAAGCTTGGTGCAAGCTCCCTCTGGGCATGCAGGGCTGGTGTATCCCCAAGGTGCTGCCATCGCATGGGTGGGTGTCCAAAGGGATTCCTGGCCCACACTCCCATGACTGGACAGCCCTACTAAGTAACACACATGCCATTACAACAAGCTTAAAATAGCTCTGCTTCCTTATGGTGGACCAGATGAATGAATGAGGCTTGCTAAGTGTTTGCTCCACAGTGGACGAAAACCGCAGAACACCAAAGGAATCACTTGGAATACAGATGCTTGAGTTAGTCAGAAGCTTTTTACAAAGTCCATTTCTGCGAGAAAATGCAACTTTGGCAAAATTGAAATGTTTTGTCAGAACATGCTGATATTGAGGAAATGTTCAATCCAAACAAAGGAGACCATTGCATTTGGATTTTATCTCTGCGTCATGTTTCGTTTTGCCTTTTCTATTAATAAGCGCTACTGATTTTATCTGGTCACATATTTGTTAACTTTTTTTTCTTATGTTTTTTCTTTCAGTTTTTTCACTACTATCCAAAGGAAACATTGCATGGTTCTAAGACAGACTTTCTCAATTTCATTTCTGTAGCAAATTTGCAGAACTTACATATATTGTGAAGAATAAAAAACAAAATATTGGCATTTTTTATGGAGTAGAAACTGAAGTATCTCAAAGGCTTTAACAAATACCTACAGATGTTTGTAAAGCTCATAGGCATGTTGAGCAACCTCAAAAATTCGTGAGCAGTAGCCAATGGAAACCTTGAGTAGTTTACTGCAGTGGAAAATCCATTATGCCTTCAGGTGGTCTTTCATGGGATGAATTCCTTTATCCAGACATCTCTCCAGGTTATCTTTGTCCGCCTCGCAACCTATTGATTTTTAACTGTGAACAGTCTTTGTAGTGTTTGAACATCTTCCACATAAACCAATGCCAAAGTATTTGTGCCTTTTCTAAATCTCTTAACAAAGATTCAAACAGTAGCCAGCGAGGCTGCTGATGTTAGAGACCATGAGACAGATACCATGATTTTGACCATTAAGGCACATAGAACATGATACTTAAAGGGTATTTTGCACTTAGCTGCTGTTTGACTTGCTGCATGGCTCCAACAGTGGAACTGATGCTAAACAAAACCTTCTTTCAGGGAATGCCCACCTGCTCTATCTGCAGTGTGGATGTCTGTTCACCTTCTCATGCTCCTCTTTCTCTGACCTTGGTGCTCATAGATGTCTTTATCGCATTTCTTTTGCTCCTTCTCTGCCTGTCTTTTCTAACTCCATAGGAAGCTGCAAGTGGTGTCCTGACAAGCTGACTAAAGCTTTCCCCCATATTTTCCTCTGAAATTTCTCTTCTTTCCTTCCCACCCAGGCAACTGCTACTAGCTGCTCTCCTCTGTGTTAAGAAAAAAGCTAAGTCTGCAAAAACAGATGAAAACAGAGGCCTCTTACCTCTTTATAAAGAAATGCAATTTTTAATGTCTATGGAATCATAATTAGTTTATTTCATAGCCTGTATTTCTAGTAAACAATGAAATTAATTAATGTAGTAAGTCCTTTTAAATCTAGGAGTTAGATATTTCATGTGGACCCAGGCCCAAATCTGCCTTTAATGTGTGAAGAAGGGGGAAATCCCACAGCATCGACGGAGGCTGGACGTAGGGAACCAGAGAGTTAAGGCTGAGCATAGAGGACCTAATACATAGGTTGCTTATAAGGGCCAGAACTACTGGGGAAAAAATAGCCACAAAGGCCACAAGTATTTTCTTATTTGAGCCAGTTGCTCTGTCAAGTCATTCAGCATGGCAGAAGAGTCACTGAAGTTGTTCTTCTGTCCTGCTTGAGTACCAGCTCTGCAGGGGCACTGTTGGTTTTAGGATGGAAAATGGGTCTTTCTGATTCATAGAGGAGTGGGACAAAGAGAGGAAAACCTGACTGATCTTTGGCATAGCTTATTTTTCTTGTCTGTAAGGGAAGTCATTATGCTCATTAGGAAATACAGTTGCACTAACTGTTACCCTGGAGTGCTTCATTTATCCCTTTTGAAAACTGAGTTGCATTGTTGGACTCACTGCCCCCTTCATGGCAAAGCAGCCAAAAAAGTGAATTCAAACATGATGCCACAGATTTTTCCTGCCCAGCACATGGCCTATTTACACTTACTGTTTGGTGAGATGTAGCTTTAGCCCCATGAGGGACTGTGGACAGCTTTCACGGTGCTCCTGAATGCACTTCTTGTATTTCTATTAAGATGCAAAGACCAAACCAGGCAGATCACACCAGCCAAATATTTCAGTCTGTATGTAATTCTCCATGAAGGAAAGCTAAAAGCTCTTAGCCATGTGTCTGTGCTGAGGAATCTCACTGTAGCATTTGGCTGCGGTGTTTGTATCTGCCCTACTGCTGAACGTACTTAAGTACAGGTTTGAAAATTACATTCCATTGACACTGAATTGTAAAACAGATCTGCAAAAATTGATTGAGTTAACATATTTTACTAGTCATAATAAATTACCTAACGATCTATTTCAGCCTAGCACAAAACAAGCCCTTTGATAATTAATTATTACCCTCTGGATGAACATTTATGGTGTAATTAATACCATTAACTTGTAATAATCCACCATCAGAAATCTGAGACATGAAAAAACTGCATGGCCAAGTCTGCCAGAAGAGAAAGAATGCCACCATTTTATATGGGGAAAAAGCTGAGAAGCAGAGAAAAGAGCTGAGGTTCATATCCTGAAGCTGTGGCAGAACAAGTTCACCCATTAAGGACTTCAAGCTCTAAACCATACGTATCCAACCCACCAGTTTAATGGTTCTCTGCCCTCTTTTTTTATGTTTCAATTTTTAAAAAGAAATTTTGTTACTTATATACATTAACATAATATTAAATATTTTGTGTATGGCCTAAGATGGTTCCTCTTCACTTCATGCAGCCAAAGTAAAACAAAAAGTTGGACACTGACTCTATAGACCATGAGTGTCCAGCCTGTTGGTGTGCTTGGGCCACATGGAGTGAAGAGGAACTGTTTTGTGCCGCATTCATGAAGGTTGCTCTGAAAGTAATGCTTCCTAATTATTTCCATGGAAACTACAACCAATACAAAGAGCACAGTAACTCTATTTGATGGAGCAAATTCTCTCTATGTTTTTCAACATAGCCACCACCACAAACTGTGCATTTTAACCAGTGATGAACAAGAGCCTGCATGCTGTGCTCATAAAAAATCTGCATCGGTGAAGGTACCCACTGTCACTGTCACCACTGCTGAAATGCACCACACACTGCCTCACTGTGCTCACTGTTTGGTCTCCATAAACACTGAGCAAACACTGATGAATGTCAGTGGGTGCAATTTTTTCCACGTGAAGAAATTCAGTGCCACACCTTTGCTTCGTATGAACGTCCATATCAACGCCATTTTGTCCGACTGCCCCTCTGCTGCCATCTGTCACACGGCAACAACATGTAGTGGAATATTGGTGGGAAGGTTCAGCCCCCACTGCCATGCATACAATATCTTCTGCTGACGTCATGGGACAGTATCATAAAATGGGAGGCATTAATTTCAGAGCAGCAGTTATAAAATACATTATATAGTTAGTGTATGTAAGTAACAAAGTTCACAAGTAATGTATCTATGTCAACTGAAAATGGAGTCACAAATGAAACAAAAAATTGGTGATATTTTGGCGGTCTTGAAATCTGTTCTCAAATTCCTTTTCCAAAACAGAAAGCACAGCTGCACAGTTTTTGCTGCTCACAGGACTGTGTTTAGCCACTGTGTCAGAATCCATAAACTTATTTGCCATAACTTGAGTTAGCACTGCAGTGTACCCTTCCACCTCCTTGTTTCAGCCTAGAGTAGATCAGTATCGCATCAATGTTCCATTGGCAGTCAGTGATGGGTGCATGCCCTGGGCTGGGCCAGGCCACTTGATGAGGCAAAGCCGCCATGATGATGAGAGTGGGTCAGAAGATTGGCCTCAGGACAGGAAGAGCAGACAGCAGGCCATGTGTTGGACGTGCCTGGTTTAGGCTGTACTATTTGAGAAGACACAATGAAGAGTAACTAGTTATGAATATACAATTCTGAACAAAATCAGTTTGGATCTGTGATAAAATCACTCTGTCAGAAGAGCTTTTTTTTTTTTTCAGCCTGAAAGTTCAGTGAAGTTTTTATTTCCCTCTGTATGGGAACTGCTGAATCACAGCCTGAACCTCTGATTGCTCACCTGAGGCGAGCACTGAGTCAGCCACAGGAGCACAGGTAAAGGCAACTCACCTGTGCTGCCAGAAGGGGTGGAGCCTGGCTGCACCTCTCCTAGGCCTATTTAAGAGCTGACTACCAGTAGGGAAGGTTCTCTTCTGGAGATCCCTCCTCTGAAGTTTTGCAGCAAGCCTAGGATACGGGTAAGCATTCTATTTATTCTCCCTTTGTTATTATAGCCTGCTTAGCTAAATTCTTTCATTTATTTCATATTTAAAACATATTTATATTCATCGATTATACACCGTCTGTTTTCACAAACTTCTGAAACTCTTGTTTCTGTTCTTGGAACGTTACCAGAAAGCTCTTCTTTTTGGCGCCTGCTCAGGTCATTCCTGGAAGGAAGTCTGTTATTCATGTGTGCTGTTACCAAATTGGATGCCTTCACTGGGCATCCTTCTTACGAGGACATTTGGAGCCACTTCTCTCTCTTCTCACAGGCAGGATTACTGCTGGAACCAACAGAGTCTTCTGCAAAAGAAGAAGTTTGAATCATTCAATCAGGAGTGCTCAAATGCACTCCCAGTGGAGTTGGTATGGTAATGTTTTGAACAAACCCTAGTGACTGCCTAGCTATGCCCATCACACTTGAACAAATTCTGAAGAAACCATTTAAAAGACATTGTAAAAGAAAATGAATCCACTGAAAGGCTGGAAAGGGCTCGTATCTCAATGGAGAAATAAAGCTCAAATGAAACTCAGACCTGGAGCATTAAGAATAGCAGCAACAGCAGTTAATGAGAGATTAGCACTGATGTTTTACTCCTTACTCAAATTATTACTGTTGAATGAGGGAGCCCTTCCAGAGGACAGATTACGAAGTGTTTGCCTTTAAAACACAGCTTTTAAAAGAAACTGCAGACCTTACTATAACATCTGAGGAACATTTTATAACTTTCTGGGAGTACTTAGTATATGCTTTGCCCTTTGAGCTTCAGGTTCTGCCAAATCTTTGCAATGCAATATCCAGCACTTGTGAACCAAGGAGAATTGTGGCAGCCTTCCTACACAGGCACCTGCAGGCAAGGACACTTTGTGGGGCTTTTTCTGGCCCAAGCTGCACAAACTATTCCCAGCTCTGTGCAGGATGTTAATCCTCAGTGACTGATACATCACAGTTGAGGAAAGCAAGAGGGGTGAGAATGAGAGAAGCCAAAAGAGCAAGGAGCTGTAGTGCCAGTGCACATTATAGCTCCTGACCTAATGGGACTTATAATGACAATAGTTATGCTTGTATTTGTTAGAAAGATTTTGTCAGGAAAGCTGGGGTAGTTTAAAGTTTACGATTCCAATTACATTTCTGGGCAGGTGATCAGGAAAATAAGGCCAGAAAAATAGGAGTCCTTAATGGCACCTAACAAGTAATACGCTTTTTTTAAAGTTGTTACTTTTTTTTTTCCTGCTGTCTGGATGTGGTTTTTTTTTTTTTTTTCTGTGCTTCACTTCTGTATACAGTCAGTGATGATCTTCACCATAGCAACATGCATTAAAAGAGACAGGTGGAAGATTTGGTTTGAATTTAAAGCTAGCCAGTTGATCTGCATTTCCAAACTAGAAATGTAGAATTGTAGCCCTTCTTGAAATATGATTCACAATGAGCTGTAATTGCATTGTAATTAGGTAATGAGTGATGTAAAACTTGAGCAGTGCTGTCTAACAAATTAAGAGCTTAGTTTGAAGTGTAGAAATTTTTGTGATCTCCTTTTCTCTTTTCATTGACCTCCATTAAAACTGAAAGGAAGGCTCAGTTTTGCTGTCCTTGTAGGTTGAATTTGCCAAAATGTCCTTATGAATATTCTGTGGAGAAATCTAGCTGCGAACAACTGTAAAATTCTAATTACAAGGAAGAATCATAGAATCATTAAGATTGGAAAAGACTTCTAAGATCATCTATTCCAATTGTCCACCTATCACCAATATTGCCCTCTAAACCATGTCACTAAGTACTACCTCTACCCTTTTCTTAAACACCTGCAGGGACACCGACTCCACCACTTCCCTGGGCAGCCCATTCCAGTGCATCACCACTCTTTCTAAGAAGAAATTCTTCCTAATATCCAACCTGAACCACCCCTGGTGCAACTTAAGACCATTTGCTCTCATCCTATCACTGTTACTCAGGAGAAGAGAGGCTGGTCCCCACCTCACTACAACCTCCTTTCAGAGAATTGTACCGAGTGATAAGGTCTTCCCCAGCCTCCTCTTCTCCAGACCTCCTCCTTCTCCAGCCTCCCTCAGCCTCTCCTTGTGAGACTTATGCTCCAGACCCTTCACGTGGCACTTTGGTGCCCTTCTCTGGACATGCTTCAGAGCCTCAATGTCTTTCTTGTAGTGAGGGGCCCAAAACTTAACACAGTACTTGAGGTGCAGCCTCACCAGAACTGAGAACAGGGGGATGATCACCTCCCTTCTGATGCAAGCAAGAGTGTCACTGGTCTTCTTGTCCACATGGACACGCTGCTGGCTCACATTCAGCTGAGCCTTAACCAAATAATGAAATCATTTACTCATTATAGAGGTTGTTTTATATTTGGTACAAGCAAATAATCAATATATGTACAGTAACATGTCATAATCTGTGTCCTTGTGATGCATCTTTTGGGAGTCCTGCCATCAGTAATTTGATACCTCCTTCTGCTAATCATTATCTAGTTTTTCTGTTCTTCTCCCTTGGTTGACTTGTCTGACCTTGACAAAAATGGGAGACCAGAAGGAGATGACAACAACAACAATAGAAATTGAATATTTGGAAAGAGAGAGTAAGATTGCTTATACTGAAAGATGAAGCAGCTAAGATCTTTCAGAGCGGTAATATGTTCTGAGAGCAATTGGTCAAGCAGGGCACTGCCATCTTTGGTCTCATGATATAACCAGATATACTGATCAAAATCTCAGGCCACGCTGCAGCCATCTCTCAATTTTTATTTTAAAAGTCATTAGCTTCTTCAACTAATGCAAAAACAGATGCTGAAAAGTAACTCCTTAAGAAGTATTGTCTTGCCCACCTCTTCTGTCCCTATCAGATACTGAAGTTGAAAGTCCCAAAAAATCCTATTTACAAGTATTCAACCTACCTATCTATCATCCTTGTCATCTTCAAGCTCTGGTATGCCAGAGCACTATTGATGGTTTACAGAAAAATATGAAAAAGAAATAATGGAAAATGCTTCCTACTAATTTTTTTTTTTATTAGTGTTTTTTAGGCCCAGATATTGGGATGTGAATCAGCAAGATCAGATGTTGTAACATACTGTCCTTGGGTAAATTTAAGCAGTGTAATTCTTCAGCTCACATCCCACCCAACACCCTTAAATTAGTTCTGATGGGAAAATTTGTTTTGCTATCTGTCAAATCACTGTCACCCTTTTAGGGAATGCATGCTAAGTGGGTAGTAGGATATGTTTGTATCAGGAAATCCCCTCTGCAGATCTAATGCCACCAAAAAAACCTGCATCTTAGTATAATTCTGTTATTTATAGCTCTGTAAGTGGAAGCTGAGGAGATTTAGAAGATTTATAAGCTGTTAATCAGGGAAAAAGGCTTTTTTGCACGAAAACCATGAGCTAAAAGTTCATTCAAGTTAATGAAGACTTCGTATAGTTCATAAGGGCTCTCTAAAATATCCTTGAAAGTACTTAGACAGTATTGATAACTGGTATTTTAAGCTCTGACCTAGCAAAGACTTAAGCATATGCTTAACTTTGGTTAAATCATTAAATCTACTGAATTCAGTGGGGCTAAGTGACATGATTTTAAGCCTTTGAAGCCTAAGTTCTAGTGGGTAACTGAAATTCAGAGAACTGACAATGTCAGGGGTCACACTGAAAGCTTTCTGCCCAAGTCCTGGGCTGAGTGTGCTTCCTACATCTCTGGAGTCACCATAGCATTGCTACTGTTACAGCAGTTGCCACCCTTAGCAATAAACAGGTTCACATTTGCAGTGTGCTGCCTGCTTAATACAACAAATAAAAATAAATAGATTTCATCAGACCAGATTTCCCATGGGAATTACCAAGAGATGTGCTGAACCATTCGCTGCTTTGGAGACACAGAAAGAGTGACAGGACTTTTTAAATAAGACTGTCTTCAGCATTCGTTGTTAATAGGCATGTTGGGATTTTCAGCGAGTAGTTATGTAGTGGCCTCCAGGATTAGAAATTGACACTGCTTCTTCCCCTTAAAGACTGATGAACTCAAGAACTGTGCCATTATCTCCCTCTTGGACTGTTAGCATTTAGTGGTGTGTATGCTGACAGAGATGGTATTGACTTTATTACTGCAAACATTTATTGGTAGAAAAGAAGCAACAGAAATGAAAATAAATAATAGTAATTTATGGTTTCTTTCCATCAGGACTTTGGTCTTACAGATATAAGCAGTAAAAGAAAGGAATTCTCATGCATTCTGGACCATCCTGCTACAGAATCTACATTTCTCCATCCTAGTTATTACCTCTCTGTCTTGAAACAACAATGAGGGCATGTCCCTACTGACAGCATAGCTTTATCTTCTGATATCTGTTTGTGGGTCCTCTCCAAATTCCCATTACTGTTTAACACACGTTATCATGCCAGGAAAGAAAAGTCTGCTCCTAGAACACCTCAGGAAGAAGCACAGAAATACCAGTTTTGGATCCAGCAGGGAATTTTTAGCTTGTCCTAAAAGAGTATTTAAAATTGTATTGGTTTTTTTTCCCTATATATTACTGTCATACATTACATCACAACATAAATCTGTTGTTTATATTCAGTAAATGTCTTCTGTGTGAGGAATCTCTTGGCCACTGATATTTGTTTTATATTCCTCTTCATTTATTTTTAACGCAGAACAGCTTGATCTGATGCCTCTGAAGTGAATGCAAAGTCTGTCCATGAGTTTGGTGGCCTTCAGAGCAGGCTCATAAGGATTCTTGATGATCAGCTGATCAAAATTTGGCTGAAATGAGTGACTGCATCTATGCTGTGTTGAAAGAACAGCCTCTGGAGTGTCTGTGAGTCTGGTTTTCTCCCTTTCCTGACTGCCTGGGTTGACTCATCTCTTGACCAACCAGGGTTATACAGTCCTGTATATGGTGCTCTGGTTTTACCCCAGGCCGTGACTGGATAAGCAGTTCATGCCTATAGCTGTCATGGGGCCAACCTTTGCAGTGATGGTATAGTCAATGAGTGCACCACTCCAAGTAACTTAATCACTTAGAACCATGGGAATACAGGCTACACTGTGAATTAAATATGTAATTTCTTCCTGTGTTAAACATGCTAGCGATCTCTTGTTGATATTCACAGTTGTGTTTTAAGCACATCTTTTAAAAATGTTTGCTAAAATCTATGAACAGTGCATCCTTCGTGAGCCACCTGGTGAGCATTGGCTTTTAAACAACTATCTTGTGAAGGTAGTATCTCAAGTCCCATCCCAACACACGAACTTCGAAGCGGTGAGCAGTTTTCACGTGTAGATTTCATCTCTCTGCTCTAAACGCTCAGTAGGCAAATGCACCATTGTAGGTAAGATCTCTTACCTACAGTTCAGTGATCCACTTCAGTGCGATTGCTCCATGCAGTGGATTGTTGTAGTGCATAATTAAGGTAGACGGCAGTCATTTTCCTTTCATAATACTTGGCTCTCCTTTTTCAATGGGAGTCAGTCAATGAGAATTATTCCTCCTGCTTCATCTCCTATTCCTGACATAAGGTATACTTCAGCTAGCACTTTTCTCACCTGGTCACTAACATTTTGTGCTATTTCACAGGACTTTCACTTGAGCCATGAGGATAGTATCCATTTCAGCAAAAGTTAAATGACTGTAGGTAACTGAGTCAGCACTTTTGATGTTCTTCATTATAAATGGAGAGAACCACTATGTGGCTTATCAGCCTCAAAGCCAGCATTAGGGTGAATTCTTCTCCAGGCACTAGAAAGGGCTTTTTCGTTACTGCCTTTGCTGTGAACACTGATGTTTAGGATGTCTGATGTTAGATAAGATGAATCCCATCCCATTCTGGTGAGTTTATGTGAAGACTGAATGCCAAATAAAAAAAATAAAATACAAAGTCTGCAAACCCATATTTCACGGGACAAATTACACTGGTTCTGTTTACTATTCATCATGGAGCAAAGTATTGGCTGCTTGTGTAGAGTACAGATGTCAGAAGGGTGGCAGATAAGTACCACATGAGGATCTGATTTTTGGTGCCTGGGGTTTGCAAGTGCTTTTCTGCCATGTTAGCAAAGTAAAGCCCTCCTGGCCAGCACAGATGAGCTGCTGTAAATGATTTATGATTTTTCTCAACTAAAACCAGCCACATGGGTCACTGTGTAAACAAGTAGGAATGGTAAGATATAAATAACAGAGTTCTGCATATTCCTGGATATGGAGTGAATGTATTTAGCATTATATCATCCCTCTCCTCCATGCGGTCAGAATGTAGGTGGAACCAGTGCATTCTTTTACAGCCTCTCTTTTTTTTAAGTATGACATATGAACTGCAAAAACAGGAGGAAAATGTAAGTTAGGACATCTTAATCAGTAGTACTCCAAAATAAGTTGATGGGACTTTCTTCTCTGTAGAGAGGCACAGAGTAAACAGGTTAATCAGTTTAAGATTCTTTTATAAGGTCGTAGTGCTCCGTATGATTTACTGGAGATGAAATTTGGCAGGCAATATGTTCATAATATGATCTAATCATGTTTGGTAGTGTGCAGAGGGAAATAAAGAAATTGGCTGAGAGAGGATTGCTTAAAAATTGGCAACTTTGCAAAAACTGTGACTTCTCTATGGAAATCTCATCAGAATGATGAGCCAGCCAGCTTTTCAGAGCCTGTCCAGAATTTTTCCTTTCAAAATATTTGTGGATGAGTGATAATGGATAACTTCTATTACTGGATGGCTGTTGCAGTGCACTTCAGGACTGACCTGAAGTATCCCCTGCTATTTCAGCACTGGACTCCAGCAGCTCTGCCAAAAAGCCTCGCTCCTCAGTCCCTGCTTTTCTTTCAGGCTGAGGGGTTCATAAGTCTGCTGGAATATCGTCAGGCCTCATAAGACTGAATAACCTCTTTGTGTAGCGTCCTGCCAGAAATGACCCAGACCACATATTTCAACAGATACGACTATCAAATCATTTGGATAACCTGCTCTAGCACACAGCCGCATCCTGTTCTCTATTGATAAAGACTAGTTCAACTCCTAAAGTGTTTATGACTTAGCATTTGTTATCCTGAACGCTTGCTATCTACAAACTTCCCTAATAACCATCTTATACTTGTTACAATTTTGCTCCCTGAGGTATGCTGTGGAAAGGATTCACTGCTTAACTACATGCTGCACCAAGAACTGTTTCTCTAGTCAGTTTTGGATAGGCTACTTTCCATTCCATGAAATTACCCCGTGGTTCCAAAAAATCAAGGCAGACACATATCCCTGTGATATTTTCTTGATGTCCTGTCCATCCTGCAGTCTCCCATCGTGCATCTGAAATGCAGTGCCTGGGATGAGGTGATTATCCCATTGGTGTTGTGAGCACACAGCTCATGCACGGCTACCATTTGGATGTTCCTGATGAACTCCTGTCTTCACCTGTGCAATCCCCCATTATTTTCAGTGTGGATCTCACTGTTGTGCAGTATACGTGCAGCCCCTTTGATATGAGTTAGCATGTGCCATTGCTTAATTTTACTGTAGGGTTCTTGGTTTCTGTTTTCATGTACTTTTTTCCCATATGCTCAAGTACACAGAGACAGCGTCCCATTGCGTGATCACTATAAGATATCTGAAATTTTTTCACCAAAAATTTCTCATGTTAGAAACGAGAAATAGTAACATCACAGTCACTAACGAGTGATTCATCATCATTCTGTAGAGCTTTGGCAACATGTCAGAGGGCAAATGTTCAGAAAAATAGAATATTTTCCCAGTGTTAGTAAAATGTTCAGCAAAATAAATATGAACTCCCTGGAGATCACTAGCAATAAACATCTAGTTGCAGCCTCCACAGCAATGCATCATTCTTTCTGTTATTTTCTGTAGTTCCCCTGGATAAGGAATGTATCTGTGAAAGATTAATCTCTAGATAGTGGATTTCCCATGAAAGGAGTTTACCTTTTTTGTAACTTCTTTTGACTCTTCAAAAACTAACACTAGGGCGTTCCAAGCATTAATTGCCAACCTGTGATTTGGTCTGAGGTGCAGCCCTGGGCAGGTGCTATTGGAGAGATTCTGTCAGCAATGCAAATTGCCATGATTTAGCCATCTTACCTGCTGTGTAACAAAACTTGTTTATGAAGAGAACTAAATAGGTGCTGGGCCAGAGAGATGGTGAGATCCATAGCATATTCTGCAAGTGCCTTTACTTGAGGCAGAAACCCTTCTTTGGAACAGTTTTCCATCCCAAGTATGATTCCTGGTTTCCAGAACTGCTCCACTATGGAAGATGGGCAGCAAGCACCTGCCCGAAAGGGAAGATGTTAGTCATTAAACAACACTGATAGCCTGCCAAAGGGAAACTCTTTGGGAGGCTGAGCTGGCTGCAAGTGTTTGTTAGCTTCTCCAACTCCTTTATGAGAAAGAAGGGGGAAGTGGAAGATCTCTAACATCAAAGCAAAAAGACCAGATGTTGGTCGTGGTCAGTAAAACTGAGACATTCACAAAGAACAGGAAATCTTAGCAGGTGAGAGGATCAAAGAAACGTGTTTTCACAGGAGAAAGGCTTTTCTTAACGTGTGGGAATAGTCAAAGTCAAAGCAAACTGTTCTGTAACAAGGAAGAAAGGAGTGAAATACTACGACTGAAGAACAAAATCATTTTCATCACTTGTTCAAGTCAAATGTCTCTCAGAGAAAGGTGAGAGACAAGCATTCACTGCTTTGTCTCTATGTTCTTGTATTTCTGCTTTTATTTAAAGTAAGCCACTTTTTTCTGGGGACTTTGCAACCAGTGTTTACTTTCCCTGCATAGGTATAACAGTGCTGTCTCCTGCAACCCAAGGCAGAAATGCCAGGAAGAGATGCTCCTATGCCTGTACCCCATGGGACAGCAGCTGCAACGATGCTGGCGTGACATGGCCACAGAGCACTTGGGCACAGCAGTGGCTTGTCAAGGAGGGTAAGCCAGCAACTCTGAGGGTAGTGCCCTCAGACATGTGAGGCAAGGGCATCTGGTGGGGAGGTCCACAGTCAAAGGAGCTCTCAAATAGATGCTTATCCTCATGTGGATAATGTTTAAATGGGTCCTTAACGCCTTCTTAAATGGGATAGACCTAAACATGCTTGTCAGCCAGTTATGTTATCCCAAGTGGGTAGAACTGTCACATTGAGATCATGATCTGGTTTAAATTGATCTATCAGACGTGAAGCTTGCAGAGTTTCAGATGTCTCCAGAAGTGTAATTATCTTATATTCCTGGCACAAGGGATTAGCAGCTGTTTTTCTTTATCCTTTGCTTTTTCTGTCTCAGTCTCTTTAAACATGTTATTCTTGTGCAATGCAGAGAAAAATATGATTAAGTTCACATGGTTAATAACATAGCACAGTTTGTAGGAGGAGGAAAAATATTGATTAGGCCAAGTGATATAGCTGGAAAAAACAGACAAGCTTTTAAGCACACAAAGGATGAGTGAGCCCAGCAGGCTGTCAGTTTTCTCAACCGTATCATTTGGTTTAACAAGAGCAATTTCCTCTCTGTGTGCTGGCTCATGCGGATCCTCTTGGGGCACAGTCTGGAGAACACGCTGGGAGTGAGGGAGCTTACTGAAGTCTCCTTAGCACCCCACTTAATGAATTGGCATAGACCTGGGTGAGAAGAACCTTATTATTATCCAGTTGCCTTGAAATTACTCTTAATTCAAGTCAGGATAGGGTCAGTTAAAAATGCAAGTATTTATTCATGGAATCCAAACTAGCCAGTGTTGTCACAGAGTTTATAACACGTAAAGTAGAAGCAATGGAAGGACAAAGCACTCTTGAGACGTGATAGGGAAGGTCTTTCTCTTGCCATCCCTTGCTTTCTCTCTGCTGTCTCCCAGCAGCTTGCTGCATCCTGCCCCATGCTCGCATGGGCAGTGGCCTAACCACTCTTCTTTGTTAAAATTTGAGTTGCCTGATTTTCTTGATGTCTTAAGTTTCTCCGTGATGAACCAGGTGTTATTTTCAGTTCCTGTCTGTCCACAGGCCCAGGCATGTGATATTTTCTGTGTCCTCCCCCTGCCCTCATGCCTACCTTGATGTTGTGACCTTACACCAAACCACATACTTCACAGCAATCTGTACCTTAAGCAGTGTGCGCTTGATTCCGGTCCTCTCTGGGATAATCACGTACTTCTCCTCAGCGAGTTTTGACTAAAAGCAGACATGTAGAATTAACCTCTTTGCAGCAGTAGTGGATTTAGGGTTGTTGACTTGTAATATCTTTCTTCTGAACTTATTCAGAGAAGTATCTTACCTTCGTGCCTTTTAAGAATTAATGAATGCTTTCTCACAGCTCTGAGCAGGGACATGAAGACTGTATATCGTTTCTTACACGAGGGGCTGAGACAGATGGGCTGGCAGCAGGATTAAGCTGAGGTGTGTGTTTGTTTTCATGGCCTAGAATGAGATGCCCAGACTGTTGGGTTTCTGTTTAATAAATTCGGTTTGTTCTTCTAACGTGATAAGAGCAAATTCCCAACAGCTTCCATTACTGCTGTCAGTGTCATGTCAACTCAACGTTGGGGTGATGGTGGGCACCTAGATAAGTCAAATGCAAATAGCTGAGAAGCTTGCTGAAGGAGTCCAGATGAGGTGTTTGGGTGTTCAAGGCCTTTCTGTTAACAGAATGGTGGATAAATTCTGCAGAGACCCGACTGCTTCCCACTGGTGGTAAAATAACATAAGGCAACTTGTGGCAAAAGCTTTCTCTTCATGTTACTTCATACAAGAAGCACAAAGCAGTTTGTAGAAGTGCTTGTTTCAGGACTCTCAGTATCCCAGAAAGCTGCTGAACAGATGCTCTGTTCGGTGCTGATTTTGTTCCTTTAACAGTCTGGGGTGTTTTGAGCCCACAGACAGGGCCAAAGGAGGCTCAGCTGGACCACATGCCGCTCAATGGCTCTTCAGCAGAAGCTTCTGCCCTGGCTGTGGCTCCTCAGTAACATTTCCTGAGCTGCAAGGAGAAGCAGAAAGCAAAATAGCAAAAGGAAGTGAGATAAGCTGGTGCTTCTGTTGTTCCTTCTATAAATGAATGAAAAAGGCCTGAAAAGTGGGTCTTCTGATTCTCAGAAAGGCTTCATTTTCTTCTTATGTCTTATCCTTTGAAGCATCGGAAAAGCCAAGACTTTGCTGCTTTTTCATGTGAAACTGAATGGATATCTCTGATATCAGCTGTGTAGAGAAGACTGACCTGAATCTTTAGAGAACTGATATTTTTATTACAGTTTTCCACAGAGGGATTGCATTAAACATGTACTAACAAAGCTAACTAACATCACTTTAAACAGCCTAGATACAGTTTACATCTTCTCAGATAATTACACTGTACCTCTGTCATAGATATCCTAATCCTCTTCATTCTCAAGCTATGTATGCAATTTACCAGGAAAAAAAGTAGAGACAAGATCTGAATTTTTCCTGTACAAAATATCCACTGAAAAACTAACACCAAATGCCTATGAGATGAAGACTCTTGCAAGACTGCATTATAGCTAGGGAAGGTGAAAAAAAGGCCACGAACCCATTTGTTCCTCTCCGGAGATCATTCCCAGCAGCTGAGGATAGAGCTAATTTTGCATAGGGAACCTTGTTTCAGCTCTTAGTGTGGTACTCTGGCTGGGGCTGTCCTGAACTGACAGCCACCAGCTTTGGGCTTCAGCACTGCTGCAGCAAGAGTGTCCTCAGATCTCCCTGCTCCAGTTCTGCAGGCTGCTTGACAGATCCAACAGGCTGACAAACTGTGAAAAACAAAAGCTTTTCCATCTTCAGAAGATGCTTGTTGGAAGGATGCAGGGTCAGATCCCACTAGCTGTTAGTTCAAAAATGTTGTGTCCTACCTCCGCGCGCAGTGTTGTATTGGGGTTGCATTCAGGAAATAGCATGGGATTTCCACTCTGCTGCTGCCTAGCAGGCTGCCAAGTGGCCTGTGAGCATGAGGCAGGCAGCAGGGAGGCTGAGGCACCAGCACAGGGCTGTCCTCTGCCAGCTGGCACCAGGTGGGAATCCTTGCCATGAGCAGGGCACTGGGAAGGGCTCCCAGCTGGAGCACAACGCCTCATGGAATGAGTGTTTCTCACTGGAAAGCAGACGCTTTGGTCAGAAATGATCCCTTGGGCTGGAATGTACCTGGCTCCAGTTTTGAGGAAACTTGGATGAAATTGTGAAAACTATAAACTGTTTTGTTTTGTTTTGTTTTGTTTTTTCATTTACTTAGAAATTGCTGAAACTCAGGAAACACAGATCCACCGAGACAGAAGAAAAAGCAAAAGGTTGTCATTATTCTCATGTATCCTTTTACCTGCTCTTCACTATGCCTTGCCAGGACACACATTGAGAAGCTTAACAAGTCCTCAAATGAAGGAACACAACTCTCTTTCTTTCTATACAATGAAAGCACATAGACTTATGTGACATCAGACAGAGTTATTCAGCAATGATGGCCTTTGTACAAGAGATTTTTTTTTCAAGAATAAGACGGCTGTGACACTAATAAAGCTAATCAGCTATAGCTTCTGTATGATGATTTTCTTCCTTGGATATCAAAGGACTTCACAAGGAACGGCATTCTTATCCTGTCAGCATAGAATAAGGGAACAGATACAACAGAATTGAAAGAACTAGTCCAAGATCAAATAGTGAATCAAGGGGAGAGGAATTAGGCCCTGTTCCCCACAATTAGCTTGTCCCATGGCAGGTACTGAAGGTGAGAGCTTTGTCCTCAGCCTGGTCTTTGGACGGAGGAATTCACACCAGTGGCATTTCATCTCCTCTCTCTACTGCTGCTTCTGATCTTCATCCCTTCCTGCCTGCTTGGCACAAGCTGGAGCACCATACCTCCTCCTCCTCCTTCCCATTGGGCTAAACACACTGCGAGGGCCTCAAGGCAAAGGGTAAGGCAGCATCCCCTGACCGGAGGAGGAAAAAGGCTCAGACAGTGGGAGCAGATGAATGAGGAAAAGAAATGGGGTCACTTGCTTGAAATTTAGGTGTCATTCCCATTGGACACTGAGGAGTGAGACCTTGTGGTGTCATTTTCTTAAAGAAAAAAACGTTAAACACAGAGTGGAACATTGCTCTGTTTTTTACAAGGAAATGTGTCTATTTCACGATGACTTGCAGGTCTTTGTTCATTAGGAAGCAGTAGTTCAAAGGGCCTGGAAATCCAGGTGCTGCGCTTTGCAAGGGAAAGGCCTGGCAGTGCCTTACTCAGCAGGTGACTCTGTGGCTGTATGCAAGCAGCAGTGTCAGGGCTTGGTCGCACTAAATCCTCTCCGCAGTGGATAATGCACATGCACCTGAGAGAGTCCTAACCCAAACATTTTATAGTCTCTCTGGCACAGACACTTTGGAGCTTGGAAATTTAGGGAAGGGGAATGGTTTCTCAGACATCTCCAAGGAAACTTGTGGCAGAAGTACAAACACGGTAAATTCACATCTGCTGGGCTGAAGCTGTGTCCTGACTTCAGAAGTCAACTGAGTACTTTCAGTACTTCAGTGCATTTTACCTGCCTGCCTTCTGCAGGCATTTACTGGAAACTGCTGTGCCATGACAGTTAGAGACTGAGATCCACAGAGAAAATAAATGGAACAAGAAAAGCCTCTCTTGGTCTGCTCTGGATAGAATCAGAAGGTTTATATATGGAAATTATCTTTTTGCCAAGGGTGAAGGGAGACCTGGGAAGTGTCTGCTCCATGGCCAGCACCAATGAATGTATACATCATCTTCTACAGGAGCTGTCAGATAGCACAGAGCAGCTGGGTGTCACCAGAGGAATCTCTGCTTTTTGGGGAGGGGAGGAGAGAGGAGGGGAGGGATCTCTCCATGACTCAGAGACAGGGGGCTCGGCAGGGGCAGTTCAGCCAGCTACTATGGCTGGATTAACAAATTAGGTAGATATGTTCCTCTCTCTGTAGTTACAGCACAGGGCTGGAAGGAAGAAGGCACAGTCAGAAGGGATAATGCGGGAAGAGCTCAGTTTCCACATGTAGTGTCAGCTGAATGGCTAGAAGGGATTCTGATGAAAGCCAGCAGCCTGGAGCAGGATCCTGCCTGTTTGCCTCTAGTGCATGTATCTCCATGTTCAAGGGCATGTGATCCTGTCTCCTCAGCCCACATAAAACACAGCATTATAAATTACTGATATTTCCCTTTCTCTAATTCCCAGTGCTTAAATTAATGCTAACCCTATGTCTTTAAGCTCTGTTTGTTGCTCCTCTTGTTGCCATAGCATTTAGTGTTTCCATGTTGGAGATTTCCTTTTCTTTTTTTTTTTTTTTCCAGACATTACCCCATCAGCACAGCTCCAGATCTGGGATTCCAGCCACTTTTGGCTAATAGGAAACTCGTTTTTGTTGCTATAAAAGTATCAAGCCATGTAAATGCTAGTGGCTTAGACCTGGATCTTCGTGTCTAGGAATAGCAACAAAGCTCAGTGAGTGAGAGAGGGAGGAGCACAGACCTCTGTGCATCCTAGCTCATTCCTCAGAGCCAGCAAGTCCTTCCAGGGACAGGGAGAGGAATGGGCCTTTCCAATCCTCCAACACATTTGCAAGACCTATGGGTTTTTTTGGTGTGAATGAACCTCTGGCTTGCACCTGCATTAGAGTTGGCCAAAGCCAGCAGGACCCACCAAAGTGCTGCCCAACAGAAGGGGACTGGTCTGAGTAGCACTGAAAGAATGGGTCATCCACTCAAGAGCGCAGTGTCTTGGAGACAAAAGAAATTTCTCCGTTAGGGCCTGATCCAAGGATGAGCAGCCCTTTAGGAGGTGTTGGTCTACAGTTAGAGCTAGGCTGTCCATAAGGACCTGTAGTACATGGTGGACATGGAAGAAAGTGTGGCACCAGAGCCTCTTACCTTACTCCATCCCACTTTTGCAGTTCTGTCTATCTGAGTGCAGTTTGCCCTGTGTGCTCAGGGTGAGCGAGACAAAGAGTCCCTTGAGAGACTGCAGCAGATGAGGGGGAAAAGGAGAGAGAATCTGAGACTTTTGAAGTGAACCTGCTGCTAAAACCAGGGAATTCGGAGGGATTCAGGCTGGGTACAGTGTGAGTGCTGTATTGCTGCTTGTTCTGGGCTCCTCCATGGTTCTCCAGCCCTTCAAAGCAAGGCCAAAGCTTTAGTAGCACTCGCGGAAGGCAGCACCCAGGCATTAACCTTGCCCAGACACTGCATTGGCCTCAGCCTCTGGTTGCTTGTCTGGACAACAGAAGTAACGAATGGGGTTTTAATTGCCTTGGTAAAGTGTCTGCTGAAATAGGGATGGAAAATATGAGCTAAGCACAAAGTATCACTAATACTAAGCTATTTCTTGCAGCATTGTTAACACTGCTTTCTGCAAATTATTGCTATTGACTCACCCTAGCACTCCCATTATTTATGCTGCATGAAGTGTCAATCTGTTACATTGCAGCACAGATTGAAGGAATGAGATAAAATGCTGCAGGGAATTGGCATGAAGCTTTAACTAGCTCTGAGTAACAGCTACCGCTAATCATTAACATTATGTGTTCAATTAAATTGCATTAGAATAATAAAGCATTCCAGCTACTGTATTATGTCATATTGTAACACATCAGGTGCAGCAGCGCATTCTGGTAATGTATAAGAAAATTACAGAAGATACAATTTTAGAAGTGGGGGGAAAAAAGGTATCATTGAAGTAGCATTGCTTTTTCAGAAAATCCTGAACGCTTCTTTCATTCAAATTCTGTTTGTGGGCCCCATGGATTTTGAGGTGAAACGAATCCAGGATCATTCCTGGAACTTTTCATAAGACTCAGACAGGAAGCGTGGTGCCAAATTCAAACAGTGTTCCTGGTGTCTGCCACTTGTTCTTTCTTGTGGTTTTGGATGAATACTTCCTGGCTTATACTCATGGGCTATGTTGCTGTCCAGGGAAAACCCTTGAAAGAAAGGAATTTCAGCACAGAGCTCATTGGCCCTACTGCCCTGATTTATTTTTATTACTACTAGTCCTCGTATCATTTTTTTGTTGTTGTTGTTTTGTTTGCACATGAAAGGAAAAAATGTTTCTGGCAAAGGGAAGCTGATAAAATCCTCAGGGGAATGTCTCCTCTTTGAACTTTCTTGAATTCCTAGGAGCAAGGAGGGCTGATGGCAGCAAGGCTGAGGGAGCCAAATAAAACGTGGTCAGGGAAGCAGAAAGGGTTGAGAAGCCAAGCTGCTCCCTGTCAGCAGGCTTCCCTGAGCACTGCTGTTGGGGTGCTGTGAGACAAAGTCATGAGCTGAAGGTGCCATGGGAAATCTTTGGTTCAGTTTCTTGTTAGCGCAGGGCTCAGGCATTCCCTCAGGTGTTGTGGGGCAGAGGCAGCATGGTCTGGGTGCTCCTTCTCATCCCTATGCTACTTTTTCCTTGTGCTCCAGGGCACAAATGTTTTCTGCTCCTGCCCTTCACCAATGTCTCTATTTCCCAGCTAACTGTCCTCTCACCTGCCATGCTGATAGCCAAGCTACATTCAATGTTCTGTTTTTTCCCAGTAGAAATATCTTGGAAATTTAATAGCACAACTCTTCTCTGACCAAGGCTGCCTGAAAGGAACTGCTACAGGCAGCCAGCTCTCCTGGAGCAGAGACTGATTTCATCTGCTGTTGTTTAATTTTAAAGTTGCAGACCCCAGTGATGTCATCTTTCTGCCAGTTCCACCCCTGTCAGCACATCCAGGAACACAGGGTGTAAAAGCTCCCTGCTCCAGGAAGTGTCTCAGCTGGCTCTTGGCTCCCCGTGGCTTCTGGAGGCAGAGATCATGTGCACAGAAGGCAGCCACTATCTCACATCAACATCCCAAACTGTACAACATCACAAACTGTAGAGCTCCCAGCATGTAGATTAGCATGGACTGTGTGGCTTGGGTCTCCTCACACACAGTGTGCAGGAGGTAAATGCCAAATTCTGCCCTACTTTGGTGAAAGAAAACCTCCTCCCTCACATCTGTGGTCCTTTCAGCTGAGCACTGTATTGATAAATGCTTTGTCTTCATCATTGGCCTCATTTCATCCAGAGTGGGGAAGAAGGCTCATAGAGACTTGAGAGAGTTCACTTCCCTGTTGGCATGCTGATCATTGGGCTCTTCTAAAAGCAATAAATCATGGAATAACTTGCATTTAACTAGCGATTCTTCGTTGCACATTGATGGCATTTTAACTGCTTCTGGCCATTACAGAACATTTGACCATGAGTAAAGACTGTTAGATTCAACCTTGACATTTTAACGTAATAAAGCAATTAAGATGGGTGTTGCACATTAAATATTTTGCTTCCAGAGCAGAATTCATGATATAAGCCTATCTAGCCCGATCTCAGAGGAGCCTGAATATCTCCCTTCCGTTGCATATTTAGTGAATATTGTGCCTGCCTTGACTTGGCAGCAGAAGATGGGAAGCTCTCGGAGGCTTTGGTGTGCTCCTGAGCAATGCAGCTGCTGGTGAGAGATGCTATCAGGTTATGGCTGCATGGTGCTGTTGATACCACAGCCCAGGGAGAGTCAGTTCCGCCACAGGCAATGCACCTTCCCACCAGTACCTTCTCTGCCTTCCACATGGAGAAAGAAGGCCCAGGGTCTTCACAAGGGCTTTGTCCTCACTGTCTTCTCTCCACAAAAGAGGGGGCACTGAAAGGTGTTTCATGTTGCTGCTTCAGGCTGCAAAACCCTCAGTGCTGCAGCTCAATGAGCTGTTGGTGGCACAGGCTCTGCAGTGTGTTTATAGTTTATCTGAAGAGCTGTGTGAAAGGACAATTAGAGAAATGCAGTGCATGTATATGGTACAGAGCTGGGAAGGTACCTGGCACAGCTGTGTCTGCCTCCATTGCTCCACAGTCCTGAAGTAGACTGAAGTCTGCTCACATGCATCACAAAGCTTCAAAAAATACATGGGTGTTATTTTCTCCATCATACCCTTCCCTGTTGTGCTGTATCCTGTTATCTCCTTGGTCTATTTTGTTTTCTGTTAGTGACACGGTGGAAAATCATCTCTTGTGATGCCCAGTAAAGAGCAGGAGGAAGAGAGCACTGACTTCAGTCTTGTGACTGTGTTTGTTTTTCTCCTCCTTGGGAGATTTATTTCATGACTCTTGTTGAAGTGTTTACAGAAAGTTTGACAGCTAGGCAGAAAGTCATTTGCAAGGAAACTGGGATAAATCAAAACAAAAATGTTGGTCAGCTTCCCAGAGGAAGAAGAGCTCTTTTTTTTGTAATGTCCATGCTGCCCTTCCTCTCCACCCACATGCTGTGGGAGCTTGAAGGCAATACATAGGAGCAGGACAGAGATGAAGGCTAAACCAAGCATGAGATGGAAGATGAAAAGAAGCTCATTTATTCCTAAAACCCTTCTGCTTTTTTCCTTTCTTTAACTTGACGTCAGTGAGAAGGACACAGTCATACACAAATCAGAAGTTAATTTCAGTGACAGTGAACAGTGAACAGTGATAACAAAAATAATACAGTTCTGCTGTGTTGGTATCCTCTAGTCCCTACCAGCTGTTTCCAGCTGTCAAGGAGAACTTGAGGACTGCTTTGGACATTATCAAATAACTTATCCTTACAACATCCTGTTCTGCAAGCTGAGAAACTGAGGCACAGGCAAGCTAAGGGTCACACTTGGTGCTGCAGGGAGATGCAGCAGGGCCAGCTGTAGAAACAAACACCAACGCTCTGTCAGGCCAGATTTTTGGCTGTGAGAAAGGATAAGTAAGAGACTCATCCCTGCACTTTTCTATTTCATCTCTTCTGACAAAAGCCGTGCTTTGTGCAGCACGTGTCAGGTGCAGCCTGGACCCAGCAGTCCCAGACTGGTTGAAGGCTCACAGAAGATGAGCAGCATCTCCATCCCTGGAGAGGCAATGGAGGCATACAGCACCAGCACACAGCACAATGCATAGCCCAGCTGCAGCAGTCATGCAGGTCACACCTTTACTTTGTGGCTTTACAGCCTGAAGCTCCAACCAGGCACCTCCTCATTGCTGAGCTGCTCAGTGGCACCAAAGCCTTTGCAGGCTGAGGAGCTGGGCAGTGCTTTGGGCCAGTTCAGTTGTGCAGGAGCTGAAATACTTTCCCGTTTGCAGATAACATGTTTGGGTTTCACTGAGAGCTAGAATACATTTTGACATTTAAAAAAAAAAAAAAAAGTTATAGTATTTTTAATAAAGGCTAGTGAATAAAAAGTATGCTTATGGCTTTTAGATATTGGGCAGAGCCAGTTTGGGCCTGCAGCCCTTGCCCTCTGAAGGATATTTTCCCACTGCCATTAGGATCATAGAGGGAACACCATAAGTAAAAGATTCAAGGTAAAGACAATCACAGGCAGTAACTCTCTCTTGCTTCTGACTCTTTATTCATTCCTTCAGAGGATGCTAGCTAAATAGCAGATAAGTAAATATGTAATCAATGAGACATTTATTGAATATTAATGCTTTGTTTATTAGGGCTTAGAAATTTAAATAGGTCCCATTAAGATGTAGAGTGCACAGCAGGGAAACTTCTCAATGTCACAGACCCCAGTCACAGAATAATGGTGAGCTGGGGCTTTCCAAATGGGAACTGCTTCGTGGCTGAGGTGTGGGGCTTCTTCTGTTTGCTGTCTCTCACCCCGCAGCAGCAGGCTGCACACGAGGACACCTCCACTGCAGGACGAGCCATGCAGAGCTGCCCTGACCCGAGCTGACTGGTCCTCTGGAGTCTGAGCTCAGGGAAGCCATGCAAGCACAGTGGAATTCCTGCACTCGTAACCTGAAACAGAGTTTCTGAGCTTGAGTTGGCTGTTGCAGCTGGATTATATCCGGGCTCAGCTGGCTTACCTCCAGTTTGGCTGTCCTTCCCTGTGTCAAGGTAGACCCTATTTAGTTTCTTCAGTAAAGACTGAGAACATCAGTCACTAATGTAACAGCTGGAGCGTGCAGAAGCATTATCACAATAGGAATTGCAGCCACTGTCAGCATTGCTGGTGGAGATGTCTGCAAGGAGGGGTGGAAATCCCATCATTCAAGCCACATGAAACCACACAAGCAAAGTATGGAGGAGGAGGAGTCCCCACAGGAGAGAGCCTCAGCACGGCCCGGTGCCAACGAGCAAGCCGTCACCTGAGAAGGGCCCACAGCTCTCCTCAGGAGCCGACTCTATCCCCACACAGGGCTGGAGGCCGCGTCCTTTGCTGCACACTGTGAGCTCAGTGGGCCCTTATGCAGGCCTGAGTGACGAGGGCCAGGCTAGGAAGGCCCTGATGGGCAAGTGCAGGCCCCGGTGTATGAGGTGCAGGCTGAGGTACTCAGCATGGACAGCATACAGCTGGCTATGCCGGCTGTGTGGCACAGGGCTGTGAGGGCCAGGAGCTGGGCCTGCAGCTCGGCGTGCTGCTGGCTGCTCACCGGCACGGCTGGGGTTGTTACCTCATGGCTAATTACAGTGCTTTCACCAGCCCTGCAAACGCTGCACACTTTTGGCACTTGCTGAAAAGTTTAAGATGTGTCCTGGGTGTGTGTTTGCAATAGACGCTACGTTTTACGAGCGTTTTTTTCCTTCCTGTAACAGTAGTAACTCTACCTTTAGCCTGGCCTCGTTTTTCTAGTCAAGTCTGGTCAATCCCAGTCTAACCGGGCCCTTCACAGGGCCTACGTGCCTGCAGAAAGCATTAGAGGCAGAAGGATATTTTTAACGGTAAGGGTAATTAACCCCTTGCCCAGCTTACCAGAAGATGATGGAGTCTTTTTTTAAAGACGGTATCTTTCTAAATGATGCACGTTTCTTTATAGGTCTGCAGTATGGGGGTGAGGAATAGAGAATGGCTATGGGCTGTGATCCAGGTGCTTTGTCCTCCTCTTTTCCAGAAAGACACCGCTTTGGGGTCTGCCCTCTCTCTTGTGTTACGCTGCATCAAGGCAACTGCCTGGAATAACTGTGCAAGCAGCACTGAGCAATGTTCTTCTCGTGTGTGTTTTGGCAGCCAGGAGGAGAATAGATTTGCTATCAATATATATGACAGGAAAATTGCAGGCAATGGGATCTAACCCTTCAGGAAGCCCTGTCTGAAAGCAGGGGCACATACCCACTGCATTATTTATCCTCTCACATGGTGATTACACAAATTGCCTCAGCAATTTCACTGGAAAAGGTTCCTTGAACCTCTTTACTTCCCACCCTGAAAAAAATGTGTTTTATGCAATGGACACAGATGGCTCTAGAAGGGATGTATTCAGGGAGGGCAGGGAGCTTTGGATGCTGCAATACCAACTTCTCTCTGCATTTGCAGCTCACCTTTAGCAGGGATAAGAGCAAATTCCCTGGCGGATCGAACACCATCAAGCACCTGACAAGTCTTATGAACACTTTCAAGAGCCAGGCTTGAGAGCTCGAGCACTTACTCATTTATTGCTTTGATATTAAAAACAGAGTCACAGATATTAAAACAGAAAGCTTCTGAGTACAGGGGAGATATGATCTGTTCTGTATACGGAAATTGCTCAGCTTCATGTTCTACATGGCGCTTCAGATTACAAAAAAGACCTACAGAGTCCCATTTGTCAGGGAGCTTTTCTGAGGGACCGAAAGCAGAACATGAGCAATAGAAAAGCTTCCACATTTCCAGCTTGCAACTCTGCAAAAATCAGCCCCATGCCTAAAGTGTGAGGTCCCTAATACTCCTCTCTGCTATGAGATTCAGAGCCACCTGCTTTTCTTCAGCCGTGCAGTCAAAACAACCATCTGCAAATCCCACCCTGCAGTTGCTGGAGTTCCTCACAAGAGGGATACTTCTAAACTAAAAAGTGCAAATCCATTGTGATGCTTGGGCACACACACGGACTACAGTGATGATACCTTTGTACAAAACACTTCTTTAATGGAAACAGTAAACAGTGATGCTAAGCACATAACTTTGTACAGTAAGCTTTTGCCAGTGTAACTTAATCCAAAAATCCAACTGTTCCCCAAGAGGAACAAGCTGCATTGCCAGTGGCATTGTTTTGCTGGTAACTCTGCATCTGCACTAGAGCATTTTGCAGGCAGTTCCTTCCCCTTCCCTCCCCCCCCAGCATCTAGGCAGACAGAATGGCTCCCTGGCCATGGGAAAGAATGAGGAGACAGCATTGGGCAGCTGTGCTCAGCCCAGCCTGCAGCAGCAAAGCAGTACTATATGTCTGCTGGTACAGATCAGGGCAACATAAAAAGATCCTGAAAACCACATTTTCACAAATCCAATGGATGAAAACACAAAGGAAGCATGGAAGGACAAGGAACATACAGGACTGAAGAAGTAAGAGCATTGCTTTCCACAGCCCATCCACAGCTTTTTTCACCTTCTCAAGCAAGCTTAATTCCACACCTGCACCTGTCCCAAGAGGAATTGGAGACTGTTCCTTTAAAAAACAAAAAAGCCAACAACAAAACAAAACAAAAAACCAAACCAACCAACTAAAAACAAAAACCAAAAAACAGTGAAGGTCACTAATTTGGGAACTCATTGGCACCAGCTGACTGCAAGGAGCCACAGCTACTAAATAGGTGTGAGCAGTGGTGGGGAAGATGTTAGAGAGAAGTAGTGCTGTTTGGTAATCTGAGGTGTGAATTAAAAAGAACACAGACTGAGCTGGAGAAGTCCACAAGTGGGAAGAAGCTGCACAAAGAACTTTAGGAGAGTCAGCCTAGGAAGATAATGCTGGACTGGAGAGAGGCATCCCTATTTCCACCAGAAGCCTGGACCAGAACTCAGAGTAAAGAAAGGACTTGGAGTGCTGTGCTGTGCTACTGAGAGACCACACTGAAGAAACAGCTTGGGTTCACCTTGTTGCTGCATACTGGGAAGCAACTGGCAGCCCTGCTGAGTTAATGTGGTGGTCCCTGGGCTCAAGGACTTGGCACAGAGGTGAGTGAATTCTGGCAGTGGGAATCCCCCCCTCTCCCCAAAGGCAAAAGTGAATGTAAAGTGTCTGTCGTTGCTTGCAGAAGGGTGAGAAGCTTCTGGGCAGGATTACTTCAAAAGGGCTGATCATGGTAGTCCAAAGATGTCTGTGCTAGGAACACCTTCCATAACAGCAGGGAGGGGGCAGTGGGACTGTGCAAAAGCCTCAGGCTGTAGGTGTCAGGTGGAGATATGTGATGCTGATGCAGATCGGAGCTTGCCCGAGCCCTGATCCCGTGCTCAGCTGTGTTGTGCTGATCCCACCATTCCCCAGCCTGTCTCTGGGCCTGGCTTTGTAAAGTGGCTGAAACTGAATTAACCTGAGAACAACAGAGGGAAGGCAGAGACTTCATCTTTTTGCTTGTGAGGGTGCTGGATCTGGCCAATGGCCAGTCTGTCTTCCCTGAGATGAGCCTGGGAAGCCCAAAGGCTGCCCTCGTTTATCTGCAAGCTGCTCACAGGGGCGTTTGTGAAGCAGTAATGAGACACCTGGTTGACCCAAATAGATCGGTGATCGCGGTTTCAGGAATGCTTAACGTGCTGTAAATCGAGCAGCAGGTCAGCCAGGCTGACGTTTAACACTATACTAATTGTCAGGTTCTAAAAACACTCTGGCGTGCCGTGGCGACAGGTCGAGCAGCGGCACGGCTTCCAGCAGCCCTTCGGTCTTCCCGCAAAGCTGTTACAGGGGGCAGCGGTACCGGTCGCAGCTCTCGCCGGGCAGCGCGGAGCCTCCCCGCAGGGTCGCTGTGGGCACGTAGCGGGGCCGCCCCACCGGGAGCGCTGCAGCTGCAGCGAGGCGCCGCGGCCGGCGGGAGGAGCTGGCGCGCCGCGGCGGGAGCTCGGGCTTGCCGTGAGCGGGCCGGGGGCGGGCCGGTAACCCGCGGAGAGGTCCCGCGCCGGCCCACGAGGCCCGGCCTCAGCCCGAACGGAGGGGAGCCGGGGGCGGGCGGGGCCGCTCGGAGCCGGAGTTGCGGCGCGCGGGCCCTCCTGAGCTCGCGGAGTCGCCGCTTTAAGCGTCGCGCCACGCCGCGGGGCGGGGCGGGCCGCGCGGCTCCCCACGTGGTGCGGGCCGGTGCCTGCCGGCCGCGGCGGCGCGGGGCGCACTCGGCGCGGGGCTGCCGCCGGGGCTCCTGCGCTCCGCGCCGCTGCCATGCGCCGCGCCGGGGCCGCCCCGCCGCCGCGTCCCGCAGCGGCGGCGTGAGGCGCGGCACCATGGAGCGGGGCGGCCGCGCCGCTCTGGCGCTGGGGCTGCTGCTGCTGCTGTTGCTGCTCGGCGCGCTGCTAGCGCTGCGGGAGCCGGCGCCGGGGCCGGCCCGGGGCGAGGCGCGCGGCGGCGGCGTGCAGAAAACTTTCCGGGCGCTGCTGGCCGCGGGACGGGAGCGGCAGCAGCAGGACGAGGGGGAGGAGGACCCGCCGGCGGCCCCGGTGCGGCGCGGCATCTTCTGGAGCCGCGAGCTGGAGGCGCGGGTGCCGCCGGGCTTCGCGGCCGAGGAAGCGGCGGCGTGGCGGGCGGCGGCTCGCGGAGCCCGCGTGGCCTCGCTGGAGCGCGGTGGCTGCGGGCGCAGCTCCAACCGGCTGGCCCGGCTGTCGGACGGGAGTCGCGCCTGCGTCCGCTACGGCGTGAGCCCGGAGCAGATCCAGGGCGAGGCGCTCTCCTACCACCTGGCCGGGCTGCTGGGCATGCAGCAGCGGCTGCCGCCCATGGCGCTGGCGCTGGTGGAGGCTCGCGGGCGGCAGTGGGAGCCGGTGCGGGAGGAGCTGCGCGGCTCGCACTGGGCCGAGGGCGCGGTGGTTAGCTTGACGCGCTGGGTGGACAACCTGACGGCCGTGGTGGCTCCCGCGCCGTGGGGGGGCGGGCGGCCGCGGGCGCTGGCGGCGGGCGAGCTGGGCGGGCTGCCCGCGGCGCAGCTGGTGGAGCTGGTGCAGTGGAGCGACCTGATCCTCTTCGACTACCTGACGGCCAACTTCGACCGCCTGGCCAGCAACCTGTTCAGCCTGCAGTGGGATCCGCGCGTCATGCGGCGTGCCACCAGCAACCTGCTGCGCGCCCCCGACGGCGGCCTGGTCTTCATGGACAACGAGGCGGGGCTGGTGCACGGCTACCGCCTGCTCGCCACGTGGGACCCCTACAACGAGCCCTTGCTGCGCTCCGTCTGCGTCTTCCGCGAGGGCACAGCGCGGCGTTTGGCCGAGCTGCACCGCCGGCGCAACGCCGCCGCCGAGCTGCGTCGCCGCTACCGGGCCCGGGAGCCCCTCTGGGCACGCCTCGGCTTCCTGTCGGAGCGGCAGGCCGAGCTGCTGCAGGCCCGCGTTGACTTCGTGCACCGCCACATCGCCCAGTGCCGCGCTCAGGCCGCCGCGCTCTGACAGCACCCGCCCTCCCCGCGCCTCCGCTCCCTGTTTCCCCGCTCTCTGCCTACTAGGGCCGCGGAGGTCCCTTCGGCCTCAACTCCTCCGTGGGATGTGGAAGGAGTGCTTTCAACATGTTCTTCCTCCTGTGGCAAACGAACCTTGGCACTGGGACCGAGGACTGGTCGCACGAAGGGGCACCCCCTGACTGGCGAACTGCCCTCTCTCTGAAGCTTGGCTCCTACCGATTTCCCTTAAGGAGAGCAGACCTGTCGCTGGTACCGTGTCCAGCCGTGAGCGGGTGCTCTGGTAGCTGTTAGTCTGTGTTGTGGGTTCATCTGGTTCTGCTGTTCTGATCCCCCAAGTGTGTGTCTGTAGTCGTCGCCATCCTTTGATTTGACGGTAAAATAACAGACTGACGGTGACAGGAGAGGACCCCCAAAGCATCGCTTTGTGCTGAGACTTGGGCGCAAAAGTTAAAAGTGGAGGAAAAAAAAACTGTTCCATGCACTTTACTTTGACTTTTTAATTTTTTTATAAACAAAAAGACCTTTTTATTTTACAAAGTCTGCCTTTTATGTACATTCTCTATGTTCATAAGCTTTTCTGTAACATACTAAAGAAACTGATATTTCAGTAAAGCGTGTTGGTGATTTGCCTCCTTTGTGCTGACTGCCTGAGCTGCGCTGCATTCCGCTGCGTCCCGCTGCATCTCAGCCACCTGTGTCCTCCTGCCTTGTGCTGTGTGGCTCAATCTGAGCCAACCCGCCCCTGCTGGCACGCTGATAAGCCGTCGGTTTTGGAATGCTGCCCGTGGGTGATATGGGCAGAGCTGTGCCAGATGCTTGGGCTGCATCCCAGCCCTGTAACGGGGTCACTTCTTGTGTTGCTGTGCCCTGCGAACCCCTGTGGTGCCGCCTGCTTTCGGGTCTTAGCCTCCTCCCATTCCTGCTATCTGTGCTGCCAGAGCAGAGCCTGAATGGAATAAACTCGTAGAACTATAGAATGGCTT
Source organism: Tympanuchus pallidicinctus (assembly GCF_026119805.1). Classification (NCBI taxonomy): domain Eukaryota; kingdom Metazoa; phylum Chordata; class Aves; order Galliformes; family Phasianidae; genus Tympanuchus; species Tympanuchus pallidicinctus. The sequence continues at coordinate 18,456,935 of NW_026294747.1, forward strand.
GTGTTGAAAAGGACCCCAACGATCATCTAGTTTCAACCCCTCTGCTATGTTCAGGGTCGCCAACCTCTAATAGGAAAGCTCTTCCTCTGCTTTGCTAAAATGGTTTTTTAATAGAAGTTTTGTAAGTTCAGCAAAGTGATAGCATATTAGATAGAACTTTATGAAGTCTACTTTATGAAGTCTCTTTGGCCACAAAAGTGTTTTCTGTTTTATTTTGTGTGTGTGTGTGTATGTATATATACATATGATGTAAGACCCCAGTTTAATGAACAGCTCTGTTAGCTGCAGCTGCAGCTGCCTCCCAGACAGTTCCCAACCCAGTGCCCCAGTGGCAGGACTCCATTGAACTCGCTTCCATAGTTCTGCATTTCTCTCTGGGAACAATGCGCAGCTCCCATGTGACGTTCTCCATTTACATGACAATGCTCAGTTCAGCAGTGTAATTCTTCATTCTTCAATGCTGTTTGTCAGCCTCCCTGTCTAACTGGGAAGCAGCAGCTCTGTCACATTCACCTCATGAAAGCGCATTCAAATAAACTACTGCTGGTGTTGGTTGTGAGCAAACGGTGTGCCTGAGCTTCCAGGGTTTCGGTTCTGTTTGAGTATTTCTATGAGCATTGGTATGGTTTGGATTACCAATGGGAAAAATGCTCTCTTGCAGTGTCTTTGGAGCCAGACCCTACAAAATTGCACATCTCAAGCAGAAACAGTTTTCCATCTGACTTTATACACTTCAGCTGTGTGCAGGGTGTGCGATGGGTTGGTGATGCTGAGCTGTGTGCTGGGGAAGCCACATCCTGCAGGGAGCTGTGCTCGTTCAGGGGCTGGGGAAGGAAAGTGGGCACTGCGGTGCTGCTCTGGTGCAGACTTACTGCTGCGCTGGAGAAAGCCCCCTGTCACCATTGTATTAGGGCCTTCTGTGGGGTTTTTTTCACGGCAAGCTGTGCTTTGTACATTCTTGCTTTGGTGCATTCTTTGCGTTCCTCTCCCTCGCGACGCGCCATCAGAGCCTGGGCTGCCTCGCAGCAGAACAAAGGGCTGCAGTTTGGTCCGCCTTCCCCTGCGGGAGACCTCACTGCTTCCAGGCTCTGCAGTGCTCCAGTGCTTTCCTTTGGGCAGTGAGGTGGGACGTGGGACAGGCTGGCCACTGCAATCTGAGGCTGACAGCCCAAGACAGGGAGCTGAGCGGCATGACGTCAGCTTGAGGCAGGATGCTCAGCACCTACTCTATGCAGGGCAGGATGGCTGCTGCTCCCAGGGTGAGGCTGGTGCCCATGGGGAAAGGCGTCTTGGTTTCTATCTGCACGCATCTGAAGTAGGTGGAAGCTGGACATGTGTCTGTGAGGTGTGCCAGCCCATTGCTGGGCTCAGGGAATAGCTGGAAGGAAGGAAGTGAAAAAAATAGGGCTGGTTGCACTCTGGCTGACTGGCGCTCAGCATGCTCTTGTATTGCTGTGCAGGCTTTGTGGTTTGATTGCCCTTTGAAGTGTGGAACACTTTTTAATGGTAATAATGCTGAGAATTTTCTCATCGGCATGCTAGGTGGTCTGGGATGAGTTTGGATATGAGCTCACATAAAGACTGAACCCATTTGCTCATTACTCCCAGTTTGCAGCCACAGCACAAACACTGCCTAGACTCAGCTGCAGATTGTGCCCACATCCAGAATCCGTACCACACATCACCCTGCCCTCTGCCAGACCGCCTTCCTGATCCCCAAAGTTTTCAATGGCCCTTACTACGTTCAAGCTGAGGAGAAGTCATTGTTTCCTTTGTTTCATTAGGAGTAACAGGGTTTTCTCATCTTTTGAGTTTCTACCAATGCGGTGCAAAATCAGTGCCATGCATTATGGATGAGCTTGGATGTAAGGACCTGGAGGATACTATGATTCTGTGTTAACTTCCTTTCATACCAGCTACACAGTGAAGCAACTGCTCTGTGCAGATAGCCTCAGTTTTGTAGCCACCAGGGATGAAAACCAGGCCTGTGGTGTGTGGAATGAGGGCAGGCTGAGCTCCTCCTGACCCTGCTGAAGGGAACATAGTGTTTGCTTCCTTCTCATTTTTCAGTCTGCTGTCCGTATAGTGATTCTGCCTGCTTCTCGCCATTCCAGCCGTGATCAGCGTGTGCACATCAACAGAAATTCCCTTCAGAAAGCAAAGTGTACACACTGACGGTTCTAACAATTATCCTGCCTGATAGGGATTACTCACAAAGCTGGTTAACATTTCAGATCTTGGTTTGTGTGATAGCTAGAAAACACAGGTGTGCCAGATGGAGCTTTTGATGCATTAGAAATGAGAGGATTCTGACTTGTAACATTTCAGATGCACTTACATCTTCTGGAAATTGTTGGGAAAGGGCAAATACCAGGGAAGCATTCTCAGCATCTCTGTACCACTGCCGGGGAGCTGGGATGTAGCACAGGTGGGTAGCACCTTGCTACCCCGCTTGTACAGAGGCTGTACTGGTGGCTCTTGTGTCACAGGGAAGCAGGGATAGGGAAGCACCACCAAGCTGAGGTGGTTCCTGTTTTGGGTCATGGTTGTCATGCAAACTGGACAAGAAAGGGAGGGGTTTATGTTTTTGTGTCATTATTTGCTAGTGCAAATAACACCTTAGGAACACAGCAGAAAACAATCAGGCCACTTGCTGCTGTTAACTACTCAATTTAATTAATGTTCAACCCAGTTTCAGAACAATGGGGTTGAAAGAAAAAAAAGAGACCACACGCACCTTTGTTGCAAACTCAAAGCAGTCACAGATGTCACCCAATGTTGGAAACCCTTCCAGTGCCCAGGAGGATGTGATGCTGATTGGAACTTAATTTTCTGGCTTTCTGCCAGGGGAAGATTGGAGATGGCTGTGGAAGTCTGTACTAAGCTGCTGACAGTGCCAGCTGAAATGAGCCCGGCATGGCTGGGCTCCTCGCAAAGCCTCCTCTTTTGCTCTGACAGCGCTTTCCTGAAGCGCACTGCATGAAGGATGCCATGTGCCAGGTTTCCACCTGGAGGCAAAGTCTGTTCCCTGCCTCCCCCTCCTTGTTCGGAACCTGAACTCTTCTCACGATGAGTATTTAATTTCCCTTTGTTCAGGATAAAACGGTATGCAAAGTGTGCGTTGCCATGGATGCGAGATGAGCGCCCGACAATCCTCCCTTACCCAGGTAGATCCCAGCCAGGGGATTTGGTGTCCACTGGCACCACTGCTGGGGTGGAGGGAACAGCGAGCTCACAAACAGGAGAGAGAGTGAGTTTTTGCGTGATCTGATAGTGACTGGACAAAGGGAAATGATTTCAAACTAGAAGGGGAGATTCTTCACTTGGAGGGCAGCGAGGCACTGGCACATGCTGCCATTAAAGGCCAGTTTGGATGGGGCCATGGGCAGCCTGATCAGGTGAGGGGCAGCCCTGCCCACGGCAGGGGGTTGGAACTGGGTGGGCTTTGAGGTTCCTTCCAACCCAAGCAGTTGTGTGATCTTGTGTCTCTGTGATTCATTCTGATTCTAGGAAGCTGAGGCTCAGTGGCCAGGAAGTACATGTCAAAATAGTACTTTTTTTCCATGCCCATTGTACTTGACACGACGGCATATCCCTTCTTTTGGCAACAGTATGCTGTTATATCAGAGCATCAATTCGTCCTTGTAATTACATTGTGGCCTCCACAGACCTGAGCGAAAATCATTTCATTGAACGTCGTCCAAAGGGCACAGCCTCGCCACCGTAGGCTTGCACTGATGCCAGGGAGAAGAGCACAGACCTCCGTCCCGCTCAGACCACCGGCTCCGTGCCCTTGTGGTTCGGTTTTCCTTTGGGGCATCCCGCTCCGTGTCCCTGCACCCACGCCGTGTCCCTGGCCGTGGTGCAGGAGCCCCGCTGTGCTCCAGCCCCGCCGTCCTTTGTTGCCCTGAGAGCCACCGCAGCAGAGCCGCCTCCTTTCTTAACAGCTGGAATTGGCTTTAAATAAAGCTATTGTATTTGATCAGCCGCTTAGGAAACAATAATTTAGCATAATAGGGAAAGATCGTTAATGTTCAATGAACCTAACGCTCTGCTCCAGTTTTTTGCTGCCCTAGAGGGATGGAGTAAACTCTTTTTCCTTAATTGAAGACTAAATAGAATACGTTTCATTTTTCATTTCCAGCACTTTTTTCAATAGGCTTGCGATGTTCGCTAATGCGTGCTGAAAGGGGTGGGCTGCCCGACCGCAGGGGAAAAATTGATGGGGAGGGCTCAGAGCGTATGAAGACGCGCTACCCTCTGTCAGATTGCTCCCTCGGGCCCGCGGCTCCTTCCCTGGCAGACCTCGCACCGTAGGCCTCACGGATGGAGTGGAAGGGATGCGATGCTCCTTCCTGCACCCCGCTGGTCACGTACCCGCCTCCCCCAGGCTGGCCCGGGGACGGCAGTGCAGGACATGGGCGGTGGTGGGGGGTGGGGAGGGGAGTGCTGTGCTGTGCCGAGTGCGGCATCGCCGCTTTAAGGCTGAGGGAGGCGGGCGAGGCTCCGTGCCGCCCCTGCGCCGCCCAGGCGGGCATCGAGCGACCGCCCTGCAGCGGCTCCGGCCGGGGATGCCGTCCTCACGCGTGCTGTCCCGGCCAGAGAGGGGCTGGGGTCACTGCGAGCCCCTTCTGTCGCCGCCTGACCCTGTGCTCACTACTGTCTGTGCAGAACCTGCCCGCGCTCCTTTCGTATTTGATCCCGTGTCGTGAAGCGCTAACTGAACGCGGCTGGTTTATATTTACCCATGCTGAATCCTGATGCTCGTATCTTTGTTGCTGACAAGAGAAATGCTCTCTGACAGCTTTAATTTCGTAGAATCACAGAATCGTTTGAGTTTTTTAAAGGCCATCTGGTGCAACTGCACTGCAATGATTTTGATCAGGTGCTCAGAGCCCTGTCCATCCTGACCTTTGGAGTCAACCAGGAATGGATGATCCGCCACCTCTCTGGGCAACCTGTGCCAGTGCCTGACTGGCCTTACTGTAAAAAAATCCTTCTTCTATCCAGTCTAAATCTCCCCTCTTATAGTTTGAAACAATTTCCCCTTGTGCTCAGTTGCTGGTTGTGTGAGGGAGCCCCAGCCCCACGAGGAGAGCCTTGCATGAGTGTTCTTACTCCATTAGAATTGCTGGGAGTTTGATGGTCTGCAAGTCATCCGCATCACACACTGCTGGCTTCCCCCTGTTTGGACGGAGCTGTGGGCAGGGGGAGGTGGGATAGGATGGATTGGTTGTTGCACATACTTCACATTGTTGGCTTTGCTCAGACTGGAAAGGCTTTAGTAGCTGGAATTTCTTAGGACTAGGACAGATCATGTTGCCTGCCATGTGTGTGTACAAGTCTAAACCCCTGGTCCTCTACTCCCACAAAGGGAAGCCCTCCATGCGTTGCTGTACCCACTTGTTGGTGAATTAATACTTTGTGGGGAGACACCAACGCCAGGCAGCATGGATTGTTCTGAATAGCAGCAGAGCCATAGAGCAGGGATCACCCAAAGTGATCAGCAACTAGGACAGCATAGTGGCCGCAGCGGAGCCTGGCCATGGCTGGAGACAGGTCAGATGGAACCTGGACATAAATCGCTCTAATTTTACGATCAGTGTCTGCAGCCTCTCCTGAGAGGAAAAAATGTTCTTGTTTTCTGCCTCCATCCATCACTTCAGGGGTACGTTAATGGACCGCTGAGATGCTTCTTGGCTCGTTTAAGTCACTCTGCCTTCTGTCTTGAGTATAACTAGTCCCTCGGGACACTTGCCACTGACACTGCTTACAGGAAAAATCTATTTGGAAACAATCCTTCCAGCATACCATATGATGAGGGTTTAGGGTTTCCTTGTTTGATGACTTGGGGCACTTGTGTGAAAACATTGTTGCTTTTGCATTTTATCCCTCTCTGCTGTTTATGCTTGTTATGTCACAAGCTGATTGCTGAAGAGATAATTGTGCTGTCCAAAGTGGAGCATGCAGTACCTGGGAAGTCTGGTGATTGGCATTCCATCAGCACCATGAGCGTGGGAGAGGAGGGTAATGCTTTTCCTCTTCCTATGTAGGTTGTAGCTCTCTGAGACAGGAAGAAAGATAACGTCGAGACAAGAAACCAAATGCAGAGAGAGGGCCAAGGGGCCGCCGCACAGCAGCCCCTCTGGGCTGGTGTTTGTTGCTGCTGAGGAGCTGGCTGTGTGGTATTAGGGAAGCCCTGCTCTGCTCTGCTTTAACACAGACAGAGGAATGAGGTGGATGGGATGAGGAGCAATGTGTCTCTTCTGGACTGCCTTCTCTTTCAGACTTAGGTGGTCTTTACACACTCTGCGCCAAAAGGGGGAAAAAAAAGAAGCTATCTAAGGTATTTTGCTGGCAGATGCTTAAATGCCTTTAGGATTAGGTGGGGGGTTGAGGATTTACATTTTGGATGCAGGCATTTGATTCAGGGTTTAGTTATCTAAGCCTCCCTCTAGCAAGGTGTCAGCACATTTTTCAGATTCTGTTCTGCTAAATGATGTAGATAAAATCAGAAAATGCTTCTGGAAAGAGCCTTCCTTGGACTCTGCCTCAACTCTTTTATTTGTCAGTGAGTTGCTGCCTCTCAAATAAGAGCAACTATTTTTTTGTAGGGAGTAGCTGAAGCAAAGGAAGCAAATATTTCAGGTATTCTTGAAGTACCTCACACTTCGCTTTTTCTCTCCTGAAGCATGCATCCTTGATTGCTTCCTTAATTAGTACTTCTAAAGTCTCTCTTGCCTTCCATTTATAAATAAATCAAAATATAAATGCAGAGTACTAATTTATCAGGCACTCGATTCATATTCTAGAGAGCAAATTTAACACCTGAACATGAAAGAACTGAATGCCCCCAAAAGCTCCTAAGCTGATGACTTTGGTGGTGGCTGTGGAGCATCGTCAAGCTTCTCTCATAGGCCTGCTTCATTAGCAATTATCCAAGGAAGCTGTGAGAATAATGAATTGCCTGTGTAATTGCATTTATTTTTCATTCTAGCAAATCTCCCAGTTCACTTGGCAGCTTCTTTCTTCATTCTCTCCTTCCCTCCTTCCCTCCTTCCTTCCTTTCCTTAATTCACACTTGCTTGCTTTTTTTGTTCTTAGCCATTTTGTCTGAACAAAAGCAGTCCCACAAGGGCAGGCTAATGTATTCGTAACTTTGCTGCAACTTAGCTGATAGAATAAGCTGAAAAATTGCTACTTCCCATTGTTTCCTGAGAATCTTTGTTGTGCTTTGTGGGGTTGAAAGAAGTGCTGCCCAGTGACATTCGCTCTCCTTCCTTGCTCAACAGAACCTGTTGCATTGAACCCGGTCACGCTGGAGATGGTGGAAAGGCTTAAGATCAAGTTCACAGACCTCAAAGTAAGTTACCAAAGTGATTGCTTGTTTGAACATTTGCTTGCTTGCTCTTGCCATTCTTTCTCCTTGATCTATCTGTAGTACATTGTTAATGCCAATTTGAATATTGTATTAAGCTCTAATTAAGCCTGCCCATCAAAAAGACCCAGAAAGCAGGCTTCTACAGTGCCTGGTGTAAGTCACATTTTCCCCCTCAATTTTCTGACTACGAACATGCAGCTAGTAATTGTGGGTTTGAATTTTGGCTCTGAATGGCAGACAAGTACTTAATGAACTTTTACCATAGCATCTACCTTAAAAGCCAGCTTCAGTTACGCAGTGGATTAGAACAAACATGAGAAAGGACCAGTTGCTGGACTGCAGCTAAGGTCATACTGGATCATCATATAGAAGTCAAAGAAATTCTGCTCAGTTTTTCATGCAATGCCAGAAAATGTGCTAGAAATCATTCTGAGGAGTAACATGGTCTGGAAGAGTTAATATGACAAAGATGGCTAGGGGTCATTCCAGAAATAGAAGAAAAGTTACAATATCCTGAGTACTCCATCCTCTTCCTGACACTGGAGTAAGAGTCACCAATGGTTACAGCTAGATGAAATTCTAACTTGTTAAAGGTAGTAGAGATGCTAAGTCACGGCCTGAAGCAGTGATTGAGCACTTGGTGAGAAGGCAGGGCCAACCCAGGGGAGCTCAGGTGCAAGCAATGTACCTGAATGACCAGAAGGGGTGGAACCAGGATCTACCCCTTCCCAGACCTCATTTAAGAGCTGGCAGTGGAGGTGAGGGTGTCTTATTGGAGATCTCTGCCTACCTGAGGTCTTCCCGGGGTAAGCAGTTTTTTTTTTTTTGTTTTTTTTTCTTTTGTGTGTCTGCAGCTGCTGTGTTTGGGCTTGTTCTTATTTGCTGCAGCCATCCTGCTGCTATTGCTGTACTTTCCATGATGTTATAGTGTTACTGTAACCAAAAAGCTATAATGGCAGCGTCAAATTGTGTGGTTGTGGAGCTTCCATTGAGGTCTTGGGAGTGTGTGGTATTGCTCTTTATAAACAACCATAATAAAGGATAGGTGGCTTTGACTCCACAGCATAGTTGTGAAATAAAGCATACTGCTAGAGCTGAGGTTATGGTGCGTTTACAGCTTTTCATGAGGGTAAGGGAAAGGAAACTGGGATCAAGCATTGCAAAGATTCCCAGATATCAGAGTCAATAATAGCCTTGGTTTTAGGGAGATGTCAGAACTTTAGTGCCTTGTTTTGGTGCAAATAACAGGGTGAAAGAACAGTACGTTTTAGGGACCAGAACAACTGGCCTCTGTGACCCAACAGTTAATTTCCACTCACGACTGTGTTTTTTATTAACCACAATGATGACTTGTGCACTTCTTAGCTGTTCAGCACCTTATTATAGCACGTGTGAAGTCTGCGTTGTATGGAAGTTGTGTAGCAATGCCAAAACCACGCCAGACTCCTGATGGATGGAGAGGAATGTTGGCACTGGAGGTGCGTGGCTCCTTGATGCACTGTCCTGGTTTGTGTGCTGCAGTAAGAGATCTCAGGCTAATCAAGCTTTAATGCTGTGAGGAGGGGAGACTGACAGCTCTGCTCTAGCCTGACCTGTGTCTCAATGTGCTTTTGTGTCTGCATGCTTTTTTTTTTCCCCTTCCTTCCCCTGCTGTAATCCTTATGGAACATCCGCCTGAGCCAGAAACAAATGGCAGCTTGTTCCTGGGATGCGACGTCCTTGCTTGTACGCTCGGGTCCTGAAATCCTTCAGTGCTTTGTTCCTGTAGTGCTTTTTCCCCTCTAGCACCACAAGACTTGATTAATACAAATGCTGAATTCCCGCAGGCGCTACAGTTATTTTTAGCATTAACGTTAGAGCTCTGCGAAGGGTGGATGGAGATTTATGATTTTGTCTAACGTAAATCTCACAGCCTTCTCTTCCTGTGCTAGAAATTTGGATGGATTCCAATATTGCCACTACCCCCCAGTGCCTAAAATTGCCTTTTCTTTCTTTAATTAAAAAGTTGTTGGGGCTGGCAATTCTGCCTGGTGGCTGTGGGACAGGGTAGGTACCATATCCGTTCTACAGAGGTTCATGTTTAGAATTTTTGCTCTCACTTGTGGTTGTTAAAACTTTGCAAATCTTCATTCTGGAAAGAACTTTTGAGTGCTTTCTGTTCTGATAAAGGAGTGGAGAGAGAAGGTGAGGGGGTGGTGAAAGGCGCTTTAACATCTGAGCATGCAGCAGAATGTTCATGGTGGAAGCTTGCTTTATTTTCTACTACATTCTTTTATCTGCTTTTCCTTTTGCTCCTGTAGCTGATATCCTTAGGCTCCTCTTCAGCTGCTACTGAGCTTAGGCATGGGGAAAGGTGTTCTCAGTAAGAAACTTCAAGAATTAATGTGGCCAGATCGTGCTCTTCCCTAGTCTGTGAAGAGGGTGAACAGTGAAAGAGAGAAGCTCAGTGGTAGAGACGATGTGCAGTGTGCTGGTTGCTATGTGAAGTTTGACTAAATCCTACTACCTGCCCAAATAATAGGCTGGAGGTGCTGCACAGCCCTTTGGCACGAGCAGTGCTGTGGTGACCAGAGCTGTGCACATTGCAGCACAACTGGTACTTACTGTCTGCCCATGGTTGTTATTCCCACACTTTTTTTTTTTCCAAGTCAGGCATGTCTTATACCACAGCTGTTTCCTGGAGCATCTAAGTCTGATTTCCAGTTAACACCCCAAAACTCCACTTAAAATGAACTTAATGTGTTGGGGAGGCAGCTGTAATTGCCATATGTTTTCCAGCATGTGCTTCAGCATGCAAATGTGCTCAGGTGTGCCAGCTGGGAGCTGCTGTTTTCACCACATGCCCTCCTCCTGCTTGCAGACACCACTACAAAAACTTGTACTGTATCCCTCTGTGCCCTGGGAGAGCACATAGAAACAGAGCACGCTCCCTGTTGACAAAATCAGGTGCTTAGGAGAAGTTGTTACTGCCTAAATTATTCCGCTTTCTGGAAAGTAATTTCTCTCTTCTGTGCATTTTCTGCAACCTGCATGATTACCAGCAATTATCTGCCTCTGCAGCAGCGTTTTGGGAAGCTGTTTGGTGGCTCTGGATGCAGCAGCAGCAATAGGAGAGCATCGCACCTTCCCCTAGGCAGGAGCAAGGAGCGAGGTGGCTGTGCCAGCTGCACCAGGCTCGCTGGCCAGGCTGTTTCCCCATGCAAACATGAAATCAATACGCTGCAGCAATTAACTAGACTTCATAAACTTCAGCTGGCAAGCTCTCTGGAGTTGATTCAAAAGGGCAACAACAGTTCCTGGCTTGCCTGAGAGAGAAATAAGCTCAGGTTATTTCTTTTGTTTAACTGGTGAGGAAAACAGAAGCCAGCTGAAAGGGGAGAAGACTTAACAACCTTGTATCAACCTCAATTTAAGGAGGGGAAAAGAAAAAACAACAAAAACAGAAACAAGACCTTCTCTATATCTTCTTCTGTGCCTCTGCTACAAGTGGAGAAATCAATCTTCTAAACATCCAAATAGAATTTAAAAGAGATGTCCTTACTCCCTTCTATCACCAGCACCTTTTGTGTAGGCTTTTGTGAGTAGATTCCAGTAGCTTCTTGTTTGGCAAACGGTGATTCATTTGCCCAAAGAGCTGAAGGAGGCAAATGCTGTTTTGACAAGCAGAGAAAGCCGTCAGGCTCCTTTTCCCTGCAGGCGCGTGTGCTTCGTATTCCTGGTGCCAGATGATATTTGACATTTAATTTAAGACCCTCAGTGCCTGTGTATAAAACTTTACTATGATAACAGCGCTAAAGCAGCAGAGTGTTATATTGTTATATTTGATAGTCTTTTCTCCTTTCCTAGCTCGTCCGCATGCCTGGTTTGGGCTGAAGGATCTGACTTGAATTAGGAGAGGAGACTTAACCCTGAATTTTTATGAATTGAGGAGACCTGACTTGCAGATAATGATCTAATAATGAATCTTCTTCTGGCTCGGAGATCTTTTCCTGGCTTGCTCCTGAGATGCCAGGAAGAATTTATGCAGAGAAAGAGGAACGGGTTGGGGATAATATCAGCTGAAGAGAAGGACCTTCTGTTTGTAATTCATCCAATTACTCATCTTCTCACAAAGTAGCACATACTCTATTGATCAGTAATGCGTTTCCCAGAGGAAAAAAAGTAGCACTGACAATATTGACAAGGCTGTGTTTGTATGAGGAGAGGTAACTGGATTTTTATTTATTTTTAAATCATGTTGGTCTTCATCAGTGGCAGTAGCATGCTTGCAGCAGCGTGGGCTGAAGTAGGTCCTTGTAGCACATCTACCCTAAAGCAGAGCTTTGTGCTGCCAGCTTGCGGAAGGGCAGCTGAGGCTGAGAGAAGCAGAGCTTGGGCAGCTGGCTGAGCGCCAGGTGTGGATGTGGGCCCTGTCCTTCCCTCAGACTGCAGGGAGCCCTGGAGGAGGTAAGAAGATTGGCCTGTTGTCTTCTGATCCTGGGCAAGGTGGCCAGATGCTGTGTGTTGTCGAGGTGCTGAGAGCTCCTAAATGTTATCCTTAACAACTCCTCTGGTCGTGTGAAGAAAAGCTGGGAGATAAGTAGCTGAGCTCTTATTTTCCATGTCCTGACCTCTACTTCATTTTACAAACTTCCCCCTTTTGCACTTTGTCTGAGCACTGAGTGGTTGCAGCCCCTTCACGCTCCAGTGTTAAAAGAATGGGTAGTCCACCATATTCTGTACAAGTCTTTTTGTAAAGAAGACCTGGCTCTTATCTCATTATGGGGTTAAAAGGGACTTCGATAAATGTAAATGCATCTGAGACAAATGAGTTCTGGGCAGCCCAATCTTGTTGGTTTTTGTTTAGCAATTTGCCACATGGGGTTTCAGGCTGATTTTTCAGCGCAGAGATGGTTCCTGTGTCAGGAAGTTTAGAACCATGGTGGAAACTAATATTTTTTTTTTTTCTTCTTTTGCCTTTCCCTGTTTAAAAAATACCCTGCTACTGCGGTCAACGTGAGTGCTCTGTCACTTGTGTTAGCTGAATGAGGAGTAAACACTGTGGTGAGCCATGCTTTTAATGTGCTGATAAAAATACCAGCAGCAAGCCTGCGCTGAAGATAGTGCTCGTGCTGCTGCTGGTAGAAAGCATCTAGGAGGGAAATTCTTAAGGGAAGAAAACATTTTTTTTTTTTCCCCAGAGGCTCTGGGATCTAACATGCTTCCAATGAAGAAGTTACATATTCAGTCCTACAGCAGAAAGCAGATAGAGGAGATGGATGATGTTTGAAGTCTTCTGGTTTAAAGTGAGTGGGCATGGCAAAGTACGGAGGGAAGGATTTCCTCTGTGCAGAACAAACATTGCACATCAGTGTTTAAAAATAGTGCCTGCCTGCACAAAGGCCCTCAGCTCCTTGTGTCACTTCCAGCCACCCACTTCTCCGTAATTGGCTGGAGTGCAGTTGTTTCTCTCCAGCTCTTTGCAGTTGATAAGAAAACTGGGGGGGGAATAAAATCTGTTGTTGTTGAGCAGCCCTGAGGCTCGGATGTTGGTGTGTGAAGTTGGCTCTGGTAAAGATAGCAGGCAATGGGGCTGCCTGCAGGCTGCTGTGGCCAGCCAGGTGGGGTGTCTGGAGCAGAGCATAGAAACATACTGAAAATGCAGATGGAAAGGTGCTTTTTGGAGTATGCAAGTCTTTCCATCGGGACAGGATCATTTGTATCTGCCATTTCCAGCTGATGTTTGTGTAACTTGTTATAGAAAACCCTCAGTGATGGAAATTCCACAGTTTCTTTGGGAAGCCAGTGCAAGTCTGTTGCTGTCCTGTACAAGAGAAAGCTTTTCCTGATGTCTGTCTTAAATATTCCTGGCTGTAATTTAAGCCTGCTATCAGCTCTTGGGTACTGTTACTGCTGCAACTTCCATTTTTCATGACTAACTATAGCAAGGACTTATTTCTTATCAATAAATCACTTGCTCAGTGTTCCCACTTACAAAGATGCCTCACACCAGATGTTCTGATGTGAACTTCAGGTTAATTCATTAAATAAAATGGTGGAAAAGTTGGTGGGCTGTGGCCACAGTGACCTAGAATAATCAGCTGTGTTAGCAGCATTAATTAGGATATATTTCAGGCCATGGAATTACTGGACAGTACTATGGCTTATGAGACAGCAAAGCAGAAAGAAGACATATGTCAGTTTTTGGTGCAATTGACAGACTGCTGTAAGATGATTTTTTTTCATTGCCTGAATGAGACATAGTGGATAGTGAGCCAAAAATGAGTGAAACTTGAGATCAAGCAAAGAGGTATGGAAAGGGCTTATACCACTTGATACAGCCGTGGGGAGCCATGACTCACACAGTCAGAGATGGTGTTGTAGCATTTGCTTTGGATCTGTGTAACTCTGGTGTGACTGAACTGCTAACAGCAGCATCTGCAGAGAGGTGTGTATAGTACTCCATTGCCTCTTCAGTGACTTATATTCTCAATGGGGATAATAAATCACATAATTATTAAATTTTATTTATCTGTATTTTCCCTTTTGGAACTATCTTGAATTTTATTTAGTGCAAAAAGCAAGGAGTGAACAAGTGATGGGACGTGGTGTAGCTTTTGTCCTTACTTGGGGCTGTACTTCATCAATGGGGTGTAATGTACTGTGCAGCAATCACTAAATGGTTGTAATATACAAACATCCTGTCTGCTACTGTTTCACCTGCACTAATAGGCAGGTAGAGGACATACCATTTTGGGCCTGTTCCCAGGCACGATGGCTAATCACAGAATCTCAGGGATTGGAAAGGGACCTCAAGAGGTCATGGAGTCCATCACCTCTACTAAAGCAGGTAGGCTGCAATAGTTTGCACAGGTAAGCATCCAGGTAAGTCTTCTCTATCTCCATAGAGGGAGACTTCACAGCCTGTCTGGGCAACCTGTTTCAGTGTTCCATCACCCTTACCATAAAGTAGTTGCCATAAATAAAGGGATATGCTCCAGCAAGATACAAAATGTAGACTGAATGTCTATAGAAAATTAAGTATCTCTCAGCTTCAGTGAGGAAGGATTCTTCTTCATTCACCCTCATTTCTATTGGCCAGTCTAGCTAGTATTCCAAGCAAGTGGCCATCAAAAGGTGGAGTACACATTGTGCTAATGAGATGCAAAGCTGTTGGTAGCAACCTCACTTATGAGGGAGCTAAACTGCATTTTAAACAGATGAACTTGGGTATTTGTGAAAGACTGCTCCTGAAAGCAGTGAGAGTGGAGAATGTGTTTATTTGGCTTGCTTTTTGCTCTCATGAGTGCTTGGAACAGGAACTGAGAAGTTTGTTTGTCCTGTAGCATCAGTGCCTAAAAGAGCTCGTGGGATTATTCTGCCCTCTGTCAATGACTGAGCGAGGTGCAAAGCAACAGAACAATGCTGGAGCCTGGAGATGTGAACTCAGCGTTTCATCAGCCATAAACTTGGCCTGACCCAAGCGAGTCACTCAGGCTTGCCTCTGTCCCCACAGGCTGCAGAGTGTTTGTCATTTCACAGCACCACAGCTGGGATGAAGGGCTCTGTGTTGGTTCTCTCCAGCCATGCAGTTACTTGTGCAGTTGCTGTGCGTACCGCTCCCGGTATTACAGGATCTGGTGCTATTAAGCGGAAGCTTTCCTTTCTAGGAAGTAGAGTGGTCAAACTCTTGAAGGGATACAGCTTCAATAAGGGCATATACCTTCCTTTGTCCAGTCAGAATTAATTTGTAGCATCAAAAAAGAAAAAGGAAGCTCGATTGTTATGTCAATCCTCTCTTTGCTGGAGAGAAGCTTTGCAAGGAGCCAGCCAGACTGTGGGGTTGTCTGGCACTGCACAATATTACATCCAGTCAGAGTCGTGATGATTTTCCCAACTTTAAAACAGAAACGTGTATTGATCTTAGTTGCCATAAGAGCCCCATTGTGGTTATCAGCAGTAGAACTGTGCCGTGACTCTGCTTTGTTGTCACTCTGACTGCTGCCACCTGAGTGCTGGATGAAAGCACCTCCTGCCACCAGCCAGGAGATGGAGAAGAGAGCTCTGCTGCACGGAAGCGCTGCCACCTGCCTGGCAATCATTTTCCCATCTGCAGACACCCAGTGTGAGTGGCACAGATCTGGTGGAGTGGGGCTTGGCAACATCTCCCCACCCACTGCTGGCATCTTTCTGCCTTCCCAGCAGCGGAACACAGAACAGCTTTGGCAGGATAGACCCAGATCTTTCTTTTTTTTTCTTTTTTTTTTTTTTACAGTCAGTTATAATTTGACAGACTGCTCTTCTTTTTTGAGGAACACAAGTGAAAGGAAGTTGTGTTTTTGGTTTTGGTTTTTTTCCTGCTGTTTATAAAGTAATGAAACTTGGATGGAACCTCAGTGAGTAGGGAAAAGGCACATGGCTAGCTTGAGGGCTTTTCTCCGTAGCATCATAGGAATGGATCCTTTCCAGGGAATCATTGGTGCCAAAGTTTTTCTAACAAAGAACACGTTACATTCTCACTCTGGGAAGTCCCCATGTAAGTCCCCATACTGGGGAAGAGTGGTCACCAATTCTGTGAGTTTTGTTGTAGGTATGAGTATCCTCTAATTTCCCAAATCACTGCTAAATTAACTATACAACTGTTGGTGAGTAATGTGGCAGTCAAGGTTGCTGAAAGTTGCAGGGTACCAACTGTAGCACCGTGTGTCAGTAGCTTTAACGTGCAAGGTGTGGTGCTGGCATGTTGCTGCCATTTCCCTGACTTCTCAGGAAATGCCTTTACAGCAATCTTACTGCACACAGTTCTTTTTGGCAGGAAGCACTACATTCAAGTCCAAACCAGAAATGCACAGTTATTCTCTCAATCTCCCAGTGTGGAACAAATTTCTAGATGTGAGCTCTGTGAGCATCTGATGCTTCAAAAACAATTAGGTGATGAGCAGCTACCCAGTAAGTACCACTGAGAAACATCACTGTCTGTTGGTCTCTTTTTCCCCCTCTCCCTCCCCATCCCAATGAATGAAAAAGTAAGCTGAAAATAATGTAAGGATTGTAAATTCTCTCCAGGCACAGCCCTTACTTACAGTAATCAGGTTTTATTTTGGGAAGGGCTCCGTGCAGAGGGTATTTTTGGCATTCAGTTCCAGTCACCTAATCAAACTTCTCAAAACAACAACAACAAAATGCATCACCCTCAGAGCAGACCAGAGCTTTGGAAAGCAGCCAGATCAATCTGCTAAGAACAGATGCAGAAATTCCTGTTCCAGGCTTACAGTCTTTAGAACCTGGATGTGCTAGGGTGACTGTTGCTGCTGTGTAGGCCTGGGACAGGGCAGACCCTGGCTGGGAGATGATCTCTTGCTCTTCTCTTTTAGTTACGCCCATCCTCCTCCTCCTTAGAACAGTTACCACTCAGATGTGCAACCGAGATGATGCTCCTGCCTTTATTTTATTATTAGATCTCTGTTTCAAATTGTACCTTCGTTTTAGTCCTTACTCAGTAAGGTGAGGTGCTGAGTGGCTTCCTTTGTACCTGGCAGGATGGCTGGCTAATAGGATGAGCACTTGTATGGTGAGCATGCCAGTTCTGCTGGCTGCTTGTGCTGCTTCCTGCCCTTGACCCTTGTAAGATTTTGCTGGAGAATGCCCTGTGAGCAGTTTTCAAGGGAGCTTTTCATGCGGGCTTTCTCTGCTATCTAAGCCTGTTAATTAAAAGGAAAACTATGGTGTAGAAAGCTACCTGCTGATAGCAGCCTTGCACGTCAGTTGAGGTTAACCTATGCCAGTTCAAAGACTGCTGTCTGTGGATAGTATCTAGCAAGAGCTACAAAGGGATTTTTTCTTTCTCTGTTCTGATTGCAATAAGAAATTTTGGTACTGCACCTATTAGGATCACCTCAACTCTGTCCTAAGCAACTGATGATAGCATTACCAATTTGTGTGGTGGCTGAAATTTTCTGCCTGGACTATCTATCTCATCATAATATGATTTTAAGCATGAAACAAACATGAACGTGACCTGACAGCCACCTTCTCTGCAAGCTGCAGTGCCTTGGCTGTTTAGAGCATGTTTTTGGGATTTGGCGGAGGGGTGGTCTTTGGGCTCATCTGTGAGCACTTCCCCTGCTGTGAGAAGTCACCAATGCCATGCTGTGTACACAGCACAGCACTGTGCACTGTGTACACAGAAGTGACTTCGGGGTTTTGCTGCTGAACCCCAAGGCTTTCTGTTTGCTGAGAGGCTGAACCAGTTCCATTATTTAGTCCTGACCAGCCTGCTGGTGAGCAGTGCAAGTGACAAGGAATTTGCTACGCACACTAATTAGAGACAGGAGAAGAGACAGGTCAGGAGCAGTCAAGCACGTAGGAGGAAAGGAGGGTCTGTGCTGAAGAAAGCATGCTTTATCTTTCCCTCTGCAGAGAAGCTCACACTTGCTGTCAGCCAGGATTTACTCTATTGCCAGAGGTGGCAGCCTGACTCTCCTTCTCTCCTTTGGCATATCCTTGCTTGGAAGACCAAGAAAAATAACCC
Source organism: Tympanuchus pallidicinctus (assembly GCF_026119805.1). Classification (NCBI taxonomy): domain Eukaryota; kingdom Metazoa; phylum Chordata; class Aves; order Galliformes; family Phasianidae; genus Tympanuchus; species Tympanuchus pallidicinctus. The sequence continues at coordinate 18,474,826 of NW_026294747.1, forward strand.
AAGTTTTATACTGGATCAGCTCCCTCATCTGCCTTCCCTATGAGGTGATGTGTTCATGGCAATTTGAGGGATGCCAGAGAACTGAGCAAGCAGGGCCATGCTTTTGTGCATGCTGACATCCTGGAGAACTCACTGCCAGCAAGTGTATCTAACCATTGCTAGCAGGCTGCTTCATTCCTTCTCCAGCTGGCCAACGCAGAGGCCGACAACTTTTGCATGTACTGGTTTCTGTGTTTCTCCAAGTGGAGGATGTCTGCAAGGCAGGTTGGTAAACTGAGCCTTGGTGATGATACCCAAGGATGACAATGTGAAATCACATTGTGGTACTTGTGTTGGTTTTGTATGTCATTTTCTTTTTTTTCCTAGAGTTTCTCCTTGCCTTTCATTTTTATTTGAGCTTGCATATGAAACAGAAATTTAAAATGGTCAGTACAGTAATTGCTCTCTTCCACAATTGATGCTCGAAGAATATTTCCTTCTGATTAATCTTAACTGAAGCAATTCTGTTACTTAAACATTGCAGTCCTCTTTTTACATTTCCAAACTCTTTGGCCTTAGTAGCTTCTTAGAAGCTCACACAAAGGTACTCCTTTTATTTGTGCTTCCATTCTTTAAGTGGAAAAAAGAGGACCCTGCTGGGAGGTGAGGTCCTTTTTGTCCAGAACACTGAGTCCTCGTGTTACTCCTTTGTCCTTCTAAGAAAACCCTGAACTGAAGAGATTTTACCTTATATATCCTACTTGCTTCTAGTACATGTAGGTAAAGGTGGAAATTTAGACTAAATATTCTATTCTCCTAAGTCTGATTGTGTTCATTGTGTGTCTGTGCAGGACATAAATAAAAATAGTCTCTGCCTTGAGAAGCACTGAAAACCCTTTTGATGCAAGGTCACAATCTTTTTGTACGAGTTCAAATAACTTTCCAAAATACACTCAGCTCTATAAGGTTGATGCAGTATGCTCTTTCTGGGGTGACACATGAAGTTATCTCAAACTTCATCCAGGGGGAATGGTGATGTGTACTTTCTAAGTGGTGTTTTGTGTGGAGCACATTGTACCGTGCCTGCTGGAGACAGTTGAGTGTCTTTCGGATAAGAAGCTGCTGGTGGTTTGACAAAAGAAGTCTTCTGGGACTGGATTCCTAGGTTGTCAGATGAATTGGACTAAGAAAAAAGTATATCTCTGTTTTGGTACTCTTACATGCTGTAATCATGCTAGTTTTCCCTGAAAATTGCTTACTTTTGACCAGTGGATGAGAGCGAATGCTGTCAAACCTGGCTTCCTTTGGTCTACGTGGTAGCAGTGAACCCCAGTGGGATCTCTCTACTTCTGGAGCTACGCTGGATGAGCCCTCTGTTGTCCCTGGACTTCAGGTTCTGGTTCTCCATTACAAACCACTAGTTATTTGCTTTATCTCCTCTAGAACTTATGGTTTGCTATCAAATACTGTTAATTCTGTTATCTCAAGCAGGTGTTTTGTGGCATGAATAATACATGTTAAGGGAAGTATTCAAAAAACGTTATTGATGTGCCAGTTATATGTATAGAGTGGTCACAGTATGTAGACCTGAATTTGAGAACACAGTGTTTCTTTGCTATACATGTAGAGTCATATACAGGTAGCTCTTGATTAAGAGGAACATAAAGGATGTCCTGAAGTGGAAAAAATAGATGGAGATGTTGTATTTTGATGACTTCTGAAAGATGTCCTCTTTGAGAGGTGTGAATTTATGCACTGTGTTTCAGACTCCCACTCAGAAGAAAGTGAATATTCATCAGGATTAGCAGATTCCTCTCTATGAGGTGTTAAAATGTGCTGTCGTAATTAATGTATTCCTGTAGTTCTCTGTTCTGAGGCTCATTCTGTTGCCTTTAAAAGTTGTTTATACCAAAGCAATTGTCTGCCAAGGCCTGTAGGCACAGGAGAGGCCAACAGGATGGACCCTATCCCTCTGCAGTACTGAGAGTGGAGTTGTGCCTCAGACAGGCTGGTAGGGCATGCTTCCTTCTGTTAGCCTAGGGCAAAAGAAGTGTCTTTGGAGCTGTTGCTGTACTGCTGTTTCCACAGATGCCAGGATCCAGTGCTATGTACATCTTTCTTTAGAGATAAAGGTGATGAATTAAAAATACTTACGCTAGTCTTTCATGCTCTCCTGGTATAGAGAAGGAGAAGCTAATGAACTGATAAGAAAAGCTGTTTGTTCATATTGGTCACTATGGTGAAATCAGGAAAACAGTTGTGACATGATTTGATGTTTCTGGGAATTTGTGACTGGCTGGAGAGTATACACTATCAAGGAAGAAAATTAGTTTAATGAGCTTTACATTTAGGAGCATGCTATAGCTATTATCTGGTGTTTTTTCAACAGGATTTGCTTGGTTCATGGTTCGTTTTTGTTTGGTATGTTGTCAAAGTTGACATGATCTAAGGGGCAGAGATAATGCATTGTATTAAACTGGTAAATATAGCTGGAAAAATTAGAGATGCTTTCAAACATAAGCAACACCTAATGTGGATTTGTGTGCCTGAGAGTCTCTCTGCTTCTTCTGGTTCTATTGCTTGGTTTAATCTGAGGTGTTCTGTCTGACCATAACCCCTACCCTGCTGGTCACAGAATCACAGAATTGTAGGGGTTGCCAAAGCAGGTTCCCTACAGCAGGTCGCACAGGTAGGCATCCAGGCAGGTCTTGAACATCTCCAGAGAAGGAGACTCCACCACCTCCCTGGGCAGCCTGTTCCAGTGCTCCGTCACCTCACTGTAAAGAAGTTCTTACACACATTTGTGCAGAACTTCCTATGCTGCAGTTTCCGGCCGTTTCCCCTTGTCCTGTCTCCACTCACCACTGAAAACAGTCTGGCCTCGCCATTCTGCCCCCCACACCTTAGATATTTATAGACCTGGATCAGGTCCCCTCTCAGTCTTCTTTTCTTAAGGCTGAACAGACCCAGTTCACTCAGCCTTTCTTCGTAGAGGAGATGCTCCAGGCCCTTCACCATCTTTGTGGCCCTCCGCTGGACTCTTTCCAAGAGATCCCTGTCTTTTTTGTACTGGGGAGCCCAGAACTGGACGCAGTGCTCCAGATGAGGCCTTTCCAGTGCAGAGTAGAGGGGGAGGATCACCTCCCTCGACCTGCTGGACACGCTCTTTTTAATGCACCCCAGGATGCCACTGGCCTTTTTGGCCACGAGGGCACACTGCTGGCTCATGGCCAACCTGTCGTCCACCAGGACACCCAGGTCCCTCTCTGCAGAGCTCCCATCCAGCATCTCATCTCCCAACCTGTACTGGTGCATGGAATTATTCCTCCCAGATGCAAGACTCTACACTTGCTTTTCTTAAACCTCATCCATTTATTTTTTTTTCTGCCCAGCTCTCCAGTCTGTCCAGGTCTTGCTGAATGGCAGCACAGCCTTCAGGCGTGTCAGCCAATCCTCCCAACTTCGTATCATCAGCATGAGGTCCTTCTCATATTGCTACAGACCATAGGAACTTTTCTAGATTTTCCTGGTTGAAACAAACAACCTGCCTCTGCTCTCTTAGCTGTTTCCTTCAAGACCAGATAACAAAATGTGTTTTTCACCAAATAAATGCTTGTAGGTCAGGTAGGGAGCCTAGAACAAGGGAGAAAAAAAAAAAAAAAAAAAAAAAAAGGGATAGTTTTGTAGGGAAAATAGAGCCCTACACCCTGCTACTGTTGCTTTTAATAGCTTTTTTTTTTTTTTTTTTTTTTTTTCCTGTAGGAGTCTACTTTATATATTGTTTGAAAGCTTGCTGGTTAAAATCAAATTACTTTGAAATTTCTTTTTACTGGTTTTAGTCTAGTTGTTTGTAATTGAAATAAATTTGGAAGTGGACATTAACTGACGAGGTCAATTACCAGTATTGTTAATAAACTCATAGATTTCTCTCACTTGTAATCTCAGGCTGTACATAAATTCTTGGAGGGGAGTCTGGAATCAGACACTCAGAAGTAAACTAGAATGAAATAATTTTATGTCTAAATAATATATGTTGGCATTTCTCTGGATTGGGCAGCAAATGAGCCATGTATGCTGTATTTCTAAGGGTATGACCAAGATTCACCCAAGGGAAAGAGCAGTGTGAGTTTTGGGGTGAAGCATGCTCCTTCAAGACACAGTCTGCTGTCTGCTCTGTAAAGGAGCTGTGTCTGCAAGCATAGCAGAAGTTCAGCTATCAGTTGCAGGTGTGCTTCATCTGCATCCAAGCAGTCCTTTGGGGAGGAACAGTGTAGACTTAATAAAATAGATTGTTCTTTCCTAGGATCTGTGGGGTGACATGGAGAGGCAAATGTATGCATTCAGCAAGAGTAAATAGCACATGACAGCTGGTCTGTCAGGAGGAGCTCTCCACCCTGAGGACTTGAGGGAAGCAGTGCAGTGGCTGCTGCTTATGTGACTGAAGTACTGGCTGAAATCAATGTCCGCCTGGCAAATCTGATCACTGAGATTGCATACATCTAAAGATAACCTAACACACACCTTCAGTGATCTGCCTTGCTCAAACCTTGGGTAAAAACTAAGAACGGATAGTGTGGGTTACTGCAGGAATCAGCAAAGCATTTATTTTTATGCCAAAGACGTGGAGTCTTCTGTTGCTTGTATCAATATGTTCATAAGTGCCTGTAGGTATTCAGGGTGATGAGCCATGATGTGATTAATTAGGCAGGACAAGTTGTGTGGTTGTGTTTAGATGGTCACATATTCCTAGTGGCTATGAGGAACAAAAAGCCAACTGTCTTCAGACACTTAGCAGAGGATTTCTGGCCTGTCACACATGAAAATTCTTGAGGCATGCTATTGCTTCATACAAACTGAAAGAGCACTTTTATGACTCAATTTGGAAATAGAGACTTCCAGCCGTTCAGACTTCTCCCTCTTCACTGTAATAATGCTTTCTGAAAGTGAGAACTATTGTAAATGTGAAATCACACGTGTATCCCTTGAGGAAAAAGAAAACAAACAAAAAAAACCCCAATGAGGTTGTTATGATTACAGCCTCTGTTCTTAAGTCACCTAGAGCCCCCAGACTTGTGTATCTGTAACCTTTCTTCTCATTGCCTGGATCCTGGGTAGTTGGTAGGATTTTCCTTCTTACCTGATACAGCATCCTACTACAAGCCAGAATTTGCATATTGCTTTAATGAAATGTAGTTTGATGACCTCATATTCAAAACTCCACTTAGGCCGGTTGCAGAAATGAATGACAAGAATAAAGTATAGGGCTGAGCAGTCCACGCTCTTATTTGGACAAGGCAGCCTTGATATTTAATTCCCTTAAAATTGCAGCTCTTCACATGGAGGCTGTTAGTCATTGTGAGTAATGGCATGTCGAGAAACCCGGTTTCTGGCACAGATGCTCATACAGAGAAATTCCAACAAACCCAAACAAAAAGAAAATGAGACACCTAAAAAAAAAAAAAAAAAAAAAAAAAAAAAAAAAAAATAGCAGATGAGAGGGAGATAGTAAGGCTAATAATTCTGATTGACAGCTCTGGGACTGTATTTTAATTTATACCTGTTATGGACTTGCTGCACTAAATGATGCTGAGATGTGTTAGAGGGTAGTAGGTAAAAAAATAGTTGAATTTTCTCTTCAAATAAGTTCCACATGGGAGGGCTGGTGGAGATGTATTAAATTTTCACTCAAAATAATTTTTCAGGGGGCTGAACCAACTGGATTTCTAGTAATTCTGCAAATATGCATGTCTACTAATCAGCTTCCATTAGTAAACTTGCTCTTGCAACTGACACACCATACAAATAAAAACCTCCTAAGTCATCCTTAGTTATGCCAGGCTTTCTGCTTGCGTCCTAGATTGTATTTGTTCTTCTTAATGCTTCCTGCAAGGGAAACGTTATGCTTCCATTTTCTTTTTTTAGTATCTGCCTATTTTGATGCTAAGTATTGGGTACCCAAGGTTTGGGTAAGGTAAACAGCCATCCGAAACTCAATTACAGCCAAATTTCATAGTTCACGGACCTTAAGTCTGAATCCCCCTGTGACTGTGGGGAGGAGAAGATAAGCCTGTCCAAGCATTTAGAAAATGTGCAGATTGTATTTTTCTTGTTAACTTGTAAAAACCTCGTGGCTTCTGTTATCCCCTTACAGCTTTGACTTTTCCTCATTAATAGTTTGAGCTCATCAATTTGCTTTCCTTTGTCCTTCATTCAGCAAAGACTTCACAAATGCTTGCTTCAGTTTTGATATTTGTTGAAAGATGAGGAAAATTGCCCTACTTAGATCATAAAAGAGTACAATGGATGAATACACATGTATCAGCCAGAGCTTTGTCATTCCAAGCCAGAGCCCTCAGGTCTGTTCTTCACACGGAACTTTTAAATGTTTAAATTAGTGCAAAACCTGGAAAGTGGCTGTTCTTGTGCATAAATACGTGTGTGTGTATGGAATTTAATTTTTCACTCAGTCAATTGGAGCTCTTTAACTGAAATGAATACCTCATGTGCTTGGCACTATACAGATGCTTGGTAGGAGTCCAAGAGAATTTATGGTTCAGTACCCGTATTTCCTGAAGGCTTGTGTGTGTCAGCTAGGTGCCTATCATCTCAATATATACATTGTTAATTCACATAATTCTTTAAAGCAATCCTGCAAAACTCAGGTCTGCTGAAATTGAGTTCATTGTACATTCAGTTCATTGGTGTTACAGCAGGGATGAACTCAAACTTTGATTTGAAAGAGCCCACCAGCGAGTCTGCACTGAAACTTTAACATTTTTTTAATGCTCAAGGGAGAGATTAATTTGCTCAATCACTTTTGATTCGCCTGAAACATAAAGGGAATTGCAGATGCTTTAATAGCTGAACTGAAAGGCTCTTGAGTCACTGTTATATCTCTGTAATCTTTGTTCACTTCCTATTTTGCAGCTGCTTTTGCTGTTATTCACTGAGTTGCCACAGAAATCTCTGATAGTGCTACTATGAGATTTTTATTTCCCTGGCAGTAGGAGAATTGCAGTGCTAATCCAAATCATTACTGCTAGCACCAGGGGGCTTTGCATTTAAAGTGAAGGTTATACAGTAGGATCTGCTGTAGCAAGTGATTGTCTCCAGGAGGTAAGGAAGGGTATCCTGGGTTTTGTGCATGAAAATCTACACTCCTGAATTAGCCTTTAGGGGACTTGCATGAAATGTGCCTTGTCTGTGACTTGGGACCTTGGGTGCTTCCATCACGTAGGTAATTAGTAGCTTGGTAAGTAGGTGGTGTATCTCTGCATTTCAGCTTTGTGAACAGAACTGGCTTCTGCCTTACGTGCAGGCAGTAAACTGTGAGTGGCACCATGAGTTGAGCTGCCTTTCCCTGCTTTTGTATCACGCGGGCTGTTTGGGCAGATGACTTCATGGACCCTGAAGTGCCTTCTGCCCTCCAGTGCAATGCACAGCCCAACGTGCTGCAGGGAAACACAGCTGGTGCTTACACCTTCGCCTTGCTCCACAGGGCTAGAAACCAGAGATGTTACTTCTGGGCCCTCAATGGTTTTGCCATACAAGCCATGAGCTTTCCAGTATATAGTCACAGGACAATATTATCCAGTACGAAGGCCTCAGTAACTTGTTATGCCATGAAGAAACAGCTAAAAGAAAATTCAGAGGAGCGCTTCCTGGTCAGACTGAAACAATAAGGAAAAGTTCATCTTTCCTTCTCTTCTTTCCAGTGGTTAGGGGAGGAGCAAGTGAGAAGAGCTGTGTGGCACACAAGGTCACCCATTTACCCTCATGGCTGCAGAGAACCATGGCAGCTGCATTACACAGTGGGTTCAGAAAAAGCCAACAAAACAAAAATAAACAACACAATAGTTCAAGTAGTTCATTACTCATCACATATGGAAAAGTGGATAAAAAAGCACCCTTCTGATCCTAGGAGTTTGATAATTACTGTATTTCATCATCACGTTTCATAATCAGCATGTGCAGCTGTGAGAGCATAACGCATGTTGCATCAGGTCAGGCTGTGCAGCCCTCTGACCAAGGGGCTGGTAGGCTCATGCAGCAGCTAGCCTGCTCTTTCCCAAACCGAAGAAGCAAATCAGTGCGTGCCTCAGCACATCAGCGCTTCTGAGTAGCTACACTGTGTCCCACTATCTGCTCCCTGCTGTATTGGGAGCTGGTGTTTGGATTCTCTTATGCTGCATGTAGCCTTTGGTGAGGTACTAAATACATTTGTATCTGATATCTCTTTGCCCAAACCTGTAATTGAGGATTACATTTTTGTTGTTGTTGCTTAAGGGGAAATATATATATATATACATATATATGAAAAAAAAAAAAGGTGTCGGATAGAAGCAGCAAATCCTTTGTATTTTCTCCTCTCTATTCAAATAAGTGTCTGCGTGTGATGCTTGCAGCCTAGACTTGAGAGTCTTTGTGCTAGTAGAGGCGAAACAAAGAAATGCATTGCATGCCTAGATCTCGCTTGTGCTCCCCTCTGAGGTCAGAATTAAAATGAACTGTAAACAAAAGTTACAGTGTTTCCCTCACCCATTTCTCCTTGGAGAAAGGAAAATAAGTAAGAGACTGCATAATAATGAACAGAAAAACAGATTTTACAATTTTTTTTTTTATTTTTTTTTTTAAATAGCTAGCAGTCTGGTGAATAGCCTCAAAGAAGGGATTTGCTTTTTAAGTGCCTAACAAGTTCTTAGCTTGACCACAGCCTTTGTTTTACTGTGTATCTCAGGTCTTTTGCAAACCTGCTCCTAGCTGCTGACATCTTACAGACAATGGAGAAAGATGATGGCATGGTGTGTGAATATATCCAACCAGGTAGCTGTCCTTTCCCTATAAGAAAATCATCTCTAAGCCGAGGTGTCTTCAAAGCACTGCCCACAGGGCTTCAGCTGACTTCTAAGGCAAATAGTTGAAGTGGTCTGAGGCATGCTGAGGTATGCAGTACATGTTTAGTTAGATTTGTGGAATGTGTTAGACTGCATGACTGCTTATTTTGTATAATTCCCTTCCAGATTGTCCAAGCAATTAGGAATCAAAGCTTGCTTAATGCAGCTCTGTTGCTCTGCTTTTCTGGGGGTGAAAGTAGCAGGGAGATGGAAAAAGGAGGGTTTTTCTGTGTGTGCCCATTACAAAAAATATCCAGTCTGCAGAGATCGTGTGTGATTAATGCAGTTATGATGTCCTTTATTGTAAAAACACCTGATGTTACAGAAGAGATCGAGATTACTCACATGTATGATTTAATGATGATTCTCTTTTGATACTCAATTGACACCTCCGTATTTTGCAGGATTTGCAGTTCTTTAAACTCTAAGGTGAGAAAGAAATAGGATCTCTAAGACACTAGGTATTGTTAGGCTCCTGTGCGTTTATACACCATCTGCTTCGGTACACAGTGGAAAACTGATCAGCTCTTTTCTATAGCAGGTGGTACCATAGTGCTGCTGGGAGTGGATTATATTGGTCCCAGTTCTCAACTACTGTAAAAGGGGAAAAAAGAAAAAAAAAAAAAAAAAAAAACAAAACCAACAAAAAACAGGGCTTGAAGAGGGTGCACATGTATTTTAATCCTTTGTAAAGGAATGCAATCATATTTTGCTGCGCTATCTAAATGCGATCATAAAAGCATTTTGCCCATTAACTCCTTGATCCAGTTATATATGGGGATGATGCCCTCGTCTATAAGAATATAAGGCTTTATTCCCCTTAATGACAGTGGGTGATACACTCCCTGTTGCTCAAGTGTTTGGTTCAGAAGGGGTGGTTTTCTGAAGTGCAAAACCTAACAGTCTCATTCTCTCTTTTTTTTTTTTTTTTCTCGTGACATAACCAAGCTGATGAATTCAGTCAAGAAAACTTGTTCCACTTTTCTCATCCTACCCTCTTTGACACTAAAAGTTCAGTTTTGAGAGCAGATTCTTTTAGAAAGCTGAGAGAGCTAATAGGGACTGATCACAGCAATAATGCTGAGAAACCTCATTCTATTCCATTTTGTGCCAAGAGGTGATTCAAGTTAAAAATGCTCAAATATGTGTATCTTAAATGTTTATCTGTATCCTAACTGCTTAAATGTGTGGTTTTTCACTTAGTCCGTGCTATGCTTCTAGAGTTCTCATTAGGTTTAGCTGTATCTGTGCTCCGACTTCTGTTTATTTAGGATTCAGTTTTAATACTGCATTCTCTAGTGCTTGTTGAGCACATTCAGGCTGGCTTGGAAAAGGAAATTTATATAACCTCAGAAGAGGGAGATTCTTGGCTGAATGATGTCAGGTAATGAGATACCTAAGAGTTGTAGTACTGTGTTTACTGAGGGACTTATACTTAAACCAAGAAGGAGCTGGGGCTGTTGGCAGAGGGAAATATGAACAGTCTTGCACCTAGCAGCTGTGTAGTGTTTGAGGTAGCCAGAATTTACCACGTAAGTCTCTTGAAATCTTATGTGTTTGTGGGTATGGGTTCTTCCGCTTACAGTATTACTTTTAACTTTATGGCTGTAAGACAGAAGCAGACTGTAGATGCTGACTCATTGGTTACTAAAATTATCTATCATTTTTATTTAATCTGAAATTCTTTCTTCTAAAATGAGAAGATTAATGGGCACAGGAATATGAGATATGATGGATGTGATGTTCTGTACTGCTTTCTGTTTTACTCTATTGTTTCTAGCAGCTCTAGCTTCCTATTTGTTTGCTGGCAGAATTACTTCTGCACAAGTCTATCTGTTAGGTTGCATCTGGGTCACAGTGGAGATTCATCTGGAAGACATCTGATATAACACTTGCGAAGTTTGTTTTCTGTACTAATCACAGAATTGTAAGGGCTGGAAGGTATCTCCAGAGATCATCAAGGCCAATCCTCCTGCAAAGCAGGCTCCCTAACCAGGTTAATGTCAGTCAGTAATATTTAAGCTGTAAACTCTGAGGCTGAGAGTTTACACACCTAATGGCTCCTTCAAGTTCTTTCCCCCAATTCAGTTCTGCTGAATTTTCACATCCGTTTTCTGTTCTGCACTGAAGTAGTCAATTTAAACTCTGCATTGTTGCCCAATGGTCCTAGATTCCTAGAGGACTCTGGTTGCAGTCACAGGCTGGCAGTGGGATGGTTACCTTTCTGTGGACCCACAGTCTCCTACCTAGGTGAGATCTTGAAGGTCTTTGGCATTGTGGATGGGATGGTGGTGGAAATGAGTTGATGAAGCCAACGAAGTGATGGAGAAAATGCAGATCTTCCTGTTACGTGTCTGTGGGACTCTCGGTATGATGGCATCTGTTTTCATGCCATCTTGACACTTGGGTAATAGGCAAGGGTGCAGTCTTCTTAGAAGCCCGTGCTGCCTCTGCACTCCTGCCCTGCTGCACTCATTGGTGCTAATTAGTTTGTGTCTGCAGAGCTTCCTTCTGACTTGGTCTGTTCTAATTAACACTTCCCTATAGTTCGCTGCTGAACTCAGGAAATCTCATTCATTTGTGACACACATTTCACCATCCTGAGGAGACAAATCCATTTTGTTGACGAAGGTGCTGATAATACAAATATCAGACTGTGGTGTAATGCTTGTGTCCCCAAGACTGCAAGAAGTGTCAGGACAGCCTGTGTGTGTGAGTGGAGTTAAAAATAACATGGCAAACTGCAGTTGCAATCTGTCTACCAGCTTGAATTATTTGAGCCCCGCCTGTATCTGCTACAGACAATTATATGCAGTGCATATTTCTTCTGTCCCTCCTCATCCAGTGTAGAAATGTTAAAAGATACAGTTGTTAGAATGAGAAACTTGGGAACTATATAATTAACTACAAAATACATACAAGAATATATTTTTTTATCTGTATATAATCTTTATTGTGGCTCTCTTTATCTAGTCTGTATATGGAGAATATTTTTCATTGAAAACAGCAGCAAAACCAAATCATCAGGACTCACTGTATTCGATAAACATAATCCTTGCAAATAGACTATGCCTCAGTTTTCAAGACTTGCATCAGAAACTGCAGCATCTAAGGAACTTGCAGGAGATTTGAGGTATAGTTTGGAGCTGAGCATGAGGTCTTTTATATGTTGGCTGTGGCAGCTGTCAGTGAGGCTGTCTGCTGCAGCAGAGAAAGGAGTCATTGCAGAAGGCAGACTTGCTCCACAGGTGCCAACGAAACAGAATCGGGTGATGAGGTCAGGTAGACTGAAGCCTGTCTGAGGGTACTATCAGAAGTAGGGAAGTACTATCCTAGGACGTTCAGTTTCATTTTACCTCCCACTTTTCTCCTGATGTCCCAGTGAGGAAATCAATTATGGTTTACCTGACCTATCTGTAGAAGTGCACATCTTACAATTAAAGCCTTTTGAAGTCAGTGAGACAGGCTTTTCCTTGGTGTCATTGGTCTTCTCCCCTCTGCACCTTGTCTAGTTGCTTTCTGCATGGGCTTTGTGTTTTACCACTCTTCTGTAGCATGATGAAACTCCTCTGGAAATGCAAAAGGCAATTTCTGTCCCTTAATGGCTAACTCGGAATGACTGTACTTCTGCTATTTATCTTCAGTCCCTTCTGTGACGTTACAAATGGCTTATCTCAGTGCTGTTTTCTTCAACCATTTCTTGGTTGGTGATGCTAAAACACCACGCTCTGCCTGGGAGCTATGCTTTCTTTCCACCTTGCTTATTTTCCAGGTTCCAATAGCAGTTATTCTAAGTATCAGGCACTGCCTCTATAAAAGCTGAAGAGGCTGGCTTAAACTAGACCAGAACAAAACAAACTTTCGACACCATGATGAAGCATGTACTGTATGGAACCTGCATGGAGCCATCTGATTTTTATGGATATGGGACTCTAATGCTTTTTTTTTTTTTATGGCCATGGAATACTTTTGCAGCCTTGTGCAAAGACCCTTCAATCTTATGTATCAAGGACAATCTCTGTTGTTAAAAGATCTTCTGAAAGTGACTTTGGACACCCATTCAGCCCCGAACTGCCTTTGGGAAATGAGCTAAAGCTGTCTCCATCACAGTAAAGAGATGTTAACAGGATTCCAGCAGAAGAATAAATTACCAACCAGAACAATCTGTTCACCTTACACAGACCAATGCTGAGCTAATAGCTTAGCTCAGTCACTGGGGAGTAGTTGTCCATTGTCTTTCCATCTGCCCTTCTTCTGTCTCAGTTTGATTAGAAATGGCTTGAGTGAGAACATATTGATGTGGCTGAAAACGGAAATTTAGCTAGTGCTTAATCATTTTTAAGGGGCTTTTGCAAATAATGAGCTTTAAGAATGGATGTTTAAACAGGAAGCTTCCTGTTCCAAAGAAACCTTTTTATATTTTTTTCTATTTTCTGTTTGTTTCTCCCAAGTTTTCTTCTTGTTCAGCATGGCTGTTTCATCTGAAGAGCAAAACATTAAACTGTGGGAAATGTCATGGAAAAGCTTATCAGTTCTAATACCCAGAGTTCTTGGGGTGATGAAAAAGCAAGTGGTTTGCTTGATTTGGCACACAAGTGAAGTATTCACCTTATCTCCTTTTTTATCAAGAAGCAATATTACAGCTTACAGGCTTTGTGTAATGCTCATGTCACTTTTTCTGTCCCCCACTATAAGCCATACTTTACTTTAGTAGTATATTGTATTTAAAAAAAAAAAAAAAAGGCATGACATAATTGGAAACTCAAGTGATAAGATCTCAGTTGCTAGAATAGAGAACTTCAGCATCTTCTATGCCAAGAGACCTCACAGGGGGATAGTTTAGCTTTAATAGTCCCTCTGCTGTTCTTTTGGAGCTGGTCATCTTTCTCATACTGGGAAGAAAGGCCTGACTCCTCTCAGGCTGAGGTGAGAAATAGTGTAATTTTGAAATAATTGCAGATTTCCCTAGAAGTACTTAACAGGAAGTTCAGGCTTCTCTTCTCATATTAATGTTAGCATTTTCATTAGAGATGGTTGACACTGGGTGAAATGTACATACTGTTGAGCCAAACATTTTCTGTTTTTCAGTACCTGTTTCATGAATTCTTGTCTGCTGATGTGTGGTGGACACACAGAATTCTTTCTTGGCCACTTTATGACACAAAGAGCATCAGCATTGCTTCAACTGTTTCTTTTTCTTTTTTTCCAGTTACAGGTTCACAGCAATGTGGTTATCATAGCTCCACTATGCTTATGAAGAAACACAGGCACGTGGTATGAGACTAGAGAGGCATGGGATATGGGCAGATAGAGCCATTCATTGTGCAAAGAGATGTTTGGGTGTTCATATAAGATTTGCTCATGAAGTCCTCTCATGGTGTAGATAAGAGAAGAAAAGATCTTGGCTTGTGTAAGATCACAGAATCATAGAATGGCCTGGGTTGGAAAGGACCACAATGATCATCTAGTTTCAACCCCCCCCTGCTACGTGCAGGGTCACCAAACACCAGACCAGGCTTCCCAGAGCCACATCCAGCCTGGCCTTGAATGCCTCCTGAAGTGGGGCCTCCACAACCCACTTGAGCAACCTGTTCCAGTCCGTCACTACCTTTGAGTGGGAAAAACTCCTAATATCTAACCTAAACCTTGCCTGTCTCTGTTTAAAACCATTCCCCCTTGTCCTATTACTATCCAACCTTGTAAACAGTCATATCCCCTCGTGTTTATATGCTCCCTTCAAATATTCGAAGGTCAAGGTGAAAGAGTTTGGAAAGATGAAAGATTTTCGTATAGATTTGACAGTTCTTTTCATTTTTTTAAAACAAAGTAGTAATTGATTTTCAGAATAAACAGCTCAGTGATCACAGCTCTCACTCTGTAAATTCCAGCATGCTTCTGCAGACTCTTGTCCAAAACAGAACATGTGAGGTAGTCTGTTAATAATGCTTACTGTGCTCATATGATGAGGCAGTGTTAATTCATGATAGCTTGGATTTAACAGCTGTCTTCTCCATACGTCTTCATACTTCCATTTTCTACAAACATATTTACTAAATTAACCTATATGCCACATACTTTTTGTAGCATACCTTCTTCACGTTAGTCAGATGAAAGAAGGAAGATCTGTTCAGAGCAGGCAGGCAGTAAGGGAACCCAAGTAAGCACGCTTTGCTCTATGTGGATATGGGTGACTGGAATCACTTCCCAAAAGACAAATCTCACCTGCTTGAGAGAGAGAAATAGAGGCTAGGAAGTTTTGCTAACTTTCTAGAGGTAGTACTGATAAAAGCAAAGTAAAATTTGGGAGTTTGTTGGCTAATTTAATAATTTAATAATAGTCTTTTTCTTACTCTTGCATGTTCTGTTGCTCAGTATCACTTGTGACGGGGGCAGGTTTTGCTGAAGCCACAGCTCATCATTTGTGCTTCTCCAAAACTGAGGGCCCCCCATTGTGGTCATGGTGGCATTCAGATCATGAGAGATTGTGCAGAGCAGGGGCAGTCAGCAGGTGGTACTGGAGAACCAAAGCAGGAAGGGTGCTGTATGGCAGCTATTAACAAGGCTCTCTATGGCTGCACTGGATGGGCTTATGTGCTCAAGGCAGGCTTTCTGATGTGCCTTGTGGACATTACTCAAAGAGCCCCTGGCACACCTGGAAGTCCTCAAGGCTGGCCCTGGCCAGCCTGATCTGGTGGGAGGCAGCCCTGCCCACAGCAGAGGGGTGGAACTAGATGATCTTTGAGGTCCCTTCCATCTCAAGCTATCCTATGATGTGGCATCTGATGATGATGATGATGATGAATGATTCTAATGAGGAGCTATCAGATATGGTTTAGTAGCTTGTGGTAGCAATGGTGGTGGGAGGGATGGTTGGACTAGATGATCTTACAAGGTTCTTTCCAAGCTTGTGATTCTGTGCTTCTATCAGTGGCAATCCAAGAATGACTGGACAAGGAGGAGATTGGGTGCAAGAATAAAAATTACACAGTAAATCCCTGTTTCTAGGTATTAACAGTATTTTTTTCTGGGGTCTTGACTTATCCTAGGGAGCATCTGATAATTACTGATGAAATCTGGGAATGGCTTATTAATAAGAATAGCTCAGTGCCTTCAAATCATATCCCTCTGGAGTCACTGAACTCAGTACTGGAATCAACCTCCTGATGATCCCTTTAAGAGCTGCAGTGAGTGCCAGGTAGTGCTGCTGGTGTTAATATCCTTTCACTTGTGACAGGAAAACAGCAGGAATTCGTGAGCTACTTTCTTGGCCTGATATAAAGGTAGCATTTGACTGGGCAGCTGGGGTATGGTGTGCCTTTCTCCCTGAGCAGCCAGTTAGCTGACTGAAGTGCACTGCTCTGACCTATCTTTCTGCTTGATATGTTTTCATTTTAACAGCTGAGCAGAGTTTTAGCCATCAATGATCAGGCATTTCATCCAAAAATAGTCAATACATCACCTGGGAAGTTAGAGCCTACAGGTTAATGCAGATAAAATGAAAGTTCTTGGGGAGTGTCATGGTTTTGTTGTTAATTTCATTTTTGCTATAGATGCTACTGATTCTTCAAAAGTCCAAACAATTTATGACCACATCATTTTTAGTCCTAAAATGTTGCTTGACCCACTTTGCACATAATTAACAGGGTTTTACAAGTGCTCTTTCACTGAGCGACCTGTCAGTGTGGATGGGACAAAAATCTTTAATGAGGGTCTGACCCATTTAAATCATCAGTGGACACTTGTGATTCATGTGGGTTTGGTCATGAGGCTGCTCCTGTTAATAGGGCATCACTGAAGGCATTGTCAGCATTGGCAGACTGAGGAATATCTTGGCTTCTACAAAGACCTGTGATGATAAATAATAGAGAAGTGGGGAGTGTTTCACTTTAGGGCCCAATATTAGGCATTCATGCTGTTTTCAACTTTCTCTACTCTTGCTGGTATCATATGGTTTATGATAAAATTTCATGTTTGTTTTATGATGCAGCCCAGATGGCGGACTTCACGCTGAGCAAAAAAAGTGGGAAAAAAACAGATAAAATCACTTAATTTATCTGGCCGTTTACACTGTGGCATCTTTTTCAAAATACTGCTCTGTATTGCAAGAAGTGAAGGCTTAAATGAGGTCTTAAATGCATTCATTTTTTCTTTGCTACTTAAAATTACCAAAATTATTCTGAAATACTGAGGGTTTTTTTCCCCTCTGGTATAGTACATTATTTAAAAGCTCGAGGGAACGGGCCAAAAAACCCTAAATAAAGCACCATACGGATTTATCTTTCAGTAACTGGTTAATGATTCAGATGCACGGATTAAGGCCTGTTCAAATGCTTTCATAAAAAGCAGGGCTGATTCAAAGCTTCTGCAGGCTGTCCTCTAGGATTTCCCTTGTATTTGGGGAATTTGGTTTCTCAACCAAAGGTTCAGTAGTCGGGGTATAGAGAGCTGGAAGGCTCTTAGTAGGAAGTTGTGGTTTCAGATGCCAAGTTCAAAAAAAACCATTCCCGTAACCTGCATAAGCTTTGCTCCTGTTCTCCTGTCCTGCTGCAGACCCCTCATGGGTCTCTGGTCATGCAGAATTTCTTCTACTGTATCTTTTAAGAAAAATGCAGGTTCAGCTACTTAAATAATCTTCACGTTTCAAGTAGTGGTGAATGTTGCTGATCCTTTTTGAGAACTGGGCTCTTTCTTTGCTCTTGAGACTCTCTGGGCTTGGGCAAGCTTCTTAAAATTCTGGCTGTGGTGTGTAGAGCACTTCTTGGAGCCAAGGTGCTGGTCATAAAGGTAAGAAGCTGAGAGATGCTGACAGGCGAAGGGAAGAAAAGCTGTCCTCTCCCAGCTGTCCTCCCTGTTGTCCGTGAGAGGAGGTGATTTCAGTCACCTTGCATTGTTTTGCTGGCTTGGACTGCTTCACCACAGCCTGCAGTGTCCTGTGGCTGCATGAAGTCGCCTCCAGCTTTTTCCAGGTGTGCTGGGGTGAGAGGAGGCTCACTGTAAGGCAGTGGGCATGCATACACTGCCATGTTTACTTCTGAAATTGCCCAAGGGAATTTGTTTGCATTGGTTGTACCTGAGCCTTTGGCTGAAGGTAATGCTATTTGTTGTCCTTAGGGAAACCTTAGGTGGAGGGAAAGAGAGCCCCTGAGGTTTGCAGTGATATGTAGCAATATACAGCAGTAACCTTCTGGTTCTCATGCACAAAGCACGTGACAAAGGATTACTGACTCCAGGCTGTGAATGTTGTACTGAGAACCAAGCTCCTCCTCATGTAAAACACACTGGGATAAACTCCCTTTCTGATGTGGGCTGAGGAAGAACAATATTACTTTACAGAGTTTCTGTAATCAGGCAAAGCTTTGTGTGTTAACTGCAGATTAAAGTAATAGCCATATTTTTCCCAGGCAGAGTGTTGGTGTTTGCTCCACAGATCGTGTTGCCTGTGTTTCTTTCTTCAAAGAGATCTTCAGATAGGGAGATTGGAGCCCACCACCCTTGATTTTTATTTTTAAGACAAGCATGCAACACTTGAAATTTAAGGAGGAAGCTGAGCGTGGTGAGTGCAGGTGAGGTGGTGGCAGCACGGTGGATGCAGGATCATCTCACTGTCCTTCAGCCACTGGAGCTCACAACATCTGACTGACTTCATGAGTCCTGCGGGAGCCAGGGGAAGAGGGCCCTCCCTGCCCACAGCATTCCCCTTCTGCCAGCTGTGCTGGGCATGAGCTCCTCTGTGGTGCCCCATGGACACCTGCGGCTTCTACAACACGAGACAACTGCCTCCCTGATCTGCTGTAGCTTTTATTAAATAAGATAAACTTCCTGGGTTCTTTTCTCCCTCCTTCTCCTCCTGGAGTTCTTTTGCTTGACAAGAAGCTGTTGGAATCTGGAGAAAAGCAATTAATGATGGAGTTGGGGTTTTTGACTGACATAGTAATTATGCTGGAAAATGTAATTTTCCCTGCATATTAGAGATGGGATTATTTCAAGGAGATCTCATTAATGTGCTGTTCACCAACAAAGAGCCCAGTAACCTCTCTCTTAATAAGATTAGTGTGGGGGTCATAATACAGCAAGCTGCGATGGCGATATATTCTACCTTTTGTTCTAAAGAAATAAATTACCTTCTGCTGTCTGACAAGGGGTAGATTTCATTTTAAAAGATGGAGACCTGACATCAAGTCATTCTGTGATAGCAAGCTGATAACCCCATGCCCAGAGGCCAGAGTGCACCAACTGTGAAACCCCGGGCTGGGAGGGAAGCTGTGCCTGCAGGTTCCTCAGCCAACATCCTGTGAGCATGGCCTTCTGCTGCCAGTCTCTCTTGGCCTGCCTTTAAGGTGGATATTGACTATTCAGAGCCCCCCAAGGTGAAAGGTTGTTGGCACAGCTCCAGCTTCCTTGGTGACCGCACTGCACCACTCGCCAGGGAGCACACATGCTGCTATTGCACATGACCTGTCATGCTCTGAAGAGTAATGCAGAGGAATGGGAAGAGATGCCATCATCTTGGTTTTGGTTTGATCAATATGTAAAAATTCAGACCTCTCTGGAACACTACATAAAGAATGCAGATGCTTACAGGTGCAAGGCTTCCCTGCTCTCTGCTGATGCATGTGGGATGGTTTGAGGTGAGCCAGAAAGCAACATTGCTGAAAACATTGCCAGGCAGCTTTTCCCTTCCTGATCCCTCTCACATCTGTCTGCCATCTGTTTTGCTTTTGTCTCTGC
Organism: Tympanuchus pallidicinctus; assembly: GCF_026119805.1. NCBI lineage: Eukaryota > Metazoa > Chordata > Aves > Galliformes > Phasianidae > Tympanuchus > Tympanuchus pallidicinctus. Next base: position 18,494,427 of record NW_026294747.1, read on the forward strand.
TGTGCTGCTTGGAAGCATCCTCTCACAGCATCCTGAGACTGAATGTTAGGAACTTCCCCTTCACCACGTGAGAGGTGCTGACCTATGCTGACCAGCTGGCCGTTATTGCTGGCACTGCTGGCCTGCCCAGGCAGGCAGCTATGGGTCAGGAATTTTTTTCACTTTGCTAAATGTGCAGATTATGGGTCTTGTCCCACAGGTGTCCAATGGTAATCCTTCCACAGCAAGCTCTGACACGGCGTTGAAATAATTTAAAGCTAAAAGTGTGAACGTGCTATACCCCAGCAAGGGAGATGGAACAGAGGGGAAAGTCCTGAGTGCCACTGTTGGTTTTACCTGAAAGGTACTGATTTATTGTAATGGAGTGAGGTGCTGGAAAACCCCTTGATGAATCACTAAGGGGATTCTTAGAATCTCTCTGCATGCAAGCTGTGTGTTTAACTGCTTTAATACAAAAAGAAAGAAATAACACTTTGCTTATTCTCTTGGTTTCATGATATCTCATTTACCTTTCAGATAATGCGCCAAAATAGAAATAAAGAAACAGGACATAAAATTTATGTAGGTTGAAAGTTTTTTTCAACTGCAGTAATAAGCTGCAGTTAAGTATATTCAGGTGCAATTTGCTTGTGAGCTGGGTATTACTGACTTGTAATCTTGTTTCATTCATGTGCATCTGGAAATTGGAGGCGGAGCAACAAATAGCAGAGTTGTGTCACTGCTGCTGGAGGATATTGTGTGTTAAATGTTATTAATTTATGCTTTGAGCCAGGGGAAGGATGGAATGCCTGAGAACATTTGTGGACTTCATGAAAACATGGAGCACAAGATTGACTCAATGCCCTAAAAATGCTTCTTGAAGGGTGTTTTAATGCCTGAAATTCCTTGTATAGCTTGCTCATCTATTTAGATGGTAAGATATTTAAGTTAGCAATAGTGCAAAGGAGCCCTGAGGTGAGCAGAGGAGGGCTTGCAGGCATCTTGTTAATGCCACTGTTATGTTTCTTGGGCAGTGGAAAACAATTTTTTCCTCTTTTCCCAAAGCATCTTTTTCAGAGGCCGTGATAAGTTATCAGCTCAGAGAGAAATAATCGTGTAGTTGAGAAATATCCGTTTTTGAGCTTTTTAATATACTTGTGTGTCTCAGTTGAGCAGCAAATAGGATTTTCGTGCTTGTGGAAAGGGATATTGTGGGAAGAGCTCACTATATTTCATTGCTTTCTTTTAGCCAGTTGCAAGCACAGTAGAATTCCAGTTATACTGTCATATCTGCTCATTGTCTCAGTGCTAACCTGAAATGCTGAGCATTGATGATGAGGGACTCCTTGGTGAATCTGGAAGGAATGCACAGCCAGGGTAACTTTTCACCACTCAAAAACCCCAATGCCAGATTGCAGAAGCTCTGTTTCTTCCCCCTCATGTACCACAGTTACATTTAATTTAAAAAAAAAAAAAAAAAAAAAAAAGCTCTCTTGCCAAACAGTAAGTAATATAAATGCATTTCCAGTGTAGATAAACCAGATCAGAACTTGTGTCAGCAGAGATAGCACTTAAGTGAGCAAACAAAAACACTGAGTGTGTTTCTTTAGTTTGAAAGCTGTTAAACACTGCTTCATCGTCTGCTAAAAAGTGGGACTGTTAGTTGTGGCTTAACCTGTGATTTCAGTGCTAAGGCCCATTACCTCTGCTGCTCTTTTTTGGACAACGCTTGTTTGGAGTAAAGTACATGTCAGCGCTCCACTGGACAGCCATAATGAAAAGTGAGTAGGGGAAGGGTGTCTGGTGTATTGCTGGGTGTTCTGTCATCCCTCAACCGAAGTAAAAGCAGTGTTTTACTGTCTGCTTGTACAAAACAAACCAGAGGAAAGCAATTACAGGAAGAGGTATTCTTGTATTCTTAGTGCTTAGATTTTTTTTCACTGGCTGGGTTTAATGTCAAAGTGAGATAGATACAAGGGGAAAATGTGCAAAATGTGCACTCGTCCTCTGTGTAGTAAGGTTGTGATAACACTGCAAAAGATCTGCGTATTTGGCAGATGGCACTTTTTGGCTGACTGCAATTCCTCATCCAGCCTGAGCGTAAGGCAGGATTTCCAAATTGACCATATTTCTTTTTTTGAAAGTTTCTGTTTTGTTTTAATTTCACTCTGCAGTATCCAGTTTTACTGCAACACGCTGCTTAGAACCCTCTCCTTTTAAAGCCTGGCACTGCACATTTTTGTTGCACTCAGGAAAGAGCATTTTGACTGTTCATTTGCCAGAGCAGTGGAGCTGACCTCTGCCAAAGGGAGTACTGTCCTGCCAGTGCAGAACAAGAGCAATAAGATTTTGCTCTGTGTGAATTTCTCACTCTAGGGAGCAAAAAGCTGGGCTCAAGCTGCTTTGGCTCCCTGAGGCGCTCAAAGTGGAGCTGGGAGACCTGCGTGGTACCCTGTTTTCTGTCATACTGGGTAGGGAGGCCAGCACAAAATCATTAAGCAGGCCGCCTGCTTCTGATGCGTTTGCTGTAGAAGCAGTTTTGGATATTATCAAGCAATAGTAGCCATGCTCCAGCTTGTAAGTGAATTCCTCTTACTGACTGCTTTCTGGCTGCCTTTTCAGCAATCCACAAGAGCATCTCCTTGGGCTCGCTGCAAAGCTGGAGTGCAGAGTGACGTTCTTCTACAAAAACATTGATGTTGAAACAAAGTGAATTTACAAGCATGAAAGCAGAGCTGCTGAATGAGTCGCTTGTGTATTAGGACCCTCTAGCAAATAGGAGAGGGAGGTATTTTCAAGTCAGTTTACCAAGTTCTTGTGAAATTACTTGCAGATGGAGTCACATTCTGAAAAGCATGTCGCCTTCTGAATCACCTGTTTCCAAAAGCAGTGTGTAGCATAAAGACAGCTAACTTTTATAGAAATTTAAAGGCCCTTACAGAGATTGTTGTTGTGTAGGAGAGCTGAAACCTATTTGTTCCTGGCATGTGAGCTATTAATTTTTTTAAATAAAGTTGTCAAGGTCAGAAATGCTGCAGCTTGTCAGAATGCTTTCAGGAACATCAGCTTAAGACAGCATCAGCAAATAGCTGTTTGCATCTGAAGGGCAAAGAAGTGAAGAGTTTCTTGCTTCTTTTCAATTGATAGAGAAAGCTTAAAATGTAGCTCCATTGCTGTTTTGTCAGTTTAAATTGAAGCAGTAGGAAAAAGCCTGGGGAGGCTCATGGGAGAGCCAACCTCTTGCTCACCGTGGTGAGGGCCACAGGGTTGGTAGTGTCCATAAAACAGTAAGATGCCTTTCCCAAAGAGGTGACCTCTAAGGCAGGTTTTGCTAGGATTTAAGGGCTTTGGGATGCAAAGCTGGGCTTGCCCCAGATCCGACATTTCCAGAGGAGGTTTGGAATGCCTGCTGTAGGAGCGCTTCTGGCTGACTAGATTGTACCTGCAGGCTCACAAATTCCCCTCGTTGTTTTGTACTCAGCTGAGCTTGTTAGTAAGCAGGGCTTTGCCTTTGAGAAGTGGTTTTGCTCTCTGCTGGCAAGCTGATGTAACAGTGGGAATGAAGCTTGTGTGCCTCACACACCTCCCAGATCGAATCCTGTCTGTAGGTGAACAAATAAAGAGAAGAATGCGGGTTAAATTACAGGCCCTTGTTCCTATCCTTAACATCTCTGAGACAGCATAATGTTTTCTAGGGAAATGATAGAAAGCATTTCTTTTCAGATGTCTGAAAACCAGATTGGATCAGGCAGCAGCGCATATCCCCAGGGAACATTGCAGTGCTGAAAAGCAGTCTCGCTGACCTACCTGGCTCAGATTCACAGGTGGGAAAAGATCTGTTGCAGATGAGCAGCAATAATTTTACAGCTGGGGTGCTAAAACCCATGTGCACTTGTATTTCTCTTTGGAGCCTCTGAAGCAGCATCTTGCCAGTGCGTGAGTTTCTCTTTAATGTAAATGGTGCACCCATTGCCTCATTATTATTTTTATAGACAAATGATCCAGCTACGTGCTGCTTTTTAACGTCCTACCGTTATGAATACATTTGTTCTTCCTTGTAATAGCACCAATCAGAATGAATTCATTTTGCTTTCATGTTGATGTCACGAGCACTTTGGATTGTTGGTTTTTCTGTCATTTTCATCAGTAAATGGCCATTAAAAGCACTATCTGCACGCCTGCCTCTCTGCAGAGGGATCGAGGGAGAAGTGTGTGTGTGTAGATTCGGGCTTGCATAATCCCCCATGTAGCTGGGAAGCTTCCTCCTGGCTAGAAGTTAGCAACCAGCCACTCTGGACTGACTGCTCCTTGTGACAGCACAGACCTTAATCAATTTGCTGCGTACACAACGGGCACGTCTGTGTTCGTGCCGGAGGCGTTCTGCTGTCGCTTAGTGGCTGACTCAATTTAATGGACCGCTTACTGTATCCGTTATCTGTTCCGAGCGGCTCTGAGCTGGGGAGGGGAAGGAGGCTTTACTTCATCAGAGGAGCCATCCCCCTCCCTTTCACAGAGTGCTCTGGGTGCTCCCCACGCAGGGTGGGCACGTGGCGCTAAGCCTTTTGGCGCTGGATGAGGGCCGCAGCCCAGCAGTGCGGAAGAGCTGCTTGGTGAACTGGAAGAGGGAAATAATTTGGTGGCAGATGTTTGTGCCGTGCGAGCTCCAAACATCCGAATGCTGCTATGAGTTGTAGGAAGGGTGCAGAAGGAACATAGGGGGAGCAGAGGGCTTGTGTAGGTCCAAGTATGGAACGCTGACTCGCAAAGGGACGCATTGAAATGTGAGTGCAGGACTCCTGCTGGAACTGGGCTGCCCTGGATACACCACACCACAAAGACATGCAGGAGTGCACATACCCTGGTGCTCGTGTCATTTCTTGATGCTATCGAAGAGCAAAGACCTGAAGGTGAGTTTCGAGGCAGGATCCCTTAGTGCCATTTGACCGTGCTAGATCCAACTGGCCCCAAAAGATCTGTGACTTCACACCATGATGTATGGCTCTGACTGATGTCCTGTGTCACCAAACAGAACATTCAAGTCTCAGACTGGGGTTTTGTCTTCCAAGCCTGGAAGTGGAAAAAATGAGAAGGCTGGGAAGCCCAAAGTGCAGGAGCCTGGTTTGAACCTATGCAGAAAAGTAGGGAATGCTGAGTTGAGACCTGTGGTCTCTTTTGATAAAACAGTCACGATCTTATCATGAATAAAACAATGCGTTTCACCTGACCAATTCATCTAATAAGGATTCGTCTCCACTGGATTCCATCATTTTCAAAGTAATGAAATCTCTGCATCACCTTGAAAGAGATAATTTGACCCCTGCATTTATATGCATGTACAGAGAGCAGTTTCCAGGGGGCACTCAGCAGGTACATCACTGCTTATGTTTTTGATGCAGGAGAAAGGCTCCTCCTAAGGCTTATTGGCTTGGACAGCCGGCTGGGAATCACAGTCTTAAAATGACTGCTCTGCCCCCTCTGCATTAGATGCTTTTTTCCATGCTGTGAATGCTGTTGTGTGACTTGGGCATAATTGCTTCAGAAGCAAAACTGCAATGAGAAGTCCTTAGTGTGCGAGGGGAGTGAGAGCAAAACAGCTGCTGTGCCTCAGATACAGGTTCTTAGTTTGTTTTGAAATAGTTTTGAAATCTTCCCTTATGGACAAGCCCTGAGAGGCAGCCCTGAGAGGTTGCTTTTGGAAATTTATGGTAGTTTAGTATCTGCTGCTGTGTGTTGGTGCTGCTGGAAGAGGCTGGGGGGCAATAAGCAGCCCACCTCCAATGTCCAGCTATTTGTGTAGGCTTAGCATGTCCAACCAAATTAATTTGCGGTGCAAAAACTCCTGTGCACTTCATCTCCTGCCTGCATCTGATTGTTGTGATTTCTGGGCACTTTTAGCCTTGTTTTTTGTGGGAGTGAAGTAGATGGTTTAGTACAGCACTCTTAGCATAAGCCTCCACGCTTTTTCCCCTTATAATAACATCATGTGAAGTAGTAGAGCTATAGAGATTGACCATAAAAATTGCTATACCTTTCAGTCCTGGCTCCTTTTTGAACTACTTCTGCAAATCACTGAGTGCTTCCTGCATGAATTGAGTGCTGAGGGTCTGCTCTCCTTCCTGTCTTGCGTTCCACTAATAACTTTGGGTTAGTGTCAGGCAACTTCCACCTTCAGATAGATTGTATAAACTTGGTGATTTCTTTCACATACAGATTTTATGATTTGTTTTGTAAGTAGCCGAGAACCAACTCCAAGCTAAATCAGGGGGCAGAGGCAGGCAGAACAAACATATATGAGGTCAGAGTGAGAAGCAGACTGTCACAACACTGAACTTTTGACTTCAGCTTTCCACACGGCTGTGCAGTGGTGACACGCTGAGCCTTGAGAGGTGGCTGCCAGCAGCAGGCTGAGTGCAGTACTCTGGCTTTGCTGTCTGCCTTGTACTCAGAGGAATGCTGCCCAGCTGGCATGGAGCTCCCTGTGCATGCAGAGCTGTTCTGCGAGGGACACGGTGACCAGGATGGAGTGCACTCTGTGTCCTTTATTGGAGAAATCTTTTGGTGTCAGCACTGACAGATGTGGACCTTGAGAGCCACTCAGCGGGGAGAGCGCTAGTGGGAGGTAAGGTGAGAACAACGATGTGCAGAGAAAAGAAATTTCTGTGCTGTAGTGACAGCAGTGTGAGCGTTGGTGCTAATTGTGCCAGGAACTGTGTGCTGCCTTCAAGTCAAAACTGCTAAGAGCAATCAGGTCCTGCAAAGTACCTGGGAGAGCTGGCAGCGCTGGAGGTCTGCTGGGAAGAACATGTTCTGTAATTCATTCTGTCTGTCCCCAGGGCATGGAGGTGGAGTGCAGCGTGCTGCTGTCAAGTCATCATCAGAAGCAGATTGTGTAGGGAATGAGAAACAAGAACTGAAGCCCCATGACACAACGTAGTGCTGATCGTGTCTTTTGGGGTATGGTTTGGTTTTGAATTCCCACTTTGGCTTGGCTGGGATCAGCTGACTTAGGACAAATCATGAAGCACTGTCTCTCACGTGATGATATATGTGTGTATAGGAATATTTTCCATGTGAAAGCTGCTTTTCCCCCTCACTTCCTTTGGTGAACAACCTGTATACTGCTTCGCACTGTAGCCTGCTAGGAATTTTTCCCAATTTGTCCCTGCCACCGTTACAAAGCAAATAGCTGTCAGATCTGCTCTTGCCTCTTGGGGGGGGCAGGTTTGGGTGTTCAGTGCTTGGAGGAGGTGCTCTCTTTCATGGAAGAGAATTGGGATGCTTGGTACCCTTGAAAAATGAGGAAATGGGCATCTCTATCGCTTAAGTACCTGCCAAAACATCAGTCTGGGTGGTAATATTAATACTAATTCATTAATTATAGAGGTGTTTCCAGAAATGCACCAGAGATCTAAGTGGAGAACAGCCAATGCCTGCAAGATCTTTGTTAGCAATGTTTGAGCAAGAATCCACTTGACCGCAGCAGGAATTCCATTTTGTTCTATTTCATTTTTTGAGAAAATGAGAGGATTTGACCGGAGTAGCAGAAGGCTCTTGCCAGAGCAACCTGCTAGGAAATCAGCTGGGCCGAGTTTCACTGTCAGCTTCTTTTTTCCAGCTCTGTGTGAGCACACACATCTGAGCAGCACAGCTGGTTCCTGTGAGCAGCGGTGCTCACCAGCCGTCCCTGCCAGCGTAGGCTGAGGTCTGCACGTGCAGAAGCGGGATCAGGCCTGAGCCAACTCGTTGCAGCTCAGCATTGTGCTTGTGAGCCATCAGGACTTCAGGTTGGATGTGCCACTGTAAATCTTTCTTGCTTTCTGGCTGACTTGTAGGCAGGTGCTAGCGATTTTCTCCTAGCTACTGTCATGCATAACTGCAGTTCAATTTTGATCAATAATTACTAAAAATGAAGAAGTGAACAGTTGGCTATTTTAGTCAGATACCTTATTTCCATTCTGGCATCTAATGGTTGGGTTGGGGGGTAATTTTGTTGTCTGGTCTAGAAATGGAAAATTCTTGCAGGCTGCTTTTTTATTTATGGTCCCAGATGGAAAGCACTCACATCCTGAAATCCCTCCAGATGTCTCTGTGGCATATTTTCCCTACTCTCCCGAGGCATATGAAAGAGGGAAATCTACATCCTGCATTTATATCTACATGCTACCCCCTCCCTGCTTTCCTCCTTTCTTTAAATGCATTTCTTGGGTACTTAATGCTGAAATAAGTGCTGCGTTCCTTGTTCAGTTTTTCTGCCTTGCTTGCTGTATGATGTGAGTTGTCAAAAGAGACACTTGATGATGCAAAATTATCTTCCTCTGAATTTAGAGCTCTGGAGGAGGCTGCAGAAGAGCAGGCTGAGTTTTAGGACATCACAGGTGCCAGATTTTGTCTCTGGCCTTGGAGCCATTGCCCAGTGCAAGTGGTGAAGAACTAGAAACTAGAGCCCTGGTGCACGTGGGGACACCTGGGAGACAGAGGTCATGGGGTCTGGTGCAACTGGTCCAATGGTGCAGCACCACACCAGTGCAAGGTGAGGATGGCAGGGAGTTCACCTGGAAGTGAAAACATCTCTGTTCATTTTGTCCAGAATCTCTGGAAGGAAAATTGCCAGTAAGTCAGGGCAATGGATGAAAGCTCCTAGCTATCTAAAAACAGCCAATGAAACAGCAATGACTGTAGCCTGTCTTCATCTGTCCTTCTCACCCACATTTAACAGTAAAAACAAAACAAAAAAACACCACCTTTTGTTATTGCTGTCCTTTATGTGGGGTCCCTAGGAGACATTCCTACCTCACAGGGCTCATGTTTGGTTACAGAGAGATGAGGAAAGAGCTGCCTATGGATGCAACCAGCTGTTCAACATCCAAGATTTAAGCAACATCAAATCATGATACTGAATAAGAGGTGAAGCAGCATGCATGTGTTTTGTGCTGGGGTTTGCTATTCTTCTCAGTGGTTTGGGCAGTTATGCTGGGAAAGTCCTATGCACAGCAGTTGTTTAAACTGTGGTGAACATGATCACTGGAGAACCTCAGCATTAGTGTTTCTTTTATTCTATAGGCCAGTTCCCACTTCTGACATTAAAAAGTCCTACTTTAAAAAACAGACAGAAGGAGCTACAAAAACTGTGTAGCATGGAGGTGGCAGCAAGTGATACTGTGAAGGGAAGAAAGGTTGGAGGTAGACTTTATCAAGTCTGTAAAGGATCAGCCTTAGTACTGATCACAATATTTGTTAGTGATTTTGGCTGAGAAACTGAAGTGAGTTAAATGAGACAATTTTCTGGTATTGACATGGAGTGCTGAGGCCCTGCAGAAAGAAGAATATCAAGATATGGTGTGGGGAGAATTGGATGATCTTGAAGATTAAGCAGTAAAAATGTTGTAAAATGGAATGGAAGATGTACAAGGTTATTCACCCAACGAATCAGCATAATTCATTTTGCTGCAAACCGGGTTTATAAATTAGAGAGAAGTGAGGCAAAAAAGGATACGAGCATCTTGGTGCAGATTAGAGTTGTTGCCTTTCTTTGTCTAAAAAAATGTAGTTACCTTGCTACTGGAAAGGACTGGATTAATCCTGGGCAACCTTTTTCTTTTTTTTTTTAAATCCTCAGCATGAGATGCTGATGTGATGCAGCTGAGGAAAAGGCCAAAGCAATCTAGCTGTAGAAAGAGGTGTCAGCAGAGAGGGCCACTGAAGCTCTATTCTTGAAATGAAGAGGACAGGTCTGGTTTCTCACATTCCAGAAAAATTCTGTGAAAGTTTATGAGAATGAAAATGTGATACAAACAGCGAAGATTATTTGTATTGCTTAGTAAAATGATAGTGAATGAGCAATATGATTGCTGTCTGTAAAACAACAGGGATTTGCCCTGTGCTTAGGAAAGGAATAATTTAAACCAATAGAAAGCCTTGGCATGGGAGCAAATGGGTATAAACTGGTGACAAATATATTTAGACTAGAAATTAAAAGAAACTTCTTGACTGTGGAAGAAGTGAGGTTCAGGAGCAGACTTCTGCTTTGAGAGTTGGGAAGGGCATCGCTTTGTTCTTGTCAAAAATCAGAGGCAAAAATTGGAGTAGTTTGAGACAGCTTAATCTGGACTGAGTGTGTGTACCTGTGGATTGATTGAATGGCTCAGGAGGAGCCTCTGAGCTGGACTTTATTGGGTATTTTATTCAAGACAAGTGAAGAGTGAGTGAAGCTGCTCAGTGTCCATGGACATCCCAGCTTAGATTCATAGAATGGCTTGAGTTGGAAGTTAACTCAAAAATCATCTAGTTTCAACCCCCCAGCCATGGACAGGGTTGCCAACCACCAGATCAAACACTAGATCAGAGTGCCCAAGTCCCTATCCAACGTGGCCTTGAATGCTCCCAAGGATGAGGCATCCACAATATATACAAAGCATGGATTGCTCTATGTTTGTGCCTAAGAGCATGATTTAATCAGCCTTGGCATTTCGCCTGAGAGGGGAAGAGGGCATTTGTTGCAAGAGCAGGGGCTGGCAGCAGTGAAACAATGGGATTTGCAGTAGACTTTGTGATGAAAGTGTCCTTTGGGAGCTTGTGGAAGCACATTAATTAATGTGAGAGAAATTACCACTTGGTTCTCTCTAGAAAAGAAGGCTTGTGCTGGGCACACACATCAAGGTGCTACTGGGGATGGAGGTCTGGGTGTGCTGGAGGGGTTCGCCTCACCATCTTTTAAGGAGTGGGGCTTTGTCTTAATCTTCCTTGTCCCCCTTTCTGTAGTTCCCTATTTATGTAGCTTTCAGATTGCATCATGAAATTTTGCAGCTCCCCATTTGTTGGTCTGCATAATTATTAGTTCTGTAATACAGTTGATAAATGTTCTTCTTTCCAAAAGAAGAAGAATCTGAGTGTGAGCCAAAGGCAGCCTGATTACTCTTCTGACCCAAGGAAGTCAGGTGGTTTTTCCTGGGAAGAACAACAATCATTTGTGATTTAGTGAGCAGTTTATTTTCCAGACAAAGTATAAAAAATAATTCTAAAATTCCCATTTGTCTGTGAACAGTTATAAGATAAAAATGAGGAACCTGTAGAAATAATGATCCATAATCACTCTTCTGTTGCAGCTTCTGAACAAAACCTTGCTTTAATCTGCCTTTGTCTGACACAAACTGATTTTGAACACTGCAGGCGTAGCTCATACACTGCCATTTCCACCATTCTGAGAAATCAAATAAGCTGACATTTGATGCAGAAACACAGCTTGGTCATGTCTGTGTGCTGGAAATCTGGCAGAGACCTGAATACTGTAGAGAAAGCACCACTGGGCAATCAGCTGCATCTTTCCCTTAATGTCCCTTAATGTCCCTGCGTCTTTCCCGTAATGCTGTAGAAATAGAGAAAGAAGCTGTCTTTTATGTAATATTTTTTTTTTCTTCCAACCCTTGTGTCCATAGAGGCAGTTCTCCAAAATGCTGAACTCAATTTTGAAGAGTACATTCTTGTTCTAGCAACAAACCAGACGTGAATGGCACAGAACAGGGCTGTCTTTCATGGAGAGTAGAAATGACGGCTTGTCAGGCACTTCCACTGGTCACATATGTCAAGCAGCAGGAAGGAATTCCTAAATGTGGCAGCTGTCCTCATCCTACCACAGCTCCAGTGCCAACAGAGGTCTTGCCCATGTTGCAGTGTGGGAATGATGGCTTTCACAGGCTTTGAAATCCTGTTTTTGGTGACAAGCTGGGAACGGAAAGAATGCAGGTATAGATGTTATTTAATATGGTTTACATTATCATCTATGTAGTGGTTCACAGAATACAAATAGGAAAGAGCCAGGGGGCCTGTCTGTCTCTTTAATAAGTGCTTTGAAGAGATGATTGCTAAACTCTGTTGGTATACAATAGGCTCTAGGACTCACATTGTCTAAAAACTTTACATAGAACAATGATTTAATTTGCAGAAGCAATAATAAAATGACAAACCCAATATTTAAAACAAGCAGGGCTGTGGGCTTTAAATTACTTCTGCCCCCTGCTCCTCTTGAATAATGAGCATCATCATCAGAAGTCTAGCACACTAGACTCTTTCCCAGTGTACTTCTATGTTTCTCCGTAACACGTCTTCCAAAATCTTCTGTTGACTTCTAGCAAGTCTACTTGATGCTTCTTGCTACTTATGGAGCAGTTTAACATCACAGCCTACTCTGTGTAGGGGCTTATGCAGAGATGCTCTGTAATGCTGTCAGGAAACCAGGATTCCCACTTCAGTAGTGGTTCTTTGTATGATTAAACAGATGTGTGAATAGCAACACGTGCTGCCCATGTCATACCAGTTTGAGTTGGTTTCTACCTCTTGGATGACACTCAAGTTATGGTGAGGACCTGAGTCTGGCTTCTTAGGTCCTGGTTTTCAAGAATCATTTCCCATAACTCTGAATGATCCAGCAGTGCTACAACTGTAGTGAGGCTATGGTAGTCAAAATTAACAGGTGAATAAAAGCAAGCAACCACATACCTTCCTTCTAGAGCCCGAGCCTACTGTTGTTGTTATGAAGCAGTGCTGGAGTGTGTTCTTAGCACAGACTCTGCCAGAGGCTCATTTAAAAAATTGCAAAGGCTTCACGAGGCTTAAATGTCTCCTGTAAATCCATTAGTGTCCATATATAATTTACTCTTCACATTGTTCTTTTGGAGCTGTCAAGTATCTTTGACAGTATCCAGCTTTCTTTAAAAACTGAAACATGACCCTTTGTAACTACTTATTCTTAGAACAGTGAAAACGTTTGCTCTTTCATGAATTTATAAAATGTTTTTAATTATAAATCAGAGTAATTTCTTTGCCTTGGCAATCTAGAAGGAGAACCAGTTAACCAACCCCACCTGCCTGGCGAAGCAGCATCCAAAGGAGCAGCAGCATCCTCAAGTCAGACAACACCTCTGAGAGTGCCTGCCCCTTTCCTGCCTTCTGAACCACTGGCCCTTCAACCAAGGGCCTAATTTTGTTTCAGAATTTACAGATGCCCTTTTCTACTAAGTCTTATCTGCCTAAAAGTTTCCTGAAAGAAAAATCTTCATATGGTAACAGTGCCAGTTTTGATAGAGACAAAATGAATGGCATGTGGGCCAGCCTGTCAAACTGAGGTTTTGAGAATACTGGTTTTCCCTTTGTACTTTGCCACTGGGCAGTGCCTGCTCTTCAGCACACACACACGCACACAAAAACACAGAGCAAACTCAGAAAACCAAACACAAACAAGCAATCGGTGTAATGCAAACAATGGAAGGCGTAACCAAACTGCAAAGGAATGGGGCTTTTTAGATCTTCGTAAACCTTAGGGCAAGGAAAACCAGTTGGTTGCCTGAGATGCTGGCAACCGAAAACGAGAAGTAAAGTTCACCTCTCTATCTCCCATCTGCTGGTGGGAGCTCACCTGCTGCCAGTGGCCTCTTCCTGAGATTCATCGGAAAGGAGTTTGGCATCCTTATGGCTGTTGGTGAGATGTGAACCTATCTTGTAAGAACAGACTTCTTCTAGCAGACATGTGAGGGAAAGGACAGAGATTTGTGTCATAGAGAGAAATCTTCCTGGCCAGATCAGAAGTGTGTTATCTGGGGAGTGCAAGCATGGCTGCTGGATCTGTGAAATGAATCATTTGGGATTTTGCCTTTTTTCCTCCCCTCTGTTCTCATTGTTCAGTCCTAATTAATTAATTCAGGGTGTCTGCATGCACATCGCAGCCTCATCCCAAGAACTTGTTGTCATGCTGTGAGGAGCCTCTAACATTGTCCCATTTCTGTGAGGAGATGGTAAGATTGTGTGCACAATCAAATGAGTGCTGCCACATGCCAAGTTTGTGCTATGGCAGCTTATTATAAGGTAGACCTTAGTCATCCACCTGTCTTTCATAGAGGATCTTGCATATCTATTCTATTTTCTAAAAGAAACAGCAGGCAATTAAAATCATCCTGAGGTCTGCCTGGCTTCCTGCTTCTAATCTACATTCTCAAGAGTGAATCAAAACTTTACAGAGAGCAGGAGCGGAAGAGCAGAGGGAAAGAAAGAAAAGAGATTTATAAAGTGAAAACTCAGAATATATTCATCTGACAATTCAAGGTCTTCCTTGGGCAGCCACTGATGTAAAGAATAAGCATATGAGCCTGGTGTCCCCTATTTCTCTTTTCAGCCCCTTAAGAAAATATTACGGTGCTGTAACTGCTATTCCAAATGACTTTAATATGTTATTTCTACTTTATTTTATTCTTTTGCTGACAGGTTATTTGGTCTTTTTTTTTTTTTTTTTTTTTTTTTTTTTTTTTGTAGATGATTGTTTTTATATTGAGCCATGTATTTTTGTTGTTTCTTTCTGGAGGAAAAAGAAAACGAAATGTGTTGCTAATTTAGGCTAATGAAGATGGCTTTGGTTGGCATCTCGCAGCTCTTACCTATAGAGGCAAATGAATGTTCATAAAACCTGGTCTAGTACTTCCCACCAATTGGGATCATCCCTAGGTAGGAAAGAAGCTCTAGAAGGCAGGATGTGATCTTTGTGCTGTTGAAAGGCACAAGGAACAGCAAGGAGGAATGTTTGGTGATCAGGCTCTGGAGGTGAGTCAGCTCTCCAGACCCACAAACCACTGCTGTCTGCATTAGTTTCTGAGGCCAAAACAAAATGCTGCCCAACCCTTGTCCTGCCAGAGCTTCACGTTAAAGCAGCTGCTGAGTGGGACACCTGAGTCCAGAGCCCACTGCTTCAACAGAAGGGAAAAAGAAACTGCAGGAGCAAAAAATGTTTGCTGTTTGCTGGCAGTGAAGTCCTTATAGGGAGATGCTGTGCACAGGACTGTAGAACAGCAGAGCCCTCACCTCCCCAGGGCTCCATGGGCACAACCGGTGAAGCAGCAGCCCTACTTTAAAATGCTCACAGCAGCCTCATGGGTGGAAAAATAACATTTGTGTACTTTCATGTAAAGTGACCATTTGCTTCCAGGGAGCACTCACGTGTGCATTATTCATAGTCACAGAGGTGTAAGTGGTGCGTGAAAGCAGGACTGCATTTCATCTGCTGAGTGAGGAGAAACAGAGCTATTTGTGTGTTTGTTTCTGATGCTGGTTGGGCACTAAATTAAGAAGGAATGTAGAGGAAATTGAGCTGGCTTTCCTAGTATATCACGCCTGATATTGGGTTCAGAAAGGGTGACCTGAGTTTTTGCACACAAGCACAATGCCTGTGGCAAATGATAAGGCAGGTAGTATGCCAATTCTGGAGCTGCAGTGACTGTCTCTCTCTTGACCCTTCAGATAGCCATCCAGTACCAGCCCGAAGGCCAGCCCTTGTGCTGGCATCTCAGCCACTTCCTCACCTCTATGCCAGAGCCCTGGCCCTTGTCACACACAGCTCAGCTGTGCCTCTGCCTGGAATTGCTGCTGCCTCCATCCGGATCTGCTGCACGTGTCCCCAAGTGTCACACAAAAGGAAGCTGGGAGCTAATGAACCTCAGCCTTCTTTCCTATGGGCTGTCAGTGCTGCTTGGTTTCTCCACAAGATAAATAATATATTCCCTTCTATGAATATTTCACCTCTTCTTTTTGCTGTTTTCTCATGTGGTGTCGTACTGTGCCAACCATCACTGTGTTCAAGCCAAAGCTGGGAAATTAAGTGCCTTTAGCAGTACTGTGCAGGTGTAATGCTGAACCAGCACCTGGGACTGGCTTCTGTTAACCCCAGTGTCTCCAGGCAGGTTTTTTCTGAGCAGAGATGGTGGAGATGATCACAGGGTGATCTCTGTGACTGCCAGATGGAAAGCAGGGGTCTGAACTGGTGGAAGAATTTACCAACATTCCTCCTTTGATATGCACACACCCATCTGAGGAAGGGCCTTGCGGCTGACAGAAGTGAAAAGATTGCTCCCAAATGAGATTCAGCAAAAAGGCAGTTGGTGGATTTATGAGGTATACTCCAATGTGAAACCGTTGCACGAGTGGTGGAAGTGCAGGGCTAGCCATGGGACTTGTGATACCATGTCTTATGCTTCTGCTTCAGGGTTGCTTATCTATGAGGAGTAAGTGCAAACTGATTGAAACAAGGCTTGCAGCTGAACAAGTGGGAGGAATTTCCCCCCTGAGCTGTCTTGAAGGCAGTGTCCCCAGGATGCTCTTCCCAAACCCGAGCTCCTGAGACAAAGGCTTCAGTCCTGAGTGGCCAAGTTGGCCCCACTTCCCTTGCCCTCTCAGGCTGCCTTTCCTCCCAGCTGTGCTTCCCTATTCCTATCTCCCTGCCCACTGCCCTCGTGTCACTGTGCAGTACATGAAATGTGGGCTTGGTGTCTGTGTTGGTTTTCCTGCTCCCCACCTCCAAATGGAGGATGGTTGGGCTGCAAAACAGGCACCGCAGAACACAAATATGCTGGGGAAATTTCAGCATGTGTCACAACGTGGAGACGGTGTCCCAAGGTCCCCCTGCAGCAGCTGCGTGCGTGCCTGGCTGGGCACTGCCACAGCCATAGAAAGATACAGCCGACAGTAACGGTCTACACATGAAGGGAGTGGAAAAGGCGACTCAAATGGTGGCATTGTTATAAAACAAAAGGATTCCGCATGTATACAGATAGTAATTAAAATGCAGCAGATTTCTGGAAGCAGCTCTGTTTTCTAAGCAGAAATTTGCTTTGTATTGTGTGCACTTTCTATGGCAGTAGAGGCTATGACTGGTGAATGGGAAAGCAATTAGCACCCTTTCTGTGCACGCATTTAATAGATACATAGCGGTACTGAATACAAGAGGCACTTTTGGCAGCAGCATCATGCTGCACAGAGACACGGTCCATACGTACGTGCTCTGTGCAGGCAGCATCTCCTGCACGCTGTGTGATGGTTGCTTACCCACAGCGTGCTGTTGTTCAGCCCTGTGGTTCAGCAGTGCAGACGTGTGTGCAACTTCTGGCTGAGCCCCACATTTTTTCCCTGCAGAAGCCATGCAGTACTCAGGCCGCCCATGCCACCAAAGATGGAAAGGGAACCTGGGAGGCTCCTGCTGTATACAGTGTGTCCCCATCCACCTGCATTTCTCCTCGTTTCCTTCTGCTGATGTTTTTCCAGCAGTATTCTTTCCTATCGGCTCCCCTCCTCCCCTGTTGCATCGTTAGTTCTTCTTCTAATGGAAACAGATTTCCCTGCCTAACCTCCTCATTACCAGAAAGGCCCTTTGTCCTTTATTTCAGTTTACCATATGTTACAGCACTTATCCAGTAGTCATTGTTCAGTACCCCATTCTTAACGAAGTGTCTGAGAAAGAGAAAATCGAGCTCTAATTTCACCTGTCTCTTGGAGGAATCGCGGGGCAGCCATGGCTGTGTCTTTGAAAGCAGGGTCTCGGGTTATGAAATTCTCAAACATTAGCTCGACGTGGCTGAGCCAGGGCACAGAGAGCTGTGTGAACCCATTAATCATCACGGGGCAGCTGCCAGCTCGCTGACTTTAATTGGGGATTTCTTACTTTTACGCTGTTTGGAGTTTTTTTTGGCAGTGCTGATAAAGGATTTCGTTCCTCTCTCACGAGGCTGTGGGGAGACAGCAGAGGTGTGAGTTAATTCAAGGATGCTGAATGACTTGCTGGTTCTGGGGGAAATTATGTTATTCAGCATTGTTTTCCTTCTGAAATTGCTATCTTGGCTGCATCTTCAGTAGTTTTGCATGTATGTCCCTTCCAATTTCCTGTTCCTTAGACCCCTCCATCCTTGTGGCTTCTAGTCCTGGCATTTTTATTGCAATCCTATGGAGGCCAGCAGTCTCAGTGGGTGCATCCTATTCTTGTGAGGAGGAAGGGATGGAAGCACATCTTAATGAACTGAGGTTTTGGGCAGTGTAGTATTGCCAATGTAATGGAATGAAAAATTATTCCTCTGAACTCTGACTGTGACTCCAACGATATCTTTAAAAGATTATTAGGCTTCAAAAAGCTCCTTTAGCTTACTGTCTGCATTTACAGTATTGCAAACTCATACTAGCAAGCACGTGCAAAGAAGTGGGGCTGAATGAGTGTCTTTTTCAGCTTACCTGTGTTGATTTCCATGGTATTAATCATATCCTTAAAACAGAGTTAATGTGAGGGTAATCTCCCTCCCTTAACACAGCTTGATGTTGCATTTCTTTTGCATGTGGATGCTTTATCAGTTCAATTTGCAGCCCTTTGTCTGCACTGGATATCCTTTGTAGGTCAGCTGCCATGTGGGGAGCCTACATGTGTGCAGTGCTTAATTGGTCTCTCAGCTCCTTCTCATTCTATACTTCATTTTGCTTACAGAGCTCATAATTTCCCTCCCATTTCTCCTTCCCAGGAGAGAAGGCAAGATAATGATGATGTATTCTCACCTGAGGGACCCTGCTGAGACAGTGATTTTGGCCACGAGGGAGACATTGCAGGTAATCTTGCGCTTTGCTCTCCAATCTTCTGTGATAAAAAGAAGGGCTACATCCTTCTAGTGATTTATCTTTTTCCTTGGGACCTTTACTGAAACGATGGCTGGGAAGCCCAGCTCTTCCTGCCAGGGCCAGGCCTGTAAATCAGTCTGGATTTGATTATTCCCCAAGTCCTTCACTGCACATCCTCTCCCACAATGCTTAAAGCAGTGCCATTAGTCTTTGTTGATTTCTTGGAGTTTCAGTGGAAAGAAAGTAAACATGAAGGTGCTTAGTGGGGGATTTTGTAAGGCGCTTTGTTAGCTAGGTTTCCAAATCCTCCAGAGTTGGAAGGGATTTTCCAAAGGGGCTTAATTCCTTCTAAAAAATCTTACCCTTACCTAATATATGCTAGTTAGCAAACAAGACTATAGACTTGATATGACTTCATATGATGAATGAGAAGGGGCTTGTTATTGGAGTCTGGGGATAATCTCTTCATCGTTTTCATACACCTTACAGGCTCATACGTTTGGGGGTACTCTTTTTGAATAACACAGCTAATTGATTTTTTAAATGGTAATGAAGTCGATTCACATCCTGGGAAAAGTGCAGATCAGACCTAGTTGATTAGTCAGATATTTTAAAATCTTTTTGGATTTCAAGTAGCAAAAGGAAAGGCAAACAATGAGATCTCACTTTGGATTTAATACCAGTGGAGGCCATGGATGCAGTTCAAACTCTGCAAGGCTTCTGGAGGGAGAGTTTCACAAAAGACACTTTGTTTCCTTTGGAACAAATGCCACCAAACAGTGGAATTTATTTCTTAATTATTTTTCCAGGGCCCCTCTGTTTCCAGCATGCTCACAAACACTTCACATAGAGATTTGCTTCTTTGGAATGGCATGAAGGGGGACCAGCAGTGGGGATTTGCTTTCTATGCATGGCATGGTTTGCCTCGTCTGCATGAGCTCTTTCTTGTTCCTAGGATACACTTGCTTGACTTAATTTATGAGCTTGCTTTATTATTTTTTCCCTTTGGCTGAGATCTGTTTTGACTTTCTCACTAAGCTCCTTTCTGAGCAGGGGCAAAACCAACAACACTGAATTTATTTAAGTGGAATTAAAGGGCAGTCCTTGTGCTGAGGCTGAGGCTGAGCTGCTAAAGCATGCTCAGCCTCCTGAGGTGCTAAAGAACCTCATGTTTCATTCAAAAGCCAACTGCACTGAATAGCAGAGAGCCACTTCTAAGAACTGCAGTGGGGCTCTAATACCAGAATGAAAGATGGGGCTTTAGAAAGTGATGTGATATAAAATAAAAAGAGAAAAGGATTGATCAACCAGATTAGATTAAGGGCCCAGTTAGTTTAGTTGCCCCAGAAGTATTGCTCAGAGGATGATGTAGTCCCTGTACTCCTGCAAGAGTCACTATTAAAAATGGGGGATTGTTCATGCATGCATAAACACTGAGAGCCATTTTTATTAATTTCAATTTACAATAACTTAATAAAGATGAAATTTGCCTTCTTTATTAGTATTAGGAGTTGCAAAAAGCTTTTTTTTTCTACACTGAATTATCACCTTGAAAACTGAGCTGCAGTTTTTGTCTTTGCATATATTTTTCTTGTGCATATTATGCTGTGTTTGTGTTTTCCTTAATCTCTTTTAAAATGAGTGAGAAGCAAACTGAAACTTACATCAGAACTATACAGCAAAGCAGAGATTGGACAGAGCATAGCATAAAACACATGGCTTTAGTGGGTACAACAAGGAGAACAGTTATGCAGGAGCCACGTCTGCCCCAGCAGCAGAGGGTGTTCCTGAGGTAGCTGAAAGCATGGAGGGCAGTGTCCTGCCACGGTGCCGTTGTGTTGTTGGGCATAGGGAACTCTCCATGTGGGTGGGACAGGAGCTCTCTCTTTGCTTCTTGGTGTTTTTGTTTGATTTTCCTTTTTTCCCATAAGAGAAGATCCCAAGGTAGACCTTAAATCTTTGCATTTTCCCCTCGTCTGTAAGCTACAATTACTCTGGGAAACACTTTAGGGAAACACGGTTATGTCTGTTTATCAAAATTAATTTTCTCTGCCTGGTGTGGCAGGTAAGGTGAGTTAATGAAACTTCCAGCCCTACCCTAGAAGGACACAGATATCTGCGGAGATCCAGCAACTCCAGACAAGCAAAGGCTTAGAATCCCTGATTGTGCCTGCAGGCAGTGGCTCCGAGATCAGAAACTGAAGCTTGTTGATGGGGAGTGGCACAAGAAGTTGTATTTCCCACCGTGTACTGCACTGTTGACTGCAGTAGAATCTCAACCTCTGGAGTAGTTACTCCTGTGTTTCCAGCTGGCACTAGATTAACTTGAAAAACTAGCAGAGCCTTTATAAATCATTTCTGTAGTATTCTTCTGATGGTAAAGATCCCAGAAAACTACTTTTCATAGCATCTTTTGCACAACTGCATATGATGTAGGTTAAAAGTTTTTTGACCCCATCAGATGTTGACTGTGTACAGCTGGGCTTCTGTTTGTCTCTTCTTATTAAGAAGGTTGGAAGGGGAATGAGAGGTAAATTGTAATACATTAATTATCTTGTAATGAGAAAATCCAGTGTGGCCTCTGGAGTCTTCCTTGCATTTTCTTCTTTATCTCTGTTTTGCTGAAGTCAGTGCTGGTCGCAGTATTCTTACAAGTGCTTGAAACTGAAAGCACACAAATAAGAAAGGAACTGGACAGAAAAAAACCAACTGACTTCAGTTCTACTAGATAGAGTGAATTTAGAGAGGTGATAATTGGATACATTGGTGTTTCCAGAAGAAGAAAGCTCATTCACTGCATTTGACTCGGAGATAGAAAAACTCTAGTAGTTGCCATCATACACGTGGTCCAGCTTGACTGCTGGAGTCCTTTGTTCTTGATCGTTGGCTGGAAGGGATTATATTAGAGAATCTAAAGCCAGCTCTGCTTTGAGGCAATGCCCATATTATAAACCTAGGTGTAGATATTTTGGCCTGGCTAACAAAAATGAAAGCATGGCATTATAGGCTTTGCAAGAGCTAGCAACTAGAGTAAAGATCACAGTACTGCACTTTCCACGCAGCAGTGTGCCAGTGACTCTTTGTTTAAGAGTTGTTTTATCAGAGAAAAACTAAGATGGGTGGCAAGCCCATGTCACAACCAGCCCTTTGCTTTTCTGAGGACATCCTCCTAGATGCTGATGGGTCAGCATGATACTCAGGGATGGCTTGGGCCATACAGATGAAACTCCTTTATAATTCCTGAGTTAGTTCCTACAGGATGAGGCATATGAGTACACAGGATTTTGCATGGTGGGCCTCTGCCAGCTCAATCATCAGTTGGCCTTGAGGATGAGACATTCAGGGATATTCAAAACGTCTGGTCTTTAAGTCAAAATAGGGTATGGCAGTCAGAAGGTTGTGGTTGTTCATTGGTAGGTGCCATCGGCCTCATCGGTAAGATGAGGCTTACTTTGGGCTGGGGTTGTTGTTTAGGCATCCTTTGTGGTTTTGGTTAGAAGCTATCCTCATGTCTTCTTTTTGAGAGTTTTACCTGAGGAGCCCTCATTACCTTTTCAGGCCCAAAATTTACCCTGTAAATCTTTTCTTGTTTCCCTGCTCGACTCTTATGTTCAAAAAAAAGAAAAAAGAAAAAAAAAAAGAAAAAATTGTTTCACAGAAAGATCTCTATTCAGTCTCAGTCTGGTGAAGTGTCATGAGCCACACACACCTGCAGAGGAAGAAGCAGCTGATGCTTTCTCTTGTTCCTTCACTTTGGCATGCCTTTGGTTCACCTAGATAATGGGATTTTTTTCCACATTCTTTTCCTTCAGGAATTCACTTCCTATCACATCTGATGACTTATTCACTTGTCAAACTTTTTTTAGGTTGACCAATATCCTGCAAAGATAACACACTGGCCTTTGGAAATGTGGTGCCAGTAATTAAAATGAAGAATGCATTACAGTGGAAAGTAGAAATACAGATCTAAAAGCCACACTGGTATTTTTAGTGATGGGAGTAATTGAGGATTTTAGTTTAATAATTCAGTGCGGCTGAGATTAATAAATAATACAAGTTAGAAATGGTCTTTCAAGAAGAAGGATTTGAGGGGTCTAGTTAACAGTTTAATTTAGTATATCCTGGAAGATGCTGCCTGGGTCACTGCATAATAACTCAGCATGGTCCTAAGGCTTCTGAGCTTGTTCTGTAAAAGAAGGTATGTACATCCTGATTGAGAACTGAGCAAAGTGAAGAAGCAATCGGAGAAGAAGCCAAAAAGCTTGAAAATCTCAGCCTCGACACTGATTCCTGATGTAGTCTGTAGGAAGTTGCTTTGGATTGATATCAACTCCTGTCCAGACAGTGGCAACAGGGAAGACTACAGGCTGCGGTGCGGAGCAGAGATGTGCATTTCCTGATACCTGCCTGACCGTGAGCTCTCACAATGAAGTGCCTTCTCCTTCTCCATGATGCAAATTGTCCAGGATGGACCAGGTGATCCTCTCATTGTTTGTCTCAGCACAGAGTGTGGGGGAAAAGATCACCAACACTCTTTCTTCTCTGAAAGAGTGATGAGGCACTGGAACAGGTTGCACAGGGAGGTAGTGGAGTCACCATCCCTGGAGGTGGCTAAGAAATGTGTAGACGTGGTACTGAGGAACACGGTTTTATGGGAATATTGGTGGTTGGCGGACTGTAGGACTAAATGATCTAGGAGGTCTTTTCTGATGTTTGTGATTCTATGATTCTATATTGGTACAACATGGCAGGTCAGAGAGTCCCACATATTGCCCCTCACAGCAGAGAGGCTGCAGGAGGGAGCTCTCCCCAGAAGCAATGCACAGCTCTGGGAAGCTACAGGGGTTGAGATCACGTTTGTCCTTGCTCCTTCTCCCAAAACCCTTAGGGGATGCGAGGCAAGTTTCCCTGCTTATTAGACAGATTTCAGAGCATCAGAATAATTTTGAAATTATATATCATTGGAGTCCAGTTGCGCATGTCTTACAAACAATACGTACACACTCCTTTCTACATGTAGTCCCACAGAGTTCATGACCTCGTTGTCCTTGCAAACATTCACAAACTAGGTCCCAAGTCCTGCTCACATAGTTCTTCCAGTGTTGAGACTGTGAGCTTCATATGTTTACATTCCTCAGCTCAATAACATTATTTGAAACTAAATAAACTTTAGACTTTCTGGCAGTGACTCTGATGCTTCAGTCTGGAGCTTCCTACAAGCTCAGGATTAGTTCTGTGTAGCCCTGTGTAGCCTGTTGCTGGGATGGTCTGTTGTGTAATCCTTTAAACATCACTGGATATGTTTTAGGAGATTCCTCCCCCCCCCCCCCAAAAAAAAAAAAAAAAACTAAAGCTGATAATGATCACATTCTCCATTTGAGATTTAAGGCCAAGGAGCCCTGAGGTGCAGATATGAGGAAGTCTTAGAATTGTCCATTTTGCTACAGAATAATTGTGTTTGGGTGTGGTCTACTGAAAATGGGGAAGATGCTGCTGCCTTGCTCCCTTATAGGGATGCACTCATTCTTTGTAAAGCAAACTGGAAATACAAAGTGCGTACTGATGACAAGGACTTGGGCAATTTATACAATCTTCTTTCTTATGGTTTCCAGGAATGCTGTAAGTAGTGCTACTAAGCATAAGGTCTGTAGCAGTCCCTCAATATCCCTTCTTACAGAGCTCTTCCTCATGAATGTGAGATTGGGCTGTAGTTTCTGGATCCAGATGTCTGTTAAGATGCCCACAGCATCCATCTTTGTGGCCAAAACATCGCTGTGATTTTTCTCAGGTATGGACTTGGCAATTGTGATGCTAGTGTTCCCAGCCTTTGGGCTCCATTTTTTTTGCTGCTTCTGACTAGAATAGCCTCAAAAGAGCTGCGTGTGTATGCAGCAGAACTTAGCAGACCAGACAGCTCCTCTGTGCCCTGAGCTGGCTCCAGGCAGGGGAGTCCATTCACAGCTGTGTGTGGGCTGATCCCAAAATATTCCTCCCTTCCATGTTCGTGCCTTCCCACAAGAGCTGCCATCCCTGGTAACAATGAGGCTGTCATCCTGTTTGAGTATAACAGCCATGACATGATCAGAAACCAGCCCCCAAAAGTGATTTTACTGCCCTGCCAGAAGGTAAGAACTCTCATCAGCAAGATTCAGTTCAGGTCCTGATTCAGCGAGATGCTTTAAGCATGTGAAAGTTCTTCTGGGCTTCTTTCTGCTATGGTGTTGGTGTGGGCAGGGTTAAGCCCAAACGCTTTATCTTGTTGCATTCAAACAGACACTGGAAAAACCTTATTTCCTGTCTGTATTCTAGATGGGTGAGTTACACTGCAGGTGTACATTATAGCTGGAATGCATGTGTGGTATGAAATGTACTGCCCAGAATCCAGAGCGATGATTATTCATATGGAAATTATTCATGCTTCCTCCCATTTGCTTTGCAAGGTTCACTGTATACTTCATTTATATCCCCAAGTTTCCATTTTCCCCTTGGTGGAGGAGAGGAGCCAAGCCCACCAGCCCCTTTGACGTCTTAAAGCAGTGAATTAGTTACATAAAGTGTAGAGTTTACCAACTTTTTCTGTATGACTGTTCCTCATTTTAGTTTCTAGTATGACTAGAAATTATATAGGAAGGCTGAAGAAGACAGAGTATTTTGTCATAGCCGCTCAGGCAGTAAGATCGATGAAACCAGTGATAGAAAGGAGGGAGAAAAACTGAGTCCTAAGTCTTTTAAAAGGAATCTTCCTTTCTCTCCTTACAATGTCATATTCAGTCATAGTCTGTTGGATGTACTGTAGCATTTGTTGGAGTTTGATTGCTTTTTAATATCTGCCTGTGATTGTCTTTTTTTTTCTTTTTTTCTCTAAAGGTAACATGTTAGCTTGAAATATTAAGATGAATTTCAAAGAAAATGATGTTTTAAGCTCAGAATCAATCATCTCAGCTTCTTCTAAATTAAAATTTGCCTAACAGAAAAGACTACAATCTATAAACTGTGTAAAAATCAGTAATCTGGACAAAGAGGCACCGTAGTAATCTTAGGGAGAGCTTCCAATCTTTTTTACAGTTCCTCACTGTCTAGAACACCTGATGAAGTTAGAAGCCACAAGTACATTGAAAACAGCACAATGGCTTATCCAGAACAGCCCAGGGATTCTGGTTTATTAATTTAATCAACTTAAATCATATGATGTTTCCTGTGATTGCTACAGCAGGCACCCATTAACTCCACAGTGCCATGTTAGTCCTTCAGCACGTAAGTCATGCTGTTTCCATTTTGTTCCCAGAGCACGCTGTTTAAGTGTTGCTCAGATTTTGGCTAAATTATGTTTTTATTTTATATGGTTGGCATTGCTTGCTGAAATAGCAAGTAGGGCTTTATCAGGGAAGCAGGTAATAACCAATGTAATGAACCAGGAGCAGAGTAAAGCTGATGGATCACTAACCAAATAGCAGAAGAGACTTTCTTCAGGCTCATTTAGATGGTGGTTGCAGGTGAGCAACAGGAGGAGGAGGGGCCTGCTGTTTCTAAGACATGGATGAAGACAGTAGGGGTGCATGGACCCTTTTGCTTTTGTGTCTCAACAGCTGCCCCCAATTGCAATTGCATACCTCTAAGAAGGCAAGCCACTGAGCCTTATTTGCACCTCTGTTGGCTCTGTGGCACAAGTGATAGTGTGAGGAGAAACTGGGGCACAAAAGCCTGTGTGTGATGGTCTCAGGACCTCAGCTGACAGAAGGGAATAAAAAGTTGGGCCTATGACTTGTTGGGCTGGCCCCTTCTTCTCCTCAAGAAGATGACTCTAGTGGTTTGCTCCCCGTTCTCAGGATAAACACATGGCCTTAACATTATTGCTGGTGTTACATGGAAATCCACTCATTTACCCAATGTTGATGTAAAGATGCATCAGAAAGTTGACTGCTGCCCTGCAGAGCCATCAGACACTGGAGCTTTGCCAGTGTCAACAGCAACCACGTAGCTCTTGTCCAGCCTCACTGTTGCTTCAGGCTCATAACAGTCACAGTGCTAGAGAGGAGAGTTTGGAAGGAAAATAACAATGCTGCTTTTTAAATGGGACTGAGTATACTCTCTGATTCAAACCTGGCAATATTCAGCTAAGCCACTATTCATGTGTAGCACTTCTGGCCTACAGTTGTTGCTGTACAGCCTTGTGTAGCATACAGATCTTAAATATTCCATTGTATTATCGCAGACTTCAGCACAGAAAAGAGTGTTTCTCTTTAATATTGCCATTAAAAAAAATCACCTTCAACTTAGAAATGTGCATGAAGCAGAAGTTCTGCAATGGAGATTTTCACCACCTTTGTACAGATATTATGAATCTCTGCTCATTAAGTTTCTGAGACTGTTGATTTGAACTCCAATTAATTTCTGTAAAGATCACAAATCAAGTCCTGTCATAACTAGAGAGTATGGTGCGATATCATTATTGCTTGCCTCTGAGTGAACCTGCAAAGCAAGGTGATCAATCCAGGCATAATTGCAGTGTCACCAATTAATTGTTCATGAACAACTAAGGGCTTTTTACACTGGCAGCCTGTCAGTCTCAGAAATTGCAAGGTGATGTGGCAGCCCTCAGGTGGGATGAAAACACCCTTTTAAGCAAATGTAAATTACTAGCAGCGTACTTTGCTCTTAAGGTTTTGCTGTACAGCTGTAATTTTGCAGTCATTGGAGGTTTGTTGCACAGTCTATGCCTTCTCCAGTAGAGTCAGGATCAGTCAGGCTCCACCAAACACTGCTTCAGCCACATGTTGAAGCAGGTACTTGGAGCTAAGCATGTGCTTAACTCACATTGAATTCCAAATTAGTCATACTTAAGGGTTCAATTTAGAAATTACCCCAATAACATCCATCCTTGCTCAGACCCTAATCACACAAGTTGTGAGGGCAAGCAAATGCAGAAACAGCACCTGAGCTGCTAAAAGATCATCAGCGTGTACTTTCCAATGCAAAACACAGTATGTTATTTGCAGAAGGCTTTAAAATATTTTAATCTCCTTTTAGAATGAGGGCTGGTCTGAGCATGTTTGTAACCATGAAGTTAATTCCACTGATCAGGAGTTAATTCCAGTGCTGATCTCTGTGGGCCTCAGTGTCTCCACCTCTAGAATGGAGCTAGGAACATGAGGGGCGATGGAAGGGGTGTCAGTGTAACCCATGTTACTCTGTAAACTCTGGTTTGATTTTGCATTGAACCTTTTTCCTTCCTCCCATATCCTGAACACCAATCATTTGAGCCTTGAACTTAAGGAGCGAAGGCCACTTTTTCATAACAAGACTGTTAAAAAAGACTCAAATCATGCGATGTGGCTTCATTTTAAATGCAGTTCTCAGCAAATTAGTCTGGTAAAATATCTATATTTGCATACAAAGAAAAGCTATGATATTATCCCAGTGGAGATCAGCGAAAGAATTTGGGGAATGCAAATGTTGAGGATGGTAGTTCCTGTGCTATAGATAGCCTGAGCAAACAGACATCTGCCCCACAGCAGACAGACCTCTCTGGGTGCCAAGAGCTGCTCACAGGACAAATGATCAAATCCCCTTGTTGAGGGAGAAGTCAGATTCTGATGTCCCAGTCCTTTCTCAGACAAAATTATCGCAGGGCATTTCCCCCCAAAAGACCGAGAAGGTTCCCAGGAATCCTAAGTAGATGAAGACTGGGATTTGTAATGTATTTTCTGGGAGGAGGTTGTAACGCTTTCTTTTATTTCTCCTCTTTTTTTAACCTGTGCATGAGTTGGTAACTAATCAAATTTAGTAGCATAATTTGGCCTGACCATGCAAATACATTCTCAGTGACATTCCTTACAACATATAGGTCCTTTGGGTATCTTGAAGAATAATGCAGGAAGAACTCTTGCCATTCCCCTGGCTTGAAAAGTGAAGAGAAATTTGTTTCTTAATAAAAACAAATCCAAACCCACCACTACCACTCCAAGCCCTGGCACCTACTGTATTGGCTTTCTTTGCATTGACCAGAACACAGATTTTAAAAAGAACAGGAAAAGCTGCATGTCCCAAATGAGAAACTGTACTGCGTCACTTTGGTTAGACTGTTTTCAAGAAGCAGGAAAAGGGCCCCATCAAATTGAAGTATTACCAACATCAGCATTGTTTTTACTGGATTTGGAGACCCTTGAGGGTAAAGTAAACTTTGTCTCAGAAATGACTTTTAATAAAGCCAATTCTGAGGTGTGTTTGATGCTTTTTGCTTTTTCTAGATCCCTGTTTGGAGCCACATCCTTCAGCTGCTGGTTGCTGGATGCCACAGTTCAGAGGCCTCACCTTCCTCTCCAAATATACCCACCAGTTAGAAAGCCAGAGGTGCAGGGAGGCTAAGGAATGAAGCTAGTGAGGAGCCAGTCTTAATGACAGAGGTAGGAATGGGAAGAAGCACTGCTTGAAATAGACCCAGAAGCAAGCCTTCAGTATGGCTTCAATACTGCTGCTATCACAACTAGTCCTTGCTTGGCTTCCCTCTTGTGGCCTGAGTGTAGACATGAGCCTCTGCAAGAGGTTAACAGCCTGATACTCCTTAATCATCTACTGTATGGGAATGAAAAAAAATCCACTTGGTGTCCTTACAGGAAGCTCTCGGTCCAGAATTTGAAGGCCTGCAAGCACTCACTGCAGCCTCTCACCTGGCGCTGGTGCTGTCAGGCACCTCCCTCCCTCCTCTCCCAGCTCCACAGATAACTCCAGTAGGGGCTGGCACTCTCCTGGTGGCCACATCACTTCTCTTTAGGGCACTGAAAGCTGAACACTGCCTGACATTATTCACCCTGCTCCTTCACAGATCTTTCAGCAAGGAAATCTCCAGGCAAAACAAAGAGGTTTGAGGAGGTTCAGAATTTGTCATGTTCATTTCCTTACAGGTATTGTGTCAGACACCTTTAAGGGAGTTGATTTAATTATACAAATCTAAGGTGCTACTAATCACTTGAAACTTCTTTGGCCTTTACACATAAAATTGGACTCAGAGCAGGAAAATTACTGGTGTGCCTGAGCACACATTCAGAATTCCATTTCCTCCACTAGGTGGAAAGCACTACAAGATGGTCCTCCTGAAGTGTGAGCTGAAGTGAAAGTATCTTAGAAGCAGGCTGCCACTGCCTCCTTCTTCTAGGTGGGTGTGATTTGTGATGGCTTTCCACCAAAATACTTTGTGCAGAGAGGTGAACGTGGGCTGAAGAAGAAACAGAGCACTGCAAAAAGATGTCCGAAGTGTTAACTCATTACCCCAGAGAGTACCACAGCTAAGCCCTGTTTGTACCTTGGTGTTCAGGAGCTTGTGAGGGAAGGTGAGAGGTGATTAACCTTTGTATTTCATTTTTAATATTAAATGTTATCTTGTGGAGCTGCAGATACTGTTCTAAAATCCAATTTCAGAATTCTGAAATCCAAATTCCAGATCTTTGTTTAAAACTTGCCTGCGTGCTTTACCTCCTTAGCAGCTGATGACTCTCAGTAGGTTATAGAAATCATCTGCTATGGTGATGCTCAGCCTGTGCCTCTAATGCCTCCAGTGTGTCTCACACAGCCTGGCAGTAGTGTCCTCACATCTGCTGCTAGCGAGGCAAGCAGAGCTGATCGCACAGGCTGCAGGGAAGAGCAGTGCCAAGCTGAGGAGTCACGCTCGCCTCCCTCTGCTCCAGCCAAGAAGGAAGAATAACACGCTCATTCCCTTCAGGCAGCTGGAAACAAAAAGAAACCACAGAGGACCACAAAATCATCACAGAGCAACATCTGCCAAGGCTATATGCTGCCTCTAGCAGGTCAGGACACAAGCAGATGAAGATAATGCTGTGTGGCAACTTCCTGTCAGTTGTTCTGTGGTTTGCTTTCACATGCGAGGAATTAGATGGAAGCCAACGCATGATCAGTGCTGACAGAAGAATATTTTAAAAGGCAAAAAAACCCACAGAGCATCACACGGACATGCCTCTTCTCACGCTGTTCCCACCCCTCATACTGCTCTTCCTCCATCAGAGAGGCATGGGAGCCTGGAAGCAACCTTTATGCAGATGAGACAGCTATTTCCATCAAGCAAAGCTTCGTAATAGAGAGAGCTTGGGAAATGTTTTCCAAGGTTATGATCTCTGATGGCTTTAATTTCTATTTAGAGTTTTACTTTTGAATATCTAAATATATTCCAGAATTTTTGTTTTTCTTTGGAGATTTCTCAGTTTAAAATATATCTTTAGCCTGGTCCTAGCAATAAACAGGCCAACCTAGCTGCCGGCAAAGAAAAAGCACATTTTGCAAGTCCATACCCATTACAGGTATGAGGTTGTTTCTCTTGGAGTGGTCTATAAACCAAGTTCTGGACAAGACTTTCTAAGAGCTGGTAGATCGTGTATTTCTGTAGCTTACAAAACTGGCAAAGATAAATGTGAGGATTATTCATTTCACCAAAGGATAAACGTGGAAGTAGTATAAACATGTTTAACTTCTTGCAGGCAGTTTTTGCCTCCTGTAGCCATGACTGCCTACTGAGGAAAGAAGTAGAAGGCAATAGGGGAAGCTGACCACTTATCTCATAGCAGCCTTGGCACAAGCCAACAGCAAGAAAATTGGCATGAACACCTGTCTTCAGTCTCTGGCCCACAGCTATGTCTGAACCAGCCCTGCAGGCTTGTGTTCATCTGTCTGAGCTAGCAGCCAAGAGATGTGCCTCTTCACATGTCCTTTCTTTCCTGTCATCACATGGGCAGCTTCTCTGCATGGCTACAGGAGGTCTGCTCTCAAATTCTTAATTAACTATAATCTCACCTGCTGTTTAATTATAGTATGGTCTAGTGATGGTGTAACCAGTGGCTGGGAGAAAAGGCAGGCTCTGATTGTGCTCCCACTTTTGCTCAGTATTTGCTTTGCAGGGCACTCCTGGAAGCACTCCAAAAGCAGGCACAGATGCAATTCAGCAAAGGCCAGAGTGCACAGCGTGTGTCTCCTTGGTGAATAGATTCACTGCCGTTCAGCTTTCCCCGCGACAAAATGCATGTTAAATAATTGCTTCTGCAAAGCTAAAGAAAAAGGAAGGTTGAGAGAGGGGCAGATGAATGTGACGTTAAGTAGCAGGTCGTGCTGTTGGAAAGTTGAAATGAGGTCTGAACCCACAATAAAAAGGAAACTGCCCACCTGTGGGAGGAATGCGGCAAGCTGTGGGGAATGTCAGCGCAGCTGCTGGAATTTCTTTGCTTTGTACTCGCCAGTTTGGGTCAGGCTGCGTGTTTCTGGAGGCAGCAAGATGTTATGTTTTCTGGAGGCAGAGCTACCTTTTCAGACCAAAATGTGGTTTTGGGGTTGGTTTTGTTTATTTTCCCTCCTACAAAGCTGTCTACCCACAAATAGCTCTCTCCTGAGAGAGAAATGGACACATGGAATAAGACCTGTGGCTTCCAGAGGCCGCTCTGGCTTGTCCTGGTGTTCTCAGCAGGCACAGGGTCACACCATGCCTTGCTGTCCAGAGCTGCTGAGCATTCAATCCTCTGTGGGCTTGAGCTTGATGGTATTGCATGTGGCCCCTGTATAGGAAATGCTTGTGATGGAACAAGAGGGAGGAAAAACCAGTTTCAAAGAGACACAAGAATGTGGCTCGTTGGACTGGATGAGACCTGTCAGGCTGTATCCCACCCTGCAGTTGCATTGTTACTCCTGATGCTAAGAAGTGAGGAACCATCCCTGGCCACTCTTCCTTTCAGAGGCAGGGGCTGCTGACAGCTGGCTGCTTTGACTTGGAGAAAAGCCCAAATTCTCACGTTGTTCTCTAAGCCCATGAAAGTGCCATAGGAGTCTATGTTTAAGCTTTAAAAAACAGCAAAAAAAAAAAAAAAAACAGCAGCTAAAAAGTAGTTTTAAAAGAGCAATGGTAATGAACAGGCCTTGCTCACAGCAGGTGGCCTTGTCTTTTCTGTGCAGCCAAATGTCAGAACTGCAGGAAAAAATATGTACCTCTACACAATACATGAGGAGGCTGTAGGGAGCAACATAGGGAGAGTATCCTCATTCCAACCTCCAGCAGCCAATCCCCTCCAGATAACGTGGAATTGCAGTGCTAAGTAGTAGCAGCTGAAATCTTTCCATTGGGAAGTAAATAAACAAGAGAAGAAGAGCTTTTTTTTTTTTTTTTTTTTTTTCCTTCCTTGCTCTCCCCCTCAACACATGGTGCAGAAAAAGCAACCTCAATACGTTGGGGGGAAGAGAAGAAGAGGAGAAATAAGGTCCTTGCTGTAAAGGTCCAAATCAATTTTAAGATAACCAATTTCTCTCTGTTGGGGTGCATGACAAGCAACCATTTTCTCCAAGTACTGGAAAAGGTAGGTGGTTTGGTTGAGCAGCATTGCCTGGGTTTGGACCCTTATGCCTCAGCCTGGATGTGGCCCTGCAGTATCCCTGGCCCAGTGCTACCTCCATGCTCCTGTCTGGGGAGAGGCAAGAGGGTGTGCTGGGACAGATGTCAGCTCCTCTGGGGAGATCCTTTCATCCCTCAGTGGCTGTCATTAGTCACCGGACCTGAGGGCATTGGATTCCTCTCCTCGCTGCTGATTCAGGTCATAATCGCTTTTCCTGGGGCTATGCAAGAAGAAGACTGGAAATGAGTAGAAAGCTGGGGTCAAAGAAGGAAGAAATTCGATTCCCCAAAGAGAAATGTTTCTCTGCTAATGAAGTGTGAATCCAAATGTGAGGGAGGGATTGAAGACCAGCAAGCTACCAGCCTGTGTTTGTTAAATCTCTGAGTGCTCTGAGATCTAACAAGGGCCATGGCCCACAAAGGGGTCAGCCACAAAGGAGATAATTGGCTGCATCAGGGTCACCCATCCTCCTGTGGTTTCTCTCCTCTTTCTCTCCCATTGATGGAGGAGATGGGTTGGATAAGCTGTGGTGTGGCTCACAGGGTGAGGAGTGATGGATGGGGGCTGTGTGGATACCAAGTTGCTACTGATGTACAGCGAAAGTGTGTCCCTGCTGGTGGGGAGAGGCAGGATGCAAGGAAAACCCTGATGAGCAAAGCTGCGCCTGTGGGCAGGACACAGTTTGTCACTGGCATATGGGGCAGGAGAGGATGCCACTGGCAACCCTGAGGGATGCAGAATAAACCTTCCCCATCCCTCCTTGATCTGATCTTGTAAGAATATCAGCAGAGAGACAATACCAAAGGGATAGGAAAGGAGTGAGAGCTCCTGCTAAAAGACGAGAAATAGATTTCCAAATGTAACATATTATTTCCATGGCTTCCTCCCCATCTGCAGAGCAGACAAGACAAATATGTCCTTGCCCTCACAGGTGCTGGGCACCCATAAATCCCTCCCGCTTTAACAGTTGCTGCAGATGCTCAGTTCCTCTGCAAATCAGAAGTCAGGTAATAAATCTCTCTCTCTACCTGCATCTTTTTCAAACTTTGTAATTAAAACTCTGCCATCTATTGCTGCTGGAATCTGGAAGTTAATTGTCATTAATACAGTTTGAGGCACTGTTGCTCAGTTCCTTTTGTCCTTCAGGTGTGTGGTGTGATCAGAAATGTGGAGCATCGCTAAGCTCCTCCATCTTTCCTTTGCTTGTCAATATCTCTTAGATATAGAACCAAGCTGACTCCTTTCTCCCAGCTGCCAAGTAGCCATGGTCATGGCTTGTTCTGCCCAGCATTCAGTCATATGTGGTCTGCTGCAAAGCCTTCACCACCCCTAGTGTCTGCTAAAAGCAGCTGGTTAGCAGAGCATATCAGCACACCCTGGGCCACTGTGGCTGCATCTGTAGTTTCTTGTCTGCTTTGTGTATGTTGTACCAACATCTGATTGTGTGTTCTGTATTTACAGGCATGCTACACATACACAGACACATTCAAATGAGAGACAGTTGTGATTAATACATACATTTTCAGCACCTCCATCCAAAATCCAGAAAAAAATAAATAAATCTCAGGAGTAAATGCTCCCTGTTCTTTACCATGTGTACTTCACTATGTGGAGCTGAAGCCACATAGTTCTGCCCATCTCTGTCTGATACTGAGGCTGTTGAAGAAAACACCTAGATCTAAGCAACAGCAAACAGTTTTCATGTGCTCATGTAAATTGTATAAAATGCTTACAGGAAAATAAGCAGCAGTTGTTGTTTACCCATTGGTTTGTATGTAGCAGTGTATAACCCTCTAGAGGCAATGCTGTCACTTTGGGAAGCTCTATGTTAGCAAAGTGATATGGGAAGTGTATAAAAGAGGAAAATAAAATACACTTATCTGTAATTGCAGGAAACTGGTATTGGTGGCCCAGCGAGTCCCTTCTCTATATTCCCAATAACCTTCAAAATATTTGCCTTGCAGTAGGAAATGTCCCAGCAGAGAGGAGCAGGACAGCGTGGCTGTCTGGTGGGCAGCTCTATAGGGACACAAGAATCACTTAAATACCTCAAAAGCAGGCTACTTTTTTTCATTCTTTTTTTTTTCTTTTTTTTTTTTCTTAGTGACTGAAATGACTGAAAATGAGCAAAATGCAATCCTGGAGCTGGGGTTGCAACTCAAGTCAAATCAGCCAAGTCATGAATTGGCAGCAGTATGAAATGAAGTCAACAGCTGATCAAATCATCAAACAAGCACATACAAGATTTGTGTAATGAAGCCAGACAACATATGGCAAATTTTATGAAACAATGAGCACTGCTCTTCCTTACTCCAGCTACACTTCTCAGTTGCCCACGCTTACTTCTGTCTCTTCGTCCTTAAAATCTTTGTCTTTTTTTTTTTTTCCCCTCCCCAGGAAGTAACTGGAGAAGCAAACGTAGCTTTGTTCTGATCTGGTAAAGACCACCTCTTGGTGATGGATCAGTTTGGTGTAAAACTGGCCAAGGAAATACTGATGCTTGCAAAAGGAGACAGTTGGAGATTATTCTTCTTGTTATATACAGTGTAATAGCTTATTAGATAAGGTAGAGGGCCAGAGTTATTTGGAGAAGTAGATTGGGAAATGAGGGGAACTCTCATTTTCTGGAGAGTTTTGAGAAGGTCCTGATGCACTGCACCACAACTGGCTGCTGCAACTTCTGCCTTGGGCTCACTGCACCCTGTGAGCTGATGTGAGGCAGCCAGGGCTACGTGGGCTGTGCTGGGTGGTGAAAGAGCAGCAGCACAAGTCAAGCTGAAACATGAAAAGTGTGGAAAGGAGGGGTCAAAGACCTGGAAACCTAACTGCCATGCATGCTGCAGCTTGGCTGGAGGTGTTTGGTTTGTGCCATATAATGAGACATCTCATAGTGATTAAGCTAAGGAAGATAGGTTTGTGTCTAGGGGTAGAGAAGAGATGGGTGTGCACGATATTTATGTAATATATCCTCAGCCATTCTCAAATTCTTACTGGCCTAAACAGCAACTAGCTGTCATAAAATCTACTTCTTTTACTGAAAATTATGTTAGCTGTCTATGCATAATGTTTCCTCTCTCATCCAGATGAACAGAAGTGCCACATGTGAGTGTGTGATCTCAAGGATTTAAGATTCCTGGGGAAATTCAGAGACAGAGAATTTAGATGCTATATATCTGCCTTTGTACTACTGATGTAGTTTAAAGGCTCATGCTGTCATGGTGAAACACAGCCTAGCAAAGGCCCCTCAGCAGTCCTAACACTACTGAGCATCCTTACTCCTTCCAGTTTGTGTGTCCTATTTGTTCAATGTGACATGTTTATTACTAGTTTCAGTCTTACATGGTCTTACCTTATGGACTGTGGTGTAGAGCAGGAGGGGAAACTTAATGGAGGAGAGACAGACTGCACAGGATGTTCCCCCACGGTTTTTCTGGGGGAAGGGAGAGATGATAGATGCAATTTTGCAGGTTGGCTAATGACACACTCTCAGCATTGCTTGCTGGAGAGCTGGGCTAAATGTGCTTTACCAAAAGAGGCTGCCATTATTTCCTGTAAGGCTAGGTTGCGTTTTGGCTCCTTAATATTCAGGCTGTTCTGATCTGTTCTGGAACAGCTTCTCAAAATTGCTCATATTTGCAAGCGAGGGCTGACCTTGTTCCCCTCCATATTGCTTTTGTCAGAATGAAAACATCAGTGGAGAAAACAAAACAGCCCATTGGGCTGGCAAGTGAATTATGCAGGGTGCATGTACCCATCCTGAGCTCCCAGGTATTTCTGTGACAGCCGCACTCCTGGCCAGTGGGCTGTGACACTTGCTTGTCAAGATATGTCCTGATGACACTTCCATACCAGGCCACGTTTTGCTGCCTCACATCAGCTGGATCTCAGGATCACATGAAGTGATGGGGATAATTCCAGATATTGTTCCCAGATTGCTGTGTTTCCTTCACAGGTAAGGAAAGATCAAGGCATCTTGATAGGTGGTTCCTGATGGCCACAAGCCCCATGAACTCACTGGTGACCATTTATGGGTGTCTGTGATGGGACACTGTTCAGCCCAGGTACTGATGGTGATCTAAATGAGTTCCCTGCCCATAGCTCTCTCCTGGTTTGGCACTTCAGGAAGTCTGGGCATGGGATCAAGCTGCACTCAAGCTGGTCAGATGTTTTGGTGGCGAGACTGTTGGTGTCCAGAGCAGCCAAGTTCCTGATTATCTGCTGAGAGCTCCCCAAACCTCTGTTCAGCTGTGGGATTTTAATTTGTGTCATGAAAGATGGAAAACTGAAGGCTGGCTCCAAAACACGCCAGATGCTCAGTGAGCTGATCCATCGTTTATTTCTAGCATTTGTCATCCTGGAGTGACTCTGCTGTGAAAACATGAAAAAGACGGGGCCCTGCTGACTGCAGGGCAGCAAACTCAAAGCTCAATGACATGGTAATGAAACGAAATAAAATAAACAGAATGAAGGCAGTAGTGC
Organism: Tympanuchus pallidicinctus; assembly: GCF_026119805.1. Lineage (NCBI taxonomy): Eukaryota > Metazoa > Chordata > Aves > Galliformes > Phasianidae > Tympanuchus > Tympanuchus pallidicinctus. The sequence continues at coordinate 18,531,668 of NW_026294747.1, forward strand.
ACTGAAGGCAACGTAGCAAGAAATGTTCAGGAAATTGTTGTTTTGAAGGAGTTCAGAAATCTGCTGGAGACTTCATTTCTTACGTCCCTGTCTCAAAGGCAAACTGAAGACCAGTAGCAATCCAATGTCATTGTTCCTGCTAAACAGCTTCCTATAGTGCATAAATTGGCTATAGCCCGGGTTCCCATCATTTGCGTTTCCCTTGCCACCATTTGTATTGGGGGAGGACAGTGATGTTGGAGTGCTCCCACATCCCTGGCCACCACCACTGGGGCAGTACTGAGGTCAGGCAGGGAGGCTTTCTCCTCTCTGTTCCCCTCTCTGCAGCTCTCTGTGGCTGATCACTGTCTTGCAGTGTCCCCCAGTGTTTCCACTTCTCACTGGCATCACAGCCAGGTCCTAGGCTTTTCTTCTGTTTTGACACCTTTGCTACTTCCAAACAGTAAGACCATAAATTTCTCCCCATCCTTTTTTGCAGAGAGTGTGTAACCAGAGCTTCATAGCCTTTGGAGATGGATAGTCCTGTTAATAAGAAGGGTGAGGTGATGATGTGCTAGAAAGATCCCCCGGGGATGCATTTGCCACTTTCGGCACTTGAAAGATGATAAGCTGTTAGATAAATCTCCTGAAAATATCCCTTAGGCCAAAGTGGGTTGGTCAAAGGTGGTCAAAAGAGTTTGAAAAATACCCTATTCAGACTTACACAGTGACAGGTCAAAATATGAGACAGAAAACAGCGGGAGCAAGATTTTAAAAGCTATGCTGCCCTGAAAAGGGCAGCTACATTGGTATGGCCAACCACTGCATCCCTGCCCAACTGCCTGAATTAATGCCATCTTCCCCAGTGTCTTTTTTCACCTGAAACAGAGACTTTGCTCACAGGAAGCAAGTGCCTGAATGCAATTTGGGTAATTAACATAGTGGAGGGTTAGAGCTCAGATCACATGGGAGAAGAACAAAGGGAAAGAAAACTTAGAGCACTGCTCTTTGCGATCCGTCACCGGGGCTCACACTGCATCTCTCTCTCCTCATGTATGACCATTGCTTTACATTTCTCGCCTGAAAACACCATTTCAGAACATGTTGATATGCTGATGATTCCAGCCTCTCCTCAAAATAGTTGTGGACATTTCCTCTGCTGTGTGACCACCAGCTCCTCCAGCAGTGTGCCTGTTGCACCAGACTGGGGCTTTGCCAGGATCCGGCCTCTGTTGGCAGGAAAGAGAAGAGCATCTCCCATCTGTGCAGGCTGGTTCAAATTGTTCTCTCTTCCTCCCACTTTGCTCTTTGCTGCACAGGTGTCCTGTGCTCAAAAAAACAGGTTTTTTTTTTCCTTCTTGCTTTAATTTGCACTTTGTGAGTGCACCTGCTTGCACAAAACTTGAGACAGGCCCATTTGCTCTCACTGTTCAAGTGGGAGATTCAAGCAATGTCACACGCGGGCATCTGTTGCTCAAAGGAAATGGTGGTGTCAACTTGTCATGCTTTGCTCCTGCATCCTGTGTAGCAGAGCGGCAGCCCACGCACAGCTGGAATTCCTTCCTGCCAACAAAAAGCTGCAGTCAGTAGGTGAAATCCACACAGGGCATCATTTGGATCTTTGAAATCAGACTCTTGGGCAACTTGAGTGCTGTGTGACCTTTTTTCATTAGGCTGCCAGACAGAGGTACATTTTTCTTTTGTGAAAACAAACAAAGAGTCATCTGCCTTCAAAGGATTCATTGTCAAAATGCTTTCCATCTGTGCAGTATTCTGCTTGTTATTTGCCTTTGTCTTCTCTTCCCGAGGGGTTAATTAAGACATGTATTCTTCCTGGGCTATTTCTTGACTGCAGAGGGGCTGAAAACACAGATTTGTTTTTATCTATGACAATGTAGTCAGATGTCCTGAATCACTGCTGTTGGAGCTGGAAGCAGCTTGGCAGACCAGCCAATATATCTCCCCCTGAATGCAAGGTTCTTCCTTGAAGGGCACTCCTTGTGTTTTAATCAATATGATATATAGGAAGTTCGATTACTTCCCTTGCTACCTCCCGTTTCTCTGCTGTTCACAAATCCTAGAGATAGCTGGAAACCTTGAGAATTGTGTGCTGTGTTTATAGTTTTGATATTCTGAGGTCTAATTCTACTTGCAGTTTTTGCATATCGAGGCGCGTGCATACAGATTTACTGGTTTTGAGGCTTGCTTTTAGACTCTGCCCAGGCTGGGTTGCTTTGCCACAGCATGGCTGCCAATGAGCAAAGGATTATATCCTTGCAGTTTTATCTCAAACGGTGAAGTTTCACATTTCCTGATTCCGCAGAAACTTGTATCAAAGTGTTATCTTACTGTTTATGGAGGTAGTGGGACAGCATCTGAATCACCTGAGTGCAAAGGCATGTGCCAAGTGTTGTTTTTGCTCTTGGAGCCTATCTCTTTAAGGGAACAAAAGGAATAACAACTGAAGAGGTATGTTCCTGAAAAGGAGAGCTAAGATGGGCTGTCACATAGGAAATGCCAGTCCATACTGAGATGTCAGTCAGCATAAAGACAATGTCTGTGCAAAAATTTCTGCAGCTCTGCCTCCCACTCGTGAAGACCACAGGCCCTATCCCTGGCTCAATGAACAATGTGGCAGATAAGGGTGTTTTATCTCCATTGAAAAGATTAATGTCAAGCGTGAGGATTAGTTCTCTGCAGCGCAAGAGATTAAGTTTGGATTTTGCAAGCTTTCCCATTATCGGCTTTCTCCCAGGACAATCCCCACAGGCCTGTACCACCCTCCCTGACTCCCAGATTCAGGGAATGTCCTTCATTCATCTGTGCTTCCTTTTGCTCCAGCCCTGCATGGAAGTGACCGCTGTGCTGAGCCGGAGCCTCACGGTAAAGATATGCTGGTTCTGGAAGCTGGCGTGTGCCAGCACCCCATCCTGCTCCAGGGGAACCACAGCAGCTCCCATCACATCCCAGCAGCTGGGCTGAGTTTTAAAATAATGATGCCCATACTAATGACTCCTCACCATGCTAAAAAAGACAGAGTGTATGAAAACACAGAAAGCTCCAGGTCTGTCATGCCAGTTTTTATTTTGTACCCCACCGAGGCCTGGTCTCTGGCAATACCCCACTCCCCTGGCTGCCATGGCCTGCCCTCCCTCCTGCCAGCCTGGCACAGGTGGTGAAAGCAGTGCTCAGGGTTGATGTAACCAGGGCTACTCGCTGGGTGACCGCCCGCTTAATCTGATTACTGACCGGTGACGCAGTGCAGCCCATTAACCTTGTTGTGCCTGGCTCCCTGACACTTGTGGCACAAATGAGGTGTGACGTGATTAAATGAGACTGATCAGTTTTGCTCACCAGTACAATGCCCACAGATGCCGTGCTGGGGATTTACAATGCAGGGAAGTGTGGAAGTCCATCATTTAGATGTTATGGCTGCCTTCCTCTGGCCAGAGTTATGACTGTCCTCTCCAAACACGCGTAGCTTGGTGGGGGGGGACAGTGAGTCTTCTGGAATGGTTCCTGGCAGGTCTCAGCAGAACCCTGGCTTGGAGGTATGTCTGTGGAGCAGAGCTTGTCTTGGTGTGCACCACACACAAAAGAGGGCATACTCACCCCTGGAGAGGAAAGCAGAACTGTGAGCAATACAACTCCATACATGTATTCAGTATTCTGATCATATTTCATTTTTGTGTGTGGGGTGAGGAGGGGTGATTTGGGCCAAAATATACAGGAGATTTTTAAAAAGTGCTAACCCATTGTTTACTGGAAAAGGCTATTAGAAAAGGAGGAAGGAGGCAGAAAGAATAAGCCTAAAGATTAAAAGAAAATAATTACATTGGATGGGATACGAAATCAAGGACAATGTTTTTCCTCCCTGCTATCGGCACTGGGATAAGGAGACTTTGTTCTTCCAACATAGTCAAAACAAATGTAAAATTCTCAGCCTGACACTGAAAATGATGGATGCCTTTGCAGAAGGCTGGACGCAGGCAATACAGATTTGTATTGCTGTGTTTGCTCATGTATCACTTTCTTCATTTCAGTCCACATGAAAGAATCCAGAATTCCTGCTCAGGGGTGCTGCCTGTCAAATAAATACAATATCTGTGAATCAGAGCAGAATGAATTCCGAATGAAATGTCTTAAATCAGCAGTATAATGTTTTATTAATTGGCTTTGTTAATCAGTAGAGCTTCAGGAGCTACAGAACTGTGTATGTGTGCTCGTGTGGGATAGCATGAGAGATCACACAGATGCTGAGCTCAGAGACAGCATGCAAAGGAAAAGACTCTCTTAGAGAACAGTAACCCAGCCTTCAGCTTCCACTAATTCCAGGAAAGATTTCATGGCCAAATGCTCGCTCAGGATTACTTAGCAGAAAATTACACAACTGCCGGCAAAGCAAATAGTCTTGAATAAAGATGAACAAAGCCCCTAAGTCAAGTCAGAAAGCTGTTGTGAACTAATCACTTTTCTGACCTTAACTGCTCTCTAATAGCCATTGGGTAGTGAGTGCCTGAGATAAATGCTTGTAATAACTAAACCTTGCGAGATGGAGTGCAGGCAGGGTGAGACAGCTGTCCTCTGGCTTTTCCTCCTGCAAGCTGTCAGGGTGACGCTGGTTGGGGTCTTGCTGCCATGGGATGGACCAGCTGGAACCTGACAGGACTCCACATGCTGCTTTGTCCCCCAGTTTCTCTCCAGTCATCTTCTCAGAGCTGGTGCTCCTCGGCCCTCCTCCAAACATGTTTGTTGTAGCAGCATCACACAGAGGTCTCAGTCATGAGAGAGGCCTTCCTTGGACTGAGCACGGCGCTAACACTGAGGAGCTGGCATCCTAATTGACAAAGAGTAAAGGGAAAGCCATCACAAGGAAGCGCATGGGTTAGCTTTTGGCTCATGAGAAGGAAAATGAATGGAATAGGATATCCTTTTGCTAAGTAATATAACTTGTGCTGGAAAGGGATGCCAACACTCCAGTATTGCCAGGGCCAAGACTTTTTGGTCCAGTCTTGCAGAGCAAAATTGTTTTCCCATTCCTGGCTGAAGAATCCAAGAATCCATTATTTTCCTCTGGATGCAGGTTAAATTTAAAGGTGTCTTCTTTATTTTTAATAGCTGTCTTTTTTTTTTTTTTCCAGTTGTCTGCTTTTGCATTTCTCTGCTGTTTCCTGTGGAGATATTCCTCGGTGACTCCCTGCAATGACACTCATAAAGACAGACTATTAAATATGAATCACAGATGCTCTGAAGAATTCCCTGATATTGCTACCAAAAGGGAGGTGGAGGAATTAAGAGGTAAGGGCAAAAAAATAATGTCATAATAGAACAGTTTCTTTCATTCCCACATGCTGCAAGAAATAATTTTGTTAATGAAGTGTTACAATATTTTGAGAGTGTCCCTCTCTCAGAAGGATTTCTTGGAATCTCATAAGCACCTTTGGTAGGCCTTTGCACATAGGCCACGCACCTCTTGTGTGGATGATATAGAAACTCTAGCTCCTGCTTCAGATCAGAAGGACACACCTGAGCATTGGTTTAACTCTTTCATCTTTTATTTGGGACAAGACAGCAAAGTCTATGATAGCATGCCAGACAGAAGTTGGCCTGAGCTAGTGATTCAAAATTGCCTGATGCTAATAGCTGCTTGTTTGTGTTCTTGTCTCTCTTCCTGCCACGTGCTTTAAAGGATTTTAACAGACCTGAAGTGGTATCAATTTATTAACTCCTTCGGCCTTCATACAACATAGAAAAAAATTATGCCTTCTTGCATTCAAGTGAAATGAAGATAGGAGATTTATCATGCTGGACTGATAATATTGCCAGGATCCCTTTCACTCTTGAAAAAATACTTCTTTCTTCCTTTTTTTTTTGAGTCTTCAACTCTGCTTGCCATAGGATTTTCCCAAGTTTATTCTTCTTTTCCTGTGCTTTATAATCCTGACTGATTGTAAAGGATAGGAATTTATACTTAAATGCATTCCTTAGCTGGAGCTTCCATTTCATGCACAAATCAGAGTAGGAAAGGCTGTATTTTAAATGATACCTCTTAGCTGGTTTGGGTCCAAACTACTCCTGCCTCGCCACATCTTAGTACAATTTAGCAGCTCTCAGCTGCAGTTTAGCCATTAACAATGTCAAATTTGGAAAGAACTGACTGGCTCAAACATGAGGAGCGTATTAATAAAGAAAACTCCTGGTTTTGTGCCATCCCAGCAGGTCCAGCTGCCAGCATCTCTAACAGCTGTGCTAGGGCCTTGCATCCTCTAATGCCTGCAAGCTCAGGGGAGCAATCCCTGTTTATATCACTAAATTTTTACAGTCCAGTCCAAAGGAATTCCTATACAGTGCTCTAGTCACCTTTAAGAAGCTTCTAACAGTACTCTGAACAAATAAACACTCAGCAGTTAACAAATAACCCAAATCAATCAATCCAGTGGCCATGTAAATGCAGAAAAAGCACATGCTGCTGTTTGTGCAACATTTAGTGCAAGCCTGTAAGTGTAATACAAACAGAAATGAAACTATTTCATTGGCATTAGGACCAAAAATGTACTAAAAAATGAACCTTTTGGACTTTGGGACATTTTGTTTTCAGATCCAAATTTGCACTAGTTTTATATGAAGTTCCAAGGCAGTGGAAGCTTCCTTTTTTTCTCAGCTCAGACCTGAGTCAAGCTTAAGATACACTTGTGCCGTCAGGACTGATTCAGATCGGTCTGAACTCAAGCAGAATGATTCTCAGGGATCTAAGTATGTGCTTCCAAGTGTGGGGACATACAAGGCCTTCACTGTCTGCACAACTCCTGCTGTTATTCAGCAGTACTCTAAGAGTCTTCTGTATCTTCTCCTACACCTACTGTAAAACTGGAGCTCCTCTAGTAGTGACGCTGTGGCCTTTCCCTACATCCATGAAAACTGTACCTTTTCTCCTAAAGTCAGCTGGACAGTTTTTTACATGATGCCTTGCCATCCCTTTGTGCACTTTATCATGGTCTCTACAACCTCATGAGCTGCTTTGCACAGTTATGGAAAATGGACAAATGTGGCTTCTCTCTTAGTAAGACAGGACAGCACATTTCATAAACATAATCTGCCCCGTTCTGCAGCACACACCTACTCCTTTTGTTTGCAGAGGGAGGGAGGCAAGCTGACACTAGGCCAAGAGGATCTGCTGGCCAGAGAGCTTCAGGCATGACGGCAGCCACTGGAGATGCTGCTTTGTGGAATTGTCTGCCCTGCTGATATAGCCAGCAGCCTCTGGATCTGAAAAGCCCTTTATGCTTCTGGCATGTGAAACCAATACTAATGCATGTGTAGGAGAGGTCACTTTGGATTTCCATACAGACAGGTTTTCCTTTTTTTTTTTTTCTTTAATGAGATTTCAGGAGAGGGCAAGGGAAGGTGGCTGGTGGAACATTATTATGGAGCCTGTAATTGCTCATATAGCTTTCTAAACTGCTTGCACTAAGAGGAGCATGATGAAAGGGAGGCAAAGGGCTGCTGCTCTCTAGAGCATGTTGGGGAAGGGCAGGGATACACGAGGGCAAGGGCTGCAGGAATGGAGAAGGGCTCTTCTGACATTGTATGTGTAATCTAATCTAGGCCATAATCATTTCCTACTGGCTCAGCATCAGTCACATTGTTAGCCTAATACTGAAATAAGATCATACCTGCCAGTAACATTTGCTTTCCTATCTGGCCCATCTACATACTGCAGTACTTCCTGGTTCAATTCATATGGGACCAACAATCTCAGTTATGTCGATCCAGACACAGCAGAATGCTTTTGCTGAGCACTCCCTGCAGACCCAGGAAACCATCACAGTGAGTGCTTCAATATGCCATTGCTCTCTTGCGTAAAAATGAGTCTGTGCTGTGATATGGGATCTTTTTGCCTTCCTTCACCCCACATTGATCACAAACAAACAACAAAGACTAAAAAGGTATGCAAAGAATATCCCATATCTAAATCCATGCTCTATCTGCACCCATACTGTGTGCAGTGTGGGTGGGACAACAGGTATGGCAGGACAGATTTGTTCGGCTGTTACTCCACTTCCTCTGTTGACACTAGGACTGCAGGACGAAGTGCTGCTGGCCCCTGCATTGCACCTCTGGCCATACAAGTTTATGTTGCAATCTTACATGTTCAACGTGCTTCAGTCAGCAAGCCTCAGTCTTCAGGAGTTGTGGCAAGAAATGAGAGGTGTGCTTTCCTCAGATCAGCGCTGTTAGTACCATCACACTACAGGCATCAGTGTTTCCCCCCTTTTCCCATGCTCTCAAAACAACACGTCATTAAAAAATCTTTGTAATAACCAGGCACTCTGTCACACTTCAGAAAATTGAAGAAACCTGGACAAATTCCTGTTGCAGGTCATAAATTTCTACTGAGCTTCTTGCACTTCCCAGGATGCCAACTACTTGTACCCCACTACTACCAACACTGCTGCAGCACTTCCAGCCAGCCAGCCAGCCTCAGCAGCAGAAGTCATCTGAGCAAAGAGAAGAAAACAGCCCCTCTTGTTACAGCGAACACAAAATGACTGCATTCGCAATTTTTAGAATACTAGCTGGGTTTCCAGATAGAAACTACAAACACTCTATAGATGCCCTTCTCCCGTCATCTCATTGCCTTGCATTTCAGGAGGGCTTAGAAGCCATAAGTTGGGCTCCTTTTTCATCTCTTATCTAATCATGAAGTCGTTTTGTAAGAGAGACCATCTTTCAAGCTCGAAGGAAGCTTGTCTGATTAAGGACCTCAGGGTTCAATTCCAAAAGAATGAATTTAAGATCTGACATTCTGAAAACGCAGTTTTAGCTTAGGTCTTCTTTTCCCATGAAGGTTTTAGCATCCTGGCTATTCCATTCCCTCCTAGCCTTGAATTTTTAATGACTTCTCTGCTTCTTGCTGCATTTCCTCTGTGCTGTCTACAAAGGCATATGTGTGAGACAGCACAAATATTTTGAGAACATGTTAAAAAAAAATAAATCCCACAACACATACACACATAAAGAGAAGCTCTCATGATGTGTTTCTTTCATGACCTAGAGCAAAAGAGACACTGCTTTTAAAACAGGTGTTGAACTAGAGGCATGAGTTAAACTGTCAGGCCCTCAGGTGGCATAGATAGCTGGTGTAACATTCTGTTAGTTGGAGATCTATGCACATAATGTATGGCATTTGCCTGCAGATTATACCAAATCTTTATCATCTAGACATATTGATTTGCCTTTTGTTATTTATTTGTTAAAGCCTCTTTAAGGGCAATTGGAGCTTAACTGCTGTGGTCCTGCTAGAGGATGAGTATTGATCTGGGCATTCATTTATTGATTATCTACTTTACTGCCAAATAATCCTTTCTGTTTGCCTGTCTCTGCCTACTTTGGATTCTGGAAGCAGCCTGGAAATTTCACACACTGCCCATTATATGAACGAAAGGTATTGATATGCTAACTGTGTGGGAGGTGAGCGGAAGGAGTGGGAACCACATAATCATCATCTTGCTGTCCTATGTTCAGACTGTGATGACTTATTTTGAAATCATTAGCTGAAAATATTGGCATTAGGCAATGAATAACATTCACATCAAAGAAAGAAAATTACATTTTTAATTAAAAAAAAAAGCTTGCAAACACAATGAATTTCTAATCAGTCCCTCCAGAAAGTACAAGTACTTAGAAGGTCAAGGATGGTAAAACTGAGCTGAGGGGTGGGAATGAGGAGTTTGCAAACAAGAAGACTTCTGTCTGGCCTTATAGCTAGAACCTGTAACTATGGAATTGCCCACTTTATGCGTATATGCGTATAAATACGTCAAATGGCAGCGATGCACTTTCTTGAAAGTGCTTTTACTTTGTACTTGAATCTGGCAGTGTGGCCTTGCTGGTCTACAGAAAATGATTAAAAAGTAAACTAGGCATCATTACCTTTCACTGTCATGTCTGATTTCAAACTTTGTCCTTTGTATCAGAGTAGCTGAAACTGGGTGTTTGCTTGGCTTGAGGAAGTGTTGTGGAGATGCATTATTGTCTGGACACACCAGGACAGCCACATGCATTGTGGGTGCGAGGGTGGGAGAACTGCTCTGAAAATGTACCAGATGAAGTGTAACATTGATTGGAGTAAAGTGAGGAGAAGGGAAAACAGCTGTGACCTCCCTAAGTGATACAGCTCAGGGGGAATCTTGCATTTTCAGCATTATCAGGGAATAAATGGGTGTTATCTGCTAATACTTGACAGTTGCATCAGAGTGGGCAGAGCACTGATCTAAGCCCCTCATCCTGCTCTGGAGCAGTGCCCCAGGGTGTGCCACTGCTGCCATAGTGCTCCCTGCCATGGCTTTGACAACAGGGGAGAGCCCCAAAGCAAGTGCAGCCTGTGGGGTTAACTATGGAGCCATTGTGCCCTAGCACAGATGCAATTAATGCAATTTGTGCTATGGAAGGACAGAAGGACAAGCCTGATGAAGCAAAGCACCAAAATGCTTGTGGCAGAAGAAAGAGGAGGAGAGGAGCCTTTGCTCACCCCAAGTCCAACAGGCACGAATGAGGTGTGGACAGGAGGCAAAGGACAAAACCTGTCAGAGCCTGGGGTGCTCTGCTGGAACACGGGGAGAGTCTCTCCACACGGGCCTGAAGGAGGGCACTAGGCAGGAGACACAGAAAACAACCCTGCACTGTCAAGGGTACGCACAAATTGACCTAGCGTGCCTTTTCCATCTCTGATTTCTGAGTCAGAAACAGAGAATGCCATTACAACCACAGCTCAGGCCAAATGAGAGCTGCACAGCAGGGGGCTCTTTGCAGATGGGTGATACACGAAGAACAAAATGAAAATGAATGAGCCAGAGCTCCAGGGCCTTCTCTCTCCACTGGAACAGAAAGCCCAGCAGCTATTGTAGAGCAAGCAGTGCTACAGTTTCTGTAGCATTTTTTCTACCGTGAAGAGCCCACGTCCTGGCAGCAGAGGAAGAAGAGGATTTAACACTTAAGCTAGCTTAATTTGTACCAGCAGAACATCCCAGATTGGGTCTGTCATAACACACTTTCTCTGGATGCTCATTAAAACCCTTTCTGCACGCAGAATACAGAATAGGCCGGCTCTGCAGAGACCAGTCCTCGTGCCAGCCGTGCGTGTGCCTTGGGCACTGTGAGCAGCGAGCTGCTGGCAGCAGGAAACCAGGGCTGGTGGAGCTCCTGGGGCCTCGGGGGCTCAAGGACAGTGCACTCGTGTGCCTGGCTGCCTCCCGCTGCTGGGGGCTCAGCAACCCATGGTGTTCAGGGGACAGGGAAGCTTGTCTCACTCTCTTTGGCCTTTGTCATAGTCCCATCTGCTTTTCTGAGAAGGCTGATGGTGGAATTGTATGTCTGGAAGCTGCTCCTGACCTTCCTGATGAGTGCCGTAGCAGTGCACACCATTTTTACATGCTAAGATGTGAGAGAAGCATAGGAGTGATATGAAGGAATCTGAATGCCTATTATGACTCCTCTGTTGAAAACTGATCTCTAACTCTCTTTTCTAAAGAGGGCAAGGTCACAACAGTCAGGAGAGCTTCAAGCTTGGTGCAGAGCTAAGGATCAAAACATTGCAAAGCCATAATGGAGATGAATCCTAATGGATAGATGGATATAGGCTGATATTCTAGTATGCCTGTCTAACTTGATAGATGCTAATGATGATGACAATTTTAGAAAAGTATTTGGATCTACGTTTATCATTTTGCTGCAGTGTATTAAAAATGGAATTAGTATTATTTTGAATCCATCAAAAAGCTGTTGCTAAGCATAGTGCCAAACTCTCTCCTTTTTTAAGTGGTAGTCAGTCATATACCAAATATTGCTAAGTATTATTACATTTTTTTATCTTTAATTAACACATTCCTAAATTTTCATCATTATCAATCCTGTCACTGGGTCTGACACATGTAAATGACTGGAAATAATTCCCTCAGAGCACTGTTTCCAGACTGAAGCCAGCAAATTTAGACTGCATCTTTGCAACACAGTAACAGAGAGCAAACTTGATGCCAAAGGCAGATATCCTTACACCTACTGTTAACAGAGACCTAGATGTTAACATAGGGTTAGCTGAGAGAAAACCTGACTTATTCAGAGACTGAGTAGTTTATAAATTAGAGGACCCAACATTTCATTGCAGGGGAGGGCAGAAGGTAAAGCCACCTTGGACTTGCAAATCCAGCAGCAAAAATCCCACATCTTTTAGAGCAGTGAACGAAGTCCCAGAAGCTTTGGTTAGCAGCAATTGTGCTGATACAAATGAGCCTCCTCTGACAAGCTTGGCTCTGCTGAAAATTTCCCTTTCTAGCCTTCAGTTGTCAGGCACAAAGCTACAATGAGTGACTGACTTTCTCATAACAGATCTTGCCAAGACCACAGGCCAAGCACAGTTCTTCATTACTCTGGTGTAATTTACTATGAAGCTAATGAAAGCAAGAAAGGAATCTTTTTTTCAGAGTATATTCCCTTGTTTGCTGGTACCCCATGTTACTTTTAGGCATTCAGAGTCCAACCACATACTGAGCAACCTAGATTTTTTCATTTATCCTTCCAGCATCTTTGTGGTGTGGGTGGCCTCGCTGTGAGCCAAAACATGGGCTGACACGAATGACACCTCAGGCTCACACACACCCCTCAGAACTGCCAGCGCACACAGAAACAGGCTTGACTGAGAATACAGAGTAGACTGTGGCAATCCAACACGGGGCTCAGCTACACCTGACCAGCCCCTTTCATCTGCTTTCCCTTCATTTTCGCATGCTTTTACCTCTTTGATCTACCTAAGTCCCTCCCTATCACACTCTTAGGTCTTCATCCAAAACACCACCTAGATCTTACATGTTCCAAAAGTGCCATTCCTGCTGCATCCCATGAGTCCCATAGGTAGGCAGTAACCACTGTTAGTTAGCAAGGCACTTGGGAGACAGCTTCGTGGTTGACTCATCTCAGCAGGCTTCACACCAGGGAACAAAAAGGTCTAATCAGTCTTCTCTGATATGCTTTGAAGCAGCCACTTTGGTGTGCTCCATTTTCACTGGTAAGATGATTGGGGATTCTCGCTGGTCTTTGTGTTTACAGGGGTTAGATTTTAATCACATCACCTGTGGGTTAACTATGAGGGGCTGAAGTACCACTAACTAACTGACTAACTAACACAGGCTAAACTGTCCTTTGGAATGATGCAAGATTCTTGCCAATCTCCACAAGCTGCTCCAGCTTTATTAAATACCAATTGTAAGAATTCTGTCTAAACGGTGTTTCTGTGCAGATGAGCTAAGCAGTTTTAGAAGCCATTTAGCAGCTTTTTACTGCTACAAACCGGCTTTAATTCTCAGCTAAAATAACATACACGCTAAGCCCTTCTCTTCAGCTATTAAACACAGGCTGCAAGCTTTTGAAAGAGCTGAACTTTATTCTGCAGGCATGCAGATCCACTTTTGCACTGCCGCACGCGGGGGAATACTTTACAACCAAGAGGTACCGCTTAATGAAGAGATAGCGATTTGCCCATAAAAGCGGGACGGCTCACGAGCTAACGTGGCTTTCTGCGCTCTCGGTCATTATATACTGAAAATTAACGTTGCTTAGAAGAAGGCCCTCTCCTCCCTGCTGCTGAAGCCCAGCGGGTTCAGGCCGAGCCGCAATTTCAGCTTCCCGAATGCCGGGTGTCGGAGCTTCGCGAGGGTGCCGCGCGCCAGAGCGCAGCACGAGCCGCGGGCCGAGCTCCGGCCCCCCGCCACGCTCCACCGCGCGCGGCCCCCGGCCGCCACCCGCCGCCAGGGCGGGGCGAGGCGCGAGGCCCGCGATCCCTCCGCGGCGCCAGTTCCGCTCCCCGCCCGAGGGGGCGGCGAGGCCGGGCGCGACCCGCGGGCGGCGGCCTCGGCCGGGCAGGGGCGTCCGGCGGGGGCGGGGCGGCGGCGGGCGCCGCCCCGGGCCCTCCCCCGCCTCCCCGCCCGCCGCCCCGGCCGCAGGCTCCTCCGTCGGGGCCGGGCCGGCGGAGCAGCCCCGAAGTTTGCGGAGCGGCCGGCGCCGAGGCCATGTGGCTGCTGTGGCTGCTGCTGGGCTCGGCGGGTGAGTGCGGGCGCGGGCCGTCCCGGGGCGCTGCCCGGCGGCGAGGGGGCGTGCTCGGCGCGGCGGGGGAGGGCGCGAGGCCTCGCGTGCGCCCCCGCCTCCCGGCGGCGCCCGGTGAGCCGGGGGCCTCCGGCCTCCCCTCCCCTTTCCTCCTCTCCCCTCCCCTACGCTTCCCCACCTCCGGGCGGGCCGAGGCGGTGGGGGCCGCCCGCGGCGGGGCCGCGCGCCCGTCCCGGCCTCCCCTCGGGGCGGGCCCGGGCTGGGGGCGGCCAGCGGGTGGGCGAGGCGGTGCCTTGCTCGGCGCCGGGCGTGGAGCCGTTCGGGAGCGGCCCGGGCCCCGCCGAGCTGGCCCGCCTCGTCTGGGCTGCTGGGTGGGCTGCGCCGCTAACTCTTCCTTCGGTAAACTTTTACACCCCCGCGGTCAGTGGCTGTCAAAGTCAGCGAGCTGCCGGCGTGCCGTGCGGCCGTGCTGCGGGCGTGATTGGTGCTGCTGCTCGGTCCTAGCGGACTCTTGCCCGGAAAGGAGGGTAGCCGACTTCGTACTGCTGACGGCACGGGAATCGCTTCGTGCAGATGGAGCGATGGCACGCAGTTGCAGAGTTTGGATTGTAAAGCGGGATGTTCTTTTTTCTTCTTATTGAAGAGTATTTGTTGTCATTAAGGTCTTTTAAGTTTCACGGATTCCACGATATAACTTTGGTTCTATGGGCAGGAAGAGAGGTGCAGTGGGACCTGCAGTGTTTCAGAGTCACGTACCTGCCAGCTGCGTGTGCAGCGTGTGTGGCTGCTCTGTAGGTTTGTGTAGGCTTTTCGAAATTATTTCAGCTGTTCCTTATTTGGAAACCTTCAGGCAAAGCCTGAGTTTGTTTATCTGTGTTGTGATGCTTTCTTCCTCGTTAAGTTCCATAACACAGCAACGTGGCCTGCACTTCACCAAAGTGTTCCTAGCAAGGCATACGTTTCCATGTGCTGCGTGTACGTGAGTGAACACACTGGGCTTAGCGTGGGGCCTTGGAGCTGCCAGCCACCCACCTGAGCACGGCAGTCCCACAGCCCACCCCTCACAGGCTTGTTTCCCATCTGGGAGCCTTGCATGCTGAGCTCTGCCCTTCTTGCACAAGAGTTCCGCTGCAGTTATTTAACCAGTGACTCTGGCTTGCTTTGGAGCCGATGCAAAGAGCTTTCTGAAACCTTTTTTATTGTTATTTTTAATGCATTTTCTATTTTGAACATTCATGTATTGGATCTTTGGGATTTTTGTTTAAAATGTTCCTTCCCCTGTATATTTTGGCAGCCCCATAACCTTCCCACAGGGAGAACTGGCTTGTCTTTGCCTGGCCTCTTAGTTTTGATAACTCCTGAAAGAATTTCTTTCCTTTTGAGTCTTTTTTTGGGTATGGATGGGAAACTTTGAAGCCCTGGGGGTCAGTGTCAGCTAACAGAAAATAAACAGTGATTCAAGTCTGCGTCTAACAGTTGTTACTGTTGCAGAAATAGCTGGGATTGCATCAGTGGAGATTTGCAAGGCAAAGTTTGATATTTTATTTACATCTTTTCTTAATAGATCAAATGTCACTTTTGATCCTGAAAGACCTTATCTGAACAGGAAAGGTTTTACCTATGCTATGTACAGGGTGAATGTATACGAGGCTGACAGCTGATCAGAAGGAGACTGTCTTATCTCCAGCCATAACCTCTGCTCCCAGTAAAAGAGCTCTCCAATATTATTCCTTTCTTTTTTTCAAGCTGTGCCTCATTTCAGATCCCACTGAGCGCTCACACCTTCACATGCCCAGGTAGCACTCCACTCTGCCATGCTCTGACCCTGTTCCCAGCACTTCTCATGGCTCCAAGGCAGCTCAAGGGTTCCTGAATGCGGGTTAGGCCCTTCAGGGATTGCAGTTACCATTTCGGGCTGTAAGAACATCATCAGGTTAAGGAAGATTGCTTTTTTTCTGACAACTACAAAACTTGTTCCTGTTTTAGATCTGAAATAGGTCTTAAAAATGTCAGTCTTCAACCTGCTGGAGAGTCAGAGTGCAGTGCATAGCTGGAATTCCTACACGTGGTCTCTAGGATATCACAGTCCAGTGTAAAGATTGTTCTGATGTATAAGCAGTATATGATGTATAGATGTTATACTTCCTAAAATACGCTCAGCTAGCTCAGTTTTAGGGGAAGGTTTGTGTCTGCTCCCTCCTGTCTTTCGCACTTGCGCTGTTGGGATCAAGACCTTGTTTCACAGAAAGCATAAACATGCAGGACCACATGTGTGCTGCCATCACAATTTGCTACTACATTTCAAAAGTCTGAAAAAACCATAACATCCCCAAAACTGAGCAGGGATGGAAGCTGCTCAAAGGGTTATGTTACTGCATTAATAATCTGCATGGTGTAATCCTTGCTAGCTTAAAGCTTTGGTACACTGCAAAGGGAATACCTAAGATTTCCCTGTGCTGGTCTTCATTTGTACTGATGTTGAGGTATTGCTTCCGTTGGATTTCTTTGCTGAAAACCCTCATGTTCTGCATGGGAGCTGAGGAGTGCTGTTGAGTACCATTCTGCTCCACTGCTGTATAAATAAAGGGAGCAAGGAAAGCACTCTACTTGGAGGCATGTCTGTCCTGTGTATACAGCATGCTTGTTTTGTATTCTTGATGCAACCTCTTAAAAACTTCTAAACCAGGTCTGTTGCTTCAACAAACACAATTTTTCCTGTTCCATTACGTGTGCAAACTGCAGACTGCCGTAGCGCTTTGATGTGTGGGTGATGAACAAGGATTCCTGTAGCAGCTTTGGCAAGTGAGGAAGCTCCCATCTCAGCAAACCAATGGGAGAGAGAAGCAATACGCGAGAGGTGCTGGATATTTGCTGTAGTGAGAGCAGCTGAGGGGTGCTGTGTCAAGGAAAAGCTCCACATCTGGCTACAGGGCATTTGATATTTGTTTGCTCAAGACTTCCTTTTTAGGTGGTTGGTACCGTTTGCTATCAGAAACATTGGGTGCTGCCAACACCCAGTTGGGGGTAACGGCCTGATTGCAGTCTCGCAGTCACGTATCATGGTAGGAAGTGGAGATTGTTAGCTATAAAGTAGACTGTCAAAATGCACCCCTTGTACAAATGTGAAATAAAATGTCTGAAGCCTACCGTCAGCCTGCAGTATCTGATACACCAAGAGACTAGCATGCTCTTTGGATGAAAGGATTTTGTGGTGGTAGTATAACATGTTTATTGTGACAACAGCAATCCAGCATCCTGCTTCCATTTGTTTGTTGATTATCTCCCAGGTGAGGAGTAAAACAGCTTCACTTGTCATAAATCTGGGAGTCTGCTTACAGAGCTGATGGCTTCTCAGACAGCAGGATGGGATGAACAGAGGTTCAAACATCCCTGTTTGGCCAGGAAGGGCTGAGGCAAGGTTTTATCACCTACATACAGGCTTTGTTTTTTAAAGCCAGTAAATCTCACAGAACAGCTTCTGTGATGTTGTTCTGTCCTGTGGTTGCCCTCTGTCTGCGCAGGCAGAAGGCAGTCATGTAACGGGCTTGAAAAATCCATAGCATGAGGTCCTCAGTGATGATGGCAGTGCTCTCATTTTCAGCATCCTCAATGTTGTGGAAGCTGACGATGGTTTTAATGAAGTGGTGGGAAGCCTTGCAGGCTGTTGTTGTTAGGTCGCCCTGTCTGTCGCAGGCAGGCTGTGATGTCCTACCTTTGGTAGGAGGCACTGCCAGGGGTACTGAAGCTGGTGTTTTCTGAGCCTTGATGTGGAAACTATGCCGTTGTCAGTGGGTAGGTTTGGAAGATGAGAAATGAGAAAGATCTGATGTCTTCGCAGTTGTTTTTGTTTTAGTGGGTTTTGTTTTCTTTCTTTTGTTATTTTTTTTTTAAGTATTAAAGCAAAACTCTTGCTCAGGCAAGATCTCCTAATAGGATATGCTAAGATACAGAATGAAGTATTTCAAGTGAAACCAGTTTTAATGATGAGATGCATTTTAAGGTGTCTCTAAAATGAAACGCTGAATGACGGACTGCCTTTTGCCTGCAATGTAAGTAGATCATGGCTGAGGGTAATTTTATAGTCAGCCATTAGTGTAATCAGTTTATCCTGAATTTACTGGATGCTGAAGAATTTTCAAGAGAGAGCTTGTATGTGTTTAAAAAAAAAAAAAAAAGGCAAAGAGTTCTGCTGGAACACATTTAACTAAATTAGCCTCTCTTGCAATGAAACTTTTAGCTTAAATATATGGTCAATGAGAGATATGGGCTGTGAATTTTGCACTGCATTTGACGTGGGCTGCAAGTGTGTATCCAGATGCTTGTAGGACATGTAAAAACTTGCTACACTGCGGTAGCTTGGTCTTCTTGCTTGAGTCTGCTATGTTGGCTTTTTCCTCTCGGAAGCCTCTCACACAGATGTACAACTGTCAGAGGAGAGACGAGTTCAAGCCAGCCTTATGCTGCGTGCAGAGTTGGCCACTGAGACTGAAAAGCTCTTTAAAGGGAGAAGGTGCTGAAATGCTGGTTGTTTCTGGTGTGTGTTTGTATTTTGATTTGCACATGTGAAACGACAGGAGGTATCTGAAAAGAGCCACTGGTCTCTGTTCTTTCTTGTTCTCAGCTGCCACCACAGATAGCCATCTCTTGACTGCAAAGAAACTTGTGAAGTTAGGTGTCTAATTTAGCTGCAGCCCACAAAACCATGTCCTCAAAAGTTTGAGAAGTGGAAGGTACTTCCCATTAGTGTGAGAGGTCTGCTGCAGGATGGGAGCGATGTGGGCAGGTAACCAGAATGGCCTGGATGAGTGAAATAGAAATGAAAGGATCCTGCAGGAGGGCTGCTGGTCAGAGCCGCCTCTTTTGTGGTTCTTAAGCCTTCCTCCTGCAGTCACCTGAGCAGCTGTGGACCTGGGCATGATCAGAACACATTGAGTAAAGTTGCTTTTTGGGTGTGAGTAGACAGTTGCACAAGATGCTGTGTGATATATTCTGTAGTGGTCAGGGACCTGACCTGATGAGTGGAAGGGGATGTGGCAGCAAAACTCTTAAAATGAGTGAAGCTTGAACCCTTGGGCAGGATCTTTTCGAATTAGGGGTTGGTTTGGGGAGGTCCTCACCCTGTGTGGTGTTCCCACCTAAAATGAGTGTTGCAGCCTGTGAGGCTTAGTTTATGAAAGATTAGGAAGTGCTTGCACTGAAGATGGTTGGAGTGTGCTGTTCTGGATTTTTTTTCCCTTTTACCAATATAAACAGTTGGATTTGGAGTTCTTCTGGACACCAGCTCTCCCTAGCAGCTTTCATTTATGCTGTTAGTACTATGGATCCCTGTTTTAGTCAGGAGCGATATCTTACAGGTAACTACAGGCATGTTTCCAAGGTTCGGAATTCCTCATGTCTTTGAAATGTTCTGTTTTGCTGTGAAGAGCTGGGTGCAAGGTAAGATTCTCTTGACACTATGAATTCTTCTTGGCTATTCATCCTTGTTTTTCCTTTCTGTTCTTTTTGTTCAATACTTCTTTTTGTTACAGTGAAGATTTTTCGTTTGTCATTAAGATTCTTCAAACAGGAGTTTCAGGTTTAGCAAAACATGAAATGTGATAAAGACACAAATAGACATAATAATAAAAATCAGTGTAATTGGCAAGTTGCACTTTTTTTTTCTCCTCTTACAAGGCAAAGGAAAGAGCTGGGAACCTATAGTCCTGTTGCTTACACCTCTTTTTTACTGAACCTTGTGGTCTTCATCTTTTTTTTTCCTTAGGCTTGGATCACTTCTTGTGTATTTGGTGGAAAGTGACATCACTTGATAAAGGAAATTTAGACATGTAGGATGCCCTTGTGCTGCTAAACTTGCCCTTTTTTATCTATTTTTCCCTTACCTACTGCTGAGCTGTGCCATGGTAAGGCCCAGCCGTGGGCTGTGTGGCTTACTGCTGTGACTGAGCTTGGAAGGTGCTGTTTGGCTACAGCAGGTTGCTGAGGTCTTGGTCTCAATGGGTTGTTGATGCAGTTTTATATGTGCACTGTGCCTCTTGAGCAAACTTTTGAATTTCTTAGTGATCATATATGAAGTTCAGTTAATATTTACTTGCCCCCAATGCGGGGTGTGTGTGCACAGATGGCTAAATGTGTTGTCAGTGTTGGCACCTCACCGCTAGGGAGATCAATACAAAATGTGCCAGAACAGTTCCTCACATTGTTAAATTTGTGTAGTAGCCCTACTTTGCTGGAGGTGCCAAAGCACGTCAGTTCTTCATGGACAGGTACGTTAATAGACTCACCACTTAAAAGCTCCAAAAGAAATACGTTGCAGCAATGGCAATGGGCTTCAAAGGAAAGCAGCTCTTGTGGCTGGCTGTCCCAGCTCCTGTCTGTGGCACAAGTTGCTGCTTTTGTGGCTATGGCTGAAAACATGCAGATCAAGAGCTGGGTGGGAGTGGGGACCACTAAGGTGAATAGATGGTCTGACTGGAGCCTGAAGTGCACACACATCTTGCCTTGAGGAGAGCAGCTATCTACCGGTGAGGTTCAGGGTTCTTTATAGCTTGTCAGGATGCTGGTCTTGAGGGCGGGAGACTGAAACCTTCCACGACAGGAGCCCTGATAAGAAACATGTCTTACCAAGGACTTGGCGTCATATGAAACAGCGTCTGCAGCTTTGCTTGTTTGGGTAACTGGAAAAACACAATGCAGATGCAGAGATCAAGATTTGCTCAGGCTGGCAGAATGGGAAGGGCGCTTGGCAAATCCCAGAGTCTGGAAGAACTGTACTTACTGCTTAATCAGTTTTAAAAGACTATGTCATTAAACTAATTAGACGTAATTCAGAATTGGCTAACAGGAGCAACGGCAGTGTGTTTGTGTTGATTGCAGCCTATTCAGACTCAAAATAGTTCTGTTTCTTTCTTTGAAGACGACCTTTTGAAAGGTGGAAAGAAAGTGGAGAGGGACAGAAAAAAATCCATGGGCTGATGCTGGTTACATGCCTTAATGAAGTGCTGGCTGAATTTAAAACCCAGGATTGTGGGTGAAATCAAAGCCTGTGTGGAATAGCAGGTAGAATTGTGTGAAAAACAAAACCAAAAGCATGCTGAACTTTTAAATGAATAGACCATTCACTGTACCGTGTAACTGAGGTCTGGTGTGTTAAACCTGCCTTGTATTTAATGAAGTGTAATCCTAATTTACATTCTCTAAGAAATTTCTCTTTCCTAAGCCTTTCTGAAGGCAGATCTACCTCCACTTGTTTCGCGTGTTCTCTCTTGGGGTTGCAGTGGCTTTGGATATCAGTAAGCATGAAGGTGTGAGAGAAGCATGCCCTGAAATTTTTCAGCCTATTAACTGTAAAGCAAACCACAAGTATTGGTCCTTCTGCAGTTAGTTTGACCAGCAGCCCCTCCACAGATCTGCAGGCAGTAAGTGAGCTTCAGGAATTGATTTCTTTTCACTTCTCTGAGGAAGGACCAGAAAGCACAATGAACCAGTCAGGAGTGCACTTATGACCAAAGATCAATGAGATGTGACTGGAGCATTGATTGAGTACCAGTGAGATAAAAATGACAATGCTAGGAGACTTTCTAGCATTACTCATAAACTTTACAATCTTGCAAATCAGTAAGCAGTATCAATTTTGCCCTAAAAAATCTTTGATGAAGGATGTTAATTTCTGTATTATAAGCTTGAGGTAGAGTGATGCCAGCTCCTTTTTTCATACCAGGATTGCTGACAGTGTCACACATTGCCTTTTTAAGCATTTTTGATTGCAACCTTTGTCTTCCAAAAAGAATAGTTGCAGGGATTTTTTTAACACTTGAATTATCTGTCCATTAAGGATAAGAGCACGACAGCAGTTTGTCTTCCTCCTTCCAATTTTCCTTAAATGGAGAAACAAAATGTTATAAAACATAGATATTATAAATCATATAATTTCCTCTTTGCACTGCAACTTTAAGAGACCTTTCTGTGAAACGCTTGTTGTTTTCAACAACTGAGGTAGAAGCAGATGCTTCGTGGAGAGCCGGTGATTCAGGGCTCCTGAGTGTTTGCTCTTCCGAGATGACTTGTCCCGGTGTCTGTCTCTTAGTTACACTAGCAGAGACCACCCAGGTTTCGTGGCACTTGATGATGCTGTTTTGCACAGCTATGCCTTGCCATCAGTCTCGCCTTGTAGATGGTATAGAAAGTTTCTGCCTTTCTTCTACAAAATTCTGCATATTGGAGACAGTGGACATTTCTGTTCTAATTTTTTGAAGCAGCTTTGGAATACTTTCAGGCTTTCAATGTTAAGGACTCTCTATTTACAAATGAGTTCAGTAGTAGACTTCAGTGACTAATCAGATAGGGTATCCTTAAAATTTCTAATGGGATCCTTGAAAATCTGCCAAGGGATGACATAGGTTTTCTAATGAATTGTTTTAATGGAGCTCTGGCTTGCTATTTGGTTAACAGTCTTCAGGGTAGCTTCAGGCTGCTTACTTTCCAATTTTCTTGTGTTATCTGGAGATAAATGTCCACCTTATCGGAGCTTAATAGCCAATTAGCTGAAAGAAATAATATCTGAAAATATAAAAAGCAGTTTTGTTCACTGGCAGGATATTCTTGTCCTAACTGAGGCTGAATCTTGTCTGTTGACTGCCATAAACAGTCCTATGGGGAAACTGTTCAGCCTGCAGAGCACAATTTGGCTGATTTTTTTTTCTTTTTTTCTCCCTGCTTCATTTGTTTGCTCATCAACAGGTGCAAAGTTGGGCAGCCCACCTTGGTGAACAGACTTTCTTGTTTTGAGAAGCAATCAGTGTAACTTCCTCTAGATCTGTGTGGAGCCTGAAGAGACCTCCGTGAGAGCTGTCAGCTCCTGTAAAAATTAAACCTATGTGATTTCTGAGGTATCTGGTGGTTATCTCTGTTTTGGACAGGAAACATGCCTAATAGGAGATACCTCAAAGGGAAAGTGGCTTTTGAGACACAGAGCACTCCTTCCAAGCACCCAACTCACTGTACTATTGAGGGCAAGATTTGCAGGCTCAAGAACTCCAAGCTGCTTCTTCACTGTAGGAAAACTAACTAGGCATAGACTCGGTAGGTATTCCAGTGTTGTTTAGCTCATTCTGGAAGGAGTGCATTGGCCTTTTGTTTTGGAAAAAGTGTATTATTGAAATGCTGTAGTGTCTGTTTTGGTTAGAGAATGCTTTGAGTGAGAGCAAGCTCAGCTGTCAAAATTCAACCCTTGGTATAATAAGCAGCTATACCAAGAGCTTGTCATTGCATGTTTCCAAGGCAAAATCATTTTGGAGAAGATGAAACATACAGATTCCTAGTCTGTTTTTAAGCAAGTTTCCTAAGTTGTTCCTTTCTTCTCCTCCCATGAAGCACCCTCAGCATTAAACAAAGGTCAGTGTATGCATACAAGAGAAAAACAAAAATGAACACCATACCAGGAGTTCCTGTTGAGCCCTGAGCCCCTTTGAGGGCAAGTAAAAGAGGATAGTTAATTTCCATACCAACAGTGCTTTGAAATGGCTAGATTCCGGGGTTTGCCTCTAGAGTTGCTGTGAGCTGAGTTTGGTTGGATGTTGAGCAGCAGGGCTTTGGGGACGCGTCATTCATGGAATCATACAAGGAGGGGAAAAAGCCACAAAGATTTCCCAGTCCAGCTGTGAACCCGTTGTACCACCATGCTCACCAAAGCACGTCCCTGCATACTGTATCTACCCTTTCTATGAAAACCTTAAGGGATGATGATGCCACCATCTCCCTGAGCAGCCTGCTCCAAAGTATCATCGTTTGAGAGGAAATTTTTCTTCATATCCAACCTGAACCTCTGGTGGTGCAACTTAAAACCATTCCTTCTCATGCTGTCAATATTACAGAGGAGAAGAGGCCGACCCTCACCTCACCACAACCTCCTTTCAGGTCTGTGTAGAGAGCAATAATGTCACCCCTGAGCCTCCTTTTCTCCCGACTGAACAATCCCAATTCCCTCAGCTGCTACCCATAAGACTTGTGCTCTAGACACCTCACCAGCTTTGTTGCTCTTTGTTGACATACTTCAGATTCTCAATGTTTAATAGAGAGTGGCCAAAAACTGAGCACAGTACTTAAGATGCAACCTTACCAGCCTTACCTCCCTGATCTGTTCTGTTACAGCTGGGCCTGCCTCCGTTCTAATCAGAGTCCCTGAACGGGGTATTAGCTGCATATTTGCTCAAAGATTTCTGCATATGTCTTTGCTTGTTTACTACTGATGAATGAATTATTCAAGATATGGCTGTGGGCCTTTGATACTGATACTTTGCTTTTTTTTTTTTTTTGTTTTTTTAATGATGTTCTCTAAAAAGCAGTTTATATATTTGGAAAGCTGCTGATCAGTATATGTCTTCAGGTACCCATCTCCTTAGAATCTGAGCAGCACGGAAACATAAATTATGGATGCCTGCAGCGTTCCCGTGGGATTGGAGAGCATTAGTAATCATTAACAGATAAAGAAAACTGAAGCCAAGGAAAGCAGAGTAATGTGATCATACGAGACATCTGTGGTAGGGCTGAATCCTCTCTCTGGTCTTCTCAGATTCCACCCTAAAAGCTGCCCTTTCCTGTAAAGGATCCTGTTGGTGAGGCTGGGCTGTGTCACAAGCACCGACATTCATCTTCCTCCTCCTGAAGCTCACAATCACTGGCATTCCTGCCAGGGAAAGGATTAGGAGCTGACGTGCTGACATTACACCGTGTGTTGTTTAACCTGGGTCAGATGAGATATGGCTGCCAGTTTGACAGCTGAGTCTGTGTCTGCCCCGACTGTAGAACTGCTGGTGGTGGTGAAGGCTCCAGAAGTGTGAGACTGCAGTAACTGTGTGAAGGCAGCATGTAGGGCTGTTGGCTTAGCGTGCCTGGTGTAGGATTGGTAAGGGGCAGGTTGGAGAGCACGATGTGAGATGAATGTGCATGACACCCTGTCTGTTTTCTAATAGCAAGTAAACAATGGCATCAGTGGAAAATACAGGTGGGAAGTGTGGTAGGAGTAGAGAGTTCTGTTTCCTAGATTACTCCTATGCATCAGTGATGGAAATGTTCCTTGGTGGTACTACTGACAACCTGAAGTGACTGTAAGAGTGTTTTGAATCATGCCTGGATTCCTTGGCTTTCTACTGAGCTTGTAGTTGAATTTATTTGCATTGGCAAAAAGGTTAGCTAACTTGGAGGCAAGCTACGTGTAGACTTCAAGTGTCTTAAAGCAGTAAGGTTTCAAGACCACCTTTGCTTCCTCAGGGCAAATCCTGCCACTGAGCACATGTTGTAGATCACATTTTTGATGTGTTTTTTTTTCTTTTTTTTTTTTTCCCCCTAGCTTCCTTCCTACTGCCCTTTCCTTTGAACACAGTCATCTTTTTCCTTTTTTTTTTCTCCTCTGAAAAAGTAGTAAGAAGTGGTGGTTACTGAAATGACTCAATTCTGTACGTGGAGCACTTTTTTTTTTTTTTTACAAATGGGTAGAGTGGAATATAAATCAAGGTGGTCTGTGCTCACGTACAGACAGGGCTGAGACAACGTCCTGGAGATAATGGTGATCCTTGACAGTGCTTGACATTAAGTAGATTGTTTGCTGTTGGCCTTTCCGCCTAGCTCAAAATGGTGATACCACCTCAGTTTCTTTAGTTTCATAAATGCTGGTAAGTGCTCAGTTCCCTGAAGTGAGTGGTATCAATAATTCATTACTACTTAATTGCTGGAGTTGGTTTCTGATTGATTTGGTAAGTAGGACACTAGGAAATGGTACGCTTCCTCTGTCAGCTGCACTTAGCTGCTTTGGCTGATGCCTCATGGAGAGTTGTTCCCGTGCTGCCTTCTTCCAGGGATTCTTTGCCCTGGGCCACAATAAAGCCAAGGGAGCTTGCAGAAAGAATGAGGCAAACAGCATAAAATGGAGTTGTGGATTTTTTTGTGTCGCTTACAGTGTGTTCTTGAAGGACTGGAGTGGGAGGCTCAGGCCTGAGTGAGTAGCACACACCTTTGCTGTCAGCCACTTCTGCTTCCTGTCTTGTTCGGGTAGAGAGACTTCTTCCTGCTGGTGCTCTGAGTGACTGAAGGTCTCCTGTTTTGATCTGATGCTGTTGTGTTGATAAGCTTGTCTGTGAAGGCTGCTTCACTGGTCGCTTGAACATCACTCCTTTGAATCCTGTAGTTTCTGATGGTTTTCCATCAAAGTGGAAATTCTTCATTTGGGAGTGGATGTCGGTGGTAGTTTCATTTTGCTCATATCATCATAGCATCCATCATGAGCATTTGGAATGATGCAGGTTGTCCTTCCTTGCGGTCAGCATTTCCCATGAGCCAAACAGCAAATGCTTCCAGTCACCCAGTGTGGAGAATGGCAAGTTCTTTTTCTGGCACCAATTCAGGCACTGGAGGGGGGAACTTTAAACTAGACGTCTGGGAAAATAGGTGGTTCTTGCTTTTATTAGCACAGGATAGTCTCCGTGCTGTGTAGGATACGGAATAAAATAAGCATGAGGAAATATACTGTGTAGGATTGGAGATAAAATGAAGATAGGGAAACAGAGCAACATGACAATTTTACAGGCCTAGGAATGAGACATGGGAAAGGGGAAAGACCGTTTATCCCCCAAGTGCTACTGTAAGCTTTTCTCCCTTTTATGATTGTGTTGTACATTTCAAAGATAGGCGAGTACAACAGGACTTCGATCATAGTGTCTTCTGATCAGTTTTAGTTCAGGACATTGTCTTTACCTGAGAATGTGCACAGTTCAGCCATATGAATCCTTCTTAGAGGTGCTGCTAAGTCCTAATAAATAGCACACGTCTCCAGGAGCACGTGTTCTGAGTCTGGATTACCCCGCAGATTAGAAAGGAATATGTTACTTTTTTTTAATTTTAGTTGGTTGTTTTTTTTTTTCCCATGAGTGTCCATAGATTCCAAATAGATTTAGCTCTAAATTAAGCGTGTTGAGAATTATTGTGTTACTTTTTTTCTACTTTTTGGGGGGCTTGGATTCTCCTTTCCTTTGAATGAATATGTGGATATATTTCATTAGATTTGCTCTGTTTTAAGCTGCTGTGTGTGAGTATGAGGGTGTATTCACAGCCTGATTCTCAGAGGTGAATCTTTTTTTCTTCAGGTGTTCTTGTGTCTTTAAATTTCATTGAAGTGACAAGGTTGGAAAGAACATCAGTGTCACTAAGCTGCTTTGCAGGATTTCCTCAAGATCACTTCATTTCTTCCATTTCCAGTCAGCAAGTTTCCTTTAAAAATGTAGGTTTCTAAACCCAAATTTCAAAAGATGAAATTTCATTGAAATGGAAAGAAGTTAATCATTTTAGCCAGCTGTAATTTGTTCTGTTCGTACAGTGTCAGTCTCACCTCTCTTCCGAGGAAGGAGAGAATAATTGGACATAAAAGGTGCTTTTACTTCGAGTGAACTTGTTAAAACTGGGAGTTTGGACTTGAATTTCTTGCAGCTATGATATCGAAAGCAGCCATGCACCTGTGCAGTATGTTCTTAAAGCTGTGTTGTTCTTTTTTTAAAGAATCACAGAAAGATTTATTGTGAGTTCCTGTAGGTAGGAAATTGAGAAGGCCTGAGCAACTATGGCTTAAACCTCCATTTTTCATGTGCACAATGTTTGATTCTGTGCTGGTTTTTACCACTGTGATTCTAGCAGCTTTGCAACAGGAGAAGATATTGAGAGAAGATGCTGGATGAGTAGGGCTGATGTATGTGGAGATGGAATAGTTTAATTTCTGTTCCCAGTGGCAAGTTTTGTGCTCTGGTTGAGGGTGATTTGGTGGAAGGAAGCTTAATTTTCATCTTGCCATGTGGATTTGTTGGCACTAAGTAAGTGTTTGATCCCAGAACATCGCTGGTAGCATGTGCTTCCTGCTGACAGAGTGCTTCTAAAACAAACCACCGTTGTTGACATACCAGAGAAGCTGTGGAGTCGCTCACCTCCAGCAGTCATAGTGGATGATGTGACAATTTGCTCTGCCTGGGCCTCATGAGAAATACCATTCTGAGTACCTGAGCCCATGCTGTCGCTGTGTTCTGGCCCTTCCTGAAGTGTGTTGATTACATGGTTATCTGGAATGTACTGATAAACTTCTGATGGATGTCAAATAGTGACAGTAATGAAGCTGCAAAGCTGCCTTGTTGATAGTGGTCTTGGTGACATAATGGTCTTCCTGCCTTTGGAATGAGCCTTTGTGGCTGCTAAAGGGATGTTTATCACTGGGATCGGATTTTTAGAGGAAGTAAGAAACTTAATTTTCACCAGACAACACTGTAGGCACTGGATTTCTGTTTGTATTAACTTCATACCCTCCAACCAACTATGGAAACTCATGTTGGCTCACTTGAAATCTGACTGATGGGGTGAATCTTTCCTGTTATCGGCTTTGGGATTAGCACGTTGCATCCCACAGGGAAGGTGCTGATCAAATGAATAGCCTCAGTGGAAAGGAAGAACATCTATCATCAGTTAAGGACATCTGTGTTTGGGTTAATGTTGTATTGCAGACATGTTGAGGCATCCTTCCTGCCTCACTGGATTTGCATATGGAATTAACCTCCGTTGTTTTGGTGCTGATAACGTTTCAGTTAAAGTTGTTTTGTTTTTTTTTTTCCCCACACAGTTATCAGCTCTGTTGGAGTCAATACTTAAGATATTTCCTTTTAGTTCCTGGGGAAATCTGGAGGATGTACAGCCAAAATGTAAAGAGCTAGTGGATGGTTTATGTTCCTGGCTGTGCTATATCTTGTGCTTCATATGTAAAGGATGTGAACGTGGTGTAGAGCACTTAAGGCCCATGATGTGTTTGGTACTAGAGTCCTGGGTGAGATTTATCATTGCATTGTATTTTCTGTGTCTTAGTTTTCCCTTTATATTCTTTCAGCTAATCCACAGAACATGGATCAATGTCAGAAGTAATTTTTTTGTGTTAACTTCCCGAGTCAGAAATATCTATATATATAATTGGCAGAAAAGCAATAGGTGCACAAATTTTTCCTTTCTGTGTTACAGACTACATTGTGTTTGAGTATGTGGAAGTTAATTGCATATGAGGTTAGGAGGATGGGAAAGAGCTACAGTAATCACATTCTACCTTTCTTCTGGTATACATTTAACTGAAATGAATTCAGTTTATTAATTGACCTTCATGTGTAAGTCCCACAAACAAATGGGAAGCCCCGTGGCTTAAGCAGGAAGCAAAGACAGTGGAAGAGCAGTGCTTTTGGTTTAATGGGTAACTGCAACTAATTGCTTCTTCACGTACTTCATTTATGTAGCCATTAACAATGAAATTATTAATGAGGCTTGATTGCTGTAGGAAGCTACATCTGAGGTTGGCTCTCCCCTTTCCATGTGCTCCAGTCGCTGGGTCAGAGGAGCCCAGCTCCGTGTGGAATCAGTGTGAGCTGCTGAAGGCTTCCTTCCAAGCCTGAAGTGGGGAATGCAGCTGGGTTGCTGATGTCTTTCTCAAACCTTGTTGTTTCTAGTTCTTGAAGTGCAAAGAGTTTACTCCGCATTATGATGAACGCTGAGCACCCTTGTTGATGCAGGTGGGCAAAGGCCTGTCGGGAAGGAGCCGGCTGGGGCTGCTGAGAGCGGAGCAGCGTGCCAAGCTTGGTGCAGGGCCATCCCTGTGCTAGGCAGTGTGCCTTGTGCTCTGCTGCTGCAGTGCCTGGAGAAGCTGTCCTGCTAAGTCCCTCTGACAGATGTCGGGGAGTGTTAGTGTTTATGGAGAAGAACGCCTCTTTTATCGGGTGCATGCTGAAGGACAGTGAAATCTTTTGTTCATATTAAAAATAAGAAGATCCGTAGCTCACAGTCCTTATCATGGGTGTCCAACCTTTTGGCTTGTGTGGGCCACATTGGGTGAATGGGAATTGGGTTGTTCTGAAAGTAATGCCTCTTATTTATTTCCATGGTAACAACTGATCCAAAGAGCATGATAATGCTGTTTAATAGAACAAATTCTCAGCTGCAAATCACTGTTTTTCAACACAGTCACCACCAGTGGCTACGCACTCTCACCATTGATGAGCAAGAGCCTGCGTGTTGTGCTCGTGAAAATCTGCACCAGAGGAGATGACCCACTGTCACCACTGCTGAAATGCACCACGCACTGCCTCACTGTACTGTGGTCTCCATAAACATTCAGCAAGCATCAATGAATGTCTATGGCTGCATTTTTTTTCCCTGTGGAGAAATTCAGTTCCACACCTTTGCTTTGTGTGCGCTTCCGTGTCAGACACCAATTTGTCTGACTGCCCCTTTGCTGCCATCTGTCACACAGCAACAGAATGCAATGGAATATTGGTGGGAAGGTTCAACCTCTACTGCCGTACCACCAACATCCGTCTCTGACACTGTGGACCAGTGTAATGAAATAGAAAGCAATACTTTTGGAGCAGTCATTGTAAAATATATAACACAGTTATTGTATGTAAT
Source organism: Tympanuchus pallidicinctus (assembly GCF_026119805.1). Lineage (NCBI taxonomy): Eukaryota > Metazoa > Chordata > Aves > Galliformes > Phasianidae > Tympanuchus > Tympanuchus pallidicinctus. The sequence goes on from NW_026294747.1 coordinate 18,562,205, forward strand.
AACAAAACTCATTTTAATCTTTATTTATTTTTATTAAAACAAAAAAAGAACAAAAACACCAAGCACACCACTGTTTGTTACTGTGATGGCGCAGGGCAGGGGGCGGCTGCGCTGTGAGCTGGGCCGGGCTGCATATGGCCCACAGGCTGTGTTGGACATGCCTGGTCTGTGTCATCTAAGTGTGGGATTCCTCATCCCAGCCAACTATTTTTGTCTTTGCAAGTGACTTCTGTGCCAAAGCACCAGTAGCCAAGCACCTCTATAATGTGCTGGTGTCAGGAAGTGTAAGTGATACGGAAAACACAGGACCATTCTATCCGATGGTGGGGAATGAAAGCCCCTTCCTGCTTTCTTAGTGGGAGGAAAATAGTCAGTGATTAAGTTCACTTCTCTTTAATTTATTCCCATTTGCCTTATGTCTCATCTGGAATGTGCAGTTTCTTTCTAAATCTTTTAACTAATTTTGAGCAATCACAGAAATCCATTGCCTAAAATAGGTCTGTGTCCTACCTGTGGTACAGGCTGGTTCCTGTGGTCCTAATGAAGCACGTGCAGAAAGGAGAGAGAACTTTAGCGTTTGGGTGCTTTCAATTTATTGGGCTTTCCCATGTGGGAAGTGCAAGCTGTGAATTCTGCTCTTTGACAGAAGAGCAAACCAGAATGTGTCAGCCTGCTTATGATGAGAACAAGTCCTTGCAGTAGCTACAACTCAAAGGAACTGGTACGTGAGGATCTCTGATGCTTCATCAAGAGGATTGTTGCTTTCAAGTGTTTTTAGTTACTGTAGGGGAAAGGAGAAACTCTGAACTGGTAACCAAGAAGGTTGCTTTTCTCTCAATTGTGCTGAGGTGGTTTTAGAATATCCAAGACCAGGTGAATCTGAAAGTGGGTTATTTCTGTCAAGTAAGAATTAGTTATTGTAACAGCGCTATGTTTGGATTTGGTAGCTTGTAAAATGCAAAGACTCAAGGCTGCTTAACAAAGGTGTCTCTGCTCCATGTCTGGAGAGGGGTGGGGGAGGCTCTGCATGCTGTGCTAGTGGTCTGTCTTTTTGGCAGTGGCTGTTAATCCAGCACTGTTACCTGCCCTCATCCTTAATGCGTCCATCATCTGCAATTTTCATTGTCTTCTGAATTTCTTCTGGTGTGTGGGAGGGAAACTGCAAATGTGCCACACAGCTAGCAGGTGGTGATTTCTTGAGGGTGCAAAAGAAATCTGAGCATGGTTGTTACAGAGAAAATATGCTGCCTTTTATTACAGAGGCATCTCTTTCTTCTTGCCTCGTCTTACTTGGATCTGATAGGCACTTTGCAGAAGTCTTGGCGTTGCTTGGCGAAAGCAGTGCACTGCTCAGTGACCTAAAAGAAATTGCTGTTGAAACTCAGCAACGTGCAAGCTGTGCTGCCTTTGTCCTTACGCAGTAAATATAGTGATTATTCTTATTATTTCTATCTACAGGCAGGGGAAAAAATAAACAACCTTTCATGAAGTGTAATATCTTTCTTTTAATTCTGATTAATCAAATACATTTCTCTCCCAGCAAAATAAACACAACGCGTGAGACCCACACAGCTAAATTTACACCCTGCAATTTTCAGACATTCATTGCCACTAAATTGGCAGAGTGGCTAGAGCCAAGCATACCTGCTTTGCAATTATATCCGCTGGGTTGGTATTTATGGGAATGCCTAGCTAGGCCAATGAGATGCAAAATTAACCCTTAATGGCAGCATGCTGAAACTGCTTCTTCATTAGTGAATTTACCAAGGCACTCAAAGAAGCCTGGTTGTAGTCCATCTCATGAGCCTCTGCGAGTGGTAATGTTTGGTTCCCTGGAACCTTGGGAAAAGATTGGGAAATCCGTTAATTTAGCAGATCCTACGTCTCAGTTTGGGTTTTATGTGAAAACAAGTGTATGCTATTTTGGAACCAAGTAGATAGATTGATGTTTTGAGAACAATATTGAACATTTAGAAGCCTTGCCTTTTCCCAGGGTATCTTGAGTTCCCATGAATGTTATTGACTTCATTTACATTGAAAGTTTTCAGAAAAACTGTGAGAGTTGTTCCCTCCAGGCCCTATCTGTGTGAATTCAGAGCAATCTGTGGAATCGTTTCTTTGCTTCTCAGCCCCCTCAGCTTTGCAGGTTCGATCTGTCAGGACGTGTCTGTGCCCCAGCTTCTTCCAAAAGCACACCTGGTAGCCTGCATAAATGTGATAGATGCCAGCAGGAATGTGGAGCTTTCAGGGGTTATTTAACCAGCAAAATGATGCCTGAAGTTACAGAAATGCTTTAGAGATCCCTTGGGTTTTGCTTTGGCTCATTTTGGGAATAACTGATGAAAAATTGTTAATTGAAGCCTTAAAAGATGACAGTGGCTTTGTAGTTAACCAGGAGCTTGTTAATTTGTGTTCTGTCCCATTTTCGGTCCAGTAAAACACAGCAAGGCTCGGAAGTTGCAAGTGGCTAAGTGAGATATCCAGAATGCTTGGTTATTCTTTCTTGGCTGGAATGCACCACAAGACTTCTTCAAGACCATTTGCCTAATGAGCATGTTGAGGTGGTTTTTGTTTTTTTATTTATGTCCAGGATAGGTGTTTAAAAAGTAGTTACTGCTTTCTTGGAAATTGGTTAGAGGATTGTAAGAAGTAAAGGAAATGTAATTGACAGGAATCAAAGAAGTAAGAAGTGGAAAAGAAAGAACACTGGTACATCGTGGACACTAAATCCTGCTCTGTTTCTTCTGTGGCCCTTTCTAGGCCAGAGCTCTGTCCCAGCTGCCTCAGTCTCTCTGGGGGAAGTGTTCAGTTTTCTCATGCACATGTTAAAACTTCTCCTGCTTTTTGCTAAATATTCTTCTGTCCCACTTCATCCTAGTACTCTTTGCCGCAGTGTTAAAACTCTGCAACTTTTGAAAGAGCCAAAATCCATGATTGCATATACTGCAAACAAACCCAACTTTACTGCAATCTTGAAAGCTCTTCATGATACGTGGTATGTTGCTGTGGCAATATTTGCTGGAAAGCATTAGTCCCAGATGCCTTGTGTACCCACTCTGTCCACCCCGCATTAACTTCCCATCTACGTGGAGGCTCTGTATGGGCTCCAGTGTGGTGGAGAAACATCATTTCTCTCAGTTAGGGCTTCTGGTGCAGTGAATAAGTGAAATAGATAAGGCAAAACTGAACTGTGAAAAGGATGAGCTCTCACTTCAATATAATCCCTGCTGTGCATCTTCTTAACAGCATGTTTCCCATTGACAAAATGCAAATACCATTTATTTTTCTGTTATTGATTTGCTTACAGAAAGCAGCGGAAATCTAATCCATACGGCAAATGTTGATTCTCTTTATTTTCTTTATATATTTTTATTATTACTGCATAAAGCATATCAAAGAACTCGGTCTGAATGGGGGAAAATCACATTTTAGATAGGTGCTTACAAAAACAGTTATTTTTCACTTGAAGCGATTATTCTCTGCATCTCTAGTAGTGTCTGTGGGAAATGCCCAACTTTAAATAACCAGTTGTTGTTTGCATCTGTCACGGCCAAGTCCTGTCTTCTGCCCTCATTTAACTTTGTCTGAGGTTTCTTGGTGCAGGATGCATGACCAGAGCTACCAGAAATAGCAAATGCATGCCATCTTTGATAAAAGAAACCTTTCAAGTCTAATATAATGGCAAAATCTCCTCAGGTAGACCCAGGGCATGACATTTGAGGAAGCTATGCCCTGTGGTGTTTTATCTACTGAATCAGATCAGTATGAGCAGTGATCTCCAAAATACCAATGTGAGAATGATAGGAAAGTTCCAGGCAGGACTTGAGGTGGGCTGAAGAGCTGTTGCTGGCTGTGCCATGGCTAGTCCCATTTTCAATGTAGTGTGGCTGAAAACCAGCTGATTAGAACCCAACCTGATCCTCTGAAGTCAAGGCTTTGTTTTTCCTTGTGGCTTTGAAATTGTCTTTTTTTTTTTTTTTTTTTCTTCTCTGCATGTGTCCATTTCTGTGCTATCACTGCACCTGGAGAAGAATGTTCTGCTTTTCTACTTGCAGCTTCAAGGATGCTCACAGTTCTGATTGCACCCGTGTTTTGGCACCTAAATCAGGTGGTGCTTCCAGATTCATGCATTGGATTCTTTTGGGTCTAACTCTTTTCACTGTTGGATTTACATTCCTGTTTGAAGAGGTTTAATGTCTGTTTCTGGCTAGTGCTTTTTGCTAGGGACAGCACTATCCTGTCCCCATAGATAGCATGCTGTCACTGGCACTTAGTACAGTCATTCTCCCCTTCTTGAGCTGTTGTCTTTCCTTGACTCCAGTTGTCTTCTGCTAATTGATCTCCTAACTTCAGCTGTTGCTTTAATGTATTGTTTGAAAAAACATTCTTGTTCCTCTTCCAGATTTCATTTTAAGAGCCTCAGGAGAGAACTTTCTGGACTCCTTGTTTTGTATTCTTAGGGCAGGACTTCAAAGCAAGAGCTGAAATGCTTTCCCAAGGTAGGGAAGTCTGCAGATCTCTCTCTGTCAAGATTAAAATCTTGGTTATCTGTCATCAATCTCCTTGCACTTGGAAATTAGCTCAGTGCTGTTGAGTGAGAGGTTATGGGCTTTCGTTTCTTGTTAAGGGCAGTGTTGCTGTTTTGTTTTGCAGCCCTGGCCTGCTTCCTGGCATGGCCCTCTGCAGAGCCTCCCATCACTGTCTCCAAGCTGCAGCCTCCTCATGTAGCCAAAGCCCTCTGCTTGTTACAGAGACCACTGCTTCCTTTCCCCTGCAGATGCGCTGCATTGGGATGCTGTCACATCCTAAGTGCATAAATTATTCTCTCAGTGATATTAGGGGAATGCTGTTATTATAATTCATTATCATCAATTCATCTTTTCTTTTGCTCTACCACCTCTTGATTCACTTACTACATATATATATGAAGGCTTAGCATTCACTTTGTCCAAGAGTTGCTGTCCCGCGCTGACATCTGCTCCTACCGGTTTACACAAGCTTATGATTTATACGGGGTGATGCTGTCGGAAGTGTCCTGTTGCCAGGGAAAATGTTAAACAAGGAGAACTGTGTTTGCTGGGAGAACGAGCAGCTGAAACCTAGACATAACAGCAGAAAGCAGCTCTATACAGACCTGTGTGTAGCAGTTTAGTTTCATCACACATGAATATTTAAAGGATGGCTTTATGGGTGACTGATTGGGCCCTACATTGTGAGAGTATTTTAAAATTTTATGTTCTGTTGTGTTCTGCAAGCAGAATGTAGTTGTCTCAGCAGTTTGTGAAATAAGGGCAAATTTGTGTTTAAACTCTTGGCAAAGATTCTCGCATAAACTAGAACTCAGTCATAGCATCTCTCCCACCCCCAAGATGCTCTTCTGTCAGTAGTGAACTTTCTTATTTTCCTCCCATTAGTGGACCATTAAAGAGGAGTCCCCTGACCTCTTTCTCTGGAAGAAAGGAGAAAAGATCCAGCCTGAAAGTCTTATTGCTAAGTGGATGTGGGCCACCAGCACGTTTCTCTTGCCATATTTTATCAGCAGAGCAGGCATTGAGGTGAGAGAGTCTTCAGAGCTGGTGGAGCAGGGTGCAGCCATTCTGCTTCTTTGGAAGCGCTTCCGGCATCTCTGTTCTAAGGAAGCTGACGTGTTGACTATGAAAATCCTGTGTGTTCTGCCTTCCAAAGAGGTGGTGGCCAGCCATTTGAGCATGTCTACTTAATGGGGATTTTCTGCAGTCATACAGGGAGGAGTTTGATATAGAGTTGATGTGGACAGTAGTTGGAGACAGAAACAAGAGTTTGCTTACTCTATAGACTCCCTTCTCATTCATGCCCTGTGGAGAGTAATTCCAGCTGTGGTTTCAGGATGAGTAATGCTGGATGACCAGATAGTGCAGAACTGATAAAGGCAGCATATCTGGTTAGATAACGTGCAGCAGCGTGGGCTCTGGCACAGATGATGCCATACTGATCATAAATCTTCCAAGGCACACTAATACCGCCCCTTTCTGTTTTAAAATCCAAGCTTTTAAGGCATAACTGGCAGAATTATCTGAGAGGTTCTTCACTGTGTCAGGCACTTGTGGTATTTTATTAAGGTGACACTGGTTACGGTAAAACTTGATTTACTGTCTCTTCACACCAAGGTCTGAATCCATCAGAGAGGAAGGTAATGCGCCTAGCTGTGTCACGGAGGTGTTGCAAAAGATTACAGTGACTTCAGGCAGTGGGGCTGTATAATTATGACAAAGTACATGCAAGTCTCTTTCTTCAAAGTACAGAGGCAGAGCAAAAGAAGATAAAATGCTCTCTTCTGAGATGCTAAAAACAATTAACTTCTCTGTCCTACGTAGGCGTTTGTAGTTTGTAATATGGTATCTGAGTGGCCTCGTGTAGTGCTTTGTTGCAAGGCAACTGATATATAGTGATGAATGTATTGCATGTGCAGTTCAAGGAGAAGCTAGATTCTTTTCTACATATGCAAGTTCTGTCTTTCATTAAGAGCAATATATGAAGTGTGTTAAGAAGGGATACAGTCATTAGGATTAGCTTTGTGTTTAACTTGCTTGAATATAGAGATTGCATCTTTACTTTGTGTCCTTTCTTGCTCTTTTTGCTGCCATCCCCATCAAGCTCTACAGTGTCTGTGTGATAAAGAAATGGAAGATGGAGCTGATGCGGTGACACTTGCTAGCCAGCTTCCTGCTGTCAGACAGTAGGTTCTCTCTGGACTCCTCTTTGGGGGATGCTCTGTCCTTTGTGTGGAGGTACCTGCTTTTGTTCAGCTGCACCCCTAGAATCTCGTGTCTGTCAGTGAGCGTCACCGACTCTTCTGAAAGATCAGATAGAGAATAATAACCTGTGGTGATTAGGAAATTATTATAAGACAGTGATTATTCATTTATCCTGAAGATGATGGTTGGTGGAATATATTCCTTGTATTTCAGATTATTCTTTTGGACTGTGTTAACTTTCTCTATAAGTGCCCAGAGATAATGACTATGCTCTTCTGAAAATATGAAGAACACATCGTTAGGGAAAACATTTCCAGCAATTAACATCCTCCAAAGTGGATGGTACTGTGTTGGCATGTGCTCTCATTTGCTGGTAATGGTTTTCATAGTTTGCTTAAAATCATGGGAGGTGAAACTAGAAAGGCATCTGGGAAAGGCTGAAATCATAGATTTTGAGTTTTGATCTTGCTCTGAAATTTGGATGCACGTCTGGGAATCTTGCTGTGGGGAATGCTCCTTCTTCAAGTTGCGGTTCAGTAATTTAAAATAGTTATTTCTGCTTCTGCTCCTCCTCTTCCTTTCAATCTTGTGCTGTTTTGAGGCTGTGGATGTGGTCCATGCTCACTCTGAGCTGTTAGTAGCTGCTGGCCTGTTTTTCTTCCACCATATAGCTGTGCTGAGAGCCCGTGGATTTGAGAGGCACTTTTATTTTTGGTGTGTTGAAGCAGCTGTGCTAGGGACAGACGAACGTGGGGGCTCCAGGGGAATGCCAAGTCCCTCCACAAAGGCTCTAGGATTAAAATAAACCCGTTCACCTCACCTCACTTTCTGCACGTGGTGTTTCAAGGAAAAAGCAAGTGGCTGTTTATTAGTGAATGATTTAGAAGATTATATTTAATTCAAGAGTGTGCATGGCTAAGTGCTGAAAGGCAGCCACCTGCTACAAGGAGTGTGCCAATTGCTTAAACTAATGCCATAGGCTGCTTAGAAAGAGATACGCTATTCTGTGTGTGTTATATTATTTGCAGAGGAGATGGTGATGTGTTAATTGCTCTCCAGTTCAATAAAAGGTGTCTTTGCTCTGAGGAATTAATGGCTCAAGGATGACTATCCAATAGTAGGCTGACTTCTCAGCATTGTGTTTTTTCTATTCGAATTGAAAGAAGCTGTCCGCTTCAGAAAAAAGGGTGTTTCTATTGACTTGGTTTGCCTTGGTAACATTTAGTGTTTTAATCAAAAGTAACTGTGGGATTTTCTTCTATTTTGGCTAGGCTTGATTCATTTTTAAGTCTTGAGAATGCTAGCTACAGAATATATCGGACCTGGAAAATGGGAGGAGGGTAAGTTGAAGCTCAGCAGTGAGCAATTCCTTGAATTAATCACAAATGTAGCTGCGCTTCAGAGAAGAAACATTTCTGAGAACTTGTGCTGCAGTGGGGCTGTCAATCTGCCTTTACAAATAACCCTCATAACTTCTGATGTTGTATAAGCAATGTAATCATCAGGCAGTTTAAATGAGGGTAGGGGAGGATAGGGATTAAAATTGTTCAAGGGGATTTAAGTTGTCAGATAATGGCTGGCAGGTGTCCTTTACTTGTGACAGATGCTTAGGTGATGTCACTGGTTTTGCAGCAGAGCAAGAAGGAGCTTGTCTTGTTCTTGGCTTCCCAAACCAGCCTGAACATACGCTGGGATGCTTTGTTTGAGTGATCTCAGAGGTATTAATGAAAGAGATGCAGAGTGAACTTAGTCCTCTGCAGCGTACTAATCTTTTATCTGCTGGAGCTGTTAATGGACAATCTTTTTATGCTGTGCATACTTGGATTCTGACTGGGACATTCCTCTTCAAAGCTGACTCCCCTTTTCATTTGAACAAGGGGTAAATTGTAGCAAAGATGTTGAATAACTCTGCTGTCACAGAGCTTTTGGGCGGCTGCTGGAGTCCTGAATGCAGCATTATCTCATAAGCATAAATAGCCAGCTCCGTTGGTTTCACTGCACTGAGTGTTAGGCCAAGTCTGTCTTATTTCCACCAGTGTTGCCTTGCTTACAATGTACCTTTATTGCCAGTGAAGATGCAGTGCTAAACTGAAATTTTTAGGCAAGGCATGACGCTTGGAGTTTCTTCATGCTTAGCTTTTGAATTTCTCTTCTGGCTGTATCAGCATTAGTAAACATCTGTAAAATAGATGTGGATTTGGTGAGTCGGATGCTTCATATCTGCATGAGGAAGTCTGAAAAGATGCATCTGTCCTCCCACCTCAATCCACAGAAGCAACTGGACCTGAATGTAAACATTTTTAAATATTAAATTTTAAATTTTAAAGTCTCTGAGGAAACAAAGTCTTGTGATGTCCTACCAGGCACTTTGCACTGCTTCTTTGTAAGTTGACTTAGGAGATAAAAGTGTTTGTTGAGAGTCTGCAGTAACAGATTTATACAGTATCCCAAGTCAGAAGGGACCCACTTTAAGTGGGATCATTAAGTCTGACTCTGGCTTCACATAGACCCACCCAAAATTCAGACCCTGTGTCTGTAGTTCCGAGGTCAATGCAGTGGAAATACGGTCTCGCAGCATTCTACCTGGTACACAGAAAAGTTTTTAAATCCTCCTGAAAACTTTTAAAATCCTCTGGTTTCTTCCACTATAAAAACAAAAGCACCTATGTTAACTAAAAATTTCTTTATCATATCTTTTGAAAAGATTCATACCATTAAGTCATGAATTGAGGTTTTAATCGTGAAAGGGAGAGTTAAATCACTGTCTTTATAGCTGTGAAGTTCTTTGTGGGTGAAAAGGTATGAGAGGTATGTCTTTCTGGTGCCATCTTGCTGCAAATTCCAGCTGCCGATCTGCTCTAGTTTCTCGTTCTCCTTTTGTGTTCACAGCATGTTGCAGATTTCAGTAGAGCAAGGACACCTTCCTGGTGCACTGGAATCAAAGCTGGTGTGGCTGTATGCCGGGTGGGAGGTAAGAAGGACAACAGGAGGCGTTCATTCATGTACGTCCTGAGTAGCCCTCGTGAGTAGCACTACAGCTACGCACCAGCCTGGATCTAAATCAATCTCCTCACATTTGGGAAATGTTGTACAGAGATCATTGACAGTATCCAGTGACAATTCCCACAAAAGGCATGAGAGGTTTGGCAGCCAAGAGTTTGTGCTCCATCCTTGGTGACAGATGCTCTTTGCAAAGAGGCTGAAGTTACGGACACTATGGGTGACCAAGTTTGAACTCCCGAGTGTCCTGTATTTCTTCCTTAAAAACTCCATTGCCAGAATGACTGGCTGTTCCCTCTGATCGTGTGTCCTGATACAGACACAGCAGTACTATCAGCAGCAATCTGTTCTGTAATGTGCAGTTCTCTGGAGAGCTTTCAGGTAGTTTTTTCTGTGAAAGGCATCCTAGCCCTGCGTTGTTACTACAGTGTGACGTGCTCAGTATGACATGTCCTTTTATTTATTTTTTCCTCTGATTCCTTTTTAGCGAGTATTAAATATTTAGATGCCAGCATTTTTGGAAGGGGCTGCTAAAACAGATTGGTTTCCTTTCTCGGTCCCCTTCAAAGTGAAACATGACTCCCTTTTTTATTCAGCCCAGATGGTGTGCTTTTTAAAGTGAGCAGTGTGTGGCGGTGAAAATGGACTGCTTCTTCTCCCTTCTCCCTTCACTTAACTGAACACATCCGTGCAGTTTGCGTTTGGGTTGAATTCAAAATTAGTCAGAGAGGCTGCAGGGTAAATATGTCAGCAATTGGAAAGGCGGCTCTGCCAGATTGAAGGAATTTCTGCCCTGCCAACAAGCAGTATAGCAAGTTGGCTGCACAAAATCTGACATCTGTACAGACTTCGTCAGGATACTGCTTGAATCCTTCAGAAAAATGGGTGATGGGACAGGTCCTTCTTGTGCCTGTAACACCGCTCTTCTCACATTCCCTTGCAGGGCAAGTGGCCACAGCAAGGGTTTCCTTGCAGCCCTGATGGCCCTCATATCAGATAGAGGAGGCTTACAAAGCAAAGGAAATGAAGTGGACTGTGCCATGTAAATGGTTCCATGTGTGGCATAGTTTTGACAGTTCCATACCCAGTGGTGGATTATTATTACTTTTTTTTCCAGAGGTGGAGTAATACACGTGACACGTTTCTAGGTGTGCTGACTGTGACTCTGAAATTGTGGTGTCTGTAACCTGCAGCTCTATTCCAGCAGCTGATGGGGGTCATATTTTAAGGGAAAGAGCTCTTCTTCCTTTGAAATAAGTATGAGTCAGAGTTCACTGTTCCCATTCTGCAGCAGAACTCGCACAGGTCTGTTGGCAACTTTATCTGCCCGTATCTTTTGTTTCCTGTTTGGTAAGAAGGTTAGTGCTACATCCTTACTTAGAAGAGCATTGAGGATAAATTTATTGTATGGCAAAGGAAATCCTATAAACAAACCGCTTGCTGGGTAACAAAATCTGATATCTGTTCTTGACATTTTCCTTCAATTCAGTAGAGTAGAAATACAGCCTTTATTCAAAACGGTTGTTAGAAGCATCAGGGACTTGATGGCTTTTTGAGGGCACTGTTTTTGAGTTTGTGCTTTTTGAGGCCTAAAACATTCATAAATGATTTGGCTCGATCCGAGCTTTTCATTATGGGTGCAAGAGATCCTGGTGGATGTTTTCAGGCAGATGCAGCCTGCCAGGAGCCAAGCCGGGGCCTCTCTGCGGAGGAGGTGCCGCAGTCCTTGGAAGTGCATCAGTTACTGCGTTGTCTGGGGAGCACCGCGATGCTCAGAGCAGGGAAGGCAGCTCCCTACTTGGGGCAAGTCTAGACCCCGTGTCTGTTCTTTGCTGGCACCTCGCCCGGGCCTGGAGGAGGCCTCGCTGAAGTGTTGACAGCAAGGTTTCATTCTGAGTAGGTGCAGCTTCTGTGTGAAAGTGGAACAGGCTGGGGGAGAGGTGCAGGCAGGAGGGCTGGACGAGAAGGTGGCAAAGAGCAGCAGCACAAATGAGAATGGCACCTTCTTCTGGTGGTATTGCCTCAACGTACTGCCTGAGTGCTTAGACTTTGAGAGAACTGAAACCTTGGTAATTCCTAGTTGTTGTATGATGCTTGCAGTATCATCATTTTGAAGCAGAGAGTTAATTTTAACCACGAGATTTAGATTGTTGTGGTTTATTTTCTTTCTTTTTTTTCTGAGGACTGTAGAGAAGGGATTATGGTCTGCTCTTGAAGCTTCTTGAGAAGCTCAAGAAGATGGCATATTGGCCATGCCTTGATTCTGCGGAGAACATCCGTATCACTGTTTCATATCTTGATCTGTTAAAGGCAAACATCAGTTTGTAGTGCAGGGGTCATCTTCCTCCTGTTGAAGGCAGCTCTGTTATGGGTGTGCTGCAGGCTGCTGCCTAACAGGAGGCTGTGCAATGTTGGCAACTTCTATGTGGCTGTTGGGAGGAGTGCTTTTTGGCTTGGCCGCCACTTATCAGACACAGGTCAGTGATATGAAGAATGATGTGATTGTGTCAAAGAGCTGGTTTAAGGAAAAAAAAACTAACTCACCCCACATTTGCAGACTGCAGAGCACTGCAGGACTTCGCAGAATCACAGAATCATAGAATTATAGGGGTTGGAAGGGACCTCCAGAGATCATAGAGTCCAACCTCCTGCCAAAGCAGGTTCCCTACAGCAGGTCGCACAAAAAAAAGTGATGCTTTCAGGCAGCAGTAGCTCAGGGACTGTTACTGACTGTATGTGCTCAGTGTTTCCTTGCAGCTCTCCTGGATGGCTGCTGGTAGTGGCACTTTCCCTAGGGATGGCAGCGTGGGCCTGGCACTGAGTTGTTCGCAGTGCGCAGCAAGAAGCTGCATCTTGCAAAACTGTTCTTCCTTGGTCGGAGGAGCACTGATGCAGGGAAGGAAACTGAGGTTTGAATGAAACCAGTAAAAGCATAGACTAAACAGCCAGCTAAATTGCCTGGGCTTGCTTTCTGTGAGCTGTCACTTCCTTTCTTGAAGGTGCTACCACACCATCCACACCTTGTGGATGTTGCACATGGCTCTACTGTCCAGCTGGTGGCTCAGGTTGCCACATCTGCCTCAGAAGTTACAGTTTCAACTTTGTTTCTGAATCATTTTATCTTCCAGCAGCTCAGGGCAAATTACCAAATTAAGGTAACCACTCTGTGCTGACAGACTCTTGAGCATCCCAGGAGAGTCAGATATTTGCCAGGAAAAAAAAAATTGAGAGGAAGCTTATTGTTTGGGATAGAAATGGGCATAAAAATACTTCCCAAAGCAATCCTGTCCTGCATCTTCTGAAACAATGATGTAAAACTTTGCAGCGTTATAAGGGAGCACTGACATCCCCTTCTTTATGCAGGAAGGTTTTTGTTTTTGGTTTTTGGGAGAATATGAACTTGGAGCATAACGCCTCAAACGAGGCAGAAAGATGGGAAATGAAACTTTTCTCTCATCCTCTGCCTCGTCTTGCAGCTTCCCACAGTGTGGTGGGTTGAGATTCCGTTTATCTTGCTGCTCCTGTGTTGGGAGCATCAGGCCCCCAAGCCCAACCTGTGTTTTAGACCCATGGTTGAATCTCTTTGCTTATTAAAATAATTGCCATTATCTGTCTTCCTTCCGTGAAGTGTACATTTCTGCAATACCTGTGTTCTGAAAACAGCGCACAGGCATGGAAGTGCAGTAGACGGAAATCACTGGCTAGAGCTCTTACAACCTTAAAAGCAAATGTATAGTTTGCCTTCTTACTGTTTTCTCAGTCTCCAATTTCCTCCTGCTAAACTATCTCCACACAGCAGATCTTAGTAACATTCTGTCTACTTTCCTTGCCTGGACAGGTGTGTGCCAGGGCACACAGCTGACACCAAGCATCACTATGTTTAGAACTTCATTGAAAAGCTAGTGTGAATTAGTCCACGTGCTACCTAGCTCCTAGCTGCAACAAGACAAATCTGCGAGCTAAATACCAGCCTGAAAGAAGCATGAGTGTATGGAGCTGAGTTCTTGTGGCCTTACCTATTTTACTTGTGTTTAGACCTCATGAAAGAGAGCGTTGCTTTTTTTTTAATATCCTGTAAACTTGTTTGTTGTTGTTGTTGCAGATAGCCAGCTGCTGCCTGGGAACAATTTCACAAATGAATGCAACATACCTGGAAACTTCATGTGCAGCAATGGGCGCTGTATCCCGGGGGCCTGGCAGTGTGATGGGCTGCCAGACTGCTTCGATGACAGCGATGAGAAGGAATGCCGTAAGTGACCATTGCTATGACCTCGGTGTGCCTGTTACCACAGGGCTTGTCTGGTAGTGTTAGTAGTGTGTTCTGTACGATGTGCTATGTAAGTCATGAAGCCACTGCCAATTTCTTGATTTCTCTGTTGTTAGAGAAGATAGGTCCCTTCCTATTATTTCACATCTTGAAGGTTCTTCTAATTGGCCAATTATAATTCAGCGCTTGGTAGCAGGTGCCTAAGTCCCAATGCACAGATGGGTAAAGTGAGACAGGCTTGACCTGTGGCTGTTGTAGTGAGAGACTGATGCTTTGTGTGATTGCAGGGATCCTGCGTACCCTGACTCAACATACAGGCCTCTGTAATAAAGGCCTTAACATCCCCACAACCTTCACTCTAGTCATTTTTGTTTCAATATTTTAAACTATATCTTGCTGCTTGTTTTCCTCTTCTGTCAAATTGTAATTCTGAGTCTTTTGAAACTTAAACAGTAACTTTCTGGAAAAGAAACAGTGAATTGGCTAATAATGTTTACATGTCTTAATCCTCCCTACAGCACTGCTCTTCTAGGGAGCTTAGGAAGGCTATCTCCTCCTTTGTGATGGCATGCTTTTGTTAGCATTAAGTAAGTTTTAGTTAATGTTATCCAACCTTTAGTTAACAAGAAGCTTTCTAGGCTACATAGTATGCAGGCAGCAGGGCCACAAACTTCACATCCTTCTGAAGTGTCTGAGAACTTTCTGATAACTGAGTGATTTTTGCCCAGCAAATGTTTCTTTTTTATGTAAGTGCTTTGTAGAGATTTTATTCGTCTTAAAGCTCTTTATGAGAATACCTTACCTTTCCCAGGACACTTCAAGGACATTGCTAACCTCACTTGTGGAGTAGAACAAAGAATAAAAGAATATCTTCTTAAATTCATTGGCTAAAAGTAACATGTTTAGTTAAATGCTTGTTTCTTTAACTTTATGCATCGTCTTTAATCCAGTTTTCTATTCCTTTTAAAATAGTGGGGGCTTTAATAACTGTGCTGTGGAAATCCATGTGCATAGTTCTGCTTTAAGCAAGTGAGCTTTTTTCCTACTTTTAAGGCCTTAAATGTAACCGTACAAAACATCTGATCCATTGTAGTCTTTATAAAAGCATTGAGCTCATGTTGTAGCACTGAAGCCAAGTTAATTTGTTGGTGTTGTTGTAAGGACTGATCAGTTGTGCTCGTCTGTTTAAGCCTTGGTAGAATTGCTATTGGTGGGAGTTTGGACAAGAGTAAAAGATGTCCGAAGTTCAGTATGCATTTTCCAGTCAAATGTGTGGAAAAAAGGAGCTGTGTGACTTGCAAGTTCCTGGTTACCTAGCTCTTGAGTATGCAACTGGAATTTCTCGTGGTGTTCAGTCATGGCTTCTTAAAATGAGCTGAATGGAGATATTTCTCTGTATTTACAAGGCACAGAGACAGAGTTTCTGTGTATTTTCTGAGAATGTTGCCATCCTCTGCCTTGCATGAATTTCGCTTCCACTTGTTAGACTAGAAAATTGTAACAAAGGTTTTCATTAATCTTATGGACAGGTGTTGGTTTTTGTTTTTTTTTTTAATGAAGTAATGAAGACTGGGCTGAACATTTGCTCATAAATCATGAACAGGAAGATGTGCTGCTTGACTGTATTGAGAAGCTTCCTTATCAAAACCAGTTGGATATAGTGAACTGTAGGCAATAATGAGTATAGTAGCTGACAATAAAATATAAAAAGCTGCAAAATGTCAGTTTGTAGAAGTTATTCTTGTCATAACAGACTTGAAGACAACGGGGAGAGCAAGGGAGTCATATCCTGTGCTGGCTTGCTGTTAACAGGTCAGATAATCCAAAACAGAATGGAAATAGAGCTCGTTTGAGTATCCAAACAAAAAATTAATACTCATGCAAACAAGGTTCTGTAATATGTCTAGAGAGCTTCAAACTGCCTGTTTTGCATCTCCCTCCTATTTATTTCAGTAGAGAACTTTTAACTCTCTGTGCTCCTAGTGGACAAACCACTGCATTTGCACTCCATGCAGGTGCTCGAGGCGTGTGTTTGTGTGTTTGTGTCAGTAATCACAAAGCCAGTGGTGAAAAAGAGCCTGCATGCTGTGCTCATTAAAACCCGCACCAGTGGAGGTGACCCACTGTCACAACTGATGGCTGGCTGAACGCACCAGCCACTGCCTCTCTGTGTTCGTGTTCATTGTTTAGTCTGCATAAATGTTCAGCAAGCCTCAGTGTATGTCAGAGGTTGCCATTTTTTCTGCATGGAAGAATTCAGTGCTTCACCTTTGCTTCATCTGCACTTTCATGTCAGACGCCATTTTGTCAGACTGCCCCTCTGCTGCCACCTGTCACATGGCAGCAAAATGTAATGGAATATTGGTGGGAAGGTTCAACCTGTACTGCCATACCCCCAACAGCTGCCTTTGATGTCACAAGGCAGTGTAATGAAATAGGAAGCATTACTTTCAGACCAGCCCTTGTATATTTGTTGATAAAGACATACAGTATATACAGGTTGAAAAATAAAAAAAAAAAGTTTGTTTTGCTCTTTTGATTAGTTTTGAAAATGGGCCTACTCTTCTGAGGTACTGTTATATCTGTCACCAGCTAGTCATTTATGTCAGAAGAAAGTGATGAAAATTTGGTTTGGCTTAACAGCCCTGAAATGGTGAAACAGTTTCAAGGTCAGATCCAAGGCATGGAAAGGCAACCCTAGCATTTTGTCTGGGAAGTGTGAAGGAGGAAGGAAAAGTCACTTATTTGCCCCTTCCAGCTTGTGGCAATCTGTAAAGACAAGCTTATGGATTAATTGAGGCTGTAAAGGACTTTGGTTATCATTTGGTGCAGCTGCCTGCTCAAATCGGGATGAGCTGAGATCAGGGCTGCTCAGGATCTTCTCTGGTCAAGTGTTGAGTACCCCTGAGGATGGATTGCTCACAGCCTCACTGGACACCTGCTCCAGTATTTGAGTATCTGCTCTGCAATCCCTTTCCAGTGATTGAAGCTGAACCAAAGAGCTTTTAAAGATGTGCAGTGTAATTAATGTCTGGGTCTGCTCACCTTACTGTGTGGGAGAAAGGGATGTAGGAGCCCAGGAACTGATCCTCTTGGGTGCAGAAACAGCGGTGGAAAAGTGAGAACAGCTGACGCTCCAGATGTGCGTTGTGTCGCTGCACCAGCAGCACTGTTCTGGTGTCAGGTTCTGTAAGGGAGGGCAGCTGTGCTTGGATGTGTTGTTAGAGCATGACAAGGCTTGACAGTGTGCGTGGGGTGTGTATGTACATGTTTTTTATTTATTATTTTTGGCTAAGCTTTGTTACCTTCCTCCTTTCAGAACAAGGCTCTGCTTACTAAAGCTTACCTTGCAGCAAAATCAGCATCCTTTGTTTTCTGCTGTGATGTTGCTTCGCATTAGCTGAGCTGTTGAGAGTGGAGACAAAGCTGTATGAGTTCTTTCAGCAGTGTGAGATGGCTGAGTTCCCAGTGTGTTACTACCCTAAGCCGTGTAAGCTGCTTTGTCTGCAATTCCTCATCGACTAACTAGTTCACATTTAAAGGCTTTCACCTTGCCTTAGAGTGTTTTGTGTGATTACTGAATTCAGATGGTGCTGCAGACTAGTGTCTTTGTGAAGGCAATGTGCTCTGTTTTGGCATGCCCACAGAGGAAGTTTCACACGTGTGCCATCAGGTGCAAAGTCTTTCCCTTTTGTGTTGCCTTATGGTTAAATGTGGATGTCCAGTAATATCTGATGAGTTCTGTACTATTTCATTCTCTCTGTTACCCTTAAAAAATGGAAACGTGCAGCTCAGATGTTCTGCTTTTTGTTTTCTGCTGCCCATGTGTGGAAAGCTATGAGGAGCCCACATGTGCTGCTCTGGCTGTGAGGAGGAAGTGAGATGCAAGAGCAGAATGATCTGCACGTTGCCCATTCACGTTTCCTTTTTCCTCTGTTCCTTTTTCCTTTTTCTGTCTTCTGCTTTGGAAGGCCATCTCTCTTAACCACATCACTTTCTTTGTCTTCTGCATCTGCCAGAATTCATACCATCTGTTGCATTCCTGGCTTCCTCTCTGCTCTGACCTGTGAGCAATTTAACACTTCCCATGCCAGCTGTCTGTATGCTATTTGGCACACAGAAGGTTTCCTGTAGTCTCGCCTTATGTCATGGTGATGCGGCAACAGAAAGATGTTATCTGAGCAGGAGGGTAGAGAAAAGGTGTAAGAGAGGGAAGAAGCTGATGCTGGGACTTCCGTTGCTGCAGATGAGAAGTGATTTTCCTTGAAGAAGAGCGTCTCCTTGGCTTTTCTTCCAGACTACTAACTGAGCTTGGAAAGTAATTAATTGACCACTGCACTCAGTAGTGCAAGTAACTTGCTATCTTCAGTGCATCTCCCAAAACGGAGAACAGTTTTGTTACTCATTCCCTCTGGCTCTGCTGATTCTCATCAGCTGGATTGCTAATCAGCCTGTGAACTCAGGTATGGGTCACGCAGTTCGCTTTTGAACACCTGTGGGCTTTTAACTACTGCTACTACTGGTCTTTAGCTCTGTAGATGATTTATAAAGGTAGTTGAGGTTCCTCTTGAGAAGTGCAGAGCCTTTTTAGCAGTGTGACTTTTCTGTGGAGCCTACAGCTGTTGATTGCATAGCTCCTGGGTCCTGCTCTGGTTATACACAGGGTGTACCTATATGTGGGGTGTGTGTTGCTTGCAGCCAGCAGGATGGAAGCTGTGTGCTGTCAGCCACTCTGCATTCTCAGTCTGTTAGCAGGTGTAGGGTTAGGAAAATAACACAAAAGAGAAATATGTTAAGATGTTTCAAAATATTTTGAGGTAAATAGATTATCTTTAATACTGACCTTTATACCTACCTGCTGAAATATTGCATTAGGGCCAAGTCCAGAAAGATTCACTCATGGAGGTTTAAGAGTACAATGATGTTCTTAGTTAAGCTCCTAATGTCATCTTTGTTTCCTTTTTTCTTTGTGCGTTTGTACATCTTTGTATTAGATTATTGCAGAAAGAACAATGTGAACACTGAAAATGGCTTTTGTCAGCTAATGAGCAACAGCAAGTGAAGAGATGGCATGTTGCTGCCTTTGTCAGCTAACGAGCAGCAGATGGTACAGATTCAGAGCATGGCACATCATCCGTGCTAAGTGCCTGGCATGACAGCAGCCAGAATGAGATAGGTAGCAAATACCCAGAAGTCTGGATTTTCCCTCATCGCTCTTCTGAGAGCCATTTCCTACAGGTCAAGATAGTGCATTCAGCTACGTGCCAGTAGTGGCACACAGTGAGTACAGTCACTGGCTGTGTTAGTCCAGGGGCATAAGCTGTGGGCTTGAAAAAAATGTTTTGTGAGGATAGCCTTGAGGCAGTGTGTTCTTGTGGCAGGAGCTTAAGTAGCTCGTTTCTGGTGCCAGTCATTGCTGTTTCTCATTCAAAGCAAATATAAAGGAAAAGCAGGTTTTTCACTCAGTCATAAAAGCAATGTACTGGGGAATGGCTGAGCAACAAGGCATCATTGGTGCTTGTAAGAAATATGCTCCCAGCACACTGCTCTGCACGAAAGAGCAAGAGATGGCCTCTGTAGAAAATCTGGAGCTGCAATACTAAAAACCTTGGATTATCACTGTTCAGCAGCAACAGATCTTGCTCTGATTGTCCTTCAGTCAGCTAGAGTCCTTATATGCAACTCTCCTCCGTGGGAGAGAATTTCTTCTTTAAATGAAGTGCATTGTGAAAACATTGAATTTTAACTAGCATTGTCCTGCAGACATTGAAGCCACCTGCCAAGCAAGCTTCCACTGAGGGTCAGCTTAGTTTCTCACCTGATTGCAGTACACCTGGCTCTTCAGACAGGTGCTTGCAGGAACCCTTTGCAGTCAGGATGGATGTTTGCAGTTCTGGCTTGCACTTAGCATGGTGTGGTCAGCCAAGCTTCTGTGGAGCTCTACACCAGCAAGCTGACTTTCATAGCCCGGAAGGCTGCAACTCACA
Source organism: Tympanuchus pallidicinctus (assembly GCF_026119805.1). NCBI lineage: Eukaryota > Metazoa > Chordata > Aves > Galliformes > Phasianidae > Tympanuchus > Tympanuchus pallidicinctus. The sequence continues at coordinate 18,582,193 of NW_026294747.1, forward strand.
TTAGGACAATCTGGGAAGCCAATTCAGTCCAGGTGCCTCGTACATCTGGTAGGAACCTTTCTGGCTCTGCATCAGGGAGCTGGTGCTCTTAGGGAACATGCTGAAGCCCTGGTGGCTTTCCACCTATTGGAGACAAATAGGCCTGGCAACTCCTAGATGTGGCAGGTTGCAAGCTGTAGTACAAAGATGAAGGACTAAGAGAACTTGAATTTTTATCTTTAGTCCAGTTCCTCTAAAAAATAAAGTGAACTTGGGGGGAAACATAGCACTGCAGTTACTTTTCACTGCTGATCTGTTGGCATGTTAATCCTTTATTTCTTCTTTCCTTCTGTGTCTCTTAACCATGTTCTCTCTCATGTAGAATTTGAGTTGTGTATCCGTATCTAGTGAAAATGCCCTATTTTTTTTTTTTTACATTCCTTTTTCTGCATTCTCTTTCTTGGATATGTTTTTGGTTCCATGTATTCTGTATAAATGCATGGAGCATTTTAGATAAATGTCTGACATCTTCTGCTGTTGCCAGGAGGTAGAGCGAGGGGATGGGACGCACGGCACAGAGAAACTTGCATAATTGATAAGTGTTTGTGTATCTGCACGCTTGCACTTGTTCCTCACTGACCTTGTATTGGTGAGGAATTAGACTGGATTAGCAATGTATCGTAGTTTGAATATACTGACCACTGTAACCTCTTTTAAGTTTCCCCAAGGTTTCCTGTACATTTTTGCTCTGCCTCTAATTTAAAAACCACCTATGAGACAAATGTTTACTGCTCCCTCTGGTGTTCACTTCCAACAGGTTTTACTGCTCAGCGTGTTTAAGAGTGGAGTCTCTGCAGGAAGGTGTTTGTAACAAACAATTACACGCAGTTGTGGGTGAGATATTAAAAAGTCTTTTCATAAAGATTTTAAATAAAACCCACACTGCACAATTAACAACCAGGCTTTCCTGAAGCATGTTTTGAATCTGTTCCTGTGCTCTAAAACCTTTTCAATCGGAAAACTGAAACTCTTGTAGAACAAAGGCAAGTTCATTCAGTTTTCATCTTCAAACTGGTACTTTGGTTATACGTTCACTGAGTTAGTTATATCCAGTTTCAAGAAAAAAGTAGTAGTTTATCAGGAACTGTAGGTATTAAAAGCTTAATGATGTCAGAATGGTGAAGGTTTTTTTTTTTTAAAAAAAAGGAAGGAGTGTACTGAACCTGATGAAGTTGCTCTGTCATTTGAGAAACCCTTTAGTGGGAGCCTGATGCAGTAGGGACAGTAGGAAGATGGAGAATCGAGTAGGGACTGTGCCAGCATAAAACCCATGTTACACGTTTGGAAGCCTCGGTGAGGACAGATAGACTCCTTGTCCTTCATTCTTTGCTGATGTAGGGTGGATTTCAGAAGAGTGCCATTAGATTTATTTATTTGTTTGTTTGTTGCTGCTCATTGCTTAAAAAAATGTTTTGTGGGGTTTGCCCTTGAGATTAGGAGCATTCTTCTGCTCTGTTCTATAGGAAGATTACAAACTGGAATTATGTTAAGGCACATTATGTATTTACGTGTTTTTCCTGCATAAATCACAAAATGAAAGAGGGAGAAATGGATCAAATCCACTAATAAATTATTCTTGACCCAAATCTTTCTGATGACAGTCTGAATTTAGATGTTTGTCTTCACCTCTCCTTAGACTTTGCTGTGAATTCATGACTGTACGTTGCTAAGAATAAGTAACCAGATTTACTAGCTGCTTTAAAAGACAGAGAGGAAAGGTCCTGTAGAGACAGCATGTTGTGCGATCTCCATAAGCTATTTAATGACTGCTTATTACCATAGTACAATTATTACAGCTGCAGTTGTTTTGCTTGGGTTTAGCCACTCAGCAGAGTCAGTCTGATGAATTGCTTTCATGTACAGGAACAAAGGGTACAAAATAACTCTGGCTGCTATCCTTTTAAATACCAGGCTTTAGGGCTCAACAGTCAGAGCTCAGTGCTCTGAAGAGTGGGATGCAGCCTTTTGTTAATAAGAAATGTTTCCCCAGTTCGGAAGTAACATCAGTAAGCTCTAGGGATTGTCTGAACCAGCTGAAATCTCCTAGAAATACAGCAGCAGATCCAGACTCACAAGTAGTACTAAACCTACCCATCTGTAAAGATTATTGCCTTTACATTGTTTAATATATCATAGAATCATGCAATCTTTTGAGTTAAAAGGGACCTTGAAAGGTCATCTAATTCAACTCCCCTGCAGTGAACAGGGACACCTACACTATTTCAGGTGCTCACTGCCCCATCCATCCTGACTTTGAATATCTCCAAGGACAGGGCTTCTACCACATCTCTGGGCAACATGTGCCAATGCCTCACCACTCCTATTTTAAAAAGCTTCTTCCTTATGTTCAATCTAAATCTCCGCACTTATGGTTTGAAACCATTTCCCCTTGTCCTGTCACAGCAGAACCTGCTAAAGTCTGTCTACTTCTTTCTTATAACCCCCCTTTAGATAAGAAAATCAGCTCACCTCAGAGCCTTCTCTTCTCCAGCCTTTGTTATCCTTTATGCCCCTTGCCAAGTCCTGTTCCAGTTGGGCCTTGGTCTTCCCGATGCCATTCCTAAGTCTGGCAGCATCTCCATACTCCTCCTGGGTTTCCTGTGCCTGCTTCCACTGCCTGTACACTTTCTTGCTCTCCAGTTTGACCAGCAGGTCTCAGTTCAGCTATGCTGGTCTCATGTCTTCCTTTCATGACTTACTATATCTGGGGATAGAGAGTTCTCGTGCCCTAAGGAAAGCTTCCATACAGATCTGATGGCTCTGCTCTGCTCCCTTGTTGTAAAGAGTGTTTTATCAAAGTTTATCACATTTTATAAAAGATAGATAAGTAATCAATACTTACAAGTGAGTGATTTAGTAACCTGCCACTTACAAAAGTGGAACATCAGCATGACAATTACTTTGCCACTTGAGGATTTTATCTTAAGATTCTAACACAAGAAGTACTAGAGCTCCGCTTATGCTCTTTAGTTCTAACCTCTATCTACTGCTTCAGGTTGTGTGGAGTGGCTGTGTCATGGCTCATGGTACTAACCAGAGGCTGAGGTGGCTGTGACCTTCAGGCATTGCCTGTATGCAGTGTGGAGATGATGACAAGCCTCTGCTGTAGATAAATGACTCCAGAGGCAGCTGAAGGGTTGATCTATGTTTGTGAGGTAGCAAGCAAATGTGCTCTGCAGTCACTTGGTGAGTGTGAAGGTAGATGACATAAGAAATGAAGGCATGAAGATAACTATAAAAGCCGTGTATTAAAATAAGTAATATGACTACAGAAACATCACGACTTCAGAACTCTGTGTTCCTGCTAAAAGCTGTGGGAAATTGTGGAAGAATTAAGCTATCTTTTTTTCTTCTTCTCCCTTCCGGAGTATGATCTGGGAATTTAACTTTCCATATAGGCAGGACTAACAGTACCATTGTGGTCTACTTCCTTACATTACACCTCAGTCTAGTGCATTCCAAATGCCTGTGAGGAATGCACGATTCTGTAATGAAATCTGTAAATAGGTAATTCTTTTCTTGGCTACTTTTTTTCTGGAAAATGTAGAATGAGAAAATCTAGCAACAGAGCCAGAACAAAGGAAAGGAGAAACATTCTACCAGAGCTTGCAAACTGTAAGGCTCATACCAATAAAAATCTGCAGTCAAAGTAGATTTTGTGTATTTATGTTAATGCAGTGTTGCTGTGTACTAAATTTCCAGCTGCCAGATGTTACATGCACAGCAATCTTACAAAGTTGTATGAAAACAATCTTCAGTGGCCCAGTTCTTATTTACAAACCATTCATTTGTGTAAAAGGCTAATGAAATTAACAAATCTTTTTTTTTTTTCCTGTAACAAGTAGAACTTATAGCAGAAAATTAGGAATTCCTCTATAAAAGTATGCATTTGCTTAGAAGACCTCTGTCGTGAGGTTACTGAATGGTTTTAAGTATCCTTGTTTTTCTCACTGCTTCCTTTTTCTCCTGGTTATCCTAGCATATTCACTGCTTGATGCTGCAGCACGCCACCTACAAATAACAGTCAAATACACCTCCAGATTCCTATGAACCTGGGAAAAACTCCTGAAATTACAGGAAGGAAACCCAAGCTACTATGCAAGCCTAACTTCAGAGGCTAATCACAAGTTCTGCTGCACCTTTGCCTGCAACTATATGATGCTGCCACTGCTTAGCTTCCACTGTGTTGAAGGTCTATCAGGCCCTGCATGGTTATTACTTGCCTCTGTGTTATCTGTCTTCCAGCAGCAGAGTTTGTAATAGCAAAGTCTGACTTGTGAGATGTTAGCAAATCTCTGAAAGCCGAAAGCAAACCTTGATCTCCCAGCCTGTGATATGTTCCCAATGTAAAACTGACTGTGCCATGAAATTGTTACTGTTTTGTGGACATTTATTTTTCACTCAAGCAAAGCATTCTTTCTGGAGCTACTTGTAGGTAATATAACCCCAAGAATCCAGCCTGTACTGCAGGACTCATGAGAAGTGAAGCAGAGATGGAAGGTTGCTGCTGAAATCTCTCACCAGCTACCTTATAGTGTACTTCCACTGATGCAACTAGTAAGCAATTGAATGTTGAGGTTTTGCTGGCACTCGTGCAGAGTAAGGGGGGCAGGAGCAGAGACATATTTCAGCTTGGAGTTACTGTATAGAAACTGAGCTGGGAAGGGAGAATCACCCATCTATGACAAATGGTATTTTAGTTGCTATTTGCACATGCTGTTCTCAGGGTTATAAAAACAGCTTGGAATGCCAGTTGGCCAGCAGAACCACTGGAAGACCAGCTCTAGTAGGTTTGTATCAAGTTTCTTAGGGAGGTGACAAACATCAGAATTTTTAAACAGAACTTTAACGGGACATTAAACAGTGCATGAAATGAGCATCTGCATTAATTGAGAAGATGCTGTAAACCAGCTGCTAATCTTTTCGTCACTTACTCAAATGGCTCACAGATTTGGACTATCAAACTAGAATTAACTCTTATTTTCACTCATGATTAAGCAACCAAATACTTAGAGTAGCTGTAATACAGTTTATAATGATGTGACCATAGTGAAGTTCTCATTTTAAGCTCAATTACAGAAATTTACACATGAGTAAAGACAAGTGCAATATCCCTAACATTTGATGGCTTTTTATGCAAGGAGATCAAGAGGGTTTGTGGTGCTAATTACTTAATCCTATTGACAGTCTCCTCTAGGTGGATGTCAGTAGGTAGGCCGACTGGAGAGCCTGGAACTGGGACAGGTTTAAGTCATGGATGCAATCAGTGGCAGCATGCAGTGCAGATCAGGTAGCTATTTACAGAGGGAGTGAGGGACTGAAATCCTTGGCACACCAATACCCTCATCAGGAGGGTTCCCCTGCTGCTGGATTCCCTTAGTGCTTTCTGTCCTGCTTATGTGAATCCTGAATAATAAGTTTGGAGATGGCTGAATTCAGTCAGTGTAACAACTGACCTAGAACTTGTGCTTTGAATGAAATTATTGTTCATTTTGCTTTTATCTAAAAAGTAGTGACCTCTAAAATACTTCTTTTAGTGAGAAATCACTTTGCTGAATGGATATAGATCAAGGTTTTTGCCTACACTTTCTTCTAGTGTCTCATCTACTTTCTGACAATTTTGTAGATGGTTATTTAGACTTCTAGACCACTGAAGATTACTTTGAGGAAAGATAACTTTAGTCTTTGACAAAAGTGAAGGCTATTGTCTCCTCAGTACTCTGCCTCTGAAGTGTCTTCTCTTCCCACATGAAAACTCATTAAGTTAGATGCTTTTGTCTTCAACTGGAGAACAGGCATAGCAGATGATTGTGTGAAAACAAAATGCTAGCCCATACTGAAGAAGTTTTGTTGTAACCTTCTAGTCACATTTAAAGATCTTCTAGTGAAGTCAGGCATGTCAGAATTGCTTTTGTAAAAGGCTATTCATATATACAGTGTGTGATTTTATATAGTATATGCTAAATCTGTTTTTTTTCCCCTACTGTTCATCATATTGCTGAGAAATAAAACAGATTACAACTTTTGAAAAATACTTCTGTTTCACACTTTATGCCCTAAAGATAGTAAAAAAAAAAATCTATTAATACTGTAGAACTGTGCCTGCAAGCTGTTAAATCTGTGGAAAGTACAGCTGGTCCTGAGTGGAAGTTACTAATTTTTTTTTTTTTTTTAAGATCCTTAGAGGAAGGGAGTGAGAGGATTGATTTCTGCATAGCATAAGGAGTGAGTTCACACACTTGCATACCTAACTGCCAAAACAGTTCTCTTGAACTTAAGCAAATAAGTCTGGGGGGAGTATATGGCAAGCTTATACTGTAGCCAGAAGTTCTCTGTGAGCATCTTAGCCCTGTTATTTGCATCTGAATTCCAAGTGAAGAGGAGAGCTTTGTAGTGAAGAGCAGAGTTCCTGTATTTAGAAAAGCCAGAGGACTTCATCCTGATCCTGTGTGTGGCGATTCACTGCCACCTTTTTGCCTAAATACTGTGGGAATTCCATTTTTTCAATGTAAATACAGTTTCATAATAATGTTTCACTCCTGCGTTTGGGGTGTTTTGAAGAGTGTGGCCAGCAGTCTGAGGGAGGTGATCTTCCTTCTCTACTCTGCCATAAGGCCACATCTAGAATACTAGATACAGAATACTGTATCTAGTTCTGGGCTTTCCAGTTCAAAAAAGACAGGGATCACCTAGAAGTAGTCCAGCAGAGGGCCACAAAGGTGATAAAGGTCGTGGAGCATCTCCTGTATGAAGACAGGCTTAGTAACCTGGATCTGTTCAGGCTGGGGAAAAGAAGACTGAGGGGAGATCTGAGTAATGGTTACAAATATCTAAGGGGAGGTAGGAGACAAATGGATGAGGCCAGGCTCTTCTTGTTGGTGTGTAGCATTAGAACAAGGAACAGCAGCCTAAAATTTGAACATAGGAAGTTCCATACTAACATGTGGAAGAACTTCCTTATGGTAAGGGTGATGGAGCCCTGGAACAGGTTGCCCAAAGAGGTTGTGGAGTCTCCTTCTATGGAGATATTCAAGACCCATTTGGATGCCAACCTGTTGTAGGGTGCCTGCTTTAGCTTAGCGGGGAGGTTGGACTCGATGACCTGTGGAAGTCCCTTCCAACCCCCGATGTTCTGTGATTTCTTCTGCCATGACTAGGTAACAGATGAGGAGCAGGAATGCATTGAATCTATACTTTTCCACCACAGGTTTGCAGATTGGTTGAATGTCCTTTAGGGTGCTTTAATACTTGCTATAGTTCTGCAACTGATTTACTATCTGAATCCAAACTGGATCTGCTGTTTGAGTAACATTTCTGTAGACGCAGTTTGGTAAGTTGCTGTGTGATTTCTTGTCGTTTTCTGAGTGTGGCCTTTAGTTCTTCCCCCTTCCACCCAGTGTGTGGTCTCTCCATTGCTTAGGTTCTGGAGTCCTGGGCTAGAGAGGACTTGCCAATTCCTTTTAAAATAACCAACTTTTCCCTTCCCTTTCCCTTGGTGGATTGTACTAGCAAGGCCAAATGAGGTCAGATGATCCACAGGCGTCTGTTTCGTTTTTTATTGCTCTTCAGCCATCTCCTGATATCCAAGTAATTTTTTTATTATCCTGAACCCCATTTCAGCCAAGTGTGACAGAAGGATATAGACTGGAAAGATAATGATGTCCTTGACAGCTTCTCAAGACTGAAGTTACTGAATGAGCCAAACAAGCAACTTCTTTTAAATAAATGGGAGTCTTTTCATGTACAGATCCACTTGAAAAATTCAGGCCTGTGCAACAGAAGACACAGTGATGCAAAAAGAAGAGGAAAGCCTTTATCATAGCAGTCATGTAACAGGAGTAGGAACTACAGAAATGTTGTGAATAGTGCAGCAAATGTCTTGAATCTGCCACAGGCAGTCATGAACCAGGTCTGTTACTTGTGAAAGGGCCGAGGACCTGAAGAAAATGGATAGTCTCATTACGTTAAGGGTATTTCCAGAGATCACTGCAGAATGGGAAGGTGCATTTTTGCTCAGGAAGAAATGACTGTGTTTTCCACAGGAACTTTGTGAGAAATGATCAAACAACACTTGCCTGAAAACCTCAGGAAAACTTTGCCAGGGGACAGAAGGGATGTCAAGTTGGAAATAGAGCAGAAATTCCGTAATGAGGGTCTCAAGAATTGGAGTATGTGGCTTGGATTAAGCTATTATTAATTCCTCATTTTTCTTCTGTGTTTATTTACAGCATATGAAAAATTTCGTATTTGGAATTGGAACTTAGAAAATAGAGTTCTATTTGGGAGCAAGGTCTGTGCCAACTAAACTGCTAGCTGTGTGGATAGTGAGTCACTGTGGGATTTGAAACATTCCTTTATCTTTTCAGGGTATCCACTGTGAATGTGAATTTGGGTTGGGATTGGTTGGTGCCTGTATTATTATGCCTATAGCAAGTATGCAGGACTGCATTTGGATTTTGTTTGCTGTTTTTTCCTTCCTTCAAGAGTAAATAAATCAACATTTTAAAAAAGAGATGTATAAATCCTGTTCTCTGTCTGGTGTTCCAAGAGGAGGAGGAGGTATGAAAAGGTCTAAGAGGAAAGTTTTCAATTAAACTATGTGTAATTGTCCAAGCACTACTTGCGTTAAACCATGTCCCTAATGGTCTCTCCCTCTTTTTGATGGGGTATCAGGATGTTTTGGATAAACTAAAAAAAGCATTTTCCAGAAGTTTGACTTTTTTTTGTGATCAGTCTAGCTCCTTTCTCTTCTAGATGTCATGAAGCATTAAATACTGCTTATGATTGGACAGTGGTAGCTCAGGTGCTTTGGGCCCTCTTGTCTTATGGACAAGGACCCAGCTGCAGTGGCTGAGGAGCGTGTTGGTCATTCCTGAAATTGAGCTGCTGCCGTGTTTGCCACCACTTGGAGCTGTGATCAGAAAAGTTCAGGGATTTGTGCCATTCAAAGTGCCAGAAGCTCCAGTTTTGCAATTCGTAGTCTGAGGTCTCTCTGGAAGAGTAAGGCTGTGCTGAGAGGTTATCCATATTTAGAAATTGTAGAAGGACATAATTCTGAAACCTTAATCTGAGTAGATCTTCAGCGATGATAAAGGGTAGTTGAACGGCTGGCCAGAAACTTTATAGTCTCCAAATCACAGGAACCACAGAACATTCTGAATTGGATGGGACCCACCAGGTTCATTGAGTCTAATTCCTGGCTCCATCCAGAACCACCCAAAATTCAAACTCTTTGTCTGAGAACCTTGTCCAAAGTCTTCTTGAAGTCCAGCAGCTTGGGGCCATGACTACTGCCCTGGGGAGCCTGTTCCAGCCTCTGGTGAAGAACCTTTCCCTAACCCCCAACCTGACCCTTCCTGACACAGCTCCATGCTGTTCCCTGGGGCCCCATCACTCATCAGAGAGCAGAGCTGTGCCCATCCACTCCTGTGAGGAGCTGCAATCGCCAGCTCTAGGTCGAACAGACCCTGGGAAGTCTTAAGAATTGGGCATCTCTTTGTGTCTAAGTGTTATGGCCATGCTTTCTCAGCAGCAGTTTGGCTGGCTGGTGTGTCAAATGCTAATATGCAAATGCTAATATAGACTTCTTGCTTTGGTGACAGTTGTGGAATTTGTTCTTGGAGCATTTATTTTGGTGTTTTTGTTTAAAGACTTAGGGTATGGCACTGCATCAGACCTTGTGCTTAAACTGAATTATTTAGCTGAAATCAGTCTGCATCAAAACTCCAGCACAGAAGTTTCTCTTTGAAGTTTTGTTAAGAATTAAGGGTCTCAGGTGTCTTGGCTGTGGTTTTGCACTGCCGGTGTTGTTGAGCATAGGAGCTACTTCAGGGTAATTTATCAACCTGTTTTTCTACAAAGTAATGGTTCACATTTTCTTTCCAAGTGAACCTTGGATTCTCTTCAGAAAATGTGGTAGGTGAATACATCAGTGATACATCCTACTTAACTGAAAACTACTGGTATAATAAAAATAAATAACAGTTAAAAATGCGGGAGAGGAAATTGCAGGAATTTATATGGGAGGATACTAAATCAAGCGTGAGTTACAATTGCTGTGGTTTAAGGCTGTCCCTTTCACATTAGTGCTCATGCTTTTTGTCCCCATTTGGTTTGTGTATAATATATATATATATTTTTTCCCCCCTGTATTTCTTCTGTTGTCCCTGACTTTGTCCTGGCCTCATAAAACTGTCCATTTTGGTGTATTAATCCACATGGCTACGTAGAAAGACTGCCTGCTACTGTGATATCCAGATCTATCAACATCTCAAAACCCAGGAGCTGCAAACGCATCTTCTATGTTTGGTATAAAGGAGGGAGAGAAGGAGCAGTTCACTCCAAAGTCCTTCAGTTAGCTGGCTTCTTTTCTGTTGTTCTCCTGTAAGTGGTCCACAGATGGCATTATGGCGTGCTGGCGATGTTCCATGCTCACCTCCCTGCAGTCAGCCAGGCTTCTGTTTTCAGGGGACTTCCTAGTCCATGATGCATCGCAGAAAATGAAGTCATGCTAAACTGAGGGGAAAAAAAAAAAAGAGGGACAAACAAGCAAACAGCTAAATTAATTCTGGGCTGATGATAGCACAAGACTGAATTGGCACTTGCCTTGAGCAATGTAGTGGAAGCATCTGCATTACTCTAGCTGAGGGCAGCGTTCTCTTCTCCCTGCCATGAAGAGTTGCTGTGCAGTGAAGTAAAAAAAAACAGGAAGTACTTGGGATCAAATGAGATTCTATAATCGCTTCTTAACCACATTTTGATGTTATTGTTAGTATTTAGTGTTATGAATGGCTATGTGAGTGCTGTGAAATAGATGCAGTTTATGTCCTGGGGAGCTTTATAATAAAAGCTGTATGATGGAGAGTTGTATAGTAAGAGATGGAATTCACGTTCCTTTTGCACCTAGTTTCACATAAATTGTGCTAACTAGAGGAACTGTTAGTTACAGTGTTTTTTTTCTGAATTTGACTTTTGCAGCTTTAAAAATGCTTTAATGAAGATCTCTTATGTTTCCTATTATTCTCACGTAGACACTAACTCACTTCATATCTGTGTATTCCCCTTTTCCTTCTCCAGGTGTTTCCTGATTCCTTGTAAACCTGCCTTTGCCCGCTTTGGTCTCCAGTTCCCAAATTCTTCAAACCTGCTGCCATGTTCATTATCCCTGTCCACCTTGTATTCTTCGCTTGCAGGCTTCCCAGAGCAACCTGTGCTTTTACTGAAATGTCTTTAACCTTTGTAAGACGTTTCCCTAATGTTTGCAATCTTCTGTGCATTTCTTCTCTCAGCAAAAGCCAAGTCCAAGTGTGGTGCCACCTTCTTCCCCTGTGCCAGTGGAATCCACTGCATCATTGGCCGCTTCAGGTGCAACGGCTTTGAGGACTGTCCTGATGGCAGCGATGAGGAAAACTGCAGTAAGTATCAGTCTACTTCCCAGTTAAGGCATTTTGTTTTCTTTCAGCTAATCATAGACAGGAACACTAGTTAGCTTTAGTTTGAGTCGGATAACCTGGTTGATCTGTGTGCCTCTTTCTTTTTTTTTTCTCTCAGAGAATCTCTCAGTAGCATCAAATGTTGATAGTGTTAATAACAGTCAAGTCTGCCTCAACAGGAAATGTAAACTTTGGTACTCCTCTCAGAAGAGTCTCTTCGGCCTTAGTGTTGTCAGATGCAGGCACTACCTCCTCCGATATGTTTCAGGGCTTTTCTTTGGTTGTTTTCTTGGTTGTTGGTTCAGAATCTCGGGTGAGAGTTCTGCAGAAGAACGATCATCTTTACAATAAGCAGTTTGAGAGTAGTGGTAGCGTGATATCCAATGTCTTTGCAAACCACTGCACTTCAAAATGGCGGATGGCCTGACTAAGGCAGGCAAAGTTTCACCTGCTTTCATCTTAGTTTTGGTTGTGTCCAGTTTTCACTCACTCATACACAAACACAGCGTCGTTTTCATTAGTATATTCTCCATCTTTTCCTCATTGCTGCATTTTATTTATGTATTTATTTATGCATTTATTTAGCCAAGCTAAGTGGGTGATTTCTTCAGTGGAATTTTTCTTCTTACTGATTTTAAGATGTGTCCTTTCTGAGCCAATCATTTCTACCTCCTGTTCTGCTGGCTGGTTAGCACCACTCTTAAAATTTTTACTTTTATTGCTGTCAGTGACAGAGAATCTTGTGTGGCGTTTACATCACAAAAACAGGCCTTGTTTAAATAATACATGTGTATTTAAGGATCCAGTTGACAACTATGATTTTTTTAATAAGGTCCAAGCTTGGTTTTGTTTCGTACATAATGCCAGCATGTTATATTAAGATGCATTAGTAATCTTGAAATTAGATTTGAGTTTCATGTTTGCTTTGAACGGGGTCTCTGTATTTCAGTATAATATGCATTTGTCAAATATTACAAATTAGACTTGCTCAGTTTTTATTGGCTTATTTTTCACTGAATTCACTTATTCACTTATTTTTCACATTTTTGTTTATTTTTTATCACTGAAGAAGATTCTTTGTTCATCAGTGCATTTAGGCTTCTCTGTCTATACATGTTCTCAAACAACAAAAAAAAAGCCAGGCAATGGTTATTTAGTGAAACAGGATCTTTAAAGGAGAAGCAGGTTCTCCAAGTGAGAAATGCCTGCCAATACATGAGTTTGAGCCCCTGAGCTGTTCAGCATTTTGTAGCAAAGTCACAGCAGAGATATCATTTGAAGTATGACTTGACGTGCACTAAAACCCTGTTGTGTGGCTGCATAGATCTGCTATCTCTGTAAGTTCAGCAGGGATTTATCATAGTTGTAAGGAAAGGTTATGTTCGATCCAGCAGCCCTGCTGCTATTATCAGGAGCTGTTAAAAGCCCTGATGTTGCATGGATCTGTAGGCGGAAGCCTGCAGCAAATAGCAGCTCGTTTTCTTGCTGGAGCAGGCTGGGCTTTTCCTTTTAATGTCATTTAAAGGTCAGGAGGAGGACAACAGACACCAGCTTTCAAAGATAACAAAAGGGGAGATCTTTATAGAGATCTATCACTGTCTGCTTCTAGGAGGACTTGCCTTTCTTGTTTGTGTGCCTCCCCCACACGTTGGGATCTCTATGGCAGCATGAACATCTTTTAAAGGTGCCATCTGTTGTTGGTTGAGAGTCTGCTTTGGCTCCTTGGAGGGCTGTGGCAGCATGATAGCACCTCTGCAGAGGATGAAGTTAGTGAAACAAGATTGAAGGCTAAGATGTTATGGTCTTTGGGTTACGCTTAAACAGATGGACTAGAAAGAGGTTTTGATGAATTTTCTTTGAATATTCTTGAGGTAGTGGACTGACAAATGGCAGGTTTCACTTTAAAGCATGCCACCTTGGAGTTAGTTATAAATTCTTTAATTTCCCATGTGCTTGATGTGCTTGTGGCATGTAGCTCTAACAAGGCCTTACAGCAGATAATAAGCTACTGATCTTCCTTTTCCTCTGTGCTGTTGAAGTGCACCCGTGGTACTTTCCAGCACGTCTAAGTGTCTAGTCACAGCTTTGTTTAAGTAGAGAAACAGTGCCATAGGTCCTAAAGTGACCTGCAAAATCAACGTGCTGTGCAAGTATGCAGCAGTTCCAGACCAAAAGAAATTTTGCATGTTCGTAATAAATATGCTTTCAGGGAGGTGGAGGAATTGGCCACATGTAGGAGTATTTGTTATGTATACTGGTATACTGCAGATTATATGCACAGAAGGTTTAAAGTGTGGTGATTTTGGTGTTGTGGTTTTTTTGTTTTTTGAAGTCTCTTTAAGGGCAGCTCTTACTTAAAAGAATAAAAAATAGGAAGCTAGTTAGTATTTGGGAACTGTAATCCCCTTTGTTATTGTGGCAGAGAATCACTTTGAAGCAGACAAGGCATCTAAACAGCTTTTTAAGATTTTCAATTGGAATGCTGCATTCAGTTTCAGTCACCTCGTTATCAAAAATTGGCGGGAGTTCAGAGAAAAGTGACAAAAATTAAGGGACAAAGAGATTGATTCATGAGAAGATATAAATTATGCATATCTCAGCTAAGGCATGACTACGTAGGAGGATGTATGTGAAGGGTGCAAACATTGTTCAAGGGGGGATTATGTAGTCATGTATGCTGAAGTATAGCTAAGAATAGAGGGATGAAATTAGGAGAGAGAAAACAAGATGAATATCAAGGAAATATCCTTAGCAGTGATACACATTGAATCTGTGATGTAATCTGAGAGAACTGTGCTGCTTGAGGCTTTTAAATGAGACTGTATATAGCAGCAAATGTGCTGTAAGATGCTAGGTTTAAAGTGAGTGAAAACGGCTCTTCCTGAATGAGTCTGCTTAAATACTGTTCTGCTTTTGCTGAGTGTGCATTCACCTAACTCACAGGGCCATATTTTGTGAAAGGATTTTCTGAGTGCACTTTAACTGTAAGAACGAGTTTCAAGTTCAAGCACTGAGAATTTGAGAAAAAAATCATGGGTGGGGATGAGCAAGGTGGGAAAAAAAGAGCAGAACAGGAGGTAGATTAAACACTGTGCTGCAGTTCTGAGCTTGGATTGTTGGTTTATGAAACTTGAGCTAAACTGACTTTGTCATAATGGGAAGCAACAGGTATGTTTATGGTAGGCAGTGCTACCTTCCATACAATTTTGAGTGGGGCAAAAGCTGAGTATCTAGCAGCAATTGTGATGAGGGCTCTCATGAAAGAACAGGATTACTACAATTGAGAGTAGACTAAATCTCTGCTACTTCTAGTGAATCTTGCATGATTTAGAAATTTCATCTCTCTCTGCTTAAAGAGGCAAGGTATGTTTTATTGCCAAGTTACTTCCACATAGTCAGTGAAGTGATCAGCTGTTGAGTTGTGACCTGTTGTCCTTAATTACCTAAAGGCTATTCCACTGCCTAAGAGAATATCTGATGAAAGATCTTTCTCTTTTCACAGCAGCCAATCCCTTGCTTTGCTCTACTGCCCGATTCCACTGCAAAAATGGTCTTTGCATTGATAAAAGCTTCGTGTGCGACAGTCAAAATAACTGTCAAGACAACAGCGATGAGGAAAGCTGTGAAAGTCCTCAAGGTAGGAATGGGCTCTTTTTCTATTAAGCAGCATTATACTAACTCTAATTAATGCGTTATGGACATAGAAATTATGTTTCTGTTGTTGCCCTGTGTTGACTAGAGCTGTGGTTTCCTAATCTGCAGTTACTGAGAGTGAAACACGTAGTGTGCGTGCGCGCGTTCTGGTGTCGGTGCTCAGAAGGTTGGTTGCTCTCTTAATTAATTTAAAAAATCACTTTTGCTGGAAGTGCTTATGATCTGTGATCCAGTGCTCACTGAAGTTGCTAGGAATCCATTTAGTGACTCCTAGGAGAGATGGGTTGGACCTAAGAGATCAGTAATAAAGTTTCTATTTGAGGAAGTTTGGTGGTCTGTCCGTTTGCCAGATAGTAGGTCTGGGTAGGCTTAAAGCTATGCGACCTCTTTGCACTATTACTTTCTGCAGGGTAGTCTTCACTGTGTGACAAGTCTACAGTATATTCTACAGTATATATAGGGTACATATACAATATATATACAGTATTTTCCTAGCCTTCCCTGTTTCACTATTAAGTGAACAATATGAAGTCAGGGAGGAAATTTTTATTACTGTTTGAAAACTGTGTATGAATTTTTTGAGACTTTCAAAACACCATTTCTGTATTTTTTTTTTTTCTTTTCAACTTTTTCTGTAACTACATACAGCATTTCTTACATTTGGTTTTTGTAACTTAATACCATGGTATTTTATAAAATGAATGACTTGGCGTTGACAAGTGATGTGTATCAGGCATCATCTTCTAAACCTTTTCATGTCTGAGTTGCTACTGAGAGTCCAGAGCAGGAAAAGATGGAAGTCTCGCTGGGTGTTTGCTGGGAAATTGCAGTGTGCTTGGGCCCACAGAGAACAGAGCACATGAAGAGAGAGATAAAGGATGGTATGAAAGAAGATGAAATCTGAGAAATTGAAGGAGAATGACTTCAATATTTAGCTGTTCTGATGATTTAGCCCTTCGTGAAAGAGAAAGTAATTCTGAGCTCAACATGGTGATAAATATTCTTGACAACTCATAAGGGAAGAGCGAAAACAAGCAGCAGCAATGTCAACAAAAAAGAGTTTACAGCAGTGGTATGTGATGATGTGTTCTGTGAGCTCTTTCCTTTGGCTGAAGATGTAAAAGCTGAACGGGTCATCCTCTTACTTGCCAGGGCTGTGTCACGTCCTGGGAACATAAATCTGCCTGGATGAAGCCCCAGAGAGGGAGCTGGCCTGCTCTGGTGTTGTGGTTGTCTTGGGGAAGAAGAAGAAAAAGGACCTTTTGAGGGTCTGGTGCTCTGTATTGCTGCTACAGTAGTGCTGCTGTGTTGTAGAGTGAATTGTTTTTCACTACAGGTCTAAGGCAGCCCAGTAAGATTAATGCATGTGGTAAGTTTTTTTTTTTGTTGGTTTTTTTTTTGACATCTGAAGCTTAAAGCAGCAGTGTTCTTTTCCAAGGTTGGGATGGCTGCTTCCTCTGCAGATTAATTGGCTGGATTGCCTCCAGGTTGTTTGTTGTCATGACAATCTGCTTTTGGAAGTGACTGTCAGGCTCAGGAGAAGAAAAGAGCTGTATTTCATGAAGCTGTTACTTTGTCTTGATCTTTGGTCCTTCTGGAAAAGTCATGTTATTATGAGGTGTTAAGCAGAGTAGTTCTGCCTCTTTCTGTGCATGAAAAAGCCCCAGACATGGAGAAAGGAACTCTCTTTTATTAGATTAGAGCAGCAAGGATCTGTTTTTATGAATATAAATATGTGCTTAAAAAAAAACCAAAAAACAAGTCCAAGTCCAAGATTGGGAATAAGGAGTGAAATTCTGATTGTGGTGAGTGCGTGTGATTGTCCTGTGGCAGTTCAAGAGCTTCTCTGAATTGCCATGTCCCCATCTGTCAATGGGTGATGCTTGCATACCTGTCTTTCCAAGTGAGGATTAAACAGTGTAATGTGCTCAGCTCCTCATCAGAATGTAAATGAAGAGTCCCTCTGGAGTTTGCATTATGGGTATGTCAGTCCTGGCTCCCAAACACCAGCAAAAAAAACCACCTTTGTATTAATTGAGATTCAGACGCTACAGTGGACAGAGCCTTTCATTTCTTACAATTCTTTATATAGCAGATCTAATTAGCGTAATTATGATGAATTTTGTATTAACACAGCATCCAACAATCCTGGTCATTAACTAGAACTCAAGTGTTCTTGGGTACTTAGGACAGAGTAGAGTGCATCTGTAGGGCATTATACAATCAAGATAGAGGATTTTCTTTCCTCCAGCCATGTCGTCATGTCAAGAGTAGTTGTTTTAATTCAGTGTAATTGAGTTCAGTCTGACACAGGAGATTGCCCTTGTGTGCTATTTCCCTACATAAAAAAATAGTTGATTTAGCAATCACTAAACTTCTGAACCTCTCCCTGTAGTATGATATTGTCATTATCACCGTTTAACAGACGGGGAAGAAAAGGCACAGATCAGCTAAACAAAATGATCCCGGAGTAACATCCTGGCTGGTAGGGGTAGAACTTCATCTATGCTTGTCTGCTTCAGGTGAATGTTGTGAGACTTAATCAATGTTTGCAAACTGTTTTGAGATACTAAGATAACATGTGGAATAGAAGTGTGAATTATTAATTGGTACTTTGCTCTCCTTCTGCTCTTGTGTATACTGACAAGCTTTTTAAATTAACACCTCTTCCTACTCCTCCATGAACTTCAAAGGCCTCCTTTATCCTGCTGTCATTACAGAAAGACTGCAGTAGCAAATCTCTTTGGTTTGTGTCAGACACTCCTTCATGCATAAAGGTCCTTTTGATCAAGAATGGTCACTCTACAGACTAGGAAAAGAGAATGTGACCTCCTGCAAAATGTATTGACCTGGCTTTGACAAGAGGCATATCCTTGACAAATAGTAGCTTTGCTAGAACACTGTGTTTTGCAATGAACCTGAAGTCATGAGTTTGTAAAGATTCATTTTTGTCATAAATAGGAGTAAGTACATTTGGGGATGAGGCAGGAGTCAAGTGCCACAAAATTTAGGTACAAAAATGGGAGGAAGGTCCCATTTTCTGAAAGCAAGTTCCTGCTCTTTTTTCCCATAGCACTTGTAACCCAGCGTTGAATATCTTATTAAGGTTTCTGTGTCATGAGGAAAGGGACATTATAAAAGCTTAGACCACAACAGTCTGAAAGCAAGTCAAATAATTCTATTCTTGTTCCCAACAGTGATTATTTGTAGGCCTTTTAGGTGCTATGGTAATCCTTGAAGCTGTTCCTTTAATCTGTCCCCAGCTACATTCTGATGATCTTTGGTTTCCAGCGCTGAAGTGGAATGGCCAGACTTTTCCCTAGCTTTAGTCTCTTATATTTATCCAGATGACCACTTGAGATAAGTCTGGATGGTGGGTATAACTACTTGCATTATCCACACTGTTACATATATGTAGCTCATGCAGAATTGCTCTTTCTAGGGCTTTGTTCTAGTTCCAGGAAAGTACCTCCCACCCATCTGCTTTTTTCCTCTGATTGCCTGGGGTATCTGCCACGTGTTGTGTTACATTATGGTGGTAACCTTTCCAAGCAGCACCACTGGCCTGCCAGTCATGGGGGAATTTCCTGCTCTGACAACAGTCCACTGATTCCTTGTTCTTAATATTTTTCAGCAGCTGTGTAAATTTTTTTTCACCTCTAGCACTGTACTTAATTTATTTCCTTAATTGCTTTTTATCTAAATGTATTTTTACAGAGTTTCTTCCTTCAGCTTATCCTCCATTTTGTGCTTTTTAGTCTAGAAAGATTTACCACCAACAAAGCATACTGGCTGTTCTAATTCAAACTCCTCTGCCTTTCATGGCCCTTCTTTTCTTTCCCACTAAGATTGCTAAAATCCTTTATTAGCTTTAGCCACGTTGCCTAGGAAAAGAGTATTACTGCTGCAGGTCTGTATTCACGCTGGCCGAGCTGGCTTCAGTAATGTTCCAGTTGTCACCCTGCAGTTGTTAGTAAACAGTCCCACTGCTGTCAAGTTACATGTTCTGCATGTGTCCTGAAGCTGATTGCTGTTCTGAATTTCTACAGTGCAATGGCCACAGCTGCACGTATGGATACTTCATGTTTACTTAGTTTTCATTGATTTTTTTATTAGGATTTTGATATCCTGCAGTATTCTAAAACAAATTTGGAAGCATACATGACTTTCAGCTGATCTTTTTTTTTCTATAGCATATATAAATTGCTTGTATGAAAACAGGCACCATATTGAATCATTGAAAAATCTGACCCTGTGTCAAACAAACTGACAGCCAAGTGGTACGGACATACTCTAAATTTCAGTGAAATATCACAGTACCTGATTTATAAAGCACAAAGAGCTCCCAGAAGGTTCCACTCCATGTGGAGCTTACAGTCAGCCCTTTGCATGTGGCAAACTGAAATTCTGAAATTCCCAAGTGCTCTGATATCACTTATACTTCCCTAAGCCTTGTAGTCTGAGCCTGGCTGCGCACGTTTCAAGTCTCTTTGACTCATTATTGACTCAGTCAGTAAGCTGAAGCTCCACTGGCAATTATTGTGCATCATCTTAGCCCAATTCAGCCTACAGCTGGAACGTAATACTCAGAGGCAGACTGAACAGAAGCAGGAACTCAAGAAAGGATACAAATAAAACGTCACTGAATGTTTCGTTAAAAGGAGGCTATGCCTGGGTGAATGTAGCTCCCTAATAGCTTTGTTTTCATTACAACACTTGCTAGATGGAGGTGTTTCTGTCACCTATGAATTGCTTCTTTTCTCCATTCCTATGTTCTCTGATCAATCTCAGGATTTTTTCCCTATTTTGACTTCATAAGGGTTTTTTTTCAAGAGGCAAAGCGATGCATCTGCGTAGAGACTAAAAGTTAAGATGGACAGCTGGTACAGGTATGTATGCAGCTATAGCATAGTGCCAGATAAGCAGTGACTTCAGGTCTCCAGATGAAAAAGAAATTAGCTTAAAAGAGTGTTGGTGCATCTGGGAGATGTCCTGCCTCCTCACGTATCTCCTGTTCACCCTGCTTTGTAGGCTGAAGCTGAAAGCAGTTACAGCAGCAGATGACTTGGCTAGTGTAAAAGTCAGTTGTATGACCTGGATTAAATCTTAGACAAGGTTTTGTGTCACTCAGGGCTCACCATGTTAAAAACAGTAAGGATGGGCATCTAGTCCTATAGCTTGTATGATTCCTGTTCTGTAAGCAGGGATGACTTGAGGATGTTGTATAAGCCCTAAAGGCACAGTTGCACAGTAGTGGTGGAAGAGCCATTTTTCCAGTAGTGTGGTATTGGATCCCTGCTGTAATCTGGTGGTTGTTTTTGTGTTTGTTTTTTTTTTTTTTTTTTGTTTGTTTGGTAGGTTTTTGTGTTGTTTTTTTATTTTGTTGGTGGGTCCATAGTTGGTGTTCCCAAACTAATTACAAAAAGAATTAGAAGCCAGTCACAGTTCAGCTGCTGTACTTTCAGCCATGGGAGCTGGAAACTGATACTACAAATGGAATGTTTTTTTATCACCTGTGCAAAAATGAAATAAGAGCTCTTAATAGTTGTGTCTGTATTTTTACCTTCATTTTGACACGTGCCTAATTAACAGTTCTAGAAAA
The DNA here is from genome assembly GCF_026119805.1 of Tympanuchus pallidicinctus. Taxonomy (NCBI): domain Eukaryota; kingdom Metazoa; phylum Chordata; class Aves; order Galliformes; family Phasianidae; genus Tympanuchus; species Tympanuchus pallidicinctus. Next base: position 18,602,920 of record NW_026294747.1, read on the forward strand.
AGGTGACAGGAGTATCCAGTTTCTTTGCCCATGCTTCAGAATTTCAAACATAGGTGATAAAAATGTCATGCTAGAGGAAGACAAATTTAAAATAAAGGACTTTCTTTTTTCCCCATTGTTCTTTAGGCTGATTAAATTCTCTCGATCTCATGTTTGTAAAAATCAATTTCTTCCAAATACTTTTTCCACGGGGTTTTAGCAGTATGTGGGTGGTTGAGGTATACCATGTATTTTGGCAGTGTCATGCAGTGTCCATCCTGGCTGCTGAATTGTGTTAACTTTTCAAAGTTGTCAGTGTCATTTAACCGAGTAGTAGGCTCCTGCTGCAGAACAGCAGCCTCCCTCTTTTTGCTGGCAGTGGAAAGAATTAAAATGAAAGGCACAGATGTTGATTTCTGACTTTCTGTAGAAAGGAATCAATTCCAGGTGGCCAAGTGCTTTTTCTAGAGTTAATGTGGAAAATAAATATAACATTTGTATTTAAAATGAAATGAATACCTATTTCAGTACCGGAGAAAACAGTTTTGGTGAAGTATTCTTTCTGGTTGGGAAAGAATTACTGTGGTACATAGTAGGTAGGTAGGTGCATAGGTAAAAAAGAACTGCAGCAAAGGTTACCTGGTTTAAGTGTTGAAGAGGAGTTGTCACTAGCAGAGTGACAGCTGGCTTGGCCTTCTCTTCTGTTTCTGGTCCTCACCCTCATTCATCAGACCCAGCCGCACCAATCTTTTAACTCTATTTCCATGCCTGGCCAAAATCTTGTTGGCATGACTCTCCCACTGGGGCTGCTCCTCAGCACCGCAGCTTCAATGAAGGGACAGAGCTTGGGTTGTAGTTTTCTAGCATTAATCATCTCTCAGGCATAATGCTTCAATCTGAATCTAGCTGTGAGAATTACCTGTGTTAGCAATGGCAGCAGAAAGTCTTATGTTGATTTAACCTCCATTGCCTTCACAAATCTTAGTCTATCATTGTCTAGCTGTCTGCTAGTTAGAAATGATTTTCCAACAGGAATGATTTGGGCAGCTTGCTTCTTTTGCAAGTTTGTGTGGGAAATTGAGAGGAGAGTACTAGACTTTCCTTGCTCTTTAGGAGTTGGGTTTTCTTTTAAGCAGCATAGGATTAGACAGAAGAGTTTATTGCTCACACCTTTGTGTATGGAAGAGAAACATCCCACAATTGTCTTTGTGAAGGTTAGTTTTCTGTTTGTTTTATTTTCTTGAAGCTACTGCTGTGAGGTTGGTGGATGTGGCTTCTGAAACATCAGGAAGCTAGTTTTGCACATGCTTAAAATCTGTATCTTTTCATACATGTACCTGGAAATAATCTGTGACGTCAGCTCTATCAAAGCTCTTGTGTGTGTTCTAACTCAAAGCCACAAGCAAGGCAGGTGTAAAAGTTAGGATCTGTAATCAGATGTTGTAGCAGTTTAATACTTAATCAATTATGTAATTGACCCAAATCAATATAATTTCTTGTAGACAGTCCCTGAGAGCAGGGTTACCAAGTTGAAAAGTTTTACTGACATCTGTTCAGCAAGAATATATGCTCCAGGTCGGCCAGATGTCTCTGCGGCTAGAAGCTGTGCTGCTGCGCTGCACTTGCCTCCGAGGAGCACAATGGGAAATGCAGAATTGCTCTCAAACGTAGAAGACCCCATGTGGTGGGGACTTGGATAGGTCTGGCAAGTTTATCCGCGTTCTTGAGAAATCCTTGTTTAGACTAATTTGGTTTCCTTAAGCTTCCCTTAGCTGACATAGCCACAATTTTACCATGACTTTCAGAAAATACCATTTCGTATATTTTAAGGGAAATGACAATGTGAGAAGCTGTGTGTGCTTGGGGGATATCTCGCAGTTGTGGTGGTATTAACATAAAAGTGTGGCTACTGCACCTCTTTGTTTTCACGCCCATTCCTAAATGCTGGTCCCACCAGATCAGCAGGAGTGTTATCTTTCTGCAGCTCAAGGAAATGGCTTTTGCATCTTTTGCAAGTCTCACTTCAGCTGCTGTGCCAGTCTGCTGTACTCACAGTGGAACAAAATAGCTTCAGGGTGATGTTTAAAACCCAAGGAAGTTGCCAGCCAGGGTTCCAGAGCAAGGTATTTCATGCTGCCTGATCTAAAACCAGCAAGTGAAACTTGATAAGCAAATGGATTACCACAAAAAAAAAAAAAAAAAATCGTTGCCAGACTTTAGATTAAACCAAGATTGATCCTCAGCCAAGCATTTCAGTACCTGTAAATCTGTGAAGGATGAGGCTGTTGAATTCTTAGCTTTCTTTTCTTTGCTGCTCTTGCATTAAAACTCGTGTCACAGAGCATGATCAACATTCTTTGGAAAGCTGGGCACCACAGGAAATTTTCTTCTGCTTACTGAAAGTTGTGAAGTGGTGAGAGACATCTAGACAGTTTTCAATCTGTGTGCTGTTCCCCAAGCTTGCCAAATTTACGCACGTCCCCATCTCACATTACCAGATATTCTGTGCTAATTTGCTGTAAAAGATTACGTTAAAAATCCATATTTATGAGGGATGTTAAAAACATAAAGCAATTACATGGTTTTCAATTACATAAACATCAACATGCAATGGGAATTAGAAGCTGAATAATTAATTTTCTGTTTATTTGTAATATAGAGTTTATGCAAACAGTAAAACCTGAAGAACTATCTGGGGGGAGCATGGAGGATACAGTGAAGTAGTGCCATAAAGTTTGGTCTCCAAACTAATTTTTAGTATCTCTGTTCCAATCCAGCTCAGCTGTCTAGGTAGAAATGGGCAAATTGGCTGCCAGGGAAAGTGGCAGTGTTCTAGGTGGGAAGCACTGGATACAGAAGTCCTGTTTGTACCTGCAGTTAGGTAGTATTTCCACCAACCTTGCTGAAGTTTTGGAAAATGGGCTGCACGTTCTCATGTCCTGAAGGCAGAGGCAGAAGCAATGATAGCTGTCTGGATTATTCCTCCCGTTGACTTGGTAAATGGCCTTGGGCATTCTGGGTTAACTTCTGTCGGATGCCTTATCTCTGTTTTACAGATGAAGAATACCAAACTTCTTCCTTTTGAATGCTTTATGAAGGCTTATAAAGCAATGTGAGGAAAATAAATATCATGGATCGTTTCTGAATATTATCTGTCAGCTGCAGAGCACCTGCCCATCACTGTGGGGTCTGAACGTTGGTGCAGAATTACATCCTTCCAGGCTTCAAAGCAGAATCTTCAAGGCTTGCTCTCTACTTTACCTTTGTTTATTTTAGTAACATTATTGCACCAGAGTAAATGCAGCTATTACCAGGTACTTAAGTGGAAATAATCTGGAGAATCCAGTGTTTTTAGGAGTTAGGTAGTGTGTTACCCTGTATTAAAACCTCAGGGACTTAAACAAGCATGTTCCATTTGTTCAGCTGCTTATTCTTAGGTCCTCATTTCTCTTTCACCCGCCTCATTTTGGTGATGGCTGTCCAGGAAAGCACTTCTAGACTTCTTAAAAAGGATTTTCCGTGGCAGATGGTGCTTGTGATTTACCCTCCACTAGAGAAGAGACTTAAAGTTTGCTTTCAGAGGGCACTTTAAGCTGAGTTTTCTTCAAGAATACTTTTCTTAGCAAAGATTTGAACCATAATATCAGTTAATTTTTAAGCCCTTTGTGGCTGTAACTTTGCTGACTGATGGACGTGGGACCTGGCTTGAGGGAAAGGGGTCACTGTGTACAATTAAATGGGAAGCTTTGCAAAGTGTTTGGCATTGGTGCTTATAAGAACTCATAGCTATAGGAATGTTGTATGGGAAAGAGGGTGCCCTTGTGGTGACTAATTTGCTGTCAAATTTAATTTTCCTATTTCACACTCTAGAAGCAGAAAACAACGTGCACATCTATGATTTTAAGAAAGCAGTGCTGTGGGAGAGGTTATTTCCTTGTTTAATAACTGGATGACCATGATCAACCAGAAAAAGGCAGGAGGATGAGAAGACTTGTTCTGCTCAAAACCTAACAGATTCCAAGCTGAAGTTTTTCTCTTGCTGTTTTTGCTTGCAATTAAAGCCAGCCTGGCTGACCAGACTGGGACAAGTGTGTTGGAGATCAGTTGGGATGGAATGGGCTCTTAAGAGCCACAAGGATGCTGCAGCAGGTATGTGAGGCCTAAGCAGCTGTTGGGATAAAAATGAGATATGGTGGCAGCGAGCAGAGCCTGTCTTTCAGACAAAAAGTAGGCATGATCCGAAGGGGCTTCAACCACTTTCCTAATTGTTTGTTGGTTTGGTTTTTTTTTTAAATTTTACTTTGTTTTATGAAAGGATGGCTTGTCCATAGTCCTGCCATTTGCTCTTATGGGGTAGGCAGCTGATACAGATGTGAAGGCAGAAATGGTGGTAAAACTCAGCTCTTGCAGTCATACCACTGTTTTTGTGATGAATCAACTGCCAACATTTGCTTTCTGGAGCCCAACATCTTGTTCATCTGTTGAGCTTGCAACACCAGTGTGATTGAATACTGAGTGTTCGCACAAGCCACTGCTGGGCTCTCTCTTGTCTTCCAGTGTGCCTTTTTCACCACCTTTAGATGTGCAATTCCCCATGAGCTGATGATTAGCTGGTGACTGTGTGAAATCAGATTCTAGTTATGACTGATAATTGCAAGAAAATATTCAGGAAGTGCCTTCCTGGCCAAGCTGGCTGTATTTCAAGACTTTGAATGTGAAGAAGTGCTGGCTGGAGGCGCCTGAGGAGACGTACTGAGGTGCTACAACAACTTCCATACCAGAGAAGGAGCACAGCATGGGGCCTCTGTGCACTGTACAGCCTGTTTGAGGTGGGAACCGAGCAACACGGAAAAAGACACTGAGGAAAGGGGTTAACTTCAATCTTCCAGGAAGTTACAGGAATGCTTTTGGTCTGTACCTTTCTTACTGGTATATCAGTAAAGTATATCAGTTCAGTCCTTCCAGAAAGCCCCGTGTATTTCCATTTGGATGGAACATGATTTTGTGCTTTTTCATTCATCATTTGAGACAGCACATTTGCACTTCCCTCTGGTAAACTATCATGATCTTTTCCTCAGTTGTTCTTGTTAGCTCGCCTTCTTGTTTCTTTCTGTCTCTGGTTGTTGTGTCATGCCTTCTTCGTGTGCTTAGTTTTGGCTTTTGCAGAGGTGCTGAACAAAAAGAACTCTAAGGTAATTTAAGACTTCTATCATACACACAATTAAAGTGGTGCAAGATGATGTTGCTCAGGTAAAGCTTTTCTTCTCAGTTGTTTGCATGTTTTATTGCTGCCTTGGAGGGATGGGCAGTGGTCTGGGCTGCACGTACACAAACACGTAAAAACTAACCAACCAAAAAACGACACCACAAAGAAAAAAATACCCAAACATGACATAAATCATTCTCTATGAGAACGCTGGATGAAGATTCCTTTATTTCATGCAGCTCTCTGATATGGGCTGATATTCATAGCAAAGAAGTGTGTATCTTGTTTATAACTTCAGGAGATTTAATGCTACACATTTAATGATGTCTGGAAGTCACAGTCAGGTGAGAGTAGGAGTTTCTGTCCCAGTTGTGCTAAAGCTGTTAGAGCAGGAATTTTCTTCCCACCTATTTTACCGCATGATTTGTACTGCGTATGTTTTATTGCCTTGATTTATAGCATATGTCCTGAGTTTCTCTGACGCGGGTAGCAATTCCGTGCGTGTGGTTTGCTAGGTGGAAGCAGTCTCCTGATGCTTTTGCCATTAGATCTGTGGTTTGGCAGCAGTGTTTTCCTGTCAGACACCAGAATGGAGCTCATGCAATGGAAGGGGGAGTTGTGGAAGAAGTTGCTGCATTAAACATCTGTTGGAGGGGGAAGTTTCCACAGGAACTGGGTTAATAATCCTCTTCTTAGGTATAAGCTGCGGATGACAGGTTGGTTATTTCCCCCTACTTGCAGAAACCACATGGCAGCAGAGTGTCAAAGCAGCTAACGTACAAAGTGGAAGGTGCACTAGCTGAAGTTGCCCATTCTTACATAAAGGGAAATGGGTCCATGAGAGCTGGTGGTGTTCTGCTGCAGTAACCCTGCATCCTTTGTCACTGCTATCCATCTGCAATCGCTGTGTTGGAGGAAAGTCAGTCCTGGCTTTAACCACAAGTCTTTGTCGTTTGGGACAGGGTGGAGTTCTCTGTACCATTCTTCCCTAAGCTTTTCCATCTCCAGAGTTGATTACATCTGTGGGGAACAGCAACAAAGTCAGCCAGCCTTTTTCACTTCTTTGCTCATCCAGGGGCTTCAGTGTTGTCTCTCTGAAGTAGTTACATTAATCATATGGCAACTGCCTTTGGAATTGCGATCCCAACATGTTCTCTCTCTTCTTTGGCTGTTTGAAGGAATTGCTTTATGTTTTTGCTCTTCCTCTCTTTTCTTTTCATACCCTTGCCCATTTTACTAGCATATGGTGAGAGAACCAGAACGATGAGGTTGCTGAGCACCTCTGTCCTTTGCATAGAATCATATTATAGGATCATAAAATGGCTTAGATTCGAAGGAACTTCAGAGCCCATCTGGTTCCAACCCCCTGCCGTGGGCAGGGTTGTTATCACTAGATGAGGCTGCTCAGAGCCCCATCCAACCTGACCTTGAATGCCTCCAGGGATTGGTATAAAGAAAAGGGAATGTTTCTCCTATGTGCTATGGCTGTTTCTCAATGAAAAAGCCAAGAACTACGACAGTGGATGTTTTCCAAAGTGCCTGTTTAGATGTATAAAGTAACATCAGTTTTAATAGATTCTGTGCTCCGAGGCATATTTGAAAACATCATCCTTTTATGTAAAAACAATTTTTTTAAAAAAGGAAATGTTTTCTACAATGCTTTTTTATTTAATGCAGGCAGAACTCTTCCCTGCTTGTGAGAATACTGATTTGAGCAGATACCACACAGACACTTGTTTTGCTTCCCTCCTTGTTAGAGGCTTCAAAGATGATGTCCAATGCTTGCCAATTTGGGTTTGCCCTGTGAAGCATCACTCTGCCAGGCTTTGTGCAGTGTGGGCTTCAATGCCTCAGGTAGTGAGGATTTCATTGTTCCTGGATGATTATTTTTTCTGCAATTCTCACAATAAGTCTCCCTGTTCTGACATCACCTCAGCTCTAAAGTTAAGTCAAACTCTCCTAGTATTAGATTCACTACCTGGTTTCTAGGCTTCTACTAGCCTGGAGTGTTGGTCACTTATTGCAGATGCAGAATGACTTTAACCTTTAGCTGTTGTTTCATTTAGTGTGCAGGACAGACTCTCTGGTTCTTAGGTTCCCTTGGAACTCGAATCAGGGAGTGAATTTATCTCAGCTTTTCTGAATGGAGACTGATGTTGAGATTAAAGAGAGCTCTGTGCCACACGGATTTGCATCTGCTCTTTCTATAAACTGTACTATGAACGTGCAGCTTGTGTTAACACCATTCTGTAAGCAGTGTTCATGACAATTTAGTGGACTAGTTGTTGCTGGGGCTTGCTAAATAGTTCCTGCAAGAAGATTCTGCTTATCCTGAGATATAATCAGGTAGTGCTGGCTGTGTCTTCTGGTTTGATAATTGTTAAGTGGTGAGATCAAGCTGAATTCAGCCCCATTCTGTCATTAGGGAGCCATTAAGCTCTTGCACTATGCCTTCGTCTTTAAATGTGGGTGTTGCCATTAATGTTTTGTGTATGGTTCATGCTGTCCCAATCTCCTCCTGCCCTCTGCTTTCAATATTTTGCTATTTTTTTTCCCAAGTCTCATGTGTTTGCATAGGTGCATCATTTCAGAGGAATACAGGAGGGATGCAGATGTTATGACTTCATTTATTTATTACACTGTTGGGGCTTTTTTGATCTCTGGAACTCAAAACAACTTTCAAATAATGTTTCTCTTTCATTTTTTTTGGCACTAGTTCCCCTCTCTATGGATGAAACTGATTTTGGGTGGTTCTCACAGGGTCGGTGACTGATAAATTGTGTGAATCCACCCTCAGTCCAGATGAATTTACCTTTTTCTGTTTTTATTAGATCTCAGTTTCTTCTTCCCAACGTAATTTACGTTTGATATTTCAGGCTGAAGGAGTATCTTGTGGGCCTAGGAAGGGGAAAACTTGGCTTCTGGTTTCCCCTCCCCATTTTGCTTGCCTATCCCTGAGCTGGAGCTCCCTTCAGCAACCAGCACAGTGATGCTGAGGGGAGCAGGGCGCAGACCCTTGTCACCCAGCAGTGGCTGAATCGCTCTGTGCTGCAGTTCCAGATGCTGATAGTGAGGGCACTGGCTCTGCAGCAAACCCAGCAGGTACTCGGCAGTATCTGTTTTCTTGGGTGCTTTCAGGCTGTGTAAAAGTGGAACGTGTTTTACTTACCGTGTTGCATCAGGGATCCGGAAAGCAGATCTGACTAGGAGGAGACCTTCCTTTGGAGGGCAGGAGAAGAGGAGTATAATATTTGCGTGGGGGGTTTTGTTGTTGATGGATTTTTTTTTTTTACTTTTATTTTTTTTACTGCTTTGAAACTGTGCATATCACAGCTTATAAAACACTTAGATCTGTGCCTACTGGCTTGTCTGTTTCCATTTCAAACCTGGATAATATAATTGATGTAATTTTATAAATACCTTTAAAAAAAAATTGAAAAAATTTAATACATCTTGAGGGACCTTGTTCTTCAGAGCGTTATATATATCGCTTTCTCTGTCAGTTCCTTTTGCAAAGCTGTTTATTTGCAGCTTCAAAGTATTTATACTGCTTAAGAACAGTGTTAAGTATCTTAATTAGCTTGGAAAATGTTCTGGGCTTTTTTGTTCTTTAATATATTTTAAAGATATTTTCCTTGGTGAGACTTCAAAGTGCCACTTCTGCAATTCCTTTGACTGTGCAAGTGAGCTGTCATATTCTCCAGAACTGAAGCTACCTGCTGGCATTTGTTTTGCTTTCAGGCCATCTCATCAGATACCATTTTTGCAGCTAGGCCCGCAAGTTACATTTGAAAGTGTCAAGAAGTCTTGGTGCCACATTGCCTAGCCTTTTATAGCAAGGAGAAGGGAGAAGGCTGGAGGGAATGCTGCCTGCTTTACCAGATCAGCACATTATTGGGCTGTGTGCATCCCCCGTACACTGCCCAAAGAAAAATGGGCACCTGCTCAGAGCCTGGGGGGGCACTGCGACACGGACCTGTCCTCACAACCCAGAGCTGTGCCTATTCCTGCAGCTCTCTGCTCTGCGTTTCATTGCTCCATCTCAGTGCAGCTGGTGAGCAGCTGATGGATTTTAACAAACGTGTAATTACTGGCACTATATACTGGAATGTTAAATGGAAGCTTCTAAAGCTGTAGTGAGGGCATCAGGAGTTATCCGAGAGAAGTTCAGCCAGGTAGGTAGGGGGAACTTTTTGGCCAAACACTGAATGCCCTGAGAGTCTTTGCCTTGTTTCTTACCCACCCGGCTTCTATTAAGACTTGCTGTTGTTGCTGCTTTTTAAAAATGTATTTTTCCAGTCAGAAAGGGAAGAACCTTCTGGTGTGATGGTGAGGCTGTGTTCCCATAGAAGTAGGCGTGTAACTTGCTGAGTTCCTATTTCTACTGTTTGCAGTGATGGTGTTTTTTTTCCGTTCCTATTCTTCCTCTCCTCACACCATCACACACACCTCAGAAGACTCATTTGCCCTAATCATGTGTTTGACTCACAAGACCCAGCAAGACAATAGTCTGAGGGTAAATTACTGTGGCAACTGCATTCACAGATATTGTGAACAGCTTCTTTAAAGCAGTGTTTGATTACTTGAGGTGCAGGTTTCAAAACACTATAGCAGATTCAGTAATTACTTGGCTTAAGCAATGAAGTTCTGTGGATACATTTCGTTTTTCACAATGCTCATTTTTTTTCCTTTCCAGAAAACGGACAAGAAGCCCGTATTAAAAAGTAATTAAATCTGCAACCCAAGCAAGACACAGAAAATTCAAAATGTAATGCTAATGCAGTTTTTTCATTTTGCAGATGATTGTGTTGCCCACTCACAGAGGCACAAGTATGCACATCATTAGCCCTGACAAAGAGCTGACGGTTAACTTTGACGTTCTTGGTTTCCAGAAGTTTATCTCACAATCTCATTATGTAAATGCATTATTATTATTATTATTTTAATTGCCATGAGAATAAATGTCTGTCTAGAGCACTGCATGGGATGCATCGTGCAGAAGCTAGGCAGAGCTACCTGTTCTGTTGAAAGAGAGTCGTGTTGCTTTGATTTATAATTAATCTTTAAGACTCTGAGGCATCTTGACAGTATAAAACAAACAAATCTGACTGTCTGACAGTGGTGTTTGCCAGAGGAGGCAGCGTCCCACATTGCATTGTATGCACAGCACTGTATGCATTGTCCTGAGGCTTGGCGGATTGCTGCCTTAATTGCTAATTTTCCTGAAGAAAAGGCATGTGTTGTGTGATAATGTGCACAGACTTACCCCATCCTTCTGGGAAAAGAAATTCCTTCTAGCCTTTCACAGTGCGGAAGGAGATTGAATAGTCAGGTGGTTCAAGACTACTTCAAGCCTTGTTAGTTAATGTATCTTCAACCTTAAAAGGTTGTTTGTTGTTTAGAGCATGAATGAAGAGTTTGCAGTGAATGATATCCTGCTTTAATAATAGCAATCTTGATTATTATTATTTTTTTTTTTAAACAAACAAACTCACCACCAACAAAAATTCAGTATCCTTAAGTGGGATGATTGCTGTGTATGAGAGGTAAGGTTTTTGTTACAGAGTTTTGTTTGTCAGTCTCCTTCTTCCACGTGTCTGTGATGCCATGAAAATGGAAAATAGGACTTTTTAGAACTAGAAGACTTGTAGTTTGATTATTGCAGAGTATTTAGTAAGTTACATGTAAGTAGAATTGACTTTCCATTTTTTAATACAGTAATCCTTTCATTTTCATGTGTGTACGTAGCTCTGCAATGCAAGGAGAAGGGTTAAAGCTTACAGACTTGTGCAGTAACTTAATGATTACTCACAATAATCTCTGCAGTGCCTTTATGGCAGTGTGGTTTGAATGCTTCTCTGCTGGTACCAGGCCTGCAGCTGATCACTGAATCACAATCAATTATGTTGAGACACAATCGATTAAGGTTGAGAAAGACCTCTAAAGTCATCTTTTCCAGCCATCCATGTGTCATACATGTGAAGAAATCGTTTGGTTCTGTTTTGGCTAAGCTTTTCTGGTGTGCTGTAGTCACGCTGTGTGTGACAATATGTGGTGATGTCACACTGTGCGTGACTGTATTATCAATCTTAAATATATTTGTGCTGTGCAGGGTTATGCCATCTATACTATCAGTTTCTGTTTTGTTAACAATGGTATCACATAAATGGAGAGTTTGGTTTGTGTTTAAAATGCTACAGTAAAGGGAAAATCATTTTTCTTTGGGCCACATGTAGAAAACTCTGGAATAATGGGATTGATTTCCTATCGGAGTAACTTGCCATCTCCTCTGTCACTCCAGAGGATGTTTTCCTTTCTGGTTCCCATTACTATAATTAGATGCATTCAGGGCATTCTGTTTCTGTTTATTAATATGTAACCACGTGATTGATTCTTGCATGCCAAGTAGACACTTTTTCCAAAGGAAGCACGTATTTTACATGAGTTTTCAGAGCAACTATGTGAAGAGTGCATATAAGAGGCACGATAACGTGCAGCTTGAACACTAACTAGTCTTTCAGACTTCTTTCTGTGCTCTTCCTTCTCATACACCTCCCTAGTTTTGTGGCACTGAATCATTGGTTCCCCTACTACAATGCTGGCTTAAATATTCAAAGCACTGGCTGTTTAACTTGCCAAGATAAGGTGTTTCTGTAGCATGTGGATTTTCTACTGATGAGGATTTAGTGGGAGGCTGACTTGCCTTTCTGAATGGATTATTTGTGTCAAGGAAAGCTGCTGACTAAGGATATTTGTAGACATTTTTAATGATCCAGAGAATGCACTCCTAAATATTTTCAGGTTTTTTTTTGTTTGTTTCTTGGTTTTTTTTTTTAGGGGTGTGAGGCAGGTGGGGTGGGGGTGAAATTACATCAGGTTGACATTCAACTTGTGTCTGCACCCTTTGACACTATTAGTTCCTTGCATATGTTGGGATAACTGCATGCAGTTTTTGTAGCTCTGATTATGTATGTACCCTGTCTTTCCTTTCCTTTCCTGGTGGAAAGGGATAATACTGTCTCTGAATCACAGCAGAATTGCTAAAAGCAATCAATAGTGTAAAACACACACACACACACACAAAAAGAACACACCTCCAGGGCACAAAAAGCCTCTGCTTTTCAGCCCAAAGAATTAATTTATATTCCCCTGGATGAGGTATGAATGTTAAACACTGTTATTCAATTCATCTTTTTCCAAATTGGTCTGAGTCTATGACTCCAGAATCATCAGTTTGGGGTCTGTGTGCTGTAGGGGATCCAGCAGTATCCATGCAACCAGATTTGTTGGCTGTAGCACCACATTTAGTCAGCTGAAGGAAGCCAGGCAATCCCTCTCCACCCCTGTCTGTGGTGTCTTCAGATGCAGTCACTTGCTTGTTTTCAATGCATTGCCTTACTGTAGTGAGTTTTATTCCAAACTAGAGCTTTGTGTAATATGGTAAATGTGGTTTTGATTTCATATTACTCCCTGCAACCCTGGGAGCTGCAGTGAGGATATAGGTGCTCTGCCAAATTTATCTAGTCTGGAATGGGTATTGAAGCCATGTAGATGAGCAGATATTCCCTGCGTGTTTCATTTACTGCTGTACTGATCTCAAGTGGTCCTTCTTTCTTAAAAACAGGAGCCTTTCTAGTCCTCAGAGATGTAAAGAACAATGATGTAATGCCAGTTCTTTGTCCCTAATTCTCCTGTCCATTATGGTTTCTGCATTTGTCATGGTCTGTGGTTTAGACCAGTGACAAAGTAGATGAGTACATTTCTGCTGCTTCTGCCAGCACAGCCATTTGCTCTGTTGATGGACAGAACAGGGTGTCATTGATGTTTTCTGCTCATCTGCTGCTGTACTGATATTGTAATGATCCTCCATGGCAGAGCAGGCTCTTTGTGACACGAAGCATTCCTTAGGAGTACAGTGGAGCTTAGCCCAAGAAAGACTTCTTCCAAAGGAGGCACAGAGCCTATTGGGAGGTTCAGTACTTGTTCACCCACCTGGCAATGGCACTTGGAGTGCTTACTGGCTGTGTCTGGGGCAGTCTGCCTTGGTGTTGAGCTCCTCAGTGTTGATAAAAGAGGACCCACGCTGTTGGCAACTGATTTTGCAAGAAAGATGACATTTTTATTTTTAAAAATACTTTCCTGCTATTGTAGCTGGAGTATAAATATAAGGATGAACTGTCGGTAGGCTTCCTGGCATAGCTCTAATTGTCACCACAGATCATAAAGGTATAGATCAAAGAAAGCGTCCTTGCCACTTGGGCCATCCTAATCAAAGGGTTGAGAGAGTGAATGCAGAATGCAGTTCCTTGATCATCTGTGATCCTACTATGTGACTTACAGCAATTTTCTGCCTTGATACCTCTTTCTTTTTTTCTTTTTCTTCCCAGTTTTTAAATGGGAGTAGTGCTGCTTCACGTCCCAGTGAAATCCCACTTGGATTTCACATGAACTTTTTTGTTGATTGTTAGCTTAAGGCTTTTTGCTGGGTCACAAGAGCTACAGAAGTCTAATCAGTATGGATTTTTATCACTATGTTGGGAAACCAAAACCAGTGTATCCTAGGGTTGACTCACATCTGCTTGGTATTCATCTCTAGCTATTTGCTGAGGGATGAATACTTCATATATCCCAGACTGATTAATGTCTCTTAATCCATGTGTTGCTGTACTTATTCAGTATTTGTCAAGTGAGAGAAGTCAGCAAAAACAAGGGTGATGTTTGCCCTGTCCACCAGAGATGCAAGCAAAGCACCGACCTGCCAACCCACTAACACTTTTTCTTCAAAACTTTTGTTAGGAAAGAGACAGAAAAGAGTTCTTCCTGAAAGCGATGTACGCATCCACGCTCTGAAGTGGGTAGCGCAGTACAAGCTGCACTAATGCTCAGCTGTATGCAGCTTGGTTGTATCCAACTGTGGGAAGCTGTTGTTCTGGTGCAGCAACATGGAATCATAGAATCACAAAGTTGGAAATGACCTATAAGATCATCTAGTCCAACCGTCTCCTCATCACCATTGCCACCACAAGCTACTACTGCAAAATACAGCCCTTACCAACTGTGTTGGCCATTGTTCTCTTTAAGGAGGGGAGCTTGTCTCTCAAAGGTGATAGATTTCTGTGATGCAAGTCTTCAGCAGACTCACTTGATCTTGGAAAGACTGTGGCTGTGCTGCTTTACATGCGCGTATCACCTGCGTGGTCTAGAGAAACGGAGCTGTGTTTTTAGATGTAACATCACCACATTTGCACTCTTTTCCTAACTGTTGGGAAAAAAATGACAGGTGATAAACTCACTGTATACATCTCATCATGGGTGCTTAAAAGACTTATTATTTGGATTACAGTGTTTTCAAAAGGCAGCATAAATTATTTTTAATCACCATGCTGATATGTTAGCAGAAAACAGTTTTGTTCGTTGCTGTTTGCAGGTACACTGAATATCTCTTATTGCTTGCAACAATTGTGACTGACTTATTTTTGACAGCATGCATGCAAAATAGTTTTGTCTCTGTCCGTAAGGGCTCTTACAAGCTTTAAAAGAGGAGGGGACTCATTTATGCGATTTTAAGCTTGAAAGAGTAGCTGTAATTTCAAGTAATTAAAAAATAGGGGAAAAAAAGAAATGCAACTCTGTTGCAGGTAGGCAGACAACTGTGTGCTGACAGAGGCAGAATCTCCTAGGCACGCTGTTCAGCTAATGTCGTTCGCACCTTAATGCGATATCCTCATCTTGCAGTGAGTTACCTGTTTACTGAAAGATTATATCTCTGTCTGCTTTAGTGTAATGTTCTGTATTATCTATACAAGCTGCAAAGCAAGGAATCACTATCTAAATAGACCAAGACTTCTCCGAAATGAAGAAAAATATTTATTTTTTTCTTAAATGAATGATGGTAATATCTTGCATGAAATCGGAATTTGTGCTGGTGGTCTTAAAACAGCCATCAAATGCATTTTGCTGTCTGAGCATTAATGTCTGGACTTTCAGTGTCCAGCAGGGCAGGAAGATTTTGTTACAAAATCTTTTGTTATTTGTTGACTCAAATACTGTTTACAAAGAAGTTAATGAACTACATGTTGGCAATTCATGTCTGTTTAGGATATACACTTGGAAAAGCTAAGTGGTAATGCATGCAGTTCTCCAGGACATCTACAGCAGGGTGTGTTGGAGCAGGATGATGTTTCATCTAGTGGGATCCCACTGTATGTTTTAGAGTTTCATTCAAATTCTGCTTGTGCTAGTAGATCATTTCACTGGGAGCATGAAACGTGGCTGTGTGGAGTTACTCAAAAGATAGCATTTTGTGTGGCAACGTTTTGATAAACAGAATTGCTGTCTAAGCGCTGCATGGATGAGAGGGGGTCTTTTCTGCATTTGGAATCACTGGCATTACTCAGCTCTTTGAAATGAAGAAAAAGATGATCCCTTTCTGATCAATGCAGTCTGATGCTAACCTTTCTAATCAATACAGTCTGATGCTAACCTTTTAATCTTTGTTTCTAGCATAACTTATTTATCCCTTGTTAATCCCTCTGAGAAATTAGTAGACAGTTTAGTACTGAAGACGCAATTCCCCTTTGAGTTCCTAGAAGCTAACATGTTGGAATTACATGGGAACAAGAAGAGTGGAGGCAAGGATATTTGTTAAATATACAGCTGTATTCTGATCTCAGGATACTGCCTTTGATCTCTAAATCTGTCCATCAAATGGTTTTTATTCTTATCCAGTAAAATGTGAGAACCTACAATCTCTTATCCTATTTTGTATTCATACCTTTTCATTTAATATCCTACGGTTTGGTAAATGTAAGTATCAGAATATCAGAACACAGTTTAGTCACCCTTGTTTCCACTGTGCAGGTGTATAATGATGAAGGGAAGTTAATCAGTTATCTCATTACTTTTTGCTTTTGCTGGTGGGAGATTTATCAGTTCCTCTGTCTGAAGAGGATGAAGAGCTTAGGTAGCCTTGTGCTAATCTTGGCATATAGTTTTAATGAGCCTAGATGTTTTTGTTCTTAGTTTTCATTGTATTCTTTTGGTTTTTCTATTTATTTGATTTTTGCTTTTGGTTTGTTTGTTCATTTTAAGGTTGGTGTGTGTTAGGAAGGCAGACTTCAGCTCTTTGAAACATTGCCTTTATTAATCAAATCCACCACACTTCACAAAGAGAATACCTGTGAGCTGAAATAACAGGATGCACTAGCAGCATTTTAGCAGTATTCATGGCATCTCTTCATAGAAGTCAGTGATATAGAAAAATATTTTTTAGCTGTAAATTAGTGGGGAGGGGATAAAATGTGAAATACAAGCAATAGCATAGAGAATGCACTCTTTTGTTTTTTTTTTCATTTGAAAAGATAAGCTGTTGATTTCTTACAGGAGCAGAGGAGGAATTTCACTGTAATTAAGAGCAGAAAGAAGTGTCTGTGTTCTCCAAAATGCTAGATTAACAGTTTAGGTTGGAAGGAGCTGTAAAGATCACTGATCTCCACCTCCTACCCCTGGGTACGATTATGTCCCACTAGATCAAACTGCCCAGAGCCCCATCTAGCCTGACCCTGAACACATCCAGGGAGGGGCATATACAGCTCCTCTGGGGAGCTGTGCCAGTACCTTACCACCTCACAGTACATAATTTCTTTCTTATATCTAATCTAAACCTCCACTCTTAGTTTAAAGCTGTTACCCCCTGTCCTGTCACTACATATGCCTGTAAGAGGTCCCTCTCTGGTTTTTAGCCCTCCTTTAGGTACCAGAAGGCTGCAGTGAGATTTCCCTGGAACCTTCTCTTCTTCTTCAGGCTGAACAAATGAGCTCCCTCAACTATTCTTCATAGGAAAGGTGCTCCAGCCCTCTGATGTGGGTCTTTGCTTTCCTGATCCCATCTCTTCAGCCCGTCTCTGGTCTGTTGATAATGATAATGTTTGTGCAGTTTGTGTACCTGCTGGCCTGTTTCCCTAAAGGTAAAACACTCCCTGGAACCCAGGCCTTGAAGTCTGGGGAGGGTGATGCAAAGGTTGTGGAGGTCCCAGGGATCAGACTCGCTGCTTGATTATGTATTGGTGTGAAGGCTCTGTGTTTGAGAAGTTATTCCTGTTCGCTGTCATTTCAGCTCTACAAAGATCAGCTCCTGTTTCCTAATTGTGTTTCTAATCTATGTATGAGAGGATGCTATTTTGTTCTGGCATCTACAAAAGTTTAAGTCAGAAAGGACACTTTGCAGCAATTAGAATGAAAAGGCTTTTTCTGTTCTGAAGACACTTCTGAAGTTTATATGCCTCTGTAAATAGAGAAGAGCATTGATATATAAAACACATCATGTAAAGCATTGGAGATAGGCAGTTCATTGACGTGAATTCCATATTCAGTGCAATTTAAGTTGCTTCTGTTCAAATCCTCAAGTTTATCCAAATTTGCCCTTGATCATTTTGCAATCTATCAGTAATTCATCATTGAATAAATGTGATGGAAGACTTCTCTAAAAGTAATGCCTTCTTTTTATTTTTATTATGTTGGCCCATGATGTCAGAGGCAGATGTTCATGGTATGAAAGTAGAGGTTGAACATTCTGACCAGTAATTGTTAAGTTTTTTTGCTGCGTGATGGATGGCTGCAGAGGTAACCTCATAAAATGGTATCTGGTATGGAAGCGTATATGAAGCTGTGTCATTGAATTCCTCCATGAGGAGAAGAAATGGTACCCATTGACATTTCATCAATGCTTGTGAGCATTGATAGAGACCAGCATAGTGAAGTGGTGGGTGATGCTTTTTAGCAGTGGCAACAGCAACATGAAAGACGAGACATGTTCCGGGCAGTCTTGCACAGCTGTCACCCCACAAAATGAAGAGCTCTTGTTCATCATTGGCAAAAATGCATAGCTAATGGTGGTGACTATGTTGAAAAATATTGTTTTGTAGCTGATAATTTGCTCTATCACTTAGTGTTATTGTGCTCTTTGTATCTGTTGTAGTTTCCATGGAATGGCCCAGGTTGGAAGGGACCTCAAGGATCGTGAATCTCCAACCCCCTGCCACATGCAGGGCCACCAACCTCCCCATTTAATACTAGACCAGGCTGCCCAGGGCCCCATCCGACCTGGCCTTGAACACCTCCAGGGACAGGGCATCCACAACCTCTCTGGGCAGCCTGTTCCAGCACCTCTCCACTCTCATAGTAAAGAACTTCCCCCTGACATTCAACCTAAATCTTCCCTCTCAACTTCATACCATAACTAGGAGGCATTATTTTCAGAGTGACCTGTGCACAATCTCTACCACTTTAACTTGTAAGCTCGAAGAAGAGGCCAGACAATTCAGCAGACTGGGTCAGGACGTTGTGTGAGGTGAAGAGGTCACTACCTTATATGATTTTCTAAACAGAAAAGGTCAAGTGAGAATAGAGATTGGAATCACAATTAAAATTTACAGTAGTCAATAAACAATAAAGTGGTTTGTACTACTGTGTTTCTGCATGGTGGATGCAGTTTCAAATGACTGTGATTTAACGTAGAGAGATTTGCATTAATTCATTTCACTGACTGTAGAGGTATGAAAAGAGAGAAGGAGAAACAATAAAAAAGATTTCACTAATTCAGAACTTAATGGATTTCTTTGTAAGCAGGCTCACAGTGCTCCTCAGTACCCCACAGTTTTCCTTGTACTTTAGTTAAATCAGAAAAGGTGCATGCAATAGCACCCCTTTATTTTGCAGGGACATGCACTGAGAAAAAGGACCTTGATACTACCTCTCTTCAATCACTCTTTTCATGGATTAAGGAAATTGTATGCCATGTAGAGAAGAACTGGATGAATCTTTTCCTTTTTTTGCAAAATTAAACATTGATTAAGATAAAAACAACCCTTGGGCATTACAAAATGGAGCCCTAAGGCGAAGATAAATGGAGCCATGCAGGTTTGTGTGTGAAGACATGCCTAGTAATTCATTGCTGCTGGAATGGTAAGTTAAACTCATCATCTGAATGCCTCACCTTAAATATTTGGTTGGCAGCTCTTGGATCACTTGATCACAGCAGGAAGGAAAGAAGCTGCTTTTCTTTCATTACTGAATTCATTTTTGCCAAAGTCTCTCTGGTCCTGTACTTGTGTCCAGTCTGGGAACTATTAGCTAATCTCTATGCTACAAAATTGGTACCATGTTCAGATGGAGGCTGTCTTACTTCACCAGCATTGTATGTTAATAAACATGCAGTCACAGAAATCTGAAAAATGAGATGTCTGTCTCATTCTGAGCCTCAGCAAATCTTTGAAGTTCAGTGCTAATAGTATTGGAACGTGAATCTCTTACCATACTGATCAGTGTGACAATATTTGTTATGAGAACTTGCCAACTGGTCCTGAGATTTGTTGTTGTTGCTGTTGGTTTCAAAAAAAAAAGAAATGCATAAGTGGTTTAAATTGCATTGTAGATGTCACTGAGATGAATTCTCCAGGACTCGTTGCCTTAGGGGAATCAATATTAGGATTGTCAAAATGTTAAGGACCTTAGCTCAGTGTAATGTACTCCATTTGAAATGGGTAGCAAATCATCCAGTATTGCTGTAATGATTACTGTGTAAATGAGATTAAAATCAGTATCAGATTAGTGGCTAATTGGAGGCCCCTGATTGGAGTGAGTTTGTCTTCAGGGGCTGAGAAGGAATTCTCGCAGCCGCTTCTGCTATAGAAAGTCTTGTCTTTGTTCTTTCCCCATTTTCTTCCATGCTTTTCTTCTGTGCCTGATCTTGTGAGCTCTCTTGTGAGCGTAGAGCGTTGTGTGATACAATTAAAGAACATTCCTTGGAGAAGATTATTTAAAAATTGCTAATCTCTGTTAGGAAAGATTAACCTGAAACCAGATAAGTTGCTTAAAATGTAAAGCTGTCAAAGAGTAGATGTTACAAAACTCAAATCTTCCTATCTAAGATTTGGTGAAATTGACTTATATTTGTACTGTTCTTTATCAAGTCCCAGTTCTGTCTGATTTTTCGCACTGCCTTGCCTTTATTATTCTTCCTTCCTTGCATTCAGATTGCAGTACAGCTGGCTGACAGATGAGGGGGAATTGCGTTTGTTTTTCTTTTGAACAAATTGTATTAATTAAAATGCCTCCCACCAGGCTTGCAGTTCGCTGTAAGCAGCACATATCATTAGCTTTTAAAAACCAACAGGATAATAAACGCAAGACTTACTTTTAGCTTAAATGCTTTCCGATTTGAAATGTGCAGCATAACCCTGAGGCAGAACAGTAAGCTTGGGCAGCAGCTCTGGTTGTCCCACAGAAGAGTGCAGGTTTTTTAATGCTGTGCTAACTAGAAAGAGGAGAAATCTGCTTTACAGCCAGCAGAACAGGTTAATTGTTTGACCAGGGCAAACAAAAGTGAAAACCAAAAAGGAACATGCTGTCAAGGCTGCGTTATATGCATGTGTCTTTGTAACTGGAACATGTTTTCTTCCTGCCAGAATGCTGTATGTAATAAATAGTGGACTTTCAATGTGTATGTCTATATCTCCTGTTTTGTACGTTTCAATTTCAACCTAGATTGGAATTTCTAGAAAAGGGAAAGCACTTGTTTGCATCTTCCTAGGACAATTTTTTATTTTTCTGTACAAAACAGTCTGGGGTAGGGCTTGTTGACTTGACCTCTTGAACTATTAAAAATGCACGTTGTACAATGGAAGAATGAATAGCAGCTTGCCTCTACTGGAAAAGAAAGCATTTACTTGTAGTATTTAAAATGTTTATCATACATATTCAAGCCCTACCACTGAATGTATTGCCATGGCAGATGCCTACACTCTGTGGCATGCATTCACTGAGTATAAGTAAATAGAAGAGATAAAAATTGCCTGTTGGGCTTCAGACTGTGGGATGTTTCTCTTAGTTAAGAAAGTATTAGCCTTGGGTTGTGCAATGCAGAAATTTCTTTTTCAGCCAGCTCATTATAAAAAATGCAGCGCAGCATAATGGATCATTAAATAAAGATGTACAGTTCATTAAGTGAAATACTTCATATCCAGTTAGCTGAGAAACAGTGAGCAGCTAGTAAGCAAGTGAAGAATTATGTGCAGAAACTATGCCAAAGACACAGACAAAGAGTTTGTTGAAGATCTTTACCCTGTTGTTTAGGACTACCAGCTGACGGTGGTGGAGATGAGAATGAGAAGAATATATGTCTGAAAAGTCTTTGCTATTGAGGTGTAGCAAGTAGTTATTAAAAAACAACAACAACAACAACAAAAAAACAAAAATCAGCATAGGTTAATGCAGGTGAAGTGCTCTGCTTCCACTTGGGCACAGCAGAGTAGTTTGTCATCTGCTTCGCATCTCTGTTTGATTGGGCTGCTCCCAGCAGGAGTTCATTTACCAGAGCCTCTCAAAGGTGGAGGACCCACAGGCACAAACAGGATTGAGTTCCACCACAAACTGAGCATTTGCGTCCACTTGCCTCAGAAAGAGCCAGGGTAGGCTGATTTTCCTTTCATCCTCTGTCACAGTCAAATCTTTGGCCAAGGGTACGAAACACCTTGCTGCCCTCATCCTAAGTGACTCAGATCACAATGCATTAGAACAGTTAGAGTATGGATTCAGACAAAACACTCAGTCACATTTCTCCTTTGTGGGAGAGAATCTGAGGGTCCTTGGGGAGGAGGCAATATGCTGCAAAAGTGGCTTGGAGGAGGCAGCACTATATTCTCTTCTTTACAAGGAGAGTGGTTAGGACATGGAACGGGCTGCCCAGGGAGGTTGTGGATGCCCCGTCCTTGGACGTGTTCAAGGCCAGGTTGGACGGGGTCCTGGGCAACCTGATCTGAATGTGTACGTTTGGTGGCCCTGCTAGGCAGGGGGGTTGGAACTACATGATCCTTGAGGTCCCTTCCAACCCGGGTGATTCTGTGATTCTCTTCTCTGCTTCAAGTACACCCTTATGTATTTATATGCTGCACTGTATAGAAAAGCAAGAGATGAGATTGGAATTGGCATCTCCCACTTCCCAGGTGAACCTCTCATTGCTAGTAGCTGGATTTGAACTCACTTGAGCAGATAAGTCCAAATACTTTGCTATCAGATGCTGGTGAAAGAAAACAGAAAAATTCTGCTTGCCTGTTAAATGTCATAATGCTGCAGTTCTGTTATGGAATTAGGATGCAGTGAAGAACATGTAAAATATTTGTTCTGTACAAGGAATGACAAGCTCCAAGTCCTTGTGATAGATACAGTATTAAAAAGGGCGTGCAGCACAGAAGTTGTCACTGATTTCCCCTTCATCTCTACAGATTGTTACTTCTGAACTGGTTTATTTATTGTTCTGGGTATGGTCACCTGCTACTTTTTCTTAAAGTATTGTGGTTTAATTACCAAGAGCAGGAAGGCCTTCCTGAAATTCCAAGTGAATTTCAAAATTACACAATTTTTCTGAGTCTGCAAAACCACAACATCCTACAGGGGATGTAAAAAGTGTTACATGTTGTATGTTCTGTGTTTTCTTTTGTCTAGACAGAGTATTAGAGTAGATTTATAAAGATACTGAGGAACATCTGTAGTTTTTAAATGCGAGGGGAGTATATGTTGAAATACTTTCTCAGTGGCTGTCTGATTTTCATGGAATACTTAGCTTTGGTTTTGGAGACTGTGATTCTGGTTCTGGGCATCTGATACAGAGTTATTCGAGATTCTTGGTCCCAGATGTTGCTGCAGAGAAAGAATGGATACACACATAGCTTTTTCTTTTACAGAGGATTTGAAATCAGTGAAGTGGGTTTTGGGTTTCTGACAGCCAGTCTAGAAGTCCCTTTAGGACATATGTGAGGAGAGATGTCATGCTAGGTATGGTTTTGGTCTCTTCCAAGCCCCTGATGTGAACAGAAAGATCTGCACAGACTCCACTTGAGTGACAATCCTCATTTAGAATTTTTTGATGGGAAACATCCTTTGTTGGGATGCTGCATGCCACAAAACACTTCTGTCCCTTAGTTGCCCTATTCTCTCTTCTGGCTTGAAGTTATTCCCTCAATTCCTCTCCTTTTTCCTCTCTGCTGCAGTACCCGCCATCCCCTTCAAGAGCTTTGGCTGTTCCACTTGGTGTGATCGGACCTCTGGCTCTGGTTGGTTAGAATACAGAGGCAGAGAAGATCTCATCCAAAACTGAGAGTGCTTCAGGATTTCTGACATGGAGCCCACTCTTACTGAAGTGACAAAGCTAACTCTGAACAAGCCATTTCCCTACAATTGTCCTGTTCATTTATTTCCATCAGGTGTTCAGATGTTGTAGATCTCAGGTATATTGAATTAACCATGTTGGACCAGTACTTCTTTAGGAGCAGTGCATTGCTGAGAATGATATTTAAACTGTGCCTGAGGGGACAAATTCCCATGTCCATTGACTTGTCAAACTGAGGATTTGCCATTAGACTGAGGTCATCCCACTAACCTTCACTAGTCTCAAGGGGAATCAAGCTCATTTTAAACTGCAGCAGTAATTAAATCTGCATACCTACTTGACCGATTTGATATTTAATTAAAGTGGAAGTACTGTGGTGGGTAGTTGAGATAAATGGCAGTCAACATTTGCTGGGCTGACATCTGGTTTTTTTTTCTTTTTTTCTGAGGTTTTAAAATGAGTTTTAGTCTAGTATTTAGTTATGCAAGTGGATGTCTTTAGAAAATAAGTACTAGCTTAGAATGTTCCTAGCATGTATTTTTCGGATTCTGAATAGGGGCACAGATGACTCATTGGATGAAAGATGCAGTGTACATAAAAATTGGAAGGATTTCACACCCAGCCGTTGATTGTGGTTTTGTGTGTATGTCTGTGTGACACTATTGCTAACCATTAGCAGAATGAAAAAAAAAGAATCAAGAAAATATTGGACTTGATTACAAAGAGCTTTGCAATTTTAAAAGTTGTAAAGTATTTAACTAGAGGAAGTCTATAAAAGCATGCTTGTGTATTTAAGTTTTATATTGCTTTTTACATCACACATGGTAGACAAGTAGGAGACTTTCATCATTGAATTGCAGATTATCTGTCAAACAGAAATCATTGCTTTCTGACACTACAGAGGCGTCTAGTTTATTCAGAACCTCCTGGTTAATAATGCACACATGGGTCGCAGGTTCAGCGGCTCTTAGGCTACAGAGACAGAACAAATACCGTATTCATTTGCTGCACTGGTGAGGGATCACTGACTGTAGCTCTTAATGACGCTTACTGAAAGTGCTTTTTTGGCATTCTTGGGCTCTTGACTTTCAATGCTTTTCTTTTTAATTACCATTTTAATTACTCCCCAAGCACCCTGGGAACTCATTATTTGCTGGAGTTTTAAATCAGGGAATTCCTTTTGGCCGTTAAGGTTCCACCTTCCTTATAATGACAGCTCTCGAGATATAGTCACTCACCACAGTGTGCATGTCTTCCTGACTTGATGAAACTGCATTTGTCTCTTGCCGTAGCCAGGGTCCAGGGCTGCTCTAACCATGTGCCCTGTCATTCAGCATTTTTGCTCGTGACTTTATCACTACTGATGCATGCTGTAAGAGGCGGCTTCCCGCTGTCTGGGATCTGATTTTTGTCAAAACAAGGTTCTGAGGCATTCTGGACTTACTGCATATGAAGTTGCTATTATCAGCTTTTTCTTTGTGAGATCTTTATTGCCATCATACTGTAGCTGAGGTGTTCCTTTTCAGCCTTGTGCTTTTGGGTGACACCAGTCCTTCACCCCTGAGAACTAAAAGAAAAGTTATCAGTAGTGATTAATTCCATTCCTGGCAGTGTAGCCTGCAGTATAGATCTTTGCCACCATTTCATTGTGGACAGATCGTTTGCCCTGTTGGAGCAACAGGAATTTTTGCAGAATTGCAAAACTGATAAAATTACTTTATTCTCTTTATGTAATGATGTCTTGCTCACGGGGCTGTTGCTAAGCTGTGTTTTTCAGAGCAATTTGCTTTCTGATGGAGACAGCGTGCCTTCTGCTATTGAGCTCATCCTCCTCTAGCTCCTGTAGTGAAATCTTGAAAGATTGTAACAGAAAATTTACCTGTGGAGTTAAGTAAAAGGCTTACAGAGACTGTGGAGGAGTAAGGAACAAGTGCTTTGTTTGCAGACTTGCCTTGTCCTTTTGAAAATCTCCTGACTGATTGGACATTTGCAAGTTGTTTTTGGACAGAAGAAAAAGCTTCAATTTGATCAAATCCACCCCGTCTGAAGCTTCAGGATAAGGCTGGCGAAAGTATTTAAAGTAGATAGGTTGACTTTTTTGTTGTTTAGTGAATTATTTTGGTGGGCCTAAAAGCTGATATTGATATCGTTGATTTTTCTTTCTTTCTTTTTTTGTTTTGTTTGTTTTGTTTTGTTTTTTGTTTTTTAAAAGCTATGTGGAGTGTGTGCCTCTGGACAATTATTTTTCAAGGCTAAGTCAAAATGTTTCAGTAAATTATTTTTCTAAGCAAAGTTGAAATTTGGCTTTCCTATTTGATTCTTTCTCTTCCCTGACCTCTCAAGGGAAGAAATATTTGACACCTTTTTCAGATTCCCTTGTTGAACCGGACATCCAGAATGATCAGTTGCCCTTGAAATACTAGGCATAATATTTGAACCACGGTCAAAAAAATGCTAGCTCTGAGCTTGATGCAAACTAACCATGGCACTGACGAGGCAGCTCATGGCTCAGGGGATGGCACGGATGGGTTGTGGAGGATGGCAAGTGGCAGTGGGCAGGTTGAATGTTCTTTGTGCAGTATGCAAGTGAGAAGCATACAGTAAATCTGTATTAGGGCAACAGGCTCTTACTTTAAATGATGAAGTTTACAGTACTCTATACTATGTTATGTTACTAAAAGCAATTAGAAGAGTGTTTTGGTGTATGGCACCATCAGAGGTAAAAGCACCACGCTTGCAAGAATGGCTTGGTTTGAAAAATTTTAATTTTCAATTAAGCTTGAAAGGACAAAGTGCAAAATTAACTAACTTGCAATTAATTTCAGTAGTAATTATGTAAAAAATTCCAGGCATACAGAAGATGAGACGTGTGGCATAATTAGTTGTGGAGTTTTTTTGCTGCTGTAATTACAGTGATGAATATGCATGAGGCTGTTTGGGGAAGGGAAGCGCAGCAAGCAATTGTATTTAATTAAACTTTTAGCTGGCTTAGTTATGGAGGCGGTTCTTTGTTTTAATCCCTTCAAAACTGCTGTGAAACTCCTGAGGCAGGGAGGTTGCACCCCACAGTGTGTAAAAACCTTCTTAGGGTCTCATTTTTCCATGCAGAGGTCTCCAAGGTCATTTGTCACTTCATGAATCATAGGTAATCACTATGTCCTGCTTCTACAAATCTTGAAACTTGAGTGAAAAACCTGATCAAAGCAAGCTGCACTTTTATTGTTTGAGTATTTAAACAGTTCAAAGAGAATGGTGTAGTCTTGCACAGGTGAGTATGAGTTCAAGGAACCATCACGATCTTTAATATCACAAGGCAAAAGTAATGCTGTTGAGCTCAGTGATGCTGAGATCAGAGTCAGGCCCTTAGCCTCAGGAGATCCTTTTGCTGGGTCCTTATCTGCAGAAATAAGAAGTAGCTGAAAGACTGAAGGAAAAGGAGAAGAGCATCGTAAGATGCGTATGGTTTGTTTTTTCACTATCTTCTAGATATTTGATGGTCCCACTTAGTTTAGAATCTGGTATGATTTGATAGTTTTTATTTTCTTCCTAGTTTGTGTTTAGTCAGGTTTGTGATCTGACATTTAGACCTGCTAAATCAATCTGTCTTGAGCGTATGGATGCTTTCCATTGCACGTTAGCATACAGCAGGGTACTGAGGAGGACAGTACCAAGTAGCTGAAAGAATAATCAAGTTTGCTTTTAGAGCAAAGCAATAAAACTGCCACTTTTGCGGTAGCAAAGACAAAACAAATGTCTTTAAAAGTGTGTATGGAGAGAAGAGTGTATCTGATGAATGCTGACAACTCCCAGTTCTCATCCTGATTGACTGTGTTTAATTCTGCAGCTGCAGTTGGGTTGGTTTAGCAGTTTGAACATTGCTTTTTAGGTAAAGGGTATGTTTACCTATCTTGTTGCATTACTGTAATGCTTTTGTGTTTTCTCTGTAAATCAGATTATTCTGAAAGAAGAGCAGTATAAAAGAAATAGTGTAATTATCTACATAGTACTATAAAGGAGATGTTGCAAATGTTTTTGTTTCTTACTGCTGGAAATTATAATATATGTTCCAGCTATTACAAAAGATGCTTCTGAGAAGCTTCTTCCAGATGATATGGTTATTCCACAGAACACAATTCTGTACAATCACTCAGCTTTTGTTTAAATATAGCGATGCAGCATTATTTCACCTATTCACCCTTCTATCTGTGAAATGTATTGTTTAATTCGTCCTGTATCAATTCCCTTTTAGTCTTGTTGCCTTTAGTTGCAGTCTGCCCAAGAGTCTAAAAATGAGTCACCAAGCTTAATTTTTATTACCCATGGCTATTATAAATGCTTCAGTCATGTCTCCTCTTAATCATCTTTTCTCAAGACTGAATAAATCCTACTTTTTTTTCCTCTCTTGATATTTAAACCCTATTTCTCCATTCATCATCTTTGTTTCTGATGCTGTACTCTCACCAACCTAATTCTGTCTGTCTTCAAGTAAGCTGACCAAAATAGGATGCTACAGTTCAAACGTGGTTTCATTGGGGTTTTTTAGAATCATCCAACAATACATTTAATATCCTTTGCTTGTGATAAGCCAGTTTTTTATTAACCTTCTTTCCCACTGCTGTACATTAGACCAAGAATCTGTCAATAAAAGTTCATTTTCATGTGACACATTAACTAATTCAGGGCCTTTTAAACTATGCTTAGCTGTACTAATCATTATTATTTGCCTCCAGTCTTTCTATGCAAAATGTGAGCTATAGCTACCCAAAACCTCTTCGTTTGTCCTTGCATAAAATAATTATCTAAACATAGTGATGAATAATTATGAATCCTGCCTCTTACTACAAATTTTAAAATACATTTTTCTTTCTCGTGTTGTACACGAATGCTTTTCGTATCTAGAATTGCACAATTCAGTGTGACTAGCTCAGTCAGTCAGCCAGAGTCAGGGGGAAAATAAATGTTTCTACAATTTCTGTGGAAACAAAAAGCAAGACTTCATCTCCAGTGGGAACAAATCTGGCACTCGCACATTCATTAGGCTGCGCTTGTCAGTGCTGAATAAACAATCTTTCATCAAATGCAGCAATTTTCTTCATTCTGTAATTAAAAATATTTTTTTGCTTAATTTATTTATGTGAAAACTTGCTGAAGTGAGACCAAAATTTTTATAATGCATATTTCTCAAAGAGGAATGAAGGTTCTGGATAAAGTCCCAGGTACTGTAATATCTTGATTTACTGTCTACAGTGTTATGCTGAATGCATCCACAATGGAAAGATATCCAAGCCTTCTTTAAACATGAAAGGAGACGAGCTCCTCCTTCCTTTGTTAATGAGTGGTTAGCCTGTAAGACTTGTACAATTTATAGATTAATCAATGAAGTGTGAACTTCTGCTGAACTTGGCAGTAGAACGAGGTCATGCAACAACAGCAGCAAATTCTTTAAAATGAGGAGATCTGTGATCGCTGTTGGAGATTTTTTTTCCAGTTATTTTCTGCTTTTCTGAAGACGCTCTTGGCAAAACTGGTCACTTGGAGAAATAACCTCAATTTGGATCTTGTGGGGGTGCTTTGGGATTTATAGCTGGCAAGGGTAGGCGTTTTGTCTGTTTTTGGACTACTGGCCAGCATATGCATTCAGGACTATCAAAAGTCACAGGGGACCTCCAAAGATACTCTTGAACATTGTTGGCTGAAGTGTGGCCAGCTTTATTTACATTGTTCTTGTTCTCCTATCTATCATGCTCTTAAAGATCTCGAGAGCTGAAGGTGTGAAGTCTCTTAAGGAGAGCTCTGTTGCAGTACTTCATTATCTTTGCCTTGGAAAGTTGCCTTTGGCACAGAGCTACAGACATAGCTTAGGAAATTGATGAAATGTTGTGTGGCTGCCTTTTAGGGTGTGGTTCGGTTTCAGCCTGATTTTGTAGTTGGTTGAAATCTGTAGTATTTTTTATGTTTTTCAGGAAAAAAAAAAAAAAGAGAGAACTTTGGGAAACTCTCCTAGAGGAATAAAGGAGTGTTAGAAAGCCACCATAACATGCAGGGTAAGCAGAAATCAAAGTGAGAACAAGGCATGGAGGCACGTGATTATGTTACAGCTACTAGAGCTCGAACACAAAGGTAGCAGCTCTAATCAATTAGATGCATGAAGTAAAGATGTGATCTCTCATCTTATTCATTTGGAATGCTTTCCTGCAGCTTTTGAAAACATCGAGTTTATATTGTTAGGGCAGGTATTGTTTTGATTCTCTTTCATTTCGAATCCAAAACATGATGCTTCTGTATCAAAAATGTTAAAAGCTTAATTATAAAACTTTCTTGATCCTGAACAAGCCTGAACAACCTTTCTTGGTAGATAGTGTCTTCTGAACATCTGAGCATTCATGTTGTTCTCAATCTCAATGTTCAAACTCTTGGTCTGTTGGGTTTCTTTTGTTTTTGTTTGTTTGAATGTGCTTTCCTGAATTTAATCAGCAGAGACACCCTGCAGAAGCTGAGTAGTGTTTGGGGCTGCGTTTTTCACTGTCAGTTAACACCTTATTCTCAGCTGACACCTCATCTGTCCCAGACTGTTTCTCCTGTTTTCAGATCGTTTTGAATTTTAATCTTGTCCGGTAGGGCGCTCCTAGCATTGCCTAAGACAGACTGCATAAGCCTGTTCTCTCTACTTTGTCACTTGCATGCTTGCTGAATAGTATCAGATCCAGAACAGCCCTCTAGGCTCTCTAAGAAGCTTTCTGTTGTGTAGTGAACCAATGGCAACTGCAGCCTTTGAACAGTCCCCTCTAACTCCCTGTTTTCAGTGTCTTATTTTCTGATCAAGTGAGATTTTAGCAGAGAATGAAAAACACAATTTTATCTTTTTCTTCCTGATGTTAATGACTTTCAGATGCTCCCTAATAATAGCCCATTTGTACACTTACTTTCAAAGGCAGCTTTTTTTCTATTTTCTTTCTGCCTTGTTTTCCATGCTTCTTTCTGTGTATTTTTTTCTTTCTTTTTTTTTTTTTTTTCACTTCTTTTTTTTAATGATTTTTTTCCCCTCTGATTTCACTGTCCTCTGACAGGGAAAGATAAATTGGGCAGTGCAGTAACCACTTTCACAACCAACTGCTGTCATCTTTGCTATTGCTTTTTATATATTATTTATACTTTCCAGTATTAGAGATTTAGAGTTTGATTTGCAAACAATCAAGATGTTTGCTGAGACCTTGTACCTTGATCATAGTGAAGTTTCTGAGGCCACAGTTTGACAAGATTTCATTGCTGTATGCTGAGTTTATAATGCTTGGAGCTGAAAGGTCATTGAACAACTCTTTGTTTTTTTTAAAGAATCAAATTTAAGAATCAAAGCCTCTCGTGATGCACTTTCACATGGGTGGATTTGCTGCTAGTTTCTTCTGTTGCATCCCAGAAGCATTCAGTGGAGGATGATGGATAAGTATACCTGGCTGACGTGTAATGTACCTCTTGGGATGGGAACTGAGTGAAGTAGCAGCTCTCATCTGTCTCTGCTTTCATTTTTAGTTTTTGTTCAGGGCCACATCATAGAATAACCCAAGTTAGAAGAAACCTGCAAAGGTAATGAAGTCCAACTCGTGGCTCTACACGGGACCCAAACGCAGTGTCTGAGAACATTTTCCAAATGGAACGTGAGCTCTGGCAGCTTGGGGTCATGATCACTGCCCTGGGGAGCCTGTTCCATGCCCATCACCTTCTGATGAAGGAACCTTTCCCTAACGCCAAGCATGACTTTCACCTGACACAGCTCGATGCCGTTCCCTTGGGCCCTGTTGCTGTCACAGAGCGCAGAGCTCAGTGATGCCCCTCCTGTTCCTGTGAAGTGCTGTAGACAATTATGATGCCTGCCCTCACCTCCTCTGCTCTGGGTTGAACGGACCAAGAAGCCTCAGCTGCTCCTCACACGTCTTGCCCTCCAGCCCCTTTTCCATTTTCATAGCCTTCCTCTGGATTCTCTGTAATAGTTTTATGTTCTTCTTACATTGTGGCACCCAAATCCATACCCAGTACTGGAAGTCAAGCTGCAGCAGAAGAGCAGAGCAGGACAACTTCTCCCCTCACCTGGGGGCAGTGCCAGGCTTGATGCACTGCAGGGTACAGTCGGCCCTTCTGGCTGCCAGGATACACTGCTGACTCAGGTTAAACTTCCCACCAACCAGAACCTCAGATTCCTTTCCATGGGACTGTTCTCCAGCCACCTGTCCCTTCTTGGTACACAAAGCTAGGGCTGCTCCATCCCAGATGGAGAATCTAGCACTTGCTCTTCTTTGTGTAGATGATGACCAACCTCTCACTGCAGGGTGGCACCAAGGGCTGGGTAAGGCCTCAGCAGCTCCTGCCAAAGGTTTCTGAATTGTTAGGGCACTGTCCCCAAAGAATGAAGTTTTGTGCACTGCTCATCTGTCAACATTTTTTCCCTTACAATTCCAGAAAAAGATAGGATTCATTACAGTAAGACATGAGCAGTGCACGGGCTTCACGCTAGCACTTTTTCACAGAGCAGATCCCTTAAAATAGTCATTGAAGGATTAGACTGAATTTAAAAGCTGATTAAAAACTTACTTTTCAGTGTATCTAAATCAAACTTATGCTAGAAGTCTTCCTTGCCTCGTACAGCTGACTCTGCAGGCTCCATAAACCCTGCACCGCATGTCTTCAAGCCTTATTATCCTTCTCACATGCCAGCTGTCCATAGCACCAATACAGCATCTAGGAAGAAATTAATGGGCACATTCTCACTGGGCAGTGTGTCTTTTTTCACCCACCTCCAGAATAAACACTGTAAAATGTGTTCCACCCGTCTGTCCTGTACGTCATCCCACATTCAGCTTTTTCCAGGCATTTTATTGAAATAACGTGCATTTTTTGCAGGCCTGACAATTTAGAATAATTCGAGATAGCAGTATTGTTTTTGCAATGTGGTGTAACTTAGTTATCAGCTATCCCTTAGTAACAGGCAGTAAAAAACACAAATATTTCATCTTCTGGTTTTCATTGGTTGAATTTTTGTTTTGAGACATCTTTTTTCACCTTCTAGATGTTAAAAATGATTCCAGTGTTAGCTCAGCGTTTTATAGAAGCTTAGATTCTAAGCTGATAGGGTCAGACTGCAGTAGGAAAGGCAAGGTCACCCATGGCCTTTGATAAATGTATTTTTCTTCCTACTTTTGACTTGAAACTGCTTACGACCTTTGAGAATTAATCTTGGTAGTGTGTGCTGCAGTACTGGCAGGGAGCAGAGATCTGATGCAAGATGGCTCTTACCTACCTCAGACTTTTGTTATGCCAATTAACCTTTACAGGAGATAGGACTATGCATGTGTGCATAAATTTTCCAGTGTTCCCAAAGATATTCGGTAGAAAATTCACTTGCTAAATAAAAAGGCAAAGAAGAGTCTGTTGTTGGAGATTAATTTTGAGTCCCTTGTGTCTTGTTGGTTGAATTTCACAGTGGCGTTAACTTTTCCATTAAAATGTTCTTTCTCTCGTTTACGTTCCTTGTTTTTATGGTTTTCTGTTTGTTTTTAATGCTTTTAAAGTAACACTTTCTATAGAAGTATTTTAAAGCATAGATGGCTATGGATCTTCCCTCAGGAATCTGTCTATAGATTAACAATTTAATGATTATTTCTCATCTTAACTTTCAAGACTATGTAAGACTGCTTATAAATTGTATACACTAATCAGAATCTGGACTTCTCCAGCAGTTTGAGAGTAGTTTGTGACTTGAACAAGGCAAGACTGGAATATCTCTTGGGAGAATGAGGAAAAGGAGCAGGCTGTGGTACAAGATGAGTGGCTGTTACCTCTAATTTGGATGCACACCAGGGCTAGAATCCACGATGCTTTTGGTTGTCGTGGCTCTTGAGGAGAGCACCAAGAGCACTTGTCCTACAAAGAGAACATAGTTTCTCTTTTGAAACACGTTCTTGCTTTGTTTGATAAGCTTGGGCTGCCATTAGCCTGCATTTTGGAAGAGCTGCTGCTATTTGAGATTTTCCTTTTACTGAACAGATGTAACTGGGTGGTTGGGAGGGGGGCATTAATAGTGGGAAACCCTAGAGATATCCATACATCAGGTTCTTGCTGAGTGGCCTCTTTCTGTCATAAAATGTTACAAGAAGTATACTTTAACAAACTTCTTGCTGCTTTTGTTGATGGTGACAGCCCATTTTCAAAAAAGAGGAAAAAAGAAACAAACAGAAGTAACTAAACCCCTCCATCTAGAGGAGAGAACTTTATTAGAACAGTATTCATTCTTTCTATGTTCTGTCCCTGCTTTTGTTCAGCTTCTGTTCTCAGTGTGCATTAATGATCAAGTTAACTAGCCTTTTGGACTATCTTGTGTCCGGGAAGTGCTGCTTGGATCAGTGTCAGAATGATCCCGAGCTGTATTCTAGTAATACTTTAGATTCCTCCTTGGCTTTCTTCTGGATGCCAAGCGTGGACCTTTTGTTTTCACGCTCAATGGCTGAGCTTGGCTTTGCAGGCTTTTACATTGCTCTCAAGTTAATTTTAGAACTTTAGTTGCCATGGGTACTGCTAAGTAGTTCTCACTTCTCTACTTATTTGCTCAGTTTGCTGCTTTGCTTTTTTTTTTCCTTCTTTTTATTTTAATGTTTGAACTGCAATGTGTGAAGTGCATGGAATAATTAGCCAACCCAGCAGAAGATAAAAAGGAGGGCATGTGAGAGGTGAAGCTCTTGATCTTCAGTCTGATGACTCAGCTGCTCTTTCAGCAACTGCAGACTTAAAAGCACTGCTCATGTGCTGTGTGGTCAGGATGTGGGGTTTAAGCCTGGTGAGGCCCAGGTAATGTGTTCATTTAGGTGTACTGAATGAGATGCTGAGACTGCTACTAGTTCTGCTGACTAATACTATCTGGAGGCTTATCTGTACTTTGCTGGCCAATTGTATGTAAGTCCGTATGTGTATATGTGTGTTCTCTGCTTTATGTGTGGCCTGTGATTCTATTAAACAGTAACAGTGATCATCTTGCTCAGAGCTTCTGCAGTGCATAATAAAAGGAAGTCTTTCCTTAGTAGGCACTGAAGGTCGTGAATGTCTTTTCAGTCTTCTGAAAGAAAAGGCAAAGATGCATACGGTGCTATTTAAACTTCTGATTTATATTGAAATACTTATGCTTTTGTGGAAAATGTAGTTCTTGTCAGTACAGAGGGGCTTGGGAGGAGGTCCTTAGTGTCCTTCTGCAGACCAAGAGCTGTGGGGTAGTCTGCAAAGTGACTTGATCAAGACAGTGCAAACAGCACTTCTGCACATAGCTTGTGTCCCCTCTGGAAGGAGCAGCAGTGCAGAGGGGCGGTAACATCTAGATTTTGCATACATCTGTTATCACTGTCTCTCCAACATTTCTCAAACATCATTGTCTAGACTGCATGTGGGCATAACAGGCCGAGGAGCCAGGAAGACTATGAGAAAGTGACCCAGTGGGTGACTTCTAGAGCTGTGTTAAGAGCCACCATCTGCTCCATTTCACCTCAAGTGATGTGCTGGCTGCTCTGCTTCTAGTTCATGGATATTAGGAATGCTGAGGTGCATGTCATGAAATAGCTTGAGACCTTTCCAAGCCAGGATACCTTTGCACATCAGTGTTGCCTTGATGTGAAGCCCTCACTCCTGTAGACGTAAGTGGAAGAAGCAAGGGATTTCATTCTGCTGCTTTCCTAGAAATCTGCTACATTTCCCAAGCACCTGATAGGTAAAGATGTAATTGTACCATATTGTTTCAGCCAATTCCCATAGCTAAGGTATGTTTAGTACATGTAACACTTGTATTACCAAATCTCTCTTCTGTGCATGAAACAGGGAAAGCCAAAGCAGGGCAGAAATGCTCCTCAAATGCAGTGGGAAACAAATCCTGGCTGCAAGTGTCTAAGGCAAATATGAAGCTGCTTGGGGGTGGGAGAATAAATGATAACTGAGCATGAAACTCCATAAAGGAGCTGGGCTGTCTGGGATAGATATTGTTTCTAGCTTGGAAAAGGGAGGTAGGCGTGCAGGGGATCAAAGACAACTGGATTAGAAGGGCCATCACTTGAATAAAGAACATTTTTAAAGTCCAGGGCACAAATCTACATAAGGCTTGTTGTAGTGACACGTGACATTGAGGTGAGATCTGTAAGGGGCTTGAAGTCTTAGCCTGGATGCCTTAGGTGTTGCTGTGGCACAGAAGGTAAGTATAGCACGGAGGCTCTGCCTGGCTGTATTTGATTTTTGTCATCTTTAACCTTCCTGCTGCAGAGCTGCTCTTTAACCAGTTGGAATTTAAATGTGTTGTTACAGTAACGTCTTTGTTGGAGATGGACCGTGACTTGTGTTCATTAAGGCTACGGATGTCTGCTCAGATTGTGTATTTCAAAAGCTTTTTCTCTGATGAACTGTGAAAAGCCAGGCTTGAGCAGAGGATTGCGAAAGATAAAATAATAGACCCTCTTCCCACTGTCTGGCAGACCTAATGCGGTTAATGCAGCTACTCTCAGATCTTTTCAAAAACTTGGAGACAGCAAATTTGTTCACAGTCAATAAGATGGTCTTCTGAGCACAACCCCTTACGTTTCCTTTATCAGTCCTTTCCTAAATTATTCACAAAGCTTTTTACACTCCAAAAATCTCCAGTCTGTGGATTCAGCATTTCCCAGGTAATAAGGTTTAATAGGCGTAAGTGGCATTGATAAACTGTTTATACATGGTGTGATTAAAAAACATAGATCTTCTTAAGGGAAAAAAAAAAACCATGAAAGAATAAATACGCCACGAATTTAAACTATATTAGCCTTCCTGCTCAACTTTTTTTCTTGCAAAATTGTATTTAATAGGAAAGTAAGGAAAACTCTCTAAAGCTACCTGGATGATACTGGCTGCTTCTGGGAGCAGATGGCTGTATTACCAAGAGATTCAGTTCAGTGCCTTCCGTGATGTGTAAACATTTGCTGGAAGTTACTGGAGCAGAACGAAAGAGTTGCAGCTTTTTCTTTCTGAAGTAGTATTGCATGTTTGGCGAAGGTTTTTCAGGTGGTGTTTTATCTCACCTTTTCTCTATTAAGAAGTGTACAAAATGTGTACGATTCATTTAAGCAGTGTCAGCTTCCCATCCTTTCCTTCTGCACCCCTGCATGCTCACATAGTTCTAGGACAAACTGGAATGACATCTTTGGAAGCAGCTGTTTGCACTTCTATTTTCTCTTTGTGCAAAACTTTCTCTTCAAATTTGAAGACATTGACAACATAAAGTAATAAGGGGAAAGGGAGCATGTGTGGCTTTTCTTTTATTCAGCAAGTTATAGAAGCATGGCAGAAGAACTTATTGCGTTCTCCTCCACTCTTGCAGTAGCTGGACGTACATCTCTGATGTGTGACGCTTTTTTGAACGTGTGTTGAATTATCATTAAGTTATTCATTTCAACAGGATCAGATAATGGAAGAAAAGACATTCTCCAAATGTCTTTTACAGTCAAAACTGTCTTGTAGTTTGGCTACTTTTAGCTGTTACATAAAGCAGTTTTTGTTCTGGTATATTATTTTAGAAGGAGACCAATAAGGGTAGTTCATTTTTTTTCTTTTGAATGGCAAATGTTTTCTCTAGGGCTACAAGTCAAGCACAGCTATCAGGCTCAGGTAATGTTACTTTAGTCTTTAGCATTTTTGCAGTTAGTGACTTTGTTAGCAAAAGGAAAAGATGAGACAAAGATTCGTCTTTCCTGGTTTAAGCTGCACCACAGGGGAAGTGGAATACCACTGGACTTCATTTGTGAGTATCTTTTGCTAAAGGACTTTCAGATTTTGTATTTATGGCCAGAGGGTCCACCTATAAGGCAAGAATAAATATGTTGGTGTGGGAGAAGAGTGTTTCAATAGTACACTGTATGTATAGAGGCTTTCTGCACTTAGGGAGATGGATTATTTGCACGCAGAAAGAGAAATGTCTGTATTCAAAGTACTCAGCACTGCCCAGTGTATAAGAAAGAGCACTTGACAGATAAAACCTGATTTTTTTCTCTTCATAGTGTATTTCTGTACCCCTCAGCGCAGCACCATGCCAGAGTAGCACAAACTAGTACTTGCTGCACTGATGGGGATGCTAATTTAGATCCCCCAAACAGTGTTGCTTATGGGCTAGTACAAAGGCCGTGCCAATCAGCTGTTTTCAAAACAGCATCATTTTCACTATGTTTGTGGTTGAGAGAGATCTATACTGACCCCAGTGGAGACATGTCTTAGGTTGCTCTTATCTTCAAAGATATGGTGAAGTGAATGGAAACACAGGCAGTAAAACTAAAAACCTGAAAAGGAATAGAGAATTACTGGCAAACAAATGATGTAATTCCAAAACTGCAAAACAGTATGTTAAGTGCAAACTTGCTCCAAATCTTTGTAAGATAGCTAGGCTACTGTTGTGTGAAAAGGTTTTGAAGCTAGATAAAACAAATGGTCAGGGTTTGTTTGTTTGTTTGTTTGTTTTTTCCCCAGCCCTATATTGTCCTAAAGCTGTTATCGGATTCTTTCTCCTCTTTAAAACATCTGATTTTTGGCAAAATGTTCTTGGATCTATGGAGGCTTTTCATGCAGGACCTAAAAAGGACCTATCCCAAACAGACAGATAACCCTATGTGTTTTCAAAAGAAGTTGACATATAATTCACTGCTCTCATTTTTTCTTCATTTCTTGATAAGATGGAGATTAATAAAGAGGAGAGACCATGTTGCTGAGAATAGTCCCTTGGTAACTAATTATGTCTCATCAGGTCTGCAAAAGCATTCTGTTCTCACTCTTCTGCCCATGTGCTTTAACTGGTGAACCAAGATGAGTGGAAGTCTTGTAGTATTTTACTGGAATGTCATAACATTTCTTCTTCCCTTGCACCAAAGATTCATAGGCAACTGTATTCACCCATGGATCACTCCTTGCATATAAACCTGTTGATGTTGTTGTACAAATGATCTTCTTGTCACTCCACTCCCAGCACTGGCCCTTGTCTGTGTTATGTGACAAGAATTCATTATTCAGCAGGTGAAGTTAGAGAAGCCGTAGTAACATGTGATGAGCTGTAATTAAGCTTCCTAATGTATATAAATTCATTTCTTCCCTTCTGCTTTGACTTACATTCTTCGTGCAGACTTTGTTGACTTTGCTAAGTGAGCCAGAGACAGGTAACAACAATTTCTGCTTCCTCTCCAGTGCTGCTGTGTGGGGAAATAAATTCATGAGGGATTCTCGCTGATGTGTGTCATAGACAAGAAAACTGGGATTATTCCGTGGTGAAATGTGGCTCACAGGGGGCCTGCAAAGCAGCTCTCTGGTCTGCGGTTACAGTGGTTTCGACAGGAGAGCATGTCTGTATCAGAGCATTAGTTTTCTTTCTGGTAACAGGACTGATAATCATGTTTTCTTAGTTCCAGTATAGTCTTTCCTTCCCTTTTCTTCCTTCTACTAAACTATTTTTGATTAAAATTGAGATGTATAAAGGATTAGCCAATTTCAGTTGTATTATTTTACCTAACTGATACAGAAGTTATTTTTAGTGATGCTGTCAAGTGTTGCTTTGTGTTTTACCATGAAAGTAGAGTAGTGAAAACAAACATTGCAAGAAATACCCAAAGGGTCTTGATTCACAAATGGTGCTTGAGGAAAACTGTTCTACTTTGTCAGATACATTTTGTGTACACTTCATTATTTTTTTCCCAGAGACAGTTGTAAGTGGCTCACTTGCAATTCTGAGTGACCAAGACCTGTCAGCTGGTGGGTGGGAAGGGAAAAATCGTGTTAAGGTATACTGTCCCAGCCTTTTGCTGTAGGGAATGAAAAATTGGGATAGATGGTCCCCTTATAATTTTGTGGATTTTAGAGGGTCACGGGGGCAAGGATTTTTTGTTTGCTTTTACTCTGCCTCGTGTTTTTGCTTGAGATAGATTAATGTTTTGTGTCAGAACAGCATTTTTATTTTTGTGTCTGTAAGGAGTTACAGCCTCCACAGGAATGGAAATTCCCCCAAAAGAGAAGGCAATTGTTAGATGCGGTTGGACTTTATCAGCAGGGTGTTGACATGGAACAAGGTTCCCAGCCCTGGCACTGAAGTGTGGCAGTCACATCAGTGTGTGTGTCATTTTGCTTCTTTAAGCCACTTTTTCTTTGCTTTTTGCCTCTTTCTTTGTTGTTTCTTTTTTTTTCCTCATAAGATTTGCATGCAGTTCAAGGTCCATGTAGATGTTATAATTCCGTTACCTTGTTGTTTCTCTGGACCCTGAGCAGGGATTCTCCTGTGTCGTGGCTCTGAACAAATCCTGCATAACTTCTTTTAGAATACTCGGTGACTTTGCTGATTGCTCAGTGCCTTCTGCACATAAAGCACTGGCTGTATGGTATGTGAAGTACGTCTTCTGATCTGCTCATCTTCTCTCATCACCAGTCTTCCTGATAAAGCTGCCATTTGCAACCATGCTCCTGCTTCTTCCCACCCAATTACATTTTCAGCCATTCCACTGTCCATTTCCAAGTCAAATCGAAGCTCGATTACATGATTTGTCATGCCCTCACTCCTGCTCACATTTTACTTTTCCTCATTTTATTATAACCTAACCCATTTGTTTGCTTGTTTTTTTGTCCTTCCCTTCCTAGACCTCTTTGCTTTTAAGCTTGTACATCTTTTACTGGTATCATATCTACCAGGCTTACAACAGTGGTTTTATCTGCAGTTCCAACGCACTTTCTACTTTTAAATTACTTCCAGCAGGAGGTCTGTTGATCACAAATGTCCAAATAATCATTTACTGAGCAGCTATTTGTATTCTCTTTTACTTGTTTGGACTGCTGGATTTCTGGAGCAAAGGATGTAGTTGTTACCTTTTTTCATAAGCTCTAAGTAAACATCAGTTGTACCACACTTTATAAAAAGCCTGATCTTTGCATTTAATGATATTTCTGATTGTAGAATGCTTTGCCAGATACGGTTGTGGAATCGTGCTTATGTCTCAGAAAGGGATGTTCTAACCTGTGGAAAAAGTAGTATGAGTGAAAAGTATGATTGAGCGAACCTCATGATAATGCATGTGCTTCACCAAAGTGTATTTTCCTGCTCTTCAGCATTGTCTCTCTCTTAATTTGTCTGAGACATGTATTACAGGTGAGAATGAACTGAGAGGTGGTCAGCCAGTCTCTGTTTTGCATGCGTGTAGTTTTAATATGCTAAGAAACTTGCTTTGTCACACAGCATGCTAGCAGAAAGAGTATGTTGTATTACAGAATTGTAAAACGAAATGAATCTCAGGCTTTCTTCTCCTTTTGTCTTGCAGAGGCAGGCAGCGGCCAAGATTACGTGACCTCAGAAAATCAGCTGCTCTATTACCCCAGTATTACCTACGCTATCATTGGTAGCTCTGTCATTTTTGTGCTCGTGGTGGCCTTTCTTGCCTTAGTCCTGCATCACCAAAGAAAACGCAACAATCTCATGACCCTGCCGGTGCATCGCCTGCAGCACCCTGTGCTGCTGTCCCGGCTGGTGGTCCTTGATCACCCACACCACTGCAGCGTTACCTACAACGTCAACAATGGGATCCAGTACATGTCCAACCAGACCTACCACAGGCCAGAGGATCTGGACTCGCCTCCGTCCTATTCAGAGGCTGTGCTGGACCAAAGGTATGTGCAGCAGCTATTTCTGTTCTCACCAAAGTTTCACACTGGTTGCAGCTGTGTGCATCTGTGCGCATCTGTGCTTCTGTTTCCTGCTTATTCTTATTATGCTTTTGATGGTGATACTGTGTTGCTATTCTGTCAAGTTCACTTGCTTTTATTACCATTAAAGGCACATAAGGCAAACTGAAGTCATGATCTTTGCACGTGCAGTTGTGGAAGCAGGAAAATGCAAAGAAATTTAGAACTTCTCTTATAGTATCCTGTGCCAATCTTGAGTCAACACATGAAAACTTAATTCGGATTTTTTGCCAAAAGCTAGCTGGTAGGACATACTGTTAAAAATATGTATGTATATATACATCCTGGAGATGAGTGATAAATAAGTACATAAAGTGAAGAGATCTGCATTTCTTGCATCAAGAAATTGAATAGATCCTCTGCTTTATACCACTTCTCTTTATACCCGGAGAAGAAAAGAGAAAAACTCTGAAATGGAAAGCTCTGTTCTTTTTTCTTAAGTAGCTGAAAGTGCTTTGAAGTTTTGCAGGTGTGTTGATTTTGTATTGGTGACACTGGTTTTATTTGTAGATCATTAACCTTTGTTTTAACCTCTGCCTGTAAACTCTTCCCAAATAAAATTGCTAGACTGACATTTTTGTACATAAAAAGGGCAGAGTGGGAACTTTGATGATCCAAATTGTTCACTGTCACCCTGTCACCGTTCTTTAGCACAATCTCTGGGATCTAGGAATGATAATATAATCATTTACATTCCTATTCTCTGCTGATTTGGCAGCAGCTTACTTGTCTTAATGTTGACATTCATAATAGTGATATCTTTTCATTAGTAAGGACAACTGAATGAACAGCAGTCCAGATTGTAATCGCTTCTCACCTGGGCCACTGCAAACCATCTGCAATTTCAGAACTAATTGCTCCCGATACCTGATATCAATCTGCTAAACTCTGTCATTCCTTTACTTTTTTTTACTATCAGAATCCAAAAATAGTCTTACTGAATCTAGTGCCACATCCTTTCTGTGCCTACTTAGCATTGCTTTGTATGTGGAATGCAAAAAAAATTCTTGTGAAGAATTCAGTTCATTATTTATTTGTAGAGCCTAAGCCATTAATCTTTGTCACATAGCAGAGGTTTCTTCAGAGCTTTGTGCTCACATCTTTATCTACAGATGCAAATCTACTTACCTTACTTCTTTTATAGTGCCTTCTCAGGTTGTGTAAAAGTTACACAAGAAAAACTCTTACTTCTTCATCTTGGAGGGTAAGCTGAGATTTGTTTGGCAACGCATGTTCCTTGCAGCAGGAAGTCATTAGTTCTGTTGCATCCTGACCAGAAACCTTGTTACCTGGCGGTGCCTTGGAGATTTTGGAATAACATGAATAATATGGGAAGGTCTGTTTAAGATCATCTGACAGGTGTCATCATGGAAATGCCAAGAAATACTGCTCATTTTATTCTTTATTGGAAAAAAATCTTACGTACGGTTTTCCATGCCGCTATTTTCAGTAACCTCTTACTACGTTATGTATCTTACAGCAGACCACCTTGGTTTGACCTTCCTCCACCCCCTTATTGTTCTGAGTCTGAATCCCCTAATCAGCCAGATCTCCCTCCTTACCGGTCTCGGACAGGAAGCATGGTGAGCACAGACACCCCCACAGCTGGAAGCCCTCTGGGCACAGACAGCGGTTGGACGAGAGACGTTCATGAGAGCATGGATGGCCACAGAACCCTTCTTGAGAGGACAGCAGATCCAAGCAATTCTCTGGTCAACCATGTTGATGAAAGAGAAGCGTAACTGCTCCACTGTTTGGGATGGACAAGAAGAGATGCTCTTTTTCTAGTCCATGTGGGTTTATTTGCTGTTGCTATAAGGTTCAGGCAGACGTGTGCCTGAATAACGACTTGATTTGTGTCCACGTTAAGTTAATTTTTTAATTCAGCATTTTGTGCTCATCAGAGACAGAGCTGTGAGAGCTGAATGTGGAGTTGCATCAGTTCTTGACAATATTCCTGCAAGCAGGTTCCAGTTCAGACTAGCAAGGGAAATGGTGCTATGCTGAAGAACTGATGTGCTGTATTTCTCAGAATATATACTGTATTTGAATGTATATATGTGCATGTGTAATATTGACAAACGTTGCACGCAAAAGCTATGCCGGATCTCTTGTTTCTAGACTGCTTCCTGTCCTCTGTGAACTGTTTCTTCCTGCTGCCTAGTGCCAGGTGGTGGTCATTGAAGCACGAGAGAAGCAGCCCTTCAGGAGGAAAGAAGCCCAGGGCTAAGCCCACTGGCAGCACTCAAATTGCAGAAGATAATGTATATGGCCCTTCTCTTCCTTGCTTAGAACTTTCTCCTTGTGAATGTAACTTTCATTTTTAGCTTGTGACGATGCAACAGCTCTATAACTGTACAAACAAGTGTTTTTTGTTTTTATTCCTCTGCCCCAATGCTAGTATTGAGGTCAAATTTGCATGGATTTTCTCAGGAAAACCACAGAGGTTGGCTCATCTGTCAAACATCAGGCTGACTGTGGAGGCAGTGAAGCTTAACACACCAGCTCAAGATTTCAGACGTGGCAAAACAACATCACTCTATGTTTCTTCTTAAAAATAAAAAATAAAAGTTAAAAAATAACAAGCAAACAAAACCAAAACTTTTCCAGCTACATCTTCAACACCAAAACCGGCCTGAAGCAAATCCATCGTGGAAAACTTCTGTGTGGATGACTAGTTTGTTTAATTTCTGAAACAACTGAAGGTGGGTGAAAGGTTTAGGGCTTGTCAGCATATGGTCATGTATGGATACACGTGTTTAATACTGTATGTATGTATATACGTCATGTATTGCATAAGTTTACTTCTGTTTGTATCTGTAGAACTTCAAAATCTTGACATTTTTCTTATGATGTTCTCATTGCTTTTTCTTAATTGTTTGCCATTATTCGTATTCATTTGGTTCAAATTCTAGTTTCTTCAGATAAACAGAATTACTTTTATCTATTTTGAGTTTTTCTCTTTTAATTCTTAGAATGGTCTCCCATGAAATATGTTTCAGTGCGCAGTGCTGAATCACCCACAAGAAAGCAACTCAAAGGTAAAGGTTTTCAGAGTGGAAAGAGGGAAGGTAAACTCTGAATTTTAATGCCTCTGCAGTGCTGTGCTTGCACTTAATATACAGAAGAGAATGCAGTGAATTTTTTCTTGTCCGGAGGGAAATTGGTCTTGAGAAATTATTTCTGTTTGTCTATTAGCACATTTCCCACTTCTCATCTTCCAAGTAATGAACACTGTCATTAAACAGGCTTTGCTGTTTAATGGAAAAGAGGGAAACTACTGTTCTTCCAAAGCCTCTGCTTTTTTTCCTCCCTATTTAAGGTAACATCTTTCTCCCAAAGGTTAGATGCTCGAGACTCAAGAATTCTTGAGTGTGGGTGTAGGTAATGGAGTGATTAAAGTTCAGTCTCAGTTCCAACACATAAAACTGAATTGGTTTTGTGTTTGTTTTTGTTTGTTTTTATTTCCATATCTGAAGTCATCTGACATGATATGTGGGAGGCAGGCACCAGATGGATTTACAAGCAGCGGTCCTTCCAGGGCTGAGGTGACACAGTGCGGACACTGTAAAACTGTAGTGCTGATGGTCTTGGCTTTATTTGG
This sequence comes from Tympanuchus pallidicinctus, assembly GCF_026119805.1. Classification (NCBI taxonomy): domain Eukaryota; kingdom Metazoa; phylum Chordata; class Aves; order Galliformes; family Phasianidae; genus Tympanuchus; species Tympanuchus pallidicinctus. Next base: position 18,647,620 of record NW_026294747.1, read on the forward strand.
AAATAAATTAACAGCAGCTTTTCCTTAAGGGCTTAGGCAGCCTATTCTGAAGTGCACTGAAGAAGACGCTTCTTGTCCTTGTAAAACAACATGCAAGCCACGGTCAGATTCCATTCTTGGTGGGAGCTCAAGCAGTATAGTTAGACTGTCATGCACGAAGCAGGATTTGGCTAATTCATCAGTCCTTGCAAATTGGTAGGCAGACTGTTGTCATTGTCACATAAATAGTTGCTCTATATTTTATATGCAAGTCAAACTTGAGTATAGTTGATGTGACAGCATATGTGGGCATGGGAATGAGTGCCAAACCCTGCTGTCCCTGTTGTTGCCTTTGTGTAGGGATCTGCACAGCCTTCTGTAAGCAAACAATGTAATACATTAACGAAATTAGCCTTATTTTTCTATTGCAGTTTTTGAAACATTTTATTAGATTTCAGAACTTGCTACTGAAAAGTTTACAGTGGTTTCATTAGACTTTCATTTTTCCTGTTTGAATAGCCTAAAGCTGTATTAGTGAAACTAACCGTTGTGTCCTGTGTAACTTAAGTGGCACATATCCCTCTTGCAGGCCTTCCATGGAAGACTGTATTTCACATGTCTTCTGACACACAGTATATGCAAACCAAACATGTTTGCCTTCAGAATCAAAAAAACGTTATCTTGCATTGCCAAGAAGTAGGAAAAGAGTGGAAATAGCCTGCTGCTTCTGTCTGTGTCAGTCACTGTCGTTTATGTACATATATATATATATATATATAGAAGATACACTTTCAGGTTGTATATATTCGTGTCACTTTTGCATTAAGATAATCCATTTGGACTTTAAAAAAAAAAAAAAAAGGAAAAAAAGGAAGAAGCATTCTAAGTGGTGTGAATTTTTCCCTTCCAGCTAAGGGTGTATTTATCTTTGTATAGGAATCTTTCAGTTTTTTAGAATTCACGTTATAAAAGGAGATTGTGCCTTTCTGACTGTATGTTGGTTTGGGGGGGCTGTTGTTGTATATCACAGTCTAGAAATCCAAAAAGAGAAACAAGTCTTGTCTTCCTCTTTGTTGTTAATTTTGGGGACCACTTTGAGAAGTACAGGAGCTCAGTATCTCGTTCCAGAAAGGCATGCTAAAACTTTAAGGAAAGTTTTCATCTTACTCCAGTTTTCTGCTAGCTGTAACAGATTTGCTAGCTGGTTTCTTTGGAGATTGCTGTAGTATCATACTGAAATTGTTTATAATATGTCACTTCTGGTAGTGTTAGTACAGCACTGTGCTGCATTATTTAGTGGAATCTTTGGAGAAGCGTGGTAGCAACAACTGCACTGATTAAATTAAATATTTCATTGAAAATCCTGCAGTTCCTTCATCTTCATCTTGTAAGGTTGAAGCTAAACGTTCATGAAGTGCCGTGTAGTGGGACTTCTGTAGCTGGTGAAGTTGGAATTAATCATTCTATTGTTTGTGATTGCTCTTAACCTTTTAATTTGAGGTGCGTCCGCCAGGAGCTTTCTCTTATACTTAATATTTAAACAAATTAATGTTCTTTCAAAGGCCGATTCTTGCACAAGTAAAACAGATTTCTCCAGAGCCAAGTTCTGATTCCTGATCTGTATTCAGTAGTGACCACAGTAATGAGTAGTTCCACTAAGAGCAGGGATTAATTAATAAATTTGATTTCAATAAAACAGTTGGAAGAAATGATTGCTTGAGGTAAATAAAGGAATTGGGTTTAGGCTGTTGGAAATAAGGTTTGGATTATTTTTGAAAACCGTGTATTTAAATTTCAGAAGTTTTGATTATCTTTAACCTCTGTAGAAGTCAGAGTGCTGTGTATTTTAAAATGAAGCCATTAGTGAATCTGCTTGATAATAAGATGAAGTTCCTTGTATGGCAAATTATAATTTACTCTCTGGTATTGTGCTAATGGAAAACTGGCAGTAATGTTTTTGCCTCTGAACAATTTTCTCTGCTTGTGTCTGCAGTGGCAATACATGACAGTGCTGTGACTGCACTGCAATTTTTAAGTAACTCTGCATTGGTTCTTCCTCTCCTTTTAAATCAGTTTTATTTACACCACTTCACTTTGATACAGCTAATGGGGCCCTTGTGATAGATTTAGAAGTTGGGTGGAGGAAAGAGATGATGACTCTCATATTAATTAATGCTGCAGCTTGTTAATCTTGTGTGCTTTACTTTTTAGACATCTTAGAAAAGACAAATGGTTTTAGTAGATAAGAAAAACTATTAATGATGAAGAGGATAGAGGGACACTGATTCTGAATTTAATTTTAATGAATATTTAAAATTGTCTAAATGAAGGAAGAATTTAATGCTGTCTTTTTAAAAGTGGTGATCGAATGGCAAGTACTGTTTTTAACTGTTGCTCATTGGAAGCTATTTTGCATATATGCCTGGAACTAAAATTGTAATCAAGTGCTCTTCTTGCAGTTCATATGAGACCTGAAATATGTTTGTTAGCACAAGGCTGTATTGCATTTGTGGACTAAAATATGTAACTGCAGAAAGAATTTCAGTACCATGCTGGATTCTGCTTGGAATGTATCTCAATACAAAACTGTGGCCTTTGTTTGTCCCTTTTTTACTGGTTTGAGGGTTCTTTTCCACTTGAAATTAAGATATTGTATGAGAGCTTTAAGGGAAGCTGTGTGTTGAAACCCAACCTTGTCTTAAACTTTTGTAAACTGGATATCCTCAAAAATGTATTCTGTATTCCTGAATAAAGTTGGTGTTTTAATACTGCTCACAAGTGAAGATGTCCCCTATCTCACGAAGCATCTTCTTGTTTATAACCTCTTTTGTGAGGCTTCATCCATCTTCTCTTGCATACAGCAGTAAGTTTTGTTAATCATTGTGAGTTCTAAACACTATTTTTAAAAAGGAAGTGATGATGGAAACCCCTATGTGCATATATGTATAAGAATATACTGACGCATATGTCTTACATTTATACTAATGAAAATTGCCTGATTTCTTTCTCATCTTCCCGTTTGGCTGGTGCTGTCAAAGACAGGCAGCTGAAGCAGCCCTGTTACGTTGCTCTCTGCTCTGTCACAAAGCTGTTGAGATCTTGGCAGAGGTCGGTGCTCAGCACTGAGTGCTGCACACACATTTCCTAGCCGAGCTGCAGGGCCTTCACCATTACCTTCTACCTCTCTCTTTCCACCTTCCTCATTTCCACCACTCGCATCCACGACACAGCATCCCCGTTCATCTCCATCTCCTCCATCCACGTGCCAGACGCATGAGCCGGGATGGCATTGAGGCGTTTTGGAGAGGATGCGTGTCTGGCTGCAGTCCCATGGCAGGGAGCTCCCCGAGCTCATTCCTGGTGCCAGCTTTGCCATCATCCTTGGAACACTCGGCCCCACCAGCTCCAGATCCACTTGACATCTGGATCATAGCCACTCTTCCCATGGAGGTACGTGGTGAGATGGTCTTCACAAAGGGCTAGTGTTGAGAAATACCCTTTATGTTATGAAATTATTTTCACGTACTAGGAAAAATAGGTCCATGTATTATGTCTAAGTATTTCTGTCTATGAAACCACGTAGAGGCTCACATATTTCACTTCCATGACTCATCTCCTCTCACTACCTTGGCAAAGGCATGTCCATTCTATCTTTCATTCTCCTGGTTAATTAAGTCACATACCCTCACTGAAATGCTCAGTTATCTTTGTTTGGCGCTGGCAGACTGCCCCAGAATAAAGAGCTGTGGATTCAGAATTCACTGCAGCACCGCAAGGGAGAGGGATCTGTTGATGCTGCCACAATGCATCCTCTGCGGGGGGGGGAGCTTGGAGCTGATTCACTCAGTCATGTCCCAGCAAGAGCGGCGCTTCAGAAATGTTGATTCAGAAGACAGCCGCTTAGGAAAACAAATAGCATGCTCTCCAGCTAAGCTCCCTGATTAATCATTTTATTCTCTCGGCATCCAATTTCTTCAAAGACCTTAATTTTTACACCTCAAAAATTAAATATGCTGTTTATTTCAGCAGTGATTTCATGGCATCTTTTCTTGCTGATTTGTAGCAGTCTCCTAATCTTTCAGCCTCAGTTATCTATTGGTGAGAGAAAGCTAAGAGGCTTTTCACCTTTCGGGGAGCTATAGTCCAAAATGAAGTGCTGTTATTACTTGAAGTAAAGGCATCTTCGTGTGGAAATTCGCAGCTCTTCAAGTGTGCTTTTTGTAGCAAAGTTGAGGGTATGCATTTTGCATAAAGCCCTTTGGAGAAGTGCTGTATTGATCTCTAGGGACTTAAATTTTCTGTTTATCCACAAAACACAGTGTGAATAACTAAACTGAAATGTAGTGCTCTGCTTCCCAAAATCCCAACAGTACTCCTTACAGCCATGTTGAGGGAAGTGCTGCAGAGAATAGGCAGTGCAGTCCTGTGGCCAGTCCGACCCTTAGTATTTTTGTGGAAATATGCCCAAAGTGGTTCAGTGTTACAGTTGCTTTGGGAACGGATACTATGCAGAAAACTTCTTTCACTGAGAATTGATTTGGGACCATCAATTCCTGTACTTTTCCCAACAACTGCTATACAGCTAACTACTTTTTTTAATAGTTCTCACCAAAGTTAATTCATACCAGTCATCTTGAAGTGAAAAAAAAAAAAAAGTATATATATCTCATTCCTTGATACCACAGCCTGCAACTCCTTTGAATTTAAGCCATGATCATTCCTCAGTGCAAAAGTACAAGAGACTTCATCTGTGTAAGAACAATAGGGGTAATAGTCAGTTTGATCCAAAACAGCTCATTTCTAGAACAGCATGCTGGCAGTGTCAGCTTGATGGAATGAGTGAGTGGTCTATCACAGCTACTCGGAGTACTTGCTGTTTCCTTGACAAATGTTAGTCATGTCACAGCACAGTGATGAAGAAGTATGATGTTGTTTTTGACAGTAGATTTTTCTTCTCATTTGTTTGTGACAGGGTTATCTCATAAAATGCTGTTTGCCCAGCAGCAGTGCATTCAGACAGCTCTTGCTTGTGCAGGTTTGAAGTAGGAGAAAGAATATATGGTTTGTTAGTTGATACAGGTGTAATCCATGGAAGTTATACTTCCATGCTAGTAACTCTTAGGAAGGAGGAGAGACCTAAATTTTTCACATCAGAGATAATTTTATCACTTGTCACTGCTGAATATGCAATGAGAGACCCAGAATTTACTGCTCAGTACTTTCTGGAGAGGAGCACTGTTCTTCATACAGCCTTTGCTGTGTACCACATTGACTTGTTGTAGCATTGTGGAGCTGCTTATTGAGAGTATTATGATCCAAGTCACAAAGAGTTGTGTGGGTACATCTGAGAGGATTTCTTCACAATGGTGAAGGCTGTCTTTCCAGTGTATTCTTCTATGTGAAAGTGGGGGGAATTTTCTCCCCCCGCTTTTGATGAAAACTGGTTTCCAACTTGTGTTTTGTTTCTATATTCCATCCATTATACCTCAAGAAAAAGTATTTAAGTGCTGCACGGTAAATGTGTTTGCAAACTTAGGAAATGTCGTTAATAATTGGCTGTTCTTTTGCTGGTTTCTGTTTACCCAAATGCAAAGGCAAGAGTTGTGTTTATTGTTTTCCCTTGGTAGGCTGTACAGAACAGAGGAGTTAGCAGAACCAATGAATTATCCAAAGTGGATTTAGAGAATGCTCTGCTACAGAGGTAATGGAGCTGGCTTTAATACCTGCTTTCAAGGTGTTGTATTGGATACGCTGGTTCAGGCATGGATTACGTAGATAATGCCATGACTGAGCTTCTGCAGAAATAAAAGAACGCTCCTGCCTGAGAGATGCAGCAGATGTTCATTAGTGAAGCTGGTCTCCAGAAGCTGCGAGGCCAGGCTTGGTAGTTCCTGTGCCCTGATCCCCATTGGGCCTGGTGCTGAGACTGCAGTCACAGCTGAAAGGAATGGCTGTTGGGGTTTCTGAAGCACAAGTTGGTCTGTCTGGTATCTGACACTGAAATATGTGAATGTGGTATGATAATCACCTTCCTTCAGGAAGATAGATAGAAATAATTTGCTTTGTTGTAGTCGTGTTTCTCAAGTAGCTAACCACTCTGGTTAATCTTACCAGCAACTCCTCTTCCTTTTTCTTCATGGCAGGGGCAAGAGGAAGATTTGCACTGTTTCGTGAGTGAGAACACCTGAAACACAGATAGACACCAAGTTTAGTTTTGGAAATGACAGAACTGTCATCTTCCAAGATGCAGCCTCCAACCATTGGGAGTCATTATACCCATTATAATCTGTTGAATCCATTCAATTTTGCTTGCACATTTAAGAAAAAAAGACAAAGGAGAGTCTGCACCTGCCGGTAACTCTTTCAAGTTCTCTTATTTTTTCTTTTTTTGTGAAAATTAGGGCAGCAATAGAAGCAAAGTTTTGAATTCCATATTTTCTTCTAACCTCTAGGTACTTGTTTGCATTATTTATGTTTGCAGACTTACGGAATTCTATATAGCTCAGTGTGTGGAGGCTTCTGCTCTACAGTAAGTTTCCATTTAATTTCAAGCAGGTATTTCTGTAGGTTTCCACAGGTTAACAAATATGCAGCGTGTGAATGACTCCCAGAAGGGAGCCAGGGTGTATTGAAAGCGGTTGCCGTAAGTAATGCCGGTGTAGAGATGCAGCTTGCCAGTCCAGTGTGTGAAGGGTAGGAGTATAGGTGTGGGAGCTGTAGAAACACCTTGTCAGATGCCTGGCACCATGATTTTTTGCTTTACACGGTTGGGAATGGAGCAGGGGGAGGTAGGAAAAAGAAGTGCATATAAGTAGCCCAAAGTGATGTGGGAAACTACAGAGAGAAGAGAGAGCAGCCTGGCTGCCTTTTATGCTGACATTTGAAAAATGATCTCAAGATAGTGCTTTGAAGGTGACTTGGTAATATTGCTCAACAGGAAGAAAGCCCCCACTTTCTTTCCTCGATACCAGTATTGAGAATAAGAATATTAACGTGGGGGAGACTGAAATGATTGTTTTTTTCTTCCTTTGAAAATATAGGCAAAGTTAATTATGGAATGGCAGCGGTGTCTGATCTGAAGCAGGCACTTTCATCTCACCTCTTGCTTTTAATATCACTGTGCTCTTATCTCTGCTTGGAGGAAGGGATGTGGGGGGAGAGCCCTGGTGCTCTCGTGGCCTGGCAGTCACTAGATGAACGGGATGCTTTGCAAGAGTGAGGCCATTAAAGACTGCCAGCAAAAAATTAATAAGAGTTTAGGAGCTAATTTCCCATGGTGATGGTGACCAAAGGAAGAAAAAAATCTGTGGTCTGTAAAAGACAAAGAAAAACTATAAAAATTTAATGAGCCCAACTACTTTCATACTGTCCAAAATACATTCAGCTTTAAAGACAGCGGAAGCAGACAGGAACTTGGAGATGTGATGGGTGTTTCCCCTAATGTCCACTGACAGCCTCAGTCGTACATTAACCCTTCCTTTTGTTAAACAAACCTAAGTTGCAACTATTAATCATTATTAACGGCCTGCCTGTATGCTGGCAGCATTTTTTGTATTAATCTGATAGAGCAAGCAGAGGAGCTCTGTTCCTAGCATAGAAAAGCTTGATGCACAGCAGTGTGAGCTTTAGCCAGGTGCCTTAGGTGGGGAAGAGGCATGGATATGTCACTCCTAATGCAAGGTCTTATGAGGTCTGGGGTGATGGGTAAGAAGTGCTGCTGGCTGCTAATCACAGCATGGCAGAAATAGCCTTCACCTTTGGTTTTTCCTTGGGGGCATGTGGGGAGAGCCTGGGTGGCTCTCAACTGCTAGGGAAATGTCATGGGGTCTGTCTGCCCTCATCTCTGTTAAGTCTGAGAGCTTAATGAAGGGATTCTGAAGCATTTATCTTACTGGGACCCCTGGATGGATCTCTTCTTTCAGCTTTGTGTGGTGCTGCCCTTTGGTAAGAAGCTGGTGCTTCAGTGCACACGCAGTCTGAGAATGTGTTTTTTTTACATCTTTTTACATCTTTTACATCTGCCCACCTGTCTGCTTTGCCTTTGGAAGGCCATTCAAGCAGTTAAAGGCCATCACTAAAGTTTTCTGGGAATGGTTCTATTGCTGTTGGAGATGAGATGATCTTGTACGAGTTTTGTCCCCCAGCTTGCAGCCAGGGAGCAGATTTGGGTTTCCACACTGCTGCAGCTTGACTGCCTACTGGCCTTTCCTGTCCCTGTCTCTCACATCTTTAGGTGGCCAGTGGGAATAGGTGAGTGTCTTTTTGGAGGCAGCAGCTTGGAGAAGTCTCTCTCTAAGAGTACATCAGCGGTGACTTGGTAACACCAGACATTCCCAGGGATTGAGTTGGGGCACAAATTACCCTTTATTAATGCAGTGATTTTTTTTCTGTAGTCAGTGGCCCATGCAGATAGAAGTAATATCATACTTCTCTGTAAGAAGACTGAATTCATGCAAATTATCAGTCTATTAGTTACGATGTGTTTGTGTTTTTCAAGTAAGTAAGTTTTATCCAGTAGGAAATTACAGCTTCGGCTGTGGTCTGGTGAGTCTAGGAGTCACAGCCTAAGGAAGAACCTGTCAAATCCAGGATCTAAAACAATAAAACATCCGAGGTGGTTACTGCTGAGTTAATGGCCCAGTGAAGAAACAAATCACTGTGTGCCACTTCATGCTTCTCATCTGCCTGATCTCTTCTTCTTCCCAGCAGTCATGCTGCCCTCATCTCGCACACTAATCAAATGCAATCCAATATAATCAAATGCAATGCAATAGTCTCCTTTTCCTTTTCAGGCTAGGCTTATTTTTAATCCTGTGCTACAGAACAAGGGGGCACACAGAGATGAAGCTGAATTCATTGCTCTCCCTCTGGGTCAACAGAAATGACTCAGGTCTTTTCCTAGATCAATGAGTTGCCATCATGTCCCAGCAACCTTGCACTCCCTGGTAGAGAAGTGAAAAATGATCCTTTGTCTTCTGTGTGGCATTGGTACTGTGGCTGAAAAATGCTCCCCCTTTTAAGCTTGCTTATTTTATGGCATTGTGTATTTTTCTGTATCAGCTGTGTGATGATCCTCTCATTAATCAAACATGGGCCGGCCTATGAACTGCTAACCTGGAGCAATCTCTGCTAGATTTTACCCCAGTGAAGGAGGGACAGAAGGGGATGGTTATTCTGCGCTGGTGTCCCTTGACATGTTTCTTTGCTGTGTGCTCAGATAAATAAGTGAGCTGATTGAGGATTAGCCTGGTTATTTAACGGCCTGTCTTTGAAATGCAGGAAGCATTTACTGTTGTTCAGTCTGCGAGTAGACTAGTGATTCTCAGTTAAAGGTAAAAGGGAAGGGGAAAGAATCAAGAAATTGGCTCTTGTTGCTTTAGAACTAGTTTCTGAAAAATACTGCAGAAAATTGTCATTTTCCAATTGATTACATTGATTTCAAAGCTTCTAATTTTTGAATGTTGAATGCCCTGCTAAATATACGCTGCTCAAGTGAGACTGCTAATGAAACAAACAGATGGTGATCTGAATAGAGTAAAAGGACATAATAAAGATGTGCTTTGAAATAGCCAGACAGAGCAAATTGCACAGGAGATTGGGGAAAAGAAAGTGATGAAAAACTGAGAACAAACCATTACCGGTATTGATGTTATTCACCAAGTGGATCAGCATGCAAGTGGGAAGGTGTTTGATTATCTTCCATAATCTGATCTTCAAAAAAAGCTGGAAGAGCCATTTTTATTTGCTGAAAATGTTGGGGGTGATGGACGAGAAATCAGAGTCTTGAAGCACGGGGGCCAGGCAGTGCGTGTGCATCTCATTGCTGCCTTGGGGGCTGTGTGTATCAGCAGTGACATTTGTTTGCTTTCTATTTTGAGCATCACCTGAGGGGAGGAAAGAAAAACAAAGCAAAAATTCCCACACTAATTTTGTTTGCTTCTTTCCCAAACTAACACGATTTGAAATGTGCTAGAGGTTCAGGGAGGCCTGGGGCAAATGCTAAAGTTGTGACCCTCTGAATGCTGGGCTGTGTTGCAGCAAACAGAGTATCCTCCCCCAGTTGAGAAAAGGGCTGGCAGAGGGTGGCTGCTAGGGTGGCTGCTAGGGTGGCTGCTGAGCTGCCCACCTTGTTCACTGCTCTGCTCCTACTCCCTCTGCAGCTTCACTGGGCTGCCTGTGCTCTGTGCTAGCAGGCTGGCTGGTGCTGCACCTTGGTCTTTCAGTTAAGATTTGTAGGCCACGGTGAAGTAGAATGACAGGAAGAAATAATTTACTTACGTCAGGTCTGAAATAAAAACAAGCAGTGGGCTGTGTCCCAAATCAGCAGGCTACTGCAGGACATGGCAGTGAAGAAGCCCATGAGAATTCTATTGCTGCTCATCCCAGGGGTTGCGCTGCAGCCATGAAGCATCCCCTTTATCCCACTTTCCCCGTCCCAGATCATTGCAGCCCACTTGGCTAACCCATACCGTAGTGCCTAAAGCAATTAATTAGCCGCTGAGCACTTTGGAGAACTAAAAGTTATTCGCTTTGGACTAAGGTGAAAATCCTTAGGATGGAAAGTGAGAAAGTGACACCTCTGTTTCAGGCCTTGCTCCTAAAGCTGGGAGGACAAGAATGAGATTTAGAAGTAGGTTTAGCGATGGATTAACCCATGCCCTCATCTGCACTCAGCTACATTGAGGTAACGAGAAAATCAAGATCCAAGGCACACGCATCTCCAAAGCTTTGGTATTTCAGCATCTGATGTTCTGATATTTCCAGTGAAAATTAATTGTTCTCTGCTGTCAGCTGAAGTCTCCACTGCTCCCTCATTAGCACACAACCAAATGCTTCTCTCTTCTGTCTTGCAGGACTGGGACTCTGTTTTATTTGCTTGGGTTTTGTTTGCTGTGAACAAAACCATTCCTTGTTTCTGTGATTGTACCCCAAAGGGCAGAAGAAGGCAAAGCTGCGCTCAACATCTCCGTGCTCATCAAAGGACTGTTTTGCAGCCTGTCTGTGGGCATCACCTTGTGCCTTTCTTTGCTGTGTGGTGAATTCTCAGGCTTCCTCCCGCACCCTTTTCTCTGATCATTAAAATTGTTATGATCATGTCTCCCGTGGCAGAAATAAATAGGAGCTGTGGGTGCCCTGATGGCCCAGCTTGCTGTGGCTCATTCTGTGCCAAAACAACTGTGACAGCTGCTTGGTTTCACAGAGAAATGTCAGTATCACATTGTGCCTTCTGCTAGGTTTATAGAATAATAAATACGTGACTTAAGAGCAAATTCCTCTTGGGCAGGTACATGTAAAGTCCTCAGTACATGTACCCACTGCTATCTGTGCGTAGAGAACTGATGCATGTTCAGCACAGAAAGGATGATACAATGCGAGAGTTCTGAGATGGTGAGATACTGGAAGTCCCCTGATTCAATCCTTACGTTATAAGTGCAGACTTACCCTCCGTCGATCCGTCTGTTGTTTGTCACCCTGAAGTCGAAGACTGAACTCCTCACACAGGGCACCAATTGCCTCATCCAGCGCAGAAAGGACGATTTGATGTGAGAGTTCTGTGATGTTTCTACACTCCTTTATTAAAATATCCATGTATATATACCGTACATGCAGTCAGGTAAGGAATGCAGTCATCAAGCAGCCCATTTTCTGCTTGTCTAGAAGGCAATCTTGTATTATACCTTGGGACGAGTGTGCACACACTCCTGTTCTTTTGTGCTCCTGGCATGCAGTGCGACTGCTTTCAGTCCTGTCCTTTCTTTCATTTGCCCAAGGTGGTGTTCCACCCACTGTTCCACAGTCAAACTCCAGCTGCTGACCTGACCCATGTCATGCTTTGATCCTTAAGAATAATATCATGCATTGTTTTTCTTTTATGTTAGTTTGTTATGCTTAACTATTTTAATTATGAAACCAGCTGTCTCTCAGCACTGCTATAAACTGAGGCAATAACAGCCATCAGTAAGGCTCTGCATTACTAGAGAGTATGTAAAAGCTTATATTATATGCCATGGTCTTGAGGACAAAAGCTGGGTTATCAAGCATTGGGCATGTTTAAATGTCTAGTCAAAAACACAGTGAAGTGAAGACATGATTGTTTTTCATTACATGGAATCAGCTTTTTGCTGATTAGTGCTTCATGAACCTGATACTACTTACAGAGTTGAGACAATTCTTTGAGCTAAAACAAGTCCTCCATTTTGCCCCACTGCAGCACAGTGGCACTGCAGCTGAGGTATCCAAGTAGCCATCAACTATTTTTACTAATGAGTGTTGCTACCTTTTTGGAAACAGTAGGTTGTCATCACTGTTTTGCATAAAAGTGAATTTGGCCTTTAAAACACTTCTGGTTCACCAACTCTGAGAGTTGTGAAACCTGCAGGTAATGTGATTTGAGGCTTTATTTGGTTTTATTGCCTGGGCTTTCCTAAAGATTTGTATGTGATTCACTGGCTTTTGACCTCTTTAACCTCATTTAAACTGGCCTTGCTCAGACTAACTTTTCTGTGGTCTTCTAGAGCCTTTGCAAAGGGATGGCGCCAGCCAGAAGACTCCAGCACAGCTAGGAACTATCCTTCTTTCTGCAGGTGCTCTGCATGGTTCCCTGAGGACATGTGGCCACCCTCCAGGACAGCAGGTGAGAATGGGTCTCTGCAGTGCAGAGAAAAGCACGTCTAACTGAGGTAGAGGGTTGGAAGATGATTACAGCACAGGTGTGGTGCGTCTGGGAGCTGAGCTGGAGTTGGGGAAGGCGGTGAAGATGTGTCTGAGGCAAGGCAGAGTAAATCACTCAGCTTCTGTTTGTCCTTGGTTCTTCTTTGTGAAACTGTCTCATCTCACCACCTTTGACAAGAGGTGCCTGTTAGAAATTATGTGACACACAGGTTAAAATGTGATGGTTTGTATTGTGTAAACCCTGTTGCGTTTTTGGAAAGGTAGGAAAAGAAACAGTTCAGGTAGCATCCCAGTGCTAACTCGTGGGGCACTGCCGTTAGTTTAGTGTCAAAGTGGAGAGAGTGTTGTTAATCAGGTGGGTATGACCAGTGGTATTTCACAGGGCCTTTTAAGTAGCCTCAGATGCTACAAGAGGAGACATGAGAGAACTTCAAACATGTAGATGGCTGCTGAAAAAGAAGAAGAGGATCATTTGTTCTTGCACCAGTTGGATGGGATGAATGGTGGTTGGCTAAGAATTCAGATCCAGGCTGGACGGTAGGAAACATGCCTTTGTAAAGAGGAAAAAATAGTAAAAAAAAAAAAAAAAAAAGGGCACAGGCGTGGGAAATGTCTAGTTCCAGCTCAGAGCTGTCAGAAGTGATGTATCTGCCTCCTACTGCAATTGGGCTATGGTGACCATCCCCACAGCTTTCTGCAAGCTGTGATATGGAGAGATCATGCTCATTCATTGACCTTGTCCTTGTGGTTCGTTTGCTGTGGAGTCATATGCGGAGAGACTTTTGTGCTTTTTTGCTGTTCTCTCTGAACTTTGCTTTACTTCATGCCTTCTGGCTTATGGTGTGGAAAAATGAGAACTCTCTAAGCAAACTTACAGCAACTTTGAGCAGTTTCTAGGCTGTGGCATGCAGGCAGCTGTTTATTTATAAGGGAAGTTATGCAGACATGGCAAGGAGTTGGCCGTTGACCCTTGCATAGTGTTGTAATAAATGGTGATGGAGGAAGGATAGGAAAAAAATCAAAGCGTCTTTACTTCAAAGGCAGAGAGAGAAGCTGCAATTAACATGGTCAGATATGGGAAATTCAGCAGGGGAGAGCCAGTACCAGAATTTGCACTGATGTCCTCCAGTCCAGACCCTATCAATCTTACCAGGGAATTTGACAGATGAGGAAAGTCAAAGAGCAGCTGAGGGATTCTGAAATCAAAGGACTTTGAAAGCTGGATCAGAGAATGGAGCTCTATTTTCCCATCTGCTTTGAATTTATTGTTGCTAATGAGGAAGCAGCCTCTGGTCTGAGTGAACATGTTGGACCAGAGGGGTCATTTGACATTTCCATCACATTCAAAAGTGGTATCAAGGGATTTCTTCTCCAACTTAACCTTTTCACTGCCAAGCCCAAACAAATGAGCAATTTAGAGTGAGATAGCAAAAGGGAAAAATATGTTGACTTCCTAAAAGTTGACCAAAGATGCTGTTTGGATTCCCAAACCATAGGGTTCTATGTGATGTGTATCTGTTTCTTCTGCTTTGTTGCTCGTGTTCGCCATGGTTGGTCTTTTTCTGCAGAGCCAGAGCAGCTGTAAATCCAAGACCTGCACGTACTTTTGCTTTGTAATATGTGGTTTATGTACAAAGCTGGAAATGGTTCAGGCAGCCATGCATGTACATGTGCGTCCCCTTCAGTCGGATGCTGTCCCATATAAGCAGAGGTTATGTGAGAAGGGCAGACCTCTCTCCACTAGCCTCCTTGCTGCATTTTCTAGGCAGCCGAAATTGCACAGCGTTTGAGTGTAGAAGCAGATGAGAAAGTAGGCTGATGACACTGAGGCAGGGCTTGGAGCTCTAACAGGAGGCCTTTTGCAACCCATCAGAGTTGATCTTGAAATCAGTTGTTTTGAATACCAGACACTGACCTCCCTATCCCATATTCCCTAAAACTTTTCAGTGTTTCCTGACCATTGCTGGCCACTAATGTTGGTGCCATCATGTTTGATCTTCTCTGGCTCGTTCTGATAAAGATGAACGCACAACAGCCAGAGCCTAGAGATGCAGGGAACTGCTTTTGAAAGCTTTGATCCTGCCTGGGGCTGAGCCAGTTGTGGCTCCAGGCTGCAACTCACCTGCAGGGCAGGATCCCTTGCATATCTTCAGTGCAGGACAGAGCATTCAAGGCAAAATGTTGGTGAGAGCTGAGTCTCTGTCTCAGATCTGAGGAGGCCAGAAGCAGGCCAAGAAGCTTCTGTTGCAACAGGAGCTTGGTGGTTTGCACTGCCAGCTCCATCTCTTCTTTTGAGTACTGCAGAGCTCTGACCTTGGTAAGGTGTTGAAATAGATGATGGTTGCAAAAATTAGTTCAGGGTCTGAGTTTGGAAACTCATGTGAATACTTTTCTAGCAAAACATTTTAAGATGGCATGCAGTGAGACAGATCAGCCCCAGCCACTCAGTATGGTCATACCTCTGCATTTCCAGCTGGCCAAGTCCTGTCTGAACAAGGTGTGTCAGAGGCAGGTTCTTGCCTTTGATTTTGAAAGACAAAAGAGGCTTCCCAGGCTTTTTGATTCTCTCTGGCTCCCTCTTCTGAAAACACCATGGAATACTCTTTATGACAATTAAATTTAGGTTTTTTTTATCTTACAGAAGGAATCTTTGGGTACTGTTGCTTCTGCTTCAGTTGTTTTCCTTACAACGCACTGCTGCGGTGATGTGCTTATCAAGCATAGAAATGGAGACCCTTGGCTGTGCTCTGCAGCAATTGCTGAGGGAAGTGGGTGATGGCAGAGGGTAGCTGAGACTTCTGCTGCTGGCAGCACACAGGTGGAGGTGTGTGAGCTTACAGAGCTGAACAAGTAGGGCTGAGTAGCTTCTGCTGGTCAGCTGTGCCACAGCAGTGTCTATGCAAGTGCTCTTGGCGTGCTGCAAGTGTAAAGTGAGATGAGGTGAGCTGCCTACTGCCGCTGTTCTACTGCATGTGAGCAGGCTGGAAACACAAAGCAAGGGGGGGTTGCCAGGTATGCAGCAGCTTGCTGAACTGTGGTGGACCAATTGTGGCTGAACCTATAGGTTTTAATGAGCTTGAAAGCATAGAACATAGTCACTCTTTGAGGATCCATTCACAACCAGTCTCAGTTTGCAATCAAACTAAGGCAATGACAATGTGTCTGCTGTGCCCTTTCCTTCTTACTGCTCTTCTGAAAGACTTTGCTGTTCCTGAGCTATTTATTTTCTGGTTGTCTCCTTGGGTGTTAGGCTGTATTGTTTTAGGATGATCCATCATCCAAGTTAAGTGGTGCCATGCTGGTTCCCTTACCTGCTGAGGCTAATTCAGTGAGTTGTGATCATGTAAGAGTTGGCAAATAAAAGGGGGTCCCAGAGCGGATGCGACACTGTGGTCATTAGTTACTGTGGTATTTCAGATCATGTTTTTAAGTAGAGTGTTGGGAATTAAAGAGACAATGAGTTTTCAAGGACATTTTCTCTACTGGGAATGCTTAAACTCAGAAACATACAGTGTCAATAACATAACAGGATTAAAGCTTGTTGCATCAGAATCAGCACAATTTTGTTGCCAACCAGCAGCAAGAGCACAAAAGCCCTTATGCAGCAGTTAATGCTCTTAGGAGGAGGCCCTCCTGCTTACTGCCCATGAATTGCAAATACTGACCCACAGTCTGAGGCGCTGTCTGTCCTCCAGTACTGCTCTGACTGCTGCCATGCCCCGCTTGCTGCAGGCTGGTTGCACGGTCACCAAAACCCACGGGACCAGATGTGTCTTCTGTGTGGCCTTAGAGGCATCTCACCTCGCTGGGCCAGGATAGAATTAGAGCGTATATTTTTAACATAAGCTGTCTTTTTTTTTTTCTGTTGATTTATAAGTATCAATCCTCCAAGGCAAGGTTTTGCTAGCTCTAATTTTGTTTAGGTTGGTTAGCAACCCACTGGTGTGTATTGCAACAGCAACATGGCACATGCAGATCTCTGCCAGCTGCTCTTCCCATAGCTGGGCTGGCTGCTAACATCTTCAGTTGCATTGCTCATAGAGTGTAGTAAAATTGATCCTTCCCTCTCTCTCACTTTTTTCCTTTAATGCTCCTAGCACCAAATAAAAGGAAAGCTGTAGTAATCGGAGCAGTGTTGGTGCTTTCATTCCCCTACTGCTGAGAGCCCCATGCTGTCTGTGGTAATGTCACAGACGTGCAATGCTGGGATTAACATCAAAGAGTCCCTGGCCCATGTACCAGCAGCAGGACTGCCTTCAGAGCTTGCTCTAGTGCCGCACTGTGCTAGTGAGGCATGGGGAAACTGTGGAGGTGGCTTGCATTTACTTCTATTTCATTTTCAAAAGCGCAGCAGGCCTGCATGCTGATACTGTAGGTGCTTGCAATGGCGGGGCTGCAGGAGGAAGGGGTCTATTCTGTGGTGACTCAGGGGCTCCTGGTGGAGCACTCGAGAGAGGAGGAAGAGAGGCAGAAGTAATGCCTGTTTTAGGGTTTTAAAAGAGCTTGTGATGTTTCCTGCCCAAATTGACGCATAGCAGATCTCAAGAGAATGGTAACAGACCTGCAAACCTCTCTGTGGGCTAGCCCTATTGAAGGACAACATCTGAACGTAACTGGTTAATTGCTGGTATTTCTCTGTTGGGTCTGAGAATTCCAAACATCATAAATGCAGTAATAAAAGTGGGTTAATAAGGCAATAAATGGCAATCATGAAGCAACTGGTTAACTTCAACTGAAAAAGAATGTGTCCTTCTATTTCATCTAGGAGGCTGAAGCCTTATTACATCCCTTCCTTGCCCATCTGCTTCACCTCAGGTTCATTTGAGCAATACATCACTTTGCCACTGAGACTCCGCTGGCACCTGCAGACCCTTTCCAAAGGCCTGCCAATGCTCTAGTGCTCTCCAGGACATAGTTGTCCTACAGCAAATCCCACAGTAAATGAATGGAAACTGGGCAGCAGGGATCCAGCTGTGCAGATGAAGCTGGTGTAGGTAGGTCCATCTGGATCACCCAGGCTCGGTGCATGCAGAGGCATTAGAGCCCTTCTATCACCCTGCAGAGCATACACATCACAGGCAGTAGTACCAGGGGAATTCAGATACATGTCACTTCTTTCCTGTACCCAGCAAAGTCACAGTCTGTGAAAGGAGAAGCAAGGATTCCGTGTCAGATACTGCTGGAGGAGGGTAGAAGTGCAGGACTGCAGCAGGAGAATAATCTTGATGTTGCTTCTTGCTGAAAGCAGCTGCCAGCCTACCTGGAAGGACAACAGGGGCTCTTCAGAAGCAAACAAACTGGTGCTCTTTTACTGTGGTCTCTATTCACAGCTTCCTTCTGAAGCCTTTCATATGAATGAAGTGGAAGGACGAACTTTTAAAGTGGGTCAGGGAGAGGTGAAGACTTGCTCTCAGCTATAAGCCCCAGCAGGACATGGCTCCTTGGAAGAGCATTATAATAACGATTTAGGTTTAAGTTCAAGAGCCAGAGCCGGTTGTATTTTCAAAGCTGTGTGGTGCTGTGCTTGTAAGGAACTGGAGAGAGTGATAAATTTTGCAAAACACTGTTTTCTTTGTAGGCAGCAGAAAATAAGTTCTGTCTTCGGGAGCACAGTACTCTGGCATTGACATCTTTTTTCTTGGCACTATTCTCAACAGACTTGTAAGGCCCATATACTTCCAGAGGCTTAATACCAAGTGGACTGATTAATTATCCCATCTCCTTACAGTAGGTGTAACTGCTTTCTACCTGCTAGCAGAAGACAGAGAGGTGAAGGGAGATACCCAAGAGTCACGGCAGAGATGAACCCACAGCTCAGAGTCTGCATTTCCAGACCTTTCACTGCCACCAAGGCTACTTGCAGTTGCCCTAGGGTCCCAGCAGTGACATCAAGGCCTCTAGCCCTGCATGGAGGCCAGGCCAACACTGCACAGGGCTGACATGGCTGGGGCACTGCCACTGCTCCCCTAGGCCCCTGCTCCTGCTCCCCAGGGGCTGTGGAAGGTGTGCAGGTCTCTAGGCAGAACCAGGCTGAGCTGCAAAGCTGCGCCTGCCATCAGGACAGCCCTGTGCCAAGTGATGCTCCTCCAAACCCTGCAAATGAGAGGAGCTGCTTGCGTTTAGCAGTAAATATCATTAGTGACCAGGATATTTATTTTGTATGCAGTGATCATCCCCAGAGCTTTTTCACTCTCCAGAGGATTACCAATAAATTGAATTCATCACCTGCAAGTCGAGATCATTTTCAGTCACTAGCAGACTTCATTGCTCTTTTCATTGCTTCAACGGAGGCATTAAGAGTGTCTGTAATTTTTTTTTTTTTCCGAATGTTGGTACTTTCCATTTATTATTATTGAATTCTTGAAATAGGATGATGTCCTTCCACTGCCAGAATGCAGTCTGCTCTGGAGTGGAGGATGACAGCGCATTATGATACAGAATGATTTAGGAAAAAGAAATTGTAGAGGAAGAAAATTTAACCAGAAGTGCCACTGAAAATACTTACGTTGTGGGAAATTGTTCTGGGTTCCCTTCAGATCCTACAGACTGGATGAGCCCAGCAGAGAGAGCACACATGTCAGAAGCATCTGGAATTCCACGCAAAGTACTTCCTGGTGTTACCATAAAGCCATCAGTAGGAAACTTTAAGACTCAAGTCAGAGTGTTAGAAAGCAGTCTCTCTTTAATATCAGCACTGTATGTATGAGGACACTCTTACCATGTATGTCTCGCACAAAAAGGTCTTCAGTTTATAATCATTCGGAGGCCTTCCCAGAGGTACATACATGTTCCATACAAAGACTTGTGAACCTTTTCTGTTCAATTCAATACAAACATTTGTGGAACCTCCCTTACCTATTCAATAAAAAGACACAGACCCTTAGCTAAACAAACTACAGGTTATCCATTAAGGGACTCAGCAAGCTGCAGCTTGTATCATTGCCTCTGAACGTTGGGCTTCCTCCCAGTCTCCTGAGCAGTCTCTGGGAATACAGTCTGGCCATTACCCTGTGTAGATCTGTTTCACTTATCTAGCAAAAGATAAAAGACTACTGTCAAGCAACTAGAAAGCTAAAAATCTGATCCCAGAATAATGAAACTATCTTGGTGCATTACAGACAACAGACAGGATCCTTCTCATTGTAGATGAGAGCAGCAGCACCCTGTGTGTGGCTCCAAGGACAAGGTCTCTGCCTCTGGGAACCAGCAGCTCAAACTGAGTGCTGTGCAAACTGAGACAGCAGGGAGAATTACAGGTATATCTTGGTTTACATTTCTTGCTTAGGTTTTCTTCCTTTTTTTTTTTTTCTTTTTCTTTTTTTTTTTTTTCCTTTGGAAGTGTGGGGAAGGTTTTTAATGTACTTGCCTGAGGACAAGGCAGCGCTGTGAACAGCTTTCATTTCATTTCGAGGGTCTCTTCTTTCCTGGGAGCTGTGTTACCACGCCCACAAGGGCAGCTTTGAACGTGTCTATTTTAGTGCCTTTCATACTGGCTAAGAACTTCTGAGTTGGCACCAAAGAGAGAAATTGGGTCACTGGAAAGCAATGTGTGGATATTGTAAATAAGATTACTTACAGGGCTGATGTTGTAGATGAGAGTGATAGTGATGTTTGAAGTTTACCATCTGTGCTGAGGAAGAGGAAAGCATCCTGAGAGACAGATGGTCAAGTACACTGTCATGCTGTCCTTTTCAGAGAGGGGAAAAAAAAAAAAAAAAGTTGGCTTGAAATGCACTTTTCAACTTTCTGTTATGCAGTGTGCTCTTTCGTGGTTTTGTGTCTCTTTTGTTTTGGTCTGATCTTCTGATTATTTATTTGTCAGCAGACACATCTTTACAAAAGAGGATCAGCTGTCTGTTGACATCCAAGTCAAACAGTCCATGACTTTCTGCCATTCTGGTTTAGCTTAGCACGAGCCAATACTGACTGTTGTTAGAGGATCTTCTCCCCACCCCCGAGTAATCAAACGTAAGGTCCTTTGTAGGCAGATAAATGAGATAAGTGCAAAAACAGGCATGGAATGAGGCTCTGAAGCCTAAATCGCTCAGAGTGCTCAGGAACCAGAGGACTTCTGACGGTGCATACTGTAAATCTGCAGTGAACTTTTTATCCAGTCTGAGCGCTGCTGCTATGCAGAGGGGAGATGCTGCTTGGCAAGCCTTGCTGACTTATGTAGTGCTTTGTTTGGAAGCAACAATGGAATTTGTCTTAAGACTTAAGGGTACAGAGTGGGGGCTTGGACACTTCTGGAGCTATAGGCACTGATGCAGTTGTAAAGATGTCAGGATTTCCAATTAGCCCAATTCCCTTTCTGTGCAAAGGCCAGGCACTGGTATACTTCAGCCCACTGATTTAGGTTTCTTATCTCATTTTTACAGCAGAGTCTGGAGCATCAAAGCAAATTTGATGTTTATTTCTTTGTAGGAAACTAGAAAGCCTGCTCCGAGGTCCAGATTTTCAGTGTAAAGTTTCTCTCCCTCATCTTATTTGCATGGCTGAGTTATAACCCTCTAAATTAGAAACTGAAGCATTGGCAGACTCTAGCTAACAGCTCTAATGGATGCTATTATATTTCTGCTGCTAGCTGGCACTGAAGCTTCACCATCTCATCAGCATAAAGGGATGCTGTCAACTTGAAAAATCGTGTCTTGGAGGGAAAAAAAGCTATACCTACTATTGTAGCAAGCCTTTGCAGCAGCAGTACCTAGATGAGAATAAGGAGGAGAATGAGATTCTAGTTAGCTGTCTCTGTTCAGTTGGTTTGCTTTGTGTATTTGACAGTGCTTTGTGGTGAGTCTGTGCTGCTGGTGTGCATTAGCACCTCCCCTCCAAGCGGGGGAGATGATGGCTCTGCTGAGTGCGTGCGGGAAGGGAGCTTACTTTTGTCCCCAGCCTCTTGATAACAGCAGCAAAAGTGAGGTGAGAAAGCAACTGGAAAACGTGCATATATACAGAGAACAGGCTTCAGCTATATTGGATGCCATTGTGCTTTGTGCTGTTTAAAACTGGTTTGCAGCATGCTTGGGAAGGAAGGAGCTTTTCCCCACAGCCCCTCATCTTGCCTCCTTCTCCAGACCTGATTTTCACAGCACTCTGTTCACTGCCATTTAACAACAGATCTACGTGTCGTTTGGGAAGGGCCGGTTTTGAAATGTTCCATGTTGTCAGTGCTCTTTAAATACAGCTCCGACCTCTGCTTTGCTGCCGGACTAAATGGCTGTCAGAGCCCCTGCAGGCTCCCAGCCCCGGAGAAGTCCGGGGGCAGCTCAGCGGCTCTGCCTGCGGGACCGCAGATGGAAGAGCGAGAGGAGACCAAGCTCGCCATCTCCTGGGGAAGAAGGGGCACACAAGCGGCCGGGAAAGTTCTGTTTCACTCGTTCCTTTCATTCCCTCTTCTCTTTGTGAAACGCTGAGACTGTAGGACAATGTGCTTCTCAAATATTTAAAACGGCAAGCACGGGTTTAGCGACTGCTCTGTGGAGCACAGGTAGACTGCAAAAACTACAGCAGATGATCTGGTTAAACCTTACTTTTAACAATTATATGTTGCTTCAAAAACTAAAGCCTACCATGAGTCTATGCATATCTGTATATTTTTGAGTGTAACTCAAGAAGTTGATGGAATGAACTGTGTATACTTGTCCTTCACAGATTTCTCAGTAAAAGAAATTTGCTTAGAGATAACTCAGTTCCTTGTTGCTTGGTGTGAGTGAGCTATCACTCCACAATCAGGGTGTGTGCAGGAGGTGCTTCTCCTCAGTACTGCAATTTTTGAGCCCCATTACACAGTGAGGGCTTGGGTTTTTCTGGAAGAAGCAGTTCAGGTGATTCACATACTGTGACTGCTCTCTTCTTTAGTAATGCCCTTGGACTGGACTTCTCCAGAGGGAACAACTGTGCTCACTCCTATTCAAGGGAGATGTAAACTGTATGTGAAGAATGGCCACTACCGTGCTGAAAGAAAATAGAGCTCACTCTGCTTAACTGTTGGAAGCGGGGGGCAATTTCACTGCTGCCTGTAAACGTGAGGGGAGAAAAAGAGTAAGCTGGGAGAAAACTCAGCTAGAGGAAAGAGTTGGTACAGGAGCAATCTGGTAATAAAGTTATGCGGAATACATTTAGGCTTATCTGCCAAATAGCAGCTATGTGTGGAGGAAGGATAAAAAAACTGGTTTTAAGAGAGCAATCTTCTTGTGAAAAAGATCACGATTGTCTGTAAGCAAGACATCAAGTACACTTAATGAAGTACTCTTGCTGGTTGGGTAATGACAGTTCTTCTCAGCCTCTCTTGTTTTATACATCTTTTTCTGAGTGTTGAATTAAGTCTCAGCTCTTCTGGGATAGGTGATAAGAGCCAATAGGAGAATGCATAACACTTCAGGCAAAGATTTGAAGGCGATCTCTCATGGTCT
Source organism: Tympanuchus pallidicinctus (assembly GCF_026119805.1). Taxonomy (NCBI): domain Eukaryota; kingdom Metazoa; phylum Chordata; class Aves; order Galliformes; family Phasianidae; genus Tympanuchus; species Tympanuchus pallidicinctus. Next base: position 18,670,683 of record NW_026294747.1, read on the forward strand.
CCTAGCTCTTCAACTAGAGTACCAGAAGGACTTGAGATATACCACTTGAAGTCATGAGATGGCATGCTTCTGATGCAGTGGGCAGTCTCCATAATTAAATCCCCATGGGCACTTTAGCTGTCTGCAGGTAGGGCAGCTATGACACTGGGACAGTCTCTTCAGTTCTTAGACTCTTCTCCACAACTACTCTACAGTTGCTTAATGGTTTTGTAATGAGAGCTTTTTGCACCTATCAGTTCATTACATTAAGCCTTACAACATTCTGACTTTAACATCAAGATTTTCCTCAGATCTACTATGAATGCTTCATCTCATTATTTATCTTTGCAGTGGTTCTTACCTTCTAGAATAAGCAATGCAATATTTGAGATTTTTAAGGCTAGGCTGTTGCAGCAGAAATGCGAAGTCAGGGCTTGAAGCTGTGATTGAACACCTGGTGGGAGGGCAGGGTCAACCTGCAGGGGAGCTCAGGTGCATGCAGTGCAACACACCTGAGTGACTGGAAGGGGTGGATCCGTCCCCTCCCAGACCTCATTTAAGGGTTGGCGGTGGAGGTGAGGGCATCTCTTGCTGGAGATCCCTGCCTACCGGAGGTCTTCTAAAGGTAAGCAGTTCTTTTCCTTCATTTTTGTGTCTACAGCTGCTGCATTTGGGTTTGCCCTCATTTGCTGTAGCCAAAGACTTTGCCACCCTGCTATTATCATCCTAGTATAGCTGTAAAGGCAACAAAGCTTCCTCAAACTGAAGAAGTCTGTTAGGGGTATTTTCCATAGTTTCAACCTCATGAAACAGATTTTTGAGTCTTCTCCCATCTCATTTCCTGAATAAATATGAAATTTACCAGTTTATCACAATAATACAAGTGTTACAATCTTCACTCCACGGGGACTTCAACAAGTGACTTGTCATGCATCTCAGCTTGCTGCACAAGCTGCATTAACACAGTATCTTTTAAAAGCACAGGCTTTACCTACATCTGTATTCCAGGCTGCACAGAGATGTCTAAAATTAATTAACAAAGCTCAGTAACTTCTGTACACATCCCAAGTGATTTCATGTTTGCAAATACAAGAGACAATATTTTCTGTTCTATGAAAGTTGGGACTGTATTTGGATGCAGAGTTCCATTTTGGTGCCTTAGGCAAACTCAGAGGAATCTGGATTTTCTTTATTTCCTGCACTTCTCTACACATTCAGCGCACATATCTATAAAGTTTTAGGTCAGAGTACTCAACTGTGATATTGCATTGAGCTGGTGCCTGGGAAAAGGTGCCCTGGAATGTTACTAAAATGGAGAGAGGATGGTTTAAAAAATGAATCCATTTGAACAAGAAATAAAGAATTGCTTTTCAGCAACAAAAGTGAGCATTCATTATACCAAGCTAGAAACCAGGCACCATCAAAAAAAGGCTGAGGTAACCCAGGACAACATTCTTCTACAGAAAAAAGGACTCACAAATTCAATTAACAGTTCATTTTTTAATTAAATAAAGATTTATACAAACATCAGAATGCTTTGGAGAAGTACAGGCACCATTTACTGTAGAAAGGCAGCACAAAGACTATCCATTCTTAACTTCTCTAGTCTGCATTTTCCGCAAAGTCCAAAGTCTAATAAACACGAACATTAATTATATGAACTCCTTTTTTCTTTTCAAACAGAAGGAGGAAATTGTTTGCTGCTAAAGATGTTCAGAGTAGTCATTTTGCAAATGGTGCTATGAAGCTGATCAGAAGGGAATGTGTTGTAGCATAATTGCCCCATTTCAAAGCATTATCCTGTAATAACAATCTGCAGCATGGCTGTGCTTCATTGAGAAGGAGAGCACTACATCTAGCATGCACCTCAGTACACACACATTACAGGGAGAAGTACCCTCCTTGTCTGCTAATGCTGGAAGGCAGCCCATTAACCAGCTTGAACCTTTTAGATCCTAATTTCTGGGCAGGGAGATAGCTGCAGCCAATGATGCAAGTGCTATTTGCCATTTCCAATTACGACCCTTGTGATTAAACCAAGCTCTGAGCCCTTATACCTTTTTCTGAAATAGAGAACTGTTATTTTTTTTGTTTGTTTTTTTTTTTTCAACAACATTATGAAAACACTTTGTGGCACCAGGCCAAAGGAATGTTTAAATGTTAGCTTTTGAAAAGCTATATAGTTAACTCAAAAAATAAATCTTTTTAATTATGTTTGGTTAATACATAAAACTTTATGTAAGCTGCAACTTAGGAGAGTTGTGGGCACAGAATATTTCCCTTCCTGGCTGCTGGAATTCACATTACTGGGTTTTCATTTGTTTGCAACAGCAGAAAGTTGGTCCCGGATTCTTCCTAGACCTTCTAACATGGTATCCAGGGTTTCTTTACTCAGTTCCACAGTCAGTGCAGAAACAACAGGACTATTTCTACATAAGGCAGCATCTTCCTGAATCTGAAAACAGAAATGTAGCAGTTAGGTGTATGAAAAATCCTTTCACAGGTTTTTCCTCTGCCACTAGGCGAGTTGCTGCTTGATGGAGAGGAAAAGGAAAATGTTTTACTTGGCAACCAGCTTCAACCTGAAGGCACAAAACACACTTCTTCACTGCGTGCCCTACCAGCAAAGTGCACATCCATTGGCAGAGCACAAATAATTGTGTACAGCCATGAGTGGGGAAATTCTGAAGAGACTAACAGCAGGAAGCTGCATTCATATCAGAAACATCTTAACAGTTATCCAGCTGATACTTAACTCATCCCAAACATAAGTGTTAGATTTTTCCTCTTCTTCTAAAGCCTGTTCTTACTGATTTGGGGAATCAAGAATGCTGCAGAATTGCCAGGTCACAGCCTGAGCCAATGGTTGAGCACCAGGTGTGGCTAATTCAGGGAGCTGAGGTGCAAGCAATGTACGAGTGACCAGAAGGGGTAGACTGAGGATCTGCCACTCCTCACCCTCATTTAAGTATCAGTAGCTGAGGGAGCAGGATCTCTCTGGACAGAGATCTGGAGCTATCACCGGTCACCAGAAGGGGTGAGCTAATTCTTCTTTCTTATCTTCTATTGCTTCATAGCACTTGTATCTCAGTAGAAGGCACTGTCATTGCCTTCTTTTGCTGCACAGGAATACAAGCAGTAAGTTTGGCTATACTGCCCGAAAGATAGATGTGGCCAGTGAAGGAAGTTAGTAATCAGAAGTCATCTTCCCAATTAATACAGTCATCCACTCATTATTGAGTTACTTTGAACTAAAACCCAATGGATTCTCTGTAACTATTTTTTTTTAATTTTATTTATTTCTATAGAGAACAATTGTGACCAGGGAGAAATATGCTGCTTCTCTCATCCTCATGCAAAGAAATCTCTCCTTCACGGTGAAGAGACAGCTTTCATCAGAGACACTATTCCCAGGCTCTGTGGTATTTCAAAGATCATCTCTGAGAAAGCCTGTTAGATGCACCAGATGCTTGTCCAAACTGTTTTGTGCTGCCACTGGTAAGTCAGGTATTGGACTCTGTTATTTTGATCCTGTTCAGGTATTGACGTTACCTTTAACTGTAGCAGGCAAGTAGGGACTGCCATTCTGTTGATGGTGTCTGAAGATGTCTTGATGTCTACCCTCCAGTCCATGTCAACCAGCCGAGGCAGGGAGACTGGGGGAACCAAAAAACAGGAATCAATTAGGCCTGACAGCACACGATGATGACACCAGAACAAGAACCTGTGTCCATCCTTATGTACATCTTCTTCACAGACAGAATCCTGCTGGCCCTGTGAAAATGTACAACCTTAGTGCTACTAACTGGTTTCACATTGTTTTTATTTATGTTGTAATAAAGCAGTCAGTGAAGGCCTCTGCCTGACCCTAGAAGAACAAACAAGGTTCTCCATCTTCACAAGTAAGGATGGCACAATGCAAGACAAGCTGAATTCACAAAGCAGGTGAGAGAAGGGGAGTGGTGAGGTATCTTATCTCTTTACATCTTGCCGCATGCAAGACTCAGCCATGTCAGCATGAGCTACTAAGGGACCTACTATGCTTACTGCTCTGTTCTGTAACTGGCAAGAAAACGCTTTGGATTCTTATAATCATACAGTATAAAGTGTTACTTCAAGCTCCTCAAACTGTGAACCAAAGCAGTCTGCAGTATTAGGATAGGAAAGGGAAACTGCATTCTTCACATGTCCTGCCAAGTGGTAAAAAATATATTGAAGATACCATCTCAGTTTCATCTACCATAAGAGAAATTATTCAACAGTCTGATTGCAGTATTGACAGCAGTAGTTCAGGGTCTGAAGATCCCATGAGCCTTCCTGTGGGAGGTGACAGGTCCAACTTGGCTGCCCTGCTGAGGAATTTGTGCACCTGTCCCTTGCAGACAGGAGTAGAGGATATTTATCCATGATGGTGTATACTTATGGGAGCTTATTTCATTATGAGTCCTCAAGTGTCCCTAAAGCACCATGCAGGCTGGCATAAAAGCTGAGGTTGAGGTTATCCCAACAAATCCCTGGCACCAACAGGCTGACTGCAAATGCTCTTTGAAATCTTGTGTTTTTCAACAGCGCTTTCAGCTGCCACCAACAGTTACTACAGGGAGCATTTGAAGAACAGTCAAGTGAAACTGTGACATGTGGGTGGCATGCAGATAGCTATCCTCCCCTTGTTCAAACAAAAACTTCCCTATTTTCATAAAGAAAATACACTTTTAACTCAGAAAAGAAAACTGTATTGATTTTCAAATCAGATCTGCAGGTGTTGTCTCACATACTGCAAACCAGAGGAAAGTGTAATTACTTACCTAACCAATATATAACAGCAGTGTTCAAGCCCTATCTTGATTGTTCAATGATAAGGCCTGATTTACCACGAAAACCCAGAAATTTGGAAAATGGCTGTAAGATAAATTTCTTGTTTAAAATACATTTTAAGGAAGCAAGTTGTAAGGTGCAGTTTAACAGAGCACGCTTATCACTCCCACTTGAAACTGTTGACACAGAACACCTCTCGCATCTTTTTCAACTCAGTTTTCTGGTAAAAGCTGAGCTATGCTTCCTATGTTCAAAAGTGCAGTGTAATATTTCCAGAGAAAAACAGTAAATTCTCACTAGGAGAAAATCTATACCGAGGACATTGAAGCACTGACAAACTCTTTCAGTTTGAAACAGGCTTTGCAGCTAACAGATACTACTTTGTCAGAACTGTATGAGAACAAATGGTTTCCAGAGGCATAAGGAAACATTGTTCTGATTTATGTCAGTTCAGGCTTTAGGAAGGAGTCTGAAGGAAATATAGGACCAACTCCACAAAACACTGGTAGAGAGGCAATAGCTTATTCTCCAACCCAATTTAAAATCTCAGCTATGGTGCTCAACAGGCTTGAGTGTCTGTGCAAAGCCTTAGTAAGTAACTGCTAATAACCATATTTTATATCTATTTAAGAGTACCAGAAGTGGATGAAGAAGCAACGATAGCTTCTACAGAGTGCTATGGAAAGAGCTGTCCCAGCAGGCAACTGCAGCCTGTCTGGATTCTGCCAATCATAAAGTGTCTAGTGTCCTCCCCAAGCATTTATCCAGTTGGACCTCTAACCCTCCTCCTGATTCCTGGCACTTGGAGAAGTTTACCTATGTGGGGAATGGCTCTTCTTCCTCCCATCAGCAGAACTGTGGGGGACAATGCAGAATTGACTGCCTTGCCTTTTGCATTTGGAACAAATTTCAGTTTATAGTCCATCATTGCAAGCATTTGGCAACATTTGCAACAACATAAAATGCATCTGTTTAGTGTTGTATGTTAATTTGCAAAGATTGATTGCTGGTGACTTAGGAAAGACAAAAAAGCATCTGCATTTTCATATTATCATAGAACAATAAGACGGGTTGTTGTCTTTAAATCTCTGCTTTTGTTCCTATGTAATGTATGTTGGATGTTTCATGAATATAACACAAAAAGAATCCATCATTTCTTAGAAAACAGTCTTATGCCAATGGGGCTAAATACTCATCTATATAAAAACATGCAACTCAGAGCGAAACTCCTGAGTGGCTCCAAGCACCACACACTCAGCCTTGCTTTTGGGTTTTGAAGTCCTAGCTGTTACATCACGCTGGCACATCAAGCTTGTGCCCATTTCCTCTAATTTTTGATTGTGTTAAGGATACAGGAAAAAGCACTGTGTCTTGGCAATGCCACAAGTGCTTAGCATAAACATGCCTGTTTTTATTGTTATTAGCATTTTGCAGTAGTTTCTTCCTCTTCCCTATTTTTCTGTCATTTATACTCCATTAAGATCTTTGAGGGACAGCTGTTTGCCACGTCCTTGCCATACTGTTCACCTCTTGGGTGCTATCCTCTTTGCATACAAAGAGAATGGCCAAGAAGATCTATGCAGGCATTTGTGCGTCTCATTTGGAAGGCCCTGATGTCATACAGCTGTCAAAAACAAAACAAAACAAAAAACTCTTAGGGAAAAAACAAAGTGGTATTGCTGTATGGAACACTTAACTGGAATGTAAGTCTTTGCTGTTGTTATCAAAAGCTGTACTGCTAAATTATATCATGCTTTGCAAAAGTGAGGAAAAAGCAAAGCTGAATATATGCCAGGGACTTTTTGGAGCATGGAAGAGTTAGATGTATTGCAGATATTCCCCAGTACTGTGCACTGCATGTGTGCATCACTTAAAGGCTTGAACAGGTGAGTCAAGAGCGCTTCAAGTTCAGAAGTGTGGCACTCTGCAACATAGCAACAGACTGAGCATGAAATGAAAGTTGCTTGATGACTGGAAAGGATTTTAGCACAGTAGCACGAATCCGAATGAAACCTTGTTAGCCTTCGCTAAGCTGTAGGATGCTGCCATCATACAGTTTCTTCTAAGGCAAACTGAGGTATGTATGTGCTGTGCCATCATGAGAGAGACTGTGAGGTACTACTCTAACCTCCAGGCTCTGTCAGATGATCTGAGGAACATTACATAATTACAAACTTACTCTGACTTGCTTGTGCCTCGTTTCTCCAAGCAGAACTGTAAAAAAGAGAAAAGAAAAAACAAAACAGAATCAGCAAAACTTGAAAAGGAAAAGAAGAAAAAAACCAAAAGCGCTCAGGGTGGCTGATCTCCGACAGGAGACACCAGGACTGCACTAGTGATCAGGGGAGAGAGACTGCTACTGAGTGCTGAGGAAAGGTGGGCAGTGGTGGAGCAACCTAATGGCCAGCTCCAAGTTCTTCTCTGAGTCCAGCTCACTTGAGGTGTACGCCTTTTGCCTCTGTTTTGTCAAACTGACCAGCTACCAAGCACTGAGCCATATGGGCACCAGAGCAGCTGTTCTCCACTGCTCTGTACTCTCCTGTACAGTGCCTCAGCTTCATATAAGCAGACAGTCCCTGGGTGCTGAACAACCAGATCATACTGCAGTGGTGAAACCCAAACCACTGTTTTATCCCCGTCTGTCTCACTGTTCTATGGCACAGCTGAGCTCGAGACAAGAGCAGTTTTGCACGATGTGAATTAGGTGCATGGCCATTTCAAAACGTTTGAAGGACAGAAGGAAAGCCCTCTGTGTGAGCTTATCCCGGCCCGTGAGCCGATGCCCACATACCAAAACGCGCACCTAAGCTTTACATTTGCCACTGAAAGCAAACAGCAGGTGCTGAGCACTCACGCATTCTCCAAGATTATTTTAGTTAAAAGGTTCTTCAGGTTTTGGTGGAAGTTTTCTGGAAACAGAGCGAGGATGTCCTCGGCCCCCGTCAAGCCGCGGAACACGACGTGCCGGGTGAGGCTGTGCAGGGCGGACACCAACTGTGGGAAAGAAGAGGGGAAAGGGCTCCGCAGGGCTCAACAGCATCACGGCGGGCTCTCCCTGCCGCAGGGCCCAGCAGCCGCGGGCAATCCCGCGCGCCCTCTCGTACCTGCGCGGCCTCCTCGGGGCTGCCGGCGATGGCGGGGCAGGCGCGCTGCGCCAGCGGGCCGAGGCGGCCGGGCGGGCAGGAGAAGCACTCCTGGCACAGCTGCCGCACTGCGTCCTTCGACGACGCCTGTCGGGGAGCAAAGCGGGAGGTGCTGAGCAGCGGCCCGGCAGCAGGCAGCCCCCCACCGCCGCAGGCTGAGCACCGCGTCTCCTCACCTTCAGCAGGCTCTGCAGGGCGACGAAGTCTTCCTCGCGCACCGCCGCCGCCATCTTGGCGCCGACGGCTGAGGCGGGGAGGGCGCCATGTTGGGGCGGGGAGGGGGCGGGCTGTGGGGCACGCCGGGCGCTGTAGTCCCGCTGTGCTCCCGCTATCGGGGGCTGCAGTCGGAAACCCACGTGGAAAACTGCGTGGTTATTTTGCTCAGGTTTCCTGCGTGTTTTGACACAACAGTCAAGCAAACTGGGGATGAATTCTGAAGTGTTTAGGCCTTAGCCCCGTGCTTCTAAAACGAGCTATCGTATGCATTGCTGGAGCTAAAATGCAGCTAAGAGTTTGCGCTGACTTAGCATCCCTCCTGCACACGGGTCTGCAGGCTTACACAGCTCTGTAAGGGCCACAGCACCCTTTTTGGAATAGTTGGTGTGATGTTTTTTCATCGTTGCTGTCAATGTACTGAAGAGTGAAACTAGGCACAGGACTTTAAGCTCGCTGCACTGCAAAGATTCACAAAGATGACACTGAAAGGCAGCAGCATCCTTCACTCCCCGTCCCCTTGTGTGGCTGCAGGCTGCTCTCACCCGCAGCTCACGGTGTCTGCTCCATGCTGAGAGAGAAACCCTATGGGACATCTATGGTGTTGTGGAGCCCCAGAGCTCGGCTGTGCTGCATACTGCTCAGCTCACAGGGACGAGGGGTCCTGCCCCTGTTCTTCGGGCACCTGCAAGTGTTGAGCTGCTCTGCTCTGCAGCACACACAAGGTAAGACGTGTGCTAATGTGAATGTGTGAATGACTGCGAGCTGGGCTTGAGATACCGTGCCTCAGGTGTGTGGCTGCAGGAATGGCCTGTGTCTGCAGCGAGAAAGCTGGGATAAAAGCCCCAAACAGCATTTTTCTCCCTCTGATGTAACCAATTCTTTACTGTCAAGGCAAATCCCTATGTTGGATGTGGAGTTTAGCAGTAAATAAAGATATTTTCAGCCAGTGAAAGAGGAAGGCAAAAGATTTATTGTGGCGTTGCTGCAGTGATATGGATCATTACCTCAGTAAACTGTGTGTGTTTTACACTTCGTGAAAGATATTCAAATCCTCTTTCTGAGGGAGAAGTAGTCTCTTCTTTATCTTGTGCAATTCACAGCACATCTGGTACCAGGACGCCCATGTAATTGATGGGCTTTCCCGTCACCTCTTCTGTAAGAACAGCCCGTCTTCATTTTCATTTGCATTATTCTCCTGTAAGTGCAATAATACATGGTATGAAATGCAAATGGAATGTCATTTGCATTGGGCTCCCCGGGTTTGGTGGGGAAAAGGTCTTCCTTTTGCAGAGGAACAGGTTTTACTTTCTGTATTGGGGAACCTTCAAGAGCAGAAAAATCCAAAGGGAGAAAATTTTATTTTCTATCATTTTTTGTAAACAACAGGAAATGATACTTGGGGGAATTTGGGGAAACAATCTGGGGGTATGAATTTACTATGTGTGGCCTCTTGGAATGAATTAGTGTGATTGATCAGTTCAGAGAACTGCAGCATGTATTTATGCTGCTTTCTCTAACAGTGCGTTACTAGTAAGTTTAATCCAGTGCAGGCAGTACATTATGGAATGTTGAAGGTTTGCTTTGTGGAGAGGCCTTCCTGGGAGAGCTGACATGCTGCTGAATTTATGTGACAGTGAATCCTGTGGATGTCAGTTGCTTATCCAGGTGATGGTACCATGTAACTCAGTGCTCTGACTGGAAAAGGAGAACAAGCTATGCAGGGTCAGGTTACAAGAAATGTGGCTTTGTCTATTCCTTCCCTAGAGGGTGAACCTGAAAGATGTGATGATGGTCTGTCTTCCAGTAATCATTACTGACCTAAAGAAATACAGCAGTGTCTGTTAACTACACATCATACATTAGAAAGTGAAGGGCGGGATTCTAATTTTTGTTTGCAAAATGAAAAGTGTGTAAATTAAATGAACTAAAAAATTGTATCCCAAAGGAAAAATGAAATAGTTTTTTAGAGGTCAGGATTTAAGACCCAGGAAGCTGGAATCATGTCTTCCTTCACTTGGACCAATGTAAGTCATTTTTGTTACCCAAGTGACAGGAAGGAGTTGCAACTTTTGTATAACATAAAACTCTGCATTACTAAATGTAGGCATTATGAATGGAAAAGGTATGAAAAGGCAACACTGTATTGTGATCTCTGGGCAAGTACGACTAAAGGAAACATAGAAGAACTGAATACAGGATATCACTGAAAATGGTAACTGTCCTCTTAAAATTGGCCTGCATGTTTTGTTTCCTGACCCCAAAAATTAGCATTTTCTACTATCAGAGGTAGGCAGAATGCGTGTAATTGCTAAACATTCTGAAATGCCATCTCCAAGTGGGGAAGCAAGTCTTTGTGTTTTGGCAGAGGTCTTGTAAAGCAATCACTGTACAACAATTACATAGAAATCAGAGTGAGCTATGCCTAGGTTAAGGACCTAATAATACAGAATAACTTTGTCGCATATATGGGTGGAGAGATACAAAGTGCAGGAGGGAGGAGAGGGAGCAGATAGCTAAAGTTGCTGTTAAGAAGCATGGCAAGGGAGAACGTTTACTTGTGAATCACATATTTGGAACAAAAATATTGCCTGCCAGTAAACATAGCTGGCATCATGTTGAATTCATTCTCCAGTCTGCTTCCTATTGTTGTCATTTCCTTGCTGCGGAAGCCTTCTGGTTATGAAGAAACAATGATAGGTTTGTTTTAATATCAAAATCAAAACGCTCCTTTTGTAGCACACAAGTAGTCAGAAACCAGCAGAAATGCTTAGTAAACATGTTTCACCTGAAGGTGAGTGAATTTTTGTCCTGTTTTTCTTTCAATTTCTTACTCCTTTAGTACCATCTGTAGCTGTCCTCATGGTCCTCCGAAGTCAAATTTCCTGATGCAGCAGGGAGTGAAGGGTTGAGGCTGCATCATCTAAGAAAGGCTTGTCCTGTGATCAGTGTGCCTATCAGGAAGCTCTGAGAAACACAAATTCAGCTATCTGCTGTGCCAGAGGCAGTTCTGAGTTTGAAAAAATTGGTTAAAGGAATGGAGTGAATTGGATAACCTCCTTTAGTCTACTTACAGCCCTTTTTTTCCATGATTTCATGTCTATATCACCCAGTGGGACCCAGCTGGGAGCTCTCAGCCTGCAGATGTATCTGTGCAGCACTCTGTGCAGGAATTGGCTTGGATATGAAGAGCTGAAATGCTGTTAGTCCAGACAGAGTCTGAAAACTAAATTCTTCTTCTGTATAGGGCAAATTTACTTTTGCCCGGGCCTGGGTGATACAGCTATAATACTGACTGATTTGGAGTTCTCTTGCTTGAGCCAGCTTGGGTACCTACAAATCGTTCTCTCTGAAGTAGTACAGAAATGTCTGTGTAAGACAGTATGTGGGCAATAGCAGTTCAGGGAACTGGGTAAGTGAGCAATCTCCAGTCTGTGAGACTCTTAAATACTGGTTATAACTTTCTAAATTCAGGATCTCCCAAACATGCAGGTGTGGGTGTATGGATACATGTACATACTAGCTGTTACTATCAGATAATAAGTACTTATTTTCACACCAAGCCTCTGTTCCCAGCCTTGTGAAAAACAGATAAACAAAGACCCCAAACCTTCAGAACTTGATAATTTGTATGGAGGGATAGGATGAGTGGCCCTGGTTGGGTATTACTTGAGAAGAGCAGAGGTGAAAAGAGATGAGTTCTGAAGGGTAGCGGGAGGTTTCTGGTGGGAATTGGAGATCCTCTGGGGCCTGGAGTGGGAGCACCATTCTTCATTTGCCTGCTCACTTAAAATAGTGAATTGTCCTTGATTGTTGTTTTGTTTTGTTTTTTAATCTACTGTTACCTGACTAGCAGGTGTCATGGTTATGAGAGACATCTCTATGTCCTCTCAAGTCCATGCAGTTGTAAGAGCGACATGGATAATTACATGTGTCAAGAAACAGTCACAGGCAATTTCCTTGTGATCAGCTGTCTCTGCTGGACTCTTGAGGTGTTTAAACCTCTTCCTACCTGGAAAATATTGGGAGAGAAGTTTCCTGTGTGCTTTTTTTTTTTTTTTTTTTTTTTTTTTTGATGGAGAGAGAATAATATCTGACTGCTTTGGTTTGCTTTTTGTTTGTTAAAAAAAAAAAGGGGGGGGGCGAGGGAGGAGAAGAATTGAAGATTGAGAGAAGTACTGGAAGAACTAAGTGTAGTAGTGTATTTCAGATCCACAGTATTTCTCTCAGTCAGCTGTGGTGACAAAATAAATTCCATGAAACCACAAGACAAAAATAAAGAGATGGAAAGCTGAATGGAAGAATTTCAGTAAGCCACTATAAAGTATGCTTTATGTTTTTAGACACAGCTTATATAACTCCAAGGACAGATAAACATTTTGCAAAAATGTCATCTTTGTTTTAGTCCATCAACTGCAGTAAGTGCCCAAAATAAATGTATGTGACAGGGAATGTGTTGTGAGGAATGAGCCAGTCTTGCTGTTCTAAATATGTTCAAGGTAAAAAAAAAATAGACATAAAAAAAGCAATCACATAACTTGACAAAAAACATTCCAACAGCCAGTCTTTTTTATTCTTTTTTTTTTTTCTTTTTTTTTTTTTTTCTCCTTAAGAAGTTAAAAAGGAAAGGAATAAATTTAGCTTCTTTACAATTCTTGGTTGGAGAATTGCAACCTTTCATACTCCAGGAAAAGATGCTTCAGTTCTAGCTCACTTTGGCTGTTCATGGCTCCCTCAGAGAGAAATCCCTTGGAAGATTAAGGTTTTGATGGGAAGAACCATTAGACTTTTCCTTGCAGTTGTAGTGTATATTCATTGGAGCATCTGTTGCAGAACAATGGTCTCTTCTTTATGGGCTTTCTGCTGCAAGGCAGGGCTGTGCTGTGTAACCGCACCCTTCTGGGTGTGGGCAGTTTCCCTGCTGCAAGGAAAAGTGAAGCTGTACTGCTCTGACTAAAAACAGTTCCCCAGTAGGTAATCCTGCTTTATAGAATGAGTGAGATAAACCAAGAGACTTCTATTCCCTAGTAACTTCTGTATTTTATTTTATTTAAGTAGTGTTACCTTAGCAACAAAGTGAGCAAAAACTAGGAAAGGAATCTTCACAGAGCACACATGCATGCTTGGGTTTACTAGTGCTAGCTGTAGTCTGCTTGTAGTTATGTTCTCCAAACAGGACTTTCCTGAAATGTCTCCAGCTTTCTAAAGTCTCATTTATGCTATCTTACGTATTGATGAATGTGTCAGTGTTTCCAGGATAGAAGTTTATGTTCCTGTTATTACTGGGAATCATGTTTAGATGTCTTACCAGTAGGTCAAATTTCTCCCTAGGTGTCTGGTCACATCTGTGCTAGTAAGCTCAACAGAGGCAGAGAACATACCTGAGTCCTTCACTGTTGAATTGCTAGTGCTGTTCTTGATGTGGTTTCCTATCATACTGATTGTCGTTCTCCCAGGCAGCTCCAAGGCAAGGTCAGGAACTAGCATGGACTAGAAGGAAACTGGCTGAACAGTGTACTTGCAGCCATCCAGTCCAATACGCTGAGAGCTGAGGAGCTGATGCAAACAGTCTCATGAAACTCGTCTCAGAGTCAGTCTTTGCATGATAAGACAGTCCAGAACATCTTGATTTACTAGCAACATATTTAGTTTACTTGCACAAATCCAGCTTTTACATTCTTCTCCTCAGTCCTATTGCTCCAGTTAAAATGAACTTTCCAAAAGACATGGTCTCTCTGTTTAGTCCACCTAACCCACTGCAAACATCAGTCACCAGAGACTGCATCAGTTCTCCTTAGCTTTTGTGCCTAAGGGCAGAGAGAGACTACAATACAGACGCAGGCACAAAAGGCTAAAATCCAGGACTTTAATCCTGAGATTTTGGAACCTGTGTTATTTTAGGCATGTTGGCAGTGGGGGGGTGCAGAGTGCCCAAGGCAGAGACATTTTTTCTATCCATCAGTTTCCTGCCTGCAGGCTGACTGCAAGGATTTTTTTTCCCCTCATATTTCTAGCTAGCAGAACTTTGTCAACAATTTTGAAACTTCCAATATCAATTAAGGCAGCAATAGGAGACAAATGCTTGCAAAATTGATGGAGAGCAAAAATAAACAATGAAAAAGCACATGTTGCTTTAACAGCCAGCTGATGTGAGTGATCTTTATTAGGATGCCAAATGGCTCTGTCTTCTATCAGAAGCGTAGATTCCTAAGGACTTACGAGTCATAAAATTAGCAACAAACTCAGAGGAAACTTTGCTAGCATCCTCATCCAGGAAGACTTAACCAGCTTGATATGTGAAACTTTGCCGACATAAAAATGTTGGCTGTTTAAGCAGACACCATGACTTCTAACAAGTTTCGCTCTAGTGGCAAAACACTTAATGTAGATCCAGCTGCATCTAAAGAAAAGCGTTTTGTATTTTGCTGGTTAAGGTGTGTAGGAACATGAGTATTTAGTGGAGGCTGTAAGAAAATCTAGGTGCTGATGTAGCCAATGCAATATCAAAAGAACAAAGAAAATTGATGTTCATAAAGACTTGTTTCTAAATGGTAGATGGTTCAGATGCTGCTAGTACCTCCTTTGGGTTCATGTGCTTTTCAAATGTGGGGAGCCAGACACAAGTTAGCTATGGGTAAATATCAGTAAGTCTCTAAATAGACAGAAAGATCCTTAATGAGTGCACCACAAGCCAAGAGTCATAGAGAGTCATAGAATATTCTAATTTGGAAGGGACTGGAACATGCTCTCCAGAGTGGTAGTCAAGGCAAAAGGCCTCCTGGAGTTTAAGCAGTGTTTGGTCAACTCTCTCAGACATGAAGTTTGAATACAGGGTGGACTGTGTGGAGCCAGGAGTGGGACTTGATCCCCATGGGCTCCTATGGTTCTAGATTGGAGATATTGCCATGGAAGTGTTTGGGAATTAACTTCTCTGCTGTTAATCCTGCTGCAGAAACAGATGTATCCTATAGAGGGAGAGAGATTTGGAGTTGTAATTTGTCAGGAAAATACAGGAAGAGTTGTTACAGCTCAACTGTCAAAATCCTTACCTTGGTCCTTTGGTAATAGGTATACAAAGCTACTTGTGTCTACTTTGGTGAAAAGTTTTGAGATTTATAGATAGTGTTAGGCAAGCAGTAAATCTGGTTCTTGAAACGAAACAATTAAAATATTGAAAAGTTGTACAAATCAGAATACTTGACCATCAACCTTTGAATGCGCATTGCTTTAAAAGCCTTTGCAGGCATGAAGACAAGGATCTTGTGTTTAGCATTTTGACATGTACTTCTTCTTAATGCAATTTAGAGGCATCGATTGGTCTGCATGACTCAGGAGAAAATCTATGTTGATCACTGCAAGTGACAGATAATCCTTACTGTAAGAACTTGTTGATGTTAGCCTCTTTTTCTCTTACAATTTCCAATATTTATTTGTATTGGTGAAACCAGCTGATTTTGGGAGGATAATAGCAGTGTAGGGCCATTAGCAATATTGGTCTGACTCTGTGTGGCTTTGCGCCCTGTGCATTGTCAGAGTCTGTCATCATTTCTTGCAGTGGCTACAAGACATACAAGCAGCATACAATTAAAGCCTTTCCTGTTGCACCGATGCAGCATTTGTCCCCATCTCTATTTAGTAGATAGCTGTCATCCTGACAGGGTTCTGATTTTACTTTTTAGGAATGGAACGAAGCCACACGGTTAGTACTCAGGTTTGTACTTTTCAGTGCCTGTTCTCCATCATCTTTCAGATGACAGTATTCTTTCTCCCCTGGCCTCCCAGCTGAAGCAGCTAGAGCCTTTCCAGTTTGAGTTACTGATACTTGAGACTCTTCAGATGAGACTGCTAATTAGCAGACAAAACCACTGCTGACAGATGTGATCTGTGAAGCTCTGTGCTAACAGATACTATCCATGTGTGATATGAGTCTGTGGACACTTGTCTGTATTAAAATTGGAAACCAAGCAGCTTAACACCATTGTGAAGAAGGCACTAAATATTAATCTTTCATCTAAGGGGCTAAAGGAAGATGAGTATTTTCCAGCAGAAATCATTTGGCCTAGATGTACTATCAAACTTTTACAAGTTTCTTTATCCAAGATCTCATTCAAACTTAACAACTATTCACTAATTAATCTTCACAAAACTCCTGGGAGAAAATTTCATATATATCTCAAATCAATGGAACTGTGTCTATTTTTTTTTTTTAGCAGAGTTACTACTGGCAAGACAGAAAGAACACAACACCAGGGACAAAAGTGAGACTTCAAATCTCTCTTATGAAAGCAAAAAAGCAAACAAACCACAGAGCTGGCAAAGGAAAAATGAAAAGTTTAAACTTCATGGAAGGGGATATTTCTACCTCCCTACTCTCCTTTTAAGTGTGTTATCCTCTTGGTGTCCCTCAGCATGACTTGACTATGCTGAGGTCGTGCCATGAAGCAGTGGCCAGCCAGCAGCAGAGGCCAGCTCCCAGCCTTTCCCTTGCCATCACTGCAGGCCCCTGCCACACCATGCAAGTAACAATATGGAGCAGAATATAGAAAGGGAAAAGCTCGAACCTACTGAAGCTCATTGGCTAACTGTGACTGACAGCAGCTGTCAGAAAGGGCTTCTTCAAGACTGGTATATAAGATAGCAAACCTCAGATGTGCACTTTTCTGTTGCCTGGTTCTTGCCTTCAACAGGCAAATAGGAGGATCTGTTACTGGAAAACATTAGCAGTGGGAGAGCAGTCTCTGTGTAGACGGCCCCAGGCTGCCCTGATCACCTCTTGCTGGTTTTGTCTTTAAAACTAAGTAAAACATCAAGGACCAACTCTGAGATGCCGTGATGCCAGTATCAACAAACTGACTGTAGAAACATTTCATCAGTTCAATTCTCTGTATTCATTACAAAGCCTTACTGCAACACAGCCCTTTGTAGTCAGCTGCGGGAGAAACCAAGGTCGCAGTGACATAATTTATAATCTCTGCTTAACCATTTCTTGCTTACTTCCACTTTTTCACAGTATAAACCCAACTTGATCACTATCCCCTGCACTGCCTGCTTTAACCACTGGGTGCCAGGGGTCTCCCAGCAGGGAGCTTCTAAAGCACAGCTCATCTTCTTGTGATGGGACTGCTGCCTGCAGATAAGCAAAGCCTTATGAAGAAACCAGTGGGGTTCTCCAAATCCAAATGTAGAGTGTAAGTACAGAATGCATGGAACTGTTGAGTTTTGTAACATGAATCACTTGTAAATTTGCCAGGGCACTGTACAAAATGCACCTGTATAAAAGGAAGAGGCCAGTTTTCAACCACTTCATCTAGCTGTGCTTGTGCTCAGCCTGCACTTGTGGTAAACGCAGGCTGTGAGGTGCACTCTGGGCAGTGGCAGAGAGAGCTGGCCTCACGCTCTTGCATGCTTTAAGAAATTGCTTACATTTATTCACCATGGCTAGTCTCATGGCTCAGGCTGTCTGCAAGGTGACAGCAGCTGTGATTTTGATTGCACCAAGAATACCATCAGCTCATTTTATATGAGAATAAGTGACAGAAGTGTCACCATTACTTTGAACTGCACTTCAGTAAGTAAAGGGATTCATGACCCATTATCAAGGAGTCATTCAGCTCCTTTTGTTGCGCTTGCTGCCTTTTATTGATTTGAAATGAGAATTATAAAGAGCTGATTTCTACCTTACTAGTTGGAATTGTCTTTTCATTCTGTTAAAGTACCAGCTAGTTCAAAGTAGATCAAGTGTAATCAATTAGAAATTATGATCAAGGAAATCTTAAAGCTTTGATTTATTTCAGTAGTACCTAAGAAAGCAGCTTCTTTCTGTAATTGTTTTGAGTGGGTGAGAACTCAGAAAAGATGAGGTGCACTCCATACAGTCAGAAGAGTCTCTGTGGAAATGCTCCAAATCAGAAAAGCAGAACTGCAAATACTAAGAAACATGAATACAAATGATATCCCTTTTTCTTCTGCTAAAGCTCTACCTAATCACAACCCCAACGTGCTTATATTAATAAGGCGTAGTAGGGGTAAATGTCAAGGTAAATGCTTCAAAAATGTCTTTCTATTATGAATATCATCATGGACTATTAAAATTAAAGGGCTCTTATAAGCATAATTGATTTTTCATTATTTATCTGCTGTTACCCTTATTCACTTCCTTGGGTGTGGGTAGTGAATCATCAGAGGAGTGTTTCGTATCTGTACAAGTGTATGTTAGATGTTTCACCTCTGTCTTTTTATAAATAGCACAAACATAACTGTATTTGTGCCTCTAGAATTTCAGGACATGAAGCAGCCTCTGCCAGATCAGACTACAAAAAGAAGCTTCCTGCAGGCAGCCTGTCTTCTGCCAATTTTTATATGTTTTTCTGAAATGTCTTGTATTGATGACCAGAGTGTGTGGAGTGGTGAATTCTGTGGACTACTGGTCCACTCTATCTTGGAAATTCCTCACTAAAGTTATGCTGGGTGGCACTGAGCATCTCGAACCTGCCGTGGCCGGCCAGCTGTACCTACAGCCTTTGCGTGTGCGTGTACATGCCTGTTTGCACATGTGCATGCACTAGAAATAAGTGCCTACATGAAACAAGATGTTGTGAGGCAGCTACCACTCATTTAGGTTTTAGTGTAATCTAACGGGGAAATAATTCGACTTCCTTACCTCGTGTCCATTATAAATTAAGAGTACATGTGATAACTCCTTAATTTTGTGTTTAAGTTCACCTTGTAACAGTGGAAATTATCTAATTACTTTAAGACTTCAGATGATGTCAATGTGAAGCATGCCATAAACAAATTTAATTAACCTAGCTCTCTGCTGGACTCTTACCAATAGGACATGAAAAGGACAGTACAAAATAAATATCTTTCTTTTAAGGAAATTCTTTGAATTACATAAGATATGTGGAAGGTATCTTCTTCACCAACACATGATCTACTTACTACACAGTAGACAAACCATGTTTAACAGAAATTAATACCAACTTTCACCAGAAGACATACCTGCTACCACTGCGTTAGTATTCGCTGTACCTCTCAATCCACATTGCCATAAATGTGGTTTGGATGAAAATATAATGAGCTACATTTGGAAGCACTGGAAACCTGAAATTTGCTTTTTTTTTTTTTGCTATCATTATGCCTGCATTGGGCCTTTTTTAGTCAGAAACAGGCTGGGATTTTTGGCAAGGGTTCTGCAACAGGAAACATCAAACAGAACAGTCATCAGACAGCTAAAATACCAGCACAAGGGCCAGCAGGGCCTTGAGCTCTGCCCTGGAGAGCAAGCACAGAACTAGATTTGCCTAAAACCTAAAATATTTTGCTTCAGTCTCTAACAGCTTTTGATGTCCATTTTGCTATTCTTCTACAGGAATTGATATAAATTCTCACCTGATTAAGAAAAGAATGGGAATAACCAGATACGCTGAGATAAAAAAAGCACAAGTGTATTTTCTGAATGGTGGGACCTTGGTTGTATTGTGGCTGCAGGCAACGAGTGATGAGAATGAGATGTGCTGTTGGAGCTGGAAGCAAACCGAGCTGTTTTCCACATGTTCCTTCATGGTGATTCGGGCAGATCTGTCACCAGTTTCACAGCAGAATCAGGGCTGTGCCCAGCAGTATTTTGTGCCCAGCATCTTTTTCTGTAAGGGAGGAAGGATGTACCAGGTGGGTGCCTGCTCCATGGTGCATGCAAAAAGACAGCTGTGTCACTGTGAGTGTGTGAGGTACAATCCAAGCTGTAGGGTGGCAGCAGTGGATGTCAGTGGTGGGACTGTCAGGTTCAGTGTGCAAGGTCTGGCTGGGCTGCTTTGGAGAAGCAATGGAGTGGTGCCATGGACAAGAAGTGGTATGTCACCATGCTGGCTGGCCAAGGGGGAAGGAGGCAGCTGGCAAAAATGAAAGCTGGCATTTATTGATTAGCATTGAAAGCATACAATTTTTTTTTTTTTTTTTAAGTACCCCGTCGGTTCTCATTAATTTAATTTTATTTAATTGATTTTTTGTTTGTTTGTTTTAATTCAGAATGTGTTATGAATATGGACGTTTGTGTGTTTTCCTCTCAGGAAAATTGTCGTGTAGAATGGAGCTTGCAAACAACTCCATCCTTTTAGGGCATACTGTGTTTAGTGCTGGTACCTCAGATACGTAGTTTGATGTGAAAGCCTGACTCTTTTGCCATGCCAAGAAGTGCACCTAAGCATTAGTGTGCTTGTTGTTTTGTTTCCTGCAAACTGGGACATTCGGCAAAAAGTCTGACTTCACTCCTTTTCCCCACAATGATAGCATTGTACACTTGAATGCAGCATCAACAATGGGAATCGTAGTTCATGGTACCAGTTTGAATTGAAGGGGTACTGGTGAATGTCACAGCCTTAAAAAACGGTGTGTCTGAACCGAGATTTTGGAAGCGATTTTGATTGATTGATTGATTCATCTGTGTAAGTGTTGTTTAATCCAGACTTCTGGATATTTCTCTGTAAAAAACAGCAACAAAATCTCAGAACATTTCTTCTGACATGGTTATGAAATCACTTTAGTTGAAAGGTGAACTCACTGAGTCTAACATCATCTCTAGGAAATCATTTCTTGCCTTGGAGCCACCTAAGTTTCTGTGTCCCTAGAAACTTGATTGATTTTATCAAGGCCATGCATCCACACTGTGAAAAATTGTATTGTCAGAAGGCCTATTACCTATGGGAGAGTTGTTCAGGGAAGAGCACTGCAGATGTGATTTCATTGGCAGCGTGTTTCTCTGGTATCTGTGCTTGCTGAGGATTGGTATCAGCTCAGGAAGAAGGTGCATGCATGCAACAGAAAGGCTAGGCATTGGTGGCTGATGTTTATAATTTCTGTCTGTCAACATGCAAACCTGTGATAATAAAAGGCAACATATATGTAGTAGAGAAAACCAAGCCTTAAGAAATTCCTTAGTTTTGCCCGTAACTCTTTGTGACAGTCTACTTGAAAGCACTGCTGCCTGAATCCTCGTGTTGTGGTGGTACTTTGCCAGTATATGCTGATGTTACACAACCTGTGTGGTGTATTGTGCAGTGATACAAATACCATGGGACTGTAGCATTACTTCCAAGAAAAATTCCTTCCATAGGGAAGAATAATGATTGAATCAACACAAGCCCAGGTTTTTGTTATTCAGTCAGCTTAGTGACACTAGCCTGAATCAGTGTGTTTGCAAATGATGCATCATGAATTCTCCTATCGTCATACACAAACTGTTGTAATTCATACGAGTACAGTCTTTCAGGAGATGTGCATAAAGGTAGGAGTTTATACACCAATATGAAAACAGCACAACTAATTATGTGTCAGTCCTTTATGCCTTACCTCTATACTGTATTTGTAATCTCTAGAGAAGTAAGGTACGTGTAGGGCAGAATATCAGAAACTCCACTGCAGCAGTCCTGCCAAGAATACTTATGATGTGTCTCCCTTCATATGAGAAATCTCACATCTCCTGGCCATCTCCACTGCCTGTTTTTTTGTTTTGCATTATGGACTGATTTTGGAGTGCGTGGATTCAGTTCCAGTGAAACCAAACTGAGAAGTATTCTCAAGAAGTGCATCTGATGTGACCCCAACAAGCTCAGTCCAGGGAATCTGAAAGAAGAAGCTTGAATTCAAAAAACCTTTAAATGGGCCGAGTAAAGTTTTTAGGAGTTAGTGCATACACAGTATCACTGCAAGTGACATTAATGGAAATATACAGGACATTGATGATGCTAACAGTGAAGAAAAGATGTTATAATAATACCTTTTAGTTTATAGTTCCAAAAATATTTTTCTACTTATGTAACTGGTAAACAACTTCAATGTTGCTGAAAATACGGCCACTTCTGCAGTAGAACATGTCAGCCTATTTACAGTACACAAATTACACTACATTTGTAGGAAGATGGAGGAAAAAGAATTACATAAAGTATCCCACATCCTAGGTAAAAACATCATATTGCAGCCCGAGTTTGATTTGGTCTAGCATTCACCTCCAACACTGCAGCTAAGATTTGGTGTGCTTTATAAGAAGAATCAATTTTTTAAAATACTCTTCTATTCTACATTTCATTGGGAAATATAGTGTGGAAATGCTCTGACTCAGTAAACTGAGGCAAGGGGCAGAACTAGAGAAAAATTGGGTAGTAAGCAAAAATAGTACTCATAACATCCTTGACATTTTTCCTGTCTGCTTTTCCTTTGAAACAAAGGAATAATCATTTGAGATTCTGATTAATCTAAAGACTTTAATTGGTAAGCGTTAGACAATATGTAAAGAAAACGGAGAGTCAATGAGTTACAGAAAAATACACTGCATTTTCAGAAGTCCATACTATAATTTTGTTTTCTCATTAAGCAGAAGGACACAGGAAGCATAATTCTTTTAGTATCTCCATTTATTCAAATCTTATTCAATAATAATAATATTATAAATAATAATAATTTTAAAGCTCTCTTTCCTTCCTGGAACAGGAAATGTAAAAATAGGAATGGTCTACTTAAATTCCTGTGAAAAGAGGTGAAAATCTCTTTTTTTTTTCTTTTGCCCTCTCCTTCAATTCTGAAAAGAAAAATATAGTGACCCAATCAGTTTCAGCTATAAATATGTTTATTTTATCTGTTTGAAGTGACATATAAAACAATAAAGTACACAGAGATCCTATCTTGATTTTTCAAGATTGCCATCACATGCTCCAAAACTGTGTCAAATCAATTTGTGAGCTGTAAACCATTATCCATCATAAGATATATGAGTATTCATTGGAATATTTGATGAGTTCTGACTATTTAAAGTCAGTTAGCATTATAAGTATTGCAGTGAAAGAGACTGTCAATATAACATGTAATATCTTTTTTCCTAAAATAATCCACTTTTATTAGCTAGATGTCAAGTACGTAATTGCTAAACACCAGTAGTGCAGAATATGCTCCACAAACTTCTTACTCCCTTCATTTTTCTTTTTTTTCGGAAAACTGGTTGGTCTTTTAGAAACAAAAGTTTGAGAACCACTTTTCTTCCAGCCCAGATTTGTGCTGAAGTATTGATTCTGAGTTACAAACTTCCTGTGCCACGTCTCTCTGTTCTCCTGGTCATCTTACTTAAATCTATAGCTTGAAAATTAATGTCTTACATTTTCAGATGTCCAAGAGAAGCTTCCTTTTTCAGAACAAAACAGACTTCTAATCCAAAAAGATATGTCTCAAATACTACGCAGCTCAAACCTATGTGACTGGGAGCTGCAGCCTCAGATTCTAAACTTCTTCCCCTGTACTCAGGGACAGCTCTTCCATTTCTCAAGATAAAGGGGCAGGAGAGAAGTTTTGAATTTTTTAGGTCTCTTACATAACTTGACTACAGAAGCTGTCAGATCTGTGGGGGCTTGAGGAAAAGATGAATCTTTCCCAAATGCTAAGGCCAACTCTTCTGTCATCTAGTGCAGGGAGATTTCTTCCAGAATACTTTCTTGGTTGTGTCCTGCAGCGTGTATTCATCTCCTTCTGCAAATATGATCTACATGATTAGCTGGAACTGAGTCAACAACCCCAGACTAGGGCACAGGATACAGGAGGATTTTATTACGAGTTAGGTTTCCTGGAGGGAAGTCCAGTTAAAGAGGAGGCTCACATTCTCCCTCAGTCTATTGTTCAGTCCAACTTGGACCCTGGCTTCTTCTGTTTATTTATTCAGACAGCTCACCACCTTGCATACCATCCCATATGTGTACAGTAAACACTAGAAGCTCACTATGGTGGTAAAAATACATTGCAGCTATGACTGTCCACATCTTTCTAGGGTCAGCTGCTAATCATGGTTCCTTTTTCCCTCTCTTCCCTGTTGACAGGCTAATGCAAGTATGTACATGCATGCAGTCTGTATCCTGTGTACGACGACTTTCATTCCCCTGAGCACTGAAGTATACTGGAACTTTCATCAGATGAAAAAAATACCTTTCTGTCAACAAAATGTTTCCTTCGAGGGTAATGGGGGTGACAGAAGAGTTCACTGCTTAACCTTCTGTATTTATTGCAGAGGAAGACTTTTTTTTTTCTCCTTTTATATTCTGTGTCTGTTAAAAAAAAAAAAAAGGGGACAATATGCTATCGGATTATAGTTCATTAGAATCAGCTTCACTGACTTTGCAGTTCAGGCCATGAGTACGTATTTAGCAAGGGCATGGTTTAACTCATGTTAACCCAGTTATTTCCCTATACCTCTTCCCAGGACTGGGTGCCATCATTGTGCTGTGGAATTTTCTTCAGCAAGATATCTGTCCTTCACAAACTTTGGACAATATAGATGTGGAAATGAATTCAGATATGTTTGCAATTGTGAAAAAGGAGTGATTGAAGAGCAAAGAGTATTCCTTGCTAGCTTTAATTTAGCTAATACAGGTAAAAATAGTGGTGGAGACCCATTCTGGCTATTAATATGCTACACTGCCTACTAACTAAATACAACCTAATTGGGGTCCCTGCTAGCCTGCCTGAGTTGAGATTTATGCACTTGGATAGGCTGCCAATTTTCAGTTTCTTGTAACAACTGCAAAATTAGACTAACCAAGAGTCTGTCTTGTGCAAAACTAGCTTGTGAGCAGGTTGGTCATTCACAATGAACATGGATCTGTCTGATAACAAACATGCAAATACACTTGCTTTTGCCTTTTGTTTCAAAAATCCCCTGCATGGACTTTAACATCATCTCTTCCATGCTGTGAACCCCACATACTAGATGCAGTCCCTTCGTAAGACATGTTCCCCAACTGCAGGTGAGCATCACGGTTTCTTGCCCTCTGCATATATGTCCCACCTGACAGACCTTCTGACCTGTGATGTAATGTAGTATAGCTTAGACACTGCTTTATTCATGTCTCATTCAAGGTATTTATTCCACAGTTTGGGACTGTGCCTTTTGTTAGCCATGACCTTGGCAGTTGTCCCTTCTGTTGCAGAGAGAAGGTGTGAGAAAGGGCATGCTCAGGGGGTGATACCCTTGGTATTGACGAGTGATAATCCAGAATTACTGAGTAATTGAGGTGTTTTTGTCATTTTGATTTCACCTTTCAGCAAGGTGTGAAAATGATGGGGAAGGCAGGGAGGCTATGTTGTTTAATGTTTTTTGGTAGTAAAACCCAAGTGTTGGCCTTGTATGTGCTCTAGTGAGTTAGCAGCATAAGCACACAAAAAAGACTTGGGTTTACTTTATGAGTGACTGAAATTCCAGTCTTACCTGGCACAAGAGTAAGTTTTACATAAAGAACAGTCTCTGAGGAGAGTTCTTGAAAATAAATCAAAAACCTGAGAGACCAAGAAAAATTCTGAGAATTGGAGATGTGACAAACCACGTTGCCCAGCTTCATCTTGGCACAGTTAGAATATGTGTCTGATCCACAAAATGTACAGTCCTAGACAGATTCCACAGCTGATATTCAAACACCCATATAAGCTCTCCATAGGACAGCGTGTCTGTACACACAGCCATTTGGCCACCTCGCAGTACTGCTCATAAGCAATGTGAATGCACACATGCAGGGTTCTCTAGTTAAATATATTTATACTGGCAATCATGAGCTGACTTCTACAAGTGCACAGGCCCTTCTTGCTTGTGAAATGTTATCATGTGCAGACTGCACTTTCATTTAAGCAAAGCAGCATTTTTATCATTTTATATCTTCTTTCCCTTACAAATACTATCTCAGCTACGCTAACATAGTTTATGGTACCTTCGTGTCTCAAAGATCTGTCTCATCACAATAAATAATTTGGGATAAAATGCATCTGATAACCTGGAGAAATAAGCCTTGCAGCTGTCCTTTACTTTACCATCCATATAGCTTTCACAGTCCATGCATGTTCTGAACAATTGTGTCTTACTAAGTGAAGTACGTGAAGTGCATCTTTCAAATACCTCTCTGTGCCCCAAAGCTTCTCAGCCTCTCTGCTTCAAGCTTATAATATAGCCTCACTCATCACTTCTGGTCCACACTGAGACGTTGTGATCACTTCTAGTGCAACTCATGATTTCTCCTTATCCTCTGACCAAACCATTTTTTGTCAGCTCAGGAGGTGAATGTGTCCTGCTGTGTCTACATAGATTCATCAAATTCAGCTGGCTCTGAGGAGTACATAAAAGCACGTTGAGTAGGTTTAGAGATTTTAAAGAAGAAAACTTGTATTTCTTACTGTGAAATCTCCCCACAGTAGTGGGAGAGATTTCACCACATCAGAATGCTTCTGTCTCAGCCGTTTTGGACCCACAGAGTGTAACGTGGTCAGCAAGTAAGATGTGGGAAGTAAAAAAAAAGACAAACTAAAAACCAATGGATGAATCACGGCAAGATTGGTTGAATAGACAAAGGCATCTTAGAAGCCTCTTGTAACTAGAACTGTGCAATTTGGCATCCATTTACCAAGAAGAGTCATCTAACACCTACTGATTCACTTGTTTTGCTGTAAGAAAAATGCCTTGTGCCACATGCCTTATACCATTTGCATACCCTTTTAGGTGTGCAGCTCTGGTAGGGAATGTAACCTAAAGTTGTTGCCAGCAGATAGCTGATACATGAAAAATCAGACTTCTTCACAGCTGGTAACTGAGCCATTGGTCACCTCACCAAAATTACCACTGCAGTGACATCTGTGCAGGCACAGCCGACAGACTGTAAATTAAGTGAGAAGCTCAGGCAGTGATATTTATAGCCATGTTCTATGTGGTTGTGAGTGAAGACCCTTATCATTTTTGAAAGCTGGAGGAAGAGGTATCGCAGGCATTTTGATATGCATCTCAGGCTGAGATGCATTGCTCTGTGGATAAGTAGGGAGACTATTTGACAGAAACTACTCAAAGAGTCTGGAAAGTTTAAGCATTTCCTGAATATAAGGACCTAGAGGAAGAAAGGCATGAGTTAAAGAGGCAGGAAGGCCATATCTTACATATATTATACTATAAAATGGAAGAAAGAAGAGCTAGGACTGGAGTGGAGAGTATAAACACACATTGTAATTAATTTCTGTGTATTTTCAATTGTTTGGAGACAAGATGAAGGAGAAGTGACCAACACAAAAAAGTCCTCCTTCAAGAGGTGATGTTCAAACACCCATGTAAGCTCTCCATAAGAAGATACAGTGACGAGGCAAAAAGGAGGTAGGAGTACAAAAAGCACAAAAGGGTTTTGCAAGAGAACAGTCTCGTTGAGAACAGCCATGGATGGCATGTTGGAGATGATGAAAACCGAACTGAGGATTGACTGAAAGGTTTTAGAAAATTTGGCATACTTCCCTGAGGTCTGGGGTACAGCAACTAGGTTGGAGAGGCTGTAGGATGGATGTTGAGGATTCTAAGTAATTAATTTGAACATTCTGTTTATTAACCTTGGGGATAAAAGCCAAGAGGGAGAAGAAGCATATAGAGATGCTAGAGAGACAAAGTCAGAAGATGTGAAAAATTAAAGCAGGATAATGGAAGAAAGGGTTTATTGTGCTTTCTTGCCCCCTTTGGAAATTTATATTATGGTTTCTAGCAGAGGTCAATATATGGCAGGCTCACTGCCACTGCTTTTGCTTGATTAACGAAGGCTGGTTGCTGTTTCTTTTGCCTGACTATGATTTGTGACTGTGAAACATCACACACAAACATGCTTTAGTTCTTTTCTTCATTTAGATCTTCTCTCCCGGAGGGCTAGTTTGTTTGTCTTCTCCCTCAGTGGTTTGCCACTGACGTGACAAACAGCACTCTATGCGGGAGAAGCACAAGCATTAGAAACACAGAAATTGGAGATGGAAAATTCCACTGTAAAAGATCAACTAGCCCACTGTGCTTGGTAAGCCAAGGCATAAACAATAGCATTGGGTTTATTTAAAATACCACAAGAAGTGCCTCTGAGCAACTTCTTCACCAGGTGATGGATCTTATAGCCAACAGTGCTCATCCTAATATTTGTCATTTCATCCTGTTTTTTCCTGCTTCAAAAGAATAGTGCTCTCACTTTAGCAAACCTCATTGTTCTGTTCTCATGGTGCCTTATCCTATTTCTAAGTTTTGCAGCTTTGCATCTTGTATCTCATGTGCAGCACAACCAGCTGTGTTCAGCTCTTTCAGTTCACCCAGTGTCTCTTAATCAGTACTTACAACTTCTACTTTGTTAAGATGAATTCCTTTATATTTGCTAACATCTTTCTGATGAGATTTTCAGGACAGAATGCAATATTCTATTGGGGATATGGGAACCGTTAGGTCATGACCTGAACCAGTGATTGAGCACCTGTTGAAGGGGTGTAGCCAGCCCTGAAAGGACAGGTGCAAACAATTCACTGGTATGACTAGAAGGATCCACCTGTGCAACTCAGGGTCCAACCCTCCCTAACCTCATTTAAGGGCTGGCAGCTGAGAGGGAGACATTTTGACTTGGAGTCTGCCTCCTTTAGGAGTTTCCAGTGAGTGCTAACCTTAGGAAGAGGTAAGCTGTTCCTTCTTTATTACCAAATTGTGGCCACTGTGCTTCTTGGTATTGGGTGATTTAAAGCTGGTTAAAGGCAACTGTATTTTTTGTCTCCTATGCTTACGTGAGGTTACACTACAGTACTGCTGACAGAGGTCTTTGTTGTAATTCTTGTTTATGAAGTATGCTCTCTGATTGTATTTGCTAATCTGCCCATCATCTCATTTTATAGACACATCTAACGTACTGTCTGCTGTCCTGTTGTTTTAGGTGCCTTCAGTGTTATAGCTTCTGAGAAGCCTTCTGAATGAGTAGCTCTTGATTTGAATTATTTCTCTCTAAATGTAAAATATGCTCCCCCTGTCCTCATCCCCGCCCCCTCCCCCCCCCCCCACACACACACACACAATCCCCCAGTGGAATTGCAGTTTCCTGAAACTCATTTGTGCCAAAGATTTGATTTGTAAAACTAATGAAGTTCTCTCAGCCCCACAACTTAAAGACGTTTTCCCCACCTTTCCCTTCCTGAGTTAGAAATCATAATAGGATTCTTCATTTAAAGAAAAAAAAAATTTTGTGGGAGATGTTTAAGCTTTGTAGCGTCTCAAATACACAGTTTTCTCTTTAGGCTGTCAAGAGAGAGGTGAATGAAAATGCTGAACAACTTTTGCAGTGTCTGAGTTAAATAGGAGGTTATGATTTACAGCTTATTCCCAGCCATCTGCCCCACGCTCTTTAAGTTAACCTCAAGTGTAACTTCTCCCCTAACCCTTTTCTATTAAAACCATTCACTTAAACTGAAGTGTTTGTTTGTTTTTACTCTCTTTCTTTTGCTTATTTGACAAATAGAAAATATCTGATCTCCTAGCAGATGGAAAGGGAAAGATCTTTGGAGAGAAGAATAGATTGAAAGATTACAACTACTGAATGTGGTTCAGCTGTAGCTCTCAGCCCCTTGGAAACTAGTGCTAGAATTAGGAATGTTCTTCAGGGATTATGGTTCTCCTCAGTGCCCTGCTAGTCCGTGCTGTGTGTGTTTTGTTGTTTTTCTTTTATTTTTTTTCCCCAAAACACATTTCTAAGAAGCATATGATGTTGAAGACCTGTCAGATCACACAGACAAAGCAAAGGCTATATGCCAGGGATTCTTCCCATCATTGAATGCATTATAAAGCAAGCCAATTAAAGGTCAAATTTGTTAGTCACAACTTTTGTGGTTTGGCTCTTAGTGAGCAGCAGACTATGTGAGAGCAGGACGTGTGTGCTCAAGGCTGTCTTGCAGTAAAGTGCTGCAGAGAGGATGTGTGGTGTCAAAGCAGAGTGTCAAAAACAAAATAAAGGCTGTAGTTATTTGTCACATATCCGTTCAATATTAGCATTTGTAGCAGCATCTTTGATGTTGTCCATCTGCTTGCTCTTCAGTTCTTTAAGATAATGCTGCAGAATTGTGCAAGGCCAAAGAGACAATTCTTTGCACACAAACAGAACAGCAGTCTGTAGCACTTGTTGGCTCCAATGCTAAGAGCAGACACTTATGAATTATCACTTGTCTATGGTTTCTAAAGAAAGTTCTGTGCATCCCACGTTCTTCTGTTCCTGGTGATCTCACTAAAGCTAAAAGTAAAAAATAGAGCTGCTGAAGGTCGCTTTCCTCATCCATCAATCTTACAGATAACCCTTCTTATTAGTTTTTTTCTTAACTGCAACTCTGTCCCACTCAGGTAAGCTTTGGGGCAGAATTTACCTAACTGTAGAAGTTAGGTGTGTTGTTTAAGGCACCATCTTTTGGAATCAGCTTAGGTGTACAGACTTCTCCAGAGGGCAATTTCTCCTAATGTAACACAGCTGTCTGACCCAGGTGAGATGAATTTGCTCTGAGCATGCCTCCCTCTCCACTAAAGAAGCCTAGACAAAGTACGTTGATTACAAGAGGTTTTGTATGTTCTCATATAGCCAAAGTGTTAGGTAAGATGAAATTCCACTGGAAGACTTTCATCTTCCTCTTGTGGGCTAATGTTTCTACTTGTCTTGCTTGTCTGTCCTTGCTATGTATTCAGTCTTCCTAGTACCTACACTCTTGCATGAGATAACTGGGGCCTTCACTGTGAGTAGTAAGGACTCTCTTCTTTCTGCAGAGCTCCTTCCTAAAGATGCAGTTACAGAGGAACCCACCTTCTTCCCAGCACAGTGGCAGCAAATCTCTTCAGCTCCTCCTTTTGTTTTCTCCCATAAGAAGTTCAGCCACAAACCAGGATGGTCATAGTAAGTTTGTGTTGTGGGAATGGTGTCTTGAACTTGAGACCAACTGGTCTGGTGAGCAGCTCTCCCCTCCTAAACCTTAGGTTACAGACCTCTGCATGTTTGGGTGTCTGTCTCACACCTGACTCATTCTCCAGTTTTGATTCATAACCATATGAGTTTAAATTTGGGGAAATATACTTGCTCCTGTGTTGTTTTTTTGTTGACTTTCTTTTTTATGCTAAACACAGAACTTGCAGGTTCATGTTATGTTAGAAGCTGAGATCTGCTATATGGTCTGTACTGGTTTGACCTGAATTCTTACTCCTCCCAAAACTTTCCTATTTTTTCTTGCAATGTTCCTCTCAGAGCACAACACTGACCAGGTACATCAAGTCACTATTTGCTAACGTGTAACCTTTTTTGAATTTTTTACTGGCCCATGAAGAACACTTCAAGTGTAATAAACTGCTTGAGCCTTGCTTCTCCAGTTGCATAGCACCTTTAGATTCTTGGCTAGATTGTGACCCGCAGGTTGAAGACCACCACTCAAACTCTGCTTCTGCAGTGTTGTCATTGAGGGAATAGCAAATGTTGGCTTGAGAAGCAGATGCAGAACTAGTGGCAATGTGTGCTTTCAATTGTTAGTAGATTACCAGATAACTATTCCAGCACATAAAATCTTAATTTATCAACTGTCATCATATACTTCACCCTTCTGGGACAGGAAGTGTGTTTTGTGTGTTCATTGTCTGCAAGTTCTAGGTACTGAGGTACTGATTTTGTGTTCTTTAGAGTAAATCCTATTTGAGTTCCCCTAACAGTAAGAATAGGCAGCAGGTAAGGGTTACAGTGCCTCACTGAGGCTTTGTTTTAAACATCTAGATTTGAAAAAGGAGAAACAGAACCACGTGTGGCGAGTGATGACCTCTGAGCTCTCTAGGGCCACCTCCAGCACATCTCAGTGTCAGAGGATCCATCCCAGCATGAGTTGATGTATGAGCACAGCACTTCCAAGGCAGCAGTTGCTTTTCTGACATTAGGACCAAACTCAGTTGTAAAATGCTGATTTCTTTTAAAAAGTAGTGCGTTGGGTTACCAGGCACCAGCAGTCCTGTATGCTAATGAATTCCTAGAACTCTCTTAAGTGTGTAGAGAAAATGGCTCTGTTTTAGCAACGTAAATGTCATCTTCCCGTGTTTCAAGGTCTCAGCTCCTTCAGTGGAACTTCAAGTAGCTCTCCTCACGTTGGCATGACTGCCTGATAGTACTCATACGTGCGATGTGACTGCAACTCATTGTGGCTTTTTAATCTCTTGAAGGCTTCAGCAGCTTCCTGTCCGATACTTGCAGCAGAAAGTGACAGCTGAACACCGCACGGGGCTGAGGCTGCCGGAGCGTCCTTGAACCGTAAGGTTATCGTAAAACCCGCCCTAGCTTTAAGCGGCACATCCAGCGCACCCGCGCCACGAGTTTATGGGCCGTGAGGAGCAGACTGTATAACGCTGCGCTAAGGAGGGTTCCGCACACCGGCTCGGGCTGGTGGCAGCCGGGCTGGGGCCGGTAGCAGCTTCAGCATCCCCGGCCCGTCGGGGTCAAGGGTCTCCGGGCCCTTCCAGCGTCCCGTCGTTTCTCAAACGGCCGGAGGGATTTACTCCTCCTGACCCACCGAACCGAGGCGGGGTCTGTGCCCGGGGGGAGCGGCGCTCGCAGCCCCCAGGGCGGCTCGGCCCGGCCCGGCCGCCTTTGTCTGCGCTGGGAGGAGCAAACGAAAGGCAGATTGTGGTTTTTTTTTTTTTTAAAAAAAAAAAAGGTCTGGCCGAGAGCCAGGAAGTGTGGAATCCTGGCCGGGTGGTGGCAAATTTCGCCAGATCGCGGCCAGAGGCAGCGCGTCCTTCAGCCCGCGGCGGGGCGACGGCGGGAGCGGAGCTGTGCGAGGAGCGGAGCAGCGGCGTTCTCTGCCGACCTCCCCTCAGAGCGGCGGCGGTGAGTGCGAGGGGAAAGCCGGGCCGGGCTGCCGGGCGGGGGGCTCGGCCGCGGGAACTGGGGCTGGTGCCGGAGGATGTGCCCGGGGCGGCCCGCGGAAGGCACGGGGCTCAGCCCTCGCTCCTCCGAAGCAAAGCTCCGGCATAAATCCCTAGCAAGTTTTCCATTTGAAAATATTAAAAATAGACCCTCCGGTTCCATAGTGCCGCCGAGTGAGTCATTTCCAAACCAAATGTATCCGCCTAACCCTCCCACTGGGGGACACAATAATTCTGAAACCGAGGGTGAAGGGAAGGAGGCTTTTCCCTCCGCTAAACAGACCGAATTAACGCGTAGCTGCTGCGAGGAGAGAAAAAAGCCACAAGCGGCGGGCTGCCTGCTTAAAGCAGCGCGGTGCAGCCCCGTCCCTTTCTCACCTCGCCCTGCGGTGGTACCACCCGCGCTCCCCTGCAAGGCGCCGGGAGCCTCGCTGCCCGCTCACAGCCGCGTGGACAAACACCACTGTTTTGTTCCTTTAGCTGTCAGACCCATCCTCTGTCACCTCTTCGGGACGTCAGCCACAGCCATGGGTCATGCCAGCGGTGACCGATGCTTCTCTTGGCTGCCTATGCTGAGAAGTGCAGTTCAAAACACGGTTATTTTTCTCTGTCTTTCCCGGTCATATGATGATTTGTTCATGCAAGCAGGCTGTCTCGAGCGGAGGGACTTTTTGTTAGCAACAAATGCTGAGCATATTTATAGAGAATGCTTTTGCGTTGTGGAAGGTTTCATTTATGCAGAGCTACCTGGATCTGTGTCTGAGAGCTATTTGCATCTTTAGTATGATGCTGTATGTATATGTGTATTCTAAGCATATGTCCATGGCTCTTATTTCACAGTGAGGCAGCATGCCTTAGGTATAGAAGCTGATGTGCAGGCTGTGTTTTTCTTCTAAAGCAGAAGATGCTGTCCTAATGATGTAGATGGACTAGCAGAGACAAGGCCTGCTGAACTGCCTGTCTTTACATTAGGAAGCACCTAGCTGGGGGCAAAGTCCTGCCCTTTGACCCTTAGGAAGAACTAAGTGAGCACTCAGCAACAAAAATGACTTATAGCTGAAAATATGTGCTGTAAGTTATGCCAGCTATTTCACAGCCTTGTGAAGGATGTGAGGTTTGAGAGCAAGATCTGTGGTAACGACCCAAACCTAATGCTGTTTCTTGGCAAGTAGAGAACTGTGATGTAAAAGCGCTTGCATTCTCTTTTTGCTGTTTAGATTTAGTTTCTCCTATAATGCTATTTATATATTTTATAGCCGGGGAGGCTATTATGATTTATTGACTTGTCACATAGGGTGCAGGATACTCAGACATTCCTGCAGTCTGTAGTGTTTCTTTTAGCTCTAACATGTAGGAGATTCATCCACTTAAAAGTACCAGTGAAGTACTGGGGGGAAAAAAAAGTAAATATCAATCTTTCCTGTTCCAGAACACAAGAAAAAGCAGACAGTGTCCCATGAAAATGAAAACTTTGCTGTAACCTAAGACACATTATGCACACTTCATTGTTAATGTATGGCATTGTTGCTAGGTTTCTAGTGCTGTGGACTTCTATAACATTCTGGAGGAAGAAAAACACTTCAATTTGAGTTCAAAATCAACTGCTTTTTGGTCAAACTTGGAAGAAAATTTTCCAGAGCTCTGTTATTCTGTAGTTGTTTCTGTGGTTATCCTGAATTGCTGACTGATGTGGCTGTCAAGTTGCACTGAGACCTACACCAGTGGTTTGCAGTGCTGGAGGTGGACAGAGATGTTCAATCAGGCAGTTCCACGTGGGACTATCATTTTCTATGTCATTTTAGCAGCACTGTTTCCTTTTGGTAATTTTACAGCAGACTTCAGGTGACAATTCAGTTGCACATCACATTCATCTTTTGGTCTTTAAATTTCTGTTTAGATACTTAAATGAGGTTATCTGTAATTATTTTCTTGCAGTGTGTTTATGGACTGTCTGATATCTGCTCAGTGTCTGATAAGACTTCCAAGATTCTCGTTCAAAGCTCATCTGGAATGCAGGTAACATCTACTGACTCCTCAATTCCTTTTGGAAGAATTCAACTTCCTTGCACTTCTAGTAATGATAGACACAGAATAGGTGTGATAGTTCTCACTTAACCTGATAAATTAATATAGGTAGCTTCCATTCTTATAGAAGAAATAGAGGCCTGAGACTTGAAGAGATCGTTGAAAGCTTGAAAGTAGCAAAAAAGTAAGCACTAAAAGTGTATCTTTTATACTCAATATATTCGGTTTTCCTATGTTACTTTTCCAGGACTCTGTAGATTTTTTTTGTTTGTTTGTTTCCCTTGCACATAATGTATGGCCTTTTGTCCTCACTGTTTCTGCTGGTGTGAATTCAAGCATGAATATACATTGATTGAGTATGTGCTGGACTCCAGAGCTTATTCAGTAGGGCATAACAACCTGTTCTTCCATTAGATAGAGCTAAGTGTAACTCAGAGGGTGGAAGACTGTGCTGAAGATTTCAGCAAACATCCTGTGATACCAGAGGTGACTGAGGCTGGGCTACAGTGTAAATCAGGCTGCTCAACTGCTGTGTTCTGTAGCCTTAGGGTTAAAAACAGGGAGTGTATTTCTGTTTTTAATAATAACAATTGGAAATGTGAAAGGAGGGAGAAAAAGGAATATATATGAAGTGCAAGAAAATAAAGATGATAGATTGCCATTCTGCTTGCAGTGTAGGTAGTTTCTAAAATCATTGCAGTTGTGACATTTTGTTTGGTCTTGAAGTTTATCTTGTCAGTATTCTGATTAACATTACTAGAAAAGTAGAAATGTCATTATGGTCAGATTGATACAAATTGTTGTTTCTGAATCTGTGTTCTACTTCCCTGTCCTTTTTTTTTTTTTTTTTTTTTTTTTTTTTTTAATGGATGACCTTCATCCTGTGTGTTTAAGAAAGCGTTACTGTGGTTCTCCTTTATCTGTCCTCCTCTAGTAACTATAAGAATTAGTTAATTTCACTGCACTTGACCAAGGAAGAAAAAGACAGAAAGGATAAATTTTCTCTAAGCTTTTTTTTATAGCTTGTGCTGGAAGAAGGGCTCTGGAGGGAGTTATCCCCTCCTGCACATGTGAAACCCAGAGGGAGCACTTTAGTTCTGCTGCTCATGTAACTACTGCATATGAACAGTTTATTTGTTGAGCAGCTATGGGTTTTTTTTTTTTTATTTTTCCCACGCAGCTTTTCCACATGCTAAGCACAAGTCCTATGATCCCTGCAGACTGCTTGATGTAATTTGTAACTTCTTTTGAAAGAGTTAGCACAAGTGTTTCCTGAATTTTGTAGCAGATGCTACTGGGGAGCTATTGGAAACAGGTTGAAGTGCTAAGAGTTTAGTTTGTGTGTTTGAAAACACGTTTGTCATTTCAACCTTAAAGCCTTTTGTACAGCAAAAAGTCCAATAGCTTACTCATACTGTTGTCATTCAAGTGCTACATTCTTGGCTTGCTTTGCTCCAGGAGGGGTGCCCTGATGGGTGCATCTGCTAAATGCAATTCCAAACAGTGGAAGGAAATAATTATTTATATTGTCTTTTTTTTTTTTCTGGTGTAAAATATTCTTGTGCTGGGGATTGTTCTGGTGAAACTGTACTCATTAAAAGGCATTCTTGTAGTCAACAGAGTTTAAGGCTTGAAGACATCAAAATGAAGTAAGCCAAAACTGACGGGCAGCTTTAGGCACTGAGCTCCTTGGAGTGTTATTTTGCTGTTAAATCAGTTATTTCTCTTTTTTTATTGTAAGAGCTTGAGGTGTTTTTTGTGCATTTGTATATAACCTTGATCTCTTTGGCTTGCTCTGTGTCAGTGCTGTTTTCATACTTTGTTCTATAGGGAATTGTATTTGTGTTTGTATAGGTCTTCCTTCTAATGTGCCATGAACTGCAGAAGGTGGTGGTCTCTGAATTACAGAGAAACATCCCATGCCAGGATGGGATATAAGCAAAGGTGCTTTTTTTCCCCTCCCAATTTGACTACAGTTTCACTTTGAGTTTCAGGTTTACTTTAACCTCAAGAACTCAAAGCACAACTAAGTGGAAACCTCTGAATTTCTTTTCAATTCCTATGTGGCTCTGCTACTAATGCCTGGTTAGAGAGATCCTTCTGTTCATGAATTTGTTTGGGATATATAATGAGTAAAGGAAAGATGTAGGTCCAGTGAGGGGAAGAAAATATGCAGAAGGAGTTCAGTGTATGGATATAACATAGAGAAAGTGAGATCTTGTTTTGGGTAGCTAAAGACTAGAGCTATAATTATCAGACATGAGTACATACCAGAGGATTGACACAGTATTGGGAAGGGCTCTATTCCCATATTCTGTAGTGGCTCCTCTTTTTTTTTTTTTTCTAACATGCTTCATTTCCATAGTTAACATCAAGTTTAATTAGGGATAGGTGGTGGCTGAACACTTTTGGATTCATAGAGGCCACAGAGTTTGTGCCTTCATAGTGGATGGCCTGGCAAAATAATGATAATAAAAAGAAGTTGACATCTTTTGGTTTTGAGCTACCTTTTAAAAAGAAGAGGTAGCTCAGATGGCTCCTCATTCTTTACAGTGGGATGGAATTCTTTGAAAAGCTTTAAAGGAGCTTAGAGGCATTTTTATTTCACTTTATTTTGGTGAGTAGGTTCCTGGCTTGGGAGGTGGAAGACCTGGGTGACTCATTTTGCTGGCTTTCAGCTTCATTTCCTCAGCCAGAAAATGGAGATAATGATTTTCACTCTCCTTATTAATAATCCTCCTAGAGCTCTTTGTTGAAAAGAGCGTTTTGCAGGGCTGAGCAGCCCATCCACCTGGGGTTGAACGTGCGTGGTCTGCCTTGGGGTTTTCCCATACTGTGGGGTGGGTGGGCTGGAGGTATGGGCAGGCAGGCATCCCTTCAACACTTGGCATTGCATGCACTGGGGCCAGCCAGGGACTGGCAGGAGTGGTGGGGCTGCAGGTAGTGTGCTTTAGCTGGCTGAAGTCCTGTGTTTGCCAGCTGGCATGGAGAGTGCACTGAGAGCCTGAGGAATCAACTTGTTTTCCTCCGTGCGGGACAGCCTGGTAAGGTGCTGGTGGAGCATGTTCCTTCCTCCTGCTTGGATCCTATTCCTGAATTGGGTATGGTCTGCAATCCTGGATTGTAGCTTAAACAGAGTTTGTGTTATTTTTTTTTTTTTCTTTTTTAATAACAATGTTCTGAGTTGATTTTAGTCACTGGGATTTCAGAGGCAAGTGGCATTAATATACAGGTAGGGAAAAAAAAAAAAAGCTGTTTCCTGAAGGCTGTAACTTGAATCAATCTTAATGATGAGATTGCCAGATCAAAATACTGACCTTACACCATTCCGTTTATCTTTCTGACTTGGGGCAGTTTCTTAGGAAGGACTGTGCCCCTGCTAGTAGCATAAGCACATCAGAAGGTGTTTTGCTCCTTGTGTGAGGGGCTGCTCCTGTGACAAAGTACCTGTACTTTGTCTTGCTGGTAGATTGATCCAGAATGTGAAGGCCAATGTTTAGGCTCTTATTGCTCTTGGTGGGCCATGTGTTGGAAATTTGACTCATGATAATTTTAGTTTCTGAAGTTGTGAAGGAATGGAAGGATGAGGGGTATAGGAGGGACTATGCCTTGAGATTGGGCCCCAGCCTGCCCTCAAACTATTGTGGAGACTTGTGATTTCAGCAACTCCACTGTATGTAAGATATGGCTTCTGATCATGCTATCCAGAAAGGAAATATTTTTAGCTATGGAATAATTAATGCACTTTTTCTTAAGCTTATGCTTGTTTTGCACCCAAAATCATTACAAAAAATTCTGTTACATGATGCAGTATCCAAACTCGTAGGTCATCAATGTCATGGTTGCACAGAGCATACAAAAGAGTAGAAAATGGGCAAACATATCTTTCTTCATGAAGACACTAATTTTCTACTACTAAAAATGTTCAAATGGCAAGACATCTCTTCATATCTGGATAATCCCTCATTCTTTGTTGTAGCATTCCCCAGATCTCCTGAAATACTTACTTGAATGAATGGAGCCTCATGTGGTTTCCCCCCCCTTCCCTGCATTACCATCTGGTTTGAAGTTGCTTTTTGACTTGTGTTTTTTTGTTGTCAATGTAAAGTAGCATCACTGCATGTTACCCTCTAAAAAGCAAAAGCAGCTGTAGTTTTTGGTGCCCTGTTGCTGCATGGGCAGCTGTTGCTCTAAGCCTTGCAGAGGGGATGTCAGTGACCATTTAACAAAGGATGAGACTATTTTAAATCTTAGCTGCCAGAGACTTGTTGGTTGGTTGGTTCAGGATTACTGAGAAGATCCTTAATTTAGAAGGAATGCTGCCATCATTTTCTGTAGGTTATTCTCTTTCCAGAGACAGAGCAAGGTGTATTGCCAGATCTTTATATTTTTTTTTCTTCCAGACAGTCACAGGTACTTTGGTCTGTTAGAAGGAAAAAGTCTTTTCATTAAATCACCTTATAAGAGCTTCTCTGTTATTTTCATGGCTAATAGAAAACAAATGGATAAAAATTCCTAGTTTGACAGTAATGTTTTCGTGTCTGTATCTACAAGTGTTTGCTGGAAAAAGATCTGTGTCCTTGTTTAATTCTTCTGTTGAAAGATTCAAGTTGATCTATAAAGTGCTCACTCAGATGTGATTAATTAGAAGTGGATAAAACTACATTGTTGTCAGATTGACTCACTGTCCAGCTCAGCACCCTCTCCCCCATGTTTTGAGCCCTATCATCTAGCTTTCAGTTATTTGCTCATTTAAAGACAGGTAATGTCTGTCTTGTTTGAGATCTAGAAGACTTTAATAGCTAGACTTTGATGTGATAATCACAGGTAAATGGGAGGGGGAAAAATATCAAGAAAAGAGGAGTAAGAACAATAAAAGCATCTCTCCTTGACTTTAAACAAGTTTGCCAAAAAGAGAAATGCAGGATCATTAGATGAGAGAAGAGCGGGGAGTCCTCTATAATCGGGCAAACAACTTGAAATTCTGTTGCCACCTCAAGTGTTGCCCCAGTGGTTGGAGCACGTGGCAGTGGGAGACTACGCTGTTGTGGCACCATCTTCTGTGCTGGAGCTGAGTTTTAGCATCCAGCTTTTCACCCCTTTTTATGATCAATGGTAAGAGAGGATATGGCTTGGTGGCTGCAACCACTGTCATCCTCCTGCCTTTCTTCTCTCTGTGATTGTTAAATAGTAGGACTGTAATCTTTAGATGTAGGCTTTATTTCGTAGTCTTCTGAAGCAATTTAATCTTGGGTAGAGGAGATGTGAAGGAGTTTGGACTGAAGGCCTCTGAAGGAAGAATATTTGTGTAAATCTTTAAGAGTTTTCAGTGCAAACTAGAGAGGAAAACTGTTCACTGCTTTCCATCATGCTGTTTGTTCTCACTAGCTGAAATAGCCCCAAAACCGTGAGGGTTTCTGATTAACCTGTAGTAATACCTCCCTTGGTACAAGGATAGTTTCTCTCAGAAAAAAGAAAAAAAAAAAAAAAAAAATTGCAGACTACTGAATGTGTAACATGGACATTACCAACAAACTGCTAAAGGAGCTCTCCTGCAGAAACAAAGCAGTGTTTACCAGGGGGTCGTCTTGGTAAAACTTTCAGTGGAAACTGCTTACTGAGAAAGGAAAATCTGATCTGAAGGAGTTGTGGAGATGGAATGCTTCTTAGCTAATGCAGAACAATTATGTAAGGCTGGGTTCTGGTTTGGGGGCTTTGTTTTATGTCCTGATGCATGGGATCTGCAAAATGCAAATGCACTGTGCCAGAAGTCTGTCTTCCAGCACGTGCTCTCTTACCTCTGGCTTTATAAATCTCTGAAAATAGTTTAAGTAGGCTATGGGTGGGGATGGTTATTCTCATGGACCTTGGCGTTTCGGTTCTGATAACATGCTAATTAGCTGTACTTGATGTTCTTCTGGTGACTAGCTTGTGCTGAGAGCAAGCTTACTATGACTGCTGTCTAATGGCTACCATTTCAGGTAAACTAGGAGAGAGTGCTTTCTCTGAATCCTAAGCAAAATTAAGGCTCTGGATTTGACCAAAAGCTGAAGATCTTTTCTTTAAATCTGTGGTGAAAATGTAAAATAAACTTGTCTTAATACTGAAATGGGATCACAGACTATGGGACTGGAGAAAAAAGTGGGGAAGAAGGTCATCTTAAATGCTCATCACAGATAAGCGCTTGTTGTTGTCTGTCTGAGTAACTTTAGCAAGGGTTAAGGGAAACAATGTATATGTTTCCATGAGCAGAAGCAAGTATGTTCCCTTGGTAAGAAGGAAGCATTCAGGAAATTTGTCGTGGGGCCCTGTGTTCTGCTGCTGTGGAATCAGGCTCGTAAACCCGAAGACCAAGTCTGGGAGAGACCTTTGTGATGATCTGTTTTACCTTTGTGCAAAAAAAAGGATTTCCTGCACAATTTAAATATCTGTATATTAAGTTACAAAATTTGTTCCCCTTACATTTCTGAATTTAAACTTTCCCCTTGCAACTTAACCCAAGTTAATACAAATAGAGCTTTTATAGTAGACTTTTATTGCTGGGGATAAAGTACTGTGTGTGGTTACACTGTTTGGAGTACTGGATTGAAGGTTAGCACAGGCATCTTAACCACTTTCTAGCCCAGTTAAGTGTCTACGTCTGATTTTAAAATAACATTATATAGTTCTGAAGAATCTGTTCCCTTCCCTGTACAAAAACTGTTGAAATAGTAGTTTATGCTGGATAAAGTCATCTGTCACTCATTCAGCTCATCTAGCTGTCAGCTTTGGGACTTCATGATGGCAAATATTGGCACAATTATTTGTTTTGCAACAGAAATATCTGTTATGCTGACTGCCTCCCAGACACCTCTCTGTGTCATGAGTGAAATCTGCCCTCACCTCTCCGAGGTGCTGCGGTTTTTCTCCTCTGACAGTTTCTGAGGTGGCTGGAATTGCCAATGGAGCAACTACTAGCAGATTGGGTGGTGAAGCTGATGAGGGGTCTGGAGCACAGGCCTTATGAGGAGTGGCTGAGGTAGCTGGGATCTTTTCCTCTGAAGAAGAGGCTCAAGAGTGATCTTATTTCTCAACAGTTATCTGAAGGGAGGTTGTGGCAGTGTGGGAGTCGGCCTTTTCCCAACTTAACTAGGGGTTGGTCTAGAGGTAATGGCCTCATGTTATGCCAGGGGAGACTCAGGTTGGATGTTAGGAAATAGTACTCCCCGAGTGGTCAGACACTGGGATGGGCTGCCGAGGGAAGTGGTGGAGTTGCTGTTCCTGAAGGTGTTCAAGAAGCATTTAGATGTTGTACTGAGGGACGTGGTTTAGTGGGAGATAGTGGTGATAGGTGGATGACCTCCTAGATCATTATTTTTCAACCTTGGTGATTCTATGTGAGCAATGAAAAAAAACCAAAACAGAATACTGTTTCAAAAGGCAAACAGAAGACAATGTGATTTGGTTCTATTTTTTGTATTTATTCTTTATTTGTAAATGTTATAGTAGTGTTTTTTCTAATGGGAGCAGAGCAGCCACTCAACCTGCAGCTTGCTGTCCTTTCTGGTAACACCCATTAGGGCTCAGTTTTCTTCATGGAAGTCTGTCTGGCCTTTGTCATCTCTTGAGACAGTCGAGAGTTGTCTAAAGATCTATCCAAACTGTATTCAGCTTTTGGGGGGATAATAGGTGTATTTATTTGTTGAATAGTAATGATAGTTTTACATGTTTTGTGTCCTGTAATCAAGGTGTTTGCTCTGTATTTTTCCCCTGTAACACCATTGGTGGTGGGGTCTTGGTATTTGCAACAGGGCTGAGGGCTTGCTTAGACCTCCTTGGCTGATTGGAACAAGGCAAGGAGGAGGCAGGTGATGAGCTCAGAGTGAAGCAGGGCTGCCCAGGTTGCAAGAGACCTGCTTTTTTACATGTAAAATGATTAGCTAAGGTTTGCAGAGTGTGAAGAATTTCCTGGAGCTGAGCACTTTAGAAGCACCATGCAAATACGAAGTATGCCTCTAGCTGATCATATCTTTTTTTACTTCATGCTGCAGATGTTGTGGAAAAGAGAAGGCTTTGCTTTACATCTTCTGTGTGTGGTTTGGTTATACAACTATTTTTTTTTTCCCATCTCTTTCTCTGACATCTCTGTTCTTCAAACTGCCAACTGAATCTGCTGCTTGTACTTGTCTGAAGTGGGAAGATTTTGAAGTGCAGCAGCTTTGCCAGAAGTTTTTTTTGTGGTTTTTATCCAAGTTGATTCTAACTTACTCTGTTTCTGTGGTTCGTTTTGGGCTGCATATTCATCTATGTGGCGATGATGATCAGAAGGGAAAGTACGAGAATTTTGTATTCAGACAGCAACTGGTTGTCTATAAAACAAAAAGTAACCAACCCAAACAGTCCTGCTCACTCTCAAAATATGTGGCTGTCAGAGCTCTTCTGCAGAAGCTCCTTATGGTATCTATCTGTAATGAGCTGATATTGAGTTTTATTCTCTTGCATAATGCTTCTGGGAGAAGCAAAGGGTTTGTCTAATCATCTTTTGATCATATTTTGCCCCTTTTTTCTTCTGGTGAAATGTTTCTCTTATTTTATATTAGGCGAATGGCAGCTCTATTTAAAGGTATTTGTAAGGTATCTCTGGGAATGGTTTGGGCACCTCTGTTCTTGCATTTCTATTAACTGAAATGGGAAGAGAAACCACACTTGTTTTTCTGGCTGGCTGTGTTGAGTCATTCTTTAAGGGGGAAAGGCTGCTGCTGTTGAAGAGCTCCTGAAGATTTGCCCAAGTTTGCTCTTAGTGTGATAGGCTATTTTCACTCCTCCCCTTCCTCTTCATTTTTCAGGACTGCTTCAATTTCTTTATCTTATTACGAGTCTGTATCACAGCCTGATGTGGTGGGGAACTGCTAGTCTGAGGCTAACTGTTCACTTTCATTGCAGGCTGAGTCCTCGGATTTGAAGTCTTGTTGATGCCAGTGAGATTGATACCAGGGCCTTCAAGAGAAAAGACTTTCTGATAAACCCACTCCACTCCATTCAAGCCTATGACTGGGGGTTTCACCATATCACCATCCTTTGCTCTCCAGTTGCACAAGATGGGTTCATTCAGAAGGCCCCGACCTCGCTTCATGAGCTCTCCAGTGCTCAGCGACCTGCCACGTTTCCAGGCAGCTCGGCAGGCTCTGCAGCTCAGCTCCAACTCAGCGTGGAACAGGTGAGCAGCATCTACAGTGTGAGACTGATCTTTATACTACTGTGTATCAGGCTATTTATGGCTAAGCTTGATTATTTATAAGCCTGAATGAGTTTTTAGCATGCCTGAGGTTTGCAGACATTCAAAGCCTCTGTGGAGGTGGCAATCAGACTTAGTTTTTGGCCAGCCTCTTTTTTTTTTTTTTTTTTTTTTTTTTTTTAGCCAATGTTTTTTCAGAGATGCAGTCTTGAAAGTAAAACAGAACTGCACTATATTAACAGATCCACTTTTTTCAGTATGTTTTAGGAAAGCTATTAGGGCAACAAAGGTCAGTTTCTTAATGCACAGCAGGAATTTATTTGCATATTATGAATCTTTTATCAGAAGAACTCAACTGTAGTAATTACTAAGCTTGTGGCTTCTACCAGAGTTTCATACTGCAGTCAAATCCTGTCTGCAGCACATATCATGCAGCAATGACCACTGGAAAAATGATGTGTAGGCAAAGTGTGAGATGGTCTGCTGCTACTGAAGTCAGGTGTTCCCACCTTTCTGTCTGCCATCTTGCACCATCTTTGTGCTCTGCAGACTCCTTTCTCTTGCTGCACTAGTTCTACTTACTAATGTCACACAAACGTAGCCCAGCAAAAGCATCTTTGTTTTGTACTAGGATAGAAACCTGAGG
Source organism: Tympanuchus pallidicinctus (assembly GCF_026119805.1). Lineage (NCBI taxonomy): Eukaryota > Metazoa > Chordata > Aves > Galliformes > Phasianidae > Tympanuchus > Tympanuchus pallidicinctus. The sequence continues at coordinate 18,715,427 of NW_026294747.1, forward strand.
TTACTGAAGTGTATGAGTGCCAAACTTGTTTGCAGAAGAGAACTTCTATTAAGCAAATGGCATCTCCTCGTGTTGGCTGTGGCAAGCTTTTGCAGCTGCTAAATCATCCTGTCACTTCAGGACTTCCTCTGTGCCAAAAAAGAAAAGTATATTGGAAAAGTATGAGAGTATCTGTAGCTGTTGCTATACCTTACATGCATTAACAAGGCTTGAAGATGGGTGTGACTGATGCTGCCTGCTGAAGGTCTTTAGTGCAGCCAGAGTCCTACCAGATGCTGCCAGCTGGGTGGCTCAGCTGGTCCTGTCAGCATCTCTGGATAATGCAATGTGATGCATTTGGTAGACACTGACAAAAGTCTGTGTCTCCTCATAGCTAATAGCCTGCAGCACACATCAGAGATCCCACAACCAGTTTTTTTTAAAGATATATCTCCTGTGAATGTGGTGTTTGTGAATGGTGTCCCGGTGATGACTTTCCCTTGCTTACTCTGAGTGCAGTGATTTTGAGGGATGAAAGGTGTGTTTAAGTGCAATTAACCTTTCCCACCCCTTTTTAGCCATTCAGCTTTTGGTGGCTATCTCACGTTGCATTCTGTTTAAATCATACTGGTGGCTGTTACTTATGGATGTTGTACCATCTCATTTCTTTTTTGACAGTGTTCAAACAGCAGTGATAAATGTGTTTAAAGGGGGAGGCTTGCAGAACAATGAACTCTATACCCTCAATGAAGCTATCAGGTAAGTTGTTGAAATGCATGGAGAAGGGATTTTTGTTGCTGCTTGTTTGGGGTCCCCTCATTTTTGCTCCTAAGTAGAAATGTAGTGAGAGGAGATTGATGTGGGAGAGAACTTTAACATGTATTTTGAATTTCAGGTTGGCTTCCTACTTTTTTTTTTTTTTTGTTATGGGGTGATGTGAAGAGCACTGGGCTTTTAGATAATGTCTAATTAACTTATGTGGTGCTTTGACAAATTGAGGATATTTATTGAGTTAGAATAAAAGGATTTTGTTCCCTTCCATGGAATTTTCCTCTTAGGCCTGTTTCCCTCCTCCCATTTATTTAAGGACATTCATAACAGTAGTAATGTTTTCTGTCACTGTTGTTCTCTAAAATCAAGCTTCTCAGAACCACGGAGCATTTAAACAAAAAGAAACTTAAAATATAGTATTTCATGTATGCACATTCTATAGTGATTTCAGAAAAAGACCAGAAAATACTAACTCTGAAAATTAAAAACCTGGAAGTTTAACAGTGATGATAAAGTATTTTTTATTTTAAACAAGCCTCATGGTTATCTGTGGTTTTGGTCTGATTACTTGGAAACTTCAGTTAATGATAGGCAGGATTATAGAGCAGATACAGAGCGGTTTATTCTTGTTGATTCCAAGTGGTGCTAAGAGGAATATTGACAGTTCACAATTGTAGTTCCTTATTCCTCCTCTTTCTCACTACATCCATATTCATCCATCATGAATGTTGTTGTATAGGTCTCAACTTCCACATTTGTATGCTTACCTCATCCCTATTGTGTTTTTGCTATATGCCAAATTAAGTGGTTGCTAGAGCCAAGAACATACTGAGCAGCAATCAACCCTTTTCCCTACTGTCAAAGTAAATGCAGGACATGAGTCTCTGTCCTACTTGATCTGGGCCCAAAGTAAAAGCTTCATAAAGTTGCTATGTCTTATGCTTTAATGTTATTTAAATGTGCCTAAGGCAGAAATCCTCAAGTTATATTCAAGTACTTGCAGCAGTATTAATTCTCCATGGGATGAGGATTTCTGCATGTGAAAGGGAAAAATAAATGTCGTAAGCCTTTGGAAACACCCTAACCCACAGCCTGTAGCATACTTGAAGACTGGTTTTGGGTTCTGTGGCTTGTCTCCTAGGCTGCTGCTCACTGCAGTGGCTTCAGCCTACCTTCCTGAATTGGTGCAAGCAGGAACTCCATCCCAGCTTCATGGGGAGGAGGTGCTCTGGAGAGAATAGCCCCTTTGGGTGGGCTTGGCCCCTGTGGCTGGACTGTGCTCTGGTAGTGTCAGTTACCAGAGTCAGTTTGCACTGTCAAGAGCTAGATGTAGAACAAGAAATTCTTTGTGAAATATGTATGCTTAGTGTACAAAGTGGAGATGGTGGGAGGGGAAGTAAGCTTTTCCACTTGCAGGCAGCACTTGGAAGCTCTCTCTTTGAAATTAATGTTCCTACATGTACCTGAGCATTGATCACATCTCAGAATGTCATTTTCTGAATAGGCTGTTTTAACATTCAAGCAGCTCATCAAATCAGTCTAAGGAGCAAAAGTCATGCAAGTGCATGCGTGTTTGCATATGCGTCTGCAGCTTTGCATCTGTGATTCTTGATATAGCTCTCAACTAAATGTCAATGCAGTGTATATGAGGTTTCAGACAGCCAAGTCTTTTGTGCCATTAGATTGAGTTGGTGCATCTTCATCCTTTGCGTTTCTTCACTCAGATAATCAGTGGAAGTTAGCAAATGCAGTGTTCTAATAGCTACAGGCTCTGCGCAGTGCTTAAGTTTGACACTGGGAGAAGAGGGAAGTTTTAAAGTTGGGCAGTAATGACAGAGCTAGGAGATGAGCAACAGGTAACATCTTGCTCTGTATTGCTCTCACCAAGTCTCTCTCTTGCTGTGATTTGATAACATCTCACTGGATAGTTTTTTTAATTGCTCTGAAAGCTGTCATGGCAAGAGGAAACATCAGAAATGCCATTGAGAGATGGAACATAGGACACAAGGAGTGACCTGGTTATAGTTAGGAGGAGAACCATGAGTTTCTCTTTGGGGGGTGCATGCTTTTCTTTGCAGAGGTGGATGGGATGGTCCACTTGAGAGAGCAAGCGTTCTGCTAGGGCTGGCAAATTAGTTGATCAAAAGCCCACGGGGTTCTACTGAAGCCAGTAGAAGAGCATCTCACACACCAGCCCTTAAAGACTTATCTGCTCTCTCCATCTTGCAGAAATAGAAATGTTCTTTGAGATGGGTGGGGTGAATGTAACTCATCTGAAAAGATGTAAAGGTGCTTCTGTGTTTTCTGAATAAACATGTAAGTTTTGAAGAATGCTTGGTGAGGAAGATTGCAGTCAAGACCTATGTTCACCAAAGAGTAGAAACAGAGCTGTAGTTTGTTAGTAAGAATCTAGCCTGAGAACTAGATGTCCCGGATGCTATTTTTTGAGCACTCTTGGTAATACTTCACTTTGTTGAAAAGCAAAACTCTTAAACCAGCAAAAAAAAAAAAAAAAAAAAAAAAAAGCATTGTTTTGCAGTGGGAAGCATTGGGCACCTTTTAAATCTTAGGTGGAATTTATTGCTGCAAAATTTACCATCATAGGTACTGAAAGCTGAAAGTTCACATGCTCTAAACTGTGATCTGTTTTTGTGATGTTGCTTCTGATTTAAAACAACTGTTTTTTGTCTTGGTATTTTGAATCATAAATATGTATATTGGGATTTATCATAACCGGATTTAAAAAGCCATCAGTCTTTTATCAGAAGTATTTGTTGAGTTGCTTCTCCTTGCACAAATGTAAACAACATCTTACTAAACTTCTAGAAATGTTTTCTTGAAAATTATGCTTTGTTTTCTGGTTTTTGGTTTTTATGCGGCAGCCATGGGGAAGCCACAGCTGCTGCTTGCATGTTTACCTCATAGCTTCTCTCCTTATCCTCCCACCTTCTGCTTCCAAGAGAAAAGGAAGTACTGCAGTAGGGGGAAATGCTATTTTCAATGCAATGGAAGGTGACTTTTCTTAAAGAAATATCAGAAAAAAGATGAACTTAAAACTAAATAAAAACTTTGAAAGTATTTTCCAGCTGCTTATGCATTCAGGGATGTGAATGTGGTTTGTCTGTTTATTCCAGGTGAGTGGCTTATAAACAGATGGTTTCAAGGAAACTTTCATCATAACTTTATAATAGTTAGTTTTTGTGGGCATTGGTAGAATATATACTTAAATGTAAAAGAAATCTAATTGCCAAAAGGACACATTCATATACATTCAGGTATCTTTGGTATGACTGGTAGTGAAGTGTGAATCTTCTTGAAAGAAATAATCAGCAATAGCTGTTACTTCATGGATGCGTTCCTTCTGTCTACAGACGGCTGCTGAAGAGTGAACTGGGATCCTTCATCACTGATTACTTTCAGGTATTATGTGATTTACTTGCTTGCTTCTTGAGATTTGGTCTGTTTAGCTTTTTAGCATATGGGAAACCTTTTTACAAGCACGTAACCTACAAATTTCATTTTTGTTTTTCTATGAAAGATCATGGAGATAGGGTATTTTTTTTTTAATGTGGTCCATATAGCTCCAAAAGTAACTACTTATGGGCATATATGCTAAATTAGGGGTAATCTTCCTTTGCACTTAAGAAGGGCTACCAGCAGTCTGCCAAAAATCAAGGGATTCACTTGAACTTCTTAAAAAGATGGGATACCATTTTTCTTTTTTGCTTATTTCACTATTATTGAGGATTCTGGACTAGGTTTTCTGAAACGAGGACTAGCAAAGGGGAAGAGAAAATACTAAAAGCTTTCTGTTTTGGGGGGTGCAGATAAGGAAGTCCTTATCAGCAGGAAATCGACCTGGTTACTGTTTGCCTTCTAGAATATAGATGCAATCTGTAGAAAAGCAAAAGGTGAAGGATTAGGGAAGATGCAATCAATCAAAGATCTGTTATTGCTTCTCACTGATGTTGTCCAGATAGACCGGGGTTCACATGCAACCACATGAAAGCATGTGTAAGATTTTGAGAGAACACCAATGGCTTTCAGTATTGCAAATTTTTCAGTGTAGTGCTGATTTTTAAAAAGGAGGTTGCTGAAAGCGATAGATTGTTGTTGTTGGTTTTATTCCTTTTGAGTAAGAGAGAGAATTTCAGTACTTTCTGAAGTGGCTGATGCTGCTATGTGCTATGCCAACTGTTTTAAAGGGGGAAGGTGAGAAGTGTTGTTTCCTATCACTATTAGGTTACTTGACTTAAAAAAGAAAAAAAAATCCCCACTATACTATCAAATGAGAAGCAAACTCTGCCCTGGTGGTAGTTGTTTCACTTCTTCAGTCCCTATCTGTACAGCTTTCTTACTGGAAGGAAGCAGTTGCTGGTGGAAAGTGGTGGGATGTTTCCTTGAAGGGGAGCACAGCAGAAGGAGGGGGTGAAGCTGTAGTACAAACCCATAGAGCTCCTGGAAATCTGTTGCTATCCTAGCTAACTTGAAAACAGGCAGTCAAAACTTTGCAACTAAATATATGCAAAAAACTAAACTTTGTCAAAGCTTCATCAAGAGCCCACATTCTGTGGTGTTGGGCATGGCACAGTGGTCTGGAAAAAAGCAGAGAATTTCCAGAGGCAGCTTCATGCCTCTGTAAGGCTGAGCAGAGCACTGAGCCATGCGTGACTCTGAGGGATGCGGGGTGCTGACGCACAGCTGTTATCTGGCTTTGAAGATTCAGTGTGTGCTGGGGAAGGCCTGGGTGGCTTCCAGTGCTGAACAAGATGCAGCTGCATTGTGTCGCTGCACGGGACAGGCCCAAGAAGCCTGGGGGCAATGCGCTTGCTAGGGTTTGGGTGTGTTGGTCTCTTCCTCTAGGTTATAGATCTCTTGCCTGTTGTGATTATGCCAGAGCCAGTAGTGTTAGCTGCTGCTCCTTAGCTCTCCTAGTCGCAGAGATAAGGATAAAAGACATGGATTGCGTTATGATCTGCTCGCTACTGGGGCTGTCAGCTTGACTTGCATTGTGTTTCTGTTGGCAAGCAGAGGACATCTGACCCCTTCTTGGGAGAGGGAACTGAGCATCAGCACTGCTTCCCTTAAAAGCAGATGGGAGAATGTGCTCTTTCGCCCTGATGGCAGGGCTGCATTACTTCATCTGAAGGTTGCAATCACAATGTATGTACTCAGCACTACTGTGGCCTTTGCCTCAGAGAGCTTGCAGTGCAAGGGTTAGACTGCAGTCTCTTCTGAATTTGTTTTTCTGTATGCTTGCACTTATATGAATATCTCAGTGTAAATGCAGTAGTTCAGCTGATGTTCTCTCACTGAATCCTGGGACTGAAATTTATTTTTTTGGGGTGGAGGGGATTTTTTTTTTTAAACTTTCAACTTTAAAAGAAGAAACTGATATCCATCAGACTTAGCCTGAAGCAAAACTCTCAGTGATGGCAAGCCATGAGGCAAACACTGTGAGATAAGGGCAGTTGTAGGAAATGATCTCTTTTCCCTGCTGTGAGTTAAGATGCATATTTCTGGTTTTAGACTGACAGTGTGTACCAGTGGTAAATGTTGCTGTTCTCTCTGAATGTCTTTACTCAAAAATCCCAGGGCCATGGAATGGGGAAAATTTGTTCCTGTGACGGAAAAAGGCTGACAAATTTTTTTCTGTGGATTCAGTTTCACTGTTGATGTCAACTTAAAGCTATGTTTCTCCACTAAATGACTTGGCTGAAAAGGAAAAGGGGGAAAAAAAAGATTTAAAATCTACAGTTAGATTGACTGCCTCATCTGTCGTGCGTTCATCCTCTATAACAAGAGGGAGGTGATGGGAGCACATCCTCAGGATAAGAAGGGGAGTAGGAACGCTTATTTTGGCACAGGCTCTTTCTGCATCCCCTGAAGCCCTTTTGAGAAGTTATCCTGAGAACTGTGTTTACTGTTAAGTTTACATAAAACCTGGAGGATCTGTTCTCATTTGTAGCCTGGCAGTTTAAAATATCCTAGCAGTAATTAGAACAGCTGATTGGTTCATATTTGGGTGTTGCAAATTGACTTAAATGTTTTGTTTCTTATGCTGCAACTTTGGTAACAGGAGCCACTAGGATCATTCTGGTAAATCATTACATTGTGTATATTATACTCAGAGACAATTTTTTCTAACCACTGAATGTTTAAGAGTAAAATTGAGCAAAGCTTTTACTAGTGAGACAAAGCCACTCTTGTGATCAACTTGAGTTGATTACTCACAAGTCATTTTCACAAACTCCCATGAAAATTACCAGGTTTTAGCTACTGACGTTGCTAAAGGAACTTGTAGGAAACTGAATGGGGTTTAAGGACTCTGTGACCAAACCTTCGTCATACTAGAGCGTGGTTTGTATTTGAAAGAGATGTATTTCCTACAAGGGCTTTGGTGGAAAGTCAGATGTTTCATTCTGAAGGAGATATGTGTTTATAAATTTTCTGCTTTAGCAATCCAATTAGATATCTAAGCCATATACTTGGATCGGAGTCTGAGTGCAAATGCCAAATAGCTGGGTTTCAGCATACTCAATATTTGTTGCAGATTTGCCTTAATTTCTCCAGGTTTTCCAGCACTGAATTTATCCATGACCTGATACAATAGTTTCATGCTACTGCAAATGGGCATGTTGCACTCTCTCCTCTGCTCAGTAGCTCTGCAAAGCTCTGTCTGCTCTCACTGCTGGATTAGCTGGCTGGTTAGCTAGCTACAGGTGGGGATCCCATGTTAAGATGTCAGTTTTTGTAGGCACATGGTGAACTGGAGCTGTTCTGGGGCAGCTGTGAGACTTGTTAAGTAAGTTCCCTTCATGTTATTTGATAGCTATGTTTGTGAAGAATATTTCTCAAACATAAAACTAATGAGTATTATCTGATACGTTACCTTTCTGGTTCTGCGTGTAGCCTGAAAGCAAACTTTTGGAGGTGATGAACTGTTTCTTTTCACTCTCGGGGGCTTGTTAATCTTGAAACTCACAGAGGAAAATGGAAACATTAGCTGTTTCATAGCTAACCGCTTTAGCAGAACTGCCTGGTTTGTGCACGTTAACCCTAAACTGCCTCCTTCCATGGCAGAGACCCCGTCCCTTCCCCACCACAACAATCTTCACCCATGCTCAGAGGTGATGTGCAGACCCAAAGCCCATCAGCTCTGTTGCCAAAAGTTGTGGCTGAAGGATGACCAGCTGGGTCGGGGTGCTCATTTACTTCAGCAAGAGGTTTGGCATCTCAGAAATAGAAGGCTGTTATGTAACTCCTATCCTGTTGCAGTGTGCTCTGGGAGGCAGGGAGCTCTGACTCAGGGTTAGGCCCAGCTTTCTGTCTGCATGCAAAATCATGCAAACCACAGTTTACAAGACTCATGTTGCTGGTGTGTCGAAGTCAACAAGAGCAGAGTGAATAAGTGCAAAAGTAAGCAGCACCAGCCCAAGCCCTAATCCAAGCCAAAATGGATTTGCTGTCTTTGTTGCTGTTAAGAGTTCAGTCAGTGGGGAGCACATCCATCCCTGTGCCAGGCAGTTGTACAGGGGGGATGTATTGTATTCACCCTTCACTTAAATCCCTCTTCTCTCTCCAACCAGGACTCTGCCTTGTCTAGTGTCTCTTTTGGTACTTTTTCTCCCTTGAAAGTCTGCTTTATAAAGCTGTTCTAACAGCAGAAAGCAGTGTGTGCTGCTCTGTCCTGCCCAGTCAAACAGAAAACTGGTGTGCGTGATGCTTCCCTTCTCCATGCCAGCCTTCTACTTTTGCCTGTTTCACAGAAAGGTAGGAAACAGTGGTGTGGGTGCTGAAGTGGCTTGTTCTGCTCAGTGAGGGCACTGCTCACTCTCCTTATTGGGCCTCCCTCATGCCCATGACTGAAGTGGTACTGTCTGTGAGGGAAAAGGGGCACCTCCACCCCTGAGTGAACTGTGGGGCTCAGCTGTGCCCTGCAGCTGTTCTGTGGGGCACTCTGCTCTTTGCTGTTTCCATCTTTGGGTGAGAAGCCCTCTTCAGGCAGGCCTGCTGATTATTTCTGCTTCGTCTGGTGCTTTTCAGGAACTGAACTGGCATAGTGCAACTTCAGAGGCTCCAGCTTTGTTAGCTTGGAGGGCCTGGGTGGATTCAGTCGCTGGCCTGTAAGCCCAGTGCAGGACCCAATCCTGGGTAGCTACGATAGGAGATGCCCAGCTTCAGGCCTCTGCACCTGTGCTCTGTGCATGATTCACTGGTTTTTACCACTCAGAACTTTCTGCGGGGCTGTCCCCAGGCAGGCTCCACATGGGGCTGTGCTTGTGCTAGCAGAGCTGTGTGGGCACACCACGTGGGATTTTCCTGTAGCGACTGCCAAGCAGGGGCATTGTGGTCTGGGTCATGGTGGAACTGCCTACTCGTCTGCTTGCTCTGTCCTCCTCCTTACTCCCTCTGCTTTGCTTTCTCTCTTCATGTGGGGTTTCTTTTTTTAGTGTGGATTTTGAGCAAGGCTGTATCTAGAAGTGTATTTTAGGATAATTCATTTACTTCATTTTTTTCCTCTTGCTGTTTTGTGTTCTATATAGAATTCTGTGTTTCTATCAGTGTTTTCCCCTCTTTCCAGAAAGAAAATAAAAATGGGGGAAGGGCATATGCTTCGGGTTGGAAATTCTGCAGCTTATGAAGACTTGCATTTTTTTTAAAACACTGTCAGAGTTAGGTAGGTGTTTGTGTGCAGCTGGCATGCTGACTAGCAACTTGTTAGAAAATACCTGGTAAATAAGTTAAAGTGATCCTTTTCTTTTTTCTCAAATTAACGTCAGAGCCTCCTGGAAACAGTGGTGGTGAGCTCATATCGTACAAGCCATTTCAGTGACCAGGCACCTGCACCTCCCATGAGCAATGTCTCATTTGTTTCTGGCTAAGTCCGTTGGGTTTGCTTGGTTCCTCATGCTGTGCCAGCAGACATTCTGGCTGATTTTGGTTAGAGCAGGACCCCACAAGGTAAAAAATTTTCAGATAAATGCATCCTTGCTTGGTGCAAGTCTCTACTTGATCCTGCTTGTAAAAACAAGATTTCTTTTTTCCCATCCTCTCAGCTTTGTGCCTCTTGTTTTGCTTCTGGCATTTAGGGATAAAGCAGTAATGAAACCTGTAACCTGGGTAAAGTCTGATACAGACCTTTGCTGTGGCTGCCTTTATTTATTATGTTGCAAACCATGAAGGATTTTTTTTTAATGAAACTTACTTACCTGTCTTGCTTGATCTGAGAAGAAAATGTTTGAGTGGAATCAATTTCTAGGCCTGTGACTTGAGCAGAAAAGAAAAAAATTGAGGAGATACTTGAAACATCTGTGTTCATTACATGTTGTGGAGCTGAACTTTTTTTCTTAGGAGCTTTAAGCATGAGACTATGTAATCTATACAGTACATGGAAATAGTACATAAAAGCATTAAAGCAGGAAAAAATTACTCTGATCTGGGGGTATCAAGAGTCCAGAAACTGCAGACTTCTTGTCAGAAGAACCTGATGGCTTTTTGAGCTGGTGTCAGCAGTTGGAGGCAATGAGGCTGGAGCTGCCTGGGTGAGTGCCCAGGTGTCAGGAGCAGCAGGGTCCAAAGCAGACCAGGCCGGGAAGCACACAGCCTGAGACCTGGAGCATCTACTCACCGTCTCTAGCATTGTAGAGTGCTCTGCTGGCACCCACAGATCTTTAACTGTAGTTACAAAATTGTGCACTATTTGTGAATGGATTCAGAAGGTCACATGCAGAAGTCCTTAAGGCTCTCATCTCCACACAGTTGTCTGTGTATAGAAGGGCAATTTTACCGTGTTTCTGAGCTGAACAGGAATGTTCAGGTCAGCTCTGATTCCTGTGTTGGAATTGCTAGTGCTGTTGGATAGTAAACTATGGGAAAACTTTGTAGTGTTTGGATAGGTTTGTTTCTCTACTGTGCCAGAGTTAGCCAAGGTTAGTCTTGTGACTAAGATGGGCAATTCAAATAATATGTGTGTTGACTCTAAAATGCTCTGTTTCTGTCACATAACTAATATAAAATAAACCTATACTCTATATTACTTTGAGAATAAGACTACACTAAATGTTTTTGAGCTTGAATTCTGGGGGAAAGGAAAAAAGATTACTGCTAGTAGGACTAAATTAGCTTAAAACAAATATTACCATTAACTCTTAAATATTGCTCAGTGCATATAAGAGTACTATTGCCAGTGCTGAGGATGGCCATTCCTCCATCCTGTCATGACTGAGCTCTGGGTACAAACTGGGGAACTCTGCATCAATGCACTGCATCCAGAGATGGGGTGTGTGGGGTGGAGGGTGGGGATCAGCAGTCCTAGTTCAGTATTGGCTCTTGAAGTAGGACAGATGCAGAGGTGGACCTCTCTCTAGGCCTGTGCTGGTTCATACTGTTACCTGCTTGTGTACACTGACCAAAGCAGGCTGGTACATGGTTACAGTGGAAGGCTGGTCTGAACTCTGAAGCAGCAACACAGAGGCAGATTTGTGGTGCAGCAGGAGGTGATGTGGCAGAATATTGTAAAGGCAGTGTCCCTTGGAGGCAAAAATAGATATACATTGTTTCTCAGCTGCTGAAGCAGTTGAGACATGCAATTTTGACCTGGTTACCCATGGAAAGTTTTCCTCTACACTTCTATACAAGGGTTTCAAATATGTCTTGGTCTGTTGCATTCCCTCATTGGGCTGTGTCAGAGAGGGGTGGTGAGTGTGCACAACTTCCAGTTAGACCATGTCTGGTGGCAGTACTTTGAGCAAGTGCTGTGGCACAACTGATTTTCTGCTACATATAAAGTGGATAACATTTAAAAAAAAAAAAAAAAAAAAAAGCACGTGTTCTGCCATGTTTATTTTGAATAATGGAAACGACAAATATGTCTCTTTTCTTTTGGCAGAACCAGCTCCTTGCGAAAGGCTTGCTGTTCATAGAGGAGAAGGTTAAGCTGTGTGAAGGCAAGTACACACGTTGTAAGAAACCCATTTTGGAGAGGAGTCCTTGTGGGCCCTTCTGAGTCATGCTTTGATGTTTGGCTGGGGGAGATGATTTGCAATGCTAAAAAGCTTACAGCCCTTTCTGGTACTACCTGAGAGTGTGTCATGGACTTCAGGGGCTAGGCTGCACTGCAGTCTGTGCATTCCTTATGGCTGGAGGACTGTTTTCAGAACCGTGTGGCTGCAGTATTCCTGCCAGCCATGGCTTCACCGCGAGAGTGATAGCGTGGTCTTGAGAGGCATTGGAACCTGGGCTAAATGCACTTCTGGCTGGGTGTGAATCCTATTGTGAAACTGTGCTAAGAGTCCTCTGCCTTTTACTTCTGAGTGTGATTTGCAGCTCTACACTCTGGCTGTTTGGACTCTTGGAAGCATGATTTTAGTTACAGCAGTGCTCTGGTGTTGTACTTTTGAGAGCTGAGCTAACAGGTCTTGTGTAAATGTAAAGAAAATGGCCATGTGGATGGGATTGAAATTCTTCAGCAAAAAAGAAGCTAACCATTCATGAAGATCTGTTCAAACCACTGGGTACGGATGCCTGCTGCCACAGAGCCTGTGGACCAAGGCCAGTTTGGAGCAGCAAAGCTCAGGGGTAGCTGCTGGGGGAGTTAGTCTTGTTATTAATGGCTTGCTCAAGCAGAGAGTGCTGGCTGAAGCATACATCTTTATTCAAAACTAGGCTACCATTTGATTTGACCCAGTTTTGTTGCCTGTAGGGAAGATCCCTTGCTAATCATCAGCTTGCTGTATCTGGGTCATTAAATGCCAGTAGACACTTAATTTTGTCACTGGCGCTGGATTTCTCTGCACTGTTCTTCATCAAGTGACTTGTCTATCTAGCCAGCATGCTGTGGAACTGAATGGACCTTGATGATGGAGCTGTGCAGTTGCCAGCCCTCTGCTTGATGTGTGCTTCTTTAGCACAGACTCTGTAACGGAGGGGAAAAAAGGCAGATTTATATACTACTCATGAATGTGGGTACTTGCCATGCTGCTGCCAGCTCTTGAGACTAGGCACTGTATGCTTATCAATCTGATATCTTGTGGGTTTTTTTTTGTTTATTCATGTAAAATATTCAAATTTCTGCTTTAGCACGAGGAAAAGTGAGTTAGTCTACAACAAACTGAGAGCAGATGAGTAGTAGTTTGCAACCAGTGAAGTAGTTTAGGTGGGATGAAATTTTCCAGGCAGACAGCAAATCCCCCTTGTTATGCTGTACTTCCCCCCCCCCCCCCCCCCCCCCCCTTTGAAACAACCCTGGAGCCACTGCACCCATGCAGACTGGCATCTCTGCATGAGATGATGACTCATGACCACTTTTCCTTCATAACATGTAGACTTGTTCCAGGTCCTGTGGTCGCAGCAACAAGAACTTCTTGTACGCATTCTCTGTTAGTTGTGTCTTCCTGGAAAATTTTCTGCTGTCCCAGTACTCAAAGATGGAATCATGTTCCTGCTGTGGGGCATGGCAGTGTTTTTACTGCATCTATTTTTTTTCTAATCTCAGTCTCATATTTTACTATTTTTCTTGCTCTACTCTGTCAGACTCTTTTTCAGTGCATGTAGGATTTATGAGTTCTTGAAGAAACAAACTACTCTCCATTCTTCTTCAGAAGGAAAAAGCATTTCATTTTTAGCTCCACACAAACAAATTACAGTTCTGGGGAGGAGACAGAGGGAGGAGAAGTTCATCTGTTTCCTGTTGTCTTTTTCACTTATGGCTGGCAGTTTCAGGCAGTGGATATCTGTTATGGGGGTGCTGGGTAGGTCTCATGTGCTCCACTTCTGAAACTGATGTCATATCTGAGATACTTCCCTCTCGGCACTCTGGCAGTCAGTGAGGTCTCTGCTTGAAAGGAAACATCTGTAGAACCTGGTCCTGCTGACTCTCTCCCCTCTCATTGGGTTATAAGCAATATGGCCCGTGGGCAATGCCCTGGAGAAAGTCCACATGGGAGTCTCCAGATGGGGAAAACACATGAATGCATAGTGATAAGTCTCCCCTTAGATGCAATTTTGCGTTCCGGTTCCTCGCTTAAGCTTGAGCTGAGACTTTGAAGATGCCTTGAGCAGCTGTCTTCATTTACTGTTCCTTGAATCTTGACTACTTGAAGGCTCCTCCATATGAGGCTCTGTGAGGGGTATCCTGGGAAATGAGTTTGTCAGAAGCTTGTTATTATTAAATGTGGGTCTGTATTTGCTCCTGGAATTTCTAGGAGTTGTATCTAAAAAGCTTGGCAGAAAGCTGGCACTTCAGGTGGGAAAAATCCCATAAAAAGCCTAGAGGTTTTGGGTCTAAATGCTGAGAAACATACAGCTGTTTAAATCAAGCCTATAAAAATAATTTAGTGTCTATTTGAACTATAATGTTCAGTAAAGCATTTTTCTGTTAATAACAGGTTTTCTGACCACAGCTGTATTCTTGTTATGGGAGTCATGAGCTGCTTAGCATAATCTGCCTTCATTTGAAATATCCCCTTATGTCTGGGGATATGTGTTGGAGTCAGATTCACATGAGGGCTAACCACAAGTGGAGTTCACGTAGGAACCTTCCAATTTGCCACGTTTGAGAGGCAAAACCTTCAGAGGAGCACCATGGCTTTGTGACTTGTCGGAGTTGTGGGTTCCTGCAGGAGTTCATGACTTCTGTGTCTGTCCTTGAGGGTGGCTGGATGCTGGAGATGGCTTTGTTCTTACAGAAGTTCTCTCTGACTCAGTGGCTGCAGGACAGCTGATACTGGCTGTGGCCTCCCAGCTTTCATATGCAGTTGCTAGCACACAGCTAGGTTCCTGTAGTAGTTTAGTAATTGTGAGCTGTGAAGTTACAGTCTTTATTCAGAGTTAGAGACTCCTTACAAAGAAATGCATTTTGTTGGAGCTTGTTCTCTTTGTGTTGAATGACAGAGCAGTTTATGATCACAACCTTGTTTGTCAGTTAAGGCAAAGCTTAGCTGACCTGTCATTTTCTGTGAGGAAACTGACTGTGCCTTTGTATCTCTTACTTTGGGAAGTATGGAGTAGTGGAACAATTCAACTTGACTGCAGTGTCCCTGTTGCTAAAGCTCTTTCTCACTCCCAATCTGTTTTTGTAGGTGAGGATCGCATTGACATCCTGTCTGAAATTTGGGATCACTACTTCACTGAGACTCTTCCTACACTCCAGGCAATATTCTATCCAGTACAGGTAATCTTAATTAACATAATGACAATTCTGCTAACAGTACAGGGAAATGTCTGTTTTGGAAGAACTGGCTAGTGGCTAAGCAGGTCTCAAAACCTTGGAGCTAAATCTTAGAGGAAGTAGCATTTGCCCAGACCCAGATCAGCATTCATTTTTAAGGACTGCTAAAATCTACTGGGCAAGTACAGTCTTCTGAGCTCTTATTTCCCACTGTCTACCCTGTCTGTGCCTACCTAAGCTTGTATCTCTAAATTATTGGATAACTTGTCTAGATTGAAGCTCTGGACTGTTTGCTGGAAGTAGGTTCGTCTGTTTCTAAATATTTGGAACTCCAGTACAGATGATAGTGCTGATGATTTGCCTGCAGGGAAGGAAATATGAAGATCAGATCATGAGTCTTACTCATCCAAACTACTTTTGGAGTGTTTATGTCCAAGCTGTGTCTTTGGAAAATTCTCTGTTAGCGTTTTTAAAGCTTTGGTAAAGGGGCAAGTAGATCTCTAAGGACAAATGGACAACTAAGTGTAAGACTTACGTATACTGGGTATTTTAAATCTGAGTATCCCATCAGAAGTGTCAGGCTCTCAGTTTTTCATGTGGCTTTGGTCAAAGTTTCTGTATGAGAAATCTGGATACCTTCCTAGGCTATTTTGTTCTTCTGTCCTGTGATAAGTAGGCATTCTCAGAAATGCTAGCTGCCTTCTCTTGACTTCTGGCTGTCCATGAGATATATTTTCTGGAAAAGAGTCTTTTAGTTATATTCCCTTTGTTTTCTTTGAAAGGCAGCATGTAAAGCTCAATTTGCCCTTTTCCTCTAATCCTTTTAAAGCTAGCATATCCTAGAAGAGCAAAGCCCTTCTATAAAGACAAATGCTAACCTTTTCACTGTTTATTTTTGTTCTTTCCTTGCTGCAGAAGCTTAAAGGTAGGTGTTTGGCAGCTGAAACTGTTCACTTCCAATATGCTCCCTTTGCAACTAACTCACAGTCACGGAGTGATGTCATCTATTTATGTGACAGATTGTTTGCTCTGCAGTTATCTGTGCACTGTAGAAGGAACTGAGCTAACTGTTATGTGATACCTGCAAATAATAATTCTTAGCTTACCAGAAAAATCTGCTTCAGTGCAAAGACTACTGCACAGTAGTTGCAGTGTTTAGAATTTGGTAGCGATTAAACTGAGTATGGGATGCTGAGATTGTTTGAAATAATAACTTTCTTAGTGTCCATCTCGTTGCAAAGTTTTCATCAAAGATTTTTCACAGAAACTGCTAGGGAAGTATTGTTGTTTCACAGATGAAGAACTGAAATGTAACAGACAGCATACTTAAAACTTTGCAAGCACATACGTCCTACATAGAGTTATGGATTTGACTCTCCTGGATACATCTAAGCACCTGACTCTAAGTGAGCTGTCCTAGGTTACAATTAAGTGAGTTGCTGGTGCAGCAGGGAACTAATGAATTTTGCTCTTATCCTGAGCTAGCGATCTGATTGCAAGCCTGGTTTTTCCTATAAATAAGAAACTGTATGTAGCATTTATCTGGCATATTACCAAATGTAAAGAGATCATCTAGCAAATCTCTTTCACCAAGCTGCTGTTCTTCATGCGCTATTCCAGTAGCTGAGAAAGTCTGTGTGCTGTTGGCTCCTCAACGTTTAAAACTCCTTTGTTGCAAACACAAACATGTTTTGTGACTTTCTGTGATCCCAGCAGCTGACCATTCAAAAAGAAAGTTGGCCAGATATGTGAGCATGTTACTGGTGGCTGTGACCAGAAGTAACTTTGTGTCTCAACTAAGTTTGAACGTGAGGCTCGTAGCTGTTGCAGCAGTATGACCTTTAAGCGGCCAAGTGGGTTAAATTGCTGTACAGAGGAAAACTATGTAAACAGGTCACTGACTTTAATATAATTGCAGCTGTTGATGTAACCAGTTGGTGTGGAAAAAGAATAGCAAGTCTTGTTTTGTTTGGCGCAGCAGTATGTTTGCATTTTGAAATGAGATATGAAATTAATGGGGCTAAACCACATGGGATAAATAAAAAGCGTGCAGCTGCTGAAGCACAGTTTGGAGATGAACGTGAGCCAGACTGTTCTACACCTTGATGCTTCTAAGCACTCAGTGATGGTTTAAAAACAGTAAAGTGCTTTTACAGTGGCCATGCTGCTTGCCACACCACTGCCTTTAGATCGTATTTACATATGGATGATGCTGTTAATTATGACATTAAAACCATTATGAATTAATAATTAACTGATCTTAATTCCTTCCAGCTAAATATTTGCCTCAGTGAGTATGTTACGGATACTATAAAATGGTTACAAAATGGAGTGCAGGTCAGGGATTAATGTGTTGGGGAGAATAAGGAAAACTTTAGGCTGGGAGGTAAGCAGGGCCAGGAGGAAACTTTCTGCTGTTAAATGGGGCAAGATAAAGTCACATGTACCTTCTGCCTAGCAGAAGGAAATGTAGTAACACTAGAATGCTTGATGGGGTCCAAAGATGTCCGGTGTGCTTAGAAACAGAACTGTGTCTTCACTTGGTAAGCTAACTCACTTGTTGATGCTGAAGGTTACAGTATGCTTTGTGGAGGAAATCAAAGCTGTTGTCTTCACTTTGTCTAGTTGCTTTTAAAAGATGCTGATACAAGCAGTCCAACTAGCTTTGTTCTAGCCTAAATCCTAAAATCTATAGTTGACTGCATTGTGGATTTTTGTCTTGCTAGCCAGGTCTGTCTGCTCAGCACCTGCACTTTAGACACAGAACGGAGGCATAGGCTTGATTAAGGAATATTCTGTGCTGAGCTCTTTCCCTACAAAATCTTTAGTGATTTCTCAGCTCCAAGCATCAAAAGCACCAATTGCATCCACCCTGGCCTTCAGGTGTTTGTGACCATTGGCTGCCAGTTGGGTTTTATGAACACTTTCACCCTTCTGATGAAATACAGGCCCCTTTTTGGCTTTACTCCAAGCCTAGCAACACATAACATAAGATGTTACTCTTTTCAGAACTTATGTGGGACAGAGACTGAGTAGGAAGCTGTCAGCACCAGAAGTCCTCACACTGAGCAGCTGGGGGTGCTTCACCACAGCAGTGATGGGCAGGATAGGCCCATCTCTCTATGTATACGCATGTGTTGTTGTGGTGCTCCCATATTCCTTTACCAACTCTTGAATTTTTGCCTTCTCTGTTTTCTAGGGTCAGGAGTTGACCATCCGTCAGATTGCTCTTCTTGGTTTCAGAGACTTGGTCTTGCTAAAAGTGAAGTTGGAAGAAATTCTTCCTCTGGTCCAGACAAAGCTTCCAGCTTCCATTGTCCAGATGCTATTAATTCTACAGGTGGGAAGCTTCTGGTTTTCCTTGTTTCACTCTGTTTGAGACTCTGTCCTCACCCAACTGATACAAACTTTGGAAAGGAGAGTGGGGAGAGCAGAGGGTGAGGTTAAGGGGAAGATATGTGGTCTTATGTGAGAATGTAAAAATGAAAGCTGACTTTCAATGGTTAATGTCCTGAGCTTTCCTGGCAGTTGATAAGGATAGGTTTGTGAAAGGGCCCAGTTCTGCTCTTGCTTGCATTTTCCTTGGTACTTTGTCTCTCCAGCTAGGGACAGTCCCCGTAGTCTTCTAACTTCCTCAAAGTTTCCCAACTTCTGTGAACACGTAGGTCTCCTGATATGTCAGCTTTTTAATGACCCAACGAGTCTCTTTATATGGGTGATAAAAGCATAGGAAGGAGTATTGCCTGCTGGCTCCCTAGTACCTTCCTCTTTCCTAAATGGGATGCTGAACCCCCTCTATGAGAGAAGGAATATCTTATGGCAGCATGCAAAACGGTGCAGGTTTTCCAAGAGCATCTTGCAAGGAACACAGACTTCTTGTGAGGACTGTCTTTTATAATCAGGCTTGAAGAAAACGGAATCCTTGTGTTCCAGGCAGGACGTGTATGGCCAAGTTTACCTTTTTCTTTAGTATTGCTCAGCCTGGCAGTCTTGAAAAATACCATAATCCAGGTTGCTGTTTGGGCTCTTCTCACTTTAATTTCTCTTCAGATATACCTTATGATAATTGATGGGGAATAAAACTTGCTGAAGTATGTATGATCGAAGTTGCACAGTATCTAAGCTAGTATTTCTGTGCGAGTTGTCGCTCAATTCAGGTATCCTCTGTGACCCAGGCTGTAATAGCAGGAAATATTAGAGTGCTACCTCAATTTCCATAAAATATCATAATAAAAGGAGTCAGGGGGGCAAAGAGAATCGCAGTGACACATCTCAGAAAGAAAAGCCTACTGAGGGTTTGCAGCAAGCTTGTCTGTGGACACTTTCTGAAATTACAGTTAAATTACTTAGTTACAATCTTTCATAACTGTAAACTGAATTAGAGAGGGTGCTTCTCCTGCAAGCCTGTCTTAAGGAAAGAGCAGGGCTTTGCCCAAGCTGTGATAAGGCATTTCCACAGAGGTATTTCCTGGCAGAAGTGCCTTGGTATAGCTGTGCTTCTGTAGTTATTCTGTGTAAATCTCATGTTACTGTAGCTTGTTTACTATCCCTTGGTCATTTAAAAAAAAGTAGTCTCTTGGAAAAAAGTCTCTTGGCAGTCTGACTATGACTTGAACAAGGAGGCTGGTGTGATCAGCATGCAGGTCTCCATTTTGGCTCTTCAGCTGTGTTCCTTTAAGTTCTGTACTGATACAGCTGTGATACTCCAGAGCCAAGATATTTGGACTTTAGTAGAAACTTACTGCAGATGGGTAATGATGGCTCTTCAATTTCAACTTTAAATTTCAGAGTGTCCACGAACCTGATGGCCCCAGTGAGAGCTACCTACAGCTGGAAGAATTGGTCAAGCAGGTGGTGTCACCATACTTAGGTTTGTGTGAGGACCACAGCTTCTCTGGTAGCACCTGCTTGCTTGGTAAGACATGCGACAGCGTACGGAAGCTCTTTCAAACAGTTTGTGTGGTACCAAGGTTGGCTAATAGGATGCAGGGCACATCTGTACTAGAAAGGAAGTGCTGCATGACTCCAGGAGAGAGGAAACAAAGGTTAAAACACTCTTAAGAATGTCCTGGTTAACATATTTCTGAATGTAGATCTTTTTGACCTGCTTTTCATTTTCCACTGCGTACAAGTGCAAAATCTCCATTTTCTGGAGGCAGGCTGGATTTTAAAGTCTGTGCCTGAGGTGCTTTTCTCCCCCTGTTGCACTTGTGAAATTGCGTGTTTCTTGTCTACCTGCTCCCTGTTCCTACCAGCTCACCTGTTTTCACTACCTTGATTCCAGCAGTTACTGTTGCATCTGCCGCTCTTTGTAAACTGCTCACTTCTTGCCTGCTCATCTTGAGGGATTGTTTCAAATTTTGCATGGACTCTTCCATGCATTTGAGCATTCTGTTTGGGGGGGAAAAAACAACACGATTTATTTAAACCGTAGGTAAACGGAGCTAGGAGAGAGAACTGTCACATCACTTCAGAAAGGTGATGGTCATAGTGGAAAACCTCTACGTGTTATTCAAGAGCCCTGCTAATAAGCACGGCCTGTGAGAAATAGATTAGCTAAGAAATAGATGTGGCAGTGCTGTTTAGGTAACCAGAAAGATTGAAATGAAGTAAATGAAGAAAGCTCTACCCCTGCACTGTTTTGTGGTACTTTATAAGCTGTAGCCTCTCCTTTGATACAGACTTTGACTAGACGAAGGCACAGGCTATTCTGTGTTACACCTTAGCAGCACAGGCAGATTATGGTCTTATGGTAGAATGGTTCATCAGGGCTCGGATGCTCTCTGTCTCTAACAAACTCCCAGCCTGTAGTGCTGGGGAAGTGTAGCTGCCTGACCTATACTGAAGTTCCTAGCTAGCCTGGATTTCTGCCAGTGAGCAAAGTATTGGTATCATAAAAACAAATTTCACGTGAACTTTACAAGGCCAGTTCATGTGCCTTAAAATCATTGTATGTCTTTTTTTTTTTTTTTTTTTAGCTGTCATTTACTTCTGTGTATTTCCAAGGTGGCCTTTTGCCCCTGCTCCACCCTATGCTGAGCAAAGAGAAGTAACTTTTGATTGCATTACACAGCAGAGACAAAAAGAGCAGCATTTTCCTGCAAATAAGCTTCTGTGGTGGTAGTTTCATCTAGCAATTGCTGCTTCCTACCAGATTTCTCTCCCTTCCCCTCTCCTTTCTGCCACTTATTTTGCTTTCTCAGAGCCGGCATATTCTGTCACTAGGCAGCTGGTAGTGATGGAGAGTCCCAGTAGATTCCCTGCCATACAGTGGCTCTGTGGTGCCTTTCTGTTGGGCTTTGGATATGTTTGCATTCTCAGTAGATGCTGTGGAGTCCAAACTGCTATCTGGAACACAACCTTCAAGTTGCGTTGGTTTTTGAGAAGTGCAATTGAGGAAGATTGAGGTCACAGCTGTAATAAACATAAGGCTTTGGCCTTCGAGGCTGCAGTATGTTAAACTTGATTTAAGCTGAGAGAGGAGAACAGTAGGAATAGGTGGGGGGGGAGGGGGGGGAAGAGGACGACAGCTTGCAGAGTGGATTTGGGGAAGGCAACTTCCCCAGCTGAAGTGACAAATCATAAAGTCTAGGTGGAGCAAGGGGAAGCAACTTGTATCACACAGCCTGACTCAGATGCTGGAGTCTGTGGCCTGTTTCATTCTGAGCTCTGTAGTTCACCCTGCTTTGGTGGAAACATAGTTACTTCAGTTCTTGTATTGTATACCTTTCACTGTGCTTGTTACTCTCCTGTTGTCCACTCTACTTGCTTACTCTGTGTAATTAGTCACTACCTGTGCAGTAAGGACAGTGTGCTGAAGGGATCCAGTTGTCTCAGAAACGATGTTTAAATTATTAATACAGGAAAAAAAAAAAAAACATTCCTGCTATTCACCCTTTATATTAAACCTAGCATCACTGCTTATTTGAGTTTGCCTCCAAAATAATGCCTTAAAAGCTCTTCCCAGTTCATGTTCCTGGCTATAGCACAGCGAAACAGACTTTTTTTTTTTTAGTTAAACTATGTATGATAGTTCCTTTAAGAGAGCATCTTCTCTGGCTGTTGGCAACAGGCCATCCATTATAGGTGAAATGACCTTCTTTCCATTCTGAAACCCATGAGAACACAAACTAATCTTTGAGTTCTCTGCCAGCTCTTTTGTCTTCTGTGCCATGATGCGGTTGTGGTTCAGCTACTGTGCGTGCTGGATCGTAGCTCTGGGCAATGAGGTTTGGAGGCGTTAAACTGAGATGCCATTCTCCCTAGAGGACCTCTCCAAGGAGGATTTCAAATGGGAAAGGTCATAGGAGGTCAGAGTGTTTTATTTCAGCACTCTGCTGATTTTTGTTCTTCTCCTCATGTCAGATTTTTCTTTCAGGATGGAGTTCTGTGCCTTGCAGTTCTTATGGCAACTTGACACAGAGCATACATAGCCTTGTTTTTGTGTTCCAGTGTGTGGCAGGGCCCTGCTGCATAAGATAAGCATACCATCAGGGGAGAGATGAAGGATAGATGGCTAAGAAGTATCAGACTGTGGTCTGTTTTCTGCAAGCCATCAGTTCACAGCTGGAGGTTGTGTGAGAATCATAGAATTGCTCAGGTTGGAGAAGACCTTAAAGATCAGTGAGTCCAATCATGACCTAACAACCTTCCATTAAATCTTCTCCCTGTGCACCACATCCAAATGGTTTTTAAACACATCCAGGATTGTGACTCAACCACCTCCCAGGGAAGCCTCTTTCAGTGCTTAACAACCCTTTCTCTAAAGAAGTTTTTCCTGATATCCAACCTTAACCTCCTGTGGGGCAACTTAGGGCCATTTCCCCTTGTCCTGTCAACAGTGAGAAGAGACCAGTCCTGCTCTCACTGTAAGCACCCTTCAGATATTGGAAAAGAACATTAAGGTTTCCTTTTTCCCCAGACTGAGCAGCCCCAGTTCTGTCAGTTGCTCCTCCTTTCACAAGCCTTGTTGAACTTCTTTGGACCTGCTCCAGCCTCTGTCTCCTTTCTGTACTGAGGTGTCATAACTGAACACAATACATGGGTGAGGCCTTGACTTAGGGCAGGACAGCCCTAGTCCTGTTCACCACACCATTCCTGATAGAAGCCAGGATGGCCTTGGCCACTTGGGCACACTCCTGGCTCATATTCAGCTGACTGTCCCTCAGTACACTATGTTCCCTTTCCCTTAGGCAGCTTTCCAGCCATTCCTTCCCAAGCTGGCAGGCTTGCTTGGGGTTGTTGTGAACAAAATGCAGGACCCAACACTTAGCCCATGGTATTCTGTACCCTATCCTTATATGCTAGCACAGGGGGCTGTGTTCAAGGGATAACAAATCTTACTCTTAAAGACTGAGGCGAAGATGGCATTGAGTACCTCAGCCTTATCCTGATCGTTGGTCACCAAGTTGCCCTTAGCATGCAACAAGAGATGGAGATTCTCTCTAGCCCTCCTGTTGTTGATGTATTAATAAAAATATTTATTGTTGTTCTTTACCTTAGTGGCCAAGTTCAGTTCTAGCTGGGCTTTGGCTTTTCTGATTTTTCTCCCTGCATATCTTTACTGTATACCTGTACTCATTGTAAGTAGCTTGCCTGCTATTCCAGAAACTATAAACTTTCCTTCTGCTCTGGTTCAGCCAAAGATCTCTGCTCAGCCAGTCTGGCCTCTTTGCCTGTTGACTTGTCTTCTTGTGACCTGGGGATGATCAGCTCCTGCACTTTCAAAGTAACTTCCTTAAAGCATTCCCAGCCTTCCTGGGCTCCCATGATCTCCAAAACTACCTCCCAAGGCACCCTCTCAACCATAGTCCTAAAGAGGTTAAATTCTGCCCTTCAGAAGTCCAAGATGACAGCTCTGCTGACTCCCCTCAGTGATTCAGCAAGGATTGAGGAAATCTGGCATCTCATGATCACTATGTCCCAGATGGCCTCCAACCTTTACATCCCCTGCAAGACCTTCTCAGTTAACAAACAGCAGGTTCAGGATTTTGCTTCCTCTTGCTGGCTCCTTCACTAGCTGTGTCAGAAAGTTATCTCCGCACACTCTAGGAACCTCTGGGGCTGTTCCCTATCTGCTGTATTATAAATCCAGCAGATGTCTGGGAAGTTGAAGTCTCCCACAAGAACAGGGAGAGAGACCTCACCCAACTGTCTGAAAAGAGTTTTATCCACCTCTTCGTCTTGGCTGGGTGGCCTGTAGCAGACTCCTGTGATAATATCAGTCTTATTGACCTGACCTTTTTTTTCTGATCCATAAGCTCTCAACCCTATTATCACCATCATTCATTTCTGTACACATTTTTTCTTAACATAGAAGGTTACACCACGGCCTTTCCTGCCTTGCCTGTCTCTTGCAAAATGTTGGTAGCCATCCATTGCAGCACTCCAGCTGAGTAATTCCAGAGTCATTCCACCATGTTTCCATGATGGCCTCCAGCTCCTCCTGTTTATTACCCATGCTGTGTGCGTTAGTGTAAAGACACCTGAGCTGGGCCCCCTTTTGAGTGGCTGTAATCATAATACTCTCATGACCGTACTCGGGTGTTTCCATAGCCACCAAGCTCACACCAACCATCGTTTTTCCTACAAAAGGGTGAGCTGTCCTCCTTAATCAAGACTCAAGACTGTGGGATCTTATTAGCACATCCCTCTCCTACAAGCACTGGGACATTACATACAGGCTCCATTCTAGTGATCCCAGTTACACCTCCCCACCCACCTTTGTACCTAGTTTAAAGCTCTGTTAGTCAACCTTCCCAATTCCTGTCTTAAGACCCCTTTATGCTGGTGAGAGAAGCTACTCCTATCGGTTACCAGCAGGCCTGGTCTTGTGCAAACAGAGCAGAGGTCAAAAAAAGAGTTGCAGACTGTTCTTAATTTCCCAGGGGACTGTGATTACTGGATAGAGCAATCAAAGGAGGAAAAGTAAAGCAATAAATCTATGTTCAGAGTTCAGCCTAACTTTTTTTCTGATTATCGTAAAGAATTTTACTTCAGTTTCACAAAAATCATCTGCAGATAGTTTTTCCTCAGAGAGTTAGGTCATCCCTCACCTGGAGAGAAGAAACATTGATAAATTCTCCACTGTGCATTTCTGTTTCAGTACCTGTTCAGTCCTGTGTAACCCATTTCTACAACATACCTGATCTTGAAGGAAACCTCTACTAAAGGAAGGTCCACAACTTTTGTGTGGTTATGTGCAGCCCTTATTGGCATTAGATTGCCTGGCTTAATGTCTTAAAAATGTCTGCTGCTGTTGTGGGGAGAAAATAAGAGCAAGACCTCTTGTTTCTTGCCCAGTTATCCTATCTTAACCAGGTACAGCTTCTGGATAAATACTTGGTGGCAAGAGAAGGAAGAATTCTAACCTCTTCCGCTGAGACCTGTCAGCTATGCTATACATTTCCAACACGTGTTTCTGTGGAATCTCATCAATTTCACTGTGACAGCAGGAGACAGGGCCATTCTCTAGTGCTGTAAAGTCAGATAACACCCATGGCTATCTGAGATGAAATTGGAGCATTCTGGCCTGTAACTTATTTCACGCTGCTATCGCCTTCCTCTTCTTCCCTCTGTCCTAACTCCTGTGGAATGTTATGGTCAGAGATTGACTCTGACAAAGGTCTAGGTTATCAAACCGGCTGAGACACTTAACCAGGTGTGTTTCTAAGTCCACCAATGAAATTCTGCTGATATCTTGTTCCTAGCACTTCTGCTGAGCTGTGTGTACAGAGCTATGCAGGGAGCTGCCTTCTGGATGGGAACAGCTTGGAGTCTGGATCCAAGCAGTAGCCACTGAAGCGTCAGAATAGATCTTCACAAACTTCAGGTTCTTCGCTGGCGAGGCCTAGTTGTACTCTTTCAAATTAAATGTTTGGAAAGCAAAAGCATAGATGCAGGAAGTACTTTTCCTCAGGAGTATGAAGTGTTTGGCTAATGTGTCAGCAAAGAGCTGTGCATCATGTTTTAGTAGAAGTGGAGATTAAAATCTGGCTCCTGTAATGCGCGAGTGACCTCAGCATCTCTTTCAGAAATAGAAATAATGACTTGAGAGCTCTGCCTCCTTAACGTGTGGGTGACAGTGGCTTAAGAAGAGCTGGAGGGGGGGTTTCAGGTCCCTGCGATGTATTGGGGAGCACGCTGATCCCTTTCTTAGGCAAATCTTCCTACAAATCATTTCTTCTCCATGATGGCAGGCACTGCTCTTCTAATTGCTGCAGTATTTAAGACAGTGTGTTTAAGGGACATTCAAGAATTTTAGAGGCACAATCTAAGGCTAATGGAGTGGGAAATCAGATGGAACTGAAACATGAACTTCTGGATTATTTGCAATTTCAAGAATGGCCTTTGCCTTGCTCCTTTTTAGCATTCTCTGTTTGTCCCACTTGTTTGACTATAGTAGAATAGAAGGGAAGAGGTAAAGCTTAGATTTTTCAAATTTAAAATATGCATTAGGAGTAAACTTCTACTGAGATAAACCATGGGAGCGTGGGTCTGTGTGCAGTGTGGATGCACTCACACTGGAGGTTGGCTGCGTGGTCTGGGTGAGCTGTGGCTGTGCAGTGGCAGTTTGGGCCCCAGCTCACACAGGCTTCACGTCTGCCTGGTCTGTGGATGTTTTGCAATCCAGTCCCTGCTTAGTTCTGGGCTGAGCTGAAAAGCATCTTCTGTCCTTGCAGCGTATCTGGGTTACGGTGGTTACTGCAGTGTGGTCAAACTCAGGACCTTTGCTTTACTTTTGCACACAGCAGGCAGAGTTGTACTCCTATTCTCATGCTGATAAAGGCTTGGGGAGAAGAGCGTGGTCTTGTGCAGTGTTGCTGCTAGTGCTCACTTCAATACCAGCAGATTTTACAGTCTCCCAGATTCTAGTTAGATTTTGAAATCTGGATAATGTCAGATGCTGAAGCACCAACACATGCATCAACTCTGTAAAGTCTCCTCCTCAGTGAGCATGTGTAAAGGTGTATGTAAGAACACAAGTACACACATAGCACGGGAGCCTCAGAACTGATGAATACAGCCTGGTTGATTGGACTGCAAACAACTACAGTAGTTGAAGAGCACTTGTTAGCCATTCTGCCACAGAACACAAGGATGTACCAGAAGGGAATGTCAGGACCAATTTTTCCAGTTTATGTGCAGGGATGGTTGCCAGGCTTGGCAGGAGCAATTTTATGTTATTGCTTCCTACAGTGTTCTTGTATTCAATGGACTTTAACCTCCCAAGTCCTCTGGCTTGGCTGTTTAGCAGCACTAAAAGTATACACATGCAGTGGCACTTCTTTCTCACGGGAATATTTTTATTTATTTATTAAGTGAAGCTCAAGCCATGGCTATGATTTTTCATTTTCCTGTGTATCCTGGCCTCTTGGGAAGGGCTGCAAGCTGTGCCTGTTTAAATAGAGCATATTTTCATTTTAAATGTGCTGTTTAGAATTGGAGAAAAGCAAAGATTTTGCCCTGGAAAATCTGCAGCAATGGAGTCAAGAGAATTTACCACTTTTTGCTTGGCTCTGATTCATCTTCTCAGGCCTCTCCTAAGCCAAGAAACCTCTGCGTAGATAAAACTGTTGCAAGATAGACATAATGTAAGTATTAATTTGTGGAATTACATTGTGGTGAACACAACATCAGAAAGCTTCTGAGTTCCCTTTGTCCTCTGCACCAATGAACTGAGCAGCCCATAGCAGTGGCTGTGTTCCTAACCTAGATAGGAGGTGGGCATCAAAGTGCTTGAGTCAGTCATGTTGCAAGTAAATAACTACCCCACCATTGGCTGCTTTTTTTTTGGCATCAGCACTTGACTTTTTTGACAACAGTCAGCAAAGAAGCCCTGATAAGTAATGTGCAATGTGGAGAAATAGTTGCTGCTTGGACTCCCATGTTATTTGGGTCTCATTGACACCGGACCAATTTTCACAGCCTAGGTGCAGACAGCACCAGTGATGCTGGTGCTGTGCTGCAGTGCTGCTGTGCTGCTACCAGCAGCTGCAGGGAGTTATGGGAGTGCTGGTGTGGTTCCCTTTACATGACCTTTCTCTGATGACCAACACCATCACTTGCTGTACTTGAGCTGCAGTGGATGCATAGGGAAGATATCAACTGCAACCAGCCTCAAACTTACTTGCACAAGGTGAAATCTTCTGAATGTGTTACTGAAAGCCCAAGGGTGAAGTGTTGTCATTATCTGGCTGCTGTCAGTGGTGGAGTTTTGTCTGCTCCGCTGTTCCTCCTTGTAACGACACTGAGCTGGTTTTCTGCCTTTCTTATTGATGCAAGCTTTCAGAGCTGTTTCATAACCTTCAGAAGAGAGCGCATTGCTTTGCTTTTTGTTATCTCTTATGCTCTGCAGTCTTGCGGGAAGTCTCCTACATGATCTGAAAGACTTCTGACCTTAGGACATGAAATCCTGCACTTCAAGGAAGTTGGTGAGATACCCAGTGTGGCTGCGAGCTGAGTCCCCTCTGTGTCTTGCAGCCAGCCTAACAGCTTGGACAAAGCTTTGCCTCTGCCCTGTTGCTCATTCCTGCCTCCTTTTTTTTTTTCTTCCCAGAGAGACGGTACTCCAGATCCCGTTCCAAAGCTGGTGGACTGAGTTACTCCTCCCACCTGGTTGGCAGTCGGCAGCCCAGTGAGATGGCCCTGACACCTCTGACGGAGCAGGAGGGTGAGGCTTATCTGGAGAAGTGTGGTAGCATCCGTCGCCACACTGTTGCCAACGCTCACTCAGATATTCAGCTCCTGGCGATGGCCTCCATGATGCACACAGGCATGGTGATCGAGGAGTCGGACAGCAATGACAAATGTCTCCTCCTGCAGCCCAGTTTCAGCCACAGGCAGTGCTCCAGTGAGCCCAGTATTGCTGATGGGCCTGAAGGAGGCATGGCAACAGGCAGGCAGGACTCAGCAGAGCTGAACTGCACATCAGTCAGCTAGAAGAAGTCTCTCTGAGGAGAGGAGGAGCGTATGTGCTAAGCTGGACAAATGCTCCTGTCACCCCTCTGGAAAAAAAGGAAAATTGGGGTTTTGCTCCTGGTAGTGAAATGGCCTTGGATGATCTAATGTCTCTTTGGGAGTGCTCTCCAGACTTGTTTTCCTTGCTTGTTTGTGATTGTTGTTGATAGAGGTACCAGCCGGCTCCCAATTGAGGGTGGTGGGCTGCAAAGTGGAACGTTGCTATGTACCTTCTGTAAGCTCTTTTACTGTACTAACCTAAATCTTCTGGCCTCAGGTTTCCTTCTGTTTCTTTGGTATGATGCAGATGAGCCTCTTTCTGCTTTTGTCTTTCCTGGTTTTGTGCTACTTGTTTGCATCACAGGATCCTGTGCTTGATGTTCTTTGCTTCTGTAGTTGAAGTGGTGACTAAGGACTACCTTTTTCTCTTTTGAAGTTGAACTCAGGGATAAAACTACTTGGATCTTGCAGAAAGATCTGTTCAGATTGCTTGAGAGAAGGAGATCCTTCACTTGCTTCCCACAAGTGTGGGGGGAAGAGAATCTTGAAGAAACCAGCTTTTTTTTTAGCCCACACATGAACAGAACTGGATACGTATGGAGTCCCAGCTGAACCCTTCCAATGTGCTTTATGTAGTTCCAGTAATGTCTTTAATGTTGATGTTATAAATCGAGCACCAAGGAGAAAGGTATAAAGTGAGAGCGAATACAGTCCTGAGCATCCCAGTATTTGGCATCAAATTGCTATTTAAGTTCTGGGGTGGTGCAGCTGCAATGAAAGGAGAAATCTAAACGAGTCCCTTCTGAAAGGGAATGCCCATGCATTTCTATCGGGAGAAAACTAAAGGTGCTTCTCCAGGATGACTGTCATGAGTGCAGAGCAGGAGATGACTTACAGGGCTGCTTCCTTGAGCTGCTGTGGTACTCCCTGCACTTGCAGGATTCGTGAGAGCAGAGATAAGCAGCTGGGTGCAGAACGGAGCGCTGTCCTTGTAGCACATTTGTGAAGTGCTTCTGACCTCCAGTGGTATCTCGCTCAGTGAGCATTTCTTTAAAATGAAGCGAGGGCTACGTGTAGTCTTTGTTCCTATTTTTGTTCTGAAGATTAGGATTGGGTCCAGGTTGTCAGTATGTCAGAGTTGCAGTGCCCACTGCATGGCACCGTTTGGTTCTCAACTGCTGCTTCTGTGGGAGCAGAACCGATTTGTTGGAGCAGTCCTCTGGTGCCTCGCTAAGCAGATTTGCAAGTGTAATTACAAGCTTAGAGGTAAACTGAAATGCTGCCTTAAATGTCAAATCCCATTAAAAACGTGGATATAATACCACAGCCTCTAGAATCCAGTCCCTGTGGTACTGGCTGCAAATAAATCTATCCTGACAAGGGAACAGGAAGTTAGGATGAGTCTTCAGGAGATGTTTTTACATATTGTGACATTAATTGCAGAATTTGCCCTGCTGCCATTGGGCATTAAGCACCTTTTATTGCATGGGCTGTTCTGAAAGAGCAGCTTGGACCTGCTGGGATTTGACTTTGGTAGCATGTGCTGCAAAAAGCAGTTGGATGGTTATTGTACCACAAAGCACCAGAAAACCCAGCAATGAGCACAAGTCTTGCTGTCTGTGTACATGAGAATATTTCTTTGTCTCCTGTGGTTTGCAAATCTCCAGATACTTGGAAGGGGCTGTGTTTTCTTGTAGTTGGTCACCTGCGACATCCTTGCTGGCCTTTGTAGAAATGCAGTGTTTTTGTCCCTGCTGTAATTATGTGAGAGAGATTGGGTTGTGCTGTTGGCTTCCTAGGAAGGATGTGTCTGGGGAGGCAGGAAGAGGGGGATTTAAGCAGTCCTTCCTTTAAATGGATTCTAGGGGAAGTTGCCTTCTTATTCCTAAATTGGACTGATTGTGCCACCTGATGCTGTCACACGCACTGACTTGCAGCCTTCTCTTGGCCACAGTGTACACTTGGGAAGTGCTGATCCTGCAGCATTTCAGCTCACTCCTGTAAGTGCTTCTCATCTTTTTTACTTCTCATTTCCCTTTTGTAAATGCCCAAAGTTAGCAGCGCCGCCTTCTGTGATGAAAATGAGTATGATTTATTTCCTGACATACTCTTGGATCATCTCTAGGGCTAATAGGAACCCAGTCCTGGTTTTAACTTGAATGTCTTTTGTTTTACATCTATTTATAATTTTGAATCATGTTGATTTTGTGCCTGTTACGTTGTGGAAATTTGCACCGAGCCACTCTGAATTGAGCACTTCCCCTGGTTGTTTGGATGTTTTGTTAATGGAGAATTAAAGCTGGTGGCTTTACTTTTTAAACTGAACTAAACTTGTTCTTCAACCAACACGGAGGATCTGGTTGGAACTAGGTTTTCACGGGCATTTGATGGATCTTGAACCTTTCTTTTGTCAGTGTTGGTACTGCTGCCTTCTTTCCCTAGAGGAAGACAATACTGCAGAACTCGGGATGGCTGTGGGCAGTGAGCTGCCCCTTCTGTTGGGGTGCTTCTGAGTGAGGTGGGTTCAGACCCATCTCTACAGCCTCCTGACTCCTCCAGGAGTTGGGATCTTAAGGATCTCCACTACCCTGAACTCATACCGCAGTACGGAGCAGCTGCCGATTGCAGCAGTGCTTGAGGAGCCGCTGTTTGAAGCCTCTGTCATTGGGCTTCAGAGCCAACTCCCTCTTATGCCGAGAGCCAGTTAATAATTCTTGTGGAATTATTATTATGGACTGCATAGTAACAGCCCCAGTTACCCTGGAAGAAAGACTGGAGTCACAGAATCATTATTTCTGGGCTGAAAGTTAATGAACACATCTGCACTGGCTCATATTCGAGAGTTTGCAGTTGCTATTGTCACTGGAAAGAGCCCCCACACTTTTTAACCTAACAACCTCAGTTCTGTGGGATTGCTCGGGCTCCTGGAACAGTGGACAGTGCTGTACCAGGACAAACTGGAAGGTAATGGAATTAATGTATATTAAATGTCAGTGAGAAACCACAAGATCCTCTTCAGTGTATGACACTTAGGATGATTTATTACCATTATTGCTAAGCAAGCCCTCTTTTCTCCTGTGGGTTTTTAATCCACTTCATACTAAGCAGCTATCGACTAACAGATATTGATGGTCCTTGGTGCAAAAATAGGAAGTCCTTCCTTCTCTCCTGTGTATCTCTAAGAGGCAGCTTCACTATTACAAGAAGGGCTGTCTGCTGCCTTTCTTCAGGCTCGGGAAGTGAATGATCATTGATTTGCTGCGTGGTTGCAAAAGAAACAAAGGGAAGGGGGAAGCTGTTCTGAAGGAGGGAAACGATGGCACCTGTACTGGAAAGCTCCTGCAAAAGCAGGACATTTGAGTCTAATACTCTGCTCCTGGGCACCAGTGAGCTGAACAAAGATGGTGCTGGGAACTCAGACAAGCATTGGAGACTTTGTGTAATTCTCCTTTACAAGCTTATGTGGGGGCTGCAGAGAGGAGAGGATTTATTGTGATTTTTCTTTCCCGCCCACAGTCTCTTCCCAGAAGGCTGGGGAGAACAACTATCATGTACTGAGCATCACTGCTTGTGATAGAACATAGTAGATGGAGAACCTCTAAGCAATACAGCCTGGATCTGGCTGTCAGCCTGTCCTGTGGCCCTTAGATGCAAGGCATCTTTCTCCATAGGTTACTTCAGGGAGAAAGAGAGGGCTAGAACCCTGTATTTTTTTCCTCCATTCCTTGTAGTGGCTGCTATAGAAAGCATCAGCCTTGTTTCATGAGTCCCAGTGGTACTTTAAGTACAGATTCACTTTTGAGTTTTAACTAGAGGATCCATAAGGGATGTACACATTAGTCTACACAGAGCCTTTCCACAAGACGCAGCCAAAGCCGCAGCCTGAGGAGCACTTTCTAGGTGATTTGCTGAGGTAAGTGGAGTTTGTTACACCTGGTGAAATACAGAAACCAGGAGAACTTGTATGTGCCACTTCTCCTTGACAGTAGCCTGGTTCCTTGGTGTGCTGCCAGAAGGCCTGACTCATACCTAGCTGGAAACACTGCTTTGTTAAAAACAGCAACAGAAACCAAGGTAAAGCTTAGAGAGAAACAATGTAATGCATAATGGTGACCCAATGCAGAAATGGAAATAAAACCACTAAGCTGTAGCGTACTATCCTAGGCTTTGACAAGTGGCTTTCACTGATTTCACGTTTAAGAACAGAACTGTAGGGAGCTTTCAGTATTATGGAGCTGGTGCCAGCAGTTGCAGAGAGGACGTGTGCTTCTGAAGGCAGGAAGGAAAACCAAGGGGTTACCAGAGCGGACCTACAACAGACCTGCTGGGACTCTGCAACCTACGCCTGTCTCTGCAGAGTGGGATGAGGTAAGAATTGTCTTGCTTTTTATTTTTGAACATATAAATTAACTTGTATGGAAATGATTTTGTCTGAGAGGGGTAAGAAGTAGAAGATGAATGTTTCCAGGCAGTTTATCACAAGGCATTTAGCAAAGGAATGCTTCTACTTTAAGAATGCAGGTGCTTCTTCCAAAAGTATTACTGCCCCACTGCTAAAATGCTGCTCCATTTAAACAGGCAGTTCTTAAGGCTCTTCAGGAAGCTGAGCAGAGCAGAGCTGTCCTGTAGACCATGTTGCAGTGCAGTATGAATGGCTCTGGAATGGGCTATGTGCCAGCCTGAGTATTTAGCCATGGTTGCATTAGTGAGCAGCTTGCGCTGAGTTGCAGTGAAGGTCTGGTTGTAACAAAAGAGCAGGAAAGCAGCAGCTCCAGCTGTGAGAGGAAATCAGTGAGCACAGGAACTGTCGTGGGCTGTGTCAGTCCGGATGAGTCAGAGCAGGAAAAGGTGGCTCATCAGTCCCAGCCTGGACAAAAGCGGATAGGAAAATGATTTCCCAGTTCACAGTTTCAAAAATTTCCTCATTCCATCTCAAAAGGGAAAAAAAAAAAACAAACAAACCCACAACCCAAGCACTCACTTCCATAGAACAAATGAGTTCAGTCATGACTGCTAGAAGACTGGATAGAGCAGGGCTCCAGATTTCCAGCAAGTCTTGCTGCACCTCAGTCTTCATCTGTTCCCCCTCACAAAATAAAGGTAAAGTCATGGAGGCAGTACTGTGTATTTTTTTTTCTGAACCAAAGAAAAGTTGTGGCCTTCCAGAAGGAATTATAACAGGGAGGGTTGATAATGGTTCTACCTGGAATAAAATACTACAGTAGATTCAAGCTAGCATTCGTACATTAGAAGCTTTCTGCTTCTTTAGGGGCAAGGGAAAATTAAAAATGAGAAACAAAGGCAGACATATCTTAAAAAAAAATATTTGTGAACTGAAAGAGGTGGCAGAAATAGCACAATCGTCATGCGTTCTGAGATCTGCCAAGCTGACAGCTGTTGGTGTGTAACTGGGGGCATGTCTTTCCTTACATAGGCAGGGATTGTTATGGATAGGTGAGGTCTCAAAAATTTAAAAAAATTAAAGCCAGCAAAGCAAAAAACCAAAACAACAACAACAACAACAACAAAAAACAACCAACAAAAACAAGACCCTGAAGAACAGATTTCCTGAAGTAAAGAAGACTTGGACGGTGTAAGGGTGGTGGTCCCCATGGATATTGTCCTTGCAGATGGAGCTAACTAAGGTCAGTGCTGTTGACTTGACTTCTGTCTCCTCCTGTTCTGCCTGTTGGTCCGTTCCTGGCTTTCATGTTATTTCTGGTTATCCCCCATTTGTCTCTTATGCCCCCAGTTCATTCTACTTTGCCACAGTTATTCTCTGTTACCCCCAAGTTCACCCCTTTTCTGTCTATCCTTGTCTATGGCTGAACAGGTTGTGATGTTGAATAGTTCTCAATGCGTAAGTTAGAGGACCTTCACCCAAACAGCTTCCTTCCATGCATTCTAATAATGACTAAACCTGTCACCACCCTTTATGAACTACAACAATCCTTTCCTACTGAAATATACTCAGCATTTTTTGGTTTTTGACTTGCATGCTCTCCATTACTATGTTGTATAACTCAGCCAAATGAAACCCACAAGACAAAGAACCAAGTTCTGAAGCAGTCAATGTTTTAAACAGCTCTCCCTTTGAATAAAGGTGTAACACACAATGCATGGTTTAATTACTTTATTTTTTAAAAAATCCAGTCAGAAATATAGCTGTGTATTAATTACAAAATATATTAATCTATTGATATTTTAAAAAGGAACAAGAGTACCTTAAATTCTGTTCAAATGGAAACCAATACAAACCTTTAACACTGACCCCAGAATAATCTCTTGCATCTATCATTAAGGTACTTGATGATGAGAGTCTCTCTCCAGACAAGAGCAGAAAGGCCACCCTGATTTCTTTCATTAGCGAGTTCAAGCCCTCGCTCGCAAACGCAACCAGGCATGCCATGAGACCACTTAATATAGATCACATACCAACATTTTCAGTAAATTTTTCCCTGCCCTGCAGG
Source organism: Tympanuchus pallidicinctus (assembly GCF_026119805.1). Taxonomy (NCBI): domain Eukaryota; kingdom Metazoa; phylum Chordata; class Aves; order Galliformes; family Phasianidae; genus Tympanuchus; species Tympanuchus pallidicinctus. The sequence continues at coordinate 18,750,776 of NW_026294747.1, forward strand.
GGAAGACATTCAGAGACAAAAGAGAACACATTTGCAATATATTATAATTGGAAAATGTGCCATAGCAGCTTTGCAAATACATAAACTAAGAGTCTGACTTGAAACACGTTCAAGATGACAGAGATTCAGAAGATAAATAAGCTAAGCCACTTACTAAAACACCTTGAGATCTAATAATGCTGCAAAGCGTCTGGAGCGACAGAAGTGGAGAACCTCATTCCTGAAGAAATTATACAGGAAGCTGACTTAACACTCCTATTTTTGTGTTTGTTTCAGGTACAACTCTCAAGGCTGCACACTATTCCCCTTCCTTTAAGGAGTTCTCAACCCACCCTGGCATAATGATTTTTCAAAACAGATGATCACATTTGTAAGGCTGGAAAAAAAAAAAAAAAAAAAAGAGGTCATTTAATTAAGAATATTTTCATATGGAAACTGAGCACCTTAGTACTAACCTCAGGAAAGTTTGAATAAAGGGTAATAGTCATGAGAGATGGGACCAATCCAGATTCCTAAGTTTTTCCATTGGCTGAAGATGCTGCTCTTATTTGGAAGAGAAAGCACTGGAACTGCAGTTAAAGGTGGGGAAAGAATAAGGGAACTGGAACAAATACACAAATTAATGTTTCATTAACATTTATGTTTCAGGGCAGGAGAAATTAATATTTAGCACATTAGCTGTCAAAGCTTCTTATGTAAAACTCTGGCATTACAGTAACGGCATCACTCAGAGTTCTACTAGATAATATCACAGCAGAAAGGAGTAGAACAGCAGTGAGTTGAGCGTTCCTACTTACATGGTCAATACATGCTTTCTATTATATTCTATTCGCTGCTGGGTTGTGCTATTGTACGATGTTAGCCTGAATCATTTGAACTTCTCAACCTGCCACCAAACTGAGTTTCAACTAGAGGCATAACTCTATCAAATGTAGCAGAAAAGGCTCAAAGCAAGAATTCAGTTTGTTGTAGGTGAGAATTCTTAACACAAAGCTTCAAATGCAAATTATTAATGCACTTAGTGGGTCTTTGTTATAAACTGTTAGAGTACAGACAGGGCCCTTTTGTTAACATCACCAGGGTTGAGTAGGGAATCGAGAGCTGCTTCTTGCTACAAATGAGCAGTCCTTCTTCTGCCTTTCTCCCCTGACCCACCCAGAAAAAGGAGAATGGTAATGTTTGAGTATGTTGGAAAAAGATGGCTAACTAACAGCCTGAGAAAGACTGCAGAACTGCTGTGCAGTGCAAAGAACTGCCTTCTGGCTATCGCAGATCTGAGTACTGTTACACATATTAAAAGCTTTTCAGTGAGAATGGCTGAGTTACCAACACTGCTTTAACTGGAGGCACAGTGGAACAATCCAGTTAATGGGATGAGACTGTGCAATACAAAATTGACTTAAGAGGTTTAAAAAGACAGATGTAAAGCAAGGATTTTTTTCCTGTTATTGAGTAATATAAGCTCACTAGCCCTCCAAACACACCAAATACACTAATAAGTCACTTGTGACTGTCACAATTAGCCAGAAGTTCAGTATTCAGTAGCAACAATGCTTAACAATCTCTCTGCAGTTACCAGGCTCTATCTGCAAAATAAATTGGTTCATTGCATCCAGCTGAACAAACCAGTAAAGGTAGAGGCCTGCAACTTCTAAGCTCCTACAAGTACATGGAGAAATCTCCCATATCAATGTACTGTAGTACTTGTTCCTTAGTCTTGTGCATATTAAGTATATGCACTTAAATACATTTTCCCCACTGATGATCCCCATGAGGTTGTTTTGAAGGGACTGCTTATTTGGGCTGCTTTTCAGTGTCTTCTAAGTTGCGGCATCCCAAATCCTCACACTGTTTCACTGGTTTGCAGAAATAATGGAAAAGAGATGCTCCTGCAGGGCTACTTTACTCTGCCTTAGGCTGCACACTTCAGTTAGGGAGTGAACAAGCCTTCTCTTTGCTATTTTTGAAGGAAAAGATCCATGCTTTATCAGTACTATGGTAAATCGTTAGCACCAGTGAACTTATCTACTCTGCTTTGACTGGTCAAAACTTATTTATATGGAATAAGTAGAGAAAACAACAACACATGCAACATGAGGAAGCTCATGAATCCTTGAACTAGTGAACTTAGTGTTTGGTTAAAGAGCTGTTAAGGAAGACAGGCTTTTTTTCCTGAGAACAAACAGGACTGCAATTTTTCCCTCACACTAATTAGCAGGCTTTTCTTTCCTCCTGAAGTGTTAAGGAGGCCCAAGGTCCTATTGTCTAATGGGACAGGAAATGGCCACAACAGCTGTACGCTGACATGGCCAGCTGTCCACTGAGTATGAAGAGGAGATTAATATAGCTCCTATCACCCAGAACATCAAGGGAAGGGATGACTCAGATGCAGATTCCCAAGTTCAACACTGCTATAATTTAGGTTTCGACAATAAAATTCTGCAACCCTGTCTAGTCACTGTACACCTTTGCTCATGTCTCTACCCACCGCCCAAAAACACCTTTCAGTCTAATGCTACACTTACCTCTAGTAACAGCAATTGTGATTCTGGGCCTGGAACACACACCACACGCACTTGCATACAAAAGTTAGGGTCAAAATAAAGAGCAGTGGGGAGTAGCACCTTCGGACCATCTTAGAAATATTTCTAAGAGCTCGGCTCCTTTAACCTTCCTCGCAACACTACCACCTACCTTTCAGAAATTCTACTATCAACTTGATATTGACACACAATTTCTTACTGCAGCAAAGAAGGGTCGAAGCATCTCGCATTAAGTTGTGTCAGCAAAGCTTTAACCTGACTTCAGATTTCAAGAGAAACGTAGTCAATTAAAAATTCTAGGTAAGTCAACATAGAAACCATCTCACCCAAGGCAAAGCTTTCCCAAGCTCCATGAAAAAAAGCCTAACCCTCATTTTTATTAATTTACCTACCTATGATTTCCCTGCTGCAGTACCTACTCCAAGGCGCTGAGCTGCAAAGATTTATAGGTCTTTTCTGATATGACTTACTCACACTTTGCCAAACAGAAATGTGTAGGTACTTCAGTAAGTTTTTCTTGTAGGCAGTTAAATTTTGATTAACCACACTTTCAGTTAGCTTGCTACAGAAGTAGCTTACAGCTTAATAGAGAACAATTGCTAGTATTCAAACACGACCTCATAGAGCTGTTCAAGTGAAGATCAACCGCGGCAGCATTTACGATCTTATTCAGCCTATATGGATAGTGGAGCACGCGTGTATCTGTGGTGGAAGAGTACGACCAGGCCTCCATCCCTCTAGTTAAGACTTGGTTACGCAGCTCCATCAGTACTGCGAGCTTGAAATCCTTCCCTGCGAAGGCTGTTCAAATCTAGACGTGTTAGAACTTCACAGCGCACCAGAAGGGTATCATCCTTCACAAAGGTTCTTTGCTTCAAAGTTTGCAGGTGCATGAAAGTCACGTAACCAAAACCTTTTGGATTGCGATGAATCGTTGGTCTCTGGAAGGCGAGTAACTCTGGCTTGGCTTCCATTACTTCTTCATGATTCTGCCTCTCGGGGCCTTCCGATTGATCCAAAATAGAAAGTCGAATAGTGCCTTGGAAAGGCCAAGGCAGATGGCTGTCATATTCCCCTTGCATCGTGTGGACAAACAGAGATATAAAATTAGCACACCGCTGAGCATTTGGTAACTGGATATGCAGGCGCAAACACAGCTTGTAGCCAGGTTTTCCAGTGTAGAAGCCGGGACTGTGCATCACAACAGGCCTCTCTTCTTCCTGGGCTTTCTGAAGTCCACTGAAGTTCTCGATCTTCCAGATGTAAATACCATTACATTGTTGTGCCTCCATTTCAGTAATCTTCCCCTCCAAATTTCGGATGGTACGTTTGAGTTCTGCCATGTGAGTGTTCTGCGTCTCCATCTTGGCAATGAGTTCTCTGATTTGGTGATCTTGTCTCACTAGACGACCTTCCAATTGCTGAATAGTTTCTTTAAAGTTTTCAACTTCTGGATTACAATTATATGGTGCATGTGACACATGGGAGAAGAGGGCAGGCTCAAACGGTAGGCCGTTGATAAAGGGTACGGGGTTTGTAGCAGTAACACTGATATTTTGAATGCTCTGAGCCATCATTCTCATGTGAACCTGAGTGAATTCTTGCATGTGTCGTGCCAGTTCGTTCCTCTGCATCTAGGATTTAAGAGATGTAGCGTTAAGAATCCATCACATCCTAAATGTGGTTCTAAAGTACAAATAAATAAAAATCAAACAAGTCCCGTTATGTGAAAAAAACCAGAATGCAAGTCAAAGACAAACAATGTGACAAAGCTGTAAAGGTGATGTGAATACCAATGAAGGGCTTCAAATTCAAAAATCAGATATGATAAATGTGAAAATACATTCAAATGTCAGTGGACAAGAGCTGTTTGACAAAATATACACCTGGTGAAAAAGCATCAGCAACAAGTAAGTATTTATGTGCTAAATCAGCATTGCATTTCCTTTGTAGACTTGCAGAAATGGCTCTCCGGTACCAGAAGATAAAGACCTATGAGAACTGATGGCATGAGGATGAGAAAGTTGATTTTCAGAGTTATTGCACAACTAGAAATAAGAATATCCAGCCAGAGTTTTATGGTTTTTATTATTGGTATTCCACATCATAATGCCATGTAGTGCACTGGGAATTGAAGAGTTAATGCTCCAGTTCTGTGGATCATGGATCACTCCTGGTACCTGGTTCTCAGAAGAGAAGAACAACTACATACTACATCCCCCAAAGGTCTTTGTGCTGTTCTGTTTCCTGTTCAGAAGATAGGACTGTTGGCATATCACAAGATGACCCCTTTTTGCCTTCTGCTCAGCCTGGCTAGACATCTCAGCTCAACATCAGAATAAAGTCTTGAGACATTCTCATTCTATTTATTAGGGTTGATTCTAATTATATTGTATTATACTATGTTACCTTGCATTTCAATACCTTATTTAGTAAATTAGTTTGTTTCTCCTCAGATTGTTGCTGCTGTTTTGTTTCTAGGCCCATCTCCCTACCCTTGGCCCTTTTACCTTTTTTTTTTTTTTTTTTATGGCCAGCAGGAACAGGGAGGTGATTGCCCCTCTCTACTCTGCCCTCATGAGGCCCCATCTGGAGTACTACCTCATGCTCTGGGACTCCCAGTACGACACAGACAGGGAACTGTTGGGGAGGGTCCAGAGAAGAACCATAAAAATGATGAGAGGGCTAAAGCACCTCTTCTCTGAAGACAGGCTGAAGGAGCTGGGCTTGTTCAGTCTGGAGCAGAAAGGCTGCAGGGTGACCTCACTGCAGCCCTCCAGTACCTAAAGGCAGCCTACAAACAGGAGAGGAGTCAACTCTTTGAAAGAGTAAATAACAGCAGGACAAGGGGAAACGGTTTTAAGTTGAAGGAGGGAGGATTTAAGTCGGATGTCAGGAGGAAGTTCTTTACTATGAGAGCAGTGAGGTGCTGGAACAGGCTGCCCAGAGAGGTTGTGGATGCCCCTGCCCATGGAGGTATTGAGGGCCAGGTTGGATGGGGCCCTGGGCAGCCTGGTCTAGTATTAAATCTGAAGTTTGGCAGCCCTGCCAATTGGCTGGGTGTTGGAGATTCATGATCCTTGAGGTCCCTTCCAACTCAAGTCTTTCTATGACTTCCCTTTTCCAGGGCATGAGTCTGTGGGTCCCCACACCCTGCTAGTCACAGAACCAGGCAGAACCAGTCCATAAACCACTGACACAAGATTAAGTAGCTTCGGAATTCAATCATATTTAAAGCATTCTCAAGTCATCTTTACCAAACCTAAAAAGTTATAACTGTATTTGGTCAGAACTTTGTAAGAAATGTTAGAAGTTACTTCCTCGGTATAAAGTTGAGATTGCACTCATGGAATAATGCACATCCATCAAGTACACATTCAAGTTCTCTAAACTTAGGACTTTTGAAAAGCACTGGATCAACATGCCACGTTCTGGAATTAGAATGCCTCCAAATGACCAACTCCACCAATCACTGGGTTGGTAGATGAGACGGTAGGAACAGACAAAGAGCCATGCAAAACACCTGCAGCTCACGCTTCTGACAAGGCTTACCTTTTCAGGACACCCAAAGGCACTGTAAAAGCATGGTACTGGGGCAGTAGGACAATCATTATCGTAATGGTTGGGCATCTAAAACAAATCAGATTTGAAATGAGTTCTCCCCATTAAGAGTATTCTCTTTAAAACATCATCACAGTCCAGCTTGCCCTATTTCAGTATATGTACCTGAAGTAAAAATCAATTTATTTTTGTATCATTCATTTGAGAAATAGGGAAACTTTAAACAAGAGTGTGCAGCTAATAATAAAAATTTAACATCTTCCTTACACGTACTTCAATCACTACTTCATTGATGCAGTATCTAGATTATGCATCAGAAAGCATTAGAGTTCCTCTCTTGACCGTGAGCCTTTTGTTTCTAGCCTATACTCAAGCTAGATCAGGCTACTTCTTTCTCTTCTGAAGCACTATTTACACGTACTTAGAAATAGTTGTGTCGCTCTTCCTTATTATCTTCTCAATAAGACCACATTACTTCAATCTTTCTTACAGTCCATATTTTACAGACCCAATTATGTCGTCACTCCAAATTCTCCCTGTCCATCTTCACCCCAAAAGCCGGACAGCTTCAGCTGAGGCCTTGCCAGCCCTAACCAGAACTAAGGATAATTTCAGGTTTCTCAGGCAAAAGACTTGTTTATAAGCCCAGTATAGGTCATTCACTAATCTGTTTTCTCATTCTCTGTTAAATAACAAACTGCAAAACTATATAACCTGAAGTTATGTTTGCTTCTTAGCAGCATTTAAATCAGTATTACACCTGCAGTGGATGCAACTTCTTCAGAGAGATGAGGAGAGATTTAACAGCTAGGAGAGAAACCATTTCTTCAGATTTAATTTGAGATTGTGAAAAATACAAAAGCTGTTCTGTAAAGAAATGGCTGCAGCACAGCTATCTTAAGGACAAATATGCTTGTATTTACTTTTATATGTTTGCTTACACTCTGCAGCGAACACTTCAAGCAGAGGTAGCCTTGGGGAGTAAGCTCATCCTCCTCAGAGATCTATTTCATTAAGTGTGCATGAAACCCTTCGATCACACAACCATGCTGGCACAGCTGCCCATGGAAACAGCAGCTGCCCCATCCCTGGCTGTGTTCGAGGCCTGGCTGCATGGAACCCTGGGCAGCCAGCCTCAGTGCTTGATGCAGTGGTTGGCAAGTCTGCCCAGGGCGGAGTGCTGGAACTAGATCATCATCAACTAGATCTAGGAGGTCCTAGAAATCCAAGCCATTCTATGATTAAAGCAGCATTTGAAGTACAAAACACAAGGCCCAGATTAAGCACGCACAAAAAAAGGCCGTTTCTTACCTGCTGCCTGATGAGCATTGTGTTGCAATATTCACAGAATACATTGGCAAGAGGGCAGGTTTGGTCATGAAGCTGTTAACAAACAGCGATAGAGGAAAACAAATTAATAACATTATGCAATTCCAAAGAATGCTAATCACTTCTGATGAGATATTTTAAAGCTGAATGCAACTGTGAAATAAAGTTTAAAAAGAAGAGCTAGGAGAGAACTCTGAAGTGATCCTATTCTCATGTAGGTATCCCCAGAAGATGCACTTCTTGATCCTTTCTGCCAGGCATACAAACTGTAAGTGTAGGATATTGCTTTGTATATTACTTTGCCAGTAGGTACTGCCCCCTCTCATGCCAAGGCCAAAAAGCAACCACTGTGAGACGCATCTTTTCACACCACAGGGTTCCCAGATAAGTGCCCTGGTGTTCAGAGCTTCTACCCTGTGCAGTTCAAACAGCTCTTCCATTGAAAGCTTTCTTTCTTTCTACAAGACCACGATGTCACATTCATGAGCAAACCCATATGAATGGAGGCTGAAAGACTCCTGCCAAGTACCTCCTTATCTTCATAAGCCATAGATGTGGCACAGTTTGGACAGCACACTTGTCGCCGGGGACACTCCTGTGTCATGTGCTCTTTCAGGTGGTTCTTCTGAAAGGCTCCTTGGCACTGTGGACATTCCACAGCCGTGAAATCACAATGCAACTGGTGCTCCTGAACAAAGACAAAAGAGATTTGATACTGAAAACAAGTGCTAATTTATTGCTTGCTTTTCAGATAAGGCACAGCACAGGAGGAACAAGCAATAACCCTTCCTTCTTTCCTTCCAAGAAAACCCTTATTTACACTTACACTCACTTCACTAATGGCATGTCGATGTTCTATGGCCAAGATCAGGACTTCACACATTCAAAGCTTCAAGAATGCTCACTGCTAAAATTCAGCTTGGTTTTTTTTTTCCCCTTACAACTTGGGTGTTATTTTCCAAAACAATTATTTCAACTAATATCTACTGCTTTGAAGGAAATGTTACACTGACTTCAAGGAACCTGTATGAAGTATGGGTGAAGCTGATGGAAAGACAAACAGGAATGACCTCAAGAAGTGAGCTGCATTACTACAGTGTCACATACTCCAGGGTTTGTTTTTTTTTTTTTTGTTTGAGAACCACCTAATTACAACTATGTGCTCCTCAGAACAAAACCAAAAAAAAACAGTTGTAGGCTTGAATGAATGGAATCTGTATGAACAGGTATGACCCCTTAAGTCTGAATTTTTCCTCATCCACAAAAAACAAGGTTCTGTATTGTCAGATCTCATTCTCACCTCTAAATGTCTCAGCTCCATCTTCATGCAGCAGCCCTTGTTGGGACACTTAACCGTTAATGAAAGGATTTCCCGTTTTGCAAAGTTGTCTGGAAAAAGTTGATTTTCAAGTAGAATTTCGTTGTCTACTGGACATTTGTGACCCGCATCTCTACAATGACAGAAAGACAAAAAAGATTTTGAGTTTCTTTTGCCCTTAATTTAAAATATTTTTACACTACCAAGACATTAGCAGCCAGGTAATGACACAATGAATAAAGTACTGGAAAACAAAGGCATTTATGTGACAATTACCAGAAAGGATGCAATATCAGTTAGAAAAACTGACAGCATAAAGTTTCATCTGAGGTAGTACTATTGAGATTGCAGAGCTGTTCTAACTCAGTAGCTTTTAATTGCCCAAATGACATGATAGATACCCTGGAAATAAGCTTGTGGAGGATGTAGAGAACACAAGAACTTATGGCCTTGTTTCTATAAGGACTTCACACAGCTGAAACACAAAAGAATATTTCACATACTTTTCCAAAACAGTCCTTTAAAGATTCTTAGGCATTTCTCCCTCCTTTCTCACTTTATGAGCAGCCAAGGAGACCATTCCTGAGACAGAAAGCAATCTTTTCTGGATTAACTTATTTCACAGAACTTTCTGAAGAGCTATTTCTCTGAGTTTTTTTTTTGTACAATCACTTCATAAGTTGGTCATCCTTCAATTTATGTATTTATACAGCAACATGGGTAAAGAACTCCTGACACAGAATTTACTAAGAACTATGAAAACAGTGCTGGATTTGGAATTGGTTATTGTAACTGAAGTCATTACAACCAGTCATTGCTAACTGGTGGAACTCTGGAGTCCAATGGTGGAGCACTGGTGCATGCAACTTGCACAAGGAAACTCACAGCCTGTTAACACTTCACAAGGCTCTGTCTGCGTGCATGGAGATGCATCCAGGGAGGGTCAGGTTGGGTATTAGCAAAAGGTTCTTCATCAGAGGGTGATCAGGCACTGGAACAGGCTCCCCGAGGCTGCGGTCACAGCCCCAAGCTGCCACAGTTCAACGCGTGTTTGGACGACGCAGGGTTTGTATTATGGGTGGTCCTGTGCAAAGCCAGGAGTTGGACTCAGTGACCATTGTGAGACCCTTCCAGCTTGGGATATTTTGTGATTTTATCTTTTTCCTCAACTGGAAATAGCAATAATGTGGAAAAACCCATGGGGTGGGAAAAATGTGAGAGCACGCTTGCTGTGCAAAGATCAAAGGCCATTCATTATTATTGCTTGCAAGTGCGAGGGGGAAGTAGAACCCAGTGTGCTGTGGAGGACAGGAGGGAATTTGTGGTCTTCGCTGGAAAAGGAAATAATTGGTCAGCACTCCATCAGTAATGCTGCCAGAGGAAGTGGGGGTAACAATCAGAGTTTAGAAAATGACAATGAACTTCCTTTCCTAGGTTTGGCTCACAACAAGTCTGACAGTCATGATTGTAAGCCAACGGAAAAAAGACGACACCTAGCAAGCCTCTTCATTTCACAGCTCCCTGAGCAACGTGCTGATTTCATCACAAACCAAAAGCGTTCCCCCAGATTACACATGATCTACAGGCAGTCACTTCTTGACAGGTACAGCTTGGTCACAAATACCTCTCACTTACTGCAGTGGTGGCTTGGTAGGCCTGCCGGTAAGGCAGCAGCTTGACTTCTACACACAAAGATAAGAACATATTCATTACAAATAATGATTACCAGACCTCCTGCTTAAATAACAAGCAGTTTAAGAGCAAGAACGAATGGCATTTTCTATGAAAAGGCAGAAATAACTTATTTTGAAGAAATATCTGCTTTGTGATTAACAACTAATAGGTTTAGCTTAGAAACAAAACAGTCTGCATATGCTTTAATTGGAGGCACGTGTGTCATTTAACGAACTGCTAGCATCCAAAGCTTTCACTGCTGCTCCTTCTCAACTCATAATTCAGTGACCTGATAAAGAAGCTTCCACTATAAGTGTTGCTTTGGCATAAGACAAAGGAGCAGAGTAGCATGAAGTTTAATTAGCTATTGCATCTGAACTCAGTTCTCCTAAAATTTCTCATCAACTACTTTGCAGGCAGCAATATTTGTAAACTATTATTTGTAGTTACTAAAGCAGATAAGCTTCTTCACTATCGTGACTCTCGCTGCTTTAAGGCACTTCAGGCTGCCGAGGTTCGTTGGGAAGCAAACACTGTGATCAAATCCATATGGTGTAACCATGCCCTTCCCATTACAGGATCTAAAACTTCAGTGCTTAAAAGCTTCCCCCTACCCCCCTTATTCTTTTGATAAAAATCTTTCTAGCTGCAGGTAGTTTCTTCAGCATGGGCAACTATAACTGTTGTCTAAGTCACAAGAAGCATCTCAACAACTTCCTGTCCAACAACCATCCATCCACCTTGTATCACTTAATCCTCAGTGCTCACTCAGGCTCTACAGAAGGCAAGACAGGATGAAATAGAAGCATTTTTTCCAAATAAACCAAATAAATGATAAATAAATAAATGATAAATGATCACTTAATAGGAAAAAAATAGCACTTAGCATAAAAATCACTTTCCATTCCCATTTTAGTTCTGTACAAACTTCTCAATGACATTCATCAATATTGTACTGTAGACACTACAAATTCCAGATCAGTGATGGACTGTGGATACAATGACAGTCCAAATCAACAGCTCAATCCACGCATCCTAATTCAGCAACCCAGAATGGTCTGGCCCTTCAAGTTCCCAGCTCTGCTTTCACAAGTGCTTGCTGAATCTCAAAGATGGATGCTGGTGGGGAATGAGGGAAATCAGTCACTGTTATTGAAACATCTGAAATACCACAGTGATGATCTACAGTCTCCAAGACAAGGAATACTTGCCACCCTTGTTCAGCATTCACTGTAATTGCCAATTCCAGAAATTGAGTTCAAAGGGGAAAAAAGAGGATATAAAAAGGAAGAACTCCTAGTTATTATTTATAGATTCAAACCTTTGAGCAGAACAAATACTCTGTTAATTAACAGAAGAGAAACCATTTTCCAAGCCTGAGATTTAAGAAAGGAGTTTCTCTACCTTAACGAGACGCTCTGTTCTGAACAAGCTTACTGCAGTTCCTCACTAAACAATGGTAAATTCTACCAATGACCATCTACATAGCTCTGCAACAGGAAGATTAGGAAACAAGATCACTACAAAAGATCTGAAAGACTGGAAGAAGAGACCCATTTTGATTATCTTTGAAATGACTGGTGAATAAAGATTTCTGACACTCAGTACTGACCAATGTACTTTCAGGGCTTGTAGGCATCATTCTCCCATTCAAAGGCTTACAGATTCCTTATCTTTTCATTCTTCCAGCAATTCCCAAGTTAAAGAAGAACATAAAAACTACTGCTGCAAAGCAAACAAACATCAGAAAGCACCGAGAAAGCAAATTAGGAATTCCACGATGTAGTGGCTTTTATTACTATGGAAGTCTAATTTGATGCTTACAAGCACACATGGATTTATGCATCACAACCACTTGAAATAATTCATGTTGGAACATGTGAAGTAAAGGCCAGAAATTGAAGCCACCTGCTTATGCACAGGAAACTGGATACCTACAGTAAAGCTGACAGGTTTAGTTTCATTTTTGCTTTCTTCCATGCTCTTGGCTGACATGAATGACATTAAGTAATGCAGTTGGGTAAGATCTGACTTATTTTTTCCTTTCTCCAGAAGTAGGAAATGAGGCAAGAGACCAAGGGAGCAAGGTGACTTCATGGCAAGGTTATGAGAGAACTGAGCATCTCTGAGCCTCCTTTGCAGTACACATGGGGGAGTCACTTTTCATGAGTGAACAACTTCAATACTCTGCATTTTTTTTTTTTTTGAATAATGAACCTGCACATCCTTTTCTCAGAAATGCTGATGAAATTAATGTTAAAAAGCTGAGCTGCAAACAGTTTCGTGCTCTCTAGAGAATAACCTGCTCTTCTGCCATCATAAGTAGGGAATGCAAAATTAGGTCCATTTTTTACTGAGCTCCAACACCTTCCTCCTCCATCTAGAAGGGATGTTGTGAGGAAACACATTAATATCAGCCAATGCTGAAACGACAGAGAGCCCACAGAATAATGCCTTCAGAGAACATTGCTGCTGGCACGCTATTAATTCAGTGAGCTAAAAATGATGAGCTATGGATAAAGAAAATAGAACTAGGGATAAATGTATGGAAAGCTAAACGAGAAAGTATTGTCTATTTTGCATGCTAAAAACAACTGCATGAGGAAAATAAAATGCATTTTAAAGTAACATAGAAGACTGTCTGATTTTATGCACAAAGACACACAAAGTGATTTGGGAAATTAACCAACTCCATATGTGGGTCGCACAATTAAGACTCCTACTAAAGCACCTTGACATTTGAGCTAAGGGAGAGATCCATAAGTGAGAAGTCTGGCTTAGGTCAAGAATCAAAAATATAGTAATATCTAACTTTTTATCAATGAGGTTTAATACTCAGAGGCATAGGTAGGACAGTGATGACTGTACTCCATATCAGAGGGAAGTACAGTCTACCAATCAGCATGCTCTCTGCCTTCTCTTCCCCTTTCAAGCATCCACTGTTACAAGTTCAGCGTATTCTTGCCTCTATTTTTTTTTCCTCCCACCCCTCCATACAGCAGTTTCTTCCCTCAACTCTTTGTTCCAGACTATTTCCTCATTACATTCTCCAGCCCAACAAGGAAGCAGATTGCAAGGGGAGAACTGAAAGCACAAATTGCCACATCTGTGCCAAGTAACCATGCTGCCAGTAGCTGCTTGTACTTACCTAAACACTCACACGGAGAGTACCTAAAAGGGAGCCTACAAACCTGGGCCTGGAGCATCTCTCCTATGAAGAAAGGCTGAGTGAACTGGGTCTGTTCAGCCTTGAGAAAAGAAGACTGAGAGAGGACCTGATCCAGGTCTATAAATATCTAAGGTGTGGGGGGCAGAATGGCGAGGCCAGACTGTTTTCAGTGGTGAGTGGAGACAGGACAAGGGGAAACGGCTGGAAACTGCAGCATAGGAAGTTCTGCACAAATGTGTGTGAGAACTTCTTTACAGTGAGGTGACGGAGCACTGGAACAGGCTGCCCAGGGAGGCTGTGGAGTCTCCTTCTCTGGAGATGTTCAAGACCTGCCTGGATGCCTACCTGTGCGACCTGCTGTAGGGAACCTGCTTTGGCAGGGGGGTTGGACTCGATGATCTCTGGAGGTCCCTTCCAACCCCTACAATTCTGTGACTCTGTGAAACAGGAGGAGAATCAACTCTTTGAAAGGGTAGATAACAGCGGGATAAGGCAAAATGGTTTCAAGTTGAGGGAGGGAGGATTTAGGTTGGATGCGGGGGGAAAGTTCTTTACTATGAGAGTGGTGAGGTGCTGGCACAGGCTGTCCAGAGAGGTTGAGGATGCCCCATCCCTGGAGGTGTTCAAGGCCAGACTGGATGGGGCCCTGGGCAGCCTGGTCTAGTATTAAATGGGGAGGTTGGTGGCCCTGCACATGGCAGGAGGGTTGAAGATTCACGATCCTTGAGGTCCCTTCCAACCCTGGCCATTCTGTGATTCTGTGAGAAGACAAGGTTTACAACCCTAGGCTGAAGAGGGGACTTGGTAGCTGTAGCCAAATCCTCCAAATAAATTACTATTTTTTATCTAACGTTTACTCCGCCAAGTGACTTCTTAAGAATGATTCCCATAGGTTTGCCTTTACCTTATTGATTTGACAATGCAGCCTTTGCAGAAACGGTGCCCACACGGCGTCTGCACTGCTTCCCGAAGGGCCATCAGGCAGATCGGACACTCATATTTGCTTTCCAAGGGCGGATCGAACTCCACGTCGTATCCCTGCGTCTCCTCCGTGAAGGAGCTGGGCGGGTTGCCGGTCCCACTGCCGACGCTCACGCTGTCTTCTTTCGCTCCCCCGCTGCAGGCGCTGGCCATGGCCGCACAGCAGCCGCCATCCATGTCTCGGGCCCCACAGCTGCTGTCACTGTGTAGCAAGCTCATAGCAGCTGGTCGAGTGCCACACAGAACGCCCTGCAAGGTGACAAAAAGATGTGTTAATTTAAAATACTCCAAGATCTCCCCTTCCAGTCATGAAAAGATTTGAGCTGTGGCCACAAGCACTGGAGCGGTGCTACAGACTTGGTTCTCCACACAACCACTTTTATCCCAGTTTCTCCACGATGTATCTTTTTATAACTTATCTTGTAATGCATAAGAAAGAGCACAGCATCCTGTCACTTCAAAAACTGACGCATACACACCTCCCTGCAATCTCGTTCATCTGCCTACTTGATTTCTGTAAACATTGTCTCTCCTTGTTGCACCTACTGAGAAAAGCCTCTATCCGCATGGCCCTATTTTCTTTTAAAGCATTCAAAGAATTTCCACAAAAAGCACTGTAATGGAATGTGGCAATATCTCAGCTCCGTATTTTCTTTGCGCTGACAGATGTTATTTAATATTTTCTGCATACAGATTTACAGTATAGGTTTCAACTCAGTTTAGGTACATACCCACAGATAAAAGGTAGGTCTGGGCAGCCACACCAAGCAGAGGATGTGCTGCAAACGAAATGCAAATGCACGGCATCACTGATAGCACTTCAGAACTGTCAGTAGGACTTGAAATTGAGTAAGAAGCTGCACAGAAGATAAGGCTAATAGTTCTGCAGCTCAGAATGTTATTTACCAGCTAGCAGTGCTCAAACAGGTTTCATGCTCTCCCATCCCTCTTCCGGTACAGGTGGGAGGGAGGACAAGTGACAACGCTGTAAGAACATCAGATAAAAATCACATTTCCCTGAGGAGGAGTGCATGGCATAGCGAGGCCTGTTTTTCACACAACATTCCCCTCCTGCGTTCACTGCAAGACTATCACTTCATCTGCAGCATATTCAGGATGGCAACTTAAGGATGAGCCCAGAGCTGGGCTGCAAGGACTGGTGGCGTGCATCACTGCTACTGCATCCAGGGGCGGTGAGGATGCAGAGTGAGGGTTAACCCAACCACGAGCTCAGGGCACGGAACTTCTTGCCTTTAGCAGAATTGGAGCATCACAAGCCATTTAAACAGTGTTCACAGATAAGGGGAGGATGACACATAGACTGTTTTGTTTGGGCGCTTACTACGCAACACCTGAAGACTCCAACAAAAATGCTGATCACAAGGAGCCTCAGCTAGAAACCTGTGAACACATACATTATTACAGACATGCTTTAGGCCACCTGTGTGATAGCCTCAACTATTTCAGTACTACCTGTGTTAACAGTATATGAGCTATTTTCCCTCCGTTTATTCAAATGGAAAGAAAATGAAGGTACATCTACCAGAACAATGAAGAAAGCCAGCAGTGCAACAGGCAAAATTACCATATACAGGTTAGAGTTCAAATCAAAATGTGACTTCTTTTGTTGTGCAATACTTTCCACTTCATTGAAGCACGCAGAGGTGCAAGCAGCATCTAAAAGCAGTGTTCCAGAACTGCATTATGGTACAGAATCTCAAAGCAGCACCCGGGACAGGACTGAAGCAGCCAGACTGCTTACTTCATGCAGAAGCCATCCCACAGCACAGCTGCCTGGAGCTGCATCCAAGGGGTAAAGTTCACTCCTCTACTCCTTTTCTCTGTCCTCATGTGTTATCCTTACACATTACCTAACAGAGCAGACTTCATAACAGCACTCCTAAATACAGCAGAAATACAAGCTAAACACCAAATGACTTTTGGGCAGTTGATTGAAATACAGTCCAGCAATGAGTAGTTTAGCCCCACAGAATGGAAACAGAAGAATCACTGCTTTGAAAGATGGTCTGTCAAAAGCTTTTTCAGTCTGTTGTCTGTAATTCTCTTTTCCCTGGAGGAAGAAATGCTGCTGTTGCTGTCAAACCAACAATTTGTATTTAACTGCTGTGGCAGAGAACGATGAGTCCACGTTTCATGAAAAATGGCACAGGAATTAAGCTGGGCCAAAGGAGTGTGAAGGTGGGTATGCAAGATTAGAATCCACTGGCCAGTATGGGAGTGGAAAAACTCACATAATTCCATACCACAGGGGAATATTTAGCGAGATAAAGGGAAAAGGAACACACGTGCCTTCAGCAACATCACAAAGGAATTCAGGAAGTCGTGAGGAGGAAAATGTCACAGCTTCATCCAAATTCAGTTGTCATGTTAATTGCAGAGTGAGCTGCTCTTCCCTTCAGCGGCTTCCAGAAGGAAACACACCGTTTGAAATACTGTTCTTATAAGAAAGATAACATCACCTTACTCAGAATCTCAACAGCTGTAGATTTAAGTGCAGTGCAAGTGGTGTTTTTCACTTGTCTGTTTCTACAGTCAGAGCAGGTATGTACATTGAGTCTATGGAAACAGAAATCCTACACCAGAGTCATTCTAGTGCATGAGTCAGTGCAACCAGCCAACATCCCAGCCTCACAAAAATCCCCCTGTTCAGTGATACACTGCACTCCCACATGGAGATTTCTGTCTGTGTATGACCAAAGGGTGAGCAAAGAAGCGCGAGTCTCATCATCGGCTTGTGTCCAAATTTCCCTATCTGTAAAGAGGAGGAAATTTAAATAGGGTGATTAAGAGTCGGATCTTGAGTTTTGCTCATGTTTTTTGTGAAATGTGTAATAGGATTCCTCCTTCTACTCCGCTCATTTAACTTCACCTGGGAGGAAATTTTGCCCTCTCCATGCATTTACAGGCATGGCACACAGGTTTCCTAATCAAAGCCCGCTCAGCCCTCTCTCAGATCAGCAGTCAAAGCCTAACTACCTCTTCACAGCTGAAAATAATTCTTGCACAGCCCTTAAGTGCTGTAATATGAATGTCCTGTTACTCATTGCACATTTTGTCCCACAGAAGTTTCAAGCAAATGTAACTATATGCAAAATATTTTTTTCCTCATCTACACCAAAACCGTTTAAATCCATCCAGCTTTTTGACATCAGTAGCATAACACATTAAGTACTCTGGTAATCAACCAGCTAATCAACCTAACAGCCTTCACTTTGAAGTTAAACCAGAACATCAGAGGGCAATTCCAATCCTGATTAGCATGAAGTTTCTCAGGCAGAGAAAACCCAAGCGCTGAAACACCATTCCCCAGTGCTGGGAAGTCCCATCACACTCACTGAGCAGACAGACAGGAGGTTTTAGCTTGCACACAAGGCACCACAAGTCCCTGGGCCACCAGAGGTATTCTTTTTCCTCTATTGCAACAACACTGTATTGTTTGACAAAAGACAAGAAGGTGCTTTTCAGGCTAACCAGTAATGCTGTGCTGTCCAATCGTTACTTATGCTGCTGGACTCCAGAACAATCCATCTGTAATGATCCAACTCTCAGAACCAAGGCAAACCAGACACAGGCAGGGCGATGGAATCCCTACACTGCTTTTCCAACTAAATCATAACGAAACCGCTCTTCAGTGGGCAACCTGTGCCACATTGCTATTTACACTGTTGTGTTACAAAGCAATAAGGTTAATCTGTGATAACAGTCAAGTCAGAGTGGCAAACTCCTGCAAGCATAGTGCACGTTATGATTCACATAAACAATTTCAAAACAGAACTAGAAGCCTTTCATGCCTTAAATTATTGTGTGCAATAAAGCTCAGCAGTCTGACTTGTGAAGTCCCACAGTACCATGGAGTTCAGCCAGGACTTTTACAGATTTTCTGCACCAGCAAAGAGCCACAGGATTAATTCAGGTTTCCTAAATCAAAGGCTAAATGGCACATGAGATATCTTCCAACTGCCTGCAAAATTACACTCACTGAGGTAATGAGAGGGAATAAGACTAGGCATTGTACCCTACTTGTCTAAAAAGTGAGATGATACCTATGCATTTGGCAAGCGCAGAGGACCTGCTACATAGGAACTTACGAGTTATGATGCAGAAAATGTTGAGTATTAATTAGTAAATATTGAAAATGATTAATTTTTGCATGACCTCTCCAAGAGGATTCCTACCAAGCAGCCAGAGAAATCAGTGCAGAGGGCTATTCAAATCCCTTTCCTCACTTGAAGTTGTAAACCTAATGAAGCTGCTTTCAGCCCAGCTGGGACAAAGCCAGCAGAGCGCAATGCCTTTAGTGCCATGCAAACAAACCACAGGCAAAACTTTGCTTTTTTCTTCACCTGGCCCGTTAAGAACAGTTCTGTACATACAGATGTATGAGTCAAACAGATTTCTGGGTTAGACCTGCGGGGCGACTTTAGCTGATTTGTTTATGAAGCCATACTTGCAGTTCCCAGGCAGATTAATCAATGGTCTGACAACTGATAAGCACTATGCTCAGCAGCATTTGCATTGTTAGGTGTACAACTATCAACACCATGGCTCCAGCCTGGCAAAACATATACAGTTACGCAAACTTATTTTAATTAATAGCTATAAAACACTTTCATTCCAAAGCTATCAAAAAGCAAGTCAAGAAAAAGCAACAGGAGATTCATGCAGAACTCATAACTGTGAAAAACAACTTCTGGTTCCTTCTAAAAACCTGCAAGGGTTCCGCTGAGATGCTGCCATAGCAGGGTCAAAGAAAACACTAGGACAGAAAGCACTTCAAGAAAAGGCAGGAAAAATATGGTTAAGAACAAGCATCATTTCTGCAGTGCCTCCAAACTGTATTTTATTATCATCTACATCTGTTGATGCTTGCTAACAGTCTGCTTGCAGCTAGCATTTGTAAAATCAGTTGAGACACCAGGAAAATAAGCAGTGAACTGAGCACACATTCTGAAACAGCTCAGGCATTTCCCCTTTCCACTCTACCTCACGTTCACTTTTCTTTTTGATGTGCCTTATACTCAGAATCTTGCACCCCTAGTTCTCCACAGACCAGACTTAAAAACATTTTATGCTTGCTTAGCTAATGTGTGCTGCAGAGAAGCAAAAGTTACACTTGTTGACTAATTAAGGTCATGGAATATTTTCAATAAGAAGAAAAAGCTTGTTTATCTCAGCCATTTTTTTCACTCAGTATTCTGTATTCTAGTATTTACTGAGCATGCTTTCTTAAATATAGCACCAAACCTTTAAAACAGAAAGCAGCATTGCAATGCTAAAGCACTACAAACCTCAAACCACCACTTGCACACCCTGCCTGCGCTCTGCAGGTCTCCAGGTGCTTGAAAGAGCTGGAAGGCTATGCCCAGAGCAATACCTGCCAGGAAAGAAGTCACATGCTTGCTTTGATCAGCAGACTTCTGGGACTTCTTTTTTGATAGCAGCAGACTGTGGGGCTGTGTTTTTCTGGCCCCTTCACCCTTAGGAAGGCAATGCCGTTCACCTGCAGGTGCTAACACAGCTGGTGGCTCATGGTTTCCCTACCTACAGCAGTCCTCGGCCTGCAGAATTCATCAGAGGACAGAGCTACTTCCAGTGAGCCCTGTTAGGTGTAAGGGGTATAATTAGATCACTGTCCTCTCACCTACAGAGGAAATTTCTGTCTCAGCCTGACAAGACCCACACTGACCGCTGTAAATCAGCTTACGCTGATGGAAGTACGACCACAATCGAAACTTCCTACTCGTGCTCCTAAGTTCGCTGTAACCGTGCAGATCTGCCAGTCTCTAAGAGGAAGGCTCTTAGTTTCTGAAACAGCAAAGTTTCCCGCAGGGCAGTCTTACAGAGCCTTCCAGCTCCCTGTCACGCCAGGTCCCTTGGCTGAGCGTCCCAGTTTCACAGCCAGACAAACGGCTCCCCCCCCCCCCGCCCATAGCAGCCACCACCCGCAACGCGGCCCTACTGCGTACCGGCCGGCCCAGCGGCCCGGGCCCAGCACCCTGCCGTCCCGGCACGGGGCTCACTTTCAGTTTCGGCGGAGCTCAGCCCGACGCGCCCCGGCCACGGAGCCTCCCTCCATCAGCACCGCGGCTCCCACTGGCGATGCCCGAGCGACGGAGCGCACTTTCGCCGAGGTCCGGCAAACCCACGCCGCCTCGCACCCTGTCCCGCCGGTCCCGAGCACCGCGCCCCCGCGCTACCGGCGTTCCACGGCGGGATGCGGCCACGGCGCGCGGTTCGCCGCCCTCGTCGGTCCCGGTCCGCCGCGATTCTCCGCGCCGCCCTCGCGGCCGCCGACCCCCACTCACCGCCAGCCCCGCGGGCCGCTCCGCTCCTCGCCGGGCGCCGCTTCCGCCTTCTCCTCGGGACGAGCCGGGGCGGCGGCCGCCTGGGCCCAAAGCCGCTGCAGCGCCCCCTGCCGGCCCGGTGGATCCGCCCGCCTAAGGCCTGCAGCGCTGCCGCTTTCCGCTTCGGCCGCCTGCGGAGGGATAAAAGTACGCCGTAGCAACGCTGATAGGAGAGCAGGTGCAGAAAGCATTGATTGATAGCGCGTGACGTGATTAGGGAAAGCCGTCCCACCTGGAAACAACGCGCTGCAGCCTGGAAGCATCTGAGCTTTTCGGTTAAATCCTCGCGGCACGCGCGCTGCACAAGCGAAGGGCTCGAGCCCTGCCCGGCGGCAGTAGCCTCTCGGCTACGTGGGGACGTGGCCGGGCTCGGTTAAGGACACAGTGCTACCTGAGGCAGTGGCGATGTTGGCTTTTCCCCAGTAGCGTGTGACAGTGGGTGGCTCTAAGGAAGTGAAAAACTAGGACGGCGCGAATGTAAACGCAGCTTCGTTTCCCTAAACCCAGAGAAGGGGAATTTTGCTGTATGCATCTGTGCCTTCCTTGGCAAGCACCCAAGGCTTGCGTGTGCTAACTCAGAGAGCACTTTGTTCTGGGGTCCCAGATCTGCAGTGAAGAACTAGGCCCTGGAACACTCCTGAGCTCCTACCCTTGCCAGCCAAAAGTGCCTGTCTAAGTGCCAGATGGTGCAAGCAGGAGGCTGCATCTGGAGAAAATCATGGGATCGTCTAGTCCAACAGTCTGCCACCAATACTGCCCACTGAACTATAGAATCGTAGGTGTTGAAAGGGACCTTTAAACATCATATAGTCCAACTTGCCTGCAGTGAGTAGGGACGCCTACAAGAGATCAGGTGCTCACAGCCCCATCCATCCTGACCTTTGGTGTCTCCAAAGATAGGGCTTCCACAACCTCTCTGGGCAATCTGTGCCAGTACCACCCTTACTGTAAAAAATATTTCTCCTATCCAGTCTAAATCTCTCTTCTTTTTGTTTGAAAACACCTCCCCTTGTTCTGTCATAGCAGTCCCTGCTAAGGAGTCTGTCCTCTTCTTCCTTACAGTCTCTCTTTAGATACTGAAAACCCAATATCAGGTCTTCCTGGAGCCTTCTTTTCTTCAGGCAGAACAGCCCTAGCTCTCTCCACCTATCCTCACAGGGGAGATGTTCCATCCCTTGGATCATTTTTGTGGCCCTCCTCTGCTCATACTCCAACAGGTCTGCATCTCTGCTGTACTGAGGACTCCATGCCAGGGTGCAGTACTCCAGGTGAAGCCTTGCCAGCACAGAGTAGAGGGGCAGAATCACCAACTTCAACTGCTGGCCACGCTTCCAAAAGAAGAGTGCAGCCCAGGATATGTTTGCTTTTCTGGGCTGCGAGGGCACGTTGCTGGCTCATGTCCAGCTTGCCATCTGCCAGTGCCTCAAAGATCTTTTCAGGAGGGCTGTGCTCCACTTTCACATCCTCCAGCGTGTTCTGATAGCAGGGTTTGCTATGACCCAGGTGCAAGACCTTGCACTTGGCTTTGTTGAACCACATGAGGTTCACCTGGGCCCACTGCTCGAGCCTGTCCCTAAGTGCCACATCTACACATTTTTTTGAACATCCCCAGAGATGGTGACTTCCTCACTTCCGTGGGCAGCCTGTTCCAATGACTCACCAGTCTTTCTGAGAAAAAAAATGTCCTAATATCCAACCTAGCCTGCTTCCTACCTCTGTGCAACTTGAGGCCATTCTCTTTCATCCTATTGCTGGGAGAAAAGGCCAATCCCCACCTTATTATAAACTTCTTCCAGGGAGTTGTAAGAAGCAGTAAGACCTATGGAAGCCCTGAATGCAGCCCTCTGAGTGCCAATTTTGGCCATGAGATTGTTACATTTTTTTGTCAGATCTTCATCTGGGACTCTGACATACCACAAGAAAGAAGTAGTTATACTAAGAGTAATTTAACCAACTTTGTGGGTGGACCCTTTGCTGGACAACTAGCTGAATTTCAGAGGCATCCTTATTCCCAGTGAAGTTGAAAAACTAGATGTTATTTTCATTATCTGTAAAATGAGGAAATGTATAATAGATTTATAAAATAGATATCCCTCAATGGAGTTTTCTGTGACAAAATCCCACAATTTTTAGTCATATATCAGGTAGTCAGAGCATTGATGTCCAGTTCATTTTGATTAGAAAGGCACACAAGAAACATAGGAGCTTTTATCTCAAATGTGCATGAAATGTCTTTGAAATGAAATGAAATGTCTTTTGTCATGAAATGTGCAGTTCCCAAATATTTATGGTTTTTGGCAGACTTGGCCAATAGTCACGTACCCATGACCATACTGCAACATAAAATGGTGCATAAATGCTTTTTCTCCACGTGGTGGTGACAGTTGCACAGGGAAAATACTTTCCAGCACTGACTGCACAGCTCAAACCGCCGAGCAACTATGTTCATACACACATAAACCACATTCAAAGCTGTTTCAACTGGAGATCAATTAAAACCTTATTTACCTGAGTATCCCTTCCAGAAAACGTTTTTTCAAGGTGATTTTTCCTGAGTATGCTGCAAGTAAAGTGCGGGACTGCTTACATATGCTCACCTGGCTGAGCTGATGATCAGATTGCTCTCATCCAGCACTGTTCACACAAGACTTCAGTCTCACAGGGAATGGGGCTGGTAGGCAGCTGCTTGGGCAAGGTTTTGAATGAGCCCTCCAGCAGAGGGACAGATTTGCTAGACTGCTTCTCTGAGAGCCTCTGATCCCTCAATGCATATTGTCAGCGAGCTGCATCTGCTGTTTCAAGATAAGGGAGGAAACCAGTATGAGCCTGCAGAGAGTTACTTTAATATCTGGTGTTGCAGCCTGACCTGATACCTTTTTGAAAAGGTCTCTCCAAATGCTAGCGAGGGGACAGTGAAGGCAGGCAGGTTGTGGGGAAATCCTGGCAAGATAGAGAGAGCAGAAATGCTGTGCTTAGGGCTGGGCCATGACACCTTCTCGCTGGTGAGCAAACACCAGAGTTAGGACAACTTTACTCTAACCTGCCTTGCCTGGGAGTGACTACCGTGATTTCTGTTCCACCTTGTCCTGACACTCAGGTGCACTTGTTTCTACAGCAGCTCTGAGATTTTGGTCAGAATCTGACCAAGGGTATCAGAGTTTGCAACCAAACTTTGTTTTCTTTGTCATTACGTTACTTGATTTGGCACAAATAATTGCACTTAGTTACTGAGGAGATACTGGCATCTCCTGGGACATACAGTGTGAAATGAGTGACTGATCCAGGTCTAGCTTCACTTCTCTATGACTTGTCATCTTGCAAGAACAGGAAGGAACTGTTCTACAAGATCAAAGCTGATAATAGGAGGGAATCCTCTCATCATTTTTACCTATAGCAAGTGTTGCTACTGCAAACTCCTACTTCTGGAGTGTGAGCATATGTTCATTTTGGGAGAGCTTGGTGGGTCATTACATTTTGTTGCATAATGTTTTTTGAGGAGACCAAAATCCTTCAAGGTGCTCTTGTGTAACAGAATTTGTTTTCTTTTCACTTGGAGTGAGTTTCTGAGACATACGTGCTTTGTCAAAACTGAGCGTGAGCACTGAATTTTACTGCCCACCATCTGTGGACACTTGCTTTGCCTGATGTACTATCAACCAGTTACTCAGAATACAGAACTAGTTTTTATATTGTTGATTTGTTCTCTTGTCGAGTACCTTTAGGATACCATCAGGAAGGTAAAATTTCTGAAAGTGAGATAGTGGGATCAGAAGAAAAGACACTGTGTGGTCCCAGACCGCAGAGGACTGGCTGCTGTTAACAGAGGAAGCAGGCCTCTGGCCTTCAGTGAAACAGCTTTGGTGTGCGACTGTAGTGTGACCAGACACCAAGTTCTTCTCTCTGATAGCTGACAGTGAAGAAACTAGCTCTGAAGCTAGAAAGAAGAAAGCCAAATGCAGAGCTTTGTCCTAACACTGCAGGTGCTCCTCAGAAAGGCTGCATGCTTATCTCTGAGCCCTAGAGTCTCGCACAAGAAGACCTTGTTTTTATGAATTTTGTGGTTAAGCCTCATAAATTGCCAGGTGCCACCTGGATTTGAAAGTTCTGCATTGTGTTTAGTTGCAGTAACCTGTGGTTAGCACCAAAGTGGTACTGGGAGCTCAGAGGCACAAGGATAAGTGAGATAAACAGCATTGCAGTGTCTTTAAAAAGCAGAGGGGACAAAGAAAGAGCAAGAGCACACGGGAGAGCAAGCAAGCTTGACATGTGGAGCAAACTGAGCAGACATAACAGCAGCTCTGCATACTGACAGGGAGCTAAAGGTAGGCTGGCTGCACTAATGGCAGCAACTCAAATGCTTGTAGGACAACTGAATGTTGATTCATTTTCCTGTTTTAATGCACAAGTCAATTTTTTTCTATATATGCAGTGAGACTGTTCATAAAGCAAGGTCTTCCTTGACATGACTAACAGTACCACAGTTGTGCTTTTCTTCAGAAGTGTATGAAATATTGTGAGCTGGGAAGAAAAGGGATTTCTTTTCCCTTTTCAAGGTAAAAAGAGGTGATACTGAATACAGCTGTCAGAGTTGATTAAATAACCGTGGCTGGGGTTCACGGCTGGGGTTCACTCTGTAAGAATCTGAGTGGGATAAACAGTGAGGAGGATTGTTCACTGTGACCCACAACTAGAATAACAGACCAAAGGCAAATCTAGCATGAAATGTTCCTGGCACTGGGGATATTTCTAAGTCTCCCAGCAGAGCTGCTTCAAACTCCACTGCCTGGCATCCAGGCCATTTAAAGTGTCTGATGAGTAGCCTGTTGGCTGCTACTATCTCCTGAAGGAGGCTAAGGTCAGGTGACCTAAGAGGGCTCTTTATCATTCATTTCTTCAAGGGAATGTTCAGTGTAAGAGAGAGAGGAAAAAACAAAAAGGTCATTGCACTTTTCTTTAATGAGGGTAAAGCTTCATTTGAGTTGGTAATTAATAGGAATGGCCACAGGTTTGGGGATTAGTAAGGCACTAAGGTGGCACTTAGTCTAAGGGATAGCCGAGGAGGGAAAGTATTAAATATTTTACTTTAAATGTACTTGGTGCTGGCTATTTCTTTACAATGAATTAGGTACTGCCCTGAATAGGCATTGCATATGGGTTGAGACATTCTGAAATTGCTGTTGGAGATGGTGAAATTACACAAATTTCCCTTCATAGAGAGGGATCTGCAGACAGCATAGGGTAGCCAGTGCTGCAGGTAATAGAGCATGTATCTGTGGGAATGCAAGATGATTCAGGGGCAAACAGGTTATCGCTCAGTGGATAGGTTTTACTACCTCTGCCGCAGGATGCAGCCAAGAAAGTAGGCGGTAGTAATGACCTGAATTCATCTGGGCACAGCAGTGGATCGCAGATCCACAGGCAGCAGAGCACAAGCAAGCGCGTTACCAGGCTGTTTCGGCTGTGGACAGCAGGGGGCTGCAGTGCAGCCCGCGATGTTCAACAGCATGGACAGCTGGACCGAACAATGCAGGCAGATGGGGACAGAGGTACGGGCAGGTTGTTCTCAGTAGGATGAAATGAAGAGAAAGTGGGAAGAAAACAAATGTTAGCTTTGGTTGCCAAGGCCTAATGAACAATTTCGAAGTTAAACACTGCTCTTAAGGAAAATTGAGCAGACTGATTTGTCATTCTGGGTCTATAACTTTATCAAAGCATGGAGTCCTTTCCCAATGGACTCTCAAAATTAGTACAGTAATGTTGCTTCATTGAAAGGTTATCAATAAAACAATCTCAGAAACTCATTGAGCATCACCAGATCATGGCATGGATATATCTCTTATGAAGGACACTTTCCACATAAACACAGAACTGAGATTTCCACCAAGGTTAGTGAATTGCTAGGTGCAAATATAATCAATCAGAGAAATCAAAGCCATACCCATATAATTTCTAGTTTGATGTGTATGATCTTAATGTACAGTTTTTCTTCCTCTTTTTTTTTTTTTTTTAAATTCATATGAATCGGTTCAGTAAAACAAAATTTAAGTAAAACAAGTGAAATACAGTTTAATCTTCTCTATGCTGTTTGTTCATTTTCTGCACTTCTCATTGTCAGATAAGGAAAAATAGGTTAGTCACTTTTGTATTTGTTTCTACATGATTTTGTTTTCTAAGTCTGATGCAGTAGCACAAAGTTTCAGTGTTTGAGGTGAGTCTTCTATTTATTTTCATACAATATCATATTCCCATGGCAATCACATTGATATTACTTTTGGTTGCATCTCTATGAAAGCTACAATTGGGGTCAAATTTGAACAGACATTTTCAGCTTTCCAGTACCAGCAATCCTTACAAACAGAGTTCTCAGCAGGGCACTTAAACAGATGACTAACTTGAAATGTATAAATATTCTCTCTAGAGCAAATACGCAGTGAGTATAAATTGCCATATCTCCTTTAGAGTCCAGGGAACCATTGCACCTTGCAACAACAGAGGATACACTCCTACAGCTTTAATGAAACCACTCACATTCAGCGTCCGTATACTAAAGTACCTTACAAAATTGAGGTCTGAATAAAGTCTGCATAGGGATTGAATAGCATATGCTGCTCTGCCTGTGTAGGAAGGCAAAGGCATTCATTAGACACTTCAGGTGAGAATCAAGGACTAACAAGTGGTGTGACAGCAGTAGTCTCAAGTGATTGAAGTAACATAGCATGAGGCAGAAAAAATTATGTCTTGAAGCCACCAATCTTGTTCAGTTTCATATGAAGAACTTACCACACTTTCAGAACATTACTCGTCTGTTTATTGTAGACTGTGAAGTTAGTTATAAGAAGAAGGAGGCAAATTGGGAAATTAGGACCTGATGACTAACAGGTGTATGCAATATGCACTGATGGTACAATTGACTATGGATGCCGCATGATCAAAGTCAAAGCATAACCAAGTATTTATCTGAGGTACTGCGTGGACAGCCACATTTGGATCTCTCAGTTTATAAGCGTCCTGGGCAAAGGAACTTAAAACGCATTTCTCAGTTAAAGTTAATAGAGTTATTGTGTTTAAAGCATATGCTCAGGCATTGGCACTATTTCTCATTTTGGAACATAAGCTAACATACAGCTTCCTTCTCAGGTGATCTGGTTTCTGCCACACTGGAGATGTCGATAACATCACAAATGGATCTACCTGAAGAGATTCAGCATCCATATGCAAAATTTTCTGAATGGAAATTCAAGCTGTTTAAAGTGAGACCATTTCAAAAAGCACCTTCTGATAAAAGCCAATGCATAAACAAGGATCAAGAACAAGAGGTAGCTTCTACGGACAAAAACATCGTGCTGCCTAAAGATGAAGAAGTTCCAAGAGGAGAAAAGTTAATTCTGACACAGGTGGACTTCATGGGCAACATGCAAGCACTTGAGAAAGATGTCAATGACATGAAAATACAAGACAACACAATTCACCAGAACAACCTGAAGCAACTTTGCCGCATCTGTGGAGCTTCATTTAAAACTGATTGCTACAAGAGAACTCATCCAGTACATGGACCAGTAGATGATGAAACTCTGTGGCTTCTGAGAAAGAAAGAGAAAAAAGCAACCTCTTGGCCAGATCTTATTGCAAAAGTTTTCAAGATTGATGTGAGAGGGGATGTTGACACTATCCATCCCACTCGGTTTTGTCACAACTGCTGGAGTATTATCCACAGGAAATTCAGTAATACTCCATGTGAAGTTTATTTTCCTAGGAACAGCACGATGGAGTGGCAGCCCCACTCTACAAACTGTGAAGTGTGCCACACTCCCAGCCGGGGAGTCAAGAGAAAAAGCCAACCATCCAATGTAATACATGGCAAACGTGTGAAAATCATTGCAGAACATGCTCGAGTTAACAGAGGCATAAAGAATCAAGTGCTGATAAATAACAAAAAGGTAATGAAAGAGATTACCAACTGCAAGAACAGACATCTCAGCACCAAACTTCTTGCAGTTGATTATCCAGCAGATTTCATTAAATCCATCTCTTGCCAGATCTGTGAGCATATTTTGGCAGACCCAGTGGAAACAACATGTAGACACTTGTTTTGCAGAGCTTGTATTCTCAGCTGCATCAAAGTTATGGGCAGCTATTGCCCCTCCTGCTGGTATCCTTGTTTCCCTACTGATCTGGTAACCCCAGTGAAATCCTTCCTGAACATCCTTGATAGCCTGAGCATAAGATGCCCTGTACCAGAATGTGATGAAGAGATCTTGCATGGAAAATATGGCCAACACTTCTCTAACCACAAGGAGATGAAAGATAAAGAGCTCTATAACCCCATAAATAAAGGTGGTCGACCAAGGCAGCATCTTCTGTCTTTGACCAGGAGAGCTCAAAAACATCGTCTGAGAGAACTGAAACGTCAAGTGAAGGCTTTTGCTGAGAAAGAAGAAGGTGGTGATATAAAGGCTGTATGCATGACTTTGTTCCTGCTAGCTTTAAGAGCAAAAAATGAGCACAAGCAAGCAGATGAATTGGAGGCTATAATGCAAGGCAAAGGATCTGGACTTCATCCTGCTGTTTGCCTGGCAATCCGAATCAACACATTTCTCAGCTGTAGCCAATATCACAAAATGTACCGAACTGTAAAAGCTGTCACTGGGAGGCAGATTTTCCAGCCACTGCATGCTCTTCGCACTGCCGAGAAAGCCCTCTTACCAGGTTATCATCCTTTTGAATGGAAGCCTCCATTGAAAAATGTATCCACTAACACAGAAGTGGGAATTATAGATGGACTATCAGGACTACCCCTCTCGATTGATGACTACCCAATAGACACAATTGCAAAGAGATTTCGATATGATACAGCCTTGGTTTCTGCTTTAAAGGACATGGAGGAAGAAATCTTGGAGGGCATGAAGGCAAAAAATCTGGATGACTATCTGAATGGTCCCTTCACTGTGGTAGTAAAAGAGTGCTGTGACGGAATGGGAGATGTCAGCGAGAAGCATGGAAGTGGTCCTGCTGTCCCAGAGAAGGCTGTACGCTTTTCATTTACAGTCATGAACATTGCTATAGACCATGGGAATGAAAAGATAAGGATCTTTGAAGAAGTAAAGCCCAATTCAGAGTTGTGTTGCAAACCCTTGTGCCTTATGCTGGCTGATGAATCAGACCATGAAACTCTGACAGCGATCCTGAGCCCTCTCATAGCAGAAAGAGAGGCTATGAAGAACAGTGAACTGCTTCTTGAAATGGGAGGCATCCTGAGAACATTCAAATTCATCTTTCGAGGTACAGGCTATGATGAGAAACTTGTAAGGGAAGTGGAAGGGCTGGAGGCCTCAGGTTCCACTTATATCTGTACCCTCTGTGATGCAACCCGCCTAGAGGCCTCTCAGAATTTGGTCTTCCACTCCATCACCAGGAGCCACGCTGAAAATCTGGAGCGATATGAAATATGGAGGTCCAACCCATATCACGAATCTGTTGATGAGCTCCGTGACAGAGTGAAGGGTGTTTCAGCCAAACCTTTTATAGAGACTGTTCCCTCCATTGATGCGTTGCACTGTGACATTGGCAACGCAACAGAATTTTACAGAATTTTCCAGATGGAGATTGGTGAAGTCTACAAGAATCCTGATGCATCTAAAGAGGAAAGGAAGAGGTGGCAGTTGACTCTTGACAAACATCTCAGGAAGAAGATGAAATTAAAACCTATGATGAGGATGAGTGGGAACTTTGCTAGGAAGCTCATGTCCAAAGAAACAGTAGAGGCAGTATGTGAATTAATAAAGTGTGAGGAAAGGCATGAAGCCCTAAAAGAACTAATGGACCTTTATCTGAAAATGAAACCAGTATGGCGATCTTCGTGCCCTGCCAAAGAGTGTCCAGAATTGCTGTGCCAGTACAGCTACAATTCACAGCGTTTTGCTGAGCTCCTGTCTACAAAGTTCAAATACAGATATGAGGGCAAGATTACCAATTATTTTCACAAAACCCTTGCTCATGTACCTGAAATCATTGAAAGAGATGGGTCCATTGGTGCTTGGGCAAGTGAAGGAAATGAGTCTGGAAACAAACTATTTAGGAGGTTCCGAAAAATGAATGCCAGGCAGTCCAAATTCTATGAAATGGAGGATGTCTTAAAGCATCACTGGCTATATACTTCTAAGTACCTCCAGAAGTTCATGAATGCTCATAAAACGTTAAGAAGTCAGGGCTTCGTGATTGATCCAGATGATGGGTTAGGTGATTCTTTGCCACCGGAGATCTCTTTGGAAAGCAGTGATTCAGTGGAACTCTAAATGTAAAATACATTTGGTGTTGGGTTTGTGATACTCCTTCTGAGTGGAGACAGCTTCCTTTTCAGGCCTCTAGAGGTACAGGGAAAATTGAAGCTTTCATTTTTATACTCCCTTTTAAAGGTGCTGAATGGAATTTAATGAAATGCCATGTCTGTTGGAAGCTTTGAACAGAAGCAATGCAGTGGTACATTTACCAGTTGTTATGTGAGAGGGAAGTAGAAACAAATTGCAAAGAAGGGCCATGAATTTATTTTGGTCTCAGAGTGTTGTTTATAAGTGAGAAAGACAGAGTAAACAAGGTTTTATATAGAACAGTATTTTGGAATGAATATAATACTGGAAAGTTATGACACTTGTTGAAAAATTGAGAATGGCTATTTGTTCTGTTTGCATTTTATGAGCTATTTTGCTATTTACTTTTCAAGAGGGTTTGATTATTTTATTGATGGCTTTTCGGCTTTTATAAGTCAAGATTCGCCAGTGATATAGTTAGGTAATTGTTTTGGGATGAACAAAGTTTGGGTATTTTTACACAATATACTGACTAAAGATACAAACTTTGATCTCAAACATTTAAAACATTTAATGTTTAGGTTGTAGCTCTGCTTAGGAGCAGGTGGTGGTATCAGTAATATCATGCTGATTTACTATATGAAGATAAAAGAAGGGTAGCTATAATTTTTTAAAGATATTTTTATTGTAGCACATTTACTCTAAAATGCAAACCTGTGCTTGTGCACCTAAATCAGCATTACAGTGTCCTGTGCTCTCACCATACAAAGCACATTTAAGCTCTGCTGTGCAGCTTGTTGCTTCATACAAATTTTAGATTTTGATGGTGATTTCATTATGTGGCATACTTGTACCAATTTAATCTTACTGGGTAAATTCCTGGCCTTACTGAAGTCACCATTAAATTGTCTTTGAATGCATGCTCACAATTTCACCAGGTGACAAAAAGTCATAGCAGACCCATTTTTCAGGAGATGGATGTTAACTTTATCAGGTACATGTCAGTGTTCTGGTCTTCTCTATTAAATAGTTCCGTTACCATTTCTGATATGCTCTAACTCTATCCAGTACTGAGCTTTTTCTCATCTAGGAAATGTCACTTACTTCATTTTCTAGATATGTAAAATGGGAAGAATGATGTTTATTAACCTGAAGGATAGTTTGCATAAAGGCATAGTGAAAAGAACTATTAGCTGCCTTGAAATTACTGCATAGTGAATTTTACATTATTACAACAATATTTAGTTAGCATTCCTCGTATTTTAAACCTTCGGGAGCACCATTATGTTGGTAGTATTTGCCTTTCTGAAGTGTTATTGCTATATGACTGAAAGCTGCTTAGATCAGATGAGATTGCACCAGTAGTTCTTGTGGATAACGTTGGTTAAAATGGATAAAAGGATTTAAAAGTTAATGTGTGCAAACCATGAGATTTGGAAACTAAATTATTTCTGGACATATCACCAGTGCAGATGAACAAGTCTAGACCTTCGTTCTGCAGTGTTCAAACACAAGCTTAAATTCAAGTGTGTGACTCAACCACTGAATGCATGCATGCATACATAATGTAAGCATTTAGTGGTAGCTTACATCTAAAAAAAATAATGTTAAAATTATGTGGATTTTATTCAGTGACATAGGCAAGAAATATACTCAGAAATAGCTGAGATATCCCTAAGTCACCCAGCCTTTCACATTAGCACCTGTAGCTAAGGCACAATTGTGTCTGAAGAAATACTTCAGAAACAAGATTAAATGCACAAAGAATCAAAAGCACAGATCTAAAAAACCCACACTTTGTGTTTTTATTTTTATGTGGCAGGAGTTGGTTTGTGAGTGTAAGGGAGCAACAAACTTGAAGGACTACTGGTCTGAGGTTTCTGTTAGTAATATCTTGCTCTTGTTACTTACTAGATCTTTGAGGGTCTGGTATTTACTATTTATGAATTATGAAGAAATAGAGTTAAGTGTTAGTAGCAAGTATAAAAATTAATCATATTCTGATAATGCCTTTCTTTTGATTTGATTATTTTAAATCTGATTTTAAGGTAGTTTGTAACTTAGTATTTAGTTTTAATAGAGTTTCTTTAAATATAGTTTAACACTGTGTCAAAATTTGAGGCTAGAAATAATGTTGTCTGCTTACAGCACTTCATTTTTCTAAGCAGTCATAAGAACAGCAGTCTTTTGTATGGTTTACCATGTACACCTGCACTTACTGAGTGCTCATTTCTACATTAAATTATTTCTTTCAGTTCTTTGAATAAAACAAGTACTTCCCATCGAGCATAAATGCCAGGTTTACATAAGTATCATTTTTTACTAATAAATGCAGACAAGTACAACTGTTTCCCATGGAGTATAAGTACCAGCAGTATGGCAAAGAATATCCTTTAGCAGTAAATGCAGGCACGCTTTGTATTTTTGGTACACTATATTTCATTATGCAAATAGTTGCACACTTTTTTGTTCAGTTGTATACCTATTTAGGGCAATTGTATTACCTTAGTTTTCATTCTTCCTCTGCTTGGATAGCCTAAGGCATAGCTTAATAGTCCTGACTGAGCTCATGGTGATTTTCACCTCATTTAAGTGGTATATGTTGCTTTTGCACAAGAGTGAATTTCTCTCAGAAGTAATCTCAACCTGTTTCTCACACTGCATTCGCACCACTGGAGACCAGCCAGACTTGGGTCATTTTGCACACATAATCTCAGTGACTTCACTGACATTTTCAAATTCCAAATTAACACGCTGCTTAGATAAGAGCAAGCGATTTGTCCCGCTCCATTCAAAAGAGTTGGGTACATTTCACCCATATATGTCTGATTTCTCACTGTGAACTCATGAACTTATCACGCTGAACAGTGCATGGGCTGGGACACAGGCAGGCAGGAGGATAAGGAAGTGTTCCTTTGTGAAAGACTATGGAGCCATCAAAACACATTTCACATCCCACCAGCTATGGGCAGAACAATTGACACAGGTGATAGTTAATATTTTCTTTATCCTTTTCTTTAGGCTTGGATCTACTTTAATCTTTTTTTCCCTGTTGTTGACATTCTGTGTAAATCAAAAGACTCTTTGAGAGTTTTGAACTCATTAAAACAAACAGAACTGAAAGGGTAGGTACCTGCAAGTGGGGCTTTGTAAATAGGAATAAAACAACAATGCTGCATGCATCTGAGAGAAAACACATTTTGACTGCAGACAGGTGCATCATTTGTTTACTCAGCCCATTGTTAAGCTTTTTGGTTTTGAAGAGGCTTTAGAAAAGTGGAGACGCTTTTATTCATGGTACTCTCTCAAACCTTCAGATTTTCTACGCTAATACTGTGTAAAAATCTGTCAGTAATTACTTCAAGGTGAATGCTTTTCCTTTTTTGAAAGTTTATTGACTGTATTCTGTATACAATGACATTATGTATCTTGTTTTGTTAGTTTTATTCAAGGGCTTCAGACTACGAATTGCCTTGTTATGAAATGATGTGAATATAAGAGGAGTCTTGACTGTGGTCTCACATGTTTTGTCCTCACAGGAATAATTCTATTGACTCTAAGCAAAGCAGCATTGACTTTTACTCAGTTCAGACACAAACTTCAGATATTTACAGTATCCCAGTTTCTCACTGCACTGAATTCTGCGTGCTGTCTCACAGCACAGCTTCATCATTTTACTTTTTCTTATTGTATCACAGTTTCTTTATTTCTTTGTTTGTAACACTTGTTTAAAATAAAGGTCTTACAAGTATTTAAGTTTCTGAATTTGTATTTCTTTATACTATTTTGCCTGTGCTCATAAGGTTGTGATAACAGTCTCACTTTTCATCTATACTGTGCATATTTTTTTATTTGGACTGTTCTAATACTCAGAGACTTCAGCTGGGATTCCAGCCCTGTTCTGAGGTCACCAGGTTAACAAAAATGAAGATTGCTCCATGCATCTCCACAGCCCTTTCTGCACCTTTCCCCAAAGGCAGCTGTTTGACAGGAAAGTAAAACCAGTTTCATTTAGTCTGTAGATAACTTTGGCCTCATTTACAAACACTACCCCAGTATTGGTTAAAAATCAGCCGTGTCTATTATGTCCTTGTTACTGCACTAAACCTCTTTACTGATTTCTGTGCATCCTTTGCATCAAATCTTGTCTTATCATAGATTTTGCAGCTGCAAAGGCTAGATTGGATCTATCTTTAAGTTCATGATTTTTAGTTTTCCTTCAGATAGAAAAGTCTTTCTTTCCTTCCATTGATCTGTCTGGGTCAAGTAACTTACTTAAACCAACTGGTATGGATGGAATTAACGCTGAGCAAATTGAGCATTTACATTATTAGCTACTTGATTTCCTGCTGCAATCAGGTAATTAGATACCTAATTTATAGATTTTATATAACCAACTTAATTCTCTCAGCTGACCACGAATAAAAATTTCTGGATGGAAAAAATGAAAGTCATTAAAACAACAACAACAAACAGAATAAAACATAAAACCAATCCCCGCAGACAACTTCCTGGTAAACTGGGATGATTTCATTCCTTTATTCCTAAAGTAATAATAATAGAATCACTAAATGGCTTAGTTTTGAGGAGACTTTAAAGATCATCTAGCTCTAACCCCCCTGCCACAGGCAGGATTGCCAGCCATTAGATTAGGCTGCTCAGGGCACCATCCAACCTGGTCTTGAATGCATCCACGGATGAGGCACCCACAATCTCTCTGGAAAACCTGTTCCAATGTCTCATCACCCTCTGAGTAAAAAAATTCTTCCTAACATCTAACCTAAATATACCCTGTTGTAGTTTAAAACCATTCCCCCTTGTCCTGTCATTATCAGACCATGTAAATATTTAGTTCCCATCCTGCTTGTAAGCTCCCTTCAAGTACAGGAAGGCAGCATGAGATCTCCCCATATCCTTCTCTTCTCCAGGCTAAACAAGCCCAGCTCCCTCGCCTTTCTTCACAGGAGAGGTGCTCCAGCCTTCATCTTCTTTTTGGCCCTCCTTTGGACCCACTCCAACAGAGCTGCATCCCTCCTGTATTGGGGGCCCCAGGCCTGGACGCAGTGCTCCAGATGTGGACTTACAAGGGCGGACCAGAGGGGGACAATCACCTCCCTCTCCCTACTGGCCATAATAATTGACTGAAATTTATTTTCCATATATTCTCACTAGAATCAGAATCAGATGAAGAATAATGAGGTCTACTACCACTGTTCTTCAGACTGCTGTTTCAGGTGACTGAATATAGCATAATTTTCAGAGAAATGATCAGCTCCAACTCCTTAGTATGGGAGATTTTCTACCTTCTTCATCAAGCTTAATATTGCCCACAGTCCCAAAAGACACTTTAGAAAGGATTTAATTAGCAGTTTTTCTCGCAACACCAGCAGAGGAGTCAAAAGATGAAACTGCTGTATTTTCAGTGCCCAGCTTTTCCTCTGAAGATGGGCATTCTGAACAAGAGAAATCACAATGCATACATCGTAGTGGCCAATGCATGTTTTGAGAAATCAGAAGATTTTTACAATGTTTATCCTGCATTTATGTTAATGAGGGACAATTTCCAAAGCCCAAATACAGCCACAATACAGGAGTTTTCTCAAGCTATTCTGAGAAGTTAGTTTTGCTTGAAATGGGAGAGGGTAGGAATCACATATGGAGGGAGCTAGAGTTGCCAATCCTTACAATTAAGCAAATCCTTCTGTTTGCACTGCAGTAAATCTGGTAGTAAATAACTTTACAGATTCCTTTTCAATCTGAACAC
Organism: Tympanuchus pallidicinctus; assembly: GCF_026119805.1. NCBI lineage: Eukaryota > Metazoa > Chordata > Aves > Galliformes > Phasianidae > Tympanuchus > Tympanuchus pallidicinctus. Next base: position 18,787,784 of record NW_026294747.1, read on the forward strand.
AGTCCTCTCCTTTTGCTTTGAATTCCCAGTAGCATTATTTCCACTCTTTTCAATGGTCTTTTAGTGCAATGAGTCACTTTGAACTATGACACATGTTTTAGTGCTACCACTAAAGTTTGTGCTTTGCCTTTCCTGTAGATTAATTAGGTACTTCAGCATTTAAGTACCTTCCACAAGCAGTAAAACCATATACTGTTATCTTAAAAGCTGATGATAACAACAGCAACAATAAAATGTGACTGGGAACCCTGATGCTGCTTGTTGTGGTTACAAAACACACAGGTCAGTTGGATGTTGACACAATAGGGATTTACTTCTGCACTCAAATCTGCTTAATTTTATCCTCTAATTATACCCGGCATGAGAAAGAAAGGTATTGATTATCTGGTTTTAAAGACAATCAATGCTCTAACAAGTACATGCCTCAAAAGCTTCATCAGAATTATCAAATAATTAAATATTTTCTGCAACCTTGAATGCTACTTGAAGTATCTTCCTTTACAGGTCAGTGGTCATGCACTTCTTTATGACCGAGTCCTTAGGAATTTTATATTTTACTTTACCTATGATTTACTCTTCCAGCAGTAACTCTGAAATGTGATTTAATGCTTGTTCTACTACCCTTCACTGAAGGCTGGGACATAGTTTGACTATTTCTCCCTCCTTATGAAGTGACACATACATTTAAAAAACTCATAGACCAAACAGATTTGTTGCCCAGTGTGGCTCCTCAAGAATTTAAGATATTGATAACAACGGGGTAACAGGCAAAAAGCAAACCAGCTATTGCCAGGGTCTGACGTAATTGTGAGAAGTCCTGTACAGTGGTGAAGGGATGAGGGGTGAATTTCTGTTGTGTGCATATATTGTCCTCCTGTGTGTGTCGTGATGATGTTCTTTAATTTTAATGTGGAGATTTTTTGTTGTTGATGTAAATGAAACTTGTAACGTGCTGAATGTATATTTTAATGACAATTTGGCTGAGTAATATCTATAACTAAACTACAAAAGAGGATATTGTCTATTGAATTTCAGCAGTTTAAAGGGCTCTAGCTCTTATTTATTCCTTTGAAAAATATACAGCCTTATTATTCTGAGTATATTTTGAGGAAAGAGGAAACTACCATTTAAATCTATGGATTTACACTAACGTAAAAATGGATGAAACAAGTCCCAGGATGATCGACTTCCCATTTACAAATTCTACCCACACTACAACCTCCATCAGAATATAAGTGGTTGGAAATGGAAATTTTGTCTTGTTACCCTTTACTATCCTCTACTGTTGACTCGTGAAGGTGTCAAGGGGAGTATTGTGCATACACATTTGTGCTGATGGGAACACATGGCTGCTTTTGAAAGGGGTGGCTGCTCAGGGTCTGCACATACTGATCAGATGGCTGACAACTGCTCCTGCTGCTTTTCCTTTTTATTCAGGGCTCCAGCACAAGAACTGGACTGTGAATACTGAGCTATTAGTGTTGCCTCACGAATGCTGAATGGATGGTATTGATTTTTTGAAAAGATGTTTGGAACAGTAATAAAAATAAAAAAATCAAGTAAAAAATGATGAGGCTTTACAGATAGCCAATAAAAGACTCCACAACAAGTTAGTAAACTCTTGGGCTATTCAACCTCGACAATGTCCTTTTCAATCTGAATCCAATCTTGCCTCCATGCTTTGAGCAGCTAGCTGCATTTGTTTTCACCCTCATGATGCAACACTGGCTCAATGAGCCGCCCTGAGCAACAGCTTGCACTTTCATACTGTCACAATCTACCCAGTCACCCTGCAGGAGTAGAGAAAGAAACGTGCAAGGGAAGACCTGGAGTAAATGATAAAAGTCCTGTTCATCAGAAGGAACTTCTAAAGTCAATGGGAGCGCACGGCATGTGGCAGCTGTGAAGTCAGACCCCTTACAGACTTCAGATGCTCTTCCCAAGCACACACACGCACTGTGCTTTCCTAGACTTTCTGATTTGCAGTGTTTGATTTACTCCATGAACAGGTGAAAATAACCCACTCATTTTTATTACAAATTTTATTATCCAACTAATATGTATTTTTAAAAATACAATTGCAAAGCAGTTGTTGAGCACAGTGGTTTAAAAATGTAATTTAACTTCTACTGTGAGGTGATAATCCTTAATGATAGCCAAACCTGACACATAACCATTCAGTACCTTTCAAAATAAAAAATGAATTATCCAGAATTAAATACTTGAAAGATTTTTGTGATGGAAGTCCCTGAAGAAAACTGACCTTCAGCATCTGAATATTTCATTATTTCTGACACAAGGGACTTAAAAATCACTTCAATTTAAAAGCAGATTAATTAGTCTAATTTTAGCTCATTACACTAACGTAAAATCAGAGCAAGGCAGTTATAAATTAGGCCAAGTATTTCTAGAACTACTCGCTAAGACAAAAAAAAAAAATAAAGTGGGCAATATGGTCTTTGTTTACTGACAGATGCTAATACCACATGAGATAACATCTTTTCCTAAAGGAGTTCTACCGCATTCACTGGGAATGAGTGGAGAGTAAGTTATACTACTGTAAAAAATATAGCACTAAGTTACCAATATCTGGCTGCGTGTTTGTACGATGCCCTCTGTGATAAGCTTCCTATATGGATATTACAAAAACATACATAAGAAACAAAAAATGCTCATGAGTTTTGAAATATAACTGAAATATTGAGATAATACCAATTTAATAAAATGATCAGTGGGAACCTCAGTAACCCATTTTGTTTCAACTACTGCTAGCTGTTTTAGTCTCCCAGTTGAATACAAATCAGTGGCAGAAATCTATTCAAATAATCTCCGAAGAAAAGACTTTTTCACTGGTGTGGTTAACTTCATGGTTTTCTTTTTGTGCAGTCGTTTCATGGGTTGCTTTTTCAGACGCACCACCTTTTTGGGAGTTTGCAGCCCTTTATTAAGGTCAACATGCTCATTGCAGAAGTACTTGACATTTGCTTCAGAGAGCCGAAGGAGCATGCTCTCTGACAGATCCATACACTGTGCGTGAACCCAATGGCCAGACCCACTGGAACACAAAATCATTGCAGGCTTGTTGAGTTCTGTTGAATAGAAAGGCACCCAGGTGTTAATGTCAATATTGCAGCTGGCACAGCAGATGATCCAGTACCCTGTTTCTGATTCATCTTCTTCATCGTCTTCATTGTAAGTATCAATGTCATCAACATCAAAGCTACTGGCTTCAGCACTAAAAGAAAACTCTTCGGAATCTTCAAATGGAGTGGAGTCTCCTTGGTCTTCGGTAGATGCCTGACTGCATGCTTGTGATGTCAATTCTTCTTCTTCATCCTCTTCTGCTCTGTTGCATCTCAAAATGTAGAAGTAGTTTGCATCTGAGATTAACTGTTTGTTGGCCCCAGGAATACCCAACAATATGGACCCTTTGCCCATATCACAGCCAAACCACGTCCTACAGTGTTTAATATCGGGTGTCCAATCTGGGCTTGCCCTTTCAACAATCTCTATTTTATTATTTTCCAAAACTATGGTGTTACAGATCATCCGTTTCTGGTTGTCAGACTGGTAGCCCCCAACAAGGACAAATTCAGTATCACCAGTCTGAGTCACAATACCACTCGACACAGATATTCCCCCTGGCAAGACAGAGCAGGTCACAGCTGGGCTGCCCAGAGGGAGATCGACTTTTAGCTTGTAAAGGCTGGGAGGCCGGGTGTTATTTTGAAGTGAATGGCCTCCCAAAATGTAGATTGTATCATTCCTGGCAATTGAAACATGAAAGGAAAGTCCATCTTGAAGCTCTGGAAGTATGTATGACGTACAGCATCCAAACTCAAAATCAACAAGAAACACAAATGGCAAACAGTCAACTACACTATTCCATTTTTCAGTAATTCTCTGTGCAAGAGGAATATATGATCTACCTCCAAATATAACAATCATGCTTTTTCCCCGGCTATGAACTACATTAATTGTATGCCCGTATCTAGCTTCAGGGACATCTCCATCTAGATCTTTCTCAGTGCATTGAAAGGTGGTTTTCTTGGTAGTTTTGTTTACCACCTTCATAATGTAAACCTTATCAGAAAGATCATTGTTAGGTGTTTTCCCACCATGAATAATGTACTGGTGCTTATCAGACTCCCCATCGCTTCTAAGCGTGCAAATAGCTGGGTAGCGGAGCGGGGGAAGGTAACAAGAATCCCTAGAGAAGGCAGCAGGTTTCATTTTGAGCTCATTCTGCTTTATATCAAGGAAGAAAACACCCGTGGGACAGGATCTCTTCGGCCATCCTTTCTGCCCAAAAAAGAAGACGTGTCCATCAAAATTCAGCAGGGAAGAACCTGGCTGAAGCAAGGATGAACTGCTGACAGCCGATACCATCTGCAGTGACATCGCATCTGCTGGCTGGGTCATCCTGCAGTATCTGAGGCAAACAACACAAAAGAAAGATGTTTTGAACACTCGGAGAGTATCTGCTTGAACAAGTGGCATTAAAGTTGCACGTCAGCTCTCTCATCATTTAAACTGCATGCCAGTTATGCGGAATTTTGAAAAAATAATGAAAGAAAGGTAATATTTACAAGCATAACGCTTGCTTTCGTGGCTGCTGACCAGCCTTACTGCTTCCACTCGAGCAGAGCAGTAAAGGCCGCGCTGCGGGCGCGGGGCTCCCATGGAAACGCCGGCCCCGGGGCTTGCTGGGGCCGGTAGTTTTCCTTCGGCGGCTCTACCAGCCTCGTCTCCGAGGCCGCGCTGGGTCTGGCGGGCCGCGGGCGGTGAGTGGGCCGCAAGGGCCGGGGCCTTTCCGCATCGCTGCCGTCAGCGGGCGGGCCCGCCGCCGACTGCTGGCAGAAGGCGGGTGCTTGTGCGGGACGTGCGGCGCTGGGGCGGTGGGGGGGAGGCCCGTAACACGCGGGTTCCGCTGTGCTCGCCTGGGCTCCCCGGTCAGTGGGACCGGCCTCCTTACTATGAACAGCATGCGTGACTGCAAGGCAGACGTCAAGATTAGCGGAAGACGTGTCGGAGCAGTCGCGGCCAGCCGTGTTTCTAACCGTGTTAGTGCCGCACGCTGCTGGCTCTATTTAGGATCGATGGGCTGACTGCCCCATGCTTTTGTCTTGCCGTCACGTTCATCTTGGGGATTGCAGCTTGGATTTGTCATGTTGTATGCTTTCATGAGTAGGTTCCAAGCTGTTTTTTTTTTTTTTAAACATGTTTGTCCGAAAATCTACAGTAGTTAATGCAGTCAGCCTGCGCAGTAACACTGCTCGGGAGAGCAAAGATGCCAGGGAGGAAACCACTGACCAGTCTGTAGTGACAGCAGAGCTCTGTGCCTTTCAGTCACTGCCCAGTGCTTGGATGCAGCCTTTGCCAAACCTGCGTAATTTAAAGCTGTGAGCTAGCTTCAAAGTGCAGAATTTGAAGAAGAAGCCCTGCCCAAAGACTCTCCGCATTTTGAAATACAGTTTCTCTTTTTGAATTCTTTAGGATTTATGTTTTTGTTGTGCCTGGTTTTTATTTTGCTGTAATAGCAAAAGCAAGAAACAGAGGATTCCTTCTTTAAGGAAGGATGAGTATCGTCTAGCGGTGTGCCATCAAAATCTGGGCATTCCAGCAAGATTCATGGTGGGGCTGATCTGTGGGACTGATGACACTAGCTACTTCAAATTTGCTTGAAGAGAAATTTGCCAAATTGTTTACATTCAGATGAGATGCCAAACAGAAATCTTTGCTGCTTGTTTCTTACAGCTATTAAAAAATGTTCTTTTTAGAGGAGTAAATTTGGGTTTACTGGGCTGTATTTCCTGTCTTTCCTATTGTGTGGTTACATAGCTTCTTTGTTTTTATGGTCTTTAGTAAAGTAAATGAACTTCCATACTGAGGATGCCATGAGCACACAATAAGTTAGGATTATGGTATTTTCTTACTGGTTTGTTTTTGAAATCAAATGAGTATTAAAAATGGCAGATATTTTAATCAACATGTTGACAGTGTCGAGTTCTTAAGTGTATACTATCCAGAGAAACTGTTGGAGATAGAGTGGAGAAAAGACCAATTAAGATAATTAAGATAAAAATGAGATCGATAGATATACAGAATGTACTGGTTAAATAAAACACACTTAAAAGCATTTCCTTCTTGTCACTGCTTAATATTCCTTGGGCTTTAAATAAGTAATCGGTTCAGTAAGTGAAGGAGAGAATCTTTATCCTGGATTCTGTGACAGCAGTAGTTCCTTAGGCCCTTGCTGGGATTGTTTCGTCTTTCTGGGTTGTTCCATGTTACTTAAAGTGTGTTCACGTTGTGTGGCTGATCTTGGGCTGTGCTGATTTCCATTTCCAAGCTATTACTAACATGACATAAAAAAACCTCCAAAACAACACCCATATTCATGTTAATTTCACAGTAATTGGAATGTTGCCAAATAGTGAATGATTAGATCTTAGGAACTGCAGCAAACCAAAAGCACCTTTCAGTTATAAAATAGGTATTTGAACAGCACTGATTAGACATGGAGAGAAAACAGATTGCATGATAGCGTGAAGTCTTAGTTGGTAAATGCTGCTTGCTGACCATCAGATTCTGTCATTAGTTTGTAATTATTTGTAACTTGGCAGGAACACAGTTATCTACAGTACATTTAAATTTGTTTTGCAATATTATATACTTTTTCTTTTCCTCTGACTGATCTGCAGGGTCTCCTTTTGCAAAGCAGCAAGCAAGCGCTCTTTCCAAATTCTTCAGAATTGAGATAATATCCAGACACCTGCAGAGCTTTGAAGTACTCCATAAAGAGGATTAAGAAAGCAATTGTTTTGAGAAATAGTATTTAAAAAATTTCATACGTGCATCAACCAATCTTGCTCTGGGTAAAACAACAAGTCAGACGTACCTGGCTGATGGAGTGCTTTTGTGTCTTCCAAAATCTTTCTCTGTAATTGAGATTCAAATGTGAGCACTTTGAGGAATCTTCTCTGACAGCACAGGGGCTTGTGGCGTGGAGGGGAATCTATCTGCTCAATTTGCAGATGTGTTCCTGAGAACTCAGTCTACTGTGGCTAACTGGCTGTGACCGTTTTTTTTTCTTTCTTTTTTTTTTCTCTTTCCTTTCCTCTCTTGTCTTCAGATGGCACAACAAGAAACCCACCAGCCTTTGGGAGCTTTGCAGCTGAGCTAGTCGAACAATTGTTGAAGCTCGGAGCATGCACTTCTTTGTAGCTTAATTCTTCACTCTGCTTAATCCATCAAGCTTGTGATCATTTTTGGAATTTTTTTAGTGCCAGTGTACTGTAAAATACAAGCTGAAGTAATTTTTTTGTGTGTGTTCAAAGGTATACTAATTTCTATGTGTAATAAAAGAATGAGTGAGGACTGAATTTCCAGTCCAAAGTCCATTGAAGTCAGTGACCCTCTGATTAGATCTTAAAGAATGAAAACTTTTCTCCCTTCTGTGCATTTTTCATCAGATTCACAGAGCTTTTTTTCAAGTTAGACTCTGCAAAGTGCTATGGGAACATATCCTTTCAGCAGGCAGCAGTACTGGGGCACAGAGGATAAACCACTTGTATAACATAGCACAGCAAGTAAACTGAAGAACCAAGAAAATAATTCACTCTTCATAGCCCTTTGCTTCTGTTTCCTTGAACCTCACTCACTCCTGAGTTACAACATCTGCCACGCAGTATTTTAGAAATGCTCCATCTCCCATTTGAAACTGCAGGGAGAACAGAAATAAGAACAGCTTGTAGTGGAATTTGGTTTGTACAGGAAAGCAAACACACCCAGTGTTTGCAAAAAATCACCTTGAGACATTGAAAAACTGTAATGGAGCTAGGATGTGGTAGAGTTTCTCATTTGAAATATAGCAGTTGTAAGGCACTGTGCCCTGTATTGTCCACATGGGTCTATTAGTTCTCTAGCAAAACAAAGTATAAAGGAAAACGTACTGCAAAGTTCAAGGCCAGAGTACTTAGCTTCGCCATAACTTAAGGATATTCAGATCAGATGTGTTGGTATTTTCAGTAGTGCTTAGATGATGTTTGACAGATTTGTATCGAGCGCTTCACCATAGTCAAACTCTTGTTTGGATCTGAGATCAAAAGATCTACTGGCAAAAGAGATACAAATATTTAAGATAAAATCCAACCTCCACTTGTCTTGTTTAATATTTTATATTCATTTCATTCTCCTTTTGCTACTTGATGTGTCTTATCTCTAGAAATTCTTTTTCTAATTAGTGTGGATGAGAAAACAGAGAAATTAAAGTTTGTTGGCAACATCATGTTGGTTTTGGATGAGGATGTGTTCTGTCCGAAATGGTCTTCTGTAACTGTCAGTGACAAACTGCTTTGGAAGAGCTACAAGCAGCCAGTAGCTTTGGAATAACATATCTACAAAGAAAAATCATGTTCAGAACTGTGCAGTTCACAGCAGGAATATCTAGGGTTTGCAACTTGAAATTATTTGGCAGAGAACCAAGGTGAAAATGAATCAATAGACTTATTTGCAATTTTCTATTTTAACAACGTTGACATACCATGTTTTCAGCAGATTGCTCATTGTCATGGAGATGCTTTGTTGCATTTCATTTTCTCCTACTACACTTAATTAGGTAATATATGATTTACATTTTCATTCCAAGTGTAGTAGGCGACTGCAACACCCAAGTCATTCCAAGTTGTACTGAGATATTTCCACACCTGTCATTATATTGTCTGCCACTAAACCTTCATCCTTCAGGAGTGGAGATGGCTCTCCGTGGGTTACAGCAACACACTTCAGGGAGGCAATACAGGGGATGCCATCCTACTTGTTTGTGGAAGTTGCCATCCAGGATGCAAATATGTGGCTAGATATTTAGCCAAAACCCAGGGCTCAAACTTGTAGAGGAAGGAAGGCACGGAGAGTCCAGTGTCCTAAAGTCTTCAGTGTTCTGTCTCATCCAAAACCATCAGTAAACAGTGTTTAACATATGAGTTACAGAGCTTTATCTGTAGGGTTGGTTTAAAACAGCTGATTACATCGAGCCCTGCTTTGATGGTAACATACTGGAAGATCACACTGCAGGGGGGCGGTGGCTACTGTGCTTCAGAAGTGTTTGGGCACAGGAGATGTTACCCTCTGTCAAAGGTCTCTAGGTGGTCTTTAAAGTGCATGTCACTTGTGAAGCAATTGGGAATTCATAAAAACAATAATAATAATAATCAAACAACCAAAAAAAACCCCAACACAACAACAACAACAGAAACCTAAATCCTCTGATCGTGTATGGGACTAACAGAATAGCACTGAAACCGAGCAGGATCAATGTGTTTACTTGCAATTAAAGCTCTTACACATCCTGTAAAACCCTCTGCAAGCTGTGTGTTTTTGACCATCAGGAAGGTCGACTCTGAGGCTTGGTAATGCACTTACATAAGCAGATGCAGCTCCCATTCAAGCAAATTGCTGATGCATTATGTGTGCACCCTTAAGACCTTCTCCTGCTGAAGGCAGTGGCAACCATCCAGCTGATTTAAATAGGATTAGCTGCTGCACATCGCCCTGAATTGAGAGGTGCTGCAAGAAGCATCATTTGAAAGTTTTTGTGCTTTATAATTGAAACTTTTGTTTCTAGCTCATTCCTGTGGCTGTTGTGCCCTGCAGCTGGTGGTGGCCAGGGGTTTCTGCTGTCAGGGTGGATGGGTGGGGGGAAGAGAAGTAGGGCAGGACTGTGGGCAAGAGGTTTTCTTCTGCAACCGTAGCTCTGCAGCTGTTTAGCCAGCAAGGAAACAGCTGACTGCCTTCTGGAGAGTAGGTAACCTTCTGTTCTGCACCACTACAAATGTTTTATGCCTTCCTCAGTGCAGTCAAGAGCCTGCAGGATCACTCCTTTCCCTTGGCCCGCTTTTGAAGTGTCATCCTGGGATGCTTGTATTGTGTCCATATGCAACCAAAAACATTCGAGGACACTGTGACATTGCAGCTTTCCATGCCTCCTTGCTGAAGTAGCCTGGCCACAAGAGTCCCTAAAATTGAGGTCTTTCTAGTGCAGCTCAGTATACGAAACCTTTGAGAACAAGAGCTGCTAGAGAAATGTTTGCTGCTTTGTCCTGTATTGTGGTTTGTAAAAGAGTAAGATTGCATTTATGAGGTGTTAGTTAGATCTTAAGTATTAGAGGCTCCTTTGGAAAAGGTTAGTTGTGACAAATTGGGTCCTGCACTGGCTGTACATGACTAAAAGATCAGGCATAGTCCAATGGTAACAGCATGTAAGATGTGAAAATTATAAATTTGTATCTGATCTGATTTGCACATAGTTCATAAAATCTTGAGCACAGGTGTATTTAGTGATAATTTCTGTGAGCCTACAATTTATCACAGTATTTCTGAATATCCTTATTTTAATTGAGAATGCAAGTTCATAGTGTGGCAGCCTGATTACCACCAGAAGTTTTGGAGTACTCAAAAATGCAGGAAAACCATATTTCACTGCACTTTAGAAATTGTTTAATGGAACTAATAACTGCGTAATTGAAATCATGCTAATATTCACTTGATCTGCTCTGTGATTCAGTGCAGAGATTTCTGGTTTGGCTTAAACTGCTGTGAATAAGGCAGCATTTTGAGAAATAAAATTGATTTTGCACAATCTGCTGATGATCAGCAAGGCTAAATGAATGATCGCCTCAAGAAACCTCATTATAGTAATTTGGATGAATGAGCAGGATTGAGATGCGAAAAGAAGAAATAATAGTTGCTGCTTAAATGAATCTCTTACTAATATTTGAGTCCAAATTTAACTATTCAAAGCCAGCACAGGGAGAGAATCAGATGTCTTTGCCTTACTTTCTTTGACTCTTGAGTTAGTTTGATGCCCTTTTGGAAAAAAAAGGACAGTTTTGGTTTCAGTAGTAGTTACTCTCCATCTGAACAATGTGGACATTTCATTCTTAGAGGTGAGAGTGTATCCAATCCTTAACTGGTGGGTTTATTCCAATCCATTACCGTAAGTTAAGATGGCCTATGTTATTTTTTCTTCCTCTTGAGAGTCTTTTGGTCAGCCTGGTTTCAATTGTTTACACTGCAAAACATCTCTGCAGCTGAGACATTGTGGAGTTTGTTTAAGAAAGGCCCAGTAATAAAGTAAGTGGGAAACAGCAGAAAACCTAAGTGAAATAAAAATGAAAAATACAAAAAACTCTGATAGGTTGAGCTCAGTTTCTGAACACCTTGTAATGGTATCATCCATCCTAACCACATGTTCAGTTTCAGGAATGTGTACTGCGAATGCTGACATCTGTGCTTTTATTTAGGCTGGTAGAATCAGACTGTGCAGTTCTTCAAAGTAATTGGAAATAAGTGGAACATGTAGGAATGGCTCCTCTCTATTGGTTGGGTGAAGAAGGGTTCTTCTGAAAGAACCTAAGCTTGCATTTGAACCTAACAGGTTCTTCGTACCGGTGGTGTCCTGATTCTGTAGACTTAATTTGCAGCTCTGTAGCTGTGCAAGGAAAGATTGAATATGTGTTGTATTATTACTTCTGTATTCCATTTTTTTATTCATTTCTTGCTTTAGATTTTTTTGAACAGAACTGTGATGTTCTCATAAAAAGCAGTGGAGATAAAATAAACAGATAGGGTTTTCTCCCCTCTTTTCCAATATAGGATTTGTTAAAATATGAATAATTCAGAGAACTCAGGTTACCTAATATATTCTTTGTGTTTTTCAGAAGAAGAAAAAAAGAAATGTCACCTGTGAATTCTAAGTTATTTCCCTAACAATGGTGAATGGCATTGACAAAGTTGGTAACAGCTCTCAATATATGAGTGTCAGCCAACAATAACTATCTTGGCTGTAGCAGAACTACTCTGGATATGCATATTGGACAAAAAATTGGTCTGTATTTCAGTAAAGAATGCTGCCCATCTTCTCCTATGCTTGAACTATCCAGGACATTTTCTCCACTGTTTTTAAAAGATTACTCTTTTGGTGAAGCTTTTCCCAATACATACATATTGAAGTACATGCTAGATGAAAATGCATAGGATCAGTGTAATGTATGTTTAAAACCTTTAGGGATAACTTCCTTTTTAGACTATATCAGGAGGATTCAGGTATAAAATATTGGATTATATTCTAACAATATCCAACGATGGCTTTTTTATGATGTTAACTTTCTGGTTTTCACTATTGCAATATGGCTGAAATTTTGTCAAGTTGAATTCAGCATTGCACCCTAGCTAATAATAACGACCAAAAGCTGGTATTCCTCCAGGGTCTTGTTGTACTATTGCTCCTCCACAGCTTGACCAGTACAGGATGTTAAAACTTGAAGTGGTTTCCCGAGTTCTAATGAAGTAAGAACTGAGCTATAGCAAAATGCAGATGCCTGCTCTGGGTACTTATTCTCAAGCTGATGACCGGGTGTCTGGGTGGCTGCAGAACACAGCATTCACTGAGACAGCTTCTGTTTAGCTTGGTTAATTATACAAATGTCATCCCCCAAATGGCTTATCAATTTTCTATCTTATTAGAGCATTTTAGAGTAAAGGAATCTTTGATGCCAGCCCTCCTCTGATTTGTTAATAAGTCAGTCAAACTCTCTGTGACTCAGTTTTGCTAATCTATGATTGGGTATAATATGTGCTTGTTCTGCTTCATGAGACTATTGTGGAGTTTATTTCATTAGTATTTATAAGGACTTTGAGATCACCAATGCCAGAGAAATACAAAAATTTGTTATTACCATATTAAATATATGTATGTATATTTTTTCCTTTGACACTGACTTTCCAAATCACTGCAGTGTTTCATATAATGAAATTTTCCTCAAATAATGACTGTAATAACTGAACAATAATGAGGAATGGCATTGCTTCCCTCTGAAACCACCATAATTTGCATAAACCATTCTGAGAGTCTGGTAAATGATATTCTTCTTGGTCAGTCCACAGAGATTAATATGTGTTTGACTTTGCGAAACATTAGTGAACTCCAGCTTCAGCTTGTGTAGGTATGCAGGTGTTTTCACATCCTTGGAACATTTTCCTTCTTTACAAGCTGACAATCCAGCAAAATTAGAGTTTGACATTAGACATGATGCTGTATTTTCATTCCAAGCTTGTAAGAATTCTTGCTTACTCTTATTAATTATAAAATCAGGTTGGCAGTCCTTCCTTGGTGTGTTTGAAGTTGGGTTTGAAGTTTTGCAGAAGAACTGAGGTTTCATTCCCAAAAGATGGTTTCTAATGCTGCAGTAAATTGAGGGAAGATGCATGGGAATGTGTGAAAATCAAGCAGTAGGTGAATAATGCATTCCTGTGTCCTTATTACATTTATGTCTGTAAACTGGTTGTTTTATAGTATAGTTGCTACTGTGGGAGAGAGTGGCAGCTCTGTATGTCTGTGCCCCCACCTGTGTCATCCTACTGCTAGTACTCCAGTCCCACATGTACAAAAAATCAGTAATATTATTAACTATTTAATATTACACAGCTGTTAAAATGTATTTACACAAGAAAATAATGTGTAGTGTTTCTGCAGCTCTCAGCATTTGTTCCCTTGTCAAGACAGGGTCCTTGATTTCCTATATGGCTGCCCAGTTCTACCATACTCTCCCTGTCCTGTGTGCTGCCTCAGTGTGCACATGCACAGTGTGATTTCACGTGCCCTACACAATCTGGGTTTTGTGGCTTTGATGGTATAGTGAGCTGTGCACCTGCAAAATGATGGATTTGGTCCAAGTTTTCAGTGTACAGGTGTCCTACTTGCAAGATCCAGCAAGCTAGTGAGTGGTGTCACTGTTTCTGCAAAGAAGGCGGGGGTCTGACAGATCTGAAGACTAAAAACTCAAAGTGAGGGGAAGGAACCCCACTGAGAGAATCTGGCTCTTATGTGGCCCATTTTACCCGAGAGCATAAATTTCAGGCATACATCTTCACACTTTCTCTCTTTGTACTTTAAGTTACTACATGCCCTTGAGTTCAGGGAAATGTGGTACATAGTCCCACTGAAGAGACTTGGACTTCACAAGGAGTGAAGAAAAAAATGACATTCTGGGGGTTATAAATGTGGGTTAGGGACTCTTCAGTTCATATCTTTGCTGTCTACAGATACACATGGTTCTTTTTTTTATTGCAGGAGAAGCCTACTAACCCAGACATACCTATTTGACTGGCAAGGTGTGGATTATGGAAGAACAACTGATAAACAACTGCATCCTTGATCAATTTATTAATAGCCATGAGCAGTCATACGAAGAGTTTCTAAGCACATTCACTTACCTTTTGAAAGGTATGTACAACCCAAATCTCCCACTAGAAATTGCAGCCTGAAAGGATGGTAAGAAGCGCAGCAGTAGTATTTAGAGTTTAGCTTCTGATGCTTTTATTTCTCCTAACAGCAGTAAAATCCCTAATGACAGCTTTCCTTAGTCTGGTTCACACACTTACAGGTGGTTTGCTTTCTTTAGGAATATTGTGGGAGGCAATATAGGAAGGCTAGGCTTTCCTTACGTAAGTCCCATGTCATTTTGCTAGGGAACTATCATAAAAGAAGCAGCTACGGAAAATTCTTTGTAGTACACAGTGGCCTAAGATGTGTGCAGCTTGGATAGTTTCATTGTTTTAATAGTGCTGGCTTTCTGTGCTATATTATGATAAGCATAAAACTGGCTCTACAAATAACTTGGATGAAGGGATATCATATTAGGATAATTAGGTTGAAAAGGTCTTCTGCTTCACAGATAAAATAAAAGGGTGGAGCTTAATTTTGATCTGAGCATTACAGGAAGTTTAAATTTGTATCCCAATTCTGCAGCTCAGGTTCACTTATTCTGGTTGTTCTTTCAGGTGCAGTAAAAATAACTGAGAGTTACATATTACTCAGTTACAATTCTTTTTACTACAACTTTGCACTAATAATATCCTCATCTTATTGCGGAAGTACTGTGTTTTCCAATTACACTGTGTGGCATGCTCCACTGACTGGCATTCAGAAGTCTGGCCTGTACTTGTCCTTCAGGCAGAACTAAGCGTCAGTCAGAGGCACTGAGCAGAAAACCAGAGGGGGAGTCAAAACTGCCTCAGAAATAATCTTGTGGCAGCCTTCTGTCTCTCGTTCCAATGAAAAATAGAAGAGAAAGGAGGCACTGGGAGGTGAGATAAGAGGATTGAAAATTAGCTTCTGGTCTTTATGTATGATTGATGCACTGGGGATAGGTCCTGTCTTAGAAGCATGCTACATATCATGATGCTACTTGCAAAAAGCTTCAGCGTGTATTTCAGTCACTTTCATTGTCACTACAGCATCTGCCACTAAAACTTAGTATATCAAAGGTAGAGTTTTAACTGAGTCAAATGCTTAGAAATGTAGCTTCCTATGCTGGTGTAAACAAAATAACTCAGGTTGTTTTTTTCCTGTCTTCATTTTCCTTTAGAAATACCCAAAGGTGTTGGTTTGCATTATAAAACTAATGACCTGTAGAAATTCTACTTTAAGCACAAGGTATTTTAGCATCAGAACAGTGCAAAAACACTGTGCAAAATATCACATTCTTAGTTTTTCAATTTTGCACTTGAAAAATAAGTCATTTGGCTTTTAAAAAATAATTCAAAAAAGCAACTGTAATAGCTTAATAAGACTATCTGTTGATAGGCTCCAGAAATGTTCACTTTCATGTCATAAGTTCAGATATTCACTGTGGAGGTACATTTGTGGTCACTGTCTAATAAGATCTGTCCATTTACAGATTATCTTTCTGAATTTGGCCTGATAGTAGTGTAGATCCACACTGCATCTTCATACAGTGAGCATTAGTGTTAGAATTTGCAGTCCTGTCTCATTAGATATAGAGATATGTCTGTGTACACAAATAACCAAAGCTATTCAGTTATGTTTGTAAATTAGGTTGTAGCATTGCAAACAGAAGAAACAAATAGAACTGATTGGATTCCACTGATTTCAGAGTACCGTATTTGTATAAGGTGACTTTCACTTGTACATAAATTTGTACTAGCTCCCTAGTTGGGTTGCAGGGATGTTTTCACCAGAAGTTGCTGTGTTACTCTTGCAAGCATCTCATAAGAAGCTGGTTCCCTAACTAATATGTAATTTTTCTTCATTAATTAAATTTACACACAATAAAACTGAAAAAAATATATGTATATTACCATGAATACAAAATCCAAGCATCACTGACTGCTCTGAGCTATCTAGACAGACCCCTTTGAGACTGTAAAATGTTAGGCTAGACTAAGCCCTTGTGGACACATTAGGGTCTTCTTCTGACAGAATAGTTCAATTCTTGTAAACATGGGAAACCAAATATTAATGAATTCTTGCAAGCCTGCCTTTCGCTGGATTTTTAAGGGTTGCTAATAGCCTATTAAAGGCAATCTTATGTTTAGAATGTTGCTTTTTATATCTGAATGTGATATTACCTTTTGCTTCTCTGTACAACATGAAATGAGATCAAATTCTTCATTGTGATATTTGAGAAAATACTCCTTTTAGCTTGAATAGAACAAGATTTGGAGTCAAAATAAATCCTTCTAAATCCTATGTAACTTATTTAGTGAGATATATGTGATTTAAACTTCATGGGACCATAAAATTGTATCTTTGATATAGGAATTTAGTCTTCCTCATTTTGGCACTGTTAAAAATGCAGTGACTCAAAGTCTATTTGTTTTAAAGTGTGCTTGCTGATGTGGCAGAATTTTATAGACTAATAGACAGTAAATTATACTGTAAGGCTTTTCCTTCACTTCTACCAGATCTAATAATGATAGAACATGGATTAACTTACTCGAATGATGTGTAAGAACCTTCAGCTGAGCATTTTAAAGATGTATTTTCCAACAGAACTTGATCGATTGTAAGTGCATAATATCTATAAAAGTATGGCAGCACTCTCTACATGACTGGAAAGAATTTTAATAATTTTTATTGGCCATGTAGCAGAAAGACACTTGAGGGCAGGGCTGCTAAAAAGTCCCTTTTCCCGTGTATGGCATCCAAAGGGTGTTTTTTATTAAAAAGATGATATTAAAATGAATAAATAGTTGAAAAGAATGGTGAACCCATGGTAATACAAATTAGTAATTAGAGCACAGGCCTAGAAAACTGAAACTTTTCATATTCTATTAAGATTTTTAAGAGTTTTAAGTATCTGCAGAAGAAAGACCACCTCTTTTGTTCAAATCCTACTGATGATATTGGTAAGAGAAATTATTTTGTTGATTATTTTAATATGTGCATTAGTATTGCTTGTAGAAACACTAAATGCTCTTATGTTTATGCCAAGCTAACATGTTTGTTTTTTGTTATTCCTTTAGCTTTGAGTAGAAAAGGTTTCAGAACAGCTAACTAGCATTTTTGTGGGGTTGTACAGCTCTGCTATGATGTTTAAATCCAACAAAAAATCATGAATGATGTCTTGACAGTACAGTTAAAGAAGCCTCATGAATGTTGGATTTACAAAGGAATTCATGATGCTGTTTTCTGTAGGGTTGGCTCATGAGTCATCTCTTCAAAACTAAATGCTAGAACAATTTTGGATCTATTTCAGTGAGAATTTGTCTGATCTGTGATTTTTTAAAAAATTACTGCATGGGGCAAGAGACTCTGTCTGGTCTTATAAAGTGAGTTGGAAGTTTAATGGAAAGAATTTGGTGTCCAAAATTAGAAGGCAGCATTTGCTTCTTTTAAACTCAGAGAGAGACTGGGAAATTCATTCAAACACAAAGTGTCTCCTTTGATCTTTTACCAAAAAAAAAGAATCATCTGGATTTTAAATTACTTATTTCTTACTTAAATGTCTTTATATATATGTATATAATTCTGAATCAGCCAGCTGGTAAAATAAGAAGCTATTGCTAGAATAAAATTCTTAGCCGAACTCAAGATTTGCTTCACAGTTTTTCCATGCTTCTGGCTGCTTGACCACTGCGATTAAGTTCAGACCATTGCTGCTGTTAAGTTTGCTCTATTTCATGTACTTCACCCTACTTGGCTCAGTGTTGAGGGCTTTGATCAGACCCATTTCCAGGTAAATTGAACCTTGGATGTATACTTTCTAGCCCCACTGCTGCTCTTTTAATGCTTCTGGACACAGCAGGCTGTCAGGCAGAGGAAGCTGGACAGTGGCCGACAATCTCTCTGCTTCCAGGTGGAGTGCAAGAGCTATCTTCTATGTTCGGATCAAATTAATTTAATTCCCCGGTGAAAGCTCCTGATGTATTTAGTTCACAGTCCATTTGATGGTAGCTATCTGCTTCCTTTTTTTAACCGTGATAAGAAAAAACAACACCTTTAAACTTCCAAGATAAGTGTCAGTAAAGGCACTTTACAAATTTGGGTCTAACCACAAAAAGCGTGGCAGAAAACTATTTAAGAAATGACAGTAAATTCACTTTAATTTAAAAAAAAATGGACCAGTAGGACAATGATAACCCCAAGAGAAATTTGCAGCCTTCTTTGTATGAGTGGATTTGCCAATAAAAGCAACTAGGCAACTCAATAAAACTAATTAAATTAATCTGTCATCCCCGGGGAACTTAAACAGGGCATGAAATAGGGAAGCAGCATCAATTCAGAGCTTTTTATTGATGTGTTTTGCTGGATCATTGGAAAGAATTGGTTGGGAGAAAAAATTTGCAATTTTCTATTGATCATAAATGTAGTAGCCACCTCTGTAACCTTCATTTGACGTAGTATAGAATCAAATACCATACAGAACCCCTAAATGCAGAAAAAAAGACATAAAGATGCAAGCACAATGGATTATTTTTGAAATTATTTTTCTTTCCTGTGATGCCTCTCTTACTGAACAATTTTAAAGGATTTTCAGATGGAAAAAGATGTATTTTTATCTGTGCATGACTTAGATTATATCATTCTGGAATCAAAGGAAGGAAAATATTTAGTAGTTTTGCTGTTGATGTTTTGATACACGTAGTGGTATAGTAGTGGTATATTGGCTGTAGTGGTATATTGGCTCTGGTTGAATTCTGTTACACTATATGAAATGATAAGACAGGATGAACCCTTGCTCTGCCTTCTCACCTTGCCTTGAAAGGCATCAAAGTGTGCTAAATGCAGCTGTTGGCTGTTTCGTGGCACTCCAATGAGGTGAGGAAACACTGTTAGCTCTCTTTTTCTATATGAAGAAATAGCACAAAGCAAGCATCATAGATGAGAGCCATATAAGGGCTTGACAGGACAACCAGAAACAGTAACTGTGACCTCAAACTGTGTTTAGTGTTGAACCTTCCATAAAATTGTGGGGTTTTTTTTCTTTTTCTTTTTTTTCTTCTGTGTCCAGTATGAAATCATGTAGAAATGGCTACTTTCAAAGAAGTATGTATTTGCCATTTGTTAAAACCAGGTCGCTCTGAAGATAACTTAATTTCTTAATTATGATGTCCAAAATCAAGTATTTTTTAAAGTACTTGGGATCTGTGATTCTTTTGAATTTTGTTCCTTCCTGCTGCAATCTTTTTCTTGATATTACTTGTTAAAAAATTAATACCTTTTGTGGATGTAAGATGCTTTAATCTGACACGGTTTGTTTTTCCTTACAGTGCTTATCTACTTATCTGCTTGCGCTGAATTCTTCTAGAATGCAATTACACAGAAGGTTTTTAAAACTAACCCTGTTCTGATTTATTAGACTGCAAAACAAACAATTAAAAGCCTCCAAGTGCAGAAATAATTCTAAATACATTGGTTTTTTTTAGCTGACGTTCCAAGTATGGCTCAGAAATGTCGGGTTCCTGTATACTGCATGGGAATTCTCCTGTTAGCTACTGTCAAATTTAAATTTTCCTAAACTATCCCTCAAACACAGTTTTGTCTGCACTTGGAAAAGTGGTGCAGATTTTATGAAGCCATCAAAAGCATTCCCACCTTTATCAACTTCTGGAAAAAAACTTCAAGTTCTTACATCCTGATACACTCTCAACGCACTGTAGTCTGTTCTTTTCAAAACATATTTTTCCCCCACAGCATAAACCCCCTGTTTGAACTAAAGAATCAGGTTTAGTGTGTTGGCAGTACTTGGTAATGGTAGATGCCTCATGGTCCTGGCAGTATTAAGAGTTGTTTCTCTCTTACTTGGGCTGAGCTGGTTAATAGCAGCTGAGAGTCTGCCCTAAAACATCTGTCATGGCTTTCTGAAACTTGTAAAGATAACTGTTGGTCATTACCTGTTGGAAGAAGCAGGATTTTGTTCATGGAGGCTGCTGAGATGCTCAAATGCACATCTGTTATGTGGCTTTACCAACGGCATTACAGTATTCAAATGGAGAAGGTATCTGACACCAGCACTGTTGATCTGTGGAAGAATAATGCATGTATTTAAATGATCAGCTTGGATGAATGTGGTATAAACAGGAAATATTGCCACTCTTCTAACACTGACAATAACTAAAACCCTATAGAGACATAGATATTGATACAGAGAAACAGTACATAAAAACACAGCATATAGATTCCATTAAGGAGAAGTGGAGAGATACTGATGTAGTAAAAGAACAGTTAAACTTTTGAAAATGAAGAGCCGATTTAGTTATGAATAAGTATTGCTGTGCATTAAGCTAAAGGGAATGTGTGGGTGGCTGAAATATGCTTGATGTAACCAACAGTCATTCTTCTTTCCCCAGAAGAAATAGATACGGAAAGTCCTCTCCTGTCTTTTATTTATTTATTTTAAAAATACGTTAAAGTAAAATAGGCAAAAATGGCAGCTCGAAGTAATAATTGGTACTTAAAAGATTACACGTTACTTGTCCCAGTCTACAGAATATTTATTTATCCTAGCTGAGGACAAAGAATCAAAGAATCGTAGAATTGCTCAGGTTGGAAAAGTCCTTGAAGATCATGAAGTCCAAATGCAACCTAACCAAATTAGCCTAACTCTAACAACCCTCCACTAAATCGTGTCCCTGAGCACCATGTCCAAACAGTTTTTAAACACATCCAAGGATGGTGACTCAACCACCTCCCCGGGGAGCCTCTTCCAGTGCTTAACAACCCTTTCTGTAAAGAAATATTTCCTGATATCCAACCTAAACTTATCCTGGCACAACTTGAAGCCATTTCAACTTATCCTGTCACCTGTCACCAGTGAGAAGAGAAAAACCCCATTCTCTGTGTAAGCACCTTTCAGATACTGGAAGAGAGCAATAAGGTCTCCCCTCAGCCTCCTTTCCCCAGACTGAACAGCTCCAGTTCCTTCAGTTGCTTGACATCACATTGTGAACTTTCATTAGCACACTGGTATTAGTGAGCAAAGAATCAAGGCTATATTATTGAACATAGTAAAAGCTGATCTTTTAAATGAAACAAACAAACAAAAAACATGGAGGCAAATAGTGCTTTTGGATGATTGTCTGTGATTTAATCAGGGTAAGATCAAAGATGTAAGGGGAAGGGCTATACTGATTGAATCTCTGTTCTGGCATAAGCAGAAGAGAGTTCCATAGACATCCATTACACTGGTGCAAGGTTGCAGTGAGGGAAAGGGGAACCAGCAGCATAAAACCCCCTATTAGTCAAATAGAAGAAGAAATGCAGAAATGGAAGACAACAATGTTTGACATACTTGCCTCAGTGTGCAAATTAATATTCATAACATGTCTTGAAAGTGCAGTAAGTTGTTATTTTCTCAGCTTCGCAGATTGAGTAACTTTGACGGAGGAGTTCTGCTTTTAGTGTTGCCATGGGATTGGTGTCATTGAAATCAGTGAGAGTTTTAGCTGAGAAAGATTTCAGTAGGACTTTAGCAATTTGAGTGTCTAATAGTTGGATAATTCAGATGCCTGTGGCTGGCAGATATGATACAGTATCTATGGAAAATCCATTGCCCTTTTGGGTGGCAGCAGAAGGTTAGGCAGGACACCTAGGGCTCCTAAAATAGCACTAGATAACTGTTTAGGCACTCGAATTGCCCTGGAACAGGCAAATAGGTGCCTAATTCCAAAATCCTTCAGTTATTCACTGTACGGAGTAGTTTTCTTTTTTTTTTTTTTTTTTTTTTTTTTTCTTGTCAAGATAAGTTGGACAAATTCTGCACTGATTTACAATGATTTATATATTTAAATACACAGGAAAAGAAAGATAGCTCAAGAATGTAAATTGGAGCAGATTTCCTTGGCAAAGTAACTAAAATAAAATACGAAGTTCTGTGCTTAGCTGTGCAGTATACAAGCAGGGGGAGGCTGCATATTTTGATTAAGGTACTGCAGAGTTATATCTGGGAGCAGGTTTGATCGAATTACAAAAAACAAAACAAAACAAAACAAAACAAACAAAAAACAGCAACAAAAAACTAAGCTTTAAAAATTATCCTCCCAACAAATTGGGTTTTCAGGCTTTAAATCTGTTTCTTTCCTGTTATGGCTTGGCATTTAGGGTAAATTACCTCAGCACCATAAAGCCGTATACATAGTTGCTAATAGGTAAATGCAGGTACTTCTGCACTGTTTCCCTGTTCTGAAAATCCTGGAGTGATATTTTATGGAAACATTTCAGTTTGTTTATGCTTTATGTGTGTCTGTTTGCTGGTGCATCTGAGATAATAAATAAAATTGAAATTTGTACTCTTGACCTCTTTATAAGACCATTATCATGCTACTGGGAGTAAATTACTTCTTGTTCAGGAGCACTGCAAAAAGACACTGCATTATTTGAATCCCAGGGGTTCCATCAAAGCATAACTTTGAAGGGATTTGAGGGATTGACAAGTCTTATGCTGTCTAATATTTTGAGGACAAAGAGGTAACTTGGAACTTTGCTGCATTAGCTTTGTTTTTTTAATAGTTGAAAGGGGCCTTGTTCTCATCCGCTTTTTATAAACATTTTTGGCATTAATCCATTGAATTGAAGGAGTGAAACGCTTGGTATCTTATATTGTTTAGTCTGGTGTGTTATCCCAAGCCAGGCACTCTGCAGTATTGATCGCTGTGTCTGTTCTTGCTTTGAAATGTTTCAGACCAAGGGACTTTTATCATTCTTCCAGGACTGGGGCTACTATTTCATCTCATAGGTTTCACTGACAGAAAGTTTTTCCTGGTAATCCCGATAGCTCTCTTCTCTGGCTTTGTGGTAAGTGACTCCATTATTCTTTGAAATATATGGGTGATCAGTGGACATTTTCAAAAGATTCCCTTCCAAATTGAAAGACAAAGAGAATTTTAAGCAATATGGAGGATAGATGCTGGACAGAAAGAATGTATCAATCTGATGTACTTTCTGATAGAAACGTTTCTGAAGCCTGCAACATACGTCTCAGTTAGAGTGATGGATATTACTCTTGAGAGACTGAGATTTGCTTTTCTAGAGACCTAAGCTTGTTTGTTATTTCATTGTAGTGACAGTGGAATTTCTAAAAAGTAAAATTGAAAATCTGTCTTCAGAGTAAACATACGAATCCTTCCATCCTTTCAAACCTCTGCTATTTTTTGTTGCGTTTGTATCTGTTATTTATTTTTTCGCACACAGTATCTAAAGGGGGTGGGGAGGAAGAGTGGGCTATGAGAAGGAAGGGGGCAGACTTCAGCAGAATGTGTTGTAACAGAACAAGAGGAAATGATTTCAAGCAAAAGGAAGGGAGACTTAGGCTGGATAGAAGAAATAGTTTTTTTACAGTAAGGGTAGCGAGGCACTGGCACAGGTTGCCCAGATATGTGGTGGAAGCACCTGTCCTTGGAGATATTCAAGGTCAGGGTTGATGGGGCTGTGAGCACCTGTTCTAGTGTAGGCGTCCCTGTTCATTGCAGGGGAGTTGGACCAAATGACCTTTAAAGGTTCCTTCCAACTCAAACAATTCTATGATTCCATGAAAAGCCAGTGCTGTACACATCTGGGTCTTTGCTGTGAATAATGAGTCAATTATCACTTAGCCAAGGGGGGGAGGCTGAGCGAGCCTCTCACTGGCTTGAATGTGACCTGTTTTGCTTTCCATTCTCTTTCAAAAGTAAGGACAGAAATGGCTGGAATTCAGAATACTGTCAAAGGAATAAAGCTGAGATATTTCTCTGCAAATTGCCAGTTTCTTTAGATTTAGCAAAATTTGTGTTGTTTTAAATATATTTTTCAAGATAATAACTTACTGCTCTCAAAGAGGCTGTTGTGTGATGTGTGTGTTGAGAAACTACAGGTATCAGTAGTCATCAGAAGAGTGGATCTCATCTGCCCTGAGGCACACTGTCTGTGCAACATTATGTTTGATTCTCCCACCCCCCTGCCTGTTCTTGTGACATAGCCTTATTATGCACATGGGTGCATAGCTGATACTTTTACTGAGGAAGCATGTAACAATTTATTTGTGTTTTTTTTTCTTGTCCTTGTAGTTTTTTTTCTCCTTGCAGTCATTAATGTGGTATCACATTGCAGTTGTGAATGTTGCATCAAAGATAATACTTGATGTTATGTAACTCAGCAATGCTGCAGTGGTCTTAACCAAAAAAAAAATGTGTCTAAGAGCAGCTTATGGCTAGTCTCTTTGGAAATTGAATACTATTCTAGCTAGTCTGAAGTAAATGAATGGTGCACAAATACTGTGAATGGCTCTTGATTTCTTGTTAGCTCACATAACCTATCAACTTTTTGTCTGTGAGAATAGCTCAGATGTCCAGAAAGCATAAAATAAGTCATAAAATAACTTTGTGGACTGCTTAATTGTAACTAATGACAACTATTTGTCCTAGGTCTTCTGATATGAAGTGATATGCTTTTATTTGGAGTATTCGGGATCTTTGGAAAATTATAGCACAGATTATAGCACAGATTATAGCACAGAAGAATGATTACGGGGGCACCCAGGATAGACATTGGCTTATTCAAGTTCTTCACTGAAAGAGTCAGGCATTGGAACAGGCTCCCCAGGACAGCGATCACAGCCGCAGGTTGCTAGAGTTCAAGAAGTGTCTGGACAATGCTCTCAGATATATGGTCTGATTTTTGGGTGGCTCTGTGTAAGGCTTGGATGATGCTTATGGGTTCCTTCCAACTTGGGATATTCTGTTTCTATACATAAGTTTATTCAGAGCCTACTGGCGTATGAATTATGATGTTGAACATTAAAGTTGATGGTGCCTTTTGTCTCTCTGTTAATCTTGCTGAGAAACGTGTATTGCTTCCAGAAGCTTTCTTCCAGTTTTCTTACATAAAGGCCTCCGAATGTGCACAGTGAGGATACTGGCCCCTCAGTTCCTAGTGTGACACTGTGGATACATGTTTGGCTGCATAAAGACATTAGTATCCTCTTGTGGTTTGTCAGTTTTAAATATTAAACTTCTCAGTTCTTGGTATAAAAAAGGAAGTTCATCCTGTTCTACCACTGTAATAACAAAAGATTGAAGCTTTTTGAGCCGCTAATCACATTCTTCCTGTAAAGTGGGATGACAATATCTTCAAATAGTGGGTGATAGCTTTAACCTGTCAAGAGTTTGAAAGAGGGTTTCTGATTTAACACAGCTTCATTTGCATGGCTTGAAAAAGAGAGTGTGTAGGAAGAAGACATTGCCCATATGTAGTGCTGTTTCCAAATATTGTTTTAGGAAAACACTTGCTAAAAAAGCAAGAAGCCAGATGTCATATCAAGAGACCTGGGATTTAGGAATTATTCAGAGGATCCATCTGTGGTTTGAGTTTTAAAACCTGTTTGCTAGGCTGTTCTGATCTGGTGCAATTTACTTTTAATGAACCTGACTCTTACAAGTAAGGACGTAAGGTTATGTCCAGAATGCCAGCCCTTTCTGTGTGTCATAGTAACTGCAGCACAGAGCTGTCTGTGGGGATTAATAAGTCTGTGGGAAAGTGGATGGCTGAATGTACTAACCCCAAGGGCATCATTAAGGCTCTCTGCAAGAAATACTTTAATGCCTATAACGTGTAATTTCGCTTTAGAAATGGACTGCAGTGTTTCTTATTCTTATAGAGTAAATCTTTCAAACTAAACCCAAGAAACTTGGTTAAAATCAGCATTTATTTTTTCATGTAGTGCAAAGTTCATCTGGTTCTCCATATTTTATAATGGATTTTTTTTTTTTTTAAATAAAAAGGCAGTTTTATTTTGGCTACAATTAGTATATTTTTAGCTACTTTGTATGCAAACAGTCAGAGTGAGTTTAGAATTCCAAACTTCCATGCAAATGCTTGTCTTGACCTCTAGTCAGCTCTCAGCTGCAGTTGCACTGTGGAGGTTCCATCCGTGATGTCACTGCTGTGTCATAATTTTGCTGGCTGTTCTGCACTGCAGAGACCTGTCCGGTATGATGGCCAGAAGAAGCAGGAGTTGTCCTGTCCTCGCTTCTGTTGTAAATGGCATTCTTACAGGTATGAAAGGTGTCAGAAGCTGTCGCTGACTCACTTATATTTTTGAATACTCCCTTATTTTCACTGTGGGCCCAATTAGCTGCTACTGATGCATAAAAGAAACATGAGAGAAGGTATCCCAGTCTTCTGTTGGTACCGTGTCAAAATGTTTTTCCAGTCTGACTTTCAACAAGAGAAGAATCCCCTAAAGGAACAAACCCTTCTTAAACACCTATATTTAATCTTTAATTTCAGAGCCTAAACTTTTGACGATTAAATGCTGCTGGCATATGGCTGTTTATAAGCTTGATCCCAGAAACAAATTTTCTCTTGCAAAATTGTTCCTGGACAGTCAGGTTGCTAATGTAGGTTTTGAACACTGAAAGCAGCAGTACCTAAAGGTCTCAGCTCAAATGAGGTGTATTACTAAATAAAGATACAGGAGCTAGATTTGCATTGTGATAAAGAGAGCAGTTCTTTGCTCAGCATCAAAGACAGAGTAGGAAGCCAGACCTTGAAATTTGCTTTCTCATCCTTTTAGGATTGTGCGTCTTTCTAAGCAGAAATCTTTCATCCGATTATGATCTGGGGCTCTCTCGTCATGGTGGCAAATTGTGTGCTGTCATCTGTCTACAAACTAGTAACTTTAAAGTGATAATATCGTATAGGACCTGTCACTGTATCTCATCACATAGTCTTGGTCTGCTGGAGGTTCTGGCAGTGGTGATGTGGAAACCTGAGAGCTTTGCAGATGTTGAACCTGGGCAGGCGCACAACTGGTGTCACTACCAGCTCTGGCAAATGAATTGCCAAGGCTGACTTCTATACCAGACAACATGGATGTTTGCTCTAGTGGTTGTGGTGTTCACATGCTGGAGCATGTGTTTGGGCTGTTCATCAGTGTAAACAGGGTGATACCAAGATACTGTGGTATGAAATACAAGAATTTTTGGACCAGATCATTACAGCACTCAATAAAATTCAGAGCATTTTTCTGTTCTTGGTAACCTATCAGGTATGTGAAGGTATGTAAAGTTTTTTATATACTGTAAACTTTTTCAACAATGAATTTTTCCGTATCAAGGAATAGATCATACTTTATGTACTGGGAGTTCAAACTGCATATTTAGCTTTATGATAAAGATTGCAAAGTAGATGTATATCATGCACATGGAAATTCTGAGCATAAGACGAGAAGTGAATATTTGAATGAAGTCAGTATAATATCTAGTGAAATTCATATGTTTTTCTTTATCTTGGATGGTGCCATTATAGTATCTGATGTAATATGATTCTCCTTGCAGAAGAAGAGATGAAGATGATTCAAGGATGTAAAAAATCCTTAAGAAAATCATTTTCTGATTCTGACATCTCAAATGGAAATAAACAGGATGGTTTCCCTGAAAGAAGCAAGGAAAAGCTCATGTCTGTCCTACCACAGACTCCAAATGAGAATAAGGTAATAAGTTAACATCTGTCTGTGTGGACAAGCATTAGTTTCAAAAAGATTAAAAGAAGTAAAAATAAGGGTATACTGTCTAAATGTTAGATGCTGATGGTATTATCCCATCTAAGGCAAATATTTAAAACACTACCCAAGTGTGTAATGCTTACAGAGGCACCTGCAGGGATCACATTTGACAGTGGCATTTTCTCTACTGCAAAGCTGTCCTAATCTGACTAATAAATAAGGAGCCCCACAAAGACCATTGTTAGGCTTTCACTCAAAACTGCAGTTAATGGTAGGGTTTGGCAAAAGACTTGAGTGTGTGAATACCAGCATGCACACATTTACTTTGCTTGAGGATTTTAAAAAATACAGAATCCTGTTGCTTCAGCTGCCTGAAGTAAATATTAGGCAGGCCAGAAGTCTTTTTAATCTTTGGAAACCTATGAGATTAGGAATGTGCAGGGACAAGAAAACTGCATACATCATCTGGAGAGAGCAAGATGAAAATCTGAATCTACTTCTTAAGAACTTGTACCCTCCTGCATGAATAACAAAAAATAAAGCTGCAATCTTGCCTGTAATAGATTCATTAAGTTTCTTATTACAAATGAAGTAGCGGGTCATTTTGTGCAATGCACACAGCAACACACTTCAATGGCTTCAAATGATGGCACTGCCGGGCCTCACTCAAAGAGAAAAAGCTGTCATTTTTCTCCCTACTAACACATGCCTTTGAGGTAGAATCAAGCAAGGCTTTTAAAACAGTCACATTCTATCAGCTGATTGCATAACAAAAATGACAAAAATCTTTTTGCCACTGATCTTATGAAGAGTATGGATGCTTCATTGGTATAGATGGCCGTTGGGTCTCTTGCTTTAGCCACTTTGAATTGTTTTTCCACCCTGTAGAGCAACGTGCAGCTTCCATTAGCCTTTATGTTAAGGAAGATCTTAATACTGCTCTTTGTTGCTACAGAAAAAAAAGTTTCAGCCATGACGCCACATTTTTGTCACATAAACAGTTTTAGAAACAAATACAGTAGTAGTAGAATGCATCAGAAAAGCTGCTAGAATAGTAATGGGAGGAGTCTTTAATACATTAAGTTGGGCACAGTAGCCTTTAAACTTCCTGTGAGGAAAGAAGGGAAACAATTGCATTTGTAAACAATATTTCTATTCTAAATGTTGCTTTTTTGGCATAGTGTGATTACTTATACTAAATCAGTCTGGTTCCATGTAGAATTTCAAAGGATTACCTACATGCATTCTATTTGCAGCAGCACAGCATTCACTTTATACAATTTTTAATCACTGTCAAGAATCTGTGTGTGTAAATCAGTAGGGGTGTAAATGAGCTTGACTATTGCTTTGGTTCTGTTTCATGCATATTTCTGCATGTCTATCTACAGATGGTCATAAATGAGAGCTGGAAATCTGGTGACTCTGATGGAAATGGCCTCAGTCTATCTGAAAGAGCTCAGGTGAGGTTTCCTTTCATTTTCTTCAAAGTGGAGATTATGAGTTGAATGTCACTGAATGTTGCTTTATGTACAAATAAACCTTTTGTAGTTTGTCAGTGTATTTTTTTCACATCTATGGGAAAGAAGAATGAGATCATCATCCTCCACATTTCTTTTCCAAGTGTTAATGAGCATGTGCTATTAAAATATAAAGGTTGTGTAACACAATAGTGCCAAATCAGTTTGTAAAAAATGATCAAAGAGCATCCCTGATTACTGCACAGATACACAGAAGGCTCTATTGTGTATAGTAAATAAATCCTTTGTTGTAACACTATTTACAGATGGGCTGGGAAAGCTCTTTGACTCTCATATTTGCATCTATTCAGAGTGCTGCCTTGAATATGAAGTAACTCTTGTGATACTTGTTCTATAGTGTGGACTGTTTTCAGCAGATATCAGCCTGATAAAAACAGTAGTGATACGTCCCAGCTGAAGTATTAAAATTTACATAATCCTTAGCTTTTTCATTTTCCATTCAGTTCAATATTAATATCAAATATAGAAAGATGAAGTTTACAGTTTAAGCTGTGCCTGTGTCACGTGTTGTGCCTTTGCAAATCCACAGAGTAGCTTTTTTTCTTTGAAAATATTTGACTTCTCCATCTTCCTACCAAGATTTTGAAAAGGTTGCTCTTCAGCTTGAGCTTCTTTCGCTGTAGTTGGTATGCAACAGCTGCAGCAGCAATCCTGTGCAGAAATCCTTCTACACTTAGAAGTTTTTCCTTTGTGTTTTACATTGAAAAAAAATCATATTCTTTCTTGGAAAAATACAGAGGAGAATTGAGATGACAAAGAAGACAACTTAATGCTTTTCTGCTTTTTTGTAGTTTGTACTGAAAGGGATGGAATTTGATCTGTTTTTCACTTTATTTTTTTTTTTTTTCACTGCAGGTGGACCATTACTTAGAAACATACATAGATGGAGAGCCATGCAATGGTACGTTTTATCCATCTTCATATTCACAATCAGATTCTGTCTTTGGATCCATGTGTACAGATATTACTTTTTATTCTTTTTAGTGACTCTGAAACATTGTTTAGCAGAACAGTTTATCTCTTAAAAATTTTATTTTTCCTCCATTCTTCTATTGCTAGAAAATTTTCCCAATTGCCCGTATGCCCCAGACTGATGAATTCATGTCCACACTCTAAGATGAGATATTAAGTTACCTGTTAGGCACTGATTTTTTTTCAAGGTTTTTCAACTTTTTGTGGCAACTTTCTCATTTTTCTGTTCCTCTGTTTTGTATAGAAATTATTTTAATTAGAAAGTGTAACCCACAAAGTAAATCGGGTGCTAAAAGAGAATCCTATGAAGTGGAAATATTTAATGAAAATGTTTTCCCTACTCATTACAGTGATTTCATCCTGGGCTTAAAATGAATAAGAATTATCTTTAATACACGGTGAACTTCTTTGAGCATTCAAACTATGAGCATTTTGAATTGTTTTGAATTTCTCCATTATGAGTACAAAAAATTTAACTCTCCTGCCACTGAAAAGTATATAGAAATATTGTGCCTGCAGTTGTTTGTCTATTACAGGTACTTGTGCGGTCTTTGTTTCTACCAAAATGGAACA
Organism: Tympanuchus pallidicinctus; assembly: GCF_026119805.1. Lineage (NCBI taxonomy): Eukaryota > Metazoa > Chordata > Aves > Galliformes > Phasianidae > Tympanuchus > Tympanuchus pallidicinctus. The sequence goes on from NW_026294747.1 coordinate 18,818,649, forward strand.
CCCTGTGGTGATTTTCCTCATCTATACTTGTGACTGCACAAAGAAACCAAGCCATACAGTTTAAGAGTTTTGCATAAAGTCACTGGAAGAAGCTGTGACAGAGCAGACTTTGGTCCCTAGTTGTTACTGTTTAATTAGTCTGTCTAATCCATTAACTATTTGATTAGTCCTTTCCGTATGTGCAGAGTACTTATGAAGTCAGAGGGCTTACGGGCTTGGAATTGATGAATATTTAGAGCTTGGTTGTAACTCACAAGAAAACAATAAACCAGCCTAAGTCAGTTTTATAACAATCTTTCTTTGTACTGGGCATAGTAGAAAGGGGAGAGTGAGATTGCTGTCCTGTGTTAGGCACAGAAATGGAAAAGTTCTTTTCTGTGCATTGTTCTTCTCCTCATTTTTCCCCCCTTTTAGGACACTGTTCTCATTGTTCTGTGTTTATCTTCAATTATCATAATATCTATTAAAACTGGGACTCACTGGTGGAAGCCTTAATTTACATTTCACTAATGAAATAAGACTGGTCTATATCTAGTTTAGGAGAAGTATCATCAGATATCTCTAGTTCAAAAGAAGCCACAAACTGGAAGATGAGAAATAAGCTCAACAGTACAAGCTGGGCAGTGATGAAAAAGAACTGACAGAACTTGGGGTCCCCTTTCTGGACCATTGCAGACATTGTCTGTCCACAGGCCTTTCAGTGTGCAAGAGTAAATGCTAATCACATACATTTAGAAACCTCCTAGTAAAACATGCTGCATTTGAACAAGATGAAAATTACAGAAATGATCATCTGCTTGTGCTGTATGAATATAACTTCATGCAAGCTAACTTGGGAAAGTTTTTCAGTTATGGCTTTTAATGGTAACCATAAACAATAATAAAAACTATTATACCACCACTGCTGTAGATTATCACTATGCTAACTACTAGTTTGTTTTTTTTTCTACTTGACATTTGATTGATTTCAATATTTGCTCTCCTCAACTCCTCCCACAAGATAGCCCTCACTGCACAAACTGCTTTGCTACAGAAAGTGGCTGCATCAACTCCTAAGCAATCAAGAGTGCCGATTAATGACATGAAGTATTTAGATTATATTTTATAACATTACAATACTGCACAGTCAGAAGCTAATTATTCTGTCTCTGCTCTGTAAGGAAAGTAAACAGCAACCAAACTCAGAAATGCATAGCCTTGTTCTTGCCCAAGGCTTCAATGGAGGATGGTTGTTCAAGTCAAAAATAAACCCACAACAAAACTACAAAAAGAACCCTTTCACTCCTAAGTCATCATGCAGAAAATAGGCCTCATAGCTAGATAGTTCTCTTATACATTAAAATCCACATTTCTTCATGAAGAGAGATTAATAATCTCATTTCTATAAGTAGAAATATAGATATTTCTAGAAATATAAAGATATCTATTTCTAGCAACAACATGCAAAATAAAATATAAAATGGTATGGCTACTCTTGTTTACCTTAATGAATATAAAATATCACTAATGGCCACTTTAATAAAGGATTGATTGTAAAGGGCTCTAATTAATTTATAAGTAAGGCAAAGTGTGAATCAAATTTGAAAGGCATTCTGTTGCTGATCTCTTTAAATGCTGCCACCCCTGTGTCAGACAAATGAGTTCATACTGGCAGAACAAGCCAGGACACCCAATGAAAAATATACCTTGCTAATATAATTACAGCAAGCTTTTATCTCTGCTTGATATTGGCAACTGTTCAGCATCTCTGTACTTCATTTAACTTTAAGGGCAGATAATTTAGCTGAGTTAGCAATTGTACATTAATGCAATAAATATTCACACGGAGAAGTGGCTCAAAGCTGAAGGTGTGAAAAGCATGGTAGAAAATACATGTTAAAACAGCCAGGTGCCTTCTGGAAGATGTTCTGTGAGAATCCCTTTGTGCTTGCAGCCCAGAAGGTCAACTGCATCTGGGTTGCATCAAGAGAAGCATGACCAGCAGGTTGAGGGAGGTGGCTCTTCCTCTCTACTCTGTGAGGGTGGTGAGACTCTGGCACAGGTTGCCCATAGAGGTTATGGATGCCCCCTCCCTGGAAGCATTCAAGGCCAGGGTGGAGGGGCTGTGAGCAACCTGGTCTAGAGGGAAGTGTCCCTGCCTGCAGCAGGGGGCTGGAACTACATGGTCTTAAAGGTCCCTTCCAACTCAAACCATTCTGTGATTCTATGAATCATTCTGCTTTATTTTGTTTATTATTTTACTAAGTCCAGTATCTTTTACAGTGTGAACACAGCTGCTTCTAATGAGAGAAGCAGCCCATAGATTTAGTCAGTATGCAAATCCACTGTAGCTGTTTTCATTAGACAGCACTGGGCTGCAAGCCTGAAAGCAAGGCAGTACTTTTTCATTGTGAATCTTTGGCTCAGCAAACCAGAATTGGCAAAGGAAAATTGCTGCCCTAAACCATAGCTTTAAACCATAGCGTAGTGACAGCATGCGTATGGTGGACTGCTTAATTGCTTTTTCTCATTGAATTTAATCTGTAAGTAGCTTAAGGCAACAATAGAAATAATGAGGCTTTCTCCAAGGACAGATGGAGAATGCTTAGTACCTGTGTTTTGGCAACAAAATTCCTTTCCAGAATGGGTGACAAATCACTTGCCGTAGGGCTCAAAGGATACTTGGGTAATAATAGTAGATAGTATTTATACAAAATGCTAAATATGTGAGAAGCATGTCTAGGGACTTTGAGTATAGCCTTCTTTAAATACAGGAGTATATTAAAAAAGAGCTGATTAAATGTGTAAGTAAGGATACACAGATTGGGCTTAGAATGCTGAGATGCAGCACACTTGTCTTTTCATGGTCCACATTTTCTGCTGCCCCAAAGAAAATAAGGAGAACCTGAATGACTGATTATTTAACTTAACAGTTCTCTATGCAATATTTAGCAATATTTTATTTTCCATAATCTATGCCTTCCCATTTATATTTTGAAAAAAAACAATCATCTTCAGGAACAGGATTCAGAGTTCTGTGGACGTTTTTTTTTAAAGTATTGGGCTCCACCCAACCTACAAATCTGTTTCTTTTTATCTCCTCTACTCTCTGCAACCCACTTAACACTGCCTCAGGATGACTTCACACTAGACAGCTCTTTGGGGCTAACAGCCTGAAGCCTGAGAATGAGAGGAGCCAAAATTTAGCTTTTAATGTTTTTTTTTTTTTTTTTTTTTTTTTTTTTTTTTTTTTTTTTTTGTTAGCACTACTTTCCTCTTCAGCTTCCCATCAACAGAATTTTTGCCAAATGTAGTGTCAAAAGTGGTAAAGCCTGCAGTGGCCTATCTATAGCTGTGCATCACTTGGCTCAGTAAAGATAGATAATTGCATACTTCTTCATTCCTGAGGGTTCAGATCAGTTTTCTGCCAACAGATTATTTTTTTTCCTATACTTATAATTAACATCAGTGGTACAAACTGAATCTAAAAAAAACAATTTAGTGGTCTTTGCAAATTTAGTTAGTAATCACTTTCTCTGAGCCTGTCACGTGGAGTAAAAGAGCTAAAGAAGATTTTCTCAGCTTCCAAATCTGTTCTGCTAAACTTTAGTGGACTCGAGCAAAATTGTAGAAGTGCACTGCCATATTATCCAAGAAGATGATTCTTCAGTGTCTTCTCATATTTTTAATATCACTGCCTTCTCAATTATCTCTATATACAGTGCCATTGGCAATATCCATGGCATTCCTGTTGCTAATTAATCACCTCCATACAGAACATAATTAGCAGCTTAATTAGGATCATCATCCACTAGTGCTGTAACAGCAACCTAAATCAGCTGTGAGGTACTGGCTAGAACTTACAATAGCCTACAGTTCCTTTGGGAGCTCCCATTGAGAAGGAGTACTGTCAAAACTCTCTAATTTTTCTCTCTGAAGGAGTTTCTTGATTAAACACTATCAGGGAAAGCAGCATTTACCGATTAGACTTGCATATGCTGTCATGCAGCCAGGATAGAGAGACAAAGCTCATTTCTGGCATGTCTACTGGCAAACAAAGGTTGATTACCACATTCTTACGGGGTGATTGAAGGAAATTTGAAACACTGTTTGCATTACTAACGAGCCTTAAAAAATTGGAATTGACATTCTGAGTATGACAAGCACTTCTTGCTAAAAGCAAAAATAAATTTCCTTCTGTTGTCCCAATTTTTAAGAGATGTCTTCTTGAGCCACTGCCAGGCAGTTACATAAATGTTTCTTCTTCATCTTCTCTCCACAGATTGGTCTGTTGTGAGGAAAAAGCTGCTCTTAGTACTAAAATAATGGACGTTACCTCAGGAGGTGATATAAACCTCTTGGTGTCCAGGCTTTCCTCTCTTCAGGGAGGGTATATATTTGGGGTGCAAGTTTGAAACAAGAAGTTGCCATTGCCTTTAAATAAGCATTCACATCTCACTTCTGTCCTACAAATAATTTTGACACCGGTTATGAAAGAATGAAAAAAGTAGTTCCAGAGTATGTGTGAAGCCATAGAGAATTTTCAGAAAGCTTTCTCATATAACTGATGAAGAATAAGATCAGATACTATACTGAGGACAAGGACTGAAAGCACATAGATGACTGGAGATAGGTATAAGCAACCAAGAGAGTAGAGGTGAAAATTGAAAACCATTTATTTGTGAATCATGAAGCAAAACACATAAGTCTGGGAATGAGATACCAGAGGGAATAGATTCAGCTCTTTATTAAAGAATGTTCTACTTTACAAGTCCAAAGTGGATAGTCCTGCTGGCTTTGAAAAAATATAGAGATGCTAGAAGAAAAAATAAATGAAGAATTTCATTATGTAACTTTCAAGAATGCCTAGCTAGGAAATCATTATTTTCAAATGTGGCTTTACAGGAAGATAAGAGGTCTGTAACCACTCTGCTCTGATGAAAGCATACAGGTAGAGATAAACAGCCACTTCCTCGTTTTCACTCTGCATCTATCTACCCTGTTATTGGTTCCATAATTAACATTTGAACAACACTTTGAAAGTTTCTGAGATTTCAAGAGAAAAATAAGCTACAAATATCTGTTATGAAGCTGTAAAGAAATTTGTGCACCAGGCAGAAAAAAGAGTAGATTGATTTACATAATCCTTCAACTAAATTGCAAGACATATGGTTTCCTTAAGTTTCTTCATATGAAAGCATTATGGAGACAAGATGGATGCATCTGCGCTGTAGCAGAGTTGAGATTGGTTGATGTTAAAAGATACTTGTAAACCAAAGGCATATCATTCTGAGCTGTCACAGAAATCAAACCCACCATTCCTAGTACGAACATTTTCCTTAAGTGTGGAATGGAGAAGTGATTCAGAAAGTCTGCAGACTTGTGAACTGTGGTCCAAATACTGCCAGCATAGAAAGGTTGCGCGTTCCAGATACATGTAATTCCTCTTAAATGCCTCTCATTGGAAAGTTCAGGGATGGGCAAACATCCATTAAATATCCTTGGACAAGAGTCAACTGGCATCATAATGGGAAATATTATTACTTCTATCAGGTATTGCTTACTTAACACTTCAGGAGATTAATACTAGGACAGATACTTGTAAAGATTCCTTATGCCCAATGGATAGATGGTGAAACTCTAGGAAAAGAGAATTGAAATAAACTGCCCAGCTGATCAATGGCAAGACTAGAATTCAATCTTATTTCTAAGTCTGCTCAGGATTTTCCTTCCTCTTTATGAAACACATAAATCTAATACCAAATTTTCTCTGAGTTTGGGCATGTCTAGCTGCAGAACTTCTATGCTGTGTTCTCAAGAAAGAAGAGCTAACCATCTACTTAACTTTGATTTTTCCTTAGTATAGTGTACTTTATTATCTAGATTTTAGCTTAGGATTGCATGGATCTGTTCTCAAGGTAACTGCCTAATATTATGCAACAGTCAGTATGCTACACTTACAACTAAAAAACCTCTATCTGCATTTAAGCACTATGAGATTTTACACATGATTTTGCTAAACTTGCACATAAAATGGAAGGCTAACATCCATTATTTTTTATTCAGCAGGGTCATTTGTTCTTCCAGGAGAGGTGGAAGAGATAGGGACTTGCTCTCCACTTCCTTTAGAAAAGTCTTTTCAGCAGAAGCTCAAAATCTCCTCAGTTCAGGAGCCACTGGACAACAAAGCAGAAGAGGTATGAGGCCATATTTTTATTTCTTTTTTTTTTTTTTTTCCCAACCTCTTGGCTTACAGTGTTATTTCCACAAGGACAGAAAGATTGTGAGAAGCTTCTGTGAGTTAAAAAAATAATATTATTAATTTTTGAATTAAAAACATATTCTTAAACACATTAAGAATTGGGATAAATGATTGAATACAAAAATATTGTTTTGTTATTATATTATCTTGCATTTTCAAAATGTAGACTTCAAGGCTCCAAAATGTATGTGGGCTTTTTAATATTTAATTGCTTTAACTAAAAAAATATTCAAGTAAACTCTTGCACTTTCTGACCTTATAACAAATGGGAACTTATGAAGAGAGTGATGTGCCATTTAATATTCCAGTGATCACATGATCTTAAAATAATATTCAGTTCTCACTGAGCTGAATATAGGAACCATTTTTTTTGCAACAAAGAGGTAGTGAATGATCACTTCAGTGTGACACTGAAAATAAAAATGGTTTTAGAATATACTGTGATCAGAATTGGGATTTATTCTTTTGGAAATAAGTGGTAGTGTGATGCTGTATGATGCTGCTGAGGATTTGTATTGTCTACGATGGGTGTGAACAGCTTAGTGTTATGGAATCTCAGTCTTTTAATCAGACACAATCAATACGTGCTTTAATTTAGAATTGCTGTTTTCCTTCAGAATTTCAGACCTTTTCAAAGTAGAACAGAAGGTGTGGATTGCTCACAGGCTTATTCTAAGTCATTTAGCTTCCTATCCAAACAGTCATTGTGAGCATTAGCTTTTGGGGATGTTTCTATTGAAAATTTTTTTCCATAGCTCTTTTCCCTTGCCTGATTGTGGTAATAGAAGCTGAAGTTAGCTTCTGGCTAAAATGGGGCAGTTTTGATATCATATGTTTATTGATATCCTATGAGGTTTAAACCATAAGCCATAATGATATGTGACCAGTGAAGGATTGATGTTATGGTAGTGTGCATAGTGCCTCCTTTCATGAGTTGAATTGTGTTTGGTTCTTTGCAATAAACTCTTGAACAGGTCTGCTTTGGGAGAAAGTAACAATGTTCTAAAATGACCTTTCCAGCTCTAGTGCATTCCACTCTGTGAATAAAAATATTTGCACTTTTCCCTAAGGACTGATGTAATTCACAGTTTTTTGCCTTAAGAAATATCCATTGGCACACAAAAACCCTTAGTATGAGGTTTTACAGTTTGCTCATTTGATAACTTCTGTGTAAAATCAAAGAAGGGGGGTTGTTGCAGTGTTCATAAATGATTGTATGTGACTGTAACATAGTTCATGAAAAGTAACTGAAGATTCCACTGCATGCAGCATTCACTTCAATTTCAGAAAAAGGTGGATTTTGAAAGGGAAATAGAGTATTATTACATTAATGCTTCTTTTTCACAAGTGTTCAGTTGGTACCAGACAACACAATTCTCAAAATGAAGTCAGCATTTTCCCTAGATTATGTGTATTTTAGTGCCTTCACTTAAGTATCAGAAATGTGGCCTGATTTTTAGAACTGTCAAGACTGAACAGGTCTATTTTAAAATCCCTCAGTGCTTTAAATTGTCATTGCTGTGAAAATTAAGTCTTGCTTTGCTTTATGACAGGACTGCTTAAGAAGAAAGATTTACCCTGGCAACATTTTGAAATGACTGTTCTCTGTCCAACAAAGCAACTCTGCTAGGGAAAGGCAACAGAATGTGGTTTCCTATTTGGTTTTCACAGGATATAATGGAAAGCCATTTCCTATGAAAAATAAACAATCTTATTTCAATGTAGGAGGAGAATTTCTTTGCTGTGGACCTATTTGTGAGAGACTTCAGTGGAATTTATTGCTAGGGAAAGTTTTGTGTACAAAGAGAAGTTCTGTTAAAAGCCAGCATAGAATTTGGCTAATTACTAAAGAACAGCTTAGTGAGTGACACAAGAAATTATTTGTACTGGCCAGCAATTTTGCTGGTTTTAGAAATGTGTTATATATTCAATATATTTCATACACGTATATTCTCAAACTTTATTATATGCAGCTCAACAACACAGACCAATCCAGAGTGAAGTAGCAGAAACCACATTCACTCCATGATTGAAGTACATTAGACAGAACATTTACTTCCTCTGTCCTGATATTTTTTCTCTCCTTTATATAGTATATCTATTTCATATTTTTAAATTAACTCTATGTATTAATATCTAGGTTTTTATTTGTTCTTATCTTCCATTTGCGTATATTTGACTTCAGTTGAATGCATATTTTTCATGCTCTTGCTGTTCACATGCATTCAAAGTAGGATTCATCTCACCTAACTTGAGCTCTGCTTTTAGCCTAATTTAGTGCTGTCGTCAGGAGGAAGAGATGAGCACATCCAGAAAGTGATTTATCCCACTTGCTGTCAGTATTTGTCCTCAGATGTAATATATCTGTTTGATATCAGAGGCTGACTGTCAGGCTGGTTCTTTGTTGGCTACTTTAACCTAGAAATTTAACTCTTCTATGGCTGAGATTAGGAAAGATGAATTCAACCTTTCTGTTCTCCACTGTTAGCATTTAGTTTAAGAATTTCAAAAAGTATTTTGGCCATTCAAAAAAGTATTTACTGTGCCTCTTTTTATCATTTTATCTGTGTGATGACAGCATCTAAAACCTGAAGTGCAGGTCCCACTGACTTCCTGTGATTTGAGATTTTATTGATAGGCCTTAAGACCGAGAAAGAACATTAAGACAGGATTGACTAAGTGAAAGAAGATGGAAGAGTTGTATCATTTTAGAGGCCAGTGAAGACAGAGATTGAGCAAGTTGTCCGGGATGATGAAGCAGTAGTGGAAAATGGACCGTGATGTATTGTCCAGTGGCCCTAACTCAAGACTTCTTTTGGTGTTGCCCTAAATCCTCCAGTACATACTAAGTTTCTATGAGATAATGGCATATATACCTTCTTCCCACCCCAGCCATCTTTTTTTTTTTCATTGTTATTGGCTTACTAAGTTTTCCTTTGAGCATACAATGAAAACACCAGTGAGTGTATGTGCATCCTTTACATAATTTTAGCAAGTGGATTTTAGGAGTAATTACACAAAAATGCAGGTATTTGGAAGAACAGGGACAAACTGTTCAGTTAACTTTAACTCCACACAGATTAATAACAATGACTGAGTTGCCAGTTATTAATGGACTTCTGAAAGTCTCATTTAAAGGTATTTTATTTACAAAATTACTTTGTAAAGCAATCTGCAGTAAAATACTTCAGTTATTAATATGAGCATTAATTTGGACATGCGGGAACTGTAAATGAAAATTATTTTCTTCAGAGAGTAAATCAAGGGAGCAATCTTAAGCAAACTGGCAGCTTTCTAATAGAGTAGAATTCTATTCCCAGAAAGCTTTCAAAAAGTTTTCAATTAGAGGTTAAATTAGAGATCTGAAATTCATATATTTCTCTCAGCACCTTAGGCAAAAATAACATGATAATAACTTGATCAGCTCAGAGGATTTTGTGTTCTGTTGTAAAATGTCTTCCTTTTGAAACAGATCAAAATTGCAGATTGCAGTATAAAAATTTTATACTACTTATCTGTGTGGAAGGCTGAAGTGAACACCTTCTTGGAAGAAGCAGAAAAAAAGAATCCTTACTGCTCTGAGAACTTGTTTGAGAGATGAAGCACACTGATAGATACGTAATGTGAATAAACTTTTCAACGTGCAATGAATGTGTAACAAAAAAATTGGTAGCAGTGAAATCAGATTTATTTACTTTGGCTTCCATCTCCATGTAGCTTTTTGGGTTTAAGTTTTTTTAAACAAGTGTTTCCAGTATTTATCTGCATTTGCATGAAAAGTTATTGGATTGATACAAAGTTGAACGCAAGGGCACAGTGAATGATTGTATGGTTTCTGTAACTACGTTAGCAGAGAAAGGAGAGATTTGTTCTTGCAGAATCCCTGTGAGGGTGTACTGTAACTTGAACTATTCTGAGCTTAATTACCTTGGTAATTAACGTGGTAAATTGACGTGGTAAAGAATATTGTTACAACGAAACTAACAGAAAAAATTGTTTGCATATTACATCATATTTTAGAAATGTTTTGTATTTCCTTAAAGGAAAGATGAGTGCTAATGAAATGTAATTGCTGTTACCAGTCATTAGCCAGCTCCTGGTACCCTTAACAATACAGAATTTTAGAAAGCTTTGCCTGTGGAAAAATAGAAACTGGACATAAATGTGGTGAGAAGGTCAAGGAGTTGACCTTAACAAGGTCTATCCCTAACAGGAAAGAGTGCTTGTTTGCAGGCTTTGTCTTATATAAACATTTATTTCATGTGCTGTTTATAAAAGTTAATGATGGTTTACCTGAGTTAGTCTGTGGACATAAGAAAGAAAATGTCTGCATGCAAAATAAATACCTTTCTGTAAAAACTCTATTTACAAAATTCTCTTTTCTTATTTATTAATGCCAATGTCTGTGGGTCTGATTTATGTGCTTCAGCATCCTTGAAGCCAATATCAGCCAGGTCCATGGAACAATGTAGATGATCAGTAAAATTATAGAAAACTGGAAAAATATTTCTTGGTCAGTCAGACAATTTTAAAGTTTACTTAATAAGGCATCCTTTACAAGGATATTCACTGCTGTGTCTGTTGGGTGCCCTGCCACTGGAGAGGAATCCTAGTGCTGCTTCTATGATTTATTAAATGGTATGAAGTGTGTCACTGCAGCTTCTGACAGAACGTTAACAGAAATTGTGTCATACTGTGTCTTCTATATTGGCTGGTGACCATAAGATGCTGAATGTTCTTCCTTGCATTCAGCAAAACAAGTAAGACTATTCATAACTTCAAATACACGGGCTGCTCTGAAAGTAATGCCTCCTACTTTATCACGTTGGCACGTATAAATTAGGGATGGTTGTTGGTGGTATGGCAGTAGAGACTGAACCTTCCCACCAGTATCCCACTACATGCTGTTGCTGTGTTTGACAGATGGCAGCAGAGGGGCAGTCTCATAAAATGGTGTCTGACATGGAAATGCATATGAAGCAAAAGTGTGTGAGTGAATTTCTCTGTGCAGGAAAAATGGCACTCACTGACTTTCTTTGATACTTGCTGAACACTTGTGGAGACCAAACAGTGGATGTGAGCACAGTGGGTGGTGTTTCAGCACTGGTGACACTGACGCTGGGTCACCTCTGCTGGTGCAGATTTTGAGCTCAGCATGCAGGTTCTTGTTTATTACTGGCAAACATGCACAGCTAATGGTGGTGACTATGTTGAAACGTTGTTTTGCAGCTATTTGCTCTATCAAGTAGTGTTATTGTGCTTTTTGTAGCTGTTGTAGTTTCTAAGGCTATAAATAGGAAGCATTACTTATTACTGTGTACTTAAGTAGTTACTAGCTTCAGAGGGGATTCATCAAGTGTTTAAAAACAAGTTGTTTTTTAAACAGATGTTTTGCTGATTTGTTACTGAAGTACATCAGACTTTGAAACACAGAGCCCTTGAGGAGATAAGTCATCTGTCATGGTTGAAATTTCTAGATACTTTATATTAACTTCTAAAAGGATAAGGAATATTCCTGTACAGTTTGGGCAGTGAGGATGTGTCTCCTGCGTACTTCTGGAATTCATTTTATGTAACTGGTTACTATAAACCTTTTGTGCTGTGGCTCCCTGCAGTTCCTTTTCAGCATGCGGCATGCTGTAGTTATTTGTTTTCATTATTTTATTTTATAGGCAGAGAGTTTATTCTCAGGTATTTCAGTGAGAAGCAATACAGAAATGCTGAGCAATATGTCAACAGAGAAAATATTGGCAAGTGCAGTAAGGCTCTATGTTCATCATAAACCAACCAGTGTTGGTTATTGTTTATTGGATACATGTTCATCCAAACCAACCAATTGCATATGTCTGACATGGTGAAAATTATTAGAGAATGAACATTGATTGTGTCATTTTGCATATTCCAGGCCTTTTCTTTGCCAAAACTGTGTTCTGGGCATCATTTTATGTTAGCATCAGATGAATGTGCACTGAGGTGTTGTGTGACACTAGCCCAAATTTTAAGGGTATGGAATCTGCCTTTGAAATTCAACATGTCTGCACATAACTTGCCCATATCCCCACAGCTCTGTCTCTACAAGGGGCAGAATTGTAATAGATGTGTGCAGAGGTTTTCAGATTCCTTGCCTCAAGCAAAATTAGCTAATGATATTCATTCAGATACAGAACAGTACAAATGGGGCACATTAAATGGCTTAAATTAGGTCAAATTGAATAATTGAATTTATTCTTTTACTTAAAAACAGCTTAATCAGCTGAGAGTGCTGGAGTCAGAAAAATAGTTTAATTAAATATTAATTAGAAGTTTATATTTTGAGCTTCCTTATCATTACTTGCAGCGATATCATTTATGTGTCTGTTTTTGTTCATTACAGCTACTGGGAGATGATGTTCAACCATTCTTACTTGATGAAGAATTTGATTATGACAACGTGGCACTGACCTCTAAGTTCTCTGAAGCTGAGCTGATGCCCATGTAAGAATTGTCTGAAGAGAAGGGGAGAGATGTAAAGTCCAGCAGGAGCTGAAGACTGAATCAGATGCACTCTGAATGGCATTTTGTGCAATGCTGATGAAATAGCATTCTGGAGAATAAATCTTACTTCTTGTACCCTTACTAGATGCTTTTTGTCTGCGTGGACAGTAAATGACATCCTCAGGATTTTCTTTGTTCCATCAAGGTGCCTTGGAGCCTGAGGTTGGCTTTCTCTACGCCTCCTAGTCTTAGTCTGAATGAAAACACAGATTAGGAAGGTAGTGCTTGCTCAAAGCCACTTGTATAGTAGCCCTTCAGCAGTGAGGAATGTTTACCATCTTTTTATATTTTGTGCATTGATTTGCTTAGGTATTCAGGTTGACTAAGAAGGTCTCTGTCAGTCCCTAAATCCAAAGGGAGTTTTGCATAGATCAGTGGCCTCAGTGTTGCTCAGCTTCTTTGTTGTTTTTGATGTGGTACGAAGCAGCTGGAAGATGTCTCAAACGAGAGCTGTGAATTCCCATTTGTTAAATAAAAAAATAATAAAGTAAAATCCCTGACTGCAGTAAAGCCCACATAGCCTCTAGGCATGCTGGAATAATTGCTCCATGAAACATAAACAAGCTGGTGTGATTCAGAATAGCAGGCATGGCTACTCTTGCTTATATTTGGTACTGACTAGCCTAAAGCTAGTCCTAAAGCTGTCTTTGCTTATTTCTTTCTGTAATGTAGAGCTGAAGGAACTTTTTGCAGCTGACATGTTGGTCTATAGACTCTTTCTTTGTCACTGCAAGATTTTAAGATGTGGAGTTATACCAGTGAATAAATTTGGGGGTATATTTTTCTTTCTTCTGAGTTGCTTTAGTTCTTCTGAGACATAAATATGCCAGGTTACCGTCAACTCTTTTGAGAGAGTTGATCAAAATTGCTGTTGTGTAACTACTGACAGTTAAACTTCTAGTGCTACAGAAATCCACCCAGACAGAAAGAAACATAGTGAATTAATCCATTAAAGAAATTGGCATTGAGAGGCTGTCAGATTTAACTTTTTTTTGGTTTCTGAGATGATTTTGGGTACCAGCTTATGGTTTATACTCGGCATCACTGAAATTCAGCAAGCTCTGGAGATTGATAGAATACAAGACTGTTTTGCTCCTTTGTCAGAAATTTCTAAGAGCAAAGAATGGGATGAATGAGAAATAAATTCTGGAAGAGGTCCAAGAGTAAATCCAGGAGGAGGAAATAGAAAGCCGCTCTACAAAATTAGCAAGGTCAGCCTTTGAGGGCATCAACAGAGAATCAGGGAATGCCACTTCCTTAGCATAGGTACTTAATGTAAATAAAGTAAATACAGTAAAGAATCTTTAGTTTAAGAAAGCTCTGTACCGTCTGTCATTTTGAAAATGAATCAACCTTAAAGATGGGCTTTTGTGAGTTCACAAAATGACTGACGATGAATTTGGCACTATTTACATATATATTTCTAGAAAAGTATGAAGTACAAATCTATAGATAAGTTGTGTTGGAGTCCTATTGTCACTATAGTCAGTGACGACTTATCCAGGAGTTCATAATGATCTTCAGGCCAAATCAGCTCTGGAAACTAAGTGCATTTCCTATTCATTTCATTAACAATCTTTTTCTGTACATGAGGGAGACATTCAGCCATTCGGTTCCTCCTCTCACAGGCAGATGATTCTCTTACCAAATGTTCAGAGTGCCTATTAAGCTCACTAAGTGTCATTCAGTATACTCATTATATGGTTCCATTAGATATAAAGAAACACTGCTGCAGAATCCCCAACAAAATGGGAACTCTGGTAACATTCATCCTAAGCAGAGAAAATAGGATCATTTACTTAAATTTGCATTACTTTTTGCTCTTTTTTGCTCTTTGTTAGCAGAGACAGATATGATAATCTCCACCACAGTGGAGATTAGCCAATGTAGGCTACCTTTTCCAAGTGTGACATATTGGCTTTATTGGATATACTGATGGTTGTTTTTGGCTTGTAACTTTTAACTGACTATCCTTCACAGAGAAGGCCTGTTTTCCTTTTCTCCATTACCAAATCATCATTTTAAAAAATGTACTTGATTTGCATTTTAGATTTTATACATATACATGGAGTTAGTTACTTGGATTTGTATCTATATTTCTGTGGTGTTTTGTAATCTGAATAATATGTATTTTTCCTCTTTATTATTTTAGGCATTCAGCATGGTAAGGTACACCCTCCTTTCCTGTTTATGGTTTTTCTAAACACTTTTCCAGTTTTCGAAATCATTAAGGGTAAAAACTCACAATAGAAAAGGAAAGTGTGTGCTTCCTGGAGTCAGCTTTGTGATGATTGCAGTAGGGAGTGGGTCTGGCTTTCTAACTCAGTGAAAGAAGTGTAAAATCTCTGATGTTGGGTGAATTCATAGGAAATAAAGGCTGTGTGATGGAACTTTCTAATCCCTCTGTATTCATGATTTCACTGATGTCTGAGATGCAGCAGAAATATGCACGTATCTCAGCCAGTGACCTGATCAGCTGTGAACTTTTTGCTTATTGAGGTGTTACCAGAAAGACTGCTTCCTACTTCAGTCTTGATAGATCCTGAGTCATGAGGACGAACTCTGAGTTTTATGAGAAGTTAGTACTACTTTCATTGGGTCAGAATTCTGAAGGGTTGTTTCCTCAGATGGTAATGGTCCAAGCATAGATATTAATGCTCTGAATTGCTTCTTGTGGGTGTGAAGGGAAAAGTAATTATTTAATGAGATAATGGCTTTGAAAGCATAAGATAAAAATTGAGGAAGTGAGAAGAGCTGCAGACAGATCTATCTGATTCAGACATCATTATGGTTCTAAATATATTTCTGTTAATGCACAAAGGTATCATTATATACACTTGTATATACACACAGTGCCACTGAAAGAAAATAATTTCAGTATGGAGAGTACTCACCAGATAATTCAGAACCTTTTGAAGAAGATGGCATGGAAACAAATCCCTGCTCTTATGGAAAAGACTGTTTGATCCTCTGGCCTTGATTTTCTGCTGCTGTAAACTGGCAGGGTTCCACTGAGGCCATTTGTGTTCATGTAGCAGGCAGGATCCTGGTATTTACAGCTTTCTTAGCTGAAAGAATACAAAACCAAATCAATTGCTGATTTAACTCTGCTCGATGCAAGGCAATATATACGGACCACTATCTTTATGAGAAAATATTCAAAGAGACAATGCAAACTATATGTAAAAAACATATTTTAAATTGTTTGGTTACTAATTTTATGCAAGTCATTTTGGCATTTTTCTAGTGATGTGTGCTTAGAACATTGTTTTTGCATTGATAAAAATATCAGATACATTTTCAAGTCATGTTCAAATAGTGAAACTTGATTATATATGTAACTACTAAGCAATCCCACTTCCTTTGAAATTTTTTGCCCTCTGCATCTTGGTGAGGAGTAGAAACAGACTTAGCTTTATCTCAAACTTGTTTTAAAATGGTCTGCTGTCCTTTGTGAAAACATGTATTTTATATAAAGGAGGATTCTCTCCATCTGTAGGAGAACACTAACTTCAAATTCCTAATTATTCAGCGACTTCATGCGTGTCATGGTGTGGTTCAGTGGCCACACAGTATCAATGGGACACTTGCATAGCAGGCTGATTTGTATCCCGTTCTTCCCTACCCTTGGTTTTACTCAGCAGTGTAAGCACTACCTTGGGAAATAGGAAGGCAGTGACTGGGAAGGCTGAGGCAGGGGTTCGTTAGCCCTGTTTGCTTGCTGTGGCTGTGCTGAGATGTCTCACAGCCCTTCTCCGCAGGCTGCAGCTCAGCTGGGGCTCTCTCAGTCCACCCCCAGTGAGGAAACCCCCAGCAAGGGATCTCACTGGCCTCCAGTTCCCTGCACCGCAGAGCTGAGTGCTTACACTAGCTCAGGGCATTCCCACTGCGGTGTGCTTTCTTGTGGCAAGGTGTCAGTTGGTGCAGGTGGGTCTGAGGTGCAGCATGTGTCCTGGACTGTGCTGGGAAGGACAGGTCCTCCCCACACTCCTCCTGGGCGCTCCCAGGTGCTATGTTTGCCAATCCCCCTGGGAAAACGGAGCCGACAGTTTTCTCTTGGTTGAAATGGTACTGATTAAGTTCACCTTGAAAGACTGAGCATTAAGGGCTCTTTGAAAGGTGATGAGAACACTGAGTTTGTGACTGCTGGCAGTTGGAAGTGATGCATTGTATTTTGCTGGCAAGGTACTGTAAGCCAGTGGTGCAGGTGTACAAGCTGTGAAAAGCCACGGAGTTAGAACAGAGATCATTTTACTGCTTGTTTATGAGAAGTTTGCAAGAAGAAAAGCAAGTATTAGAAAGCACTGTCATTTGTATAGACAGGCTAGTTTATTTGCAATTGCAGTGCCCAACAGTTAAAATGGAAATCAATTTTAATGCCTTATGAAAATGCAGAAATATTTGTCTCATTTACAGCACTTCCAAAGAGCACAGATAATAAAATTCCCCTGATTAACAATCTATAATTTTATGTGCTCTGTGGTGTCTAGTTCAGAACATCTATCCACATAAACATGCTTCAAAATAATAAGCAAAGATAGTTCTGAACAAACTCCCTAAATCTAACTTCACTCTGAATTCCAGGCTGTAGTAGCTCTCTCTGTATATTCAAGGCCCTCCCTGATCTGAATATCCCCAAGCTTTGAGCAAATAGATACTTTACTTTAAAAATCTCTAACCAAACATTCCTCAAGCAACCATTTAGCATCTGTTTGGACTACAAACAAAAACCCCAAAGCAGCTGGGGACCTGCCTGTATGAAAAGAACCTGAGAACACCATTAGAATTACTGCATTATACAGCGAGATTATAGTATTCTAAAGAGTAGAATTAAATGGAAAAAGATATTTTTCAGGAGAGTGATCTATACTAAAATATTTTGTTGGCTTGATAAAATTCTTGAGAATCTTTCAATGCACAATTGAGAAACGAGTGTAGTCATTCAGTAATTCATGTGGATTTACAACAGCTATCTCTTGAGCAATTAAAATGAGATTAAAAAATATGTGGGATTCTTTAGTGTACTTTGTGGCAATTCTAACACCATAAATTAAGGCTTTAGCCTCATTATGTCATATGTTACTACAGAATTCGTTCTTTTGTGGCTGCTGTGGTTGAATATCGAGGCAGCATTGTTTCTGGAGTGCAGGTGTGTACTTGCAGCAAGTAGACCTCACTTTCAGTAAGCTTTCTTGAACCCATCTGCTTTTCTGTGCATTTGTATAAAGCCTTGTAATATGCATTACGATACACATAATTCTTAGAAAGAGGCTTCATTTATTATGTTGCTAATGCTCCTCAGAATAACTTTGCTAGAGGACAAATTTTGCCCGTTACTTGGAAGTGTTAACTCTGCTGCTTGGATTTGCTGAATTTTATATATTTGTTCTTTGAGGGAGAAATGTTCAAATACATTTTTTTTCATCCTCTCTTCCTTATTTTTTATTTTGTCTTTCCTCCACAAGATTTACAACTGGCTTCCCTGCACTTGACAAGATACTACATTAATCCAATGAGCTACTTTCCTGTTGGATAAAATTTCACTGTAAAAAAGATGGAAGGCTGGTGCTTGGGCCAGGAAACATCAAAGCACCGTTAGCATTTCACACACCGCCTTAGCATTTGCAAAGCTTTCAAAAACAAACAATCAGTAAAATACAAATGATGGTCAGCCAGCAAACTGAATGAGAATTTAATTCCAAATTGCCTTTGTTTAAGTCAGCTGCCTGCAAGTCAGTTCCTCTGCCCACCAAGGATTCTGTTAACTAACATATTTCAAAATCCAGACTGTCAAAAATATTGACAGCTAGCACAAGCTGAGTAGCATTTTCTGCAGCAGAACTGTGATCTGTTTAAGGCTCTTTGTTTGGGGTTGTGAAACACTTCTTGAATTCTGCAGATTTATTTGCCATGCATGAACATTAATAACATAAACTGTAAAAAGAAAAATAATGGCTCAGTGGATATCTTCCTGCTGAAAGCAGGGAGAAGAGAGCTGATGGGAAGAGAGGTTGTCTGAACAGCCAAATATTGCCTGTGAATGTGACATTTCATGTCTTGCTTTTCATTCTTCTGCAATATTAGTATGAAAATCCTGGTTATCAGAAGAGTTGGCTGAATAACACTCTTTTTCAGACACCCAAACCCAGATTTATGAATATATTGGTGAATCAGCCATCCAAATTCAGATGGTTATTATTCCAAGAGTAATAGTATCACTCAGGCTGTATTTTACAAGGTGCTTGCAGCTGAGGGCATTTCCCAGTTGGAAGTATTCAGTCCTGATCACAAATGTTTGAATAAATGTTTATCTGGTATTGCTTATTCTCCTATAATTCTCAAAATTTCATTTTGTTCTTTTGATACTTTTCACTTGCTGCCCCAGAACCAACAGGTCAAAGTCAACCTTCAAAGATAATATTGAAAAAAAATACGTTGGAGTGCTCTAAACAGAAGTGATGAAATCAAGAACGAAATAAAATGAAATGATGTTAGGTTTAGGAGGATTGCTGAAATTGATGCCTACTAAATTTGGGAAGTAATTCTGAAATTGGTGGAGCTCATTTGCTAAGGACAATTAAAAAACATCTGAAAAAATATTGGAGACTATACTATATAGTCTGTATCAGTATAGTCTGCATCAGACAGCAACTGGATTTGATTAATATTTTCCCTCTAAGGCTTGGTATACATGAGAATGAATGGCTGGTGTCTGAAAGAATTTTACTTGTTAAGACTTGGGATTTCAGTTCTTATAATTGAAAAAGACTGCTTCGATATATTGATGCAGGTTCAGTCTGACTGTTTGAGTTCCAGAGCATCTCTACAAGCTCTTGATTTGTACACAGCCTGGACTGTCAATTTGTTATGCATCACTGCCAGCGTTTGTGCAAATGGGAAAAGATATATTATTCAAATATTTTGCTGTTCTGAACAACTTAGTTGCATTAAAATTGCACAGTAAGATAACAGAATAACAGAATTGGCTTTTCCCCCCTGCTTTTAAAAAAGCTTCATTTGGAAGCAAACTTGAGGCGGAATTTTGGATCAGAACCACATTAGTGTTTTGAGAAAACCTGTATCTGCATGTAGCTCTATCTGATGACATTGTGGCTCAGCTTTAAGCTCTCTGCCTAAGTAAACGACATCACTCTTGATCTTATTTTGGAATATACAAGGCTAAGCTTTTTCTGGAATCCAAAAATGCCATCAAGTTAATATTCGCAGAGCATGCTTTTTTTACTCTTTATTGCCCTTATAAATCTTAACTGCTACACTATATTGCAATCAATATCACATAATACATAGAGAACAGGATATAGCACTGCCACATTTTTAAGCAGGAGTGGGGAACCTTCTGCTTGCCAAGAGCTGAAGAGGCCGTTGGAATGCCTTTAGTTGGCCTCTTGTCAATTTGAAGGGGGATATATTGACTTCAGTTTGCATTTCCCATATTTTTGTGATTTATTTGTTACCCAAATCAGGGAGGTGCTACTGGTTGAAATAGTTTGGACCAAAACTCAGTTCAATGAACTCCAAAATATTCTGTCTTTTGATCACTATAAATTTCTCTTGATTTGTCCCATCACAGCTCTGTCAACCAACACGCCCAACATAGGGACTCTTCCTGTGGCCTCGTGCAGTTGTTCTCTTGAACCTGCATTGCAGGTTCCCTGGGACACTTCCAGTGAATTGCAGCTTACCCAGGGATGACTGTTTTTTTTTAATATTTTCTCTACCAAAACATGCTTCTGGATAAGCTTGCCTCACCCTATCCTTCCCAAAGGGATGCCTAGAGCAGACTATCAATGCCTAGACTATTTAATAAATAGACTATTTACTACTTGTTGGTTTAACTGAGTGTTCAGTTTTGCTTTTCAGTTTACCTTCCATAACCTTTATTTTCCAGATAGAATTCTACTTCTAGAGCCCAGCATTGAGAAAACAAAAATCTGTTTCTTTAAGACATCACAATATTAAGAGAGGAAATTGCTACTTCATAGTGAAGTTTCTCTGTTTTAAGTGTTAATTTGTTTTAAAGCACTTTGGAATTTTCTGTGGCCTCTAGTCTTTTTCTTTTTTTTCTTTTTTTTCCTATGAATGATAGTTGATACAATCTCTTACAAAATGGGGTTAAAAAAAAACCACTTTGCTGCCCTAGTTTCAAGTAACCTTCTGAAGTTCAAGTGGACCAATTACACATAAGAGGACAACAACTTTTGTAAAGCTTCATTTGAATCCCAGAGGGGAAAAATGATAGAAAATCAATTAACTTTCCACATGAAAAAATAGCTCATATTACTAAGCTTTCCTTGCATAGTTTCTTGATTATGTTTGGAAGCAAATTGCCTTGATTATACCTTTGACGGGAAGGAAAGCCTTTTAATTAATTTAATACATGCTATAGCAGTGCTAAATTGTATCATGGAACAATTAAGTGGGTCTCCACTGATATTTTTGCCCTGTTGAAAATGGATATTGCTTGCTTAGTGAGTCATGCTCTTGCTGGGTTGACGCCATTATCTGTTCATTGCAGAGCATGTGACATAGAAGCTATTAGGGCCATTCATATATATGAGAAGCTAAATGGAGTAAACAAAAAGCCAGTTTCAGTGAAGAGTCTGAAATGTTTCCTCTGGTCAAAATTTTGGAGAAATTTGAGCTACATTTCAGTCTCTTGTACCCACAGTGGGGGCTGAACCAGGCACCTGAGCCCTAACACAGCCCCTGCTCGGGGATATTCAGGCTTCACATCTAATTTCTGCTGGTCCTAGACTGAAATTAGAAGTGGAAGTGATTCTCTGCATCCTGTATTGACAGGTGCTCCTCAAACTGCTGTTTAACTATGAGCTACTGATAGTGAATTTGTAGCAGCATTGAATGCATGAGCTTCTTCTTAGAATCAATGTTTATCTCAAGCTCTTACCCAAAAATAGTTGCATTTGTTGTTTGCTGAGAATAAGATTTTTAAATGATACTATTAATTCAAGTGTTCAAAATACGAGAAACATTTTTTATAAATAATATGTTCCTTTGTCATTAATGTTGTTACATTATAATTTTGAAATGAAATTAATATTAGGAAATATCTTGATTTGACTGATAATGGTCATTTTCTTGCAGTGCTAAACTACTACAAGTGGGTCACTGTGCGTTCCCTAGTGGGTCTGTGCCAACAGTCTGTACAGCTGATTTTGTACCGGGGTCTGCTGGATCTTTTATGTGGAAGTGCACAAGCAAACATCCAACAGGTGGATAATAAAGGAAAGAGTCCACTACAGGAGAATCTATTTGATGAATTCACTCACAGAGGTCTGAACTCAGATAATATATCATCACACATTTTTCTAATATCCCAAGGTCACGAGTAATGAAAAATGAAAAACTGTACAAGTGAGGAGCAGCGCTCTTGCTGCATTCTCTGTTCTTTCTGATTTCTCAGAGAAGTGCCAACTGGTGAAGGATCTGTTTATAAAAGAAAACTAGTTACTATGGCTTGAGAGTGATTCAGGATGGAAGAGGAAACTTTCTTGCATCAATGTGAGAGTGAATATGTGCTGGAAATGAATTTTAGACTTGATGAATTGTGGCTGTGAGTGCTGTAGCACAGGACTGGTATGTTCTGAGCTAGCGAGTTCTGCATTATTTAGAGATTTAATTTAATTAAAGATCTTGGATTTAATAACTAACATTTTGAACTGTGACAGAATTGGGCTGGCAAACATCAGTATGCAAAGAGAGTGGTCAGATGCACTCTCTAGACTTGTGCACCAGTAAAAATACTTAGTATTGTCTAGAATGGCAAAGCTAGCAAACAGAATAGCAACATGACGTTCCCTGGCAGCAGGTAGGGAGATGTGATTTGCACCACTTACTTCATTAATGATTCACTTCCTTGAGGACAGGTTTCACATCCACTCATGGCTAATGCTGTGCCTGCCCCTTCCCAGGTCCTAGCAAGCTGCTGGCCGCCCACTGGTCCTGCTTTACCTCCCATGACCTTCACTGTGTGGTCAGGCCTGAGAGACTAAATGCAGTCAGTGAATGGATTTGGGAAAACAATTGTATTTATTTTTCTCCCTGTTTGTAAGAATGCATATTTGCTCTTTCTATCTGTGGCATGATTGGGCTAATGTATCTCTCTGAAGTTCCATCAAAAGGGATTAGGCGAAAATAATTGTTCTTTTTTTTCATTATTTATTTCCTGTCATCACAAGTGCCACGTGTTTATATACTTCCTTAGTTTTCCTGAGTTAAAAGATGCAAAAAAATATAACATGCATTCATACTGCTGAATTTTGATCACATTTAAGTTCTATTTTTAAAGATTAACTTCCTCAAGAGAAAAAAAGCATTCTACCTTCTGCAAAGGTAGATGGTTTGGGACCTCTACTGGTGCTGGGATCAACGTCACAGTTAACTAAGATCTGATATCTCTGAAAAATGGAAGGGTGGGTCAAAGATTGAGAACTTTATTGAAATGTAAAAGCAACCAGATGTGTTCCACCAGTCCCGCCATAACTGGAATGTCACCTCATTTGGATTTCCCTAAGAAACATGGTGCCTTGTGATCTCAGGAAAAATATTATACACAGAAAAAAGAAAAAAGAAAAAGAATGGATCTATTTCAGTGCTTGAATTTTCCACTTAGGCCTGGGCCCATTAATTCATGGCTCATGAGTGCCCCATGAGTATAACAGAGCACAAACACAGTCCCAAGTGTGCAGCTGGCTGATGGACTCTCCTTAGAGACTAGCAGATGTGCGCGGGGTTTAAGGGAAAGCTGACGCAGGGAGAAAAAGAAAAGGGAGTAACTAAACACTGTTTTTCTCATGAACAAAGATTGGAAGAGTGAGAGCAAATGCATGTGTCAGTTTGGGAATCTGGGTTAGGAAATTGCTATGGGGCTTGCTGAGCATCACCTAACAGCTCCAGATGGTCTGGCCGCTGTTTTCCAGTACCTAAATCCCAAATAAAGCAAGTATTAGGGAGAAATTACTTCCTTACTCTTCTTTTATTCTTATCTCTCCAAAACAACGTGGGTAGGGGGAAAACAGTACCGACAACAGAGCCCTTCTCGCTGCAGAGCACATGGTGGCAGTGTTGCACCACCTCTGTGCTGTTGCCGTGCAGCCTGGCACAGCCGGCGGTCATTTACAGGCAATAAATAGCTCGGTGCAGTGGAGTGGTGCTTTACCCAGGGAATATTATACTTGGACGTGATAGCACTGATTGCATTTTCTATTAAAACAGAGAATAAAGTAAAGGGAAAAAAATATTATTTTTCTTTTTACTTCACGTGCTATTTTCATGCAATCCTAAGCACTGAAACAATTTGAATTTTGCAGCAATAATGTAGCTGGTATAGGAAAAATATATGACTAATTAGTTTCATTCCATAAAATCAACTGTACCTTCCCGAGAGGAATGCTTCGGATAATAAAACAACTCCACCCATCACACACACAGAAATCAGAAACTGTGTCATCATGACACTGTGAGGTTTCTCCCTCCCAAAAGCAAGCTTTACTATTTGAATATGCTAAGCATGAACTCCTGCTTCCAAAAAGATTTCTAGCCTAAACATCAGCCTGTCTGGCTGCAGAGAAATGGGGGTGCTCCAAAGAGCAAGAGGGCTGGATTTTGAGCATGTTCCAGGCAGTTTTGGGGCTCAGAAGCCACGTATGCCTGCAGGCACTGCAGGGCTCCCTGCTATCAACACAGTCCCATCACAGTGCATCTGAGGGTCTGTTGACTTGTGGCCCTGCTGACCTGTTTGCCCGGTTGCTCCTTCCAGCCTGACAGGAGGGCCCCTCAGAGGTAGACATGAGCAGGAGAAGACTTATACTATAAAGGCAGTGCTGACTTTAGAGCACTTCATCTCTGAAATGTCATCTGCATTTGTCCTGCTTTTGATGTTGCTGTTGCAATTTCAGTTGTTCCCTTCACAAGCCAGAGGTTTCCCTTATTTTTCATCTGCCTACATTGAGCTCTATGCATTGATAGATAGACCCTTTCCTGTGCTTCTGTCATAGTTCAGCTGATTTCCAGTTTACCAGCACAAAAGGAATGACTATTTTCCTTCAATCTCTTATAGGCCTAGACATGTTATCAATCCCTACCAGCTTGTTCCAGTTGCCCTTATCTCCGGGATCTTGGACTCAAATCTAGATCCAGTGACACGAACAACACACACAGGAGGAATCCCCAAAGCACTTGTTGAGCCTCCCTCCCTTGTCAAGCAGGAGAGGCCCAGAGAAAGAGGAAAGCTGCAAGGGCTTAAAACACTCTCTAATCTCGCAGAAAGGAAAATACTGTTTTCTTCAGATAGCAAACAACAGGGCTATCCTGAAATTGCTCCCATTCCACTAGCCATGAATATAAACAAAACCCAAAGTATTAGAACAAGCACTCCGAGTGAGCCACACTAAACCTACAGCTGAGATTCATGCTTCAAATTGGTGGGTGTGGGTTGATCTCCATGTGCAACACATACCCACATAAGCAAAAAAGAGAAAAACTTGAATAGAAATAGAATGTTAAGAAAAAAATAAAGAAATATAAGGAATATTAGGATTAAACAAGAATTTGGGTCAAATCCCCACTAAGATTGCTGTAACTAAAAGCTGGCTAGAAACTACAACAATGTTTTGAAATAGTTGATCAGTAATAGCAGTGACATTGACAAAGTCTTTGTTTCAAAGTCTGAAGTCCTTTCTCAGTTGTCCATTTCTAGGATCAAGAGCCCTGTAATTTCATGTCTTCTCTATTTATTCACAGGAGGTATAGTTTAAGTCATAGTAGAAAAAAGCTGAATGGAAATTTGCTTAAGGCTGCTAACCAAGAGTTTGGTATCTAGTTAGCACCATCCTTTCCCTGAATATAACAACCAGGACCAAAGCCTTTAAAATGGATTCAAGGAGGAAATATAAGGGAATGTAAGAGCCATACAATTTCCTTTTAGGTGCATAACATAACCTACATTACGATCATTATTTCTACAAGATTTTCCACAAGAGAAAGGAGGAAGAAATGGCCACAGCAATGAATGTCTTCCTAATACAGATCTATTCTTGAATCTCATCACCCACCTGCCATCTTCCCTGCCTCCGAAAAATGATACTAGCTCCCACAGCTCTTCAGCCACTGCTTTTTTGCTTTTTTTTTCTCCCTACTCAGGCTCTGCCAAGCCCACACTTGCTCTGCACCTGATGTGTGTTTGTATGACTCGTATGATGTGTGATTTTCGGTACCCATCGGTGTACAGGCTGCATTGCTGAAGATTAACAGTCAGGATGAGTTTCCATGTGAGTGCATACAGTCTAAAGGCAAGGAAATGCACAACCATATTTGTCTGAGCAATTTGTTTTCCCACTACTTTCTACTTTTATTTTAAATCTGAGCTTGAACTGATGAGAAACAAACTCAAACACTATTAGTAAGAAAATGATAAACTCCTTTTGTAAAAATTGTCATCTGTGAAGTACAGAGAAACAACTAAGCTAAGCAGTTGTAATTGAAAAAGAAAGGCATTAAGAAGATGCATTACAAAACACACTCCTTAAAAAAACCTGCTGGCTTTTAGCTGTTTTCTCCCATTGCATATGAGTAAAATAATCATTTTCTAGTCTCAAGTGCTAAAAAAGGGAAACATTTGTCAGTTACTGTATTATCTATTAAGATAAAAAACTACGCTTTTGGCATCTTGTATAAGTGGCCAAATGATCTTATTCACCACCTTCTACCAATCTTTTTTAAAGGCCAATATGAATGCCATTTTCATAGCCAAGGTACCAAGTCTACAGGATGCCCAGCAAGGCCTCCTCAGTGTGCAGATTTACTTCCACTGAGCAGCAGAAATATTTCAGCAAGGGAAAGATACTGAAGAGAAATACAGTAGCTACAGATAGTAAAGGCAGATGCTGTAGAAAACTCACTGAAGGCTAGAAAGTAACAGAGACTGCTATGTTTGTTGCTCATTGCTAGTTCACAGATCATGTACTTTTGCTTTCCTATGTTATGTGGTCAAGGTTTGGTGAAAAAAAAACAACAAAATCCATGGTACATCATATATTTTCTCCTTCTTGGGAACAGAACAAAGAAAATATGTGAACTTCACATACAGCTGCTGAATTAAAAGTCCTGTTTCATTAAGTAAGTAGAAATGATATATTGGGTGGGTTTCAGATGTAATACAAGCTCTTGCAGTGGCAGAGGGCCAGATTCCCCATTCATCTGTGCAAACGTGGACAGAATACAACACTCATAGATCACACAGGACTGTGGAAATGCAATTGCCCGTCCTGCTTCACTACTAAAACCAGTTTCCTCTCATCTCAAGTGACACAGGCATAGAAAATGGCCAAGGGAGAGAATGTCTCTGCTGTCCTGGTTATCTTTCTGTTTATTCTTCTCTACTGCCTTGCAATCAGCAGGCAATCTGTTTTGTAGGAAACACCATTTCAGGCTGCATTGTCTTTGGGTTGGTTCCATTTCATGCTTTACTACGTGTCAGTGGAAGCTGCTTGCTTTGAGGGTTCTGGGCATCTGCACCAGTAAAAGAGAGCTCCTGCAAGATGCTTAAAAATATATTCCAGCATTTTCCTTGCTGTTTTGTGACAGATGTTTTGTCCAGTCATATTAATCTATCATCTTGAAAACCAGTTCATACTAAAGAAAATGCATGACCTGAGTTTTCCTTCCACTTTTTCTTACTGTTGAAATACTTTATTGAGGTCAGAGATGTAAACCAGCAGTAGTCTGCATTAATTTGCCCCTCTTTCGTAAGTCTATTATCTTTATTTTACCAAACATACAATATTTTCCAAAAGGAAAATTTATTAGAAATCCTTACTGCTCAGCTTGTGATTCAATCCATTGGGTTTCTTGCAGGTATGGGATGAACTGCATATTATTGCCTTACCTGAGATCACTGGGGCATCACTTCTTTCCCAGAAGTTATTTTATTTGTAAGATCCTCAGCTCCATTAGCAACCAAGCTTTTGCCTACAAATTCAACTTTGTTGCTAGTACTGAGAACCAAGGCCAGGTTTTAGTTTGTGGGCTATAGCGTGGTTTTGAATTTCCCTCCATACTCCTTTCCCACTGCATGATGATCCCATTTCTTCTTTCGTTAATATCTGTGACACAAAAAGGATGTGCCTACTAATAAAATTTACTGGTGATGGCACTGGGAAGTGCTTTCAGTGCAGAAAAGGGCCAGAACGCCAGTCAGGAGGCACTGTTTTCCCTCAAGAATAGAGTCAACATGAATTAGATGAAATTCAGTAATAGAGGTGAAAGGAAATTCACATGAGGGCTTTGCCAATAACTAGTCCTCATGGGAACTCATCAGAGTTCCAGGAAGATGAGTGGGAAGAGGACACAAACAATGCATGTGTAGTAAAAATACACCCAGCTCCAAGTTCAACCTTCTGTTCTCAGCCTTTGAAATGCAGTTTCCCTTAGCAAGCAACATGGACAACAGCAAGGAAAAAAGTGAATTATTATTCTACGATACGATAAAATTGTATATCTGTTTGTTTTGTTTATTAATGGTTTGGGGGTGCCTCTGCAACAGAGGACTTTTGCTGTTCCAAAGATTCAAAAGACAGAGGGAGAGAAAAGGCTATTGTCTAAGTTTTTCTTTAAATGTTATCCCTGAAGGTGCATGTATTTGTCTGAATATAATTGCAAATGTCACAACTCTGATTTCAGCTTATGTGTTGCCTGACTTTCAGGGATAAGGGCACTTAAGTTGCTAGTAAGCTCCAGCCTAGAAACATTCTGGCCTTTTCAGTTCCTAAAGCATAATTCATAAACAGCATTTCCTTTCTAGCCTGCAGCAACCAGATTTGACATTTATGTATTGCTCCACACATACATCACATAATGCTGCCAGAATCTTTATGATTAACTGATGTAATTGACTTCTGTGATAAAAAGAAATGTATGTGGGAGAATCCACAGAATAAAAAAAGTTTCCATTTTTTTTCCCGAAGTTGTACTAAGAAAAGGAGGAAATACATCTTCTTTCCTGAGAACAAAGATTCCTTCATAGAAAGAAGCATATGCAAAGTCACTGCATCAATACTGGTGAGAAGCAAGGGCAAGTCAAATTTGTCCCACACCTAGACAGTGTCTCAGATCAACTTATCAGAGAGAATGCAGGAAGATACCAAACGGACAATTCATCAAGGAAGCTGGAGTGTCTCCAGGAAGGACTGACTTATATTTTTGTTTTTGGACTAACACTTCACTGCTCAAGTATTAAGCTTCTTGGCATTGTTCTGTGGCACATCTGTCTAACTACATCTGCCTGGATAGGTAGGTGTATCTTGGTGTTGTTAAAAAAAGAAAGGTATGAAAATATGCAGTGTATCACAGGACTTGCACCTGAGATTACAGAGCAGAATGTCTCATATTCCATTCTTTTACTACCCACTGTGAATGGGTTTTTCACAGAATCATAGAATTATTAAGGTTTGAAAAGATCACTAAGATATCATTTAGTCCAACCACCTACCATTACCACCATGCCCACTGACCACGTCCTTCAGTACCACATCTCCGTATTTCCTGAAAATGTCCATTAACGGTGAGCCCACCACCTCCCTAGGCAGCCTGTTCCAATGCATTACCACTCTTCCTGAGGAGAGTTTGTTCTTAAGATCCAACCTGACAGTGCCACTGTTAAAAATTCACAATTAAAAAAGCAAGTTGTTAATTTGGAGCAAGTCGCCCACTCTTAACAAAAATTTATAATTTGCTTTGAAACCATGTGATTACCTTTGAGCTCACAAGCTGAAGATTTCTGCGGTTCAACTCATTCAAAAGCACTTTTTTGGTGGGAATTCTGCAAAATGGGAAACAGTAAGGCAACCTTCAGATAGTAATGCACAAGGAGACACACAAGAGGGTAGTCACTTGACCATCATGTCCCTAACAGGAGTATTTCACATCTCATTGCAACCAGCATGAGAGAAAAAGCTTTTGTTTGTGTCTCAAAGGCTTTATATTTTAGCTTACAACTCTTGCTTTTTACCACTGTGTGTCTGGATAAGTTTATGAGAAAGAATATAATTTTCCTTTTGCTTGATGATTAAAGGGTGTCAAATTAATCAAAGCAATAGGAAAAAGGCTTTTGTTGATTTATTTATATACTACTGGAATGCAGCGTTAGTCTGGGAAATTTATCTTCCCAAATAAGACAAACCATGAGATCCCAGAGGTTCGATCAGTGATACCAGGGTAATTTGTAACGAGGGACTGGAGCATCATGCCTTGTGTGTGAAGAGCTGATGATGACAATCTAATCTTCCTACTGCATATATTAAGAGCTCCTCTTTTTGTTCCGTATCGCGGCAGCAAACCAAAAGGAATGACAGGCACTGTGTGAACCCCCAGCTAGTTGTTTTTTTACTGCAGAACTGAACTTCAGCAATGGGAAATAAATAAGAATACTTCAAGACCTAGAGAAACCTGTTGTTCTTGTGTTAATAAAAGAAGATTGAATGGAAGATGGAATAAGACAGAGAAGATTAAATGACTCCTTATCTCATAGCACAATGACATTTTCTTATCCTTCTTAGAATTCGTGGCCAGCTTTAGGAGTTGTGCTAGTAAACACTTATATTAAAATTCAAACTACTTGCTGAACTTTAAAATATTTTCTCTAATGCTCATTAGATTGGAAAGAAATCTTCATTATTTCTCTATTTGCGAATGGCTTCCTTCTGTCAACGTTATTTTGTGAGTCATCGGTAGCTGATGCATTTCTTTACCTTTTACAGTAGTTAAAAATATAGAATGATACATATTATGAAGTAATAATTTATGACAAGGTATGCAGTACGCAAAATGTCACATAGTTTGCAGAGATTAATGCATGAACCAAGTGCAAATACATTAACTTAACCAACTATCTGGAAAGCAAGATTAATGAAAGAGGGAAATGAATGCAGTGTAGAAAGAAAAAGGCATTGTGGTGACAGTATGTTTTATATAGTACATGTATTTAATATAAGGATCTCTGTGAATTAATAGCTCATCTCTGAGTTCAAGTACACCGATATTCGTCTCTGGTAGGGGTGGTCATGCAATCTGAGTGGGCCAATTATGCCTGATAATCAAAATCCAAGCTTTGAAGGTGAGTTTAGCAAATCTAAGTCTGTTCAAGGATGTAATAGTACTGGATCCGGATATGGAGTGCTCAGTACAGTAAAGACATGGACCTGCATGAGCACATCCAGAGGAGGGCCACAAAAATGATCCAAGGGATGGAACACCTCTCCTATGAGGACAGGCTGAGAGAGCTAGGGCTGTTTAGACTGGAAAGGAGAAGGCTCTGAGGTAACCTGCTAGCAGCCTCTCTGTAACTAAAGGAGGGTTGTAAGAAAAAAGGAGACAGGCTCTTCAGCAGGGACTGTTGTGATAGGACAAGGGAAAATGGTTGAAAGCTAAAAGAGGGGAGATTTAGGTTGAATATAAGGAAAAAGTCTTTTACAGTGAGAGTTATGAGGCATTGCAACAGATTTTTCTGAGAGGTGGTGGAAAGCCCATCCCTGGAGACTTTCAAGGTGAGGCTGGGCCAGGCCCTGGGCAACTCGATCTACCTGTAGATGTCCCTGTTCATTGCAGGGGAGTTGGACTAGATGATCATTAAAAGTTCTTCCAACTCTAAGGATTTTTTGATTCCATATTTTCATATCTTTTCAAATACTGCAAAATCTGGACACCCTGATCTTTATGTCAAAGCAAGAGACTTATGAAAGAAAATGAACTTGAAGAAAAAGGACAGAAGAAGGGCATCAACCAGAATGTTTGATCAACCTAAACGGAAGAAGCATTCCGGTTGATGCCCTTCTTCTGTCCTAAAGGTGGTGGCAGTCCCTCCTTGCACCCTGAAGGACCTGCTAGTGTGGTCTCTGAATCTCATTACAAATTGCCATAGGTGATAAAGATGACTAACTATGTACTTACTCCTGCATTGTGGGCTACAGAGTAAAATTTAAGAGCACCTCAATATATAGAAAGTCCAACTAGATGATTGACTGGGTTTTTCTAGCACCATGAATCTCTGTCTATAGATATATAACCATTAGGAACCTGTTTTTTGTAGACTACATCATTAAATTTATGGGAGTTGGCAGTCTGCAGGGGTAGCTGCCATTCTGTGAGATAGAACAGATGCTGCTGCTACACTGAAGTACACAATACCTTGTTCTGGAAATCTTTGTAGTTCATATTAATCTAGAATAAATCAAATATATTGAAAACATACCCTAACTTTAGAGGCAAGGACAAATATAACAGTATTGTCTGACTGACTCCTCTCCATTTGGAATTCAGACCAGAAATCACATAACTTTAACCACCTTTCATACATGTGATTTAAAAAAAAAATAAACAAAACAAAATAAATCATAAAGATAACACTAATGAACAGAAATACTGCCTTTGTTGATTCTTGATTTTAACTGATGATGAATAGGACTGTGGCCAACAGGAACTATTTTCCCATATAAGAAGCTGAAAGATAGGTCTTTAATGTAGAACAAAAGCAGCATATTATGGAAGTTGGCTGTTTTTAGCAAATGCATCTGGGGAGACATTAATTATTTATTTCTCACTCACTAAAAATAGCTGTGGTCTGCATTTTAACCTGCTTGCTCACAATTTCCCTAGAAGGTTTCTGTATTAATATGGTAAGAGAAAGAAGACATTCTAGATCATTTAATTATTTTACTCAGGTAAACTAGTTGTCTACAGCATACACTTGATGATGGAAGCAAATAGGAAAACTTTTTTTTTTTAAATGTAAATGTGTAGGCATGACTATAAAATGGTGAGCATGATCATTAGAAAAACACATAGAAAAGGCCATTCCTTCCACTCTGTCTTTGCTTTAGGGACTTAGATGATACTGGAAAGGAAAAACAGCAGCTAATTAACTGGCTTTCGTGGAGATTAACAAGAATAAAAGTCACATTGACTAGTGGTAAGCTGCCCATTTCTGTGCCGAAGATTTGGAGAAATTTCTTCAGTGAAAGTCATTTACTCCTTTTTTTTTTCTCCCCACACATGAATTAAGGAGTACATTTATCCTGTGCTCACAGCTGCCATTAACCTTGTGTATCTCAAAGTTTGTGTGCATATTAGAGGTAAAGAGAAGCCACATCCCTCATAAATATGCTCTGAATACTACCTTTTGACTTGCTTTTTAAAAATTAATTAGTTGGCTTTTTCTTAACAATGCATTCTTTTTTGCCTTTTGTTGTATATACCTGACTACTATGATTATATCTAATCATAATTTTCAAGTATTATTCACTCCACAACTGAGAAACTGTACTGACAGCAGTACTAAGCTTTGTTTGCAACTAGCAGTATGGAGCGATTTGCTAGTTCATTTCTTTTCCCCACAGTAACCTCATGATATCCGTGCTGACTGATAATTTTGAAAAGAAAAATATTGAAGAACAATGAATTTTTAACTTCAACAAGAACTGTTTACCTTATTATTTCTATTTAAGTCCTCTTGGAATAGCTTTCTTTTCTTTCTTCTGATTATTATTTATATTTAGGATACATAAGGCCATTCAAGGAACTTATTCTTGACTCACACTAGGCTTAATACAGGAAATGCATATGAAGTGAATTAAGCCAAATATATATTTAATAAATGAAAATCCATACAGTATCTTATATTTATGTATGTCAATTGATATTCTGTTCTTTATTCCATTTTGTCAAACTAACTGGATACTGTGTATCCTGTCAGTTTTAATCATGCTGTATTATTGTTTTTGCTGTGCTTTTTATGGAGGCTTGTCTTGAGTACTCACCCAAAACAAGGTTCATGGCCCCTGGTGTCAGCCTGTCTTGCTTCAAAGCACAGCAGAGGAACCACATGATCATCTTGAGGAGGACTGAGGCTACTTTGGCAAAACTGCTGTTTTGCTTGCATCGTTTCCAGTTACTCCAGTGGCTTATACTCAGCCTCAGTGAATGAGCTGTTCCCTTTTTCTCTTTGGCACACTTACCCAGTTGGCCACCACACTGTGCTATAGAGTAGAGAGCCATCCTGGTCAGGTAATTACTATCATACAGACAAGCCAAGTAAGTATGAGATCAGTAACTCTATCCATGCAACAAGACAGAGCTTACGAGCTGCATTTTAGCGATCAATTAGGCATTCACTTCTCATCAGCAAGTTCGGTTTGGTTTGGTCTGAGTTTGGTTATACAGTGATCTATCTGGTTTTTGTACTGACTTCCTTCTTGCACATTTTGTGAAACTGGATGTCAGTCATAGTTTAACAATGAGCAAAAATGCTAGTTTCCTTTACTTTCTATTCACTGAATATACTATGATTTTTCCTTGTTTAACTGATCAATAAATGATACAGCTTTATGAATTGTTTTAATTTTTTGATGTCGTAATGCTTATCCATGTTCATTACAAGCGTGAATCAGCATCCACTGCAGAATCTTTGCCTGCTAGATCTGTGTAGTAAACGATAGTTTCTGGCACATTTGAACTTTGAGATGTAGTTGCCTTTTTTTGTTTGTTTCTTGAGGATCCATAGTGAACAATACTGGAATAAAACTATTTCATGAACTTTTATCTGTATTATGTCTATTTTGTCTGCTGAAAAAAGGGAAAATAATTTTAGGCAAATATTTTATTACTAGATGAATTCTCTTCATTTTCCCCGCAATTAATTTTTGAGAGAGAATTGTATACCTCAGTCCTTTCTGTTTCTGTTCAAACATATCCTGAATTCCAATACTCTGATATACTCTCTGTGTTCCATCTACTCAGCTCTTAAGTTTGCTTTCATTACATTTATCTTACAGCCAGAAATTGAGCCATATTGCATTACTATTTTGAATAGTTCTGGGATTGAAGAGATTGAAATATCCTATAAAGTAGGATCTGCACAAAAAGGAAATTTTATGAAGGACATTTCCCGTTTTTATTGCCTTTTTTTTTCTCCCTCTCTCTTAGAAAACAGCCAATGGTTATATTGACATGGCAAAAGGAAGCAAATCTGCTGACAAACACCTCACGTTACTTTAGGAAAAGAGGGCTACAGTAAAACCAGGCTAGACTTTGCTCGCATGAGTGATTCTCACACAACCAGGCTTCTTAGCCTTTAAATGAGTGTTACAGCACAGAGAAGTATCAGACGCTTGGTCTTTTATTCAGTATCCATTTATCCTGACATCTGGAGAGTCAAGTGGGTTGTTTAGGTCAGCTAGAACTCTGTATGGAGATGTACATACAAGGCCATTAATACCCTTTCAGAAGCTGCTACCTACCCAGCTGCATTAACATTTTAGATTCATTTAAAGGCTCTCAAGGGCACATATTGAAACATAAAAACTCAACAAGCACTGAAATAGTAAATCTGAAAAGATCAGATGCAGTGAACATTAGACAGCAAATGTGTCTTGTTTCTAGTTTCCTGGGTAATCACAGCCTGGAACAGTACTGCTGAAATGTCTTAATCCTTTCTGCAGACTGAAAGCAGAGCTTGTGAAACAGAGACAATCATATTTAAAGAGGTTTCTGATACCTGTCACTTTTTTATGGTAAAGAATTGAAGGCATTTTAACACACTGAATCTCATATTCTGCTTTGAAAGGAGAAAGTAACATACCCTTACGCACGCATATGCAAAGAAAAAATAAATGCAATGTATTTTTGTATACGGAGGTGTCTGTGAAATGAAAAATTCTCCACCATTTTATCACTATTTGTGAGTCTTGCAAAATGAGCTGCTGAACATGGGGCTATTTCTATTACTTGTCCTTGCAAAAAACAAGGGCATGTGAGAAATGCACAGAGACTGTGCACAGAACCAGTGGAATTCACTCATCCAATACTTTCATTTCAGAAGGCCATGCATTTTTATTGCCAAGTTAATGCATTAGCTTTCCATAATGCATATGGAAGTGAATGTGTTGAGGAACACAACAGTATTTTAAAATACAGTTAGCAAATCTGTTTTAATAATAGGTTCATATCCCAAGACAGATTTACTCTATTTAATTTTGTCTGTTGCAAAAGAGAAGTTAAATCTAGATGCATTATTAAGCAGATAAAGCAACTTTTTATACTGTGCTTAGAAGATCAACACCAGTTCCTGGGAGATTTGTCATACCGCATAGGCAAACCACATGTTTATCAAGCAGAGAGCAACACCAGCTAGAGCTGAGCTTCTTTAATTTTACTTTTTTTTTTTTTTTTTTTTTTTTTTTAGATAATGGATCTATATAGGAAAGCAGGCTACAATCATTCCAAAATCAATCAACCTATTTTCCCAAATATTTTCTTATTGCTTTAATTTTATTTTTTTTTCAAGGGGAAGATGGGAGACGAGAGAAGCAGAGGGGAGTAGGGAGAATGCAAGCTGGAGCCTCCTGCTGGAGGATAGCACTGTGCTCAGTGTCCCCCAGACTGAGCTCCTCCTTGGGAGTAAAGGGCCTTGGGGCAGCATCACTCACAAAGATGTTACAACTGATTTGAAACAGTGAGGTTGAATCAAAATTACGTCTTCCCTTCGCCATCACATTAAATTAATATGTACAGATAGCTAATGCACACTCTGTGTCAGAAAGCAGAGAGTTGTCACCAGGTAAAAATCCTGGGAGCTGGAAGCAGAAACACCAACATGGATTACTTCTAAAAAGTCACCAAATATGTTTTGACTGCCTGGATAATCAGCTCTGCAAACCCAGGTGTGCTTGCGCAGTCTTCTCAAGTTCACAGTACAGCAATAGATAGTTGAAGCAATTCTGAGAAAGTGAGCTGTAATGTTATTTCAACTTATTTGTTCCCCAAATAACAGCAGTAGTTTGTTGAGCTTCATCTTTCCCATGACAAGGTTCACTTTTATCTTTTTTTTTTTTTTGAGCTGAGCTGCTTTATAAGCTCTTACGAGATCAAATTTGCTGCCTACAAAGCAGGACTATTTTGTCCATGGACACAAGATATTTCCTACCCTCGCATTGACACCCAAGCACAGGTCTCAAAGAGACAGCTCAAGTCTAGCTTGTCCTCCTCCTCTTATCCCTTTCACACTTTTTAATTATTCCTCAGCAGACAGAGAGAAGCAATGCCATATTTCTGCGTGTTTCCATGGAGCTGAAAGATGAATGTTAGCAGTGGCTTCATAAAATTCACATCAGATTGTTGTTATGTTTTATTTGTCAGAATAGCTTAGCCTGTGACATCCCCAGGGCTCAGAATATATTACAGTCTTCCCTGGGAGTGCAAGAGAAGCGTTTGCCAAAATTCGGAGTCTATTGTTTCTCCAGCCTGCACAGCCAACTTCTCTTTCATTCTGAGGGAGATGAAGACATATCAAAAGGGTGAACTGATGCCCTACAAATATACAAGGTCTGGGGTCAAAGATAAAAGAGTATCAGGAGGCATCCAGTTGTAAATAAACAAACACTATCAGTTTTGATTCTCAGCCTACACTGAACTATGCACTTTAGCTTGTGAGAAAGAGTAAAGAAAAAAAAAATTTGCTATGGAGCTACCACACTCTTTCATAAAATATGTACTTGGAACAACTTCTGACATATGCATTGATATACATAGCAGAAACACTCACAACCAAAAAAAAAAAAAAAAAAAAAAAGAAATTTTGAGATGTATTCTGCTTTTTGTGAATAGACTTCATTTTTAACTCTTCCTTCCCCCTCCTCCTCCCCCCCTTTCAAAAAAAAGTAAAAAAAGAAATGTATGTTTGACAGTAATAACATTTCAGTCTTTGCACTACTGAGGTGAGGTCATGAAAACGAGAGCTGAGTGCATCAGGGATGAGTTCCCTTAAAAGAAAGCAACTCCAGACTTGTGGATAACACGAGGTAGTATTGATCTATTGACTCTGTGTTCCTCTATACCTGTGAGGGCTGCTCTGAAAGTAATGCCTTCTATTTTATGATGTTGGCCCATCATGTCAGTGGTAGATGTTGGTGGTATGGCAGTAAAGGTTGAATCTTCTCACCAATATTCCATTACATTTTGGTGCCATACAACAGATGGCAGTAGAGGGGCAGTCTGACAAAATGGTGTCTGACATGGAAGTGCATACAAAGCAAAGGTGTGTCACTGAATACCTCCATACGAAAACAATGGCACCCACAGACAATCATCTATGCTTACTGAACATTTATGGAGACCAAACAATGGATCTGAGCACAGTGAGGCGGTGGGTAGTGCATTTCAGCAGTGGCAGCAGTGACATGAAAGACAAGCCACCTTCTGGATGGCCATCCAGATTGTTACGAGTGTGACATGCAGACTCTTGTTCACTGCTGGAGAAAATACATAGCTAATGGTGGTGACTGCATTGAAGAACAATGCTTTGTAGCTGAGCATTGGCTCTATCCAGCAGTGTCATTGTGTTGTTTGTATCTGTTGGAGTTTCCTTGGAACTAAATAGTTTTGGAGTGACCTGTATACATAATTTGTTAGAGCTCTGAAATGCTTTTCATTGGGTCAACATTCTGCACTCCTATATATGTATATATTGAGGTCTGAGTAACGAAGACTTTCAAAGTGCCTTCTCATTCTGGAAACACAGATCATTTGGCCTTCCTGCAAGAGGCATAGTTCCTTCTTGCCATAATACATTGTAAATTTACGGCTTTATTATATTTTGTACCTCTCTCCCTACAGGCCAATTTAATCAGACATGAAACACAGAAGGATTTACTTCAATTCTATCTCATGTTATTGTCATGCTGTTAGTGAATTGTTTACAGCTGTGTCATTAGTCCTTATTTCAGCTTTACATAGCCTATATTGTTCCCATACATTGTTTTATTTACATATTAACATAAGGCCCTCTGAATTTAGTGTGGCTGAGCAGCACTGTGAGATTTCTACTTATCCAAAAGTGAGAGAAGGATGTGGAACATTTAAGAGCCCCTCTCCCCTCGGAAAGTGAGGGGGACCATAGGATACATGGAAAGCCTACCAAACTCAAGTTGCTATAAAACTGAAAATTTCATTTCTACAGTCCTCAGGGACAAACTGCAAGGAGTAAATCCCATGGCAGTCTCCATTTAATGGTGTGTATTTCAAAAGCCGTAGGACTGAAGTGAGAAAGAGAGAGAGAGGCACTTTGTGTGCGAGAGGTGAATGTGGAGAAATGGGAAGGACTTGGTAGCTTTAAATTAAATGACAGAAATGTCCAATATTAACTGCTCTGCAGTGGAGCTATTCAGAAGTTGTATTTCAAAGTCCTAGGCTTGAAAATGAATGGCTTACAGGGAAAAATGAGGCTGCAATGCAACTCACTGCAAGTATGTCTACATTTTATAGGCAAACTTTTATGCAGTATTTGTTTGTTTTGTTTGTATATAGGCTGAAGTTTTTATAAGGATAGTCAGAAGTTTTCAAAGAAATGGACATGTAAGAAGGATCCCACAAGCTGTTTGAGTGAGCAGCTTTCTGCTGTGCAGGGTTTCTTCATGGGATGTCTTAGCACACTCAGTAAGCACAGCTAAGATTTGCTCCTTCAGACTAAGGGCTGGGGCCAGATGGAGGCTGGAGAGGTGGAGTACCTGCAGCCTCAGAGACACAGCAGTCAGTTTTAGATTTGCAGGACAATGGTAAGAGAGAGGAGCAGGTTAGGCCCTCATGTTTTGCTGCCCTTTCAGGGAAGCACTGCAGAGAGCTGTCATCTCTACCACATCCAAAGATTTAGTTACATAGTTATTAAGATAGAAGGAAATAATTTACAGGTGGGTAAAAAGAAGCAGTAAAAAATATGGAAGCATGACTTCCTTTCATCTCTAAATTTTGAGAAGTGGCTTGGCCAGAAGGACCAGCCATTTTTAACACTGAAGAAATGACAGTGTAAGGCTAAAGGGATTTAGAAATGGAGGTGGGGGAGGGAAGGAGAGAAATACATTACACCAGAGACGTTAAACTATTAGCAAGAAAGATTTTTCTGGTTATTCTAGTCAGAGAATGTCTCTGCCAAATCCAGCATAAGAAACTCTGGTAATTAATCCACAGAGACACTTAAGCTTCTAATCAAATTCAAGATACCTGTGTTCTTGGCTCAGATAATGTTTCCTCATTACTTAAGACAGGTATAAATTGGCATTTAGCTGAAGCTAGCACCTGCACCGAACACGTGAACCTCCTTATCAGTAAACTATCCCAGACTTTTTGATAAGAGAAATGGAGAAGAAAATACATGACAGTGGTCATGGATATTGAAACCGTATGTCCCCTTGGTAAGAACAGACAGGTATTGCAGACTATATTTTGCCCTCATTCCCCAGAAGATGCATCCCCAAAACAATTGCCAAGCCCAGTTCTAATCATGTTGTTTTTGTGCCACTTCACTGCCTAATGGAAAGAAAAGCTGCTTTGAACTCTGGTCACAGTGGGAATCATCGCCCAGCAATCAAAGGAGTCCATACAGCACCACAGCTATATTAAAGTGACTGAGCAACTGTCCTTGGTCATGCAGTTTGCTCCAGGGAATGCAATTCCCTGGGCACAGGGGAGTCTGCAGCAGACCTGGGAATTTAATCTGTTCTCTTGAGACAGTCTTTTTAGGATTAGCTCATCCTTTTTCCTCCTGTTGAGCAACAATGCAAGGACAGCAGCTGAGATTCATCACATCTCACTTGGACAATTTAAGTGCCTTAAGTTAGAAATACAGTTGTTATAGGCATATTTTACAGTCACCAGAAAAAGAGAAATTCTGTCTGTCTGACACCACCAGAGATGTCTCATTTCTTTGAGTAGGCTAAAGAGAGGCTTATCTTTTGTCAGGTGCCTGAAGCTGGAGTGGATGAAACTGTGTCTACCATGCCTGTGAAAGGTGGGATATTTAGTATATCCATTCTAAATCTAAAGCCACATTTTAGGTTAGAGGCGCTGTTCTGTACTGACTACAGGGGCTGCTCCAAAAGTAATGCCTCCTATTTTATTATATTGGCCCATGGTGGTGTGGCAGTAGAGGTTGAATTCCCACCCATATTCCAAATACATTTTGTTGCCAAGGGACAGGTGGCAGCAGAGGGGCAGTCTGACATGGAAGTGCATACAAAGCAAAGATGTGTCACTGAATACCTCCATGCAGAAAAAAAGGCACCCATGGACATTCACTGATGCTTGCTGAACATTCATGGAGACCAAACAGCAGATGTGAGCACACAGAGGAGGTGTTTCAGCAGTGGCAATAGTGATATAAAAGACAAGCCACGTTCTGGATGGCCATGCAAACTGTTATGAGCACAGCACGCAGGCTTCAGTTCATTGCTGGAGAAAATGTACAGCTAATGGTGGTGACTGTGTTAAAAAATAGTGTCTTATAGGTGAGAATTTCCTCTATCAAATAATGTTATCGTGCTCTTTGTAAGCATTTCCATGGAAATAAATAGGATACATTACTTTTGGGGTGACCTACATATATTCATAAGTTCTGAAAGATCAACATGCTTGTAAAAAAAATGTTTCTGTATTCAGCAGCCAGGAGAGATTATCAGAATGCAAACAAAAAACTGGTGCCCGGCAGAACTTTGAATGTGAACCACTGCATTCTGTGCCTTCTTTGTTTTAAATGAGTCAAATAGCACTTACATAACGATCCTGATAGCCAAAGAATATTCTTCAAGAGAACCATAATAAGTGAGAACAGCTATAGTAAAACACAGCTGACTTCTAAACAGTGATTTTTTTCCAGTTATCTTAAATAAATGCTGAGGCTAATTTTTAAGGAAATACTTCAGTTTGATGCTTTAAATAATAACTTCACAAGATTCTCTATTAATAATGCATTCTGGAAAACTGGATTTGTGAAATTAAAAGCGCACTGGACTCAGTCAAATCATTCCAATTTATATTAGCCTGTGTACTTTGCAAGACACTAAAAATAGACTAAAAACATTCAAAACACATTTCCCTGTAAAACTTGACACCTGAAGTTGAAAATAAGCTATTGTTGTAAGGCTTGTTTAACACTGTCCTTTGTTTACTTTGAGAAGTAGAGCAAGAAGCAGATGTTTCATTACCCATGAAAACTAGAAATTGACTATTAGGGAAGTAAAAAAAAAAAAAAAAAAAGAGAGAAAGAAAAAGTATAATATTCTTATGATTAAATTCCACTTAAGTCATATTCATTTGCATGGAATTCTGAATTCTTTCATCACCTACTCAGGCCTATCTAATAAACAAGTTCTTAAAGCAAAAACATTCTCAATATTGCCACTTATATTAGTACAGTATTCACACCTAAAATGTCTGACATTTTGAACAGAATGACTTCTTATTTTCACATGCAAAAGAACTATCTTCAGTGATTAGTGGAACGGGTGAAAAGATTTCTCGTTAAACGTAGGTTAACCAGTCTGGGAACCAAAAGCACCTTGTGATCTCAGACCCACTGCATAGTGTGAATTATGTGCAAAAAAACCCATCTGTGTGCTGAAACAACAACTACTTCTCAATAGGTCATAAGGAAATGCGTACTGTGGATTGATTGTCAATTTTGTCTTCACAGGAAAACACAATCAAGTGGGTAGGCCAGATGAGGGTGAGAATCACAACTCTTGTGAATTAGAAAAAGTGAACCTCTGGACTTCTATGATAGGTTTTTAATATAGGGGTGACATGGTTTTAGAATATAAAGCTTCCTGTAGTCACAAAAAAGTGCTTTTCTTTCTTGAATGCAGACAGATTTTGAAGCAGAAGCTGCAGTATTACCAAGTGATTTACATATAAATTAATCCATATTAGACCTTATGAATCATTCACTCCTTCAGGGGAATGATCACCATCCAGTTGGTCTGATCACCTAAGCCACGCAAATAGATAACATTAATTATGGTACGCTCTCATCATAATCAGCAGTTTCAAGCTGTTAGGTAGACACTCCTGTTAATAGGGTTTGTGCTTTAGTTCTACGGAGTTGGGTCTATGTAACAAAGCCCAGTGCTGCACTTCAAGTGTCCAACCACTTGGCAAGATCAGGAGTGATATTTGAGTCTCTGATAATGTTTCAGACATGGTGTGACACAGAGGAATGACCTGACAGACCTGGGGGCAAGACAGAGACACTATCTGATCTTCTCACATCATGGCAGGCAATTGTCATTACTTCCAGCCTTTTCTTTAGTAATGATAACCTCTGTTTTTTCTAACGATACTGCTTGATTAGTGTCTCAGCGCCAGGAGTTTATTTCTGCTGGCATGTGGTTCTTTCTCCGAAGTGGACATACTTGGGTTAAGGAAAAAAGGTGTTTTGAGAAACAAGAAATTGCCTGGTATTGAAGCTGTGAACCCAACAATTCCCAAATTCCCCCAGCTCTCTTGGGAGCTCCATGTTGGTTTCTAACACAGAAGGCAGTATTTCGGAATTAAAAAGCAAACCAACCAACCAAACCTGCCCTGATCAATCTTGACTAATTTGCTGCAGCAGACACAATGTGAAAAATGCATAGAATTAAGGAAGGAGCTTTTCTTTCCTTTTTTCCTCTATCTCTGGAGTCAAGTTAAAATGGAATACAGTCATTAAAAGGTTATCTAGTGTAACAACCTAGACAGTAAAAAGGCAGCAGCAGAAGGCTATATTCCTCTGTGAATTGTTTTATGAAGTATCTCATGGCTGACAATCAGTGAACTAAATCCTTCGACAAGGAGAGATTTACAAGGACTTGTCTACAGAGACAAAGTGTTTCTACAGACTACAGGCAGCCC
Source organism: Tympanuchus pallidicinctus (assembly GCF_026119805.1). NCBI lineage: Eukaryota > Metazoa > Chordata > Aves > Galliformes > Phasianidae > Tympanuchus > Tympanuchus pallidicinctus. Next base: position 18,862,165 of record NW_026294747.1, read on the forward strand.
TGGGACCAGGGATTAGGAGAACTGCACATAAATACAGCTTACAGCTACAGAATGCCACAACTGGGAGCTTTCAATAGGAAACTATGTGTAAACATGCCTATGGAAACGGGCTTCATTGTGAATTGTAGAAGTTTTGTCTTGGACTTTGAAAAGTGCTTTCCTTCATTAACTCAAACTCCACAATTTATGCCCCTAGAATTTTGCAATCAGACATCTTGTTCCTGGCTATTTCAAAGTCTCTCACTTCTGTTTGGATTAAGACTGTTTATCTAAATTCTGCCTAGCGTTGCCTTCATATGGGGCTGCTTTCTTTTTTGTTTTCTTTAATGATTGATGAGCATTAGAAGATGGAACAGATAATTTAAATATTGCAAGCTGTTAAATATTGAACACTCTAAGAATCCTTAATTAAGCAGCAGCACACGGCGGGCAGTCAGGTTCTGAGAGGCTATCACATGCCTGGGGTGGCACCATGCCGGAGAAGCCCGCCTGATTACCTTCATTAACCACCTCAGAGGGGTAGTAATCAACTACTGCAGAAATTTACTGCCTAAAAAGCACATTGTTATCAATGAAATGAATGTAAATTGTCACAACACTGCACTTAATGGGCATTACTGCCACATGCAAAGTTGTACTGCCAAATGATTTTGCAACCCATTTGTGTTCAGATAATATTAAAGCTGCTACATACTAGTGATTTTAAGGAGAATTTAGATGGATAGGGATGTGGAGTGGAGATTGCTGTTTCCTGTGTGGTGTTGGGAAATCTCTGTCTAGCATCCTTTGAGAAATGAAATGGGTAAATCTTAAGGTTGGCCTTTAGAGACTGTGGATACATCCACCCTGTGAAAATGTGTTCTTACTGCATGATTTTAATTTGGCATTAACTCCCCAGACTGCAGCCACTGGGAATCTGATGTGGGTATGCATACCATTGCAGTACAAAATTCGTCCAAGAATTTTGCTTCCTGCCAGGGAAGCAGAGTGTTTGGGGTGAACGTACTGCTGAAAAAACTGAATTTCATTTATGAGTAAGGGAAATGGGTAATGGTCACTTTAGCCATTATATCCATTGTCACATGTTGAGGTTTTTAACCTCATGTGCTCAACAAGAAACAAGTTACTTTCCACATAATTAAATCCTCAGTAGAAGCAAGGAAAGATGCACCAGTGCATGTCAGCTGCTGATTAAACACGTCTCTGCATCAGAACCTTTAATTGCCTCTTTCTTCTTTCAGCTGGAGGTAGGATCCTTTTTCACTCCTTGTCCCAAGCTGCTGGGCACATTATGCCTGTGCATTGTAAAAGAATTTCTGCTTGAACCACACAGATGAATCCTGGGCAAAGTAATTCCCCATTCAGTTATTCCTGTCTTTCCAAAGCACATTAGTATGCTGGTGAATAAACTATTCCAGACCCTTGAGCAGCTTCAAGGACCCATCATCTCTTTAAAAATCTCTCCAACAGAAAAAAATATCCTTCCTCTCCTCTCAAAGGTGAACAATTTCCCAAGCCATTCCATAGGAGCCCAGGGCCACTGATGGGTTTCCCAACTGTAAAAATACTGTGACTTTGAAGCCCACTGCCTCCACCCCAGCTGAGAAAGCAAAAAAACAAAAAACCAAAAAAAAAAAAAACCCAAAAACAAACAAACAAAAACTCAACCAGAGCAGGATTTTACCCTTTGTGAAAGGGGAGAATTGCAGTTTGGTAGCTGTTGCTTTTAAACTTCAGGATGGGTAGAAACAACAAATGTAATGTCATGACACTGATATGCCTAAAAAAGGAATTTGAGAAAGGCTGTTGTGACACATACAGAGCTCTGTGCTGTTTGATTCAAAATTACTGAAACATCCAAGCTTTACCAGACAAACTAGAAAAATTCTCATATGGCTTCTTAAAACTAACTGAAATCTTCCTGAAATAATCTAACAGTTGTAGTGAAATGACAATGGATGAAAATGCTATAGATTTTTATTATGACAATTTCAATTTTTGTCAGACTTCACCAACAGAGGTGATTAGGGGTCTGGAGCACCTCCCTGTAAGGGCAGGCTGAGAAAGCTGAGGCTCTTCAGCCTAGAGAAGGCTCTAGGGAAGACCTTATATCAGCCTTCCAGTACCTAAAGGGGACCTACAGGAAACATGGGGAGGGACTTTTTAGAAGGGCACGTAGCAACAGGACAGGGGGAAATAGTTTTAAACTGGAAGAGGGTAGATTTAGACTAGATATTAGGAAGAAATTCTTTACTGTGACAATGGTGAGACACTGGCACAGGTTGCCCCATGAGGTTATGGATGCCCCTCCCTAGAGTCATTCAAGGCCAGGCTGCATGGGGCTGTGAGCAACCTGGTCTAGAGAGAGGTGTTCCTGCCTGTAGCAGGGGGCTGGACCTAGATGGCATTAAAAGTCCCTTCCAACACAATCCATTCTACAATTCTGTGAACATCTATCTCTCGATTTAGCAAAGTATGCTAGAATCCTTGAGAATTTTCAGCATTACACCAGGGCAAAGTATTGTTATTTAACAGCAGATTTAATTGGTTATTTACTAAAGAAATCATTGCTACTATTGATACTTGCAATTTCTTATAGGCTGTGCCTCCTAAGGATTTGATATCAACTCATTTATGCAAGTGAAATAGACAAAAAGAAAGACAGTAACTTGGGAACCAGAGATATTCTTTAAAAATGACTTTAAATTATACTGCTAATTTTTAATATCTGCCTTTGGCAGCCTTTCTTTCCTCAGCACAATTATTACTCAAGACATTATAATTGTGTATGGGATGAGGATGTAGGGTACTCTTTAAAAGGCTTTATTTAAAAGAAATAAAATCTTTAAGCACTCTCATTCCCATCAGCACAGTGGAAATATTTAATAGAAACAATGCAAAAAAAAATTCTAGGGACCAGAATGTGAAAAAGTAGTAATTTAAGTTCATACTCATTCTCATTAAGTAGTTTCATCTCTGCTCTTTGTACTATTTATTTCTTTTATTATAAAGGAAAAGCTTTGGTCCTCGAAGCAGAGCACTTTCTATGTTCTAGCATTCAAAAGAGAATAAAAAAAGAGATTGACATGGTAAAAATAGCAGTGGATGGCTTGAGTGACACTGAATTACTACAGAGAGAATCACACCACCAGCTTGCTTGATGCTCAGCAAGATTTTTACTTCACTTTTCAGATTCCTGCAACTGTGTTGTTTTCTTAAGGAAAAGGAAAAATACTTGAAAAACAGTAATAATTAACAGAAAACATTCATTATGTATTCCATGCAGGGTGCTCAAGGCATAAGAACACACAAACCTGCTTTCTTCTGATACTATGAAAATATCTTTATACTGTAAGATAACATTTCCATGTATTCTTTATCTTTCAGGCTTGAAATAAGAGTTTTCCATTGACAGACTGAAAATTTCAAAGCATTTAAAGGTGAAGCTTAACATCATTTCCAAAAATCAACTTTCAGTGCTTAAGTCTCAGTGAACCTCAGGAGAACAGAAACATCCAGGAGCTTTACACTCAGATCCACAACTTCGGTGACCAAAATGAAATAATGTTTGTATTGGTGTACCTCAAGTCCAAGGCTGTGCTCCTCAGACCGGCTTCCTGGCTCCTTGGATACCTGGAGTTCACAGGAGCATTTAGCAGCAGAATTTCCTGGGAGAGCTGTCTCTGTCCCAGGGACAATCCACACCTATCTCCTTCCCAGCCTGATCACTGGACATAGAATACCGAGCTGGTTTGGCTGTGCTGCCTGAGAACTTCCAGTCTCATGCAGACACCCTTTCATCAGTGAGGCACTGGAGAATGAGATAATTTGCAAAAAAATACCATCAAAACACAAAAGAAACTCAGAGGCGTTAGAGGAAATGGTTTGGAATTTGTGGGTTGTTTGATGATGGACTTAGGGTGAGCATTGAAGCACATACACTTCAGAAATGTAGCGAAATCTTTGTACCCTTGAGGTATAACACCACTAAGAGGAAGAAAGACTTTAACAGAAGAGAATAATGAATGTAGTTCTATTTTTCACTTACAGCAACTGGTATTGTTGACACCTAAGAAGTGAGAATTTCTCTGTTTATGCTGTTAAAGAGTCACTAGAAAATCTGACACCAAAAATTCTGTAACAGATCTTTCACCTGGGATACTACACCCGGGTGAAGCATCACTACAGCTTTGTCCAATGGATGATTTTTATTCTATCTAAATTCAGTCATTTAGTAGAAAAATCTCCCTCCATGCAATAGTAATTTGTTTGCTTACAGTAGGTACTTTATTTTTTAACATTATTATACTACAAATGCACACTCTTACCCTCAAAACTTCCAAATAAATATTTTTTTCTTTTTTTAAGAAATGAAGTTTTGATTCTGATGAGAATGTAGATAAATAAATGCCCTTGGATTCTCTGTCAAAGCCACTCATTGGTTACAGCTCCTATTGAAGTCAGTGGGAATTTTTTCACTGGCTTCCCTGTCTTGCTCAATTAAAAGCAAAAGTAGCTAAAAAAGTATAAAATAGCAAAAGTACTGCTACAAAAGCAGAATGTCATGACACCAATTCTGATTGCTCATAGGCAGTTTTGCTGGTCAGGATGGGGTGGAATTTGTGAAAAAATTTAGGAGGCTGAATACAAAGGGAGAATCAGCTCATTTGAAACACATTTAAGAGAAGAGCTGCAAGAAGAGACCCAATTTTAGGAGGAAATGGAAAGAAATGCAATGTTTTTAAAGAAGCCATAAGGGAATATCTATGACCTCCTAAAACCTCTTATGGTTTGCAGGTATTTGAGCTGGTTGAGGCGGGAATGGAGTATATACTGCTAAAATAACTGGAAATGAGGTGGCCAAAGTGATGTGAGCAGCTGACTCTTTGGAGAGCACTGATGTGGCTGGGGGATACACATTTACAAGAACTCTTGTGGCTCAGTGACAAACTTTGTGATGTATCTACCTCTTCCTGGAAAAGCAGCTGCATGCTGAAGGAGCTCTTCCAGTTGGGTCTGAAGAACCAGGACAATATTGCTATAGGAGCATTTGGACTGCTTTAACTATTAGGGCACCTATGTCAGCCTGGCCTAGCTCAGAGCCCTTCCAGCCTCAACAGGAGCCATAGGGTGTCCTGCAGCTAAAAGGAGATGTTTAAATCTAGGTCTCATTGGTGAAATAGCAGTTATAGTGACAGGAAAAGCAGAGACCACTGACATACTTGAATTAGTTTTGTGATACTCTGTCAACTAAAGATATCACCCAGAAAGCTGTGTAAACCCACAAAGATTGCCTATTTCTAATTATTTATTATCTTTGTTCTTACAGACTTTTTCTGTCTTACATTTAGGACATTGCTTCTTTTGCAGCCATCTTGTGATAACATTAATAATCCTCTTCTTTCATTTGTATTATCTCCTTAGAAATATTTATAGACTATGCACATATTCCCCTGGGTCCTATTTTTGCAGGGAGAATTAATTTTGTTTCCTCAATCACTCCCTCTTCTATGTGTTAGCCTATAATCCTTCCTCAGTGTCATTTTCTTGCCGTTCTTTGCATTGTCTTTGCTTCTACAGTATCATTTTTAATCACAGACAATAGAACTTAAGCTTAATTGAATCCACACCACCTGCTCTTTTAGCTCCTTGACTGAACAAAATAGAAGGTCAGTATCCTACTTTCAACTTTTTGCTGCGCAACAACTTCCATTTGCACACGAGAGCATACAACACCCTGGAATTATTCAGTAGACATATGAGAAATACGAGAGAAATATCTGTCTTTTTACAGTCTTACAGAAGGCCCATGATTCAAAATGATCAAATGTAATTAATATCCATTAACAGTCCTGGACAGAATAATAGACGTGGTCCAATCTTTTTTATCAACATTAACAGCAATAATTAAAATAACAATATACAAACTCATGTCTATCCTTGATACACTTCTGAGACAGTACTCAGTATTGAACTGAAGGAGATTGCACTGATACAAAGATTTCACATTTCCCACTTTGACTGTATATGAGATAGAAAAAAGTGCCATTCAGAAAACGCAAGTTTTCTCAAGCAACCCTGGCTCCAAGACGACCCCTCACAGTTTATGTGAGAACTATGCACAGCCAAGAGACACGAGCAGCAACCCCAATCCACATTCAGTTCTCTTGGCCTAGAAAGAAGTAGCAATCAAACCCTCTGTCTGGCACCATTCATGAAGTGAGGAATATATATGTAAGGAGGGTAAGATTGGCCCTCTTTGACAGTAAGAGAACCAAGTGTCACTCATTTGATAGAATGAGGTCTCCTTGTGTACAGCAATACTAGATTTTGGTTTTTTTTGGTAAGATGTTCTGAGTGTGGCCATGCTTGATTTGAAATGCTGAGCTGCGTTCTTAGGTTATATCAGTCAAAAGCAGTCCAGAGAAGAGAGTTTCAGCAACACAGCAGTAACTTTTCCAACTGGGGAACACTAAGAGGTGGCAGGAATTATTTCTAACCTTTTTTTTTTTTTTTCTTTTTCTTTTTTCTTTTAATTTCAAATAGATAAAAATGGAGCCAAAGGCATGCATCCTCAACCTGTGAGGAAGACTTTGTCTCTTAATTGTCCTTTAATACTTAGTAGGTATCCAGCTATTGTCTCATAATGTAACGCCTGAAACAGTGCTTTAAGTTTCATTCAGATAGATGTTCTGTACAGGAGCACTGTTTCAATTTAGATGAGAAAAATTATTAAGACTGCAGCCTGTTCCTGTGATTCATATATCTACTCATTTGTTCCTGTAATAGTACTGCATCTACTAGCCTCATTAACCATAATAGACCTTTAAGCTCCTGGTGGGTTATACGTTTCTAAAGTGTTACTAAGTAATTCATGTCACTATAATTTAAACATGATGTTGTTGTTATTACTGAATCTGTTTTATGAACTTTTTCACTGTACTGGATATATGCAGAAATGCTTGGTTACATATCGCTCTTGTCTGCAATGGTAACAAAAATTCTGGGTAATTACAGATGATGAATGGCAGATTCTGAGCTCTTGAATATCTACAGGAGCTTGCTGCCCTAAAACTCCTCACTGTGGAATTGCTCCAGTATAGTACTAATGAAGAATATTACATATCTGTGTCTGAAAATGGTCGCAAATTTTGGTCATTATGCGTGAAGATACTCATATCCACTGTCAGGAACATTTTCAATGAACTTATTTGGTATAATCAGATGACATGAGCATCCTAAGGCATAAGAATCCTAGGCCAAGATCAGGACATTTCTTCTATTCTGCAGTATACCTTGTACCTGAGGAGCAACCAGCAAAATAATGTCTTTTGTTTTTGTAATACTAACAGCATTTCTTCATCTCATATCATCATACTTTGCAACTATTCACTGTGTTTTACTCAGGGACCTTACAGGCTTTTTCAGCATCAGCTAGTACAACTGAACTACTTCAGCTAGTGATAAATATGTTTATCGTTATATCACTAAATACATTCATGTGGCATCTTCCCTCATTTCAAACATCTGTATTGATGAGATGATCATTAGAGAGCAAGTTACACTTCCTTAATTTTCAGGATTTGACATTCTATTTATGCAGGGAAAACTCCGTTCAGTGCCAGACTTGGAACTGAGGAGCTCATGGTAAACTGTACTGCTGTTTTGAAGTGACTGTCTTCATTGACTCCACATCCTAGAGCTCTCTATACTGTTAAGCTATGCCTGCACAGGAAATAGTGCCATTCTTTCCCACATGAGAACCACTACTTCATAATGGATTCATGTAATCTCAGGTATAACAGTGATTTTTTTTTTGGAAAAACCTAGGCAGTCAACATGAGCAACAAGTTAAAATTATTTTGTAGTAATTAGAATAAGTCTTGTCTAGGGAAGTTCCTACAAGTAGACAGTCAAAATGGATAGACAAAAAACCTTTGTATTTGCTATGAAAAAGAATGACATACCATCAGAAGCTGGGATTAAAGACATTTTTCACTAAAAGACACAGAAGGAGTTACAACACTCATTAAATCAAACAAATTATGTGAAGGACTTGTTCACTGGATAAATACAGAATCGAAAAGAACTGAGTCCTTTCTTGTCATGTATTTTTATACATGACAAGGTTGTAGGGTAACCTACAAAGGGGTTTTCCCAGCCAGCATTATTAATAGGTCTGGTTAATAATCCTGTGAATTTTTGTATTTATCTCAGATTTTTTTATTTCTTTTTCCCCAATAAAATAAATTGCTTTTATTCTGGAGATTAATTTGTCCTTTGTCCTTCACTAACAGTACTGGGTAGCAAATGACAGGAATATACAGGATCCAATAGTACTGACAGTAACAAGAACATTTTCCTGACAAATGTGAAATCTCCTGATTGTTACATTTTTTTTCCTGGTATCTCACACTTGGTAGGCAGGAATGTCACACAGTAGCAGATCTGTAGGTTTTTTTTTTTGTTTGTTTTGTTTTCTTTCCTGAACAACATTAAAAAGATCAGAGAACATAACTAGTTTTACAATTTTATTATCTTTTCCCCATACTTTTTCAGTCTGTTTTGTGTTTAAACATGGGAGATGGAGAAGGAAATATTTGCCAAAGCTGCGCTATTTCAAATATGTCAAAATGTTCAAGAGAACAAGTGGATTGTTAATCATCTGAAAGAATCCAGCCAACAATCCATGAAAGGCAAGAGTTTTTTCTTTGAAAAATATCTATTCTCTCAAATTGGTTTCTTTTGGCAGACTGACAATGATGAGTCAATAATTACTCCAGCTGCTGAAACTTATTTTGAAAACTTAAATCAATTTTAAGAGTGACCTATGCTATGATAACCATGAGCTTTCCAACTGTTTTGTAATATGAAATATGATCACGCATACCAGAAAGTTACCCATTAAACAGATGTTAGTGGAAGCATTTTGGCTAAGAAACAAGTAGTAGACCACGTAAGACTTCTTAACTGGAATCTCCTCACACTTCATACACATTTACAGTTTCCAATAAAACCTCAGGTATTCTGGAAAGTGATCAGACAGAATGTAACACCCTAAATAAAGCTGGGCTGCTCAGAAGATGAAGGCAGCCAGAGCCTTATTTTACCTTGGGGACAAAACTACTCATCTACCTTCGAGCACATACAGGGAGAGAGGAGAAATTTGATTTCTGCAGAGATTTTGTAATTTTTTTTTTTTTTTAAAAGAAAATTGAACTTGCAAAAAGACAATTGAATCTTGGCAATTAATAACAGATCATCAATCAATTAAGCTATTTTACAAATCCATAAAGAGTTGAGATTTATTACTCTTCATGAAGCTGTGGATGTTCCTTTTTGTGCAGGTTGTTTCTCTGAAAAGTACTGAGGAAAGATTGTAGCCTAAAGGGAGTTACTAACAGCACCAGGAGGAAAGCAGGAGCAGTGTTGTCTTCTTTCACTGATAAAATGTTTGTACTGCAAATGTATGTTTTTTTTTTTCTTGTGTGTGTATTTTCCCCTAGAGACCATAGATGAAAGAAATGACAAAGAAGAAAAAATCCCAGAGTTTCAATGAGATAAAAAAGTTTCAACAATTTTGCTCCTCTCTCCTTAGCCTGGCAGAATCAGCAAGAGCAATAGTGGTTGGCAAAGTTGTCAGTCCTAGCTTGCATCATTATTAAATTTAGAGATTACTGCAGAGGCTATTGCCTCTCAGTAGAGCTGCACTGCAGATGTACAGTTAAGTGCACAATACCCCCACCACCACACTTAATATCTACAAGATGGCAACCCTGGTATCCCTACATCTGGCAAAACTCAGATATTCACTGTAACCTGAAACAGTAAATGTGGTCTTACAAATGTAGATACCTAAGAGACTAGAAATGCTTCTTTATTGTCAGCATTGCCAACGAATCAATGTCTCAAGCAAACCAGGTTTCCTATTAAGAGTTCAATAAGTTGAATATCTTCTTGCATTTATGCTGATTCTTTTGTTAAGCAATCCAGTGAGAGGCTCTTGAGTTGTTTGGGAGTGGAGTGAAGACAGACAGTGAAAAAGCATTTTTTTTTAAATGTGTAATCTAGCTTAATTCTCTAGAAGTCATTAAGCTACAACACCAGATGTGAGCTGGGCTGTGAGAATTTTGAAGAGGGTTGATTCCTCCACAGGGGAAAACTGAATGCTGCATATGTTTGTGAAATTCCTTTTTGGATGTTTTATTCACAAACAGTAGATATTTAAGGTCATGTTCACCTTGTAAAGAGATTGCAAAAGCAACAACAAGCCTACACATAATCAATCCATCATCAAGATTTCAGCTGAAAATACACCTGTGTGCCACACTGTGCTGATCAGCAGCTGCTATCTCTGTCACCTGCTTACCAGCATTGTGATTATTTTTAGGGAATATTTTGCATTGGTTATTTTTGTACAGATAGATACTTCGTATTTTGGAAGTTAGAATAATGCATTTCTGCAAAACACAACTATAGACAGAATTTAGCTCGTTATACCATGTTTGCCACTACTGAATGTGTATTTTATTATATCATCTCTAGAAGATACTTTTGTTGAAAGCCAGGCTTAAGCACAGGGAGCAAAGTCAGTGCTCACCTTCATATTAGCAGTAAGCAAGATGAATTAAGAGACTGTTGCTGTATGAAATACACTACATCACATTAAATATAAAAAAGCCCACAATAGACATTCAAATGCACAGAATGCCTCCGTACTGGTCATAACTTTGTATATGTTGTATATAGCAACAACTTATATCTAGTACCTGTTTTAAGTCCTGGGGAACCACAGACTAAGTATTCATATCACAATGACAGAATCTCTCCTCCCTGCAGATAGCTGTTATCAGTTGCTCTTTCTCCACCAAACTGTTTTGCCAGCAGCATAGTGTCTAAGAGGAGCCCTGTCCCAGTATCCTGGGACCTGGACTGTGGTACCCTTCCTCACAGGTGTGGAAATCAAGAGAAGGTAGAAGAAGCTGGCAGGCTGCTTCTTTGCTGCCCGGCCCCCAACAATATTAAGCAATAGATATTCTAATTTAAAAAAAAAAAAAAAAGGATAAAAAGGCATTTATTTACTCCACTCCCAACTACTTGATAAATCACTTACACAATTTTAGTAATGTTTTCATTCAAGGCTGAAAGGAATACTTACTTTCAGGTGGGGAAATATTAGCAAGCACCCCTGTGACTAGGACTAATTTAAGGAAACCTGTCTTATTTCACAGGCCTGTTTTCAGGTACAGCTATACGTCATTGAAAAAGAGTTCAGCAGTGTTAGGTGTCCCAAGGTAAGGGTGTTCATGACTCATGAGTAGACTAGATGCAATTTTATATATTTTCTTCCCCAAAAGATAAAGAGTAAAAAAAAAATTCCAAATCCTTAAATATACTACAGCAACAGAATACCATTTAGGCATGCATAACAGGTCTATACTAAATTACCATCTGACATGGGCTGTGTTAGGTTATAAAAATTAACTGCTTGTTATAATAATAAAAATAGCCTCTGACTATGATTTTTCCGATCACATTTTCTTCAAAATCTGAAAATCTTTCAGATTTTCTTGCTATGAAGATTATCCCTTATTCTTTATCACAGAAGCCAACAGATCTTACACTTCACCAATAACCCTCTCACATTTTAAAAGCCAGTTTTTCAGTCTTACAACATAAATAATTTGCCATAGTTGCAGTACTGTAAGGCTCACAAGGTGGAACTGAACCTCTCTTTTCATCAGCAGTTAGTGATTCTAAGCAGTTCTATCAAACTATCTGTGCTCCTCTAAAGTCATGTTTTCTGAAGTAGTATAATTGACATAAACCTGTTCATTACTTAGTTTCTCCATATGTATAGCAGGTAGTATGTTCTCTTCTCTCAAGTGAGCTATGTTGTGTGTTGCTATGCTCAAATTCATATTTTTTTTATGGTTATAAAGTATAAAATAGTGCATAATTACACCTGACACATCCAAGAAGTGCAGCTAGTATTCTTTCACTATATCATAGAAAATATTTAATTGTGCACTAGTTAGCCTAGGGAAATGAAATCCACAGAAACACTGGTATGTGTTTTTTGAAATTTAATAGGAAGGAATAAACTGAACTACATGAATTTCATGTAGAAAAAATAATCTTGTATTAACAAATAGATGGACAGATACATCAAGTAAAAACCTGAACTCCTCTTTTATAAAGGAAATGAAAGAAGTGTCAATGAAAAATGGAATGTCAGATTGGGAAAGCAACATTATGCATTAGTGAGCTGAGAGCAACCTACTGGAATTATTTCTAGATACTACATATTATTTCTTTAGAATAATGCAATCAACTATTCTATCTCGGAGAAATTGGTCCCTTAAGCTATAAATGTATCCTGAATATTTATCTCATAAAGAGCACAATGGAACAGAAAAAAACAGGAGTTGTATTTTCCTACTGAATTTCTCCTACATGGTAAACATGCTTGAAGAAATGAACGTCTCTCATTTCCTGTGATGCATAGCAAAATTTGGGAACAAGCATATGTGAATACAAGGAAATTGCTGCAATACCTGGTTAGTCTCTATGTATCTGCAACAAAATTGCCATCTACAGTGACCTTCACTGCATATGAAATATGATCATGTCTATTAGGCAATTTTGTCTTCTTTACTTTCAGTCAATTACAGAAACAGATGAAATATTGTATGGTGTATTTTGAGAATATGTCTTTCATTGGCATACATCTAGTTACACTGGGCATAAAGACCACATGTCCATTTCTACTTTCCAATCAAAATCTATGAGAATAATCAGTTTATTGAAGGAAGAATTAAATGAACCCCTTTTTGTTACTCCTGCACTGTATTTCCTGATTTTAAAGGATTCTCCAGTCAGAAAACAGCTCATTCATCTCACTTGCTGTCCTTAACTATGTAGTCTGATGGTGGCTGAGAAGAGAAGCACACTGCTCAAAGACAAGCATGGCCATTACCCCAGTGCTGTGGAGGGGAATGCTGGAACATCAGCGTAGGGCACTGCCTTGCAAAAGCAATAAAGGAAGTCTGGAAAAGCACGTGTTAAATCCCTGGAACTCATTTGTCCATTTTATATTGCAAAGACTTCAAAGTTCATTAGAACAAGCCTCTGTGGCCCTGAGAAGGTACTGTAAGTATGATCTTGAGGCATGTCTGGAGATTGACTAATTAATTAGCTTGTTATTACTTTAATAATAATAATAATGATTATCTTCAGCACCATGAAGTGCTCCTGGCTAAAGAACAGCTTGGGATCTAGCATAAAATGCATTCTCTGCCATTTTTAATAACTTTATAACACAGCTTGAAGGAGGGCTGGAAGCTGTGGTATCACTGCCTTAAGCTATTGGAGCTTGTGGGGTATTGCTTCATGCTCTCTATGCCTGACATCACACCACGTCCCCTCCTGCCTTGCATCACCCTCTCCTTGGGAAAAACAACCCCTGTTTGTTGGAGGCCAGTCAGAGCCTGGAGCATTGAGAGAGGCTTGCTGACATCAATGCAATGTGGAGTGTGTGCTCAGGGCAAAAATGGGGTTAGGTCAGAGTTTGGACTACACTTATCTTGTTAAAACACCTCAGGCCTTTCTGATTTCAGCATTTTCAAAATTTCTCCTCACTCAGAATCACCAGGTTGGCTTGGACTAGCATATTTTATTGGCGTGAACCAGCTCATACAGGGCTAGGTATTTTTCTACACTTTTATTTCTTGAGTCATTAATGCTGTGAATTTGCTAGATTCTTCCATTTACCTCAGAGAATCATCTAGCTCTCTGTCTCATGGGCTAATATGACAGTTTGCAAGAAGGAAATTAAATACTAGAATTTCAGCAGGCAGCTGAAAAACAGCATCGTAAAACTACCTGTGCTTACAAAGAACCACTGAGAAGAAGTACTTCCATGGAGTGCTAAAAATGACCACTGTGAAGTCTGTTCCCCTCTCTCACGTTCACAGCTTTGTGATGCTCCTTGCTGACTGCACTGACTCCTGTGGAGTCAATCAGAAGTTCTGATGCACAACAGTTAGCTGAAAAACAGCTGAAAAAGTGCTATGTAAGAGAGCATGAATGGTATTTAGCATTTACTAGCAAACAATTATATTAGCAGTATCTTCCTAATAGGGCTGAAATTTCTGCATTTGAGAGCAGGAAAAATGGACTGTAAATTCAGCTCTGGACATCAAATGCTAGCACACCAAGCCCATGCCTTGGCTGCCTTCTAACCTGGTGACAAGGCAGAGAAATGGGCAGGAATGGGAAGTGTAAGCTTTTATACAGAAGATTTTTAAAAACATCAGGATCTCTTTTTTTCTCCCCTCGTGAAAATACTTCTAAGTAGCAAAAAAAGGGACAGAGGATGTTGCTGTGCATTGTCATACTGACTACTGTATACTGATGCAGTCATCAAGTCATTTGACTGGGTGCCTTCCCTCCTCATCCAGCTCCCTTTTCCTGACTTCTAAAGAGCACTGTAAAACTTAATTACTACAAAACCCTTTGAGCAAAGATTAAGAGAGAGCAGAAGTGGATGTTTCCCTCCTCCAGCTTCAGGGAAGAGGCTGATACTGAGAGTTGCCAGTGATACATGGGAGCTAGGTAAGGACAGGGATTATCCTGAGAATCTGAGAGAAACTCCTGTTGAGAGAGTACTGGGATAGATAGGATATGCAAACGCATCCCAAGCTAGCCTGGCTCCACTTTAGTTGGGCACAATTTTAGATGTGGCTCTGCAGAATAGAATTATGGGAAAGGCTGAACTCACCCTGACAGTAAGAAACAGACTTGGAGTAAAGAGCACTCCTGAGGGACACTCTCAGCACAGAATTCTTCTCCATTTTGGTGGGAAGTCACTGGACGCACTTTAATAAAAACAAATTCATGAACGTTTACCTTATTTTCATAGGATTAAAACCTGAGCCATGAACACCTTGCTATTTAAAGCATGTCCTGAAATTCTGCCCTCAAGTCAACAAAATAGCATTTGTAAACCCAAGTTTCTTTTCCACATTGTTGTGTAATAAAAGTCCCTAGGAAATGGATGTGGAAATAGTTGCTGGTGGCATTGCTCACTGGTGAATGCTGGTGAATGAACGACGTAGGAAAAGATGTCCTAAAAGATGTCCTAAAAGAAAGCAAGCAGCATAATGGAGAATGAGATGTGGCATCTGCATGCATGTCACAGAGGGTAGGGTGAGACAAATTCTATTCTTTCTATTTTGTTTCAAATCAGGAATTATTCTTACAAATCTTTACTACTATGTAGGTAAAAACCAGTGAGAAATTAGAATCAGGCCCAATATATGGATAAGAAGTTAGAATAAGCAGATGAACATAAAAGGATACATGTTTTTAACTGTGTGTGCTAATTTGTTCTAATCAACAGCAGTAATAGGATTCGCAAAGCTAAATCCCTGTGCATCACTGAAAATGTACTCATGATACCTGCCTGCAAGGACACGTGCAGAGGAGGAGGCAGAAAGGGAGAGGAAGTAGAAGAATAATACAAACGACATTTCACCCTGCTCTTGGAGGAGCTGTCTCATAATTACTGAGCAGGACTGACAGCTCCCTTTTATGTTAGATTTTCTGGAGAGGGCTCTCTTTCTCCTTTCTTTTTTCTGATGCTGGGGCAGCAGGGAGGGAAGGAAGGTGAAGTGAAGGATTAACACAGTCTGGTAAACAACAAAACCTGAATCTTGATGGTTTAAAACTTGGGATAATCCTAGCAAGTTTTGAGTTGTGCAGTGGGATAATTTGAAATGTAAATGTGACATTCTCCTCAGTAAATTAACAAGACATGACTGCAGGCTCTCCTTGTTACTGCAGTCACATTCAAAGAGTCACTCATTTTCTCTCTCTTCTCATCTAATGCTGTGACAATAGACAATCACCAGGAGCCTTCTTCAAATAAATATCAAATCAAGCCTTTACCATATACAGAAATGACATATGCATTGAATTATCTTTTATTCATTTTACTCTGAATCTTGTGGCTATAAACATCCTATTACAGGATAGTGCAGCTAGGAAGCTGTCCCCTTTCTCCCTCAGCCCCTTAACACTAATTTCTTTCACACTTTCACTGAATAAAGGGGAAAGGTGTACTAATTCATTTTTATGAGCCCAAGACTTAGATTTTATAATGCAAGCGCATAATGGCGTAAATACGTAAGCTGCTCCAAAAGTAACGTTCCTTATTTATCTCCAAGGAAACTACAAAGATACAAAAGAGCACAATAACACTATTTAATGGAGCAAATTCTCAGCTACAAAAAAAAACCTATTTTTCAATAGTCACCACCATTAATCATGCATTTTCACCAGCAATGAACAAGAGCCTGCATGCTGCATTCATAAGAAATTGCACCAGAGTTGGTGACCTCCTGCCACAGTCTCCACTGCTGAAATGCAACACCCATTGCCTCACAGTGCTCACATCCCCTATTTGGTCTCCACAAACATTCAGCAACTTTCTTTGCATGGAAGAGTTCAGTGACACACCTTTGTTTCATCTACACTTCCACGTCAGACGTTATTTTGTCAGATTGCTCCTCTGCTGCCATCTGTCACACAGCAGCAATAAGTAACAGAATGCTGCCTCTGATGTTGTGAGCCAGCATCATGAAATATGAGGCATTACTTTCAGAGCAAGCTTGGTAAAATGGCAAAAACTGATCTTGCTTTGTTCCTGAAGTTCTTGAGCATTTTATTTTTAGTTAAGATTCCATTACTTTAAAAATTTAAAAATTACATTTTATCAAGTCAAATGATTTCTACATGATAGAATTCCTACAAAATAATCGTGTCCAGAAAGCAGACAAATAGATATTGATAATGGCGTTTAAACTATTAAGATTTTCTGTTGCTTCCCACTTTCTCATGGGAGATCAGGCAAGTGAACACCACAGAGATGGCTTTTGCACCTACGTTTTGTACTGGCCTAATAGCAGTTTAGTGCAAACTTGAATCTGCAGTCCCTTTGGAATAGCTGGCATGCAGATATACTAGCCTGTCTCTACTCTTAATGCCTTTTTGCCTCTCTTCAGCCTCCACCTCACTATGAAGCTATCTTTGGTGAGTTGACAGATGGGAAAACCTAGCTAGTACAACCAGCTTCTGAGTGGAAGGATCTTCTTCATGAACTTGATCACTAGTTCCACAATAGCACGAACTCTTGCTATTGGAGGATTTCAGAGACAAGATATGTTTCAATAGAATATTTTGAGCTTATCTTTTAATCTGAGAGCCACCTCACAGTCCTGCTTGTAACCTGTGAATTGTCCAGATAGCTTCTTTCTAAGCATGCTGTACTATTTTGGGCAACTATGTGGACATTGCCTCAGTCAGCTGAATAATCCTACATTAAATTGTGACAAGGTAGCATGCTGCATTCTCAACCACAGACATCTTCAGCAGAAAGAAATGCTGATCTTTGCAAAGTTCTGATGAGTGTTATTCTGGTTGTACATACTTGCATTAAATAGATAGCTGCTTTCTGCCTATGGCATCAGTATTAGTTTTCATATTTATTTTCACAAAAAGGACAGCGATCAAGGTGTCTGAAAAAAAATTCTTGGAGAGGAGCCATTATCAGTACTTTAACATTCTCATTAATCTCGCAAAGCTAAATTGCTCTACAATGGAAGTTGGGCAGTTACCAACAACGATCCTTTTCCAGAAGGTTTCATGTAATATAAGCCTTGCCTGTGCTCTGAAATAGCTTAAACTGAATTTTTACTTCCAATGTACTAACACAAACATGCCTAAACAGGTATTTTCTTTCCTCTGGGGGATTTTATGGACTTCCTTCATAGTCATTACTCCATTTTCTGTATTGTGGGCAAGAAATTTAAATTACACAACACCAGACTTGCTAAGAATTAAAGATATCTAAGTCTTTTGCTAACCTGATGGGCAAACTTGCACATTAGCAACCAAAGCTGCAGTGCTGTAATAAGGCAATGTCCTAAAGGAATGAAGGATGACAATCACCCACATTCATTCTCAGCAAGAACTGTGTCTTCTGTGATAACCTAGGCAGCTCTTACAATCAAGTTCAAGTGCACATAAAATGCGTCCTCCAGCAGTCTAGCAAAGAACTTGGTTAATTTGTTTCCCATTGCTTTTGTATCAAAGGATGAAGTGTTCAGATGGGATGTTTGAGAACATTTAAGTTCAATAGATTCCTGGATGCCCCAGCCCATTAAAAAGGGACTGGGATGTGGACATCTAATAAAAACCATCAGCATGCCCTCTGCAGCAATTTATGACAACACATACCATTTGGTGCCAATGGGAGGATGAAAGGTTTAGAAATGTGAGTCATCTCATTTCCTGGGCTGGTTAGGTGCTATAGCAAAACTGACTCCAGTTCAATTACTCAACATAAACCCCATATTGCCCACAGAGTTTCAGTCATGGAGTTTTTAGTCCTGAGGAAAAAACTGCAAACTGAGGACAGTGCTTTCTGACTTCATTAACTCATGAAATGTCATTTAAAATTCCCTTGATCTTTTCTCAAAGGGAAGACAAGAATTTCTGTTTATGTTGCTTATCAAAACAACGTGGGTGCTAGAGATCTGGAGCACTCCAATTACTTAAATGGAACCTCACAATTCATGACTTTGAGCATCTGTTCCCACTCCCATGCTAGCAAGTGCCTCAGAACCAGACTTATATGCAATCAGATTCCTTGCTTGACCAAGGATGAAATTGCTATGAGAGAGAACTCTGCTACCCAGTTCATCTGCAGTACTCTGAAACTCTGCTCCTTCTGGGGAAGACAACTTGGCACAGCATTGCCCCAGGAGAATGAACTCACCTGATGAACCCATCTTTAGTCACATTCTTGTAACGCTTGACTGTGGACAATAGCCCTGCTGATTCTCATAACACACAGGCCCATGGCTCCATGTTTTACTTGCCTTTAATAGCACTGACAATGCCACAGAGGCCATATGCTGTGAGGCTGAACTAATGCACATTTGTAAAAATAACCCTTTGGGATCTGAGGAGAGAAAGAGCTTTAGAAATGCAAAGTAGAATGGTCCAGCAGTGGCCACTATTGTTAATAATTTCACAATTGATTTCAAGCGTAGTGGCTTTATTTCATGACAGAAATTTGCACTTGTGTTTGACAGGAAGTGGGCAACATCAGAGAAAGCACTGAAGTAACTGTATGCACTCACTACTAGAACATGCATGTTGACAAGTTGTTTTAAAATTCAAAAAGAATTCTTAATGTGATATCCTAGCACAGCAGTCAATTCGTATACACAGGGTTGTGATCTGCAAGTTAAAAATGCTGATTAACTCTGATGTAAGAATGCTTTAAAGTATAACTCTTTGATTTCCATACTTTCTGGCAGATATAAACTAGTTATTGAATAACATTTGCATGATTTGTCTGTTTTACATCCTTAATCGAATTAAAAGATTTGAAGGAGAATGTATTATTTATAAAGGCTTTATGTAACAGTTTCATTTTAGCCTGTTGAGTATTTATGTTAAGTACAGATATTTTGACAAATGTTGACACTGTTCAAAACCTCAGAAAAAAAGAAATCTTGTCAGGAATAGTTAATAGCATCTCCTCAACACTATTGGAATAGGAAAGCAGCAGCAAGAAGAGTCTGATGAGGTTCTATGTTTGTAACATATACAGCATTTTCCTCGCACATGCTACTATGTTACAGTTAAAAATTTTCTGCTCCCTTCCATGCAAAAAAGAGAATAGATCCATGGTATAATTCATTTTCACCCTGGGTATTAGACTTCTTGATAAAATGACTGTGTAAAAACTGAAATACCATATTACCAACAGGATAACAAATACAATAAATATCAGAATCAAATGTAAAGGGGTTCTCTTGTCAATGAGCTTTCAAAGAAATGCAGTGGTAACATAAACCATTTACATTCACTAAATGTGTAAATGGTTCTCCAAGAACAGGAAGAAATTAACTCTCTTCCACTGGAAGGATAGTATTAATCATAGAATTAGAAAAACGTTAGCTGTACTCCATAAGAGCATTCAGTAATCTCACTTATGCTTTGAATCATCCCTCTTGCATGCTATGCATCCAGTTCTGTTATTTTAGTTTCTTGTAAATGGTTATTTTACTTCCATTCCTACACTGTGTATCAAGCAGTATGTACAGTGATTTACTAATCTCATAAAATCAAATGTCTGTTTTCATTGATTTCTGCAGAACATTAATATTGATATGACTTCATTCAATTTGGCTTTGCTCGATCTTTTTCCCCTCCTGTCTCCCTCAATGCCTGAAGAGTAAATGACAGATTTAGTGACCACTGGACAAACTATTTGATTTAATTTGACATCTATGTTCCAATAAATATAACACTGTCATTATTTTTCCTTTAGACAGTTGAAAAGAAAGATATTTAATCTTATGACAAAGTGTCACTTCAGTGACTTCAGGATCAGAAGAACATATGAAGCTGGTAGACTAAATCAAGAGCAAGGACAAATGAGCACACATACGTGTCCAAAATACAAAATAGGTTACCTACACTGCAACACAATAATAACCAGACCAGGCTCTGTAGAACCCAGAAGTAATAAGCCGCTACCTTTCTCAATTTTTGTCACACATAGCACTCTGTATATGTATCCCTTCGTGGTCAGATGATCTCCTAAGAGACCAGTTCTCATAACAGAAGATGTACAGTGATCAAATTTGTTGCAGAGTCTAAAACAGACACACAACTCTACTTTTCTCCCTTAATAGGTGTCACAGTGGCAAAGCTCAAGAGCTTGTCTTTGAAAATGGGATCTACCACTTTGGGAATTACTTAACTACTCAGAAAGCCATAGTCCTGGTATGCTGCTCCAGCTCTAGAGGATGGTCTTGCCCATGTTATATATCATAATCCTACATTCAAGACATCAATGGGATTTTTCTGTTCATTTCAACAATAACAGGATTATCAAAATTTTAATATCAGTAGTTGTCCTCAGAAAAACCCATGACAAATGCATGATGACACAAGAAAGACAGATCCAAGTGGAAAGAAAAAATGTGTAAAAAGCCATTGCTAGGCTTTCTGCACTGCAGACATAACAGCAAATTTAATACAGCCATTCAGTGGGAATCATAGAATCACTCAGGTTGGAAAAGACCTTAAAGATCATCAAGTCCAATCACAATCTAACCATTCTACCCTAACTCTAACAACCCTTTGCTAAATCATGTCCTTTTGCACCACATCCAAACAGTTCTTAAACACATCCAGGGATGGTAACTCAACTACCTCCCTGGGGAGCCTATTTCAGTGCTTAACAACTCTGTGTAAAGAAGTTTTTCTTGATATCCAACCTTTCTTGATATCCAACCTCCAAACTTATCCTGGCACAACTTGTGGCCATTTCCCCTCACCCTGACACCAATGAGAAGAGATCAATCCCACTCTCAGTGTAAGCACCATGCAGATATTGGAAGAGAACAATAAGGTATCCCCTCAGCCTCCTTTTCCCCATACTGAACGTACCCAGGTCCTTCAGTCTTCTCTGATAGGCCATATTCTCCAAGCCCTTCACAAGCCTTGTTGCCTTTCTTTGGACCTCCAGCACCTCAATGTTCTTTCTGTACTGAGGTGTCGTAACTGAATACGGTACTTGAGACGAGGCCTCACCAATGCGGAGTACAGGGACAGGATTACTTCCCTAGTCCTGCTCACCACACCATTTGTGATAGCAGCCAGGATGCCATTGGTGTTCTTGGCTTCCTAGGCACACTGCTGGCTCATAAACTCCTTCTCTAGTGACTACAGTAGCACTGTGGGTAGAATTTCCTTGCAGTACAGCTTGGGTGAATTCCTTGTGATCATGTGGAAAACTAGGGAAAATAACTGGGGAAAATAAGTTAAAAATTCCAGCTCAGAGAAGAAACAACAGACACCACAACACTGAAACAAACTACAGATTATTTAAGAACTATCTGGAGTTATGACTCGATTCCTACCTCACGATGTTCACACATCTGTCCTTTTTGTTTATTCCAAATCTCTCCTCGGCCTTTCTCCTTTTCTTCTCCATATTCAGTCATCTCTTTTCCATATCAAAAGTAATTCCCACGAGAAAATATTTTTTTCACTTTTTGATAATCCTCGTAATTTTATCCTACCTACTGTAACTACAGAAACTTTCTTTTTTCAGTATTCATATTTGTTTAACTTTTTTTTTTTTTTTTTTTTTTTTAAGAATCTTGTTAAGGTAGTTGACTCTCTAATTTGCTTCGGATTTGCTCTGGTTCTGATATAGATTAAGATGTATAATATTCAGGAGTGTTTCCTAAACTTCTTGGTTCTTCTAAATTCACAGAGAGCCTTGCCTCAAGGTTGTTAGCCATGACTTAGAAAACGTTGTGAGCACACATAATAAAATGAGGACATTAAACAGCATCTTATGTTTAGCAGTAGTCTTATTGTACAATGCACTGCCTTGTTTACAGGGTAGTACAAATGAACACACATCTATTAACAAAATTAATGATGAACAATTGCTGTAATTTCTCCTTCTTTGGAAAATACCTCTTGCAAATAAATTGGGTTAATAGTAGCTTACTGATTGGCTTTATCTTGCTAACAAGACAATGAACACTGCTAACAAATTCACTTCAGTACCAAGATTGTGGGACAAGCAGCAATAAAATTTGTGTGCTGTTATGGAAAGTGGGTATAAGAAAAGAAATACCAGATGAGCTTTTTGTACAAAACATTGTGCTTTCACCTCTTAGGTTTGTTGTTGCAGTGGCATAGTAGAAATGGCTTAGTGTAACACCAGCTATTACACACTCAATGGAAGAAACTATAAAGCACTCGGTCCATTCAGGAGCCAAATGCAGTAGAGAAAATATTTACCACTTATATGAAAAGACAAGAGCATCCATGAGAAGAAATATGCTGTATAGAGCATGCACAGGAAAGTGTCCATGAGAAATGGCTGTTCCCTATGTCTACACAAGAACTTACAACCTGCTGTTCATGAGTTAGGTCTTCCAAGAAAGATGTGTGTCATATTTTGAAATTAAAGTATGTTCAGAAAAAAACACATGAAAGAAATTAATAAAAAGATGGAAAGAAACAGATTTCCCTATTTTATGGGACTAGACAACTCCAGAGCTTATTAATGTATTGAGTAAGATATATCTTACTCATCTCAGAAACACCAGTGCAGCCATTGCTTCCAGGCTGACATTAGGGAGGCTTCAGACAATTCAAGCCTTGCTCTATAGTCTAAAACCTAGTCTAGACTTTGTCAGAAAATGATGTGGTATGAAGAAATACTGAGAAAATTGTGCTAAAATTGAATAGATACCTCCTTTCTGGTATGGAGCTTTATACAGTAGTATCTTACTCTAACCTCCCATCTTTTCTTATGAATGTGTGTGCACATTCAGTACAAAAAAAAAAAAAGGAACAGTCATCCCTTTGCTAAAGGTATAAACATGAAGGACCACAGACTGAGATGGAAGACACTGGGAAGCCATTACATGATCTGAGGCTTCTGAGTATCACATGCACTCATATCCTATTTGCATGAGATCAAATCTTCAGGTGTGTCAATTTCCATCTTATTGTCTTCTATTTCTTTCTTATTCCATTTTTTTCCTCATGTGAGTTAACATGCTTATGAGAACTGGTACAGCAATCTTGGAATGGAGTTTTCAAGCTGTGTTGTATCAAAAAATTTGGTTTAATAGACAAGAAAGTGGCCAAAAGCCATTCTTGAAATCAGAATTGATCATTATAATGCAGCTCAGATTTTCAAAGTAGCCCAAGAACCAAAATAATACATACCATGTAAGTAATCAAATATAATGGCCAAAATGAAAACAAAATGCTAAACAAGAGAATACAAAATACTGATTAGAGCGGTGAAATTGGCACTCATAGTTGGTGACTGTTTATTGTAAAGATTAATTGGTTAAGATCTTCCCATTTGAAGAACAGTTAGATCCAGATCACCAAAGCCATGTCTGCTCTCTGGAATTCCTCTTTTAAAGATCATTGGCTAAAACTACTTTCAGTATCTTCTCCAAACTAACTTTGTGAAGTGCTGAGACGTTCTAGCTCCCCTAAGCTTATTGTCCACAGCACTGAAAATAGATGCCTGCTTCTTGGCAGAAACCAATAGGAGTGGGTTGTGACCTCTGAAATTGCAAAGGAATTAATTTTGGAATCAAAATTACTCACTTGGAACTTCAAACCTAACTCAAACATTCAATGATGAAAATGTTGACAAGAACATGTAATTGGTTTCTGATAAAAGGCGAGATAAAACCTCCAGTTTGAAATCTACAGTTATGCCATAACAGCGTTTTTTTGGATCTCTTTGTGGGATCTGCATCTTGAAACTGGACAGAGAAATCCTCCTCAGGCCTGCTGGCAAGACACTGAAGGAACTCTAACGTGGCTGATCTCTTTGTAAGAGTCAAATTAGGCAGCAACTCGGAAGCACTACTAAACACAGCAGGTTATAAGAAATCTGTAATCTAACTATGCGAAGTCCGACAAGAAAATAGGTCAAAATGAGGCAGATGGAATAATGCACTCTTCCTCACTGCTAGCACTAAATAACAAGACTCTGGCATCCCTTGTGTGTAGTTTGGCTTAGCACCTAGAAGAGGAAGAGCTTGCTTTACATCAGTCATGACAATCTGTAAATATAAAACTCAAATCCTCTCTAAATCAAACCAACACTTTTCCTGTATAATTTTCTGTGTCAGTGAATGTCACAGAGATTATAGAGAAAATGGAAAAGGCTGTTCATTGTTCATTAATGAAGCACAATTACAGGTATGAAAGGAAACGATTTTCTTTATATCTGTTAAACTCCTGTGATGTGATTGATGGTTGCTGTTACTAAAACAACAGAGAAAAATCACTTAATGGCAAAATAATCTTTTTGTTAGGCTGGAAAGATGTCACAGGAATTGCTTTCCTCTAAAGCATGCGCTCTTCCTATCAGACCCCCAAAGGATTTCAGGGTTTTATTGCAACTCTGTTCTTTCTGTATAAAGGAACTCAACTTAGTGAGGAAGCAGAGGCACTCTGGAGATCTTCCAGGTGAAAAGAAAAGGAAAAGAAAAGGATCCTTGTATTACAGAGATTAAACCCAGAAAAGGCTAATATGCTGTTATCTATGCAATCTGTCCATCCATCTCTGCTCCTAATTGACATCATTAGAAGAATCTACTTCTAAAATGGGGTCTGATGAATGGGATTGAAACAGTGATTGCCTGTGAGAGTAGGAGAATGGACTCCACATCCTTTTCAGTGCTGTGTTTCTATGACTACTGCTGTGACTAGGAATCAGAAAAAAACAAGACTGGCCTCCCTGGCGTGCCTATCACCACGGTATCTCGGTACCAATAAATATAATTCCCTCTTGTTAAAGGAAATAGACTTTGTGTCATGTGAAGAGTAAATAATATTAATTTTAATAGAGGTTATTGGGAGAAATAAAGCAAGCTTTGATCATTATCATGAGAACATTTTCTTAATCTATTTGCCTCAACATTTATTTCTGCATTTTTTTTATAATGTAATTGTTTGATATTTAAAAACAGTCTGAGTTAGAAAAAAATACAATTTAACACATGAGGGGAAAAAACAGAGCCACAAAGTATTTTCTTAAAAGGAAGCACTCTACTTATAAAATCCTACTATTACCATATTCACAACAATCCATTGCTTTATGGCACAGATGTCTCAACTTGTCACCTTGTGAATAGTACCACAGTATGTCTTTTGCACGTCTAGAGATGGTGGCTATCTATTCTGATTTGCTGGCAGTAAAATATAAATATGAAAAGCCAACTATTATTATCGTTATACATAGAAAGTTTCACAAAAAGGACAGTTAAGGACTCCTGAAGCCAATTGACTTTTGCTGGTGGTATTTGTATAAGCACTCATCATTGCATGTAGTCCTTGACCACTATATGGCTCCCCAGGACACAAAACAAAACCACCTACACTTTACTCACTTGAATAAGGAATCTTTATCTCATACTTTTCTCCCAGTGAAAACTGAAGATCTATTCATGCAACTCAGCAAAAGGAAAACAAATGGAGAAAGCTTTGACAGAATTTACCCAAAATTTTGGATCAAGCACCTGAATCCACCAGGTAAGTGAACTGCACCTTGAAAAAGTCTAAAAGCAAATTGCACTGACAGCCACTGAGTGCAGAGCAGGAACTACATGATTTTCAACTACTGAATCTCATTCTTAATATGGGTACACGCTAGTGGAGAAAGTGCTCAATGAGTTGGTGCCATTTGACAGCTCATAAAGGAAACCCTTTATGCACAAATGCACTGATATATATATATGTTATCCTTCAGTCTTCCTCCAATCTAGAAAAGCAGAATGATGTAGCTGAACAAACAAAAAACGACTCTAAAAATGTCACATATTTTTACCCCCACTGCTAGTTTGCTTTGTACCTCTCACTAAGACTCTTGTCCAAAGGGTGTGCCTCACATCAAGCCCTGTTAAATTGAGAGAAATGACTCAGTTCAGTGACAATAACAACATTTACTGAGATTTCCCCAAAAGGGAAGGTGCTATCATAACATGTGCCCAAAGCTTGCAGATATATTGATGAAAAGAGCATATGATCAACTGGGGCAACATTAACAGTGTTGAGAGGCACTATATCTTTATTAACGATTTGCAGGTGCATATTCCAATAAACCAAGCCAACAAGGCAGTATCTTGACTCAATTTTTCTACGCAGACAGAAGGATGACAGATGATTTTGGAGAAGAGCAATTAAATCAATATTGAAAAGGAGAACGCTGATCAAAGAACAAAGAATTGCACTGAAATTAATCATCCCAGGGTTGTAAAATCAGTTGTAAACCCTTTGCAGTAAAAGATTAAATGAGAAACTTACTGTTTTAAGTACATTTAAATTCTCAAATAGAGAACTTGATAGTTCCACCGGACTTTAGCCTCTAAGTATATTTACTACAGTTCTAGGCAAGACTAGTTCACAGTAGGCAGTTGGAAAAGTCATAAAAAAAATAATAATAATGTTAAGCCTCACTGTGCAAAAGCTTAAAGGTACTAAAAAGAAAAAAAAAAATCACAAAAAGAACCAAAACTCGTAACGCTAAAACCTGACACACAGATGGCCAAGAATATTGGCCTTTTCAAAGATCCTTGTTTATATCTATCTATATGTACACATATATACACATATATACAGACACCAGCTATAGCTGGTATAGACCATTCTGCTTAATAATAATCAAATAAATGGTGGCTGTGGTATTTTCATTAGCAAATCTCCAGTATGTGAAATCATGATGTACCGGAAAGAGTATTAAGGATGCATCCAATATCAGTACAGAGTAGTGATACTGCTCTCAGTCACATTCCACAGCAAATTTCTTATTTTTTTTTTTTTGCCATGATTATGCCAAAATCTCTGGAAGTAATAACTTTTGAAGATGCACTTTTCATTTTTCCAAGGAAGCTTGATATTTAGCTATCCTATATTTCTCAGAGATGATATATCTGGTCTCAACAGACCTACGTAGGCACACATGCCTGAAAAGGGCTTTTTCTACAGTGTTTGGTGCTGGCCACTGCTATAAGAGGGATAACAAATTAAATAGCTCATTGATCTGTTCCAGCACAGAAAAATCCTTTCTCTGTATTTTTGTATCTGGTACTCCTTAATACCCAAAGGCTTAATTTAACACCCTCAACAATTTCATATGAGGACCTGAAAAAATCCTTTGAAATGAGGACATTCCTGTGAGAGGGCAATGTCTGCCAGAGTCACGCATCGTATTTGATTTCTGAAATGCAAACTTACAGAAATTCTTGTTCGTATTTGGATTAATGGTCAAGGTTTCAAAATTATTTCTAGGGTTGGTTCAGCACTGATGGCCCTAGCACAAATAAAATGCTTTACATCAATACCATGGCATGACCCTTATTTAGTAATATTCACAGTGCATAAATTCAGCTCTTTCAAGTGGGATATTAGAGGAGAATCTTGTACACCGCTTAAATTCCATTTCTATCTTCCAGTTATAGCAAACTTACACTTCAGTTTCATCTTAGTTCTTTGCATGAGGTAAAAATTAATACAGTTTGTTGTTGCTAATATTTAGTCCTATGTCATCTGCATAAAAATCACTGCTTGGTTAGTGTGCGCTTATTAAGGCAGAGGCTTTCTGTGGAAAAATAAAGGACCATGACAAATTTTTAAAGCAGAAGTCCCCAAAGAATGTATGTTGGTAATTGTTTTGGAAAGTTTTCAAGAATCAGGAAAATCTCCAGTTCTAAACAGTAAAAACAATTAGCTAGTTAAAGCCACTTGGTCATATTCTTTATCCAGCTATTAGACTGAATGGAGCAGCAGCGGACATGAACAGTTTATCTGGCATTTCCTTTATTGCAAAATTATGCTTGACATAACTGTATTGACTAAGAAAACTCCTTAAACCTTGCAAATACACTTGAAGAAAAACAGCCACTAACTAGTTAACCAGCAACAACACTAAAAAAAAAAAAAACCCCAAACTTATTTTTCTGTAGAATACATACTGGCAGAGATTTTAGTAAATACCATTCTGTGAGGTATAGTATTAATAGTGAATACAATCTCAATTTTAGGAGTCATACACCCAGCTTAAAATGAATCTTGCTCTGATTAGTTGTGTATATTTAAGCAGAAAGAGTCTAACCTATGAAAAATCTGAACTCCTCTCCTGACAAAGTCTAAGGTACGTACTGAAAAATCTCAACAGATTAAGTGAGAGAGAACAAATCCTTCTTCAATTGGTACCAGTAATCATGGAAAGGATCCATAAGGATCATCACATCCAATTTCTGGCTCCACACAGGACCATCCAGAAATCAGACCATATGACTGAGAATATTGTTTAAATCTTCTTGAATTCCAAGAAGTTCAGTGTTGTGACCACTTCTCCAGGGAGCCTGTTCAAGGGCCTAACCATCCTCTCAGTGATGCAACTTCTTCTTTATGTCCAACATGATTACAGTAGATGGCCACTAATTATTCATCTGCTTTAGCACAACCTTTATGATCTAAGGTATCGCTTTCTTCAAAACTGTTCCTTACATCACCAGTAATATCACCACTGACAAATCAGTTGTATGTTTTGCTGAACAGTAGTTGGAATATTTAGTCTGAATTAAATGATCCGATTGGGATAGTTTCACCTCTGGTATGACCATGCAGAAATCAATGGAGTAAAACTATAAAAAAAACCTTGGTCTGTTGAGCTTATTGATTCAATTTGATACATACAAATCACAAGTAGTATTCTACCCTTGAATACATAGATTCAACATATAACACCTACCGAAACTAATTGATGCACATCTATTACTAGAATATGGCTCAAAGAATTGTAACTCATTGTCTTAATGCAACCATTATCGTCCCTGGTATGTAAACACATCGGTGTCCTGAGCACTAATCTTGGAAATAACCACTGACCCCTTGTTAGATTTCAGCAACACACTTGGTCTCCTGTGCTTCAGTATAAGCCTGGCAAAATCTATGAGCATGGAATCTGCAGCAAGAAGAACAAATCACCGACAGTAAATGCGTATTTTCTTTATAAATAATGTTCACTAATGGTATAAATATATCACATTATACCTGAATCATATCTGAGGTGGAGCTACAGAAAGAACTGAGAATATGCTAAAAATAGCTGACATTTCCAGGTAGGTGCGTTAAGAAAAGGTTTGGGGTTTGCATTCATATTTGTTTGCTTCTAATGCAATAACATAAAGGAGAGCTTTGCAATTTAGAAGGTTTTAACATTCAGTCTTCTACTACATGCTGCTTAGATTATTCTGATGAATTCTAGAGATCATTCCTGACAAAGTTAGCTTCTCTGCAAAGAAACCAAGCATCTTCCATAGCTCAGAGAGACAAAAATCATTTATTTTCCTCTGGGGAAACATGAAATGTCTAAAAATGTGAACTACAAAGAAAGGTACCAGCTAGGCTGCTTGCTATTGTGGTGCAAAGCTAATAAGGTGAAGTTATTTTGGGAAGGAATCTTCCTAATACTTCTAGCATATAGAAAACATGCAGGAAATAAAGACAGTCAGAGACCTTCCACTGAGACTGAATGTATACAAGTCTATGGGGTCAAAAAACAAGTATCCCAAGGCCCTAAAGGAATTGACTGATATGGTTGCCAAATCACTTTCCATCATATTTGATGGGAAAGATCACTCCCATTATTATGAAAAAGAGAAAAAGGAGGGAGGACTTGGAGAACTACAGACTGGTGAGTCTCACCTCTGTGTCTAAGATAATTGTGGAACATAGCTTCAGGAAGGATCTGTTAAGGCACATGCAAGATAAGGAGGTTATCTGAGACAGCCAGCATGGCTTCACCAAGGGCATATAATGTCTGACCAACCTAGAGGCTTTCTACACTGGAGTGACAGCAGTGGTGGATGAAGGAAAGGCAACTTATGTAGTCTACCAGGATTCGTGCAAGGCTTGGCCTTTGGCATGATGCCACATCACATTCTTATCTCTAAACTGGAAAGAGATGGATTTGAAGGCTGGACTATTTGGTGGATACAAAATTGGTTGGATGGTCACAACCAAAAGGCTATGGCCCAGTGTCTGTGGTCACCAGTTCCGAGTGTGTCTCCAGGAGCCTGTTTTTGGACTGGTGTTCTTCAGTATTATCAATATCATTTGCTGACAAGACAAAGCTGAGTGGTGCAGTCAGTGTAAGAAGGAAGAGATGCCATTTAGAGAGACCTGGACAGGTGTGAAAAGTGGGCCCAGGGGAACGCAATGAGATTTAACAAGACTAAATACAAGGTGTTGCATTTGAGTCAGTGCAATCCCAGATACACGTATGGACCAGAAAAAGAAATCACTGAGAAGTGCCCTACAGAGAAGGACTTGGGGGTACTGGTGGATAAGAAGTTTGATGCAAGCCAGCTGTCTGTGTTTGCAGCTCAAAAGCCAACTGCATCCTGGGCTGCATCAAAGAAAGCACGGCCAGCAGAGCAAGGGAGGACCTCACTTGCCCTGCTGGTCATACTTCTTCTGACAGTCAGGTTATAGTTGACTTTCTGGGTTGCAGGAGCACACTGCTGGGTCATGATGAGTTCTTCCATCAATCAACAACCCTAAGTCCTTCTTTTCAGGTTGCTCTCAATCCATTCTCCTTCAAGTCTGTGTTTTGTGCTTCAGATTTCACAGGCTGAGGAACATGACCTTGCACTTGGTTGTGAACTGCATGAAATGTCTGTCCATATTGAAGAAACTCAGAAAAAACTCTTGATATTGTGCTAAGGAAACAGCAATATTGGTGTAATATTCATTATCATCTCAAGTGTTAAATCTACTTCTCTGGAAGAATTAGAGATAATAAATCTTCAAATCTCAGTGAAAGGTCAGATACCTAAGAATCATTGTTAAATGCAACCATTTTGGTCAGTTTATTTTTACAATACAAGAAATAACAACACCAGGAATAAGTACTTATGCGCACGCCTCACAAGCATATCCTGACACTTCTCACTATATTGCTCTCTGTTCAGAACAGATGCAAATTCTTTCCAGCTTGAGAACAGACCTGCCCAACTTCCCTTTTCCTCCAAACAATATAGATTGGAAGTTACAGTCTCAAGGGGAACGCACTTGGTGATTTATGGTCCTTGGAATCGCCCATATATCTCCTATTTGTGTTAATGGGAGCTCCCCCACAGGAATGCAAAGGAGTAGCATATGACCCAGACTATAATATCAGAAGATGCATGAACTGAATACTAGCAATGGAAATAACACAGTTTATGACCTGGTTCTTAGCACTCTGAGCTTTACATTCTCTAAATGCTGCCAGTGCCTTACTGAGCTGAAGTCACATCTAGACAAATATAGAAATCTCACTTAGCCTTACAGCCTACTGCAACATTTACTACAATTGTCCACAACTGTCACTGAACCAAACGCATAGGTTAATGTTGTGTTTTGCTTTATTAGAACATTACATAGGAGAAATTTTCTCTTCAGAAGACCTATGGAAGCTGAATTTGTATTTTCTCATGTTCCTTACTTCACTGAACCATATCCCATAACAAAGAGATGCATACTAAAAAAAAGGGGATTGTACGTTATTTTTTAAGAAATAAAACTGATTGCAGAATTGTTGCTGATTCCTATCTCCAAGAATCTGATAACAAGGAACTGAGTAAGCATTTTTTAAAATTCACTTTAATGAAGTGATGAATGTTGTAAAGAAGAGCACAGAATTCCTTAGTGAGTGTTGAGGAAGTAAATAAGAAAGAAAATATCAACTTCAAACCAAAACAAAAATAACTCTAGAGACGAAAGGAAATTAATTTCAAGAACAACATAATGCCATGCAGGCCTGCTCTTACAGCAAACCATCAAGTTAATTTAATTCCACAAACCCCACTGCTCCAACAAAATGTTGTTTAAATCAATTCACTCTTTCATTATG
The DNA here is from genome assembly GCF_026119805.1 of Tympanuchus pallidicinctus. Taxonomy (NCBI): domain Eukaryota; kingdom Metazoa; phylum Chordata; class Aves; order Galliformes; family Phasianidae; genus Tympanuchus; species Tympanuchus pallidicinctus. The sequence goes on from NW_026294747.1 coordinate 18,894,710, forward strand.
CTGCTTAAGAGCTCCATGAAGTGATGAGAAATTACTGAGATGGCTTTCATGTATCAGAATCCCCTCAGTTTCACTTCATTTCTATCCTGACATGCGATTAATGTGCTGCATTTGCATGCTAAAATAGTATATTTAATTGTAAAAGTGGTGGTGTTAAATTACCTTGCAATGAGTTTATTTTAAATGGTTCATTAAAGTTTTTAAATAGCTTGCTGCATGATTGCATCTCTGCTCTGCTTTGATGTATTACATTTTCAACCAATTGCTGCAACGTAGAAAATCTTTACTTGCTATGCTATTTGCCCTTTCAACAACAGTCTCTAAGCTCACAGGACAACATCCTGCCGATTACAGCATTTGAATGGACGTTCAGCCCTCTCAGGAACTGCACAGAGTATATGGAGATCTACTGTGCATATATGTATCCTATCATTTGGAATTAAAGTTATCTATGATGTTCTCATGATCCTCCGTCCAGACAGTCAAGTCACTAGAGCAACATGTAATCTTATTAATGTTGCTCGCACATAGCTCTTCCTTCCCTGCTTCTGAAAGAAAGATTGAATACATTGAATACATACATCTTGCAGGAAAAATAAGATTCCAAGATTCTTCAGTTTGTCAATTGACAAAGAACTGATTGGGGAGTGTTTTTTTTCCTTTTAGAATGCCATTTACTAAGATTTATGCTTGGTCACGCTTTCTTTTTTCTTTTTCTTTTTTTTTTTTTTTGAAAGGGAATAATTCAATTGCAGCTATTCACTACCACTGATATTTTGCATGTTTGTTTCTCTTTAAACGATTCACATACACAAGTATATACAATTATAATCACAGAATCATAGAATCATTTAGATTGGAAAGAACCTCTTCAAATAATCTTACCCAACCCTCCTCTACCTCAAGCACGATCAGTTAGAGTAGGTTGCTCGGGATCCTGTACCATCAGATTTTGAATATCTCAAAGGATGGAGATTCCACAGGCTTTCTAAGTAATTCATGCTTGTGTTTGACCACACATAATGAAAAAAGTGCGTTTCCATGTGTTCAGATGGAATGCTCTGTTTTTAAACTTCTGCCTGTTGACTCGTTTTGTCACTGAAGCACTGGCACAGGTTGCTTAGAAAGGTGGATGCCCCATTCCTGGAAACATTTGAGGTCAGGCTGGACCAGGCTGTGAACACCTGATCTAGCAGTAGGTGTCCCTGTCCACTGCAGGGGGATCAGACTGGATGACCTTTAAATATCCCTTCCAATTCAAATGATTCTATGATAACAGCCCTATTTTGAATCCTTGCTGTGTCTTTTCAAGAAATATTTCAGAAATGTGAACAAACAGTTGTCTGTCTTTAAGTCAGCTATATGCTCATGCACTGAAACGTTGCTTTTCTGCAAAAGTGATATAATTCCTTAGGAAAGAATATTGCATTACTAAACCAATCTATACTATTACATCTGTTTTTGCTTCTGCATTTACACATTTTAAAATTAAAAACACCACATAGAAGTGATATACATTTAAACTATCAGTAGTTTCAGTGCTAATATCTGCTCATATTGGTATCACTGTATACTTCTTCCCTGCCATTTCTTGGTATATGCTGATTAGCACAAGGCAAGTACAGAGAAGAAAGAAAAGCTTCCCTGTTCTGTATCAAAAGTGAAGATTACTGGTAATGGATCAGAGTTATCTTGCAAGACCTGATGTTACGCTTGAGGCACTCTCTCAGGTCCCATGCATATGTGTATGGTCCTCATTCAACTACGCTCTACTGCTGCGTGTTTTGGATTTGTAAGCAGACAGATCTGTGTACTACTATTTAGCAGATGAAGGAGAATATGAAACTTATGCAAACAAAAAAACTTGTTTGTTAGACTTGTATAATAACAGAGAAAATCTCAGAATTCAAGTTAAACTTTCACTCTGTTTTGTACTCTGGGCTGCAGTAAATACTTCTGTTCTTAAAGCTAACATCAAGAAGAAGTATTTAGACTCCTTTTAACTCATTCTTTGTATTTCACATTTCCTAGATGCACATTTGAAGGCAGACAACAAAAATTACCCTTAGTTTTGCAAATGATGGTTCCAGCTTAAAGTCATGCATAAGCTCTATATAGGTGCTTGAATGAGAAAGCTGAACTACGCTATTATTCCTGTGCACAGACACTTATCAGCAAAAAGACATTGTTCCCACATACCAAAAATATCACTGCCTTTTCTTGATATGAATGAATGTACCTAGGCTGGACTGACTGAAGATATATTAAATATTGGTTTGATGTTACTTATTGATTTACAGATACAGATGGCTTATTATCTATTAATTTTGATTTAACTTCAGTGGAAGAGGTAGAGTTTCACTTTCTAGACCCAGAATACATTTCTGGAGTAAAAGAAGTAGATCTAATATTGTTTTATTGGGAATATGGGTTCTTAGCCTACTTGCATAATCTGCATAGCATTTTAATTGCAGTATTTGTGTAGATGTTGAAGTTCTCAATGATGTGCGGTTTCCATGTAAAACCTTTGATTTTACTGAGGGCTGTTTTTGTTAGCATGTATTGTAGAAACTATTTCAGTGGTTTTTTTCTCTGTTGGAGAATGAAAAGTTTTAGTTCAAGTCCTCTTAAGCAGGCTGTTTGTTCCTAATGCAAGTAAAGGTGCCACAAATAGGAAATTAAAAATATTAACAAATGTCTAATAAAGTAATTTAACAAAAGGAAAAATACTTTTCTTAACATCCCATCTTCTCTTGACAAAAAATCTTGAAATTATCGTGTAGGTGTTTTCTTTTTCTCCTTTACTCAAAAGCAGGCACAAGTCTCAGGTTTGTCATCAGTTAATATAGGCTTAGCATTCTAGTAATCAGAGAAGACAAAGTCCATAGCTACTCACGTTCCAACAAGTGGAGGCTGACGATCTTTTTTCAACATAATTGTCACAGTTCTTGAGACTTTCAGACATACTGAAGTCATCATAAACAGCATGGCATATTTTATAGACTTTTCCATTTGTTTTCAAGTACAGGCTTAGTTGCTTATTTCTGTGATTTCTGGCAAGTGAAGTCTTAAATCGTATACATATACATCATAAATGATTTTTTTTTTCCTTGCTGTGGCAGCTCTCAAGTATCACTGTCTGATATGTACATTGTACACCAGTCTTGAGAAATAGTAACCGTGGACAGGCAAAGGTAAGCAGAGAACATTTCTCCTAACGTTTTCCTAACGCTTTCCTGTCTTTCTGAAGACTATAAACCAAAATCCATTTCCCTTAGGTAAAAATAATACCAGACTTCTTTCAGCTCTAGTGCTTAAATTATTTGCTGGGGTCTGATTAGACTGCAAGTCTATAGTTTTCATTCTGTATTCGTAGTTGCTACAGCATCCTTCGCTCTAGCCCATGCCTTGAGAAAAGCCACTAAATGAACTGAGGCAAGTCTCCCTCTCACTGGAACACAAATCACACTGGTGCCACATTTTAACTCCTAGTCATGAGAATATCATTTTCAAATTTTTATTTCCTGGTAAAAATAAGCAGTTCACTCTCCATTAAACAGAGCTGGAATTAACCTATAAAATTCTATAGACTGTTTCAATCTAGTTAGGAACGTGTCATAGCATTATACTGATACACAGCTTCAGATACATTCTATTGCTACACTACAGCACTCTCTATTCCACTGGTAATTGGAGGATAAGTTTCCTGGGCAGCTATTTTTTCCCAGTGGAGAGTCACCAATTATGTTATTATAATAGCACTCATTAGTAGCCCTCAGTCTACAAACTACAGTGAATGCCACAACTTTCTTGCATCCTTCTTTATCATCCTTACATTCAGATCAGTGCAGAACAGGTTAGTTTTAGAAGTTTTGTTTCTTCCCTGAAACTTGGTAGAAGAGCAGCTATCCTCATCTTACATTAGATCTTGAGACCAGGAACAGGTCTACGGACAGCCACAGCTTTCTAACTCCTGCCAGGCAGCTGAGAATATCAGAAATGGGATTTCAGGAATTGAAAAGAAAAAAAAAAAAAAAAGGGGAGGGGAAAAGCAGAAAAAAAGCCAAACAGAAAAGAAAACAACTTTTTGTCTAATCTCCTTAAACAACAAAAATTAGAATCAGTAACACAGAAAAGATGGAGCCTCTTTGCTACCTGGCCAAGAAAGAAAGCAAATGCCGAGTTGACAGGAATGCCTTCCCTCCCCAGATACAAACCAGATATCTATCAAAACAAAACCTCCCAAATTTGCTGTCAGCCTCTTCAGCTAGAGCTAGCTAATTTCTCCCCTCCTTCTGTTAACCAGTAACAAACTCACAGATTTCTCTTGTGAACCCTTCAGCTCTAGAAGACTTACAAAATGGGATCATTCTGTTCCCACAGCCCACTCTGCCCCTTGAGCCTTTTCACAGAGAGTCCTGGCTGCTCTTTTTTATCTCTTGCAAATGATGGGCTCCCAGGGCCTACTCCCACCAGCATCATTCCTCTGCCTCCACAATCTCTTCCCAGCTCCATACAACTGAACAGCCATTCCAGCATTTTCACAGACTAAATTCCTGCCACATGAGATGTTCCTTCCTTCCTCATCCTTCCCACCTGGGGAGGTGAACTAATTGCAGCACAGCTGCAGCTGAACAGCATTCCTTAACAAAAAAGATCTATTTTGCAAGATAAGTTGTTTTAATAATACAGCCAAAGCTGTCACAAACATTTCTTCTTGCTTTACCAAGCTGACAGTGTCTGGGACTCTGGCATTTGTCAGTACAGCCACAGAGTCAGGGTGACTTACTCAAAAAAAAAAACCCCAGCATATCCCCAGTTCAGCTGGTCAGCTGTTCCTGTTCCCTCTCCCCTCGCTGCTCACACCTTGCTGGGGCACTAAGTCAGAAAAATGAGTACTTCTAAGGAACAATAACTATTATGTAATTCTAAGTCTTATTTCATGGTATTAATATCAAGACTTGACAAATGGTAGGCAGCGAGATCATCAGTAACTGTTAGGGATATAGCACAGAGCTGTTCTTCCCATTAATTCACTGATATGACAACAGTGCTTCAAATTATAACAGGAATGTCACTGTAACTATCAGTATCAGAGCACAGTACCAAAGTAAATAGGCCATGGCACCTTTTACACATATTTGTGGTTCTCTAAAGAATCACCACTCAGCAAAAGGCTTGTTTGGACAGCTTTACAAGGCACCAGAAGCATTCTCTTGAAGTTCACAGTCAGATTCATGACAGCATCTATGAATAGTTTAGTCAGGTTCAATTTGGCTCAGTAAAGTTTCTGCACACATTCAGTGTTTGTCAAATGAGAAGCAAAACCCCGCCTTGGAAACACTTTCACTTTCTGAAGTATGTGGAATTACATTTCTAAGATATCCTTGGAAGCAAACTTTAGCCCTCTATCTTAAGGAGATGAGAGGAGTAATCTGCTTGTTCAGATTTGGAGTGAAAATTAAGATACTGCTGAAATATATATAGAAAAATGGAGAGGTATGGTTCACTCCTCCCATCTCAGCTGACTCAAGCTGCATTTTGTAGAGGCTTTTGGTACCGAAAATCCTAGACTATAGGGTTTATGTTTTGTAATACTGAAGCCATTCAATATTCCGAAGTTTTTCCCTGTAAATGCAAACTAAAATGTAAATTTTTTTTCCCAATACACGAACATTTAACAACAGAATTAATTTTCCCCAATTAAATTAATTGGGGCTCCATTAAAGTCAAGCTGCTCTGTCTGTGTTACATGTGCTCAGCTACTTAAACATGTCTTTCACATTTTGTGTCATCTAAGATACAGATGATGTGGAACCTACGGTACACCACTGCCACCAGTGACTTGAGCAATGATACACAAATAATTGCATATACTTGCAAGATACAAATCACTTCCTGGTTTGAAGAATTCCCTGTATTTTTATTATTATTATTATTTTTAACTTTCTGCGTCATATCCCCACAACACAAGAAATAGACAAAATCGCACTTGCGTCAAACACTTATTTTCATGCAGTGAAAGAAGGAAAGGGGGGAGAAGGATGCAGAGAATGAACCATATGGCTTACGTACGAGGGTGGCACTGAGAATGACAGCTGCTAACTACATTCTCAGGATGGTTACTATTTTTTGCTGCAAAAAGACAGCCCCGCAACTGAGAATGGAGGCAAATAGGAAGCATGAGGTTTTCCTGCCCACCAACTAATAACAGCAGCTTCCTCTCCAGGTCATGTACAGGGACACAAATCAAATGAAGGGAGGCTTTCCTAGGATGAAAGATTTCTATCATCTGGGATTTAGCTGGTAGGCTGTAAAGTGCTTTCAGATCCTTTAGATCTATATACATGAAGGTGGATATCAGTAAAGTTGAACTGCACAAACACCATCAAGAGCATAGATAAGTCACAAAGCTGATGTGTTTAGGAGGAACCTTTCATATTGGAGTCTATGAATTAGAGACAGGAAGAAAAGATATTTAAAAAGCAAAAGAAAGTTAAGGCAGAGGGAGGAAGTGAGGACAGGGAGTTTGTATTTTTCACTTAGTATTTTATACCTTGGAAGTTCAAACATGAATTTCATTTAATATGGAACTTCAGTACATAGTACCAAAGGGAGTGATATGAGGCATCATCCAATGCAAACACAAGCTTTACAGAAGGCAGTAAGAACACATCATCAACTTTTTGTCTTGTTCAACTAAAAGTAGATTGCATTTGTATCTGATTAACAACATAATTTAGGTTAACATAACAGAAGAAGCGATATTTTCCTCTGGGTTATCATTTTGGTTCCGATGTCTCTTTTGTGACTACATATATTATAGCTGTAACCATGTGATATTACTTAAAGATATTGTAGTTATAACAGGAGACAAAAGGATTTTTATTTTCTTAAACTCTACCGTGGCCCACATCAGCATAAGATCTTCCTTGTTTTTACCCAAGTGTGCCTGTGCTTTGATTATATCTCTGAAATGGAAGAGCTATCCCTGAGCAACTTCCAAGAATAAGACAGACAAGCCTTGTGATTGTGTGTAGCAGAAGAAAAGTCCCCTATATAAAATCAGTTCTTACCTTTATTAAGAATAACAGATAATACTAGAACACCGATGGACATATCTATTAGGCAGCTACTAAAATACCAAAATCACCTTGTAGTTTGCTGAACAGGCAAGAGATTAATTTCCTGGACCTACTTGTTCAAGATACACCAGGAGGAGACTCCCCTGGGTGAAAGGTTCAGACTCTGCTACTCTTTTAGTCCTGCACAAATCTTTCTAGGGCAGTGATGAGACAGACCACTATATTTCATAAAAAACAGCTTAAAGAGTTGAGGTTTACTGAAATCAGATGGAAACGCCAGCAGCAGAACAACTCTGAAAGTCATCTTTAGTGATAGACAACATCACAGGAAATGACAATACATGTTCGTTGGAGTCAGGCATCCATCTGTTCATTATGAAAAACTCTTCTCGTGAATGAGTGTTTTTTGGCATTTCCACAAATAAATTTGTGGCCTGCTCTCTTCCTTTTCTCATATAGAAAGTTTAGGTAGTGGTTAGCTGTCACTTCTGTGATGCTGTGTTATGTTATACCACCCACAAGATGATGTAAGAACCTGAAAAGTCACCACAAGGAAAAGAAGGTGAGAAAGGCAGAGTCAAAGCATAATTTTAAAGAACATACTTCTCCCCTCTGAGTGATACTGGTGATGATCCACGTCTTTGCTACACAGTTAGCTTAGAAGATTTGATCATTTATGGTATTCCTTTTGAAAAATCTGATCTGCATCCTGAGCTGCCTTATCTGGAGCTAGAAAAATCCTAACTGCAATAACCAGACCTGACAATACTCAAGAGCAACACTGCTGACAATCAGAACTTAACAAATCCTCAGCTTCTATATCCAGTAATTCTGCTGCCTGGTATCCACTGCTGGTTGTATAGCACTTGGCACCTTGCACACTCAGTGCAGTGGAGGTGATCCCCAAATCAACCCCGGCACTAAAGCCAGACTTTCAACTGCTGCACGTATTTCTCTGTATGTCTCTCTGTCTGTCTCAGTTCCTTCACACAGATTGATGTGGAAATGCTATTCCTAGAACTGCTTCTAAAAATAAGGCTTTGTGTAATATTACAGGTCCTGTGTATTACATGGCTAGTGCCAAGCTCAGGCAATTTCTTCCTCACAATTACAGCAGTTTCTGTCTTCCAAGTGTCACCTAGAGATGCTGCAGAGGTGACACAGAGCACAACACTCTGATCAACAGCATTGCAACTATGTGATATATCTGACCTATGTAATATGTAAGGCTGTGCTCAGAGAACATAAATCACATAGAGAAATGCAGACTGCATTTATCTGTTATCCTCCTAGGACTATGAGGCCCTACACCACAACACAATTTTTACTTTACATATCTGATTTTCACAGAGGATGGCAAAGACTGAGACATGACACTTACCCCAGAATGAAGATTCTGGAACAGAGATAATCATATGGAGCTTGTCGTTGATCTGGAGATATTGCCAAAGTCTCTCTGACTTAGACAAAACCTTGCCCGTTTTGCCAATTGTAGCAATCTCTGTGAAGTAAAAGCTCACCTTTCAAATCCTAGGAGGAGAGAAGCAAGGAAATAAAATCATTTTTCATTGGTTATTAGATTAAAGTAGTGTACAGCTGCCACTAACTGGAATTAAACTAGCTTTCTAAAAGAACTAGAGTTAGAAGCCTGTGCTTTCATCAAAATTTTGTTAAGTCATGCACCCATAAAAGCAGCAATGGATTTGCTTTCTCTGATATATGGACTCTCGGATAATTAGCACAGCCCTGGATAATTAGCTTAGCTTGGAGAAAAACATGATCTATTGATGATTTGTGTATACATAAATGCCTTAATTGACGTATTTCTCTTGCATTCAGGTTTCACATGGAAATATAACGCAATGCCTTTTGTGGTTTCTACTTCTGGAATGTCTGTCCTCCTGAGCATTAAAAACTAACACTGAAAAAACCTCCAGTCTAGCTTTGCAAAACAGCACAAGCTCTTTGTAGAGTAAATTACCATGTGGCCTTTTGATATACTGTGTGCTTTAACCCAAAGAATTTGTATGTTAAAAATGAATAATGGGCGAAAATAAGATAATTTCTCTTTACTGACAGGAAGGCATTAGCCACTAGCACGTATAGCTATTTTCAGTACAGAAATTTGCTCCTTAAAGTAAGGGTAAATGCAAAAACAGCTCACCAGAAGGGAAAATACGTCCCAAAACTTCACATCTGATTGATGTGCTTGACAAGTGGGAAATAAAATTAGGATCTACTCAGAATGACTTGGAATATTTGATTTGGTTTATGACTGACCAAAATATGCAAAAATGGAACATTCTTTCATAGTGTCACTGTAACGATTCATACTCCTGAGAAAACATGAAAGGGAAAACATGGCTATTAGAGTTTTGTTATGAAAATGGCTAATTATGGATTCTGAGTAGGATATTTGAAATAGCACAGCGTCCACAGGCTCTGTGCAGTGCATATCAAATACACACAGTGCCAGTGAATAGCAGATCTAATTGTATATGGATTTTTACCCAAGCCTCTGACTTCAAACTCTTCAGCCATTGTGGCTACAAATGACACAACTGAAATGCTTGATTTCCTCTCCTACACTTCTCCAAGGCAGCTGAAACCAAATGACATGCTTGATTTGAAAATTTTTAGGCTCTGTGCCTAGAGGAAGATTGCAATCAGCAAAAGATCCTTAACTCCATGGTTCACATCTTGTAAGTTAAAAAGCAAAATTAGTTGACTGGCAAAACCAGATAGGGCTGACCCTAGCGTGTGTATACTCAGCTGAGGATTTCATGCACTCAACAGGGCATGAACACTGTCTGCTCCCCTGGCATGGCATATAAGTTACCTCAAGCTTTCTCAGGAGGGACTAGATAAGATAGGGAGCAGTCCAGGGAATGCCTACACAATGCTCACTGTGTACAAAGATACAACTCTACAAGCACAAACCAGCCTGAAGAGGAACATAATTAACCTCTTAGCATCAAGGCTTAGTGACAGCAAGCAGCAGGGTTTGAAGGCATTGTTGGTCTCAGAGGAATATTGTGTTTCTTGCAGTGAAAATGCAGCATAAGAATCAGAAAGTGTGAATACCTGAGTGTACTCAGTAATTTAAAATGCTACTTTGGGGCCTGGAGCAATTCATTAGCTGCAGCCCAAAACCTTCCCAGTAAGTCTCAGGAACAAATGAACGATTTCATATTATAAAAGCTTGTTACAATAAGTGGGCATTTTAAGTGCCAGGAAAGCCTTACAGCAAAATCCTGTAAGGACATGCAATTCCTATGAATCGCTGTTGTGACCATTTCTGCATGTATTCAGTTGCTTAACACTGTATCGTATGCTTATTTTCTCAGCATGAGATCTCAATTTTCTGCAGGAGCATTTGCTTAATTATGTAAAGTAAGAGTTAAGAGAAATACAGAAATATTGTTAGGATATGTTTAAAGTGATAAAACACAGGGAAAAATTACAATCTCTTTAAGTCTTAAGAGTGAAATTTATTCTGCAAGACAAAAAGGTAGAGCTTTAGAAGTCCTCTCCTAACTTCCTGCCAGGAATAGCTTGGGCAAAAAGAATGCTGTGAACTGTTTTTTGTGGAAGCTTCAGGATTAATAATTTATTCAGTATAAGCTTTTGGATAGAATCAGACCTAGTGAAATATCATACTGCTCCAGAAAAATGCTTTGTTTTTTGTTCCAATTAACTGAAAAAAAAAATAAATCAATAAACAGCTATTTTTGATACATTATCTTTTACTAGGAACTTGCCAGGTGTTCATTAAATAACAGTTTTATTTATTTATTACCCTTGACAGGTTAAAAATTAGTTCCTCTGAAGGAACCTTAAACCTGGGATTATAAACATGAGCAGCACAAGCCAATTATTCCCTTAGAAAGCTCAGACTACTTGCATACAGAATTGAAGAATGTTGGAAAAGATGAGATTTTGGTATAGACTCACAAATGCCACTCTTTACTTTGGCATAACAGCGAGTGATTTTGTTGGAGTTCTTGTAAATAAAAATTGGAAAGGATCGAGTTGCGAGTCAACAAGAAATGCAAGTTCTTCAAACAGGTCACCACATTTTCTCTTTCCAAGTTTCAGTACATTTGAATCTGAAGCATCTGTCCCTTATCTGGTAAAGATACAGTAAGACTCTTCACAAAAAAGAAATTCCTCCGATAAAATGTTTTGGCTCTTCACTGCTTTGGGTTTAGTTGTGTTTTCAAATAGATCCTCAGAAGGATTTATATCCTTTCCCCAGCCTGCATCTCTAATCTCCTAAATCCAATACAGACATTTAAAATCTGGGTCAGTATCTCATCTTTTTGGAGTGTGCAGCAAAGGCATACAGGACTTGCCCCAGCACCTGGTCTTTGCTGTACTGGGTCCAGAGGAAAAAAAACTGAGGAAGAACAACGTAAATCAACAGCTCTGTCCCTGCCTTTTCCTGTGCCATCTGCTGCCAAAGGGCAGTCTAACCTTAAGGCATTCTCTCCCCTTCCACTTTATGCTTCTGATGGCCCGTGCTCAGGCTGGGCATCCAGCTCCCAGATGGCCAGCTTCCCCTAGGCACTGAACAAGATTCCTGTTTGCCACATTGGATTCCCTGGGGGCAACAGGATGGCTAGAAGTCAGTCAGTCCTTCCACTTTCCCCACTGAATACCACAATAATTTAAATTTTTCATGCATTAAAAGAAATTGCCCTTTATAAGGAGAACTAAGAAATAAAGTAACTTATCGTTTCTACTGGCACATCTAAGTTTCATCTTGTTACTTGCTCTCTGAGGAGAGTGAAATACCTGTGTGTTCAAAGGGCTTCAGTTACTTTCTGCTTAATAAAAGTATAGTCATGGAGCAGAGGCTTTTCTGAGTGTTGTTAACACTCTGATCCAGAAAGGCAGGAGTTTAACTTTACACATGTACATGGTTTGTTTTGTGGCCTGAACTGACTATCTCTAAATGTGCTGATGCGCTTTTCTGGCTTGCAGTGTAAATCCCTGATTGAACAGCTGTGGCAGTCTATTTTATCAGATGAAGGAAAAGATTCTTGAAGAATTTAGTTGTGTATAAAACCAACTGACATTCAGAGGAAAAAAAACTTGCCACAAATAATTCACTGTGCAGATGTCAGGCACTGTGCTCTAATCTCAACATCTATTCACACTCAGCAGATTAACGATTTTTACTAGATCACTATTCTTCCTACAAGACAGAAAAAGTATTCTACAAACTATGCTAATCTTTCACCTTAATTAAACCATTAGAACAGTAAGTGTTCACTCTGAGCTTTTCTTAAAGAGAATTGTTGAAAGAATTTGCATCATGTTTCCTCTGGGATTTAGAGTACTGTGAAGTGATCTTTTGGAGCAGTTTCTTATTAAACATCTTTGCTCTCAGAGACAAATACATCCAGGTACTTGATAAAAGATAAACATGTTGCCCAAAAGGACTCATTCCGCTCACAAGGAACAGAGCAAAACTGGCTCAAATAGCAACAGGATCTGTTAAGGAGTTGCACAAGAAATTTGAAAGCTTGTTTCCAATCATGTGGTTGTTGGTTTTATTAAATGGTGCCATGAAGCCAATAGACTTCAGCTGGGTGGTTGGTTTTGTTCATATAAAGTAAGTGGAATTTTTTGGACAATTTGATTAAAAACTCTTCATAGTTATGCAGAAATAAGTGGATATCAGTACATTTTCTCTGAAAAATGAAGGCATAAGAAACAGTAGGAGCACAGCAAGAAGATTAGAAAAACTGAAGTGGACTATTAAATAGTTAATTAGAGTCAAATGAGCACTTTTGGCTTGCATAACTGGAGGCATTATGCCATTGAACAGGAGTGTGCATGGAATATCTCATTAGCTCCTGAGAATCCCAGTGCTGGAAAGTTATTGACAAATACATTAAAAGGCTCAAAAAAAATTACTGGAGGTCAGGGATCAACTTTACAGAGTAGATAGATGTACACAAAAACCACATGAATGCTTTGGCTAAACTAAACTTTAAAAAATTAACTAAAATAGAGATGTTAATAGTCTTAGCAGTTAGGAATGAAGTTCAACTACCTAATTTTGCATACAATGGTGAAATCAAGATTTCCATTTAAACTCATGTGTTCTCCCTCTTTTCAGTTTTGTTTTCATAATTGTAGTTAAGTAGTCCTTTTATCCTCAGCAAAATCAGGAGCCTTTTCATTGCAAATCCACAAATAAGCATTGCCTCAATGTCTGAGCTAGACAAATCAGAGTAATTCTCTCCTATGAAGGCTGAGTGAACTCGGTCTGTTCAGCCTTGAGAAAAGAAGACTGAGAGGGGACCTGATCCAGGTCTATAAATATCTAAGGTGTGGGGGGCAGAATGGTGAGGATGGACTCTTTTCAGTGGTGAGTGGAGACAGGACAAGGGGAAACGGCCGGAAACTGCAGCATAGGAAGTTCTGCACAAATGTGCGCAAGAACTTCTTTACAGTGAGGTGACGGAGCACTGGAACAGGCTGCCCAGGGAGGTGGTGGAGTCTCCTTCTCTGGAGATGTTCAAGACCTGTCTGGATGCCTACCTGTGTGACCTGCTGTAGGGAACCTGCTTTGGCAGGGGGGTTGGACTCGATGATCTCTGGAGGTCCCTTCCAACCCCTACAATTCTGTGATTCATGATTATTTATTTTATTCTTGAAGTAGAGCAGTGTATTAAAACTAAATCTAGCCTCTACATTTTCTACGGATGTCAGATCTACGAAACATGTAATAATCACCTTTGGAAGAACATTCCAAGTATAAAAAACCAAAAAGAATAATTCATCTAAAGATTTCCAGCCTCAACCAAAGCATTTCATTACTTAGGGCAGAAAGCTCCACAGTATTCATTATTACCTCCCATGCAGATACACACTAACCATAATAAGTTCAGTTCTAAAGTTCGCTCTTTAACAAAGTAAGCTGAATGCATGCTTAGGCTTGTATTACAAGGAATATTTTCAGCAACTCTTTAAGAGCTGCTCTTTCCAGACTATTAATGGAACAGCATTGCTGACAGAACAAAGGTGAACTCCCCTACTAAGAAGTCCAGGAATTAGAATAGCCCTTCCAGCCACATAATCTCAGAGACATTTGTCTTCCAACTGGTTACCTCCTAGAGGCCAGCCTTGCTTTCTATTGTCACTGCTGCCAGAACAGTCTATAATTATTATTATCTTGATTATGGACATATTTAGGTTTGACCATGTTGAAGAAAATCTCATATTTGCCAGTCCCTAGCTTACCAAGCCATCCATATCTTCGTATTTGAGATCCGCAGTGTTACCTATACACTTTATCAATCATCACCTCTTCCTTGAGGAGATTGTCCACATTGACAAATCACACATGGGCAAAAAACTGAACTGAGAACCCTGCCAGAAGGTCACTTTATTTGCAGTTACTAAGGAGCATTTTATGTACATCTACAGTTTTTAAGCCATCTGATTTTCCTCTTCAAATGCCCATTCAGACCTCCTCCACATATCTACCAAACTCTCCTCTTAAATGCACCTACAGCATGGCTTTATTAATTCTTTGGGGTAAAGAAAAGAGGATTGCAAAGCAGATAGCATAACAGAAGGCAGACACCATTCACCTATGCTTCACAGGCACCTTGATTTAACATTACTCAATGAATGCTGAGCAGAACTCTGGAAATCCTGTCTGTTGTTCACTACAAACTTTCCATCAGCCAGACTGCAAATAATGGGCTCCAATTTAGATACACTGAGAGCACTGCTCGCTATATTTTCAATTCTTATTCATCAGGATTTCAGTAGTAATGAAGGGGTAAACTGAGCAAGGCTTGCATTATGATCTGGTATTGCCAGTCTAACACTTTTCACCAGCAGTAAATTAACTTCTAACCATCAACAATAGTGTCTCATTAAATGTAAGAAGTCATAACACAATACTTTTTGGTATTACATTCTAACAGCATAGCAGAATTACAATAATAAAATGACAAAAATACAATTTCTGTGGTTCAAGCATGAGGAAAGCATTGATTGAACATAATACACACAGCAACACATAGTGCAAGGTTCTTTAAAAAAAAAAAAAAAATCAGCTAAAAACATTTAAAAGGCTTTACACACAAAATACCCCATCAGGGTGGGTTCTCTGAATCGAGATTCAAAACATTACCACAAAAGAATGGGATTCATTACTATGGCTATTGTCAAGATGACTTCTCACACAGCCCTCCAATTGAGTTTAACCTTGGGAGCTAATCCTCCCACAGGTTAGTTTGTGCTATTTGGACCTCAGAATCTGAAGTCCAAATGACAAAGTGTGGACAAGGGCATGGTTAAGTCTAAGCTCTGCTATGCTCCTGACAGCTATGTTGATGTTGCCACCTGGAGTGCCAAGTGAACAATTTTAAATATCTTTCCAAATCTTTTGCAAGCTACCTTAATGTCACCTGAAGGGTTAGACATGATCACTGAGGAGCCAGGCTAAATATTAAATTCAAAAAAATTTGAGGTCTCCAAATAATTGAATTATCTATGATTATGTAATTTTGTATTATGCTGCAATTAAATTTGCCTATGAAATACAGTAAGATCTCCTTTTCTTAAAGACTAATACCTAAATACCTAAAGACTAATACACTAATACCCAAAAAGCCTTTAAATTTGTTCTTTGGTTTGGAGCCACAATTAAAGCCTTGAGTGTAGTTCTTTAGGCCTGTAGCATCACCTAAACATCAAATGAAGCTAGTTCCACCAAGCTAACCTCATCTGGGGGAAAACCACTGCAAAATAGCACTGGGGCTACTGACAGTGCCTGGATAGTAACGGACAGTTTGCAGTCACTAGATCTATATGCTGCACCACTCACATGAGAAAGTCAAGCTCTATTTGAAGCTCTGTCAGGCAAGGATTTTCCACATGCAGTGAGGATTCAAGTGAGAAGCAACACCCAGGTAGTGATCAAACATTACTTGCAATGGAAACAAGCCTCTGACTGTCTCATTCTCTCAATCCATGCCAGATATGAAAACCTTGGAAGAAAGGCATTTCAGATCTGGTAGATACTGTCTACTTGGTTTTGCAGTCCTCTCTCTTAATTTTCATACTGTAGTTTTCAACACAATCCATAAACCAAAAGCTAGAAGAATACAGGGTGTGGGTAGAAATATCCTAAAGAATTTTCTCCTGCTTCATCTGTGCATGAGTTATGCCATGGTTAACTTTTCAGGCACAATCTCACTGGTAAGTCCAGCAAAGTGACCTAATGTTCTGTATACACATTTCCTCATTCCATGTTTTTCCTCAGTATGAAAACTTTTTCTGTATTAAGCCATAAAGTAATGCTAGCAAATCCATACAGATAGAAAGAACATTCCTTATTTATAGACTTACATTGTAACCTTTCTTCATAACCCAGCTCTAAGGAATAAGGAATGAAACCCATATCAATGATAGTTCTTATAGGATGAATCTGGTCTGTATTAAGGATTACAGCAGAAGACTCATTTTCTTTCTTTATATGAAGTTCTCAGTCTTCGCAGCTTTCAGTTCTCTGGTGTATTATTGCTCTTGCCTTTGTGTTCATAACTGCATGCAGCTTGTGGGCTTACAGGGACAGAAGAGGACAGCACAGACATTCAAGGTTTCAGTTCTCCTACCTGCATTAATAATGTGTGAAAATACCAGCACTGAACCTTAACCGTAAGTGTGAAGTATATAGCTTTCTGCACACCTTAGGGAAGAGATACAGTGTTCTTGTAAGAGCTCAGCTATGTGCATAAATCACAGCACAGAAACATTTTTTCTGGAGAAATTATTGTAGAGACTCAAAGACAAAGGGAAATTTCTCTTGTACCCTAAACAACTCAGAGCTGTGTGCGCGATGAATTCCACAAAAGGTGAAATGCTTTCTTTCAGTGTCGTTTAATCTTCTCTAAACAAGGAATGGTGTAATGTGTGCAGCCTAATTGCAACAATTTTCAAATCCAGTTATAAACCAATTATGAAATCATCATATCTAACCTGAGACAGGTACATAGGAAAAGACAATAAATGCAAGAGTACACTTTTCCAAGACTATAAAACAAAAAGCATCTAGACAGACTGAGTGGTATATATGCAGAAAGAACATTATAGATGTGACATTACTTTGACAAAAGTCCTCAATTTCTGCACCACTCAGCAGAGGATTTCTTGCTTTATAATACCATACTGCAGGTCCCTCCTTTCTTTGCCAAGGACTCAGCCCTTCAAGGGTTTTGCATAACCCATTTGCAGGAGTAAGGCAGGGGCTGGGCTCAGTGCCCATTTGCAGTAATTCCCATCTCCTGAGGCTGGGAAATGAAGTACTCAACAGTGATGGTTTTGATAGCAGCCTAGGAACTAAACTTTAGTGACTGCCCAGGGAGCTCACATCACTCATTTCAGACAGATGGTCATACAGTTGTCAAAATGCAATTCTCTCCTAACTGAGTAGGACTAGGTTTGAAATGGTGAAGGACACAGATTCTCTTAATTTATATTATTTGAGCTCTGAGCATGCAAGTGATTCACTGTTGTAACTAGTATCTACATCCTTGCATCAAACAAAGGCTGGAGTAATATTGATTCAGGTTACAAATCTTATCAGCAAGTAAACAAATGCATTGTTTGTGAAAGGCAATTCACAAGAGAAAAAGTTCTGTTTAAAAGGCTTAGCCACACAGTCATACACTTATTTCAGGTCAGAATTACATTTCTGATCTGTCAGCACAGCAAGCTCATTCATTTTGGTAATTATAAATCAAGCTGTACTCTTCCATTGTCATTACCAGACATCATCCACCACAAAGGATGCAGGATCATAACCCAATTGACAATTTAAGTTCTGATTCGTGAGGCTCAGGGGAATCCAGCTTGCTTTTCTGCATTGATATTGATTCTGAAGTGCTGACAGTAATAAAGTTTGGTTTTGTCAGTGGATTGCAGCATACAAGATTTGGAAGACACAAGGAGCAGAGAGCACAGTATCAAGATGCCAAAAATACACTGAGCTAGGTTTTTTTTTTTTTTTAAATTTATCTACCTGTAATTGTAACCAAGGGCAACCTGAGTCCTTAGTGGACCTCTTTTGAACTTCCTCCATTGCTTATGTAGTCATGAGAAGTGATCCAAACTGCCTGCCTGGGAGAAAGTGCAGGGAGAGTATCTGTGCCTCCCTCCAGCTGGTACAAGACAAATTTCAAGCTGAGACATCCTTTTTAATCTTTTAATACTTTCTAAGTTTGTGCACCCCTAATTTTGTGGTGTACCAAACATGCCCAAAACACAGGGACTTGAGTAACAACACAGTTCCATCATCTTCTCATTCAAGAAGTATTTACTGCAGCGTACATTTTTTTCCCTTTCAATTATCCCAGCAGAATTATGGAATATGCAGGAATGAATACCAAATAAAGCAATGAAGGAAATACTGAAACAGCACTAGTCTGGGCTGGGAGAATTGAGTGCTGTTCTTTTCCTCTTATGTATTTTAAGCAGCACTTAAGATCTACATGAGTGCACCAGATTCCCCAGGTAGCAAGCCAAGTGATCTAAGCCCTGTAATAGGAAGCCACACAGCTGCACCAGCATGGCATTGTGCCCAAGCCAATAAGCATCACTAGATAACTAACAGAGCTATATTACTTCAGGATCCCAATGTAGTTTCACTCTCATATCCACACAGGAGCAGCCTGCCCTCCTGAAGAGAAAAACAAAGGAGTAATATATTCAAATCATTCGCTCATTCTTTAAAGTTAATGAGGGCTTGTGTGCCATCAACCAGTGCCAACTCATTTGCTTCACAAATGACATTCAGCCTACGGTTTTCATGCTCCACCTAGCCCATACCCACCTTTAATGCTGTTGAATTGGTCACCAAGACTCCTGCTTGAGCAAAGCCAAATCTCAAGGAGTTGACAGCTGCTTTCTACTCTTCGTTGCTTAGGAACAATTATTTAAATAGGTATTTCAGGAAATACCTAGCAGTTCTCCAGAATCTGTAAGGAATTAGGAAATTAAATCAATTAGAATACATTTTCTGAACCCAGAAGCATTAAGCCCAAGCATGACTACTTATGATTTCTATCAATAAATCACAATGATCAGATTTCTCAAGTCATAGCACAGCTTCCATTGTGCATTACTGCAATAAAAGGGACACCATAAAAAATGCAATAAACAAAATTAAAGCTTGAACACAGACACTCAGAAGATGAGGTCACCACTTTTTCCTGTACAATTAGTGTGATCACCACTCTGCTGCTCACACACTTCTTGCTTTATCTAGCAGAAATGGCCGCAAGTGACTTACAGAAACTTATTAAAGTTCCCCTGGTGGGCAGACCTTCTCAGGACTACTTCTGCTATGGAGGATGAGAGCATCACAGCTGTGCTTCAAGCTCCACCTTAGTGGAGTTTGGGGTAGGGAGCAGTTTCACTCATGAGACACCAGTGTCTCCATTTACAAAACAACTCCAGATGTATTTAACTGAAATTATATGTGCCACTTGGGAGAAGAAGGGACCAGCGTGGTCTGGTAGGTTCAGCTACAGAAGCATGAGAAAAAAGGAAAGAACTTGCACAACACTAAGTAATCTTAATAGGCTTGCTCAGTGATAAATCATTAAAAAGGGATCCCTGTACACCCTGCTGGCACTGCTTTATACAGGCTCATTGCCTCACTTCCGTGCAAGTGGAATAAGATAGTAATGCCTGCAATAAGAGATTATTAATATCAGTTGAATTTTCTGTTAGTCACTGCTCTTGGGTGTGCTGTCATGGCTCTTGCCCTGAAATAGCCTGTAGGGATTATCTTGTTCAGTTATGATTGTGGAGAATCAAATCCATTGCAAATCTTTTTAGAAACAGGCATTTTCTACTGGTAAAGACACTAGAGCCCTCCCCTAAGGAAATGAACTTGGAAATAGCAATATATTAAGAGTTGAAGCCTGAAGTCCCATGAAACCTGCATAACAGGATTTTTCATATTCTTCTAACAGTTCAGCTTTGGCCTTTTGCCAGAGGGACTGTCTAACATTTGGCTTATGTTGGGGTGTTTTTTTTTTTTTAAATAATGGATTAAGATCTGGCTAGGAAAGCTTATGGCCTCAACATGTCTGAAGAGATGTAATTTTTCAAGTTCTATATTTTGGGTTCTTTCTTTGTCACTATTAAAGCAGGCTGTTCTGACACACCACTGGTATTTTAGTCTCCTGTTCACCAATAATAAATGTAAAAAAAACTAGGGGAAGAATCCTAATATTCACCACAGAAGTATTTAGTCTGTTGAATATATACTCCTAATAGGCATGCTTTTGATTTCATTTTTGTTTTACTCATGTAATTACCCAGAGACACTTCAGACCTGGAAGAGACTTGGAGAGGTAAAATTGGAACCTCCACAGAAGGCACCAAGTGTTATTTTGGATGACTATATGCTAAGCATACACAAACTAACACAAGAACTCACAGTGAAATAAACTCTGAAATAAAAACAAGCAACAGTAATATCCTTACAATAGTCACATACTGATGGCTTTGCTAATTCATAGCCTTATGGATAGGGTAACAGCATATGGAAGTTCACGAGTGCAGTTACTATAGCTGACTAATATTTTCATGTAGTAATATTTCAGTTTAAAAATATATATCTTTTTTAGAAGCTGCCCCTGCAAGACTCACAGTAGATATGTAATTAACAGCAGCTGCATGGGCTTCTAAAGGTGACCTGCCTCCTACCTGCTAGTTTCCAATCACAGAACCAAACTGAAAAGCATCATGGTTGATAAGAGGCCTAAATTATGGAAGGTTCTGAAGACATAGCATTATTTATTAGTAATGAAAGATAACAGATTGAGATATTGTCATGCCAGAAGTCAAATGAATCAATGATTCATTGTGTAAGATGCATTATAAGCACACGAAACCATGCAAGCAGAAGGGATGTCTAATGGGAGACACAGGTTGTTAAACTTTGAAAAAAGACACTTTTCAGCATATGATGATGACAATCATTTTGCCCAAATAGCTGTGATAGCTATCAAACATGAATAAAATTGAACATAGGAAATGTTTATTTACTGATTCTGCTCACACAAGATTAGGCATTACATTCTCAAACTATTTCACAATTTGATGAACATTTATATATGTTCACTTACTCATAAAATTAAAGCATAGTTAAGTAATAACTTCTACTTATTTCAATGTTTGTTCTAGCAGTAAGTCATGTAGCAACAGCAGAATTATATTGATGAGGAACTATTAATACTTCAATGTAAAAATGTATGATGTGAATCCATGCACCGAAATACAAAATATTAATCATTTAGCTATCTGGAAAAAATGTCCAGACAAATTAATTACTAGGATCTGAAAGTCAGGAGACTAATCCAATTAAACATGTAAATGTGGTACCTATGGTGCTCATTTGCAGTGTCCTTCAAGCTAATAATTAAATGATGGATTTTAAAACTAATCATTAAGAAAAGTATCAGCTATTAGCCAAAAAAATTCAGAGTACATTTAAAATTGTGCTGCCACATTAAACCTTGAAAAAGTTACCTCATCTCCAAGTCTTCACTTATTTCATGGTATTGAAGAAAAATCCTGCTTTCCAGTGTACAAGAATATAGAAAGCTAGATTCATTTGGGATGTATAGTCACAAATATGTTCAAAACCCTGAACATCTGGCAACCTAATCACATGAAGGGCACTGAATATAGCATTCATATGTCAAAGTCCAGAGTGATTTTACACAAGCCTGAAGAGCTGTCACAATCAAAGACAAGCTAAACAACTCCTGCCGCTTTCTCTAATTACTACTGCCACAGACAGGAGCAGCCATGATGCACACAAAGGCACATGGTGACCACTAGCCACATTCTTCTGTTATCCTACAACAAGTTGATATTATTTTTATTGTTAGATTAGGTAGCCTGAGAGACCTGGAGACAAATTTAACTGCTTCAAATCTACACTACTTCACAGAAGTCAAGGAAGTGAAACTGTCGCATCATCTGCTCCTCTAAAGCTGTTTTCCTCCAACAGCACTTCTGGCCAAACACGCCGATCACATACATGGATCGGAAAGAATAAGAAAAGCCGGTGAGACTCATGCAACACAAGAGAGAAAGGTGACCAAGCAGCTTTTCTACCGGAGGTGATACAAACAAGAAGGAAAACAGGAAAGCGCCCTTTTCTAAAATCCAGCCATGCCAAAGGAGTAACATTTGAATAAAACATTGCTTAAAACCTTAACATATAAGTTATTAAGTGTGTGAAAGACTTACAATGCAGAATGACTTGTTTTATCTTTTGACATTGTATAATCAATGAATATTAAGATGTTATAATTACAAAATAAACAAGAACATTTGGCAAAGCAGATTATGATAACAGATAGATAGAAAGCTTACCCCAGTCCTGGGCTCGCTTACAAAACTCCAGGAGAGCAGATCTCCAGTAGAGATCCTTCCCCACTGGTAGCCAGCTCTTAAATAGGTCTAGGAGAGGTGCAGCCAGGCTCCACCCCTTCTGGCAGCACAGGTGAATTGCCTTCACCTGCGCTCCTCTGGCTGACACAGTGCTCACCTCAGGTGATCAATCAGAGGTTCAGGCCATGACTCAGCAGTTCCCATACAGACATAAAGAATCTAGATCTAGAATCAATATCTATTAATCATTTATGATCAGTCATATCCTTCAAGCAGTTCATATCCTGTGTTGGAGACAAATGCTGTACACAGGATTTTCTTCCATATGCATAGTATCTTATTCCACCCAACGTGGAAGCCTTCCTAGCCTTTATTGCTGCTTTTTCAGTACATCAAATGATACTACAACACAGGTGCCCAATCTTTTGGTTATTTTACACAGGTTTAACTCCATTCACTGGATAGCATCTGACTCAAGTTAGTCTCAATAGAGAGCAACAAGAGTATCTGAGAGCACTCATAACAGTGACATCTATGAGAGTAACCCAGAAGTCTGTACAGTGCATTCACAAGCAGTTATTTTCCAGATGAGTAAGTATTGCCTAGGAAACAGTGTGAAACAGCCTTGTAAGTCACTGTCTCAGCTAGAAATTGCTTATGGTCTTATGTCGTTACTTGCAGAATCAAGGCAGTTTGCAGTATTCTGATTGTGTCCTTCCTTACTGCAGATTTACATTCAGCATTTGCTCCCCCCCTTTTTTTGGTGGACAGATGAGCGTTTGATTTGCGCAATTGTGACAAAAAACGCAAAATGAACAGGATCAAGCCAGAAACATGACTTTGTTTCCCCAGGAATCTAAAATATCACTATTAGTTGTTGCTTTGTCCAGGTTCCTGACACCTACAACTCTTAACCTCAGGTTCGGAATATTCCTAAAGTTAAAGTTAATGTTCTTGAACTATAAAAACACTTACAAGAACTCAATTTCAGTTTCTGAACTATGGAAAACAGAGTGTATGCAAGACAAGTTTCTGTAACTCATACCTTCTGTAGTCCATTTGTTTTTTTATAGAAATATTTGGAGATTTTATTCTTCTTACCCTGTGTCTGAAGCTGCACATAACCCTACAATAAAGAAATTAGATCACAGCACTCTCAGCACATCCAGGAAAAGCACTGCTATAAATATATTTCATTGAAAACAGTGCTGCTAGAACATTTGACATCAGTAGGTTATTTAGCAGGCAATTCAAGTCTTGGCTGCACAAGGTCAAGAAGGTGGAGCACAGCAGGTTGCCTGGACTAGAAACTATCCTCAAAATTATATCACAAATTATTGTGATGTTTGATCTAAATTAAGTGTTTCCATTGCAGAAACCACAACCTGCTTGAAAGGAGGGATACAGTTAACACTTCAACAGGGAGTAAGAGCTGGTACTGCTGAAATCGGTGCTGATATTCTGAAGAATACCAGACCCTGCAAGAAAGCAGGAAGGAAGCTATTTTGTCTGTGAAGACACACAGATGATACAATTTGCGTAGCCAACATCTGCAGACAGACATTTCCTATTCGTTTAAATAAGGACCTTACACCCATCCTGGTCATTAGACCAGGATTGATATTCTCCAAACACGCCCAGCTTTCAATAAAGGACTTCTGGGTTAGCTTTGTAGTGCAAGCATCTGTAAGGAAAACTGCTTGGCACTACAGTTAATAGCTCCAGTGATTCAAATTCTATTCTGACATCTTCCAAATAGTATTTGCAAATGCTTGCATAATTAGAGCAATACTTTTTCCCCTAGTAACAACAAACAAATCAACTGTTTTCTTCCTTGTCAAAGTGCTGGCTTTTATGCTTCTCTAGCTTGCACACAAAACATCAAGAAAAACACTGCCCAGACTGCTGTCTCCCCTGCATGTTTCTCCTCCTACTAAAAGTAGAAAGCTTGGTCTACAAAGTACACTCAGAACTGCTGCAGTTCAGTACAGATTCTGACACACTGGATTAAGGTGCTTTATTTTAAGCTGCTTACAAGCATTACCCACCTTTGCATATAGGGCCCTCTTATTACACTGTGGCAGCATTAGGTAGGATGAAATAATATGGCAGAACACATCCACACAGCCATTTAACAAAACTTCAAGTGTGGCTTATAAAAAAAACTCATGCAAAACAGTTTTCCTTCAGCATTTCCCAAAGCTGGTATCATTTAAGCACAGCAATGCTGTTTGGACCAAAAGCTGGCCTTTCATGCAAATAATATTCTACTACTTTTCAAAACATATAATCTAAATATCCCCATAGTTTTTAATGGAATTAACACCATAATCTGATCTGTTCATATGCCTACTATTATAACTAATTTACTAACATAGTTAGTAAAGCCATAAGTCCAGCTAGGTCAGGAGATCAGTTAAGATTTCCCAATCCTTTTTGCTAATTACCCAATATAATTGACAAAATTGATACTAACACTATCATTAATTCTCATCAAAACAGATGAGTTGTTCTCAAAAAACACCACTTTAGTGTCTTAAAAAGCACAGGGAAGCTAAGAGACCTGCAACAAACCATACATTCCTTTACTGATGTGGAAAGTGAAAGTGTCATTTCCACATTGAAAAGTGAAATTGATCTAAAGAATTAAACTGTAACGTATCCTTAGAAACAGCTGTTGTGGAAAGTAAGAATACGAATACCATATACATATTAGTAACATTGTAACCGAATTACCCAACAAATACTTTCTCACAAAGCTGCAATAGTTTTTGAACATTCTAAACAGTATGGGTGTAGTAATCTGAGCTAGAAAACATATTGTAAGGTTGTTCATTAGACCAGCAGAAGCAAAATAAATTTAACAGACTTTCAAGGAGTCAGGACTTTTACACAAAGCAGAACTGTCCCACTTTGTGGGAATGTTAGGATGCCATAGACAGGCTTCAAGATACTCCCCTCTATCCTCCTTCCAAGCTTGTCTTTGTCCAAGGATAGAGGAATGACCAGAACAATGACCCAGTGTGAAGGGGCACAAACGTTAGGGGGGTAATTAAACAACTGAGGCTATGTCTATGTTTATGTTGTAGAAGTGACATCCAAAAAGTTATGACCAAACGATAAGAAAGCAATTGTTAGAAGGCAATTAATCAATTAAGACATTTGTGTATGGGCAGCAAAGATTTGTGTACTTGGTGTTTGTATGATTAGAGAAGCATTGTGAAAGAGTGTGAACCTGCAGTACTCAGCCAAGGAGGAACCAGGAGAGAAAGAGATAAGCAGCAGGCAACAGGGGATACAAGATGTAACACTGTTTTCTTGGGGCTCTCCTGCTTGTATTTTGCAGTCCACAGCATACTGCTTTCTTCAACACTACGTGTCTATAACTCAAAATTAAGAAAAAAAAGTATTCTCTCCACTCCAAGTTCCTCAAGTAAAAAGCCAGAAGCAATTGCCATGCTGAGTTGGCTGTTCTACTCATGGAATGGTTTAAGACAATCTGCATGATCCCAGCAGGGGCAATGAGCATCAAAGGACTTGCACTTCTCTCAGCCTTTCAGTTCCCCTGTTCACCTGCTGACTTAATGGCCATCCCTTGCATTATACTGGGCAAGTACTGAGTGATTGATGCTGATCTTCCCATGCCCTACAGAGCTCCTTGATGGGCAGGCATTCCCCTTATGCTTTTTTATTCACTTGCTGTTTGACACTGCTTGTCTGTTTGCACTTTTCTCCTTGCTCATTTCCTTGTTTGAAATTCAACCTCCAAATTCACTGTCCTTGATTTGAAAATAAAGCTGGTTTTTCTTCTCCAAGTTGCTCCTTGGAAGAACTGAAGGTCTTCAGTGGGTGGACACTATCTCAGTGCCTTAGCTGATGACTTGCATAACTTGAAATGCAGTCTCAGATAAGTTTTAAATGTGATGGGAAAGGAGGTGGACTAGCATTGCTGAGATCCATACCCAGCTCTTCCGTCACCTGAAACAATTATTTTTTTCTTCCAATTTTTTTTTCTTTAGCATTGTTTTACACTATGCTTATATATTCCATTGATTATTACAAGTTTTAATTAATTCCATTTGTAAACAACTTGAGGATGATTTAGTAAGATGCATTCAGTAAATTAGAGAACTGGTAAAAAAGCTTATCTGAAAGCTCTGGGCTAGGCTTCAAGCCTGGCTACTTTTTCAAGTTGCTGCAAACGAGAAAACAAGTAATCCCTCAGAGAAGGACAAGTCCCAAACAGTCATTATGGATGTATTCCTAGGGGCTTTGTTTGTACCAGACAGAACATTACTTCAAGGTTTCAAGGCTTCCTAATGTAGTACCACTTTACCATCGGAAAGAAAAGCTGGAAATCAATTTGAACAAAGCTAAGACAGCTGAAACTGGTTTGTAACGTATGAATTCCTGCAGTCACTCCTTCTGTGCCCAGAGCACGAGCACACAGAAGGCAGTCTGCTCTCAACTCTCCCTATTCCCTCTCAGTGCAGGCAGCAGGGGCTGTTGCCTTACCTGAGATCTAGCCTAGACCCCCAAAGAGCCCCCTAGTCTTCTCAGGTAGGAAATCACTTGCCTTTATCTACCACTCCATCAACAGATGGAGCTACCAAAAAGACACTACTTTGAAATATGGTGCTACATTTAATTAAGCTATACTTCAGCACTATACATCTCATAGATAACTCTTCCTGCCTCCTTTACCCAGTTCTTAGGGGAAGGATATTTTCAGGGACAGCACCACAGATTAAATCTCATGTTCAAGGTGATAGAAAAATACATCCTAGCTACTATTTATATTCCCACACTAAGTCTACATTCAAGTGCCCTAGCCTCATTGTCAAGAATTTCCACAATGTTTAAAAACACTTCTCTACAGTCTGTAGGAATAATTTCCATGGGTTGAAATGTATCTAACATTTTCTGAAGCTAAAAAACACTGAGGAGCTTAAAAAATAAAACAATAATAGTAATTAAAAATAAAATCAACATCCTATACATACTCTGCTTGAAATGACTCCTACAGTCAAGATGCAGTATTTGAGAAAAACTTCTGCAGTCATATTTAACCACACAAAAGACTGAAAATTAACAGCAAATATTGAATAAACATCTCTTAAAAGTCATAGGTGGGACAGAAATCAAATAAGAGGAGAAGGGCAGGCCTCACCAGTAAGTAATAGTTCTATGCAAATTTACCCAGCTGAGCAAATTGTGCTTTAAACAATCATTCTTCTGGAAAAGCAAACCTACTAAAGTTTCACAAGCATAGAGCACCTTCAGATTTTGATTAAACTGAAAGCCTTTGCAGATGACCATTAAAGAAAAAACACTGCACTCCAGCGCCCACAGATATTTTAAGCGTGCTCTCAAAACTGAGACAAGCTGAGCATAAAATGCTTCTAAAAATCTTTGCAACAGTACTTCAAACAAACTAAATTAGGGCTACATCAACAACTTGCTGACAAAATACCCAATATTAATCTGTAGCTTAAGAACACTCACATTCCTAGCTAACCATAGCAGCAGTAGAGGCAAGTAGTAACACCTACCTCACAGCTCCTCAAGGCCTCCACACTCTCAGGCCTCTAAGGAGCCCACAACAGTCCCCTTCCCTTCCTTCTTACATGGTATCACCAGACAGAAATCAAAGGAAGCTGCAAGCCTGGGTCTTGCAGACTGCTGCCTCTTACCTGTCCATGCTTTGCTCCCTTCTGCACAGTGCCACCATTCCTACTGCTGTGCTAAAGACAGAGCTCTGAGCTGAGCTTAAATGGCCTGCAGGTGCAGGGCCCAGCTGGGGCTGCACAGGGTCATTAAGGCAATTAGTGTCCTCGGATTGACAAATAGCCTCCATTACTTTCTGCTGTCCTTGACCTGAAGTTCCCCTCTCCTCTCATGTTTTTTTCTCCAATACAAATTCTAGACCAGAGCAAAATCTACTCAGAGCTTGCTGTGTCCAATGTGGTGATCATAATTCCTTCTCACTGTAGAATAAATTTGGAATGTTTATCAGCAATGTTTGGGAACACCTGAGTCCCAACATCTCTGTCAGAAAGTCCATGTGTCCTGTCTGATGAGATCAGCTGAGAGCGGCTCTTCAGAGAGCAGGTGGCACACTGGGGCTGTGCTGGTGCCTATAGCTGCTGCTGGAAAAGGCTGTGGTGCTTCCCAGCAGTAACTGTGAGATGCAACCAAAGGTTCGTGAGGTAACTTGTACTGAGAAATGTCACCAGAAGCGTGCTACAACGTGATAGAAGGATGCCTCACATCAAACCAGAGGGCTTATGACTGGACTCTGGAAATCTCTGAGTTTGGCTGAAGAACAAGATGAGGAAGAAATCAGAAACAAATGGCCAAAAGGTGGCATAACTAAACCTGGGTCTGGGAACTGGAGAAAATTATGAAGAGAAGCTTTGCTTGCCAGCAGGCCCACCCAGGCCCCCGCTTTGCTGTGGGGTCACTTGTGCGGTAAGCCCTACTGCAGGAGGAGGTCTCTGCCTGCCCCACAGCCACCAGGCCCTGTGCAGCCTCACCTGCTCAGGGTGAGCTCTTTTTCCTGCTCTGCTCTGCCCTCCTGCACTGCCTGCACTGTGGAGGTCCTGCCTGGCTCTGTGGCAAAGTGACAAGGTGGCACTTTCACTTCCAATTTGTGCAGAAGTGGTTGCTGGAGGAGGGCCTGGCCTGGGCATTAGTCTTCTTGGAACACCTGGAGCCTTCACCAAGCTGCCAGCATCACCCTGTACAGTACTGCTATAAGCAGATAGTGGACAAGAATCACCATTTTCTTCACCATTCATTACGTGTTCTTGCCCACATTTTAAGCTTTCTTGCTTTGGTGGAAGCACCATTTTGTCTCAAAGAGCTCAACCGGGAATTTAGACAAAATAAACACTCCTTCCTGAGAAGAGTTGTGTGACTGAATGAACCTACAAACAAATATCTGTATTCAATTGGAAAAGCATGGTTGCTTTTGATTGAGGCTATCTCATGAAGCACTCATTTTTAAAATGCTGTGTTTGTTATTTTTCTTGTCTTGTGCATCAAAATCGATACAAGTACAGAAATTTTGTGGTTTGTATATCGCTAAACTAAACATGTTTCTATTTATGTACTTATACTTCAAAGCCTCATTGAACTGTTTAGCGTTCTGGATGGTTGGGGGCATGTTTACATCTTTAAATTTCTGGCCATACTTGTTTAATCAAAATGGTTAAAAAAAAAAACCACTCCAAAAGTCAGTACATGACTGACATTCCTTTATGTGGATTGCATTAGCTGTCCTTAGATATCTGCTATGCCAGTGAAGGGGCTCAGTCACAGGTCAGATGATATCAGTAAGATTGCCTGTCAGAAATGTCTGGATGCTCAATTAAAGATAGAATGAAATAGCCCTGATTTTCCATGCTGTGTATTTCCACCTTCCCTCAAGGGTATACCAGGCATGGAATACCTGTGGCATCCAAACATGGAGTTGCCTGATGCTTCTGAAACTTTTGAACTTTTGAAATTCGTTGCTCCTCAGTGGTTTATTCAAGTCTGCCTTATCTGGCTGAGGGAGTTGGTTGTAGCGTTGAGGTGTCTGCTAAGCTGCAGTAATGCCTCTGCTCTGCTTGCAGGTTTCAAACAGAAGTAAATAAATATTAATTGTAATTTGTTTTGCCTCCCTGTGCTTTGTAAAGTACATGCACACGAAGATTAATTTTGTTAAACTGAACAGGCAGGAAGCTGGCTCCCTTAAGTGCCAAATCCAAGCTCCTTGACTGTGTGTCAAAAGAATACACTTGGCTTTCAGACATCTCTCCATTAAAGAGCCCGTGCACTGAAGGAAATGTCAGCTTGCAGATTTTGTTTCCTAATCTCAGAAAAATGCAAAGTGGTACCTTCATAAGCCGTGGCAAGTCAGACACTTTGGACACCTCCTTGCACCAGCTCTGGCAGTGTATGTCCTTAAGGTGGCAGCAACTGTCAAAAAAGTGTTTTGCTTTTTTTTCCCTATGTGGGGAAAGTGGGAGAGACACACTAAAGAAGGAGCCTCGAACGAGAGAAATTTTTCTACACAGCTCCTTCTTTAATCTTCAATTTTCTGCTCAGCAGAATCATATTCATAGCCAGATTGTTCATTATTAAGAGCTTATTTCAGATCAAACCCTGTATGTCAGTAGATTAGGACACTGAGGAAGATTAGCTTCTCACTGTAGGAGGTGGGAGTAAGTTCTTTATCTTATCATTAGCATGGACTTTCATGGGTTTTGATCATAATTATTAATTCTGCCAGCAGACTTTCAAGCAAGGATTAAAATGCAGATAGATGTCATTTAAATAGCATAATCAAACTGAAAGTTAGGTTTTGTGGCAGGCAAATCCTCAGTTTTATGACAGTTTCACTTTTTTGATTTTCTAAAACAATTTTGTTGCTTAAAAAATGGGTTTGTTTACTTTCATGCACTTGTAATAGGTTTTTATTAGCTATTTCTCCTCCTGAAGAAAAATACTGTTAGTATTCAGGTGAACTTTAATTCTGATTAGTATAAATGGCATGTAAAATTCTTAAGGAGTGTTTCTGCACATCCTTGCATTGTTGTAAGTAGAAGCCAAGCATATAGATGAAGAATTACTGAATGAATTCAAATTAAATATCTCCCTCCCCTTCTCTCTCTCTCCTTTTTTTTTTTTTTTTTTTTTAATTTTCATAATGTTTTTGGACTTTATTCTCTCCATGAATACGGATTAGTGTCATGGTTCTGAATATATAAGAACGTAAGACCTTGTCCTACTGTCAAGGTGAACATTCTTAGAACATCAGGAATTTAAGCCTGCCACATTTCTAAATGTTATGAGCAAAGCAGCAAAGAAAGAGAAGACAGTATTTCATCAGCAAAAGCCTCTCGGTTAGATTTAAAATCAAAATTGCAGCAAAATATGTGTCTGTATCATTTGCTAATTTATGCAAATATTTGGTTGCATAATGAACCTGAATGATAATGTTGTGTATCATCGCACTATTCACAGAACTCTTATTTTGGAAAATGTAAAGTGCAGAAGGATAAGGAACAGACAAAACACTGCAAAGAATATGTAGCAGCAGCTCATACACCCAACTGCAGTGAATGTGGTTAGCTAGCAGCTGTTTCTGTTCTAAATTTAATCATGAAGCTGGTATGATAAACCACTTACAACACAGGTAGTGATTGCACTTTTACCTGGAGATTTATTTCCTGTCACCTCTTTTTGTTTTTGCTTATATCTTGTATTTCACCCTACTTTGCGCATTCTCTGGGGAGCACTTGTTTTTTTGTCACATTTTTGTACAGCATTTAGCCTGTCAGGTCAGGCTCTTTTGGATAGCACTGCAATTAACTGCGGAGATGCATATTTAGGCTGCATATGAAAAGAAGCAGAGCTGAATGTTTGGTCCCTTGCCTCTAGTTATGCAAGGATTTTGAAGGTGACAGTGTTTTGGATCCTGTGGTATAACCGTATTGATTAAGTGCTGCTATACAAGTGGAAAAAATGTAATCAGTGGAGATATTTTAAAATGCTAATTTGGGTAAACACTAAAAAAAAATCTGTACAGTTTACCCAGTGTTAAACAGGAAGTTGGTACTGCAAAGAGGGCCTAGAGTCCTCCAGGCACAGGTTTCTGATATTGGAATAAGAATTGGAGAATAATCCGGAGGCTTCTATCTATTTTTGCATATTTGTCTAATTCAGAGTGTAAAGATCATAAGGGCTTCTTCCCAATTCTCTTTGCATATTTAAACATATAGCAATGCTCACACTGCATCCTCTTTCTTGCTCCACATCTCTTGAAAGCCATTGCTTGGCATTTTTTTGCTGACATAAAGAATACTGCCTTGGGCAAAGAGCACATGCAGGGCTCATAAAGCCATCAGGGAGTACCTGACATGTTTTTCTCCCATCTACTGAGAACACGCTGCCTGGCAGATGCAAGAAACTTTTGTACCAGGAATAAAAAAAACAATGGAAGAAAACCCCATAGTTGGAATGTAAGGCTAGTTGAGAAGTATATTTTCATTAATGTCTGTAGCTAATGAGTATAAAAATGCTCATTTTTTTGGCAACAAAAGGACAAAAAATAAACTGCTAACAGCCAATATGGAGTAAGGAATCACAGCCCATACACATGCTTCTTTTCATGTAATAAAAACTACTAAACTTTACATTACCCTTTAATACATCCTTATTTGAGGCACATTGAAACTCTAGACAAGAAGTGCATCATGGATGGAAGTGTGTTGAAAACATAATCTTGCTGTTTTCCAGTTAGCTTAGCATTAATTGAAAATCAGTGCAGTTATTCTTTTGGCTATTTTCGGCAGCAAAATAATTTGAGATTTTTCTTCTGTGACAAGGCAGCAGCAAATCAGTTCTGATCAGTAGATTTACCTGCTTGCTCAGGAGGGTACCATAAACCCTCATGATTTAAGAGCACTAGCTGTTGTTGTACATGTCTGAGAAATCCAGCTGTATCTCCAAGGTCTGTTATGCTGAAAATTTTTCTGTGCTGATCACTCATCTCAAGACACAGGACATATCTTATCCCTCTGTTAACAATATGATTTTATGGTGACAAATCCTAGATGAATTAAAACTTGCTTGCACTCATTGGAACCGAAGTCTGCTGCCATTTATAACTGATTGAGTTCAGAATGATTCTTGGAAATCTTCCATGTGTGTCAACAGAAGCATCATTTTTTCAAAGGGAACTCAGTCTGAGCCAGAGACAGAGGGAAGGCTTTGGGAAGTTAGACCTTATCATGTGCTATTCAACTACAGCTCTGCAGCATGTCCTTAAAAAAAACCACACAAACAAATATGCAAAAAGGAGACATAGGTCCACTCTTGTGCCTATTCTGCTATCTGAGAATAATGACACTTTGTGGAGCTGACAGGATTGTGTTTGATATTGGTCATTGAAAGTGCACAAGGATACTGCTTGACAATAAATTGCTTGGAGCAAAAAATTGCAAAAAATTGCTTGGAGAATGTAAAATTCAATACCATATGAGGTGATCAGAAGAAGGCTTGGAAATAAGAGCGGGGAAAGATAAAAAGCTATTAGCTTTGATAGAAATGAGAGGACTGAGGGAAGGAGAAAGAATAATGGGAATAGGGGGAGAAAAGGGGCTGAGAAAGTCGAGAAGTTGGAACTTAATAGGAGAGAAAAAAGCAGAGACTGTGATATTTGACTGAGTATGATCTTAAAAGGGACTTTCAGAAGATACAAGGTAGAAAGCAAGACCGGGAGAAGGATGGGGCTGCCATATAGTCAGTAATATATAGTCATATTGATAATCTTTCACTTTGAAAAGTTAGTTTAACTATTTACTTGATGGAAGTCTACAAATGCTTTACTATTCTATGTGTTGTGTTTTTTTTCTTTCTTATTCTTTTTCCTTAAATGCTTCCCTTGGGCTGGAGTGTGTATTCAAGATATTTTCAGAACTTTCCATCTGTTTACGGAACAATTTTCAATTGAAACTTAGAAGTAAAAGATAATTAGCATTAATATTATTATGTGTGCATTCTGTCTGCACCCTTTCCACATGCAGTGAGCTATTGCAGAGAAGGAGGCCTGGCTAAGATTGCAAATTCAGAACATATGCATACAGATGAGCAAACACATGCAGTTACTTAAATATACACCTAGGAAAATAATATATACTCACTAATATACTCCTATATATTCCTCAATTTATAAGGAAATGGATGTGGTATAAACACATAAAGAGAAAAATAATGACAATTTTTGTCCCTGAGATATTCAAATGGGTGCATCTGTTTGCCGAGGGACAAGTAACTGGCTACAAACTGCATTTACCAGGCAGTTTAACTGAGTTTTATAAGCTCCCCTGTGAACTTACAGTAGCCCAGAGATGTTTCAGCTACATAGAAACTGACTGAATACACTGAGCAAGACTTTCTTGTCTACCAAAGAACAAGTTACTATCTTTTTACTATTCAGTGATTACTTCATGCTGGGATAACTTGGCTGGTTGTTTAGTCTGGTTTCCTGCACCCTTCTTGACATCAGTCCTCTGGAAAATGTTTAGAATGGAGGCCAGATCTCTGTTCTGTAAAGGACTCCCACTGACTTCATTGACATTTCAGATGACAAGTTTTGGGCTAGTAGCCAACTAAGGCTTATTTGTACATCCAATATGCTTTTGTCATTTGTTCCTTAATTAACCTATCTCCATGGTTATACGAATTTTGACTATCCCTGAGCAGATTAAGATTATAAGGAAAGCTCGCCAAAGAGAAATAAAGCAACAAAAATGAGCTATCTTGCTGCAGTGAAAGGCAAAAAAAATTGCCTTTAAAGAGAAGGAATCCACATTGACAACAAATGAATGAGTACATATGCAGTATGGAATAGATCTCAATTTTCTTTCACCTAAGGTGTTATAATCACCTTTTCTTTACACCTAAGGTGTAATCTGGTGAGCTAAGGTCAAGGGATCTGTCTATAAGAATCAGTGTTCCAGGAGATTGGAACCTCAGTGTTACTTGTTGACACTGTGACAGAGAAATGGATGAGACTGTCATGAAGATGAAAAAGATCTTAACCTGAAGAGGCAAAGCATAAAAAAATAAGAAATCTAAAATCAGAACTAAAGGAAAAAAAAAATTAAAGCCAAATAATGAATATTTTATTCCAGGCATGAGCCTGTTGTCACTCTGACATGGAGGTCAATGTTCTTGGCTTTTGGTTCTATTTATTGTACATAATATGAAGAAAACATCACTTGAAGGAGGATCTCAAGGAGGTCCAGAGGGTCCTCAAAATAGCCCGTCTGTTTCCTTTGATGCAGCAGTTAGGGAACTTAGTTAGTGGTACTTTCAAGACAGAGAGTAAATAAAAACATATTTGAGAGGGGAACAAATACTTTTGTAAAGTCGTTGTGAATGCTGCCTTTTTAAATAGGTTCAAAAAGTGAATGAATAGTTTTGTGAAAGACAAAATCTGTAAGAATGGCTAACAGTAAAAACAGGTAGATGAAGCAGTCACAAGAGGGAATTTTTAAAGTTTGACAGAGCACAGTATTGATATGTCTTGGTCCCCACTTTAAGCTCTTCTACATGCATTTACTGTGGCTGCAATTGGAGACCTCCATGTTACTGAACTGTATGCATCTGTAGATAAGGCCGTTATGCTATTGTAAAAACATTGAACCTTCCACTCTCTGTGTGGAAAAGGCAAACCTATACACAGACAGATGGACAGCTATGCTTTTTAGGCGTTTTTGTCTTGTATAAGAAATTGATATCTGAGGTACTCCTTAATCCTCTAGGGCTGCTCAGGAAGTAAGAAGATGTCTATCAGTCATTTAATAAAATGATATGTTTTTCATTTTCATTAACATTGATTGTCAAGATTGTCAACAGTGTTCAGTCAGAGCTCTCTGTAAAGATTTAAAAGCCATTACTGCAAAATGAAGGAGAAAAATCCCAACCCTCAAACAGAACTTCAATGAAATAAAA
The DNA here is from genome assembly GCF_026119805.1 of Tympanuchus pallidicinctus. NCBI lineage: Eukaryota > Metazoa > Chordata > Aves > Galliformes > Phasianidae > Tympanuchus > Tympanuchus pallidicinctus. Next base: position 18,930,751 of record NW_026294747.1, read on the forward strand.
AATATTTTCCATATGATAGCTGAGATGTGAAAAAAAAAATAAAAATAAATCCCTTTTGCCCTTACTGCTCTCCTCAAAAACTTTGAAGCTGCCCATAAATGGGTAGGAATCAAAATAGTATCAATTACGTTAATTTCATTAGCAAAGGATCAAGGTCACAACAACAGCAATTACCTGCAATTTCCCATTCCTGCAATTATATTATTATGAAAATGAACACTTGCTAACTACAGTAAAGCTTTCAGGGGCACTAAAGTGAATTCTTTTTCATTTCAGCATGTTTGCTAATTGTGTCAGGACTTTGGTGTTATGTGATTACCATCACTTTGGTCTCATCAGAGCAAAAAAACCTTGATTCTTGAAAAGCTGATTCTTCCAGACCTTATCTACAGACACATTTCATACCAGTATAACTATTTAGGTTAGGAATACTGTATTTTATTGAAATATTTATATCACCACAAATCCTAGTAGAATAAGCCTTGTGGGAATGAACTGTATTAGCATAGATGTGCTTAAACCAATACAATTGGGTCCAAAATAAGCAGTTGTACAGTGCTGCAGAACTGTATGACAAGATAGGGAAAAATATCCTGTTTCAGATCTGTGTTGGTGGAGAAAATTACTGCATCTTTTTGCTAGTCACTGGGATCAGCAAGCAAAGTGTATTTCATGGGAGTCCCCTGGATTGCTTCAGGCAAAATCACGCAGTGCATGTCAGTACAAGACATATACATATAGTAGCCTGGCTGATTTTGCCTGAGATAGACCAGGGGGTGCCCATGCAGGCTCTGCTGCCTTCTCAATGGGGGTTAGAGCTTCAGCAGAGGGGCACTTGAAGGTTGCTGGAAACAGCTGTCTCTTAGGCAAGGATGAATTTGTCCTTATCTTTACAGCTGTGTGGCACTGCAGTGTAGATAAATCTTAACCCACACTGGTTTATGCTAACAGACGCACAGATTCAGCTGAATTTCCCACTATGGATAGGCATGTCTGGAAACCCATTCAATTTTATCTGACAGGAAAATACTTCTGCGACTATCAGTAAAGTAGACTATTCCAGAGTTTTACTCTTCTACTGGCTAGAAAAGTTCTTGCTTGTTTTTGTTTAATTCAAGAAGATCAAGTCAGAATCATAAGCTCTGCTCTCCAGCCACCTCTTCCTTCTCCTGGTCTTTCCTCATTTGCTTCAGATTGAGCTTGTCTTTTTTTAACTTCAGAATCCAAAACTACATTTAATAAAAGAGACTCCTGATGCTTTTACTGCATAAAGTTTCTGTGCTCCTACTGGAAATACTTGTCCAAAAGCAGTCTTCATAGCTTTTACTTTTATTATGGCTGTATCACTTTTGTGTCTCATTTTTACTCAATTATCTGTAGACAAGGCATTTCTAGAATATAGCAGAAAGTATATAGCAGAAACCCTTTTTTGTTTCTACATGCATGACTTTGTACTGTCCTTTTATCTCGTACTTGGTTCCCATAGGTCTTTTAGTTCTTCTTTTGCAGTATTCCAATTTTTCTCTGTATTGACATTATCTCCCAAGCAGTACTGGCAGTGAATTTCATTAGCACATTTTTTGTTCTAACATAATTAATGGAAATATTCTTTTAAAATTGTTATGACTTATACTTGTCCCTTTTCTCCAGAATGATTACTTGTTATCTCTTCATTAGATAGTTCTGAGGGGACCCATGTTTTTTAGCTTAAATTTTGGCTATTCTGGTATTACAAGCACTGCTTCAGAAGTAGTGCCTCCTACTTTATTATGTTGGCCTACAATATCAGAGATGGATGTGAGAGGTATGGCAGTAGAGCTTGAACCTTCTCCCCCGTATTCCATTACATTATGTTGCCATGCAACAGATTGTATGCATGCAACAGATTGTATGTAGCAGAGGGATAGTCTAACAAAATAGCACATATGAAGCAAAGGTATAGAAATGAATTTCTTCATGTAGAAAAAAATGGACACACTGACATTCAACAACAGTTGCTGAATGTTTACAGAGACCAAGGAGTGGATGTGAGCACAGTGAGGCAGTGGGCAGTGCTTTTCAAAACTGGCGACAGTGGCATGAAAGAGAAGCCACATTCCTCATGGCAATGCACAGCTGTCACATCGTGAAATGATGAGCATTTTGAATGGCTTATCTGCAGAAATTGACAAACTATGACAAGGGAACTGTGTACAGAGCTGCATATCAGCTTCAGTGATCTGTAAATAATGGCTGCAGTGTTGGAATATCATATTGTGCCAGGTGGGTCCCATGAATGCACAGAAAGAACACTGTATGCAAATTTGTCATGACCTACTGAACAAATATGAGGCTGAAAGTAACAGTTTCATGGATCACATCATTACTGGTGACAAAATGTGTTGCTACCATTAGGAGCTGGAATAACAATGGCAGCCTATGGAGAGGTGATGTGAATTCTCCATCACAGAAAACATTCAAGACGCAGCCCTCAGTGGGTAAAGTGATGTACGCTGCCTTTTGAGATAGGAAAGATGTAATCCTTCTGGATTTACTGGAACCTGAACCAAATCATCAACTCTGATCACTACATTGTGATGCTGACTAAATTGAAGGCTCATACTTCCAGACACCCTTTCTCCCACAACACAATAACCCCAGACATCAAAGCAGTTTGAAGACCACAGCCAATCTTGACTGGACTTCCTACCACACCCACCACATAGTCTGGATTTGATGCCATCTGACTTTCATTTATTTGAGCCGATGAAAGATAGACAGAATGGGCAGCATTTTCCTTGCACTGAGGCCATCTCAACAACTCTGAAACTGTGCATTACCTCTGCTGGTGCAGATTTTTATGAATGGGCTGGTGAAATTGCATAGCTAATGAAGGTGACAACTACAGTTGAGATTTGCTCTATCAAATAGTGTTACTGTGCTCTTTGTATCTGTTGTAGTTTTCATGTAAATAAAATTACTTCCAGGGCAACTGAAGTAGTTTAACTATAAGGGTGATGAATACTGTAGGATAAGACTAAGAAAAATAACTGAATTGTTTCAAACAGCATGTCCTCTGATTGTAGCATCACTGAACACATAAAATGTATTTGGTCCCAGATAATTTATGTATTACCTTTGGTACTTAATGAGATCTGAATGTTGAGTTGCAACTCTTCTGTACTATATTAGCAATAATGTAGTATGGCATAGTGTATATTTTATTTTTTTACTGAACATTTTTCTACCCCCCTCCCCCCCACACTAATTCTTTCATATCATTACATATTTTCTTTTGAAAAGAGAAGGGAAAGACATGGGAAAAGATATTATGATGTTGTTTTTAATTAATATGACAACACAGCATTAGAGAATTTTTCAGTTACTGAGTTAGTGAGATTACAGGCATTAGAAGGATTTCAGAAAAATATGAACTTGTCCACAGATTCCAATTATTTTCACATTTGTAGTTAGTGGACAGGTAGATCATCCATTCAATATCCATCAGAATAGATCATCCATGATATTCATCATGGGCTAGTAACATCAAAAGCAACAACTAAAGCCCTGTCTCTACAAGAGAAAAGTAAAAACTTACCTTTGCATCAAACTTTTTACAGGCTTTGTCACACCAAAATAGTGAACTATAAAAATCCTAGCTGAAGGAAGGAACTGTAGTTTCTTACATCGATATAGCTTCTCAAAGTCTACTAAAAGTAAACGGTACCTATGTTTTGTTTCCAATTGGCTTCTATATCAATATAATTATCTCAATGCTAGAAACACACCTTTACTGCAGGAAAGATGAACCCCAAGAGGGGCTGAATGGTTTAAGAGGTGTTTAAAGTGTGGTTGCAAGTAAAAATCTCATCATTCCTCAAAACTATCTTCCAGTGAAACTGCCGGAGGATAGGCTATGACTCATGGCAACACTACCTTTGATTATGGAAGAAGAGAATAGTTTCAGCCTATGTACAATGACTGGAATCAGTTTATGGCCCTCTTGGAATCTGCTCAATAGAAAGCTTTCCAAATGCAATTGGTACAAGTCTTTGTACCAGAACAAAGCAATTAATAATGACCACTTGTTTGTCTATGGCAATTTTCATCTGAAAACTCCTTTTTCTGTTTGTCTGCAGATATCTTTTCAACTCTCTTTGAGGCATACTCTTATTCTAGCACTAAGGAACCTGGGGAATGGTTAGTCAGGTAGACATAATTATTGCCTTCTTTAAAAAAAAAAATAGTGTAGGAACAAAGCTTCTTACTTTGTAATTAATAATCTACTTTCCTGTGAAGTAGCTTAGTTGAAGTAGTACCGTAAACTTTCCACCAAGTCTGTGAGGGAAATTTACCTTGACCATGGTGGAGAGCTTGTTCAGCATAAGGCAGTTTGGATTTCCCTTTATCAAATTAATTCAAAAATTTTAATTTAACTGACAAGAATCACATTTTAGGAATTACACAATCTTCATAAATATTAATATTACAGCTGTAAGTGGATACGGGTGCTGTGTGGATTTGTGAGTAGGAGGAAATCCCTCCATTATAAGAAAATTCAGAGCATCGTTTTGGTAATGAATTCTATTATAAATGCTAACACAATAAAAATCATATTTAAATCCTTAAAAATCCTTTAATTTTCACCCTCATCTTGCGCACACACAACAAGGGAAATAGTCTTGTGCCAAATACATGGAAAAATACAATAATCCTGCAAATTATCTGTATGCCAAATTACCTCTGTACTGGCCCTGCACAGTCATCTGTGGTGACTTCATGTGTGGCTTTGATTACCGCTGCTTGTAAACTGTATCAGAAATCTGTAATGCTTTTCAATTCCAGATTTGTTAAAGGAGACACAGACTCATTTTCTTCACTGCAGTAACCTGAAAGCTAAAAACCAGGAAGCACATACTGCCTTCAGAAAACTGCGCTGTGGAAAAAAATAGTCTTTGTTGTGGCTCGAAAGATGTTTTCAAGGGTATTTTTGCTGGTATTGATAGCATGAAAGTTAAATAGAAATGATGTTTTACACTGAAATGTGTTAATGGCTAATGCCTGGGCTGCTGATTTATAAGCATTCAGACCTTGGTGGAAGATGCTGCTCAGATTAAAGCATTCTTCTTGTTCTGGCATCTAAAGTTTCAAGGTTTCTTTGTGTTGTAAAGAAACAGAGCAGAAGGTGAATGGTCACCTTTCTTTTAAAGGACATGGTGTTTCAAAGGGAGGTGCTGAGAAATAAAACTGAAAGCTTGAAGCTAACAGGCAGTACCAAGAATGTTAGACTAGTCTGAGATCAGAGAGAAAAGGAAAGTAATGCCCAAAATGAGATAAAGGTCCTTGGCCAAGTTGGTGCCATGTGGCCCTGCTGCACTTCTTTTTGTTTTCTCTTCTGCACATGGGAGTGGGTTAGTACACAGAAAAGGCCTATAATCAAACACCTAGCTGAGTGACACTGATTTCAATTGGATAGCAAATCTGAATGCTAGGCAGCTTTCAAACTCCTAGCAAGGAGACAGTTTAAAGTCTGGAGGGGCAAAAGCACTTACAGTGTTTTCCAAATTACATTAGCACATAATTTGCTAGTCTATTAAAAAAAACAAACACTGATGTATTAAAACAGTAGCCCAAAAGAGGGGACAATGTTAGAAAGGGTATGAGGAAGTCTTCACATTTCTTAGAATATAATTATTATTTTACATATTACATAAATGAATCCATAAAAGTAATCTGGCTCAAAAACATACAAACACACAGTTGCTGTATGTGCTATAGGTAGAAAGATTACATGCAGATATCCCTCTTATCCCCTGTAATTTATTGCTAGCTAGGTAACACACCACACAGTGGTATCCTCTCCTATACTTTTAAAGGCCATCTGCCCCCAGCACTGCTGCTGATAAAGTCACATCAGTACATGTGAACAAAGGAGGGGGTAAAAAGAGACATCAGCATGCAAAATGAGTAGATTTGGATAAATAACTCTTTTTGGTTGGAAGCTTTTTTTCCTGCAATGTTGAGTTATCATTGTTTTCAGTTTGCAACACTAATCAACACTAGATAGACAGGAAATCAAACTGCTCAGTGCTCGCGGGGTAAACATGAGGATTTGTATCAAACTGCAGCACTTACTTCCTAGCTAAGCCAGATTGTCCCCCTTGAGCTATTTTCAAAAAGCATCAGCAAGAAGGAGGTTATGCAAAAAGGCCTTAAACCATATGTTACCAGGTTGTACCCACTTACATCAAATACATTAAGACTGATTGTAGATGTCTGTATGCTGTGCACAACACTTGCATGAAATGAATTTTTACCAAATAGGGCAGGATAACCTGTCACTACTTACTAATAACAAAGGCTGATCTATAATGTATGCTGCCTTTGCATTTTGCTAATTGAATTGTCAGGAAAAAGAATACCTATACAACAGGAAGACATCAGTTCAGTGGATTTTTCCCAAATATATTCAGTAGACTGCATATAGAAAAATGAAAAAAACTAATTTCCAGGATTAAATATTAGTTCAAATGACAAAGTCAGTGTTTAGCGGGGCAAGCAAGGACAAGGTTGTGCAGTGGTGGAGGTCAAAATATCTGCTGTTTATTTCTCTTGATAGTTAATATAAGGCACTAGCTAAGGAGTGACGATTTCTGTTTTGGCTGTAATCACCAATGATGAAATTGAAATGGACATAGTTTACTCACATTGCTGGTAAATATTCTATAGTATTCAGCCAAGCAAGTTTACTTTTATAACCCCCCAGTCATTCTGAGCATCCTTATTTCTGTCCTGTGACACTGAATTTTTAGCAGTAATTTTATGCTATTTTTCTAAATTTTCAGTTGATATATTTTTTTAGTAAATTATTTGAGTTTGATTTTTTTCCCCCTAATCTTTTCTAACAGGAAACACTAACTTCCACAGCATAGCTATTTGGGGATAAAATATTGCCAAATTATATGTGTAGCACAGGTTGCCATGACAGAAAGGCAATCCATTACTGAGGTACCACCTTTGTTTCTATGGGCTTGCAGGCAGAGAGAAAGTGAGCAGCTTTCCTGTCTTTTATTCTTATTTTTATTTTTTAATATATTTTATTTTTTTTACTTTCTCTCTCCACATGTTATTCATTTTTGAGTGCTGTCCTCCAAGTAAGCTGTATTTATTGCTCAGACATATTTCAAAACTTGCAGCATATTATAAGCCTGGCAGTGCGTGTGAAACAAAGCATCTTTGGTTTTATTTGGAGCAAATCCATTCAATTTGCATTACGTTTGTGATAGCACCAGTGTGTTGAAATGGTGTGTGTTTTGCAGCTTGTACATTATGCAGTAGTACCTGTAAGGTCAACAAATGTCTCCCTAGCTGCTGTGAGCAGAACACCTTTTGGCCTTCATTTCAGACAGATATGTGGTCTCTTCTTAATTAATTAAAATGTAGCATCTTTGTCTAGCCAATAAGCTAATTAGGTAATGGTATAATTAAAGGATGGACATTGCATTATTCATCATAAAAATAATTGAATCATATTAAATGGGAGATAAAATAAATCATAAATTGGATTAAAGGGAAAAAGCACCGGGTTATTACATTTAGGCTAGATTCTGACACATTTTATATGTAACCTCCAGTCTTCAGAATGGCTGATGGTGAAAAGAAAGAAAACAGGCAATATAAGGCTGAGTATATTGCATACAGTTAGATACAGAGATATCCCATATCCTTGAAATCCATTTGTGGTGTCTGGATTAAACTTGAAACCACTCCTAAAAGCCACTGAAAGAACAGCGCTGTTTGTTTCCTACAACTCTCAAAAAATCACCTCTGCTGTTAAAAGTGGGAAAAAAGAACAATAGAAGATACATTCATTTTCCAAAAGGAAATGAGAGTCATCAGGGAAGTAAAATATAGACTTGCAAGAATTAATGTGCTTGAAATTAAGTTTCATTTTAGTTTCGGGTTTTGTGTTATAATTCAGATGACGACTACTTACAAGACTGCATTTTCTAGCAGATTTTGCAATGAAACTTAAATCTTTTTCAGGAATGAAGAGAGGAAGTTTTTTTGCTGGAAGTGGTAGCTACTGTGCATCATGCTACTAAAATACACAGTACTGGTCAATGTTACTGACTGTGTCACAGTTTTGCTGTCAGAAGGAATATGCACATGACATGAAAATTCCTGTCTGACACAAGCTGACCTTGCAGCCTTTAGACTCATCTTCGGAGACAGTTTTGATGAGATTCAGTGGTGATTAGCAAAACGTTTTTAATTGGCTGTTCAGCTGAGACATTCAAGACTCCCTGGAATATCCGATATTCTTTGAGAACGTTTCTCAAATGTGGAATTAATTCTCATGCTTAACTGAATATAACCTGGAGCTTCTGATGATCAGTGCATGAGGCCAACTATTTCTGCTAATGTCTTCATGAGAAGGCTTGAGTGAAGGCTGATTTAAGATGGAAACTGTAGCGGGAAGGAGAAAAGTCTAGTGGGAGTAGTGGAAAATTTTAACTAGTGGATTTACCTTCATTCTTATGGGAAAGAGATGACACTTCTTGAGTCATCAAAGTAAAATCTGCCTATCATTCTAGAGCCTGGGAAAGTTAATCATTAACTGGAATATGCTAGTTTCAGGTTGATCACAGAACAAAAAGCTGGAAAGATGCTTGTTTACAGATGATGATTCTACATGCGGAGAAAAACTGTTAAGAAAAGAAAGGCCAAACATATGTAAAATGTGTCAACTTTAACGACAGAATAAAAGTTAGCATTTACGTTCTTGAATGCATTGAAGATAATTTCTTGAGCCAAATAGACAACCCCACTGGGGGGGAGGCAATGCTGGACTTGTTGCTCACCAGTGTGAGTGAACTGATTAGTGACAACAGGATTGGAAGCTGCCTAGGCTACAGTGATTTTACAAAGGTGGAGTTCATGCACCTGAAGGATACCAAACAGATAGAGACTAAAATCAGTGTGTTAAGTTTAAAAAAAGCCAAATTACAGCTCCTCAGGGTGTTAGTCAACAAAAAACCCCTAGGAGATAGTCCTCAGGGATAAGGGAATGGAGCAGATCTGGCAGATCTGTAAGAAACCTTTCCTTAGGGCACAAGAGCTCTCCATCTCCAAGTGTAGCAAGTCAGGAAAGAAAGGCAAGACATAATGTCTGAACTGGGACCTGCTGGTCAAACAGGAGAGCAAGAAGAAAATGAACACACAGTGGAAGAAGGAACAGGTGTCCTGTAAGGAATGTAGGGATGCTGCTAGGCTGTATAGGGGTGGATTCAGGAAGGCCAAGGCCCAACTGGAACAGGAAATAGCAAGGGGTGCAAAAAAGAACAAGACAGGCTTTTAAAGGTACATCAACTGGGAAAGAAAAGTCCAGGAGGACGTACCCCTCCTAGTGAGCAGTATAGACAAGCTAGTAACAACTGAAAAGAAGAAGGCTGAGGTGCTCAACAACTTTTTGCCTTGGACTTCAGTAGCAACAGATCTTCATACACCCCTTGAGTGAATGAGTGAGAAGGTGGGGACTTTGGGGTTAAATGTCCCTCTTACTACAAATGAAGATCAGTCTCGAGACCACCTGAGGAACCTGTAAGTCTGTGGATCCCATAGATATGCATCCCAGAGTCCTGAGGGAACTGGCTGATTTCGTTACCAAGCCACTTTCAAAATTTATCTTTCTTACTCTATTATATATATTTGTCAGTTTCTTTTGTACCCTTTGTTTAGGAAATGGACCCCACGTGTAAAGGAAGTATATAATAAGTGTATAACCAACCCACTCATAATCTTGCCTTCCTGATATAAAGTAAGTTGCATAAACCCTGTCTGAAATCAACATGCACTCAATATTTCTTTTTCTGTTTTAGGTGACTTTTCATACAATAATCTTCTTTAATGGCCAGATATGGTTGTAACTTATCTTGCAGAATGACAGGTAAATTTTACAGGAAAAAATATCAATTTCCTTCCTTCAGTATTTTTTTAATAATTTTGAATATCATATATCTTTAGCAAGAAATGTTCTTAGCCACTGTGATTAACATGCAAAGCTGTTTCTTAACAGTATTCATTCTTATTTTAAAAATGACACCGAGAGCTTATCGACCCTTGTTCTTAGTTTTTAAACCCACTAATTTCATTGCGTCTGACACAAAGCAGAACATCTTTGCCATAATTACTGTATAAGTTATTTTTTTTCCACAAAGTTGTAATTTTCCTAAAATAAGCTGGACTGCTTCAATTATGTAAATCAAATATCTAGAGAATATAATGACTGCATTGGAGAAACACAATAGAACTTAACAGGAAGCTAGCAGAGAGAGAGAGAGTGATGGGGAAGGCAAAAGCCCAAATGAGGCTGTTTTTTTCAATTAGAACTGCAGCAAATTCTGTGCCCTGCTGGTAAACTGGCTCCTACAGCTCCTTGCTCTGCCAGGTTTGCTCTTCCCTTGGTGCCAGAGTGCAGCCATTAAGATTGGCAGGAAGTATAGGCTAAAATGAAAGGTAGTGTGCAGAGACCAAGAGTGGCTGAGAAAAACCTATGGTTTACTTCTCTTGCTGCTGTTAGTGTGTACTTGTATTCAAGTTAACATAAAGGCAGTTGTGCCTAAAACAAAGAACTTTTGATCCAAAATTTCATGTGACACAAGAAACATAAGGTGAAATAATAAGTAGGTGATAGAAAAAGGCCATTATATCGGCCAAGAGTGTGTAAATACTCAAATCTGGCAACACGCGTCACGTGGCTAGGTCTAGATAGCCTTAATTATAAAAATTCTGAGAACAACCAACTCTTTCATGCATACTCCTTCTATATGACTTCTCCTATAAGCCTATATAAATCCTATAAATCTCCTATAAACTTTACTAATTCAAGACCTTCTCAGTGACTTAAATCACATTGTTTGTTCTTGGGACACATCTATTTTTAAGCTTTTGCTCCAAGTAGAATAATCAGACTGAACACCAGCTATACAAACATGAAATAATAGCACTGATGCACACAATGAAGTCACTGCTGCTTTATTTTCAATCCTAATCCTTTTATTTTAAGTTATTATTATTGTTGTTATTTTTTTAGCAGGTAGCACATTCGGCAGAGACACTCTCACTATTCTCTCTTCACTGATACCTTTTTTTTCTAAGTAGTCATAGTTAATGTACAAACTATTCAAGCTCAAGATGCATTCCGACAGTCCTTTCTGAAATGTTTCTTTTTCTATTGATTGACACTGACTTTTGATGTGGCATAGAGGTTGATTATGTTTTCTTGACCATTTATTGTGCTGATTAGCATTCACCTGAAGTTCTCACAGATTTTGGTAGTTCTTGGCTATAATAAGCATAGAAAAAATATTGTATATGTTAAACAGTGTTGTACTGTGAAAACTTAGACATTCCATTATTGAAAATCAATTGTGTTATTCTAATTTAACAATTCTCTGTCATACTGACAGTTCACTTTTTTGTGAAACTATTTTATTTTGTAATTTCAAGGCAGAAGGCATCTGGTCTGACTTAGCACTCTGATTTACCACTGGTAAGTTTTGTGTTGAAGTCACTCCATTTCTTAGAAAGGACTTCATCAAAGACTACAGTGAATTCCAAATAAATTCTATTACTTGATTTACTTGTGGCCACTTTTGTTGTTGTTGCTGTTGTTGACATAGTCACCTAAGTAATGTATAGCTTTGCCTTTAGCTAACATTTCAACTAAATAATCTGGCGTAATTTAATTGCTTTCTGCTGTGCAACTTCCCCCACCACCCCTATGGCCCACTGGGCACGTTGTGTAAATATTCCCATATTCTAATGTAGATTCTAACTGATTCTTGCACTCTTATACATCTTGATAACTGTTCCCTCAAGCTTAGGTTCCTTTAGCTCCCAATCTTAAGATTTTATTTTCCAAGACTTTTCTACTGTAGCGATGCTTTTGTCCCAGTCTCTGACATTACTGAGACAGAAAATCTTCAAAACAGCTATGTCCTAAAATGTGATTAAAATAAATCAACTCTGACTACCACCAGAGTGGTTTTCTTTTTCTTGGTCTAGCAATCCTGCTTTTGCTTATTTTTTACTTTTGTCACATAATCACATAATCCTAAATAAATCATTCCAGTTATTTATTTTTTAATACCATTGCTTCTCTAATTAGCACTTGCAAAACAATTCTGCTATTTACTAAGGCACAAGATACTTTTACTCTGGCCAAAACAGCCAAAGAAAGAGAGCATTATGCTTCTCACAGGGAGATGCAGTACCTAGGTCTGGATTAGCAGCTGTTCCATCTAAAATCAAATATTTTGAGACATAGAACTGTGAGATTTGCCTTAGACATGCTTGTGGGTCAGTTGTGTTCCACTTGATCTGTTTTTGTACGAAACTTTTAGATGTTTTGACTTGAAATATTCCTTGAACATTCCCTTACCTTGGCGACTGTGCTGAAATATTGGATTGCTTATCACACCTACTGAAATTAAACACCTTTATGCCATTTTTGGTTCTAGCAACACAGTGGAGAATAAGCATCAGAATCAGATTGTAATTGCTGACAAATATTCATCGCTCTTACCTTACTATTTTATGTCATTACAGGTTGGTGGCTTTTATGGATATTGAAACTGAAGGCATAGTTGAGGTTGTACATAACACAAGCCTGAAAGAAAGAAAATGAGGGAGGTTAACAAATTAAATATAATAAATAATTACACTCTATGTGCATACTAGTAGCCATGAAGCACTCTCTCAAGTTGTGGAGAGAATAGCATTAATGTATATCACAGAATCACAGAATCATGGGGGTTGAAAGGGACCTATGGAGATCATTGAGTCCATTCCCCCTGCCAAAGCAGGCTCCCTACAGCAGGCTGCACAGGTAGACATCCTGGTGGATCTTGAATATCTCTGCAGAATTAGACTCCACCTCCCTGGGCAGTCTGTTCCAGTGTTCCATCACCCTTACCGGGACAAAGTTCCTTTGCATATTGATGTGGAACTTCCTATGCTCAAATTTTTGGCCATTGCCCCTTGTCCTGTCCCCACAGACTTCTGAAAAGAGATTGACCACATCCCTTTGACTCCCACACTTAAGACATATATAAACATTAATAAGATCCCCAAATATAATTACATGATCATTCATTTTACTTTTCTATTGTCCGAAGGTGTTAAGTTAATGGCAAGTTACTGTCACTTTCTAGTCCACAACACATTTTCCAGATTTTGCTTCCAAAATAATGTTATTTTATCACTATTTTTAAAATGCTCAACTAAGTGTTTTGGGGAAATGCATTAGTAATAAAACAATAACATAAAGGAAAGCTATGGCACTCAGCAGAATGTTTTGCAGCTATTTTTTGGGGGAAGTGTCAACAAAGCTGAATTATTGTCATTATCCCTTAGCACAGAAAACAGTCTTTAATATCTCAGACATCTGAATTCCCAATATATAGAGGAAATATTAGTCCCAAGTTTTCTCAACATGTAGTAGAATACTGTATGCACAAACCCTATCTGAAATAATAGTTATAATTCTTAAGGAAAAAATAGGCTGAGTTTTGCCTTTACTATTACTGCAGGACAACTACTAGATAGATAAAAGAACTATTTTTTCTTTGCTATCAAATGAAGCCTTGGAAAACATATTATTGCCTTTGAACTCCTTTAAACTCTATCAAAACAAGACTGAGTTAAGCAGACCATAATTACTTCATTTACCACACACAGTTTCATCTGATTTGCTATGAACATCTGTAGGGAGACCTTCAATTACAGCACAGATAACAAGGTTCAGTGTATTATAACTGAATCTAAGTACCAAAGGACATTTAATAAAAATCGAGGAAAATTCATGAGAAGATGCTGTCTGCTGATTTACTTACCCTGGTACATCTTGTTTCTGCTGTGTTTTGATGCTAACCAGGCTTCAAATCATTAAAAATGTGAGAAAACATGTTTTTAGAGATCAATCTTTAATTTAAGAATGGTAAAAATGGTGTATTTTTTTTTTAAATAATGCCATGACAGAAACGGAAGTGAATGAATCAGCACAGACTAAAAGAGAAATTATGATGCAGAACTCTGGATGCTCAGAACTGTGAACGCCATTGCTCATTTCAAGAGGAGCCGTGAATTACAAATAAGGAAATAATATTTCAGATGAGAGAGAACTTGGAAAAAGATAACTCAAGTTTATTGAGCCAGGTATAATGACAAAAGATGAGTGGAGCTGCAGCATCATTTGCAATTTTTCTTGTTATCACTTGGGAAATTATAAAAACTGAGAGTTTACAGGATTAAGTGAGCTCATAGTAGCAGTCCACTTTAGGAGGAAACAGGCAAAATATCTCAGTGGTATTTGGTGTAACTGAATGGAATTTTATGCACTGTTAAACAGCACAGAATGTTTTTAGAAAGCTGTGAAAATAATTTATCCACCATAAGTGACACTTTAAACATCTGTAGTGGTCTGCTTTAGTGGTCTGCTTATAAAGCTTGAAGAGTGAGGGCTCAAAAACATTGGTCTGGGGACTGAGTAGCAACACAGTGGAAAACATGTTGGACTCAAATATATACATATTTAATTTTAATGTGAAAGTCTGAAAAGGATATGTGGCTTAGCCCTGTCTTTTCACACTTATTCTGCCTTTTCTGCAGGTTGGGCTTTTAGACATGACAATTATAAGGGGTTACTGCTAATCCTTCTTGTTTCTTCAAATCTGTATGAAAAGTATTCCCAAATGTTCTGCCTGCTAGAAATATTAAGACTGGCAGCTAGAGCAATGTTCTAGTCATGGAATCACAATAAGGTCATTTTCCTTATTCCATTTGTTTCAAGTTTACAGTTATACTTAAAGTCCACATTCTCCATACTTTTCCATAGCTCCCATCTTCTCATGTTTGTAGTTTACGTGGCATAATGTGATTCCTACTCAAAGGATTCTTAATTTGTACTGAAGAACAAAGCTTGAAAATAAAATGATCTCCTGGAGAACATTTTCTATAATATCTGCCCATTTTTCCTTTATTTTCATACATGTGTACGCACAAAGAAAAAAAGCTGCTACTTTTTTGGTATATGGACTTCTACTCTGGAATAAATTTAGAAAGGAAGAATATGGTTTTATCTGGATCCCACAGAGAGATCTTCCAAAAGGAAAAAAAGCAACAACAACAACACATAGTTAATCCATTTTACATTCTTTGAGCTTCTATCACTACTAAATGCTTATGAAAATTTGTGTTTACTGTTGTAGCCTCAGGAGATGTGCATTTTGTTTCCAAGAGCGTCTTGCGGGACAGCTACCATATAAGCCCATATAAGTGTCTTTCAGTGCAATGTAAACAATGTAATGCAAGAGTTTTATTATAGAACAGCAACATTAAACTGTCGTGATTTGAATTTTTTAAACAATTCTGAGGTTTTCTGAGGCCACATGTCACACGATGTTTAATGTTCTTTGCAATAAAATGAGGAGCCAGGGACTATCCAAACCACACTACTCTTCAGTATATTAAAATGTCAGTGCTTTTTAACAGATACTGCTCTCAAATGAGGTGTTTTTTTAATGAGAGTGTGGAATCAAAAAGTTTTCTTGCAGGTAGGCAGTGGAGGTTGCTTAAGTCAAAGGGACTGTCCTTGCATGGCATTATAAACACATGCTGGTGGGACGTGGTCGTGCTCATGCAGCAAGCAAGCAGGCACGTATGCAGGGCTTATTCACAGAAAAGGTGGAACGCATTTTAGCATTTACCCCTTCTTATTTATTGATATTATTGGGGACATATTTTTGAAATTTAAAGTGCTTAATTTGTCCCTTTGTCTTTTACATGTAACAGTGAGAAAGAAATCATGACAAAAAGGAGAAATGAAATGTGTTTTTTTCCTGCTCTTTGAACAAGTGATTAATATGTTCATACTTCACAGAAGACCTCTTTCCTTCAGCTCACAGATATGAACAGCTTCAGAGTCAAATGTCCCTGTCTGGAGATGCTTTGTAATAGTCTGCTTACTTCTATTCTCTGCTCTACTTAACAGTCCGTAAAGAACTTGAGAATCTGTGAAAGCTGAGTCCTTCTGAAGCCTCTTGCTCCCTGTAGCATGGGTTCCTCTGATGCTCCAGCCCTTTACTCTGTCGCCTATGCACAGAAGATTATAAAAAATCAAGTTGCCTTTCTAGAAAAGTCATGGCTCACTGATCTCCTTAGGAACATACCCTATTCTTTCTCAGCACATCCTTTGGCTCTGACATTTGAAGTTGTTTGAAATTCTCTGGCAGCTCAGGAGGGAGGCTGAATAGCGCGATATTTGTTCGCTCCTCATTGCCAGTCTGACAAGTGAACAGCAGTTCACCAGAGTTCAAACATCTGGCAAACAGCTCGCTGCAGCTCTAAGCTGTCACACATTAATAAAGACCAATTGTGCCGTCAAGAACATGTTGAGAAGTTTAAAGGAGAAGAGACAAGTGGAATCGTGATAATTAAAAGTATCTATACGGAGTTGTAATGAATAATAGATGATTAATTTAAATTTCTTAAAGGTAAATCTTTGTTACAGGATCAGACAGGAACTTTGTTTATCCTAATTGAAGAGAAGAGGTGTCTGCCACCCTTAAGTGACACTTATTTGCTGGATAGTTCCATTGGATACCACTCAACATTGAGATGTGTTTCTGCAGCTGATGGAAGGCCACATTTTCATATCAATTCCTCTTATAATTTTAAAATACACCAAAGTGCTTCTGAAAGAGGACAGAAATGTTGAGATTCTCTTCATTCATATGTTCAAACTCCTGTTGATCATTATCTGCCAATGCAATATGCATTCTATATTATATAGAGCATTAGTTTTAAAATATGCCATGAAAACATGAGTGGAGAAGGCAATGAAAAAAGTGTTATTTGTATTTCATGTACCATTCATACACTTTCTATGTCCATAGATCTAACATTTGCCCCACAACTTCACAAATGTCAGTTTCACTGCTATTTTCAAATATATGGTTCTTGTATGCATCGCAACATTAATTTTTAAAGAACAATCCATAGCTTTTATAGGAGCAGACACAGTATTTTAGCTTTTAATTCCATGTCTCTAAGCACTTTTCTCCATAATAGCTTGTAAAAGAAGAAAAATCTCCAAAGGAAACATTCTTCTGTCTTTCCTTCAAAGAGGATGAATTCAGAAACATATTTTCATTCTGAATAATCTTGTAAAACATGCTGATCTTTTAGGAGCAATACTAGGCACAGTCTGCTCAAAAATTTCCTTGAATTTTGCCTTTTGAGAAAGAGGGATGTTGTCTCTCACTCAGAATGTGCTTGTACAGGAGGGAGAAGATCTTGTTTTCCTGCTTGTGTGGAAAGGATCTGAGAAGCAAAGAAATGGCTGCAGCTGCTGTGTGGGCAGCTCTAATGCTCACCCAACAGGTCCCTGGATATGTCTTGTCAGAAGTAGCTGCTGGCAGGGATCTGGCAAGGGACAATGGGATCAGAATCATTTTGCAGCACAAATGCAGCACACTATGGCTCTGCACAAAGAGCTAGTATTGGTGTTGAGAAGCTAGAAACAACTCCCAGTCAAGATGGCTGAATAATTGGAAGATTTCTTGTGGAAAATGAATGCCTTTTGGAAACTAGAAATATGGAATATATCTCTAATCCTTTGGATCATGATCTGAAACTACAGTTTGTAGCAGCTGAAAGGAATTAACATTTTAACTGTTAATGGTATATCTGCAAACGTTTTTTTGGGGGGGAGAAATTTGCTCATCTTACAAGTATCATCATAAGTCAGTGCTACAGCCAAATAGAAAAAGCTAGAAAAACATGCATTAATGAATGACTTAGAAATCTCTTATGAAGAGTAATATGGAATAGACATAGAATGGCTTAGGTTAGAGGGGACCTTAAAGATGATCTAGTTCCAATCCCCCTGCTTTGGGCAGGGTTGCCATCATCACATCAGGATGCCCAGGGTGCCATCCAACCCAGCCTTGAACACCTTTGGGGATGGGGCATCCACAGCTCCTTTGCTCAGCTGTGCCAGGGCCACACCATCCTCCCAGTTTGTATTAGTGTTGATAATATAGATGTTCTCTTAAGTATAATTTCCAAAGCCATGCCATTCTGCCTTATGCATGATTTTTAAAATTCTTATCCAGTTTCCTTTATGCTCTGTGAGCCATAAACCTCCTAGGTAACACCTTCTGAGAATGCTTTTCTACAGCTAGCAGTAGCAGGCTATGCTTGTGAAATGGGGAAAAAGCCTTTTTTATTTTTAGGCACAATGTGAGAAAAAAAAAAAAAGGAATTCTTCATACTATTTTATATAATATTTTTACCTATAAAATACCAAGTCATTGTTCTTCTGTTAAAAATGATCACCAGACTAAGAAATAAGGTCACTGATAGGTTTCACATGCTGAAATATTTTCTTTTGTACTATACCTGAATGTACATATTCAGGATGCATTGACAAAAGCAAGTAATTCACAGGAGAGCAAATAATCATCAGCACTACTAGTTCTTGGGCAGACAAAATGTTATTTTCATGATCCCCTGTAATGAACTGTTCAAGGTCTAGTCTATCCTTAGATGACCATAATTATTCTTCCCATCTTATGAGACTCTGTGTTTCATGCTACATAACAGCTCACAGAATCTGTATTACAAGTGTAAGGGCAGTACGAGTATAAGGAATCTGTCTTTGAAACTGCCAACCAAATAGATGTAAGGTCTAAATGCTTACCAGAGTTCTGCTAACATTTTAGCTTTTTTTTTTTTCTTTTTTTTTTTAATCTTTGTGCCTTTTTTTTGAGGCTGATGAAGTTTGTTAGGTGAAGCCTTAGTGTTAAAACAATGTAGGATATGGACATAAGAAGTAGTTTGTGTTGTCGTGGACCATGTTGGACTGGAGTCCCTTTTTCAAACCTAAAACAACTCATGTACCAGGAGCTCTGTGCTGGCTAGAATTGAGCACGGAAAGCTGTATCAGGATAGAGAACAGCCACTGCAGAGTTGCACTACATCTTCTGTTCTTGAATCGTTATTATGGGCTGACTTTAATTGGTCTAGACTTTATGCTGCCATTGACATGCATAATCGTTGGCAACGCACAGTGCAATACATCACCTTGTGCACCTTCATAGCTGACTTGTGTCTTTGCCTTCTGAGAAAACTCTTTTGACAAAGCAGGACAATTGTGCTGCCCCAGCTGCAGTTATGCATGGTTCTGTAGAGGATGACACAATGTGGTCATTTCTTCAAAGATTTGGTGATGTGATGAGGTCAGTCAGAGACCAGACATTGCTATGGAAGTTGCCAGACAGAAGCTCTTGCACTGACAAGTCTGGGTTCTGTTGGGCTGAAAATGCAGTGTAGAAGGCATGCAAATGTATGCAGTACTTAGAATTGGAGAGGATGGAAGCCTGGTGGTGGTGACCATATAAGTGGTGGGAAACTCAATTCTCATCATTAATATATGTAGAGTAAGGCCTTGAGGACCAAAGGCTTGTTTGTGATAAGATCTAATCTCCTCCAACATTCTGGGCAGCCATACATTTTACAGCCGTTCACCTGCCAGGAAAATATTGCAGACTCAACAGAGGTGACTCTTGGCACCGTGTTCATCATCCTTGGCCTTCTGGTAATTAATTCACCTGGTGATTTCTGCAGCTGACCCTTTACATCCATTTTACAGATCTTCACTGAATTCCTGTTTGAAGATGAAGTGCTGATGTCTGGAAAGAAGGATGCAGCACTTATTAGCCTTCTGATGGCTAATACCATATATGTGCAGTATCATCTAAGACATCTACATGTGGAATATTAACCATGAGCTTTTGAAGGCCTTTGAGAGGGTGTTGGGGTGAGATGGTGCACAGTTGTTTCAAGTCTAAAAGAGAGTCTAAAACCTGAAGAATCTGTGCTGCTTTTGAGTGTCCTGTTGAGGTACCGCTATGATGCTTCCAGAGCAACATAGTGTGAATACTTAGTCAGTTCATTCCTGTGGTTATTCTGAAAGACTCTGTTGCAATACAGCATAGGCACAACCTTGGGTCTCTGTCTATCAAATGGGAGCAGCATAAACTTCCCAACATTGCGAGAGGAGGGAGCCAAATATATCAATTAATATTAAAAACTCCACTATGAAAATAGATGTCGTCTTTGTACATAATCTTCAAAAATATTTGCCACAGAGTAGCCCAGATATTTCTAATAATGCTACCGTTTCACTTCAGGATGGAAGTATTAATTTATAACAGTGCCTAAATGTAAAATATTTTTTAAAAATTGGAATTGGAATTATTACAAGTTGCAATTTATTGTGAAAGAGATCAGATTTATTGTTTCTGAGTGACCTATATATTTCTCCTCATTTAAAGTTGTAAATTTGTTGAGTTTAATTTCCCCCTCAGCAGTTGTAGTGTGGGTGACTTAGCTGCTGTGATCTTTGTTGCATATAAATGCATTGCAGGAAGTGGTTCAAATTATTTTTAATATGGCAGACTCACCAAAATTGGCACAAAAGTAATGACATATTCAAAAGCAATATTGCTAGGAGATCAATGGCAGATGTTTCTTTTCTCCAAGATTATTTTATAGTAGCTATTCTCGTACAACTGAAATTCTCTGGTAAATTACAATTCATCATGGTTTTATGGAACTATTTCCCCCCTGGGCATCCTTGAGTTCTTATGGAGTCTCACTAAGTACCTTAGTTATTTACAGTGTTCATCAATGCAAGTGATAGCAAAATAGCCTTCCAAAACATGATTCACATTTATTCATGTTACTGCTCTCAAAATAATGCTTTTGCAGTTTCTGATGAGCTGATTTTCCTCCGTACGTCTAAATTGAACATGGGGAATTCAAATATTGCAGGTGAAATTTACTCAAAAACTACATTCTTTGGAAATCTTAGAAGCCCATTTCTTTCTCTAGCAATGTTGTAAAATTCTTCTGCTGTATTTATAAGGTGATTATATTCAAGTTCCTCAACAAATCTTTAGCATACTATGCATTTAGCTATGCTTAATTCGCAGCTTTTGGAGTGTTAGAAAATAAATTTAAGAAAGCAGTAACAAAAATTAATACTTACGACATAGAGTGACTATAATAAAAACTGGTACAATAAAGCACTTGAAAAGATGAAATACGCTATCTATCATAAATAAGTGAGCCTACAGAGCACCTTCTAAGAAATCAGTACTGTGGAGGCAGCCTCATGGTTTTATTATGAAATTATTCATATCTCCATTCTTGAGACTCAATTTTGCTGTACTCTTTAAGGTTCTACTATCCATCATGAATTATTTTAATGCAGGACCTTGCTCTATAAATTTAGGAGAGGAAAAAGAAGAAAAATATTGTGTGTTCTACATTATATGTTTGATTCCACCTTGAAAATTATAGGTGAAATATGGGAAGCGATTAGTAACTGGTAATAAATTAAAAGGATCACTGTAGTTTTAAAGAATTCAGAGCTGGCAGAAAGTGTATTATCACTGTCACAAAGTTAAAAGGAAAATCTGTGATATGAAACCTCAAAGGATCAAAACTTTTTTTTTGTGTAACGATGTTTAAAAACCACATCTGTGGTTTGGGGGAGGATGAGGATTTTGTTCAAGATTTCCAGTGTGTAACTCTTTATTTCTCTGATAAATCACAGTAGAGAAAAGCTTGTCACCATAGATTTGGGATTGCACAGAGAGAGATGTCCTGTTAGTAACTGAAATCGGGGAGTCAGATCTTCATCAAGTAAATTGTTGCACCTCTGGCGATTTAGTTTGAGTTTTTTGCAGCTTAAGAAAGCAGCAGGATAATAAAAGGTTAAAACTTCTGGATTTGTAGTTACTCTTCTAATTGTTGGTGATTTTGTCTGGCATTATAGAAATATTTATAAGTAATAACTGTACTAAAATACTTGCCCATTCATTCTCAGATAAGGGAAGCTGATAACAGTTTTTTTTTTTTTTTTTGGATGTTTCTCAATCAAAGGTATCAAAAAGAACATCAGGTAAAAAGAAAATAGCATATGAAGCAGAGATAAGAAACTAAATAATTTCAGATCTACACACTAATATTATGTTCTGGTTCTACTAAGACAAACTCTGCTGATATAAAGTAAGCTAGAAATAGATTTGGAAAACTAAATCCAAGATGAAACTTGGGATGACTATTTTGTTGGAAGTGTGTGTATGCATATATAACTGTCTCTCTTGCCCTCGCTCACTGGTATTTTATAAGATTCAGCACCTTTTCTGTAGGAATCTACTATAAAGAAGCATCTGGATAAATAAAAATTTTGCAGGTAAGGACTTGGATATGTTGCTATGTTCTGAGTCAATCATAGAACCAAACATAGATTCACAGAATGCTTTGAGTATGAAGGAACCATAAATATTGTCCAATTCCGAGCTCCCTACCTGGCTTTGAATGCCTCCAAGGAATGGGTTTCTCTGGGCAATCTGCACTGTTTTCACTGACATTAATTCATTACTTGTGTCATCATCCTGCCCAGAACTGCTGTTCAAAAATCTAAAGATTACAAATTATCATTGTTATATAAAATAGTTGGTTTGGTTTACACATTTTTTTACTATCTCAGAATTGCCTGTCTCTGTTCTACTTCCTGTTCTTTTCCTCTGCTTGTAAATGTTGTTGGCTTTGTTATGTACGGTAGAGCCCACATTTATGTCCCTGGTGATGGCCTGGCAGGTTCTGCTCCCAGTGGGAGCTGGTCTCTTCTTCCCTCTCATTTCCAATTGCTCAATCTTTCTTTTCCAGCCATATCATTTTCTGACCTTCTCATAGAGTCAAATTACAATCTGACTGTGTATGTCATCCTCTTTTAACCTCCTGATGAGAAAAAAGAGTACAGACTGTTGACCATTACTTTTTGTAAGATTTTCTTGGCTTTACTCACAATAAACATCGGCCAGATTTTGTACCCATCATTTTGGTGAATACATGCGTAACGCTTCTCTTCAATGAGATCGTGTGAACCATTCTTCTAGAGATGAGCTGGCAGTCAGCTCCTGCCAGCAGTCAGTGCCAGGGTCTTAGTGTCTACTTCAGCCCCAGGGGAGGAGCTACAGAAGCAGCTGTGTTGTGACTCCAGGGTTGATGGCCACTGATGTTTTCTACTATGCTAGGGATTTTAGGCACCTAATGGTCAGTTAGTGAAATAAAAATAGCACAGGATTAAAACATTCTTTTCTTGTAATGTAAAAAAAAAAAAAAAAAAGAATATTTTAAACTGAGTGCTCAGTGTCACACATATAAACCATTAGGGGGACCTCCAGTGATACAAATATGGTTATAAGCAGAAACCCTGCAGTATTCTTATATTACTTTTGATGTAACTATAACCAGAGCAGTATATCTTACATTTTTAATCAATTTTCCATTTCACAGTTTTATTTTTGGAAGCAGAGCTGGAGTCCTGTGGAGCCATCACTCCCGTGCTGTTGAATGACCTCTTGGATTTTCTTTGCCGTAACAAAAATCATAACTAGTAAATGTGTCATATTATTTGCTACCGACTGATATGTAGCTGTTAAGCATGTTTTTATATAGATGAAAATCTTGATATTGTATCACATAATAAGCAGACAGAGAAATAGCTCCCCTTGCCAGAATAACACGTGTTGTTTGCACAAGATCAGAGCCAAGCATACTGCACTGCCACTATGGCCCCTTGGCTTACACCAGCACAGCATGCTCAACTCAGCAAAGTCTGGCACCAGGGCCAGGAATCAGTACCAGTGATGCACCAGGGCTAAGAACTAGCAAGACTGAAAACCAAATTCCATGCATACTGGGAAAAGGAAACTCAGACCAAAGAAGTTTTAACTTCATGGAAAGCAAAGCTACTTGAAAGGCTGATGATGCAGTCTTGGCAGAGTTCAACCCAGAACTTGCAAGAAGGTCACTCTCTGAAAGACACATTTCTAATGATTGCCAGCTTCTTTCTTTCCTCCGAGAAGGTACAAAACCAATACATGTAAGGGTTCCTGTTAAGACTAGGCATGCAAGCAACCTTTCAGTAGAGCTTATAACATATAATATTGTCAGTTCTATTTATATGGCTAAACTATTATTTGGATTTTCACATTTTGCTGTTGATTTAAATTTCCACTGGTGGTGCTTCTGGATATTCTGAGCTAAACCTATGAATGCTAAACACTTCATTAGATCAATTCTTTGCAGATAAAAATTCACTGAAATGAGGGGCATCCCACTGACTTGAAGGACGTGGATTATCACTTCCTACCTATCCTTTCTGTTCTGATGTCACTTAAACTGTTAAACAGACACTAAAAAATTATAGTGTCCCCATAACTTTGTTGATAATTCAAGTTTCATTGGATATTCTTCCTTTAATTCACTACTAGAAAGAGGCATCAAACTTTCATGCATGTCTTTAGTAGCATTATAACCTCAGAGATCAAAACATCAGACAGAATTCCAGTTACTAAAAACACAAGATGTTCAATAGGCAAGGAGACCATGAATGGGAGACTAATTCAAAGTTTTTCTATATCCAGAGTGTATGGTAATAAATTTTCACCATCAGCAAGAGGAGGAGTACCTAAATTTACTAATACTGATAACTAAACATCATAATGTTTTTTTTGTGTGTGTGTGGTATATTTTCAAGATGTAACCCACTGCAAAGCCCATGAAAACATCTACATTTACTTTAAATGTTGAGATAATATACATATTTAATAAATGTAATATTAAATGCTTTCATTCCAAAAATGCTTAGCAGCTCTTCATCTTTAGTAAGAGAAGAAACTTATGGATTTAACTTGTTTATCTTGTTTAACTTGTTAAAAAATGTCTAAGCTAAAAAAATGCTGGTAGAGGAAAAAATGATTGTGAAACTAGGTATGATGAACTTTGGATGTGAGAAGGTTTCTATTAAAGTAACGATGCTTCCTAGTAGCATAGAAAAGAAAAAAATCAGAACAGATTCAAGGGGGAATACAAACAGCAAGGATTCCTAGAGAGTTTTGCCCAGCCACAGTTAAATTGTCACAGCTAGTCTAGGCCTTGCCAGAGCAGTAGTGACTGCAAGCAGCTGGAGGAGGCTGGGAAAGGACCATGTCCTCCCTCTAGCTTTCAAAGAACCCACTTTGATCGCTCCTCTCCTTTCCCAAGCTATTACCTTTTATGTGACAAGGTTACCCTCAAGAGTAGTGATGGCAGGCAGAGCTCAATCCCCCTCAACCATGTATTCTAAGGAGCACTCATTCTATCTCAGGTGTTAGAGGACTTTTGAGTGTATTCACAATAATCCTGGGTCTTTGGGAACATTCTCAAAGTAGAAGTTGGGTACCTAATGAGAATTACAATGGAAAGACAATAAGTACTTCAGAGCACATTTTCATAGAATCATATAATCACAGAATAGTTTAGGTTGGAAGAGACCTTTAAGATCATCAAGTTCCAAACTTTCTGCTATAGGCAGGGACACCAATATGCAGGGACACTCTGTCCCTTAAGTTATCTTTCCCCCTTAGGTTACTCCTATCTGTGAGGAATTTGAGAGTATGATTTCATGTAGTAGTGGTTGCATTATACATCTGTTTTACTCACACTGTCTGTGCTGTGTTCTCTCTGTACTCATCTAAACTACTCCATTTTGAAGCTTATATTTGAAAATTCTTTTCCTCCTTCCTGCCTCCTGAAGGGAGTATATTTTGATAGCTTATTATTAAAAACATAGGTTTAGTTTGACTATATTTTGAAGAAAAAAAAAGGGGGACAAATCGCCTCTTCAAAATACAGTGATGGTTATTACTTTTGTTGTAAATCCATTTCCCAACTGTTTTGAAATTATGTTAGCACTGCCAGTTGCAGTGAAAGGAGTGACTTGAAGGTGTGAGATATCGATGCACCGCCAATGGATTTTTTTTCATATTGCTGTGCTGGTGTGGACCCAGCAGGTACACAAAATACAGTGTTCCAACCCATTTCACCCTCCATGCTGGTCTGAGGTATGTACATTTTCACTCTCTACACTTGCTGCCTGTTCTCAGTGAGAGAGTCAGAGCTCATGTTGCTGTGCAATCTTGAGCTTCTTTTATGAGCTTAGCTGGAACACTGCTGGGCATCTTTCTTCATTGCAGCTGTTTGTGTCTTGGCTTGCAAAATCAGAAGCTTTTTCCTGACTGTGCAGATGATTACCTTACTTTAGGTAAAGTCTCAAATACCCTGATGTACCTCTTATAGGTTATCTCAATATCCCTTATTTTTTTAAAATCTTTTTACTATATTTGCCCTTTTAGTTCTGCATATCAGCTAATGATGGCTTAATTTTTATGACTGTATAGAGGCTAGTCTGTCTTTGATTCTGTTTCTTTTTGTATTTGTCTTTGCTGCTGCTAAAGAACCACAAGAAAAGAGATAGAGATACTTGCACAATTCAGATCCTGAGAAGAGACTGTGCTGTCAATAGAGAATAGTAGAGAGCAAATTCCAACAAATAGAACAGCAAATATAAATTATGGAAGAAGGAGCATTTTGCTTTGCTGCACTGAGCCATAGTGGTTTGTTGGAACATCTAGTAAAATCTTTTAGAAGACTGAAATATCTTCACCTTCTTGTTTTTACCTCTTAAAAAAAAAAGAAATTAGAAGCAGACCATAACAGATTAAATCCTGAATGGAGCTGAAAATCTAAATTTTGTTACAGACTCCTATACTGATCATTGATCTAAACAAAGTCTCAAATTTAAACTGCTTAACTTTCACTGACTGAACCTAATCTTGAGTGAGCGTTTTGATTGACTCTTCAATTACATTTTGTATCTCTCTGCTCTTTTTAGATGACATTAGGTTTGATGGATACCAGCCTACTAAATGGCCTACGTTGTTATAGAAACTGAATGCCATGAAGACATGAATACATCTGTTCTTCACAGGCGTCTTCCACTCTTATCTTACTTGTATGAAAAAGATGTACAGAAAGAATGAATAAATTTCTCAAGGTCACATGGAGTTTTGGTGGTAGAAATTGAGCTGCTTTTCTTAATTCCATTTCAGATTTTTGGTTACATTATTGATCTTTCTGATGTTTTCATCTGGTAAGATACTTATGATTTTTTTTTTAAATAGATAGAATGAAATTTTAAATAACAATTTTCAAAGGTTTTGTTTTTATTGTCATCGGATGTTCCACTTCTTCAACAGCCCAAAACATTTTATCATTTTATTCCAGCCTGATCAATAGTACCTTATCAAACAAACACTTCTTGTAATTAGAAGGAAGTGGGGGATTTGATACCTGTTTTACAAGTACAGACATAACATTTTTCAATTTCTGATGGCTTTGACTGGCATTTTTAATGTAGAAGCCACAGTGACCTCAGATGTATTGGTATTTCAAACACAAGTAATCTCCAAGATATATTATTACTGTGCACTAATTTATTAGTAGATTTTCATTTCTAATACTCTTTTCATGGACAGATATACATTATTGATAATGAATTTTTATTCCTTCTTAGTGTATTGTTCAGTTTGATTAAGGAATTCAAAATTTTTTGCATCCAATACTAAAGAATTGGACTTTGCTATTTTGCTAACTGAACCTGATCATCACCTGAGTTTCTTTCATGTGACTAGCTAATAAATGATCTCTTCTATTTGTGTTAATTGAGAGAAGAGGCAGGGATAATGGAAAAATTATTGCAAAGAGCATTTCAGATATGTCATGGTAAAAGATGACAAGCATTACATTAACATTTAGAGAAGCAGTAAGATATGACACAAATGACCTAAAGAAAGTTAAGCTACTAAAGATCATTTGTTGCTTATCTATTAACAACAGCAGACTAGAGTTTGGTAGAAGTCCCTTAAATCAAGTGAAGTCAGTTTGTTGAGTTGCAATCCAAAAATTTCCAGCTCTATGGTGGAAATTCCTGTACTGCATTGATGGTGTTGATAAATCATTTGTCAAAACAAAATGAGGTAAAGTTTCCAAGACTCATAAGAGCATTATAGCTAAAAGAGTCTATTGAGATAGGCTGTCAGTGTCGATCCAGCCAAATTCCATGAACTATCCTCCATTTCTGTATCTGATGGAAAGGAAATCACAACAATCCTCCCACTTTCCCTTACACCATTTTGGTATGAGCTGTTCATTCCTTTACTTGTGATTGCTGAGGCTATATTAATCTTCAGAACTTATCACGCATTGTGGTTTGTTGTGCTTAGCAATCAGCCAAACATCTTACTCACTCCCCACCCCTGCAGGATGGATGGGAAGAACAAATAAAGTATGCGAAAAGACCTGTGAATCAAGACACTGGAAAATCTATGAGCAAAGGAAAGGCAGTGCCCCACAGATGAAGCAAAAAGAGGAATTCATTCACTGCTTCTCATCTGCAGGCAGAGGTCCAGCCACTATCTGGAAAGCAGGCTTCAGCATACTTAATAATTGCAGTTATCATCACTGTTCAAATTTTCTCCTCTTTTCAGCTTCATTGCTGAGCATGGCATTGAACAATATGGAATATTTATTTAGTAAGTACTCAACTCAGCTTCCCAATTCTTCGATCACTCCCAGTCTACCTCCAGTGGAGGGATGGAGGACAGGGCACAAAATAGCCTTGGTGCTGTGCTAACACTGTCCAGTCATGGCCAAAACAAAGTGGCACCGGGCAGTCCTCAGTGTGCTTTAGTTACAGATGCACAGCACAACATCATACAGGTTGCTAGGAAGAAAGATAATTCCATTCTAGCTAGAACAAGCACATATATTTATCCCATTCAGAAGTATGCTAATCACTTTTCTGAATATCTTCCACAAAAACTTTTTTCTTCCAAATTTCAGTATTATACTGATCACCCAAAAATAGATTTGAAGATTTTGTATTCTAAAGGTGAAAGGTAGTGGATAAGTTTACAGGGAAGGTTCAGTTTGGATATTAGCAAAATTTCTTCTCAGAAGGAGTGATAATGCATTGGAACAAGCTACCCAGGGACGTAAGAGAATCATCATCTCTGGAGGTTTTCAGGAAAGGTGGAGATGTGGCACTGGATGACATGGTCTAGTGGTATAGTGGTGATAGATTAACAGCTGACTATATGAACCTAGAGGTCTTTTCCAACCTCAAGGTATCTATGATTCTATGATTTGATATTCAGTATCATTGGCAAATGCCAACTAATCTTGTACAATTATTTCCTAGATCCTAGGATAAAACTTCTCTTCCTTGAATATCATTATTGCTTAATAAATTGCATACTTTCTTTTTGAACAATATTAAATAATTACCCTTCAGATTTGCAAGAGAGGGACTGTTCACATTATGTGTAATGCTTTATGAAATACTATTTGATGGTTTTGTGCAGTCTCAGTGGAATAATTGCTTGCTTTGTGCAACACTTTCAGTGAACAAATGCTTATTCTTTAATTTTTTTTCCAGAAAATAATTATCCTTCCACAGTAATATTTTCAGAAAGATTTCTGTTTAGCAGTAATTGGACCATGATCTAT
The DNA here is from genome assembly GCF_026119805.1 of Tympanuchus pallidicinctus. NCBI lineage: Eukaryota > Metazoa > Chordata > Aves > Galliformes > Phasianidae > Tympanuchus > Tympanuchus pallidicinctus. Next base: position 18,960,262 of record NW_026294747.1, read on the forward strand.
AAGATCATTTATTTGCTGAACCATGAGCAGTATGGCCACCGTTTCTACTTCTTGGGGATTTGTGCAAATCACTTCTTTGAATTCCTTTTTTAGAGGCTTCATGCTTGCCGTTTTTCTGCTGTTAAGATTTGCCACATTCTTTCCAAATTCTGTCATCAAACTGACTGTACTGCCTTTGTTATTCCAAGGTTTGAAGGGAGACAGAGTAAAGTCAGGGAGGCAATAAGGAAAAACAGTTTTCATATTTCATTATCATAAAGAATTTTGATAGGATTGTTTCTGGTTGGAAGTAGTAAACTTGAAATTTAAGTAGCACCTACAATGCATAGAAAATCTGCATCAATTTGTATTTCTGTAGAGACCTGATTGTTGAACTGTGTCTGTTATGGTAGGATTTTTGTCAACGTGCCAGGGTCAGCACCATGTTTGTCAGACACGACCTTCTGTTAGCAAAACTCCATGATCCCTTTGTAAGCCTAATGCAGGATTTCAAATATGAAGGAGCAGCATTTTCTCTTTGTGCCTACACTGAGGTATTGCTGGGAAGTTCTAGTGGGACCCACAGAGGCACACAGCTGGATTGTGGATATTGAAATTATTTCCAGGTCCCATACTGCAAATAACATGAGTCCAAGCACATTTTGGAGCTCAAACATGAAAAGAGACATGCACAGAAACCCAAGGTTAAATCTGGTTATAAGAGACTATCTGGATAGTTTTTGGTAAAAGTAGTATGCCTGTTACTTTTCTCAGGCCTATCCTGCAGGCTATAAGGACTGCTGAGATTAACTACTAGATGGTTCTACAACTTTATTTTTATATTTAGGAAGCAAGATTTTCAAATTTCTACAAATACTTTTTTATTTACTCATATATTTTTTAAGAATGCTATGAAATGAAGGGCTGACAATAGGGCTTCCCTATGCCAAAGCTAAACTTCCTTCCTTTTTGGGACTGTGAAAGAAACTGTTTGGAATTATGTCCTCAGTGAGCCGATTATGATTCATATCATTAAATCCCTAAAGACTGGCAGTTCAATAATTTTTTACCAAATGAAAATGTATTTCTGTTTATCCTCAGGAAAGATTAAACAAGAAAGAACAAACTTTATTTGTGAATGGTAGGGTGGTAGTTTTGCACTGCATGAAACTTCAACTATAATCTTGCTTACTGTTTTTTTTCCATCTTTATTAATTATCATTTTCCCCAACAAAGTGCTTTTCACAATGAAAATAGTGAAGTAATCTGGACCAAACTGAACATATTCTGACAGTACATTCCCAGTTTGCATCCACACATTGACAACAAAAATATATTAAAAAACCTATGTTAAAATTTACTACTGGAATTAGGCTATTGCAGATGCATTTAGTGACATACGGGATAAAATGTTGAAGAGTTCATTCTCAAATTAGTTTTCTCACCACAAAAAATCACTCAAGTTTGATTTTGAATTAAGTAGTGGCAATATTCTTATTTCAGTGGCACGTATATGATTTTACTAGTTTTTATTAGTTTTCCTATAGATCAATATATTCTTATTACTTTGGCAAAATCAATAATAAGTAAGTGAAAAAGCATCAGTGACTAAATGATTATAGTAAGGAAAATAAGGATGATTTGCTACCTAATGCTTTAATTCACAAATCTTTCATTTTAGTCACGTATTCCCTTATCTGTATTACAGTATGAAAACAGCTATCGCTATCTTATATACTTTGCTTGTTTTTACAGAGGAAAAAAATTTTTTTCCACTGTCGTATGAGTACAAAAGGATATTTTCAGGTTTTAGAAAGGGAACATCACAAAATTGTTCTCTGAAAGAAAGACACTAGAAATACACTGGCTAGTAGGAAAATAATCCAGTATTTCAGCTCTGTTGTCAGAATACCACCAGCAAAAGAGAAAAAAAATAATAATTAAAAAAAAAATCACTATGCATCTGATCTGAATCTGATCTGACTTTTTTTTTTTTTCTCCTCGCTCTTCAGGTAGAATACTAATTTTGGACATATTATGCTCTCACACTGAATACAAAACAAATCTTTCCATAGAATGGCAAGGAGTACTGAAACAAGATTTGCAGAACCTGTATAGTTTATGAGATTTTTATGAAGAAATCTTTCCAACATATAAATTAAAAGACTTCATCTTCAAGCCACAGGATTTAGCTTAAGGATATTTTTATGACCCTACAAAACAGAGAGAAAGCATAGAAATTCTTTTATGCATGCTCCTGTAATTCAGGCACATTTAAAAGCTGAAAGTAGAGGGCTCTCCAAAAGTAATGTCTCCTATTTTATGATCTTGCCCACCCACAGTGTCATAGGTGGATGTTGAGGTTGAACATTCTTACCCATCTTCCATTACTTTTTTTGCCATGTGGCAACAGAGGGGCAGTCTGACAAAATGATGTCTGACACAAGTCTGTTTGGAGTGAAGGTGTGGCACTGAATTTCTCCATGAAGAAAAAATGGCACCCACTGACATTGTTGACACTTGCTGAATATTTATGGAGACCAAACAGTGGATGTGAGCACAGTGAGGTGATGGCTGGTGCATTTCACCAATAGTGCCACTGACATGAAGGAGAAGTCACATTCCTGATGGCCATGCAGGTCAGGATCTGGTTCATTGTTGGCAAAAATGCAGAGCAAATGGTGGTAACTATGTTGAAAAACAACGTTTTATAGTTAAGAATTTGCTCTAACAATTAGCATTATTTTGCTCTTTGTATCTGTTATAGGTTCCATGGAAATAAATAGGAGGCATTACTTGCAGAGCCACTGTACTTATAGAAGCTTAAATGTTAGGATGAGATTTTGTACGACTGTTTTGCATGTGAAGTTTTTCATGTGCATTCTGTTTTTCAGAAGGTTGTTGCTTACACAATGCTATGAAGTTGTTACCATTTCAGAACAGATCTGAAATAGGGCTGCCCCTTTACAAATACTTTTGAGCCGTCCAAATCTAAAAGAATGACTCATTCTTTCTCCGCAGTAAAGCTACTAACTCACAATTTACTCAGATCACATTGCAAAGCCATCTTAACTGATGTGAGCCATGTAGTATGCATCTAAAATCAGATTTAATTATTTTGAATGTCTTTATTGTGACAGCTTTTCTTTTTTTCATTGTTCAGAATTATTGATTTTTTTTAATTGCATTATCAACCAACAGATGGTATTCTGTGCTCAAAGCCATAGTGTTATTTTTAAAAATATTACTATTAATATTTTTATCATTATTTCAATGTTCTTTCTTTGGCTGTCACTTCTTTATCCATAAATCAGTCTTGACAAAGTTTTTGTCTGATTAAAATTTAAACAAGGGTTTCAAATAGGAAGATAAAATAGTGCAGCAAATGCCAGATTTGTGCAGACACCATGAAAGTACACTTTGCAGCTAATTACTTCAGCTCTCTTCCATGCAGGTGCTTAGCCCTGGGAAGGACTAAAGGGTGAATGAGCCCTGAAAACAGGGCATAGTCAGATGGGAGAGAACAATGAAAAAACGTCTGAAACATTTTAAATAACTCCAGCATGGATTTACCCAAACAAATGAGAATGTAAGTTCTTCAAGAGTAAGAAGCAAGACACACACTTCTTGAAAATATATTGTAAGGGAAACTATGTGATGATGTTTGTCCTTGCCTTCAGGGGAAAAGAGAAACCACAGAACTTTGAAAAAGTCTGCAATGATTCTCAGCATTTTTGCATTATTTGCACTCTCATTTATCTGGATCTGGTGCTTCAGGTCATAAAAGAATAAGGAACATTTACTGTCATCCCAGTGAATTTGCTGGTGTGGCTGTGTAATGAGTTATGGCCCTGCTCAGTTGCCATTAGAATCATTGGTAAGAGTTTTGTTGGCTTGATAGCAAGTTAATCAAGCTCTGAGTGCTTGGGAAGTGGAACAGAACAGACCTGAACAGACTATTCTTTCTTATAATGTGACATTTTTGTTCCAAGAGAAACAAAAATTGTATAGGGAAGATCAGGGGCAGATTACATTTTAGGATAAAGAGATAAAATATGAAAGATGACCAAAACAACAATAATCCCAAGCACTTTCCAGTCTGGAAAAAGAATGTGACATGTGGCATTTTCTTGAGGTATGCACATGGCTTGGAAAATGTCATTAGAAATTACTATTTTCTGTCTTAAAAACTCCATCATCTAAAGAGGATTATGAGATTACAATTTTAAAACAACTATAAGAATGGGTTAAGTCTTAGCCTCTTCCTATTCTTATTACTAGTGAGATTGTTGCAAGATGAGATTAAAGTTGTGCCATTTGCTGTTTCCATTAACCCCTTGATCTGAGAATTGAGTGCCAAGTTAATGTCCCAGGGACAGGCTTGGTCACTGACCTATGAATTCTTTGTCCTTTCTCTTACAAATTAGATAGTTTTGCCACTTTCTGCCCTCTTCCAAGTACCTAGATGTGTATCTTAGGGTGTCTCAAGCAACACTTAATGATCATGTTTTTTAAAGAATACTAAGTCTACCCAGGCCTTGAGTGGCAGATATAAGAGTGAATATTCTGCGTCCAACACATGAGGTCATCACTAAGAGCAAGAATTTCCCATGGGTGACTGGCAGCAGATGATCATCCTGCTGTCATCAAACACCTACTAAGTCACAATGCTATCCTGGCAGTGTGAAATTTTGTATGCTTCAGAGACTGACTTTTGCTGACACCAAACATATCATAGGTAATAATGAAAGGAGAGGAAAATAAAATTTATTGCAACACATCTCATGCAACAGGTAAATATGTTTCCTTTCCATTGACAAGGGTTGCAAGGAGATCTCAAATTCTACCTCTACCCCTCATCCCAATGACTCCACCTTTAGGAAGAATAGAATATAACATTATTTTCTCCAGCACTCATTCCAGACTGCAATCCTATGGCCCTCCTTGGCTGCTGTGCCTGCTTACTGTGGAGCAGAACTGAAAATCTTGGCAGAAACTGAAAGATAAATTTCAGAAGGCTGGGTGGAGACAGTTTTTCATGCAAAATATAATATAAATGTGGTACAATTTCATAAGTTACTGAGACAAAACCTCTAGAGGGAATTCAAATAACCAGCAAGGTGACATCCTAAGGGAAAGAAAGTATTTATAAGAGTGATGGGAGGAAAATGTTTTACAAAATCCTTTTAAAGAATTTTGCTATTAAAAGACAGCAACATTTCACTCACAAATCAGTCAAAATTTTCTGGGGCCAGACTTGAGGATATACTGTGGAGAAATGAGTGGTGTAGCAGGTGTAGTGGAAAAGAGCTTTATGTATTAGAGAAAAAGCTACTTCTTTCTTTTATACAAGAAGAATTCTTTCTCTTCTTTTCCAGAACAATATGAAATATTTTATCTGAGAATACAGATATAGTAACAGCACCAGCAACACCATTTTTGTCTTACTAAAGAAAGCAAAATGGAGGAGATGTCAGTCTTTCATTTGGGAAAATAGAATGGTAAGAATAGTGCTCAGGCATAGGTGCTTGAGGTGCACCTATAGCCTGAGGTGCATGCAGTCATCCTTTGCATCTTCTGACACTGAGCTTCTAAATGCATCAGTCCTTATAATGAATTAAAACTGCTATCTGCTTTTATTTACGTCCAGTGGTTAGATATTTTAAGGCAGCTAAATGGGGAAACATCAAGCTCAAGAGAGATGTAGGTGGTTGGTTTGCTTTTCTGTCTTTGTGAGCATATCTTGAGTTAATCCTTACTTCTCCACATTTTTGCTCACAGACGACAGTCAACTAGTTCTTTAGTCAAATTTTTATCAGAATTTGAGGGCTCAAGCAGGAAAACAAGGGAAAAAACCTGTGTTTGGATCACTGCAGCTGGATCCACCAGGAGGAAAATAGATCTGAAAAGCCAGCTCACCATAGCTGTTGAAGTTTCCATGGAAATAAATAGGAGGCAATACTTTCAGAGCTACCTACATATTTACATCTGTTTCATATTCACACAGTTTTGTTGTGGGTATTCACTAGTTCACAGGCAATTAATTTTAATAATATATCATTAAAAATTACATTTTTAGATTAATAACAAAGCAAAAATCTTTTGCCAACATTTTTTGTTTCCTAGTTCTGTGTAAGCTACTAGAAACTGCTTTATTCACTCCAGTCACTGGAGAACGATGGAGCTTATTTCAAGTTATTTTCTCAGCTTGACACAATGCACTGACCCATGATTCCCAAAGCTGATTCAGCAAAATGCTTTCATCTGCATTGATATAAACTCTGAAAATATACAGCTACTGCAACATGAAAGTAATTTTAAGTGATGGGCAGAAATGCCAGAAGGTTGAAAAGGTTTTTGTTGCTCTTGTGAGAGTGAATGAGGAGCCAGAGAGGATGTCGCAACATTGCAAGAATGAACGGCAACTGAAGTCACAGAGGATACTGAAAGAGCTGAGGCATTAAATGAATACTTTACAAGCAAGAACACTAAAAGATGCGCCAGCTGAAACTGGCTGTTGTATCCACTATCACGGTTGACTTCAGAGCTAGTGAGGCACAGATATTGAATAAGTTAAGAGAAGTTGAAATCAACAAATCATCCATGCTACGTGCAACCTTGAGGCTGTAAAAGGAGATTGGAACAGTATCACTGCTCAGGTATCCTGTCTTTACTTTGCAGCTACAAATGCCAAATTCACAAACAGTACAGAAACAAAGATGCTGCTGGCTGAATACCATAAAATCTTAATTATGTCCTCGTCACTGCACCAAATACTCAAATGAACCAGATTTGACATGTATATTCCATTATTAAATTATTAAAGCATCAGATATGCTTTGTGGCACACGCTGTTTGATATTCGCTGGGTCAGCTGTATCACTACTAGTTTACAGATGAAGAAACTGAATGAAGCAGTGGGAAAATAATACTTCTGTACTCTTGCTGTGTTTTCTTCTTTTTATTTTTTTAATTTTATTTTTCTTTGGTGTGGAGGGAGAGAGGAGGAAATAAAGTATTCTGCCAGAGAAGTCGGGAGGCCACTTCCTTGGAAGGAGAAGCACACTTTCCATGAATTGATTTAATCTACACTAAGAAGTGTTCAAATGAATATGTAGCCATGTAAGTAGCAGATGCTGATTGAAATACAAACACAATGGGAATTAGGGTGTTGGATAATACAAAGGAAGGGAACTATATGCAGCCTGTCTTAATCCCAATCCTTATTTGCATCATTGGGATTACTCTTGTGAATATGAGCTGCAAGATCGGATCTGTAGTGATTGGTGTTTCAGGTTCAAGCTGATATGTGTGAGGGAAGGATGATTTCTTTTGATTTCAAATTTGTACATAAAAATAGACAATTTTCACAAAATAAACCAGTTTAATAAATTACTGCTTAGGTTCTTTGGCATATGATATCTGTTATGCAGTTACTTTTAGGATAGACACTGATTTAATACCAAAATGAGCTATAAAACAACCGGTGATAACATGCTGAAATTTGAACAAAACTTCTGTTTGAAATGGTTATCATTTATTGCATACAATTTAGACTCTCTTATGTTAAGAAATATTTTAGTGAAGATACACACTTTTCATCTGGTGATGCGCGTATCCAATCCAAATAAATTTCCACAGAAGATGTATTTCAGTTTCAAAAAGCAGTCATTCCTTTTCTAAGTATGTTAATTAACATATTTTCACAGGTCTAATAATGTAAAGCTTGTGAGCGCTATTCTGAAATATTTCTGCCTATTTTTTCTTACCTTTGCAAATTCAGAAGAGAAAAATTCAAAATAAAAGCACATACGCATGGCATTTATTTATTTAGTTACATATATTCTCACTTTGGAAGTACTGACTTGTCCTCAGCAGATAGGATAAAAATGCAAGATTGGTAAAAAAAAAAAAAAAAAGAAAAAAAGAAAAAAGGGAAATTTGTCCATTTTTCTAATCACTTGCTTTGTAATTCAGTGAAATAATTCTTGGGCCCTCATAAGTTCTTTTCTGCATCTGATCGTTTTGTAGAGAAATTGTCTTCAAGAGGACAGATTGATCCCAGGTGTACTGTACCAACCCAACTCCACCATCTAATGCTGGTTGCCTTCCAGCGCACCCTCACAATGTACCAGTGCTGAATGTTTCTGCATAACAGTATTTAGCAATCAAAATCCATCACAGAGAATTGGTAAGAGCAGAATGAAGTTTCATCCAGAAGGGATTATGCTAGCCTTTAATCTGATTTGCTTTTCAGATTTAAAGAAATTTCACATGTAGAGACTAACTCAATCCATTTATAGTATTTCCAAAGCAATACAGGCCTTTTTGCTGCTCTCAGCTCTCATTTGGCTGTAGGCTCATCTGCTGAATCCCATAAGTCTGTAAAATGTCAGCTGCCTGGCCCTCTTCAGCCCACTTCCCAGGAATGGTTTTCATACAACATAGGATTTAGCTCACAAACTATCTTGTAAAGCTCTGAAAACAATAGCATTTTCCACTATCTCTTTAAAACATATGACCATGTGAAGAGTGATACAAAGGTTTTATCTATATAATTCTGGGGTGAATTACTTTTAGAGGTGTTTCTGGCAGGATAAGCATATAATAATCTACATTACTTGTAAGTAACAATGTTACAATGAAGGTGTGCATTTTTTCTGCCCCAACTAGTGATAAGCCTATTATGTGCTTTCTCACTATGATTATTGGAAATATGGCAGTCCCTATAGATCTCAGTAGAGATGGCCATGTAGAACAAGCACAAATTAAGGTATAGTCTAGGTAGAATTTATTTTCTAAATTAGTGAGGCTCAGAGAAAAAAAAGGAGGATTATCTTCTTCATTTTAAAGACCGAGCTGACCATGACTGTGAGGGATGGTGTGCTGTCTCTGTGGTCTTTGCACAGTGCAAATGTTAGAGTCACAGTTGTATGCAGTAATTTGCACTGCACAATAGGCACAAAAACTTCTAAACAAAATCTAAGAGTCTTTGGTTAATTTCACATTTATATTCATGTCTGTGAAGAAAAGAAGTGACTCACCAGCACAGCATAGCAAACAAAATAAAGTAATAATATAAGAGAAGTTTTAAGATCTGCTAATGAAATCCCCAAGTGTCTGTTCACAGAATATCCTGAGCTGGAAGGGATTCAAAAGGGCCATCCTGGATCCACACAGGACCACCCCAAATTCAACTCCTATGTCTGAGGGCATTCTCCAAACACTCCTTGAACTTCTGCAGCTTTAACAGTATAACCTTCAGAAATGCATGCTGGCCATTCTTTTGCTAGGAGAATTAATTGATTGCTTGTTTCAGAATAATGCCTGAAAAGTGAAAAAATAAAGTTCTTGGGAAAAGCAGGCAGGATGCAAAACAAGGACTTTCAAAAATGGTGTAGGGGAATTGCACATTTTGCACACATATGGAACATGATATCTCATCTTGACAAACAGAAACAGTTCATAAATGCATAGAAAGCAATCAGAAGTCTATGGAAAGTATTCTGTCTTGTTTGTTCTGCATATATAAATGTACTTGTTCATGTATAATGTAATGCACAAAACAGCCATTCATTTTTTTTCCCCACAAAAATAGCGTATGTGATAGTTTTGCACGGCTAAGTTTAATACCCGATGGGACTGAATTCTCCACCTGAGAATTACACAGTGATGTAAATTACTTTGGAAATAAAATGCTGTAGCATTTAAAGATGTCATTTCCTCTTGTCAACATGCGCTGAGAGACACCACATCTATTTTGGAGCTGAAGAGCTTTTCCTAATTCACTACACCGCATAATCAAAATCATGAAGTTAAAACACTCTATCAAACAAAGTAACCTAACTAGCTGTTCCTGTAGAGAAACAAAGAAGGGGTGTGCACACACTATCATTCCCAGGACTGAACTTTGGAAACCAAAGCTGAGAGCAGCAGTGCCTGCAGGAGAATCTGCTAAACTTAGCTCTGGAGAGACCTGGGCTGTCCTAGATCCCATTATACAGCTCCTTTCTGAGAAAATTAAACAGAATGCAATTGGTATTGGTTGGTTACAATAATAATAGAATACTATTGGTTGATTACAATAGTGTATTGAATTTGAAGGATAATCTTGTTTAAAAAAAATAAGAATAGATTCTCTAGATCTTGTTTAAGAAGTTGAGCTGAGTTTTGGAGTGTAGGGTTGGAGTTCATTTACTTCAAGCACTAAATTAAAAATAAGAATATTATGGCAAACAGTCCATAGGGAAGAAACAAAATGCTGACTAATCAGTTCATTTTAAAATCAACAGCACAGCATTATTAAGGCCTCAAGGAATAGAAGTGTCTTTTCTTTGCATACACAGTAATAGACTTTGGGGTCAAGAAATGATATATTACTATAATATCTTCTGCCTTTCAAAATGACATTTGAAATAAATGGGATATATTCCTCTTATAATTTCTTTATTAGTTACACAGATTTCACCATCTGTGATTATCATCATAGAAAGCAGACGAAAAATTCCCATCTGCCAAAGAGCACACCAGTTGAGTTACATCAGGGAGGCGTGTGCCTTCCATGCATACAAAGAGCTCAGACAATGGTTCCTTTATTGTCATACAGTAGCAGTTATAAGCTTCTTTGTTTGAGAGGTGGCCTCTGACTTTCCTGGGTTTCTCTGAGCAGAGTATCACATTTCACAGGTGAGGGAATACATCAAAATTAGTGAACAATTACTTTCTGCATGCATTTGGCATAGTTGTGAGGACTGGCAATGTAGCTTATCCCATAATCAATTTCTTTTCCATCTTGACTGAAGGAAATGTATGACTTAGCTGCAAGCTCTGTTGAATTCCCTATCATGATCTCTGTAGATATGCAAATGAACATTAGCTGCAGAATATCAGATTATGGAAATTCTTAAAGAACATTACAGCTTCAGGAAGAGAAAAAATAGTCTCTTGCCAGCAAGACATTTTCTCTTTGAAGGAAACACTTGAGTGACATGGAGTTGAGGCTAAAATATAAATTAAATATGAAAAGCTGAGTGAGAGGTAATTATTAAAATGATTCGGATTAGATAGAGAAATTCAAGGACTGTTTCAACAGAAAGCTTGCATGCCTGCATAAAGAAATATGTGAATTCATTGTCAAGCAGTGACTTTCAATGAATTGCTACAAAAGAAATAATAGCTTCTACAAACGAAGCATGGAAAGATAGGAATTCAAATGAACAGAAGGAATTCACTTCTGTATAAGTGAGCTGATATCCAGTGACAGATGGAGTAAGGGAGTGAATAGCGTGTTATTGCCCCATGACTGTTGAGTTTCATACTAGATGACCAAACAAAAGTAACTACTGCTGCCTGAGTTGCCTTGGGATGTCCAGGATCACCTCTCCATTCCCTGACTATGCAAATTCTGTAGGCTTCCCAAATGTAGTTGGGCACCTCCATTGTCTTACAGGCACCCATACAGGATTGAGCATCTAAAGTACTGGAAACCATTTAGCTTCCAAAGACTTACTTTTTTATAGCAGAAAAATCATTTACTACTCTATAGTGATGTGTTTATTATGATGTTAGCTGATTCAAAACCACAGAACAGTAGCTGTAGCTCAAGTATTTTACATTACTTGCTGCAGTTTTCATTTCACTAGTTTTATCCAGTAGTTCTTTCTGGAAAATGCTATCTGTTTGTTCCTATATATGTGCAGATTTCTAAAGTTTTCTTCCATCATCTAGATATGGTGTGCTTTTTATTCATAGAAAATTCCATTTTTTTCAACCTCATTTTTCATCACTGCACAAAAATAATCCAAAGAAGAACTAAAATCAAAGTAGGATGGGTTGAAAGGACATATCCAATACATTTTATTCACTGTTTCTTTATTTAGGCTCAAAATGATGGTGATAGAGTTTCAGCACTAAAAACAGAAGACAGCAACCTGGATCACTGTCGAAATCTATATATAAATTTTGATAGACTCTGCCAAGGATGAGTAAGTTTATGTTAGCATTTTTATGAACGTGACCAGATTCTGGATCTACAAGACTGTAGTAAGACATCTGTGTATTCTAATAGGGATCATGATTCTACTGCACATACGCCTGTGTGGAAGTAAATATAAGGAGAATTATTTTCCTATTCCCCACTGGAATCCCATCTGGCACTACTAATCGACCAATTACCTTCAACAGCTAATGGATAAAACGATAAAGAAACTGTGCTGACGGATTATATATTAGATTACTAATCTTGAACAGAAAAATTGTCAATACAGTTTCTGTCTGCGAAATAAACTGTTATGGATAAGTTTCAGTAATTCGCTTTCCTAACTGAAAGAAAATTAGTTGAAAAGGAAATTTTAGATTCTAGTGGGCTGCCTAACTTGGCTTCTTCCTTTGATTCCGATCTTATTTTAATTAGTTTGCCGCTGTCTCTTGTCTGCTAATGAATCTGTCCTTAATGATCCAAGGCTCTCCACACTGAAGGCATATGCTCTCACAATTGTGATTCATTGAGCCAGTAGATGTCTAAATTCAGTCTTTTCTTGTTTTAAATGTTACAATGCATTCAGGAAATGAAACAACAGAGACATTCAGGATACCTGCCTCAGCTTTTTATAAACTATAACATACATTTTCTTCATACAATTCCTTTTTGTTCCCTTGATTGTTCTGAATATGCTATATCCTCCCATAATTTAAATGCTGTGATCTATCCTGTGAATTTACATAAAGCCCATTAGGTGCCACTGTCTTGGCTGTGTTCTGAAACTGAAAAGGACTCTTACTTTAAATTATTCATGCCATTGTATTTGAAATAGACACATGAAAAGAACATACCTTGGAGCAAACATTATGAACAATATATTTTAAAATGCTATTTGATCAACTTTGATAAGATATAAGAAAATATTTGCTTCTAACTTTTGAAATAAGCATCCAGTTCACAATTCCTCATAAGCAAGTGCTTCAAAGTTTTTTTGTTTTCTAGTTTTTTTGGGTCTTTAGGGAGAGTTTTTTTCTTAAGTAAGTATTTATAATAAGAATGGATGCTGATGCTTTTGAAAGGAAGTATTCAGAATTTTTTTTTTTCTCTTCATTTAGTCTGATCTAGATGTACGAACAGATAAAAATCTGCTCAGTTTAACCCCTCAGAGTAACACCAGTGGTTGAACGGCACAAGCCTTTAAATTTGAGTTTGTGTTAGCCTGCTTATATCTTTTGCGCCTTAACCAAAGCATCTCCCTCACTTCAGAGTGGGGATCAGGTCAGTAGCAGGACTGGCACGCTGTTGTGCAGTCTATTTTCTGAACAGAAATGCACTATTGGTTTGAACATTTAACAGTTTTTGTTAAAAGATTACCACCTTCTTAACTTGGTGTTGTATGATTCTGGGAAAAGAAGCTTTCTGTATTGACAAGTCAGGAATACACCGTGGTTGATGCTTGGAACTGTGAGCAGTGTTATGCTTTATTACATTAGCTCTTGTTTTAGAAAATGCTGTGTTTCTTTCCCATTTTTCCTATGATATTGATCAAACAGCTCTCCACTTATAATTTCCCATGCATATTTCTGAGCAAGCTATATTCACTATATATTCACTAAAGAGCCTCAACCAAGTAAATATTCTGACACAAAGAAGATGCTAATTTGTACTGAAGGAAAAAATGCATGGTAATTACAGATGAATAAAGCATCCTTAAAGTTCCGTATTCTCATAAAAATGGAGAGGAAGCAGAGGAGGCATAGAAGCACCATGACTGACAGAGTGAGAAGTGATACTTATACTTGTTTCTTACTGCCTTTTTTCTAGCAGTAAAACTGAGTAGTGCTTTTTGTAAAAAGATCAGCCTCTGAGCTGGCACTTTGCTGGTCTTCTGGGCATTCCCAAAGGTTATAACCTGAATAAGACTACATGTAATTATTTGTTTCATTAAATCTCTTGTAACTGATTTAATACAGTCTCTCTCCCAAAGATGAATCTCATATTTAACACTGTGTCATTAAAACCATATTTCAGTTCTAAGTGCTTCCAGATATTTTTTATATGGAATTAGTTCTGGAAAGGAGATGTAGAAAGGTAGAGGGTTTAAGAAAGAGGAAGAGACTGTTTTACCTTTCCCTGAGCAATTTCTGTCTTCTTTGTCTTGGAAAGGTAGTTCACTGTATCAGACCTTACAGCAGAAGGAAAATAATACCATGCAGATTTAATTATTCAAAACAAACTGTAAAATTTTTGTTGGATAGAATTTAATTTAATTTTGGAAATAATGTAGAATGTAAATGTAGATTACTATGTGGGTAAGAATTTAAGTCTGAGTGGCACAAATAGAGACTAGTGAACGATACAGTAGAGCATTTCTTCTCATAGAGGATTTTTACATCTTATCTGCTAATTATGTTGAATAGCTGTAATAACTGTTTGAAGCACTCAAAGCCAGGCTGGAGGTGTCCCTGCATATAGCAGGAGGGCTGGAACTAGATGATCTTAAAGGTCCATTCCAACCCACGTCATTCTATGATTCTGTGATTACAGAAGATTGCTATATTCATGAAGTACTGGAAAATGCTAATTAAACATTCAGAAATTATTAACCACAACTAGCTGAAACTCTCCTGTCACAGTAGCAAGGTACTGCTAGCTCATGAGCACAGTATTTGAATAATACTGAATGTCTGGAACTGCCTCTGGATTTCATTCTCTCTGAGTATTATCAGAAATGAGGCTTAACTCTGGATTACATTTTATTTCAAACTGACAGCTGTCCTCAGTTTTAATGTGGACACATTTATACTCTTCTGAGGGTATGAAGCCAGAATAGGAATCATAAAATTTAAGCTTCTCTCTGAAATAATAGTTTGCATACAATTCACCTCAAACCAGATCAGCTCTTCAGCAAGGTCCTATCTGTTTTATTGTGTATGGTAAATACATGTATGTGGATGTCTGAACTCTAGCAACTCCCTATATGTTTTCACTCCCACTGAATGGCAAAAGAGTGGGAAAACTTCCACAGCATTCACAAAACTTTCAATTAAGCAGATACTAAATCAAAAATTGTTTTTTATTGACCACTGGAGTAGGGAAAATGCACCAGAAATTTCTTTCTAGCCTCAGCTGTTCAGTGCTTATTGGTTGCTAATCTCAAAACAGAGTGCAGAGGAAATTACTTTCTTGATTCTCCAACTGAGCATATAAATACATGGCATGAGTGGCATAGAGCATCTCATATTTTATTGGCTTTGGATATAAAAGATCTTTTGGGGTGTCACAAGCTATAAAATTATCCTGTTTGTTTTGTGGAACCTTTCTTGCATAAGGCACAGAAAGCAGACCATGTATTAAGAGCTTATATGTATTGCAGAGCTTAGCTTAGAGATGAAAATCTGAAGGCACAGAGAACAGCCTATGGGCATGGAAATGCAGTGAAAGGAAATGCACTGAAATCCTATTCTCCCTATTAGTATTGCACATGTTGTTTTTCCAGCTCACCTGCAACACCAGACCAAAAATCTAAAAGTCATGTGTGCCAAGTACAAATATTTTATGTCTTTTTTTGGTATATAGCAGATGGCTTTTTTTGTCTGAATATAAAGTGCTTCCCTAATACCTATACTTCAAAGAAAAGAATTCCAGTGCACATATCTGCTATTTTCTTTCCACTGTAGAAATGGGGCATATTATGATTAAAAAGAAAACCAGTTTTCAATAGAAATGCTAGAAGATTTGAAATCCAAAATGTGACAAACGCTGGCTAGCAAGCAGTGAATGGCTGTGTGGAGGGGGACCACAAGAGGAGGCAGAAGGGTTCCAGAATCCTAACATACTTCAAAATTTCTGCATCTATCATAGATTGAATGAAAACTATCAGCCTGTACATTTTAATTTAAACTAGAGGTCTAAAATGTTCATGTTCAGATCCACCTCTTCTTCAGTGATGAATTATACTCTGATTTTATTAGGCTGAGGATTTTAGATTTACACTATGCTATAAACACCTGAAAAAGGGGAGCTGAAGATCTATGAGAGAAGCACTAAGAGCCCCTTATCTACAGTGACAAAATTGCCACCACCATAATCTCTATTAAGTGCAACAAAATTACAGTGTAACAGCTCTGAAATTATTTGTGACATCTGCATGAATACCAAATCGATTCATAACTTTCAGCCCTATTACAAAAAGCACTTACTGAATTTGTACTGATTACAACTCTCACAAATTAACAGTTATCCAAGCAAACTTCCGAGTGCACATGTATTATTTAAAGATCACAGTTTAGTCAAATGGAGGTAGCACTGCAAACAATACTACCACTTAGCATGGCATATCAGATCTGAGTAAAATACACCACTATTTCTAATTCTTTCTAACACTTTATTTTTAGAAAAGACTTTTTTTTTTTTTTTTCCCCGTCTTTCTCTTTTTTAAATTTATTTTATTTTTGATTAAGAATGCCATGCCATTATTTCCTCCAATCTCTCAGAAAGGAAGTCTAAAGAAGGAAAAATCAAGAAAGCATATGATAAATGTTCACATTATGCAGAATTTGCCTTTTTCAAATCCCATTCCCCATTGTGCAAGCCAGAATTTTATAGAGATATAAATCACAAAGAAATAAGAAGCCAGTAATGAGATAGAAGTATATTTGAAATATGGATGCAAATCCTCACCACCTGCTGAGCAAAAGTAGTCTGCCGAGACTGTCCTGAAAACTGAACTGCCATTAACATCTTGTAAGCACTAAATTTGTAGCAGAAGAATGTTGGAATTATTTATCTGTGAAATGCCAAAAGCTTCTTTGATTCATCTCTAAGCAGAATGTTTCGGCAACTTGTATATAAATATTTTAACAGGAATTTAATTTTTATTTTAGTCACACAATAAATCTTTTTATTGCACAACATCATCTCGTCCCTAAATAAGTTACTATTTTCATATTAGCATGAAGGCTGTTGTGTTCATTCCTCTTTCTGGTTTGATGAATACTATTTGAATATACAACATATCAGTGTGCTTATTTACATAAAAACCTTGCCACAGGCTGTTTAATTTCCTCTGGAGCAACTATTCATTTAGACATAAATTATCCAATGACTACCAATTGACTTACACTTAACTCCACCTCTAGACCTCTCAAGGGTACCACCAGAAGAGAGCAACAGTTAAAAATAACAAAAGGAAATCTATCTGGAAGCTGTGAGTAGGTGTTTTGACTGCTACGCATATGCTGCCAGAGGAAAAATATCAGAAGCTTACTGTTTATTTTCTTTTTGGTGCATTTTATACACAGCAGTATGAACTCCGGCAGCTCCTGTCTGACTGAATCTTACTTACTGTGCATTTTCGATGTCATTGCTGTTTAAGTTTGATTGTGTAGTGTTAGATGTGGCAGAAATGCTTGTCCTGTAACTTATAATATATCCAGAGGACAATAAATGGGCATGGATTATTTTTTCTGCTTGGCAGAATGCTGAAAATAAGCTCCTATAGTGGAAAGTTTGCTGTGAGCAGGGCAGGCTGTTGCAGAGCTATTTGCTGTTCCCAGTCAGTTTGGCAACATGGAGCATGAGCTGTAGAACAGGGAGTGCTGACAGTGTGGATGGACAGGTGCATTGGTACATAGCCCTTGTGCTGTTCTGTTTGCAAGCTCTTAACTTGCTTTCTTGTCAAAAGAAAATTGCAATGGAGCTACAGTAAACCTCTGTTCAGGCATGTGTTCATTCTGCACAAATCATACTGCCCTGCCTGCAAATTGATTATCATATCTGATTTATTTAATCTCAAATTCATAGCATAGAACATTTGCTCTAGCATTCAGAAGGGAACAGGCACAAGTGTAAATAACAACTGGCAGTTGGAATGAGGCTATTAAGAAAGAGATTTTCAAAGGCTTAAACACAAGCTGATATCAAGCAGCTCTTTCACGGTGTGCTAGATACCTGTCACTCATTTCTGCCTCTAAAGATCTTCCCTGAAACACTTTCTGTTGAATAAATGTTAAGAATCAGAGCTTACAGAATCAGAGCTTTGTATGTGTGCTTACAAATCTGTTGGCTTATTTCTTGAAAATGTGACTCTGAATTGTTCTCTGCAGAAGTTTTAGACTGCAAGTCAAATTGAAGTAAACAAGTTCAGATACATTATTAGAGCTTTCCTCAAGGCAGTAGACTGCTCTACAGAGAATTAAGAGGACAGCAGACTTTAAAGTTGTCTAATCAGTCCCACTTAGCATAGCTAAGCTGATCATAAAAAAATTTAGAAATGGGCAAATGGACATTATGAAAAAAAAAAAAAATTGTTCTTTAAACCTCAGATGACTGTACTATTCATAGCGTATATCCTTGTAGGCGAGCTTAGGAAGCGCGGGATAGTCATGTGAACAGTGTGGTGGATTAAGAATTGGCTTAAGAAATCATAATGTGATCAGTGGCACAGAATCTAGTGGGAGGCCTGTAGCAGGCAATGTTCCCCAGTCTATAGAAGACAGCATGTTTCTCCTTGGGCAAGATTTTAAAGGAGTGTTGAGGTAGAGTTCAGGGACAGATTTTCCTTTTGGCTACCATGCCCATCCCTAGCCTCTTTTCCTTCTAAAGTGAACAACAGAGAAAGGAGAAGAATGACAAATGGACAGTTGCATTTCATACACTTCAGAAAGAAATTTATTGACCTACTTAGGAACAATGACGTACTCTCTCAGACTTTGTGCTTAATTAACACAGGCAATGAAAATCTGGTTGAATGAGATCTTTGGAGATCATCTGGTCGCAACTCCAGCTTGAACATGGCTATGAACCAGATCAGAAGAGCCCTGTTTATTTTCTAATTGCATCTCTGGTCTGCTACAGTGCTATATAAATGTATTCCCCAAAGTGATCTGGTGCTATGCATTCTTAACAACTGGCCATCAGCTCATCAAACCTTCATATGTTGGAATGGGCTGCCCAGGGAGGTGGTTGAGTCACCATCCCTGGAAGTGTTCAAGAAACATTTAGGTGTTATACTAAGGGATGTGGTTTAGTGGGGAAATATTGGTGCTAGGAGGATGGTTGAATGGAAGAATGGAAGAATGATCTTGAGGGTCTTTTCTTCTATGATTCTGTGAGTCTGTTATTACAGACAGACAATACTTAGCTCTACTTCAATGCTCAACAATCCTTTTGCTTGGTATTCATTTTATTTGCTGTAGTTAGCTACACTAGACTCTATCACAAAGTCTATGAGAATATAGGCTAATACCAGGCCCTACAAAGGACTCTCATTCTCTCTGTCTCCTTCAGTCAAGTGTATGAAACTATTCACTTTCTCTCTGTAAAATTCACTCCTAGCCACTTGACGTGTAGTGACTCTTTTACACAGCAAAAGTACGGCAAAAATTCTGGACAGATTCATCATAGGGAAGTTAGAGAATTAAATCCACATTTCCTGAAGCCCAAATGAGAAGCAGTGTGGAATAAAACTGTTCACTTTGCGGTCAACTTGTAATTGGGTGGCAGCTGATTCCATCACTTAGGAACCAAGTACCTGAAATTTTCAAAAGAGAGGGCAATGCCTCCTAGAAAACAATACAATATTATAGAGCTATATACTTGCAATTCCTTTAGCAAACTATGTGGCTGGCATCCTTTTTGGAGACCTTCCATAATTCAGTTCTCACAAGATTGCGGGACCCTTTACAGTAACAAAAGTTCCAAAATGTAATGTTTTCTTCAAGGTCAAAATAATGAGGTTTACACATTTCCTGCGCAACTCTCCAGTAGAAACAAATAGTGTGAAAAGCAGGAGGGAGAGGGAGAAATATCCCTGGGATATATTTTGTATGCTAAAGCTAGTAATGAAATATAAGTGCCTGCGTAGCTCAGGATCTCTGCGCATCAGAACAATTGTACAAATTGTCTCTAATGACTATAAAAGGCCTGAATCTCTATATTCCTTAGGCAATTTAAAATCTGAGTTTAATACATTGCAGTTACATTTCTGAACTAATACGATTGTATGAGGACGTTTTGTTTAAAAGAAGACTTTGTTGTGGAGAGTGAAGTACAGGGGGTATGGCTCAGAATGCTATCAATCACAGAAGATCTTAGAAGAGTATGGAGATGTATTTTGAAAGCTGTCTGTTTAGCACAGCAATAATAAGCATTTTAAATTGTTACTATTATCCAGTGGAGCCATACAGTCTGATAAGACATGAAATCCCACTGAGTAACTTTTCAGGTAACTTCTTTTAGTCTTTTCTTTAGAAAGATATTCAAAGCTAAATAGCTCCTAAATAGCTCCCACTACTTCAGATACCACCATCTTCTTCTATGTGAAGAAATTTTTGGCTTTCTCATGATCACGTTTATATCTTTTCAAGTCTGTAACACATATAGTCCCTTTGCTCTGCAAGTGCAGCACAGCAAACCTTTCAGAGCATAGAGCTTAGGTCTGATCTGTCAGGTCTTGTGCAGTAACTGCATCAACTATGCACATATTTATTACATAAAAGAGCCTGTGTACTTTTTCTGCAGATTTCACAGAAGGCCTGCTGTTGATTGCAGATCCCACACTGACCTCACAGCTAAAATCATCTCTGAAGAAAATGTGGTATCACTGAACATTTGCAGTCAGCTACAGCCCAGAGGCCCTGATCAGACTCTGTTCTGCAGATATTTCAAAAAAGTTCTCAATCCTATCTCAGATATTTTTTAATCTGGGACTGCAAATTATACATAAGGGAAAGAAGAAAGGAGAAAACAGAGGTACTTTTCATGTATAAATATACTGATAAAAAAAACTCCTCCTCAGAAATTTTCTAGAGAGGTAGAGTTTGTGTAGGCATCACCACCAGTAGAAGCTAAACTACTTCAGTGAAGAGCTAAGGATTAATTTCTGAAAGATTCGGGATTTAACATGATTTAGAAAAATTCCAAAGAAATGAAGAGATCCTGGAAAGACAACTATAAAGGTTCTAAGTGCAGTGGGAACAGAACATCCACTGAAGAACACATGCAGAACAGCAACACCATCCTTTCCATGAAACAGGGCACAAAAACTTCTACACAAAGAAAATCTGAAAAACAGCTGGGCAAGAACATATTTTCTATTCTGTGAATCATACATGACATTATTTACTAGAATTTCAAAATGGAAATACTTCTGCTGCCATAAAACACTTTGAAGTACTTCACAAAGACAACACAAATACTTAATTAATTCATAATCCAGCCTGTATTTCACAGTCAGTGCTATGTAAGGACTATGTTATTTTCCCTGTCCTTCGGTCTCTTACAATTCTTCTCAGAATTTGCTTAAAAAGTAATGCCAAATGTCAATAAGCTTTCTAAGGAGGCTACAGCTATCCATATCCTGCAAATAAATCCCGGCTCTCCTTCTTAGGTCAGTCTATAAAAAGCCAAAGGATTTGGCATCAACAAAGAAGCCTCAGCAGCAACATAATCATGTGTATTATATTAAACTAGACCAGCTGAAGGATCATCTGAAGTCCTATAAAATGAGCGGATGTTGCTGAACTTCAGTATTCACATAAGATAAATGTATGGTGAACTAATTACAATTTTTGTTCTGTGTACTGTCATTCATATTGTAGCTTCCCTGAGTAACATTCCCTCTGTGATCGTGCAGCAGTAGACTGTCCCCAAAGGTCATGTGTAAAGTCATTATATAGAACCTGATGAACATTGTTTCTGGTCTCTAATTGGAAACTACATCATTCTGACTTGTCGCAGCCTGACTGTGTGTGCACCTATCAGTTGTTTCTCTTGCAGTCTTATAGTCCTTACGGTGCTAAAGGAGCTTGCTGAATCAGGATATTTCAGATTTGTCATTCATTTGTTGCTGACTAATGAGGAAAATACACCAAATGAATCCAGTGCACGAGAACTTATTCTATCATTTATCCAACAATGCCAAAGCTATTTTGAAACTATCTTTAACTAGCTAACTATGGTTAAAACAAACATAATTATCCTCTTTTTACCTCTTTATTTTTAAGTGATAAAAATAAGATTAAAGGTCTGCTTCAATGTCATAGTGAATCAATGAAAGGAGCTTCCAGGAACACACTGTTCATTAAGGCGATATACAGCACCAGGCTCTGGCAAAATGTAGCAATAGCCTTACCTGATAGGATTTTCCCAATACTTCTGCTTTTGAGCCTCAGCAGAACATAACCTTCTACTTAATAAAAGTATTAGATGAAAGTTTATGCAGAGCACTAAGACACTGGACTTGCAGGACAGTAATGACTTGAGAATTACATTATCCAGCCATCTCGCTAATGCATGCTCCTCTGGTGGAGGAGAGAGGCTGCAGTGTATACAGCGCTGGTAATGATTCTTTGTGCAGGTACCTCATGTTCTAGGACTGCCATTATGAGAGAAAAAGTACATTGCTGCCTTTCACTGCAGTGATATTTCCTTTTGGTTGTTCCACTCAAGCACCAAATAAGCACTTAATTTGGATCCAAGTTAATTTCATTTGAGAAACTCAGATGGTTATTTTTTCCCCCTTCTTTTTCACTGTATCTTATAGCCGGTGATTTCAAAAACATTTGTGAAAGTAAAGGTCTTTTTTGTGTGAGGATTTTAGGAATACCCACCTGACAAGGAAGGTACTTCAGAAAAATGTGTGGAGAAAGCAGCTCCTTCTGAAGCTTTTAAAATAACCCATAAAGTCTAAACTCATAGAAAATAGTCTGTTCTCTGCTGTTAGTAAAGAGAAATGAGGAAAATGGAATAAAAGAGGAAAAAGACCATCTCTGCAATATGACAAACTCAGGGAATGCATCAAAGGGACATGCATGCAGATGGCTCAACAGTGATTTGACAAAGGCTTCAAACCCTTGTACCTCAGGATGTCATTATCAGCCAGATATCTAACTGAACTGAAGTTTGTATTAAATCAGCTGGTTTCGGTACATGCCTAGTATATAGTAAATCTTTGTACAATGTTCAGCAGAGCTATTATATCACAGTTTCACAGCCTACCTCCTAGCTGCTCAGCATTCTTTTTCTCTGCGCCAGATCCCTAACAACGGTTCCTGCCTGCTTCATCAGAAGTTGCTGCTTAGCCCTTTCTGTTGCAGAATACTTTTTACCAATATGAATTTCTCAGCATGGCTGTTACACTGGCCTTCTCCTCCGTCCCTTCTTTGGCACCATAATCCAGCCACCCACTCACTCAAGCAAGACTTAATTTCTTCCAATGGATATTAACTCTAAATCCCACCTGTGTGCTTATCCACTCTGCCTGTTATTTCAGCCCAGCTCTCGCCTGCACCATGGCTCTAATTATCAGGCCAGACAGAGTCAGGGCTGCATGTCTACTTCAATGGGAACAGCCAGCAAAGGGCACAGAACCCCTGTTACAGCACCATACCATATCACACCACATTCTACCCAAAAGGACAGGGGCTAAAAAGCAGGGGGGTAAGGATAAGAGAGAAAGAGGATGTGACTTTGTCACAGCTGAGTCTGAGTTTTTATTTACTAGTGAGTTCTGCTGTGGAACAGTGAGAGTTTTCTGATTACAAAACAAAGGCAGGTGGGTGAGGCTGTAAGCTGAGTAGCTCTGGATGTGACTGGAGCTGTGAACTATCAGGCAACTCTGCTGATACCAGTGGCACTAGTATCAGCACTACCACTGGTGCTGGTAGCACAGGATCAGATCTGACGGCAGGGTTCCAGAAACTCTGCTTCTCTCCCACGGTAGCATTTGGACAAACAAGGTGATGTGGTGTGGTGGGAGGTTCTGCTTTCATTTTCTAATACTGTGAGATGCCAGGGCCATGGTGAGTAGTGGTGCCCAGACTACTAATGAAACAGCAAGGGGGTTTGCTGAATGAATGATTTTGGCATTTTTTCACCATGTCTTCCAGTCAGGGAACGAGCCTGTTTCTGTATCCCTCAGAAAAGCTAAAGAGCAGTTACACCTACAATAAGTGAAGCACATTCCTCTACATGAAGAGATGTGCTTGCTCTTCAGTTAGATTTCCTTTATTAAACCTGATGGTTGACGAACACAAGTGAAATTATTTCAGTATTATTTTGAGGACAGTATAAAACCTGGTGTCGGGGGCAGAACAGTGGATGTATGCATCAGTATATTTTCAATACAGGAGTTTGGCTTGGGTAGAATCACAGATGTCACCAGAGGCAATGGTTTGGGATCCTCCTGCAGACATTTGGGCTCCTGAACATGGTCCAAGCCCAGCTCAACAGCTGTGCACCATCTGTGTTTGCCTGTAGAAGGGTAACAGTGGTGGGGAAAGCATAGATACAAATTTGCAAATAAATGAGGTAGTGGGAGGATTTTCTGTTTCAGTGGAGATTTTTGGAAAATACTGGATAGCCAGCACCTAAAAATGCAATAGTAGTGTGCTTGTTTTGGTAATAGGTTCAAAAAGTAAAATCTCTCCAAAGAGGTTTTTTTTAGGAGATAAGAGTGATTGTCCCAGGGACAACTAATGTGACTGTCCTATATGGTACAGCGGAGTTCCTCAGTTGGTAGTGGATGTGCTGCTCTTTATAAGATCTCACTCTTCTCTTGAATTGGATCTATTCTGTTCCGTGCAAATCAGCCAGTATAGACACTGAACCATGTATGTGTATCTCGTGCCCCAAATGATGTCTGAGCACAGAGACCAGTTGTATTATCTCTCCTTGCACTTCCAGCATCTGAGAAGACAAGTGGAAATCAGTCTTACACCTGCCTTTGGCAGCTCCATAGTACAGACCGCAAACACACTGGTCCTGGTATGCATCAGGGCTGTGCTGTTATCACCAGCTGACTGAGAAAAAGCTGATGTCTCCTTTGCTGCTGTCTGGGTATCACTTACATACATTGCCAGACACGTAGAGCGTGGTTTGCATACAGAAGGAGAGGAGCTTGCCTGCTGTTCTTGTGTGTAGGATTCTGCTGGCTACCAGAGTATGCTGCTATGTCATGTAATCATCTTGTTCGCTTGGAACTCCATGTAAAGCTCCCTTTCATTCATGAGTCAGAATAAATAGTACCACTTAAATATGACAAGATTTACCAGTTACTTCCCGAATTTTCAAGGTGCTAACATTTGGTGTTAACGTTCACCAAAGAAAAGAAATTATATTTACAGAACTATATTTTTTAAATTTCATTCACTGTCTTTTTTACTTGTCTCAGATAATTGTTCACAAAGTTCTCACAGATTCAGACCACTGGGTATGCTTTGTTCAACTGTACAATACATATCATGTGGAGACAGGGCTTTCCTTCAGGTATTCAACAAAGCAATTAAGAACCCTCTGTACACAAACAACAGCCTTATGTAATGGATGTTCACGTTCGTTTTTCCTCTCATTCTGTCAACATTCAGAATCTCTTATGTTCATTTTTGCTTACACTCTTCTGACAGAGATTTGTTTTGTAACACTGTCTTCTGAGCACAAATCAAGTAGATGTAGAAGGGAGAATAGGAAGAGCAGGAGAGTGCCAGCTGTACTGTAGGAAGCCATCCTAAGCACTATAATTCAACCTCAGGTCCATGAAGAAATCCTCTAATATCACATTGCGGTCTCCTCTACACAACAACCTTTTCCATGATGACTTAGGTACTGAACACAATTGCTTTGGAAGATGAATATAATATATTTGCTTCTGCAGGAAAAGAGGTGCGAAGTCTCAGATCAGTAGGAGAAAGGGCCATTTTCTAACCCCCTTTCAGCTATTTGAGACTATGCAAAATCCCTAGGAGGGATTATTTGTCCCCTACCTTTGAAGGACAGACAGATCTATGGAGAGCCTCAAGTCAGACAAAAAAGATGCACTATCCATGCAACTGACAAAAAAGAAATCAATAACCAAATAGGAGGAATTGACTGTGGGCTGTCAGATATTGCCTTTTCTAGATGACAGTGCTTATCACAGTCTGGTTACAGTTGTTCTTTAAGTGTTAGCAAAGCTTCAAAGTGGGATGAAAGAGTTTATAGATAGATAGACAGATAGATAGATCTATATATATATATATATCCTGAAATACCACATCTAATGACAGCAAGTGAAAAGGCGGTCTGTGGTGTGGCTGACCTGAGGCCATGCCAGCTGTTTGAGTTCTGAAACAATAGAAAGGAAATAGGTCACTTCACTTCTTATTGTTTCCTTGTCTTCTTAAAGGTCCAGTAGACTGGCCTGTACTAATGCAGCCCCCAAAGCTAGCTCACACCACTGTCTCAGCCATAATAAGATAAGAATTTAGTAATTCAGATCACTTTTGAGAAAACAATGTACACTGAAAATCAGTCAGGAAAGTCCATTTCCATGAGATTTTTCAGTACACCTCAGTTTGCAATTGGAAACACTGAGAGAATTCTCATTACAATTTTATATGCCAATTTTTCTTCAGAAGAGGTTTTGAAATGGTTATTCTCCTATTAGAACTGAAGATTTTCAATCTATATGGTTTTGCTTTTTTAGAGCTGGTCTGTAATCTCAAAAGTCTAGGAACTCCCATATTGGTCACATCTGACATCTGTTTTTCTAAATCATATCTCTAAAAAAAGGATATTAAAAAAAACCCAAACAAACAAAAGGGAGGAGGAAAGGAAAGGAGGAATGATGGAAAAAGGAAAGAAAATCAAAAGAAAAGAATCACCTCACAGTAGAAACATGGGACATTTCATCCCTAAATAAAAGGTATATCTAGAGTCAGTCTCTGCAGAATTCATGGCTCTTTTCATGGGAAGCAATATGTAATCTCCAAGTTTGATGATGGCTAATGATTTAGAAATAGTGTTTTCCCTTCAGTTGTTTCCAGTGTAGATACTTGGGCCTTTTCTTCACACACCATTATTCAATGAATATCCTCCCTTGTTTAATACACTGTACTCTTGTAAGCAAAGAAAAGATTTGGGGAAAAAAGACACCTGAAAGAATTACCTGCATAGTTTTAGAGCATGCAGATTAAAATACAGAGTGCAAAAAGAAGAGGAAGATTCAAGATGACTATATTACAGAATAAATTTTTCACAGGCCAAATAATTAAAACGAAGAGCAGTCTCTTAGAGAATGAGACAGAAATATCACTTACCAGGAAACTAAAAGTTATAACATAATAAGTATTAGGTAAAACAACAAAAACAACAACAAAAACAGCAAACAAAATTTGCTTTTCCATGCTACAAGGAAAAGTGCATACGCCAAAATTTTTCTTCATCACTATTTCTACTCTTAATTATATACATATATTTTAGAGACTAATGCTTTTTATCATTCTACCTTTCCCCCCAGAAAATATTCTGCTCTAACTTTAGCTTTCTGCCTAAAGCACAAGCTAGAAGAGATTAGAAACAAACAAACAAAAAATTGCTGAATGGTAGAACAAAGAATATGAACTGCCTGCTTCCCCCCAGCTCTCCAGTATTGCTAATGTCTTTACCAGCAGTTTTTCCCATCTTCTTACCTTCCTTCCTCCCTTTCTTTATTTTTTCCTGTAAAGCACTTGCAGTTTAAAATTAGACTTAAAAACCAGTATTCTTACTGCCCTTAGAAAATATTAATGGCAGCATCTTGCTGCTACTTCTTCAACCTTAAGAAAAAAATTAATTCACTTAGTTTTCAATGTCTTTATGGTAAATGGAACATAAAGCCCTGTTTTGTTATATGAAACTATATTCTCCTTTATTATCCAACTTATGGAAAAAATAAAAGTTCCCATTGCCTATTATAATCAGAATTTTCTTTTTCTTTTTCATTCTTTCTTTTTTTTTTTTTCCTCTCTCGTATGAAAAGATAGAGAAATAAAAGAGAAAATGTAGATCCAATTTAACATATTCTTCATGATCTCTGCAGATCAGGGAACTAATTCAAAGAAATAAATCATTAATGGGTACTATAGCAGTATCTCCATAGAGGTGCCATATGCTATGAGCCATAGGCAGCACTCCTGTACCTCTCGTGGGAGATACTTACACAACATTTGCAGAATGGCAACAACTCCAGACAGGGGACTGCAATGGGTGCCAGCAGATAAAGGCTGAGATTAGAGAATTTTAGAGAGAGCAACAGGACTGAGCTTTACTTTGGTAGTTCAGCTCAAGACAAGATTAACAGTTGCTCAGTGAATTCGTTGATACTGGAACACACAGAAGACTGTCTGCCACAACCTTATTAGTGTGAGGATTTTGCTGTCCTTTGGGCAGCTCTGGATGGACTTAGAAAAGAGAAGATGATACAGCTGTTAAACCTCACCTTTCACCTTGGCTAGGGAGCTTTCTGAAGAAGCAGATGGTCCTGAGTTCCAAACCATGAATCACTGTCACAAAATGTATGGTATGCAGGGCTGACAAAGCTCTGGAGGTTACATTTTCATTACTACCCATGTCACTCTGATCAAGCACCTTTGCTGCTGTGATGATCTTTATAACTGCAGCACTGAAGCACGAAAAGTAAATACCAGGACTCAGATAATCATACTGATTCAATGCCTCCAAGAGATGGAGGAAGACCAGGAGCCCTTGAATTCAATTGTATTAATATAATGTGTCAGCTCTTTTGCTTGTATGTGGAGAAAGTGTATCAATGCAATGTGAAATGCAATTGCTCTTGATGTATTTCATAGAGAACTCCTCTATCTTTGATATCATTCTCTATTAGAGGACACATACAATGAAGGATCATTTAATCTGGATTGAAAAAAAAAGAAGTGAATGCAAGATGAATGAAAAAGAGTGGGGAAAATGAAAACTTGATGAATTTTGTGGTAGCCTTCAAAAAAAATGGTGTAGGAAAATTCAAGGAAAATACAATATTTGAGATCACTTGTGGGCATTGAACTAGATGAAAATGAACATTAGGAACATCAATAATTACACGATTTGAAAAGTTTTGAAGTACTTAAAAACATTTTCTATTTATAACAGCTATAACTCTCAAAAAGATATTTCAACTTCATCTGTCTTTTCATTGATAGATACGAACCACAGCTACAGTTATGTGATAGAGCAGAGGTTCCTAAAAGCTGAGAAATTCACTTACCTGTCGTGTTATTCCCTTCATTCCTTTCCTTTCCTACTATATTCCTACACACTTTTGGAATAATTAACACTAATTAATCTATCTCATTACTGACTCTGACAATTGTGTATTTCTTCCACTAAAGAGGAGAGCATGTGCTCCACTCCTGCTTGCTGTCATCCCCCCAGCCTTGAAGGCTAGTGTCATTACTTCAATATCTGTGTTGGGGAGTGTTGTGAATCGCCCTGTATGTCTTTGTCTTAAGTTATACCTCTTGAAGTTGGTCTGATCATTGATCTGCCCCCATATTTTTAGTGAAAGAAGATACTTTAGACCATAGATAGTGAAAGAAGATACTTTAGACCATAGAAAAAGGTCTGGCTCAGGCTTGAGGCTAATCTATTTTTTTGCCTGTCTTCAGGATCTGATTCCTGCCAAGACTACTTTTTCTGTTGAACTTCCCCAAATAATTCAGAGGCAAAACATAGCTTGGTTCAAAGAGCACACACCATAGCCTAAAAGAAACTAAAACAGCTTTCAGTTTTTTGCCTAAAAAATCCATAGTTGGATTTAATTTCACTAAAAAAGTATGATCCGCAAAGATATTGAGAAGGGCTGGACTGTATGACAGATACCAAATCAGAAATCATGAAACTTTTAATAGGGATCAGGCAAAGTTTCTGAATAAGCACTGCTCAGATTAGTTGTGCAACCATATTTGTTAATGCAGCACTGCAGCTGCATGCTTGCATACTCAATGCTGTTTGGCACATGGTGCAGCACGAGGAAATTGCACCTTCAGGCAGAACAGAAGAACAGTTGGCTAAAAACAAATCCCTTAGCATAGGTCTGTTTCAGCTACTCGAGAGTAAGTAGTGTGGGGAAAGGGGTGCCGGTTCAGGTGAAGAATGCTAAGCAGATGCTGGAGGAATAGACTCTGGTATGATGAAAAGCACAGTGTTTTATGTGCACAGTTCCTTGCCTTCTTGGTAAAAGTGCATATCTGAATTATCTGAGATATATATTTAGTAGAAACGTGCTTTATTCACGTACATATACCCAGAGGGCTAGGCAGCAGATACACTTCTTTACAACCAGGATTTAGAAACAAAATTATAAAATAAATGTACCATTATTATATCACAACTGGAAATTGAATATCTTTTTCTCTTCCAGTACACTGAAAAGAATAGTAAAAAGCATCTTGTCATGTCTGAAAAGAGTATTGTTTCAAATTAATAAAACAGCCTTCATATAAAAAGTTTCTACCATGACATATATTTTCTTCTTAAAAAGAAATATTAATTTGTCTCAATTAAATATCTTTTCTTTCCACTATACATTTCATAATGGCTGTCTGTAAAATGTTTATAATGGGCACGTGGGCATCTGCACATACAGTCTTTCACTTATTATTTTCTAGGAAGTATAAAAAAGCTTTGGCCTCACAACACATCTGAAACTGCATTATAAATGCATGAAACCAGGCAGTGAAAATCAAAGAGCTGGATTTCCAAAGTTCCTTTTGATAATCTAGAGTGGAAACAATTCACCTAATTGCTTCTTCTTGTGTTTTAAATTCTGTTAATTGTTTTCCGCTGCATCTTTTCTCTAGTGTGACATAGATTACTCTTAACATGAAGCAGTAGCAGAAGATGAAAGGAAGAGAAGACAGATGAGCATAATGCTATCCTCGCAAATGACTGCATTTGCAAGCAGAGTCACAGTGTATGAAGAAACATGAGCAGATTTCTTTTGTACACTCTGTCCATTTCCAGCTGCATAATGCATTTTTCAGTGGGTTAAATTAACCCCTGTGCAGAAGGACAGCCCTAGACCACTGTTCCATTTAAATGCCTCTTAAACCATTTCCACCTCTGCCCTTTCCTACAGCCTGCTGTGTAAGTGTTAGTCTAGCTCAAGAGGGAACAGCAAGCCTCATTATTTGGAGAAACAAACAGAAAGGACAAAACAAGGTTGGGGATGGATAACTGTGGACTGAAATCTGACTGTGCAATATGAAAAAGGATCTTACTTTTTTATCAATAAAAGAAATACTTAACTTGCGGTGACAATGAGTTTCTTCTGCTTTAACAATGTAAAAATATTTTAGGTAATCACAATTTAATTCAAAGATTTTGATATAGCTATAGCATCTTTTTCATAAAGCATTAATAAAAATAAGACAAGTACAGGTAACTGTGTGTAATGGTCCCTTTAAATAATTTTGACATGTTTTCTTGTTTTTTTTTTCATGGTGATAATTCAAGAGATCTATCAGATAATTACTTAAATGTATGAGATGTGCTATTCATCTAAGGAAAAGGTTAGTGCCATCATAGGCCATGTAAATCTTATTTTATGAAAAGGAACGCAAATGAAATGATCACCTAAGTCAAGGTTTTATAAAATATTGACTAGGATTATGTTTGCTTTGGGAGTAATTTTATTTTAATCCCTCATTTGAGATTCTATTCCTATTTACATTAGACAATCAATCAAGAAATGTCATTGAATGGCAATTGGGAATAAGGTCAAAACTGCAATATGCTTACCTTAGGAATTATTGAATATCTCTTTTATAGACATGCAAATAGTGGCATGGATCTTTATTTTCCAGTGGTCTGCCTCATAGATCCATCTGTGTGGGAAATGGAGAATATGCTGCTCCCAGTGGATGCTAAGATTGATCCCAGACTCCATGTTACCAATATCTGGTATAATTACTACTACTTTCTTTCATCCTAGACCAGAGCTTTAATTTCTTAGCATTTTTAGGTAGTTCTTATTTTGTTGTTGTTGTTGTGTTTTTTATTAATGGGCTCACTCAAAGTATATACCTTCATTTTGATGTCCTTTTCAAGTAAGGCCTTCCAAGAAATCTGACTTCTTTCTACTTAGATCCTAAGTGTACTTAAATGAGCTAGCTTTTGTGACTGATGAATGTCTGCCATACTACTAAATGTAAAATGTTTCATGATGACAATGGCAATTGGCAATTAAACTTAAAGCCCTCTCTGTTCTGGAGCTGTGAAAAAAAAAGCAGTCATTGCCCTTTCGCTTTTCTGTTTCTTTTAGAGAGAAGAATTGCAAAAAGAAACTCAAATGATTTATTATTCAATCGGAAGTAACATTGATAGTGATTTTTGAGGTGTGGATTTGGAGAGGTTGTTCTGTTTGTTTCTTAATTCCTGCGTAGGTCTGATCCACCTATGGGAGTACTGCAAACACATGATAGCTACATGTACTACCACCTCCAGTAATGTGTTTTGGAAACTTAGGGTACCAGGCCTTGTACCTGAGTGAAGCACTAATTGTACTACCACAACATGTTGTGAGAGGGAAATGTTGCCTAGTCCTCACCTCTCAGTGCTAAATATGAATATCCAGATACAAACTTCTATATTGTAGTTAATGTCTGCAAGATCAACATTTGGGTACAGAAGGTTTAAACTTTAAAATCATTTAAGTGCTGAATTCCCCACAATTTCAATACTTTCTACAGCAAATTTCCAAGTGAACTTTCTAAGAAAAAAGGATTTCTTCAGAAAGGTATTCATAAGTTTAGCAAACCAAGTTTCATGGCTTAACCAAAGCCCAACAGATAGCCAGCAACTAGAATGTTTCAGTACTTAGTTCACAGTGATATCTTTGAATATGTGACTTTATTGTGTTGTATCTCATATTTTTATTCTGAAAAAAAAAAAAAGGTAGCTAATAATACTTAAAAGTCTGTTTTGAAAATTAACTGAAAAATGCTTAGCAGCACTTTGAAAACCTTCACATCCTGTGTCACTGCCAAGTGCTACTACTGTTATTGTGTTTTGAACAATAGCATCAGCCAGGGATTGGTCCAATCCAGGACTAAAAATATCCAGGGATAAAGACTTCCAGAAGCTTCAAAAGAAGCAGCCACCAAAGCTTATTTTGAAAGGAGAGAGTGCTGGCAGAGTAGTAGGAGAACTTACCAAAGAATCTTGCCTTTTCCCCTTAATGGCTTCACATAGACTTCTCATCATGATTTCTTTTGAACAAAAACAGAAGGGCTTTTTTTCTGCCCCCCCCCCCCGAAAAATCCTTTACAAAAATAAATCTTGTAGATTTTCCTCACAAAAGGATACAAAAGAGGTTTTCTTATATCTACCTGCACTTTAGTCCTACCTGCAATCATTCCACGAATTCTCATACCTTTTCTATCTGACATAGTTTTATAATTATTTTCTGTCATATTGCTATTCGTACATCAAGTGCTCCTGTGTTAAAAAATGAAGGCGCTAAGTTTTAATGAATGACCTAAATTTGACAAAGCTACAGATTACAATCAATAAAGCTCTAAATGATATGACAAGGCTTTTATTTTATTTATTTATTTATTTATTTTGCTGCAGTGACAGTGAGGAGGTAAATGCAAAAGTGCTAGATCAATTCTGAAAGCTAGTTTGTGTCACACTTCAGTGAAATATACATACTGCTTTCTCTTCTGCAGTTAGCAGTATTTTTGTTGTCTTGATCTCCTTTATATCATGTCCAACTTAGTAATTTTCTTCCCCTTTGTATGACTGAAAGCTGAGATGCATAAGTATTAGACATTAATATTTTATCCTTATACATGCATTTGAAAATGAGTTAAAGAGACACTTAAAAGCATTCAGACTGGTCCTGCATATTTGCTGATAAAATAGAGATCTGGTTAAAGATGGGTTACATAGAGGGATGCCTTGTGCTTTTGCACTTAAATTTGTGCAAAGGGGAATATATAGGTGGCTAAAGAGATCATCCTTATTATGTCTATTCAAACTTTGTAAGATATTCCTTTTCCCCAAAAAAATTACAGGCACTGTGTGATAATTTCACAATGATATTGCATTGTTCTGTCACGAGCAATAATTCACGACAGGCATTCCTAACATGAGGGAGATTCTGAACAGTTAGCTCTGTCAAGACTTACAGATAATTTTGAAGAATGAAAGAAATGCCATTTTCATTGAGTTTCTAAAATAAAAGTGTTAAGCCCTTAGAAATATCTTCTCAGACCTCCTGAACATCCTTGAAAGCTTCTTTTGCCTCCTTCCTTCAAAGCACTTCCAAGGAAGCTCATGTAGCCTTTCAAGCTTTGAAACTGGTTTAAGGTTTAATCTCATGTACTGTTGAAATAATCTCATTTCACCATGTCTAAATAATATATTAAATTAAATGGATTCTAAAGCAACTTGTTACATATTTCTATATAGATATATGCATGGAAGACCATGTCCTTGTTGTGCTTTTAATATTTTTGCCCTTCTTTAAGTGATCCAACTGTATTTGTAGACTGTGAATACAAACTACCAAGGAAGTTTAATTAGTCATAATGTTTTTTTTTTGTTTCCTAGAACTATTGTATAAATCTCAGAGATCTTAAATAAATAAATGAATAAATGCGTATTTAACTTCACAGACATGAAACTTTTTAGTGACATGATCTCCAAACATGCACAGATTTTGGAGTGAAGGATTTTTAGTTTTGTAGTATGGTCTCCCTTTAGGTTTTTATTGGCAGCAACAGAGACATAAATTTCAAGTATTAAGTCAAATTCTCTGTTCTCTGTTCAATTCTTTCTCAGTCCTTATTCTTGAAAATACCATCATAACAGTGTCTAAACATTTATGCTGGGACATTTAGGACACAAATCCACAAAATGTATATAGTTAGTACGTAGCCACACTGGTACCACTTTCTGAATCCTCTAAGTCACCAGCTCATTTTATTTGCCTTAACTTAATCCCTGCTTTAAAGGAATTTTGTGGTTCCCTATGGGGACATTCAGCTCTGTAGCACTACATTGCTTGTTTCTTTTAGGGCCATGCTGTTTGTTAGGTTAGGGCAATGATGAAATGGTGAAGTTAGAGGTACTGAGATGAGGATGAGAGGGAAAGACATGAGATTAAAGAACATTAGGAGTAAGAAATTTACAAGCATGGCTGAAGGCTCCTCTAGATCACCAAGAATTGTGATATTGTGATCTACTGAAGCGAGTAAAGTAGCTCAGAAGGTGATGGAAAAAAGTTATTTCAGTCCCTGTGGTAGAAACCACTGAGAAAACTCATAATCTAAGGACGCGTTTTTAATGGAAATAGCAAGGTCCTGACAGAGACTGAAGTCTCAGAGGAGGAAGTTATTGAGGAGTTCAACAACTAGGACAACTGTGTATTCATCTAAGAGGCCTGAAGCAAGGAATGTGTGAAGTAAAAGAGTTAATGATAAGGAATTTATCCTCAAAATGTTGACTGTTTGAAATGGGAAGGTCACTTCTTTGGTTCCTTGTAACAGGACACAGGTAAAAACCTGTGAATTACACTCTTACAGATTGTAGTTTTGCTCTGGGGAATACATTAAAAAGCCTAATTGAAGAATGAAGTAAGCAAGTGTAACCTGATAAATTTTTGTCAATTTAGCTTCTTTATGGAAAATAATGATTCCTTGGTCTTGCAGAGTAGTTTGAAACAGTTAACCAAGTGGATAAATAAAGGTGGAATTAGTAGTTTACTGGAATACACTCTTAAAAATGTTATATATATATATTTTAAATGCGCACAGGATCAATCACAATGAATTAAATATTTTTGAAACCAAATAAAAAGTAACCCCCAAGTACTCTTGATTGGGTATCTATGCAGATGGCACCACGTGCTCTAGGATTCCTACACAGCATGCTGTTTGTTTGTCCCTGGAGTGGCACACTAAGTTTTGTAACACTTTATTGTCATCATTGTGGTACATCACATGCTAGCCAATGAAATGTTGATTAAATTCTTTGGGCTGGTGCTTCTCACAGTCATAGCAATCGGAGGTTCCTTTCGGGGAAAGGCAGCAATGTGATCATGTACATATGGAAGATTCAAAGGTCAGGTGCTCTGGGAGTACAGTACAGACCGTAGAGATACAAGGAAATTCTTTAAAATATGAGGATGAAGGATGGATATTGCATCAGAGGACCATGCATGTATGTTATAGTGTCAGTATGAAAAAGGAATGTCAAATCACTCTGAAGAGCTTACACTTTGTATGTGGACAACTGCTTTGCCAAACCTCAAGAGTGATCTCATAGAGATGACCTTACTAAACAAGGCCAGAAAACTTGCATGACAAAAAATTCCTGATTTTCTCCATTTCAGCATCAACACTCTGGAAATGCCTTTTCACAAATCATAAAGCAAAAAGTCTTTCAACATTTAAAAATGTTGTGAATAGAAAAAGGTCTGAAACAAATAAAGGAATTTGATGCCCCTGAGCCACAAGAATCAAACACTCAGTTTGAGGTGTGCTTATTCCTTAAGACCACAACTTACTCCTGCATAACTTAAACCAGGAGACTCACTTTACATTAACGTGTCCATCCAGTCTGACCAAGAAATACTATTCCATCTTAATAAAATCAGCTATCAAGCTTGTGATCAACATAAATAAAAGTTAATGGAATTACTGTATTTTCAGGTCTTTGTGGCTAAATATTATGGGATTCCTTTGTCCTCAGCCCTTCCATCTGTTTCTCTGTAATACTGAGCAGGGAAGGATGTATTTTTTTTTTACCAGTTGGATGGTTGATGGCAAGATTCTTGGCTCTGATCAGCTCTTTGCAAGAGTTATCAGACCTTAGGTGCAGCAAGCCAGCTGGGCACGACCTTGAGGGATATTAGCAGCAGGGAGCCGGTAGGAGGTTCACAAGTATGAAAGGAAAAAAAGTAATAATGGAGATAGGCATCCATCTGGTATTACTCCTGTACTGCCCATTTTTTTCTTGCCTGTTACAGAGTCAAAGCTGTCTTGTGAGAAGAGAAATCTACTGCCAGAAAAAGGAATGGTATTGCAGCAAACATGAAGAGAGCTAATAGTAAATTGTAAGATGAAAAACACAGAACTGTATGGCCTTGAGAAACGTGGTAATGCAAATGGGATCAAATATAACGATATAAAAGTACAAGATCATGTACTGAGGAGAAAAGGAATTTCTGCCATGAGCTGGAATCTGATCAGCTAAAAGTGACAGAGTAGAAGAAAGATGTGGGTGTAGGAATCAGTCACAGAACGACTGAGAGCAAACAGCATGTTGTGGCTGTAGAAAAAGATTAATTCTGTGCTTGGGAATATCAGAAAGAACGTGTCTGGCACATAAATGTTTGCTATGTATTTTGTACAGGACTCTAGTAAAGCTCTGTATATGTAATTCTGGCTGACTTTGATCAGAAAAGGAGAGTGAGGAAGAAAGGGTCGAAATTAAAGGACAATGGCACTATTATGGCACAATGGTCTGGCTTTAGTGACTCCATATTTATTCCTACCTATGTTTCTGATTGAAGGGGAGATGAAAAGCTTTATTGCATTGGTATATATGATTTTTTTTTCTTTTGTGCATACATAAAGCATGACATTTCAAGTATTTATATATTACTTTCTCTGGATTCATTATACATGCTCTAATAAAGACTTAAAATAATTCATTAAATTTTAGATAATGTAGATAAAACTAAAGCAGTCTCCAGAATACACACCCTTCTTACCAGTAGATGACATTGTTCAGTGGCTCATTTCCTTGGGACCAAAGAAAACACTGTTATTAAGCATTTTCAGGTAATTATGGGTGTTCTTCTCTGGACAGCTACTATTTAGAACAAAAAGCATTTATCTATCACCCTCTTTCCTTTCCACATTGTGTTTAGGTTTTGAATCAAGAAGATTCAAAGAAATATAGAAAAGAGTTAATCTCAAAGTATGTGTCCATGAAGTCATTTACCACAGAACTCACTAATTTCAGTTTTGCAGGGCTATTTAAATAAATTCCTGTAGTTAACACGATTTCAACAAATCCTGAGGATAAGGCGATTTCATCAGTCTTTGATATTTACCAGTCTTTTTTTTCCCCTGCTGATCTGCCAGTCCATGACCTTGAAATAATTATTACTCAGAGCCTAGAAAACTCTAGCTCATTACTGTTTCTCTTCTCCACAGGCAGCATATAGATATATTTTTTTAAGTTTTAATGTTGAAGCTTATAATTAATATAATTTAAATTACAAGGGACCTGATTTTAGTGCAGTAACTAGAAGAAGAGCTTTCTTTTCTTTCTTTTTTTTTTTTTTTTTTTTTTTTTTTTTAATGCCCTGAAGCTGGGAATGCCTAGGTTTCAGAAGAGACTTGGTTTTCTAATCGTCTGACTCTGGTGGCAGAATACTTTAACTAGTACAGTCATATTCCAATCTGTTAAAACATGTCATAACCAAATGATATTGAAAATTAATTGCAGACACATTCTTTGGCTGTTTAAATTCCGGATCAGAATAAGTTGCCTTGCTAGTATTTTAATCCATGATAAGAGAAAGCTCATTTGGGAAAGTGAATGTGAAGTTTGCCACATAATCGCTCATAAACTTTACAATTGATAGGGTCAAGTATTGCCCTGGAATATGAAGATGATCACCCAAGTTCTAGAATTTTTTTTGTATCAGTTGATAGATACAAAGTACACATCAAGAATGTGGTTCTACAGAGGTGAAAAGAAAAACAAATTTTGCGCCAGTACACAGTAATAAGATCCTGTCTGATATTCTCCCTGCAGAACCCCAACATACATTGGCAATTGCACTTAGTACAGTCTTGATAGAAGATTGTGTCATTTCCTCTGGGTAGATGGCATCCAGGTAGGTAAAAATCAAATAGATCTTATCATATTCTAGAACTTCCACCATTTTTGACAGTTAACACAGGCGAAGAATTGAAGATTTATTTGAATATTTTTTTGTGGATAAGGAACAGTGTTTAGACAGCTTGATGGTATAGCATAGAACGCAGTAAGAAGTTTTATATTCACCTTGAATCAATGAACTCTATCTTGTACTATTTTTTTATATTTTTTTATATTTTTTCCTACAAGAAAAGATGGCTGATTTTGTTTTGCTTTTTAGTGGATGAATTTTGATAAAAAATTATGAGATTGCATTCTGGAATTGGTGTTTAGAAAGTCATATACCTCCCATGCTTTCACCTCTGTGTTCTAACCTCCAGATGGTCAGGGCTAGAGCTTTGAAGAAGTTTCTGAATAATGCATTTGTCTGATAATAACCCATTCAGTGTTTTCACCGATTGTTCAGTTGTCTATTCTGAGCTAGTCCTCTCACCGCGGTACATAACCATCATTCCACTTAGCCATGTCTGCCTTATTGCCCAGCAAGGGCTTGCTTTTTTCAGACTTTTTAATTTTTATGTATGAAATGTTTATGAATTTGGATGATAAAAATGTTTATGAGTAATTTAGCAGGCATGTCGGAGTGTTTAAAATGGCTTATTGTGTCTGGCTGCACCATCTGCAGAGAAAGTCACTAGACTTTTGAACAGTTCTCATGGGAAAGGGTTCTTTTAAGCCCAGTTTGTTTTAATCAGTTCATTTGCCAATGTCACACAAACTGCAATTTGAAAATAAATTTTAAAAAAGGTTCTTAAACATATATAATTTTAACTACAACTAAGGAGCTAAATGCTTGGATTAATGGTACACTAATTAATACTGAAAATACGTGCCCTTCTGTAGCAAGTACAATGTTAATGACATTAGCCCAAGGGGCCCAAAGGGAATTTACCAATTCTATTAGAATAAGCACAAAAAAATGCCAGCAGCTCTTGCCTTGGATTTCAGTTACATGAAAGCATCTGAGTAACATCTTTGTCAGATAAGTAACTATACAAAATGGTACTATGTGGCTTTCCATATTTGTCCTTGTTCTGCATGGGTTGCATACAACCTCCAAGCAGTTTACACATCAAAGACTGTTTTACCCTACTATGTCTTTTTAGAGGACTCTGAGATCACAGCTATGAACAGTGAGTTTCCTGGTGTAATTAGATCCACCAGATTCTGCAGAAAGTCAACATGGGAAGCATATAATACTTGGGCTGCTCTGAAATTAATGCTTCTTTTTTTATGATGTTGGCCTACAACATCAGAGGCCGTTGTATGTGTTATGGTGGTATCACTCACATGCTATTCTTTGTCTAATTAGCATTACATCGTATTCTGAAAACATTAATATCTAAAAAGATGTGACTGAAAATATTATTTATAAGGACACAAGATACAAGACTTCTGCCATTTCTTTCTATCTTTAAAATGAAAGTATTAATGCCTCTTGTACATGCCTTCTCTGAGAAAGGGAGATTAAGTTCTAATTAGACAAAGTTTTACATATCTAATAATAATAAAGAAGAACAGATTGTAATTCTATAGAGGACACATTTACAAATCCTGGAGTGGTTGTTTTATCACTTATTCTGTAAGATAGAGATTCCCTCTGCAAAGAGACATACCACCTACAGTGTTCCTATGAACTGTTTTTTATTGCCCTCAGCTCTACAAAAGAAAAAAAAAAAAGAACATTTCAGGCAGTCAGACAGGTTAGAATAAACACCATATGAAAGTGGTTTGGGCTAACTTGAATGACTGTGCCTGGAGGACAAAATCAATTTATAGAGAGTGATG
Organism: Tympanuchus pallidicinctus; assembly: GCF_026119805.1. Lineage (NCBI taxonomy): Eukaryota > Metazoa > Chordata > Aves > Galliformes > Phasianidae > Tympanuchus > Tympanuchus pallidicinctus. The sequence goes on from NW_026294747.1 coordinate 19,000,730, forward strand.
AATAACTTGGGATGGGGGAAAAGTATGTAATATCTCTAGCCAGCACAGCAAGAGTCAGAACAGAGAGTATGACGACATCCTAAGACATACAAGCTAAAAAAAAGGATGTTAGAAACGAGTCTTTCTTTCACTAGTGTATACATTATATCTACAGAAAGAAGTATAAAAATTCAAGCAAATATGACTGCACTATTGATATTTATTATCAACTCTTATATTACATATTAAAAATTACCTAACAATGGAAATTTAGACCCACATTTCCTCTCATTTAATATAACAGAAGAATTATTTTGGAGATTATAGGGAATGTTTCAAATCTCAGCTAAATTGTTTAATATGCTCAGTGATAAGATATGCAGTGCCTTGTTTACATAGCATATTTAGGTCATGCTATGCATTAGGACTAATCTCATGAAGCAGATAATGTCTGATGTGCTTCCCTGCTCTCCTTTCAAGAATATTAAAATATATGTATATACATGCAAGGTAAATGAGAAATGAAAATGCATCCAAACAATGAAATGTAGTGTTACATTAAAGCAATACTAATCTGTAAATATGGATGAAAAAATTTTTTTCAAGTTCCTTGGAGAGTGTCTGTGTACTGAGTGTGCTATATAAACAATTTCATACAGATGGTATATAAAAAGGTTAGATTTAAAAATTTTGATGTGCATAAAGTGGAATGATAACTGGTTTAGATTAGACCATAATGCTTTATTCATATAACTGCCTTCAAATAGAAGATGGAAAAGTAACATTTTTTGCATAGTTGAACATCTGCTGTGGTGTACAAATTTAGACAAATTGAAATATTTTGGTCTGTAATATTTTGTGGAAAAGAAAGAAATCCTCCTGGGTATTAAATACTTCATACAGTAGCTGAAAAGAAATATGTTGTAAGTAAGTTGTGCATATTTAAAATTCAGAGCTAGCAGCTAAAGAATATACAAATTGGTAAAACAGATCAGGATAGTTAATTGCTTTTATGTGAAGTTTACTTTAAGGATGCAAACCAGTTTCTTTTAGAGAAGTGGCATGGAAGCAGCAGCATCACAAGCATTAAATGGGACAGATTCTGGTCTTGTGGTCACTGATTGCAGAAAAAAACAGGAAAGGAACACTGCCTGGCTCCTTGTACTTTGTCACAGGTACTATTTGCATTCTTTGTTTCAGGGCAATATTTCTTTTTGCCTGACAGCTTCCCGGGTTAAAAGAATGCAGCGATGTCAAGAGATTCTGAAGATCCCTAATATAAATTGAGTAGAAATATTTAATTTACATAAAGGATATATGGCCTTTTCATACTCTGGAACTCCTTACAGAAAACACATTAGTTCATCTTTCTTTCTAAGCTACTATCTTGAATAACTGTGAGTCTCCCGCTTGGTGCAGAAGCTAGGACGGATCACAGCTAAGTTCATGTCTTCACAATAAAGAAGAGATATTCCATCAGTCATGTCACAAAGATAAAACAAAACAAAACAAAACAAAACAAAACCTCATCAACTTCTCTCCCTCCAAATCCCAAAGAAACTAATGGAAAAATCATGTAGAAACAAATGACCAGCTGGCTTGGGCTTTTCACAGTCAGAGAAAACTGAAATATCTTTTCTAAAGAAAAGGCTCTACAAGAATACCCCAGGAAAACCTGTCAGGTTGCAATCATAGGATCATGTTAGATCCATCACTGTTCCAAGACAGATAAAAATAATAGCAAGAAATATTTTCTATCATCATTGGCTTACCAAGGCACATTAAATTTTTCAACTGGAGTAAATCCCAGTAGCTACAATTCATATCATCTAAAGATTAATACCAGCCTAATGTTGAAAACAGTGGGAGAAAAAGTAATAGTTCATCTGCATTAACACATGCCTTCGTTAGAAAGAAAAAATAAAACACGTGAGTGGGTTGTATAGACAAAGGTCATCTAGATAGAGTAATGGCAAAGGATTATTACTCATTTTGGGCAATGTAGAATGTTGACCTATAAATCCCACTATATGAGTAAAAGGACTAGCTTTTAATCCTTGCTTTTTAGGTGTCTGCACTAAACTCTTGCCTAAGTAAGTGGCAGTTTATCATGAAGGCTATAGAACCCACTAGATTGCAAAGTACCAACTGTTCTTGAGGACTATCTGTTCTGTGAATATAAAATGAAAATGGCACCAATTCTTTTCTTGCTGTATTAAGTGCACTGTGTCCCTGAAGGCACTAATTAACCAAATGTCACAATAAGCAGTTTTATGTTTTGTGCTTAAACTTGCCAGTCACTTAAGTTGTGGCATAAAAAATGCTGAAACAATCTGAGAACTTTATTTCAGGAAAATAGAAACTACTTTAGAAAGATATGTGTCTTTTCGCAATACTGATGTTCTGAGATGAGCAACAAAATAAAAAAAAAAAAAAAAAAGAAAAAAGAAAGAGAGATTAGGTGGCATTCTAAACCTTTTCTAAGGCCTGAAGTTCTCCCCATAACATGTATGAGTGTGAATATCATTCTGTTTGTGTGTATATGATTCAGTGAATGTATATATGGTAGGAATGAGAGCAAGGAACATTGAAGTAAGAAAAATACTTAAGGAATTAAGTTGTGCAGCAGACATTCACATCAATACTATGAAAAACTTTGTACCTGTTCACTCTGATTTCCAAAGCAAACATGATCTTCAACCCTAAGTTTCTTTCTCTCTGTTTTTAATATCACCTCAGTAAATCATTAGAAGTGTGTTTTAACCTCTCTCAGCAAGAATGCCTTTACTTCTATCTAAAATATTTACTACCAGAAGTTGTATGTGCAGTACTCAGTGGTACTTGAGCAAGATTAGCTATTAGGAGTATTCATGTGACTCTGTGAAGCCACATGAAGTTTAACAAGCTCCTATTCCTCTGCTACTTTATATTTCTTTTCCATTGAAATATAACAATTTCAAAAAGTGTTTGGCTAGATTCCTGGACAACAAATTCATCAGGAACTATTGAAATAATTGAAGGAAAACTCCTCTGGCCTGGGCAGTCTTTGAGTCTAGATTTAAGTTGCAATTCTAGGTGATAACTTAGCACATACTACCAGATCATGGGCTATTTATTTGTTTAATTCAGATTATTTTACCTAGCTTCATTAAGTAATGCATAAAAATTTCTTTTGTGTCTTTAGAGCATGTCTTAAAATATTAAAATATTAAAATACTTTCTCCCTTCTGCTCTTTGCTATTTGGTCTTACATTGTGAAAATGAAGAATTTAGGAATATGGTTCACATGAAGGTCACCATTTCAGAATTAGGGTTCTTCCCTGTTTACTTTTTTTGCAGCATCACATGAACCATCAGTCAATCAATCAATCAAATTAAGCTCTAGATCCTGAATTTGGAAGTAGAAGAGTCACTTGCTCTGTAACAGGATTTTCTTTTAAAATGGTACTTCACAAAAGAGAGTACTCTTTAGCATTACTGCTTAGACAGATGCTGTTTTTTTTTCTTTATCTCTTTTTTTTCTTTTATTTTTCATAATAAAAGAATGAGTGTCTTCCCAGATTTCATTTTGATCAGGGATGGAACCTAATGAGACTATGACAAGTATCATTAACAGAACATAATAATTTCTCATCTATTGATGACCTTTAAAAGGAATTGTAGTTATTACCTTAGAATATTCTCTCATTTATTACCTGTCTCATCACTGAATTCTAATGCCTTTATGTAGCAGAAATATAGATGCCTGGCTTCAAAATAGAGAAATATGATTTAACTATTATAACTGCTGCAGGTGCTGAAATATAATCAAATTCTTTTCACATTATGTGGAATTTTTGAAGATGATGGTGGTTACTAGACCAGGCAGTTCATCGGAGTGGAAAAGCAAGTTTATATCTTAGGTCTAAATTAGTCATAAAAGAGTATTTTCTCAGATCTGACAGAAGTTCATTAAACTGCTTAGGTGGTACTTCTTGGATATCAATCTAAGTTATTATTGGTAAAGTCCTTTACATTGTAAGCAAAAGATAGACGCTGAGATGAGAAAAATTATTTGAACATTCACCCATCCAAGGAAGCAAAAGTTAACCAATTCCATCTGTAGTAGAGCAAAACTCAGTGGAAGAATTAGTCTTTTCATTTTAATCCCAAGTATTTCCATATGTCTTTTATCTCATCTTCTGTATCCCTGTCCTCCTGCAGTACATGCATAAATTTAGAAATCTATCTTTCTTTTATATTATGGTTAGATCCTTGATGGCTTTGTTCTCTTGTCTTTCCTCTGCCAGTTCTATATTTTCTATAGTTGAGCATTTTCATTGGTTTTCAAGGAAATATTACTCTACAATTTCTTCAGTTCAACTTTGACATAATAGCAAGTGTTACTATACCTAACTGGACAAAAATAGGAACACAAAAGGGGAAGGTAAAATATGCTCTTTAGGGCATGACTTGTTGGTCCTGTCTCAACAGCAACTCCAGTGGCTACTATCAGGATGGAATAACTGGCCAGACTGAGAGGTCCCAAGCACATTCCTTAAGCTCTTAAAAACATTTTTTCTCACATTGCTCATTTGTTTTTCTTGTTATGGGCTTTTCTCTTCAAATTTACAATTAGCTCATTAAACTCCTTTGTCTGAATGTCTCTAACTTGGTGTTGCCATGTCTTCTAAAGGAATGATAATTCATTTGCACAGTAACTTCTAGATTTAATTGTAGTATTACTGCAAATTCTTTTGTTCCTAAAAAAGATAAGTAAACGTTATCAATGTGAATTATTGAACATATGTAATTTGGTTTACTCACTGAAACAGTGTAGAAATTTTAATGACGTATACCAGGAAAATGTGTAACTAATACTATGTTAATGGAAAAGGTAGTTATGCCGTTGCCACAGGGTTCTCAGAGGCAAAATGTTTTCCTGACGTCATCGTGATCTTAGAAGTGCATCTCCTCTCGCCAAACATTTCTTCTCAAATAAAGAGTAGCATGTACAATGGAAATGATTTTCCAGATGTTGAACTGAGTGATTTAAATTGGAGGTTCCTGGTTAAACTTGATCATCCCAAAAGCTAATCTGCCCAAGATATTATAACCTCAGAGTTAATGAGGCCTGTTTTGATTTTAATGAGAATTTTCTTTTTGAGCCAGCATAATTTCAACAAATCATGTTAAAAACTATTTGAAATACGACACTCATCAGCTTCTGCCCTGTCTCCTTTAATCAAGCTTTGCAAAAGTACTGAAACAGGTAAAGCATGGACCAGCATTGTCATTTGGTTTTTACTTCAGCAATGATCTACATTTATTTAGCAATTTGGAACACACTAAAACAATGCTGCTGATATTTCTGTAGACTCTTCAGACTTCACACTCATGAATCACAATCAAAAGAAAAAGCATATGTAAGTAGAGAGGACCAGAGGTGTAATACTTGGGGTGAGGTTGCCACAGAACATAAATGGCATTTTCACCTCAGCTCTTGAGCTCTGAAGGGGAGGAGTAAAGTTATGGGAGTCCCACCGGCTGCAGAAGCCTCGTGCTCAAATTCCATTTCTGTTTGTGAGACACTAAATCTGGGATAGCACCCATCCCACGCTCCATGGCACAAATCAGGGAATGTAACCTCTTTATATTTTCTTATGAAATGAAATGAAATGTTCCCATGTCAGAGATGGCATGAATTAAAGGAAAAGTGTGATGACTTATCTGCCTCTTGACATATAATTTTTTCTTCAGATGCATTCACATTCTCTGAACATAATTGGATTTTTCAGCTGTAAATTACTGTCCAAAATTGTTGTAAATTGATGAAAGTGCTTATTAAGTAACACTTTCATATGCCAGAGATGGAAGGAATTACTTATATATGGCACATAAACTTAGCACATTACCCTGGACTGTAAAAGGACTACTTCTCCATTCTGAAAATATTGATGTATGTTAGATAGTAAGGCCTGCAGCTAAGAATGATACTATCCATTATAAAATGCTATCTTCAGAACAAAAATAACATGACAACTTGATTACTTAATAACTTGACTAAGCTTAAAAAATCTGGACTGAAATGTTCCATGCTAATCAGTTTTGTTGGGAATACTTTAGCACTAAAGGATCTGCTATTTTCAAACAATTTAGGAAAAATTCTTAAAACTGTTTCTTTGATAAACCGTATCATCTCCCAGATCCTGAAATCAATATTTAACGCTTTACTTGAAACATAAAAAAATGCTTTCATGATGTTGCCTGCTGCCTTCTGCATGAAATTACAGTTAGATTTGTTCTTTGAAAAGTCTCAGATCTCTGCAGTTTTTTGCTTGTCTCTAGAATGTTCCTTTCTTAGTGTTTCTCTGTTCCAACATAACTGGCATAATTCACATAGCAAACACATCTCCCATGTGACAGTGAGCCACTGACTAAAGAACAATCGTCCACCTGTAAATATTTCCAAAGCTTTCACAGATAAGTAGAGAAAAATCACATCAACTTTAAAGTTATATCTGGATTGTTAAACTCAAATGCTTCAAATGCTCTAATGTTTGAACATTTTGCTTTTCAAAAAGAGTATTATCTTTTCCTTTTTTCTCAAAATCAGAACACAGATCCAATTCTCTTCCTGTATTTGTACAGGGAAGTTATCCTGACCCAGTGGATGGCATAGAGATACAGGCAATTTGGTGACTTAAAAGCACTTAGTCGACACAAAGATGTCATCAATTTCCCTGGCTGAAATGGACTGCAAAGTGCAAAATTCACTTAGAGATATATACTAAGCATTATACCACATCAGAGGGGAATACCTCAATAGTTATTTTTGCCATTTTTTTCCTTAGCATCATGTACAGTACTTACCATACTTCCTAAAACTGAAAAAATGGGTCTGCGGTATTACTCTGGCATGTATCAAAGTAGCTGCCTACACTGTTTCTTATGGTATATTTAGAGATATATTTACTTGTTCGATTCTGAAATAATTGCTAACTCTGAATGAGAAGAAATTTGCAGTTCCTTTTCTTCTCTGACTGCATACATATGTGTCTGAAAATCACAAATCACAAAACTTAAAAGCATTTACTCAGTTTACCATAAAAGCACAATTCTGCTATCCTTAAGAAGCAACTGGGAAAAGAACTTATTCCCATGGCTATGACATGGATGTATATGACACACATATACATATGCGCACATCATGTGCTTTAAGATATAACAACCCTTTTAACATCCTTTCCTGTAACTAAATGGCTGCATCATTTGTAAATGTTTTGAAAGACAAAAAATTGAAATATTTGAAAATGTCATTGGTAGCAGTTATACTCATATATAAATTGCACATTCATTATGTATTGTTTTTACAGCAAAAGTTTATTCACTCTTTTCTTAGAAGGTTTCACTGTATTCCCACAGAGAGATTAAAATGAAGTGGGAACAGGACTGGACTCATAGTCTTTTCATGTTAGCGACCCTTCAAGCTCTCAGTCTCCTTAAAGGAAAAAAACCATAAATATTTCTACTAGTTATTACATGTAAGTTAAATAAGAATTGATTTTCTAAAACAAATACACGGTCTCTTATCAGATGCACAATTAGTGGATACTTTTACATGAATATAATTCAGAATGCAATTGTATTTCACACAGTGAAAGCCTATTAAATCTATATTGAATCTTTTTGTGATATACCTCATTTAATATGTCACTATATTTATTGCTTCTATAGAAACTCATTTTATACATTCTATTTAGAAGACTATTTAGAATAAGAAGAACTATGCACAGCTCACAGATGAAATATCCAGAAGAAAATTTATTGCATAGCAGACTTTCCAGAACAATAGCTGAATTTTGTAAAATATTTATGGTGACATATTTTCTTACTGATTTTTTTCATAACTGGAGTCTGAAGACTTATCTCAGACTTGGATGCAGAAGAATCACACAATCATAGAATTGCAGAGATTGGAAGGAACCTCAAGAGACCACTGAGTCTTGCTATAACAGATTCCCTACAACAAGTTGCACAGGCAGTTAAGGGATGTCTTTGGGGAATTCTTTATATGTGGATTCCTGTCTTCTCTTCATACTATGTCCCTAAGTCCCCATTAAGATTTACAAGAACTTAACTAAAAATTGGATTGTCTTTGTAGTGAGGAAATCCATTTGCAACTAAAATTTTTTTTCTAAATTTTTATTTTAAAATTCTCATTTATGAAGCTGTTGGCAGGAGACAAAGTCTCAAGTTATGTGCACAATAATGAGGCAAACTCTGCTACTCCTGAACTTCAAGGAAGTTCTACACTGTGACTTTCCCAGCAAATCATATTCTCATGTTCTGCATTTTGAGACTCTTTTCACTGTATGGTCTGTGGAGATGGAAGACGTTCCATGTGAATGTGTCCTTACATCTAAATGTGCTTCTAAGTTTATACTGAACTACTGAATATACCAATTTAATGTACATATTAATAGGATTTCACTTGATATGAATGTGACTGAAGAAATCCTCTAACTAAAAGGTGTCATAGAATCATAAAATCATTTGAGTTGGAAGAGACTCTAAAGCTTATCAATTACAACTCTCCTGCAAAGAACAGGGACATCTACACCACATCTACACAAGACCAGGCTGCTTAGACCCTGGTCAAGCCTGACCTTGGGTGTCTTCAAGGATGGGGCATCAACCACATCTCTGGGCAACCTGTGGCAGTGCCTCACCACTCTTATTGTAAAAAACTTCCTTCTTCTATCCAATCTAAATCTACCCTCTTTAAGTTTGAAACCATTTCCCCTTGTCCTAGCACCACAGACCGTGATAAGTGTTTGTCCCCTTTTTTCTTATTGATCCCTTTTAGATACTGAAAGGTCACTATTTGGTCTCCCCAGAGCCTTATCTTCTTCAGGTTGAACAGCTCCAATAGTACCTTTCTACCATTCTTAAAAACAGGTTCTTAAAAAAGTTGGCTCCCAGTAGTAGTGCCCAAATACAAAAATGCCCAAACATATATACTGCACCATGAAAAGTTATATGTCCAAATAAAATAGATCTCTATCTACTGGATCTCTTGTCTTCTCTTTCATCCACATTTGGAACTTGATGCCGTCACACAATTTTGCTTATTTTTACTTAAAAACAAAACAAAACAAAACAAAAAAAAAAAATCATGAATGTTTTACATATAGCGTTTCTTTGCCTGTTTTAGAATGTTGTTATTTTCACAGAAAATGTTCTACCTGATGTCAATATTTTCAAGCTGCACTAGAGACAGCGGGTTAATAATTAATTCTTACATTTTCAAAGAAGCAGGAATTTCACATCAATTGGATTAAGTTTATTAAGTATTCAAACTTTTCTAAGTTTTCACATTGTTTAACAACTTATAAATGCTTAGTTAGGTTCACACGTTTAAAAGTTTTTCAGGGCTTTTTCATTTTGCCTTCTCTGTATTCTGAAGAGAAGCAAGAGGTGGCAAGCCAGGAAAATATGTCTAAAGTCTTATACTAACTGGGCTCTTTGAAAGAAGGGAAGAAAGAACATCAGTCCTAAGTGATCTGAGCAGATTACTCATTAAACTTGACAGAAGCAAAAAGGTCAAAGCATCAAAGAATGGCATTGCCGCAGGGAACTTAAAATTGTATAGAATCAATTTGCTCATTCCCATGCGGGGTGAGCCCTTCCAAGTTCTGCTGCTTTATTACAGTTTTAGGTGACTACGTTCTGTGTTATCATGACATCAAATGCCATGTCTCAGTTCGTGAGCTGCACCTGACCATACGTTTCTTGAATTATTCAGGTAGGTTTTGTAAATCAGAAAAGACTGACTGTGAGTCCCACCCATTTCCCAGTATCTCTGCCACTGAGATCTCAGAGGTCAGAGGAAGCCGTGATATTTGAGTGAAGCAGGAGAGAGTAACAGCAGGGATGGGTAGGGGACTTCAAGGACAGCTCTGTGGGGAAAGATCACACTTAGGTTAACATATGTCTGAGTGAAGACAAGTTAACTTTTGCCATATGTTAAAGATGAAACATCCAGGAATATCAGGAATTATTAAGTATGGCATAAAGGCAGGCGAAAAAGAACAAAAACAAGCTGGTTAAAACGATTAGAGGAAGTTTAAAATAATCCTAATTTTGAAATGATTGCTTAATGATTGGTCTACTCAGAGTTTATTGCAGAATTACAGCGAGCTAAATGTGGCAAGATTTGTACCGTTACAGGAACACAGCTGGGAGTATTTGGAGCTAGATTGTGTAGCCCGAAGAGTCTCTTCACACATAGTAAGCTGAATGTAATCACAAACAACCTCTGTGTTCACACTACATCCAGACTATATCTTAAAATCATTAGATATCTTCTATTTTAAAAAGAGTGTTTTTAATTAGAATTTTGGCTGCTTTTCATTACAAGGTGCACTGGGTAAAAGAAAATAAATAATAATCATTACTAACAAAAAGAATAATCTTGGTTGATGTGATAAATAAAATAAACCTAGTAACAGCATATATTTCTACAGTGATTTTCATCAAAGGATCCCCAAGTACTTTGTTGCTTAAACATGCTGCTGACAAAATGCAAAAGTTATTCTGGGCCAGCATTACTGCTAGCAGATTTTAAGAGGGGAAGCAATTAATAACTTCTTTAATTGAAACTGCAGGAAACATTAAGGAAAGAGAATATAATTAGCCAACATGGAATATTGCCAATGAGTTAGCGTTAATATGCCCTTACTGCTATGAAAATTGCTACGGGACTGACTACAGCCTCACTCCAGTTTCATTTCCTAGGACAAAATTCACAGTGCTCTCCTGTGACTTTTGGGAAAATATCGGAAGATTTTAAATTCAGGGCAGATCAGAAACACACATGCAATGGTGGTAAGACAGTTTCTGTGAAATAGATAATAATGTCTAAAAGACTAGAAGTATTGGATCAAGTGAAAAGAAACTTGTCAGATGTATTCATCTCTTTGGAATTCAGTTTAGTATCTGTCAACACCAGAAGGGGTCTCTTAAAAATCTTTCTGGATTTGAGTAGGATTCCCTTATTTATTTATTTATTTATTTATTTATTTTGGAGGTCTTAATGCACACCAAAATGTTTAAATGAAAGTAGCAACTCTGAAAAATTGTCTCTATTTTGTCTTTCCCTTTGTTTAGTAATTTCTGTATTTCTGTCTCTGTCTTGAAGAACATTTTTGATATTTTGATTGCCTCAGAAACAGTGTTGCACATCGTCTTCAGATATAAGGCCCTGCATTTTTTGCCTGCCAGTTGACTTTTTAACGTAACATTCTGAATCTGAATTGTTTTGCTTTTCTTAAGACCAAAAAGTGAAATGTTTGGCTGGCTGTGAAAGGCATATTTCTCCCAAACTGGTGAGACAGATGTTTTCACAGGTTGTTATGTTTTGTCTTTCTTGCTTCTCTGTCAGAAATGCTGTGATCTTTGATCCCATCCATATGGATGGTAGAAAAACTTGTTCCCAGCATCTGTGGCAACTTGCATGCATGTCATCAAAGCAAGAATAAAAAATATAACCTCCAGGTCTCCAAAACAAGTTGTAAATTAATAAGAACTATTTATGAATAAGTCAAATCTGAGATCTCCATGAGGGAAAGGGATCAACAGGGCAGGGGATCCTCTGTGCTAGTGCATGTCTCCAGTGTAAAATACAGAAGCCAACATTTTGTCAGTGCCTGAAGTACTCTTTCTTCTTTCTTGATGTAAATGTGGGAAAGGGTCCCACTGCATTGCAGTAAGCAACTCTGCTTCTTTTGCCTTGCAGTAGCAGATGGACAATCAGAAGAGAAGCAGCTTGAGCCCTGCTTTTTGGCCAAAGAAGGAGAACAACAGGAAAATTTAGTCAGCTTCTACTGCATATCTGGGGCACAGGCCTGTTGCCAAACCTCCCAGCTTATCCAACTGAGGCGCCAGCCGAGAGATGCTGGCAGGGAGTGACTGAGGCAGTTCTTCTTCATTCCAGTAGAGGTTTTGTCTAACAACTCTGAGGAAGGCAGAGCAAAACAGCTCTCTCTTAACATATATATGTCTCAACCGGCACCCCTTTATTGGTACTGCTGGCTTTCAGAGCCAAAGTAAATAAGATCCCTTCATTTTCCACAATTCTTGGAAAGAAGCAGATGAGCAACCATCTCCTAGATTGCAAGGAATGCTCCAACTATGGTCTTCTTTGAGTCATGGCACAAAAGTCTATGACTGAGATCAACTGAGATCAATGCCCATTACATTCTGAGGACTAAAAATGATGAGAGATGCATTTGTGCGGTTCAATGGCATTCTCAGCTGGAAGAAAATGCTCTTCTTTGACACATCCTAGCTAAGCCAGGAGACAATTTTTTTCTAGTCTTTCTTCTCTGTTCAAGGCTACAAAGGTGGTTAACAGAAATGGCAAATTAGATAAGCTCAGTTGCTACTTGCTATTCACTGTCATTTAGCATAAGAGGGGCTGGATGGACAAAAAGGAAGACAATCGTGGTCTGGACCTACATTCAACACAGCAGACAAAAAATTGGGAATAGCATCAACACTTCTTTCTGATAAATGTATACATATATACATACATAGAAACTCTGGAAGTAATACCTATTTGTGTCCATGGAAACTACAGTAGATACAAAGAGCACCATAACATTATTTAATAAACTCACAGTTACAGAACAATATTTTCCAGCATAGTCACCACCATTAGCTGTTCATTTTTGCCAGTAATGAACAGCAGCCTGCATGCCATGCTTGTAAAAATCTGCACCAGTAGAGGCAACACATTGTTCCTGTCACCACTGCTGAAATCCGCCACCTACTGCCTCACTGTGTTCACATCCACTGTTTGGTCTCTTATCTATCACTTATAGAATCATAGAATCACAAGGTTGGAAATGACCTGTAAGATCATCTAGTCCAACCGTCTTCTCATTACCATTGTTACCACAAATTAAACCATACTGTTGATGTGTAAGTTGTAACTTATGGGTGTACAATTCCTAGATGTATAAGTATGCAAACAGATACATAACTGCATGAGTGGCTGTGTGGATGGATAGCTGGACAGACAGATAGAGGAGCACAGTTAGAATAAATGACATTTCACAAACCATGTACTTTCTCATGTTATTTTATGTCTATTTATAACATAAATGATATGTTATTTATATATGTCTATCAATAACTGACTATTGTTGGGCTATACCCTTTCCACGTACTTCTTATTACCAGAGAACTCTGGCAACAGGAATAAATATGTATATTTTCTGTAGTATTGAAAGGAATCACGCTGACAAAATATTTGATTAAACAAGGGTCTAGGGAGAACAGAAACATATATCTGACATTTTTAGAATTATTCACAGAAAGAATGAAGAGCTCTGGCTTTTTAATAACTCTTTCATTAGCTGTATCTATCTCATTACAGTGGACAGCAATTCTTTTTTTCAGTCCTGTGTAATAATATCAGTGACCCCTGAGCATCATTTCAGTGAACGAAATCTTGTGTGTGGATGAACGCTTGTTCATATGAATGGCAGAACTCCAAACAATTTCCATGAATTATATTACTTATATATGTAGAACTTGCAAACACAAAACAATGTCTCTTTTTTTCAGTATCTTTTTTGAGATACCTCACTTTCATGTGCTTTACTTGAGCTTGCATGCACTATAACTTCTGAAATCATCGCATAATTTTCAAAGAGAAGAGATAGTACTTTATGTAAAATGCTGTAGTTCTGTCTAAATTCCAAATCATGAATAGAAAATGGAGTAAAATGGAGAAGATTGGTGGAAAACAAACCCCTTGACTTATCCCTGGCTATAGGATATGTATGTGACTTCCAAGCATCTACACATCAAACTTGGAATTTGAAGTCCTCACGGTATTCTTAGAAATAATATTCATTTATTTTTCCTTTCAAACTACAGTTTATAAAGACTATGTGCTGAAAGACTTACTTCACTAATGCATTGCTGCTCGTGTACAGGAAAGTTTTCTGCAGAAAAATTCATCTTGCAGTGGCCTGTAAGGTCTGAAGTGAATTAGATTTCTACCAGTGATCTCAAAGATTACTTAACCAAACCTCAAGAATTCAAACCCCATGATAATTTCCTAGGGACTCTGTATTTGCATTTGTATTTTCACAGGATTACCTTGATTTTAACAGTGCATATCTTCTTTATATTTATTATCACAGTCTTTGATGACCATCCCATTCCCGAAATAATATGGAAAGAGAGGCAATTCCTTATACCAAAGCTGTCAGAAGATTTCAGTAATAGTGAAAATACTCTGAATTAGAATGAAAGCATTCTGTCTTTTAAAGGAAGACATTTTACAAGAAAATGTCTTATAACTATTGATCTGAAACTACCAATAGGTAGTTTATTAAAGCCTATTAACGCCTGTGAGTTTACACATGGTATGAATTTGGACCCAGCACTTGGTAAAAACCTTTCTGTTAATTTTACTGTTAAAATAGATTTTACAATAAACTACTTGTTTGCAATACACACAGTTTCTTCAATGGATTTAAAGAGCTGCTCACTCTCAGCCCTAAGGGGTCTTCAACACATTAACATATTTACACTGGTAAATACGTATCTACCTAATTTAAATCACATTGTATGAGTGAAATGACAGATTAATACATCTTCTTGACAAGGACATAGAAAACCAAACTACTTTTTCTTCAGTGCAGAAACTGGCTATCAGTCAAATCAAAGAGATAAATTGCTTTTAACCATCTGCTGTATACACATGTATGTGGAGGCAGAGAAAGTTTTTCCCTTTCAGCAGGAAATGTCTGATGCTTTCTTTATGATATCTAAAGCTTTTTGACAATACCAAGAGCTCACTGCCTATCACTAGAGCTTCTGTGAGCAATCACTCAGTGCCAGACTGAGCAGAGGAAAGGCCCAATGTCTTCCTTTACTTTCCTCCTTTGAGGCTCTTGCAGAAGATGTGTTGGTCTCACTGGCCCAACATACAGCTCACCTCCATGGCATCTCCCAAACACAGCAACAATTACACAATATTCAGTGGCTTTTAAAAACTGGAGCCTTTCTTTTGTGAACTAAAGTTCATGAAAGGGGAAAATATCAGAAGATTTCTGATTGTTTTTGAAGGCTTGCCCTGCACCACAAACTTGAGTCTGTGTGTATCCTTTCTAGCCCATATTTTACTCTCTACAATTCAAAATACTAAACTTCTCATTTTCCAATTTCAGTTTTGGGACAGTTCTCAACCGTACCAAAGAAATGCAATTGTAAGAATGGATTAATTTACCTAAAAACTCAGATGAACAATGCAGAACTTTGAAACTTGTAAAAAAGCAAAGGAGTTAGTTTGCTTTTTGATTTGCAAGGCACCATCTTAAAAAAGCAAAATGAAACTATCCCAGGGGACAATGCTTGTAAATAAAATATGTTACGGAGAGACTGTTAGTTTATTACCAAAATTTTTATCAACTTTCATGATTTTGTTCTAATTGAGCTTCTTAAATCTACTCCAAGAATGTTAGCTTGAACAAAGCTTTCCCTTATTTTACCTTACAACCAGTTAGATAGAAACTTTGTTTCTTTTACCCTCTATTCCTGTTCTCTACAAATCTTTTGGGGCATGTCACCTCTGTCCCTTCAGCAAGTCTTTGTCTAGGAAATGATGTTTTGAAATACAAACACAGATCTTGGACTTCATGAATTACAGAAAGGCTACAGCTCTCTAGTCCTGCCAGGTGTTTGACTGCATTCTGTACCTAAATTAATCCCTGCAAGTGGAAAATTCTCAGAACCATCCCAGGAAACATGCAACACAAAGGTGAGAGCTGTCAACTTTTCTTAAAACACTGATATTTGAGGCAAAGTTTAAGCAAGGTCACTCAGGAGTCTCTTCCTTCCCACATCTTCTAATCATATGTATGGTGATAATTACCTGCCTGAATCCTTTGTTAGCATTCCTACTGTTGCCTTAGCTGCGCTATTTGAAAGACTATGTTCAGTAATCATAAACTTTTTGTTCATGGAGTGCTGCAGTAGTTGTATGCATGTGTTTGTCTTGTATCATGTTCTCTTATTTCAAAAAAAGATAATAAAAATCAAATAGCTATTTCCTCTATCTCACTCCTTATCCCTTGGGCATTTGAAGAGTTATTGGATTTTGAGAAACAGGATAATCAGCCTTTATATCATCTTTTGACAATAAACTGAGAAAGAACAACCTTTTTATCATCTGAAATCATCAAATCCTCCCCATTAATACAGTCTTGGAAAAAGTGCTAAACGTGTCATCATTGGAGATGTACTGTTTGAAGTGCCACACACAATGTTTTCCCTGTGCTTTCTCAGTTGTATCATTGCAGCAAATAAGTGGCTTAGGTAGTATTTTTACAAGGAACAAAGATCTAATACTGAGGAGTTTTATAGGCACCTTTCAAATCTTAAATGTCACTTCAGATATGAATTTTTCATAAAAAAAGAATGTCAGTGATATTCCTTATCCATTTTCTCAATTTCTTCTAAAAAAATATTTTGCAAAACATTAAGGAATAACCTGAGTAAGGAAGAGACTGGTTTTATTTCTGAGGATTAATGTTACTGGATGTCAGGTTCTCCAGTGAGTTCTGAAAGGTGAGGTGGCAAGACAGACTTGGGATGTAATCTTCCTTCAAATTATACCAGACATATGGCTTTTCAGGGAATAATGTTCTCTGCCTCTTCCTGGTTAGATTGAGTGTGTCAGTACACTCACAGAGTCCTCGAGAAAAATAACTTCAACATTGCCATAGACAACAAAGAAGAGTGAAATCAAATTCTACTGCTAAAAATATCCCTGATACAAAATAACATTAGGCATTCCAGATAACGGAAATGAACTAACAAAAATTCGTGAAGAACTGGTTAAAATATTATTAATAGTGTTGAAGTCAATAATATATACAATGTGAGTTCTGGTTCATCAGGTTAGAATACCAGGCACAATACAGAGTGCTTGGAACTGAAATATCCAGATATAAAAATGCTAAACAACTGCTCAGATCACTGTTTTGGGATATTGGGAGTGCTACCAAAAGTGTAGCACTGAGTGACTGAAGATGCTGGCATTTGCAGCCCTATCACAGTTAGGCACATAGAAATTAATGATTCCACCTTCTTTGTTCAAATGAAGATGTGTCTCAAGTTTTTTAAACCTGTCATGCAGTAAACCTCATCAAAATTTAAAATTAAGAAAGGGAGCTGGCCCAAGCTTGGGTTTGGAATTGGAAAAAAAAATCACTATGGGTCCAGACTGAGGCATGTGAGCAGAACTGTGCATGGCAGACCTAAAGATCAAATGCAAGAACAAAGCTTATTTGCCTCTGTGCTTTTAAGTTTTCATCAGTAGAACATTTGCTAACCTACACATATATCACATGTAGACGTATATTAAAAATCCATACAATTTCTCTTACCTTCTCACTAAGGAACTAAAATAAGTCAAATTATTCCTGCCTGTCTGAGACACAAACTAAGCACTTTATATTAAAAACAAATTTAAAAAAAGAGAAAGTTTTACATGATATTACATCCCTTATGGAACATGTTAGCTCAGACAGCTGCACTTTGCAGAATGACAGGAAGGGGATCTTCTCTTTTGCTGCTGGGTTAGGCCAGGCTATTGATTCAGTCCATATATTCCTAATAAAACTCTCCTCTACTTTTTATATACAGAAGTAAATAACACAGTAACATTTCACACCCCCATGAGACAAAAACTCATTATATACCATTGCAGGCATTTCACTCTGAAGGAACTGAGAAAAGTCTGAGTTCAGATTTTTTCCAAGAGTCATTCTTACTGCTTTTTGCTTAAGTGCACTTTACCTTTCACTAGCAAAATTAATAAATAAAGCTGCAGACTGTAAAATACTTATAGAAAATATTCCCTTAAGGGGAGAACTGTGTATGCAAGTTGGTTGCTTAGATCGGGATCATAAATTGCCTCTGCTGGAATGGGAGTTGCCTCTACGTTGGCTTCAGAAGCCCAAGAAGTAATAACGCTTTGTGCTCACACAAAAGAGCACCTTCCATTAGGCAGTCTTCAGAGCTTGAGAAACCTAGAGAAATCTCCACCAGCTTTGCAAGGCAAGTTAGCAACAATTTTAAATGTGTTTTCAGTATTAATTAGAATAACACGTTTTTAATTATACTCTAAATTTCTGTAATTTGTGACTTTCTCTTCATCTCACACTGCTAGAAGTCAATATCTAAGAAGATTATTAAAAGTTTACAAGAGAGAAGAAAGATTACAAGAAAATGCTATTCTGGAAGTGTTAAGATGACCTTACTGACACATTTAATTGGCTACTTTTACTTCTGATTTTTCCATACAATTCAGACAACAACCAAAGCAAATGAATTAAAATAAAATACTTTCAAAAACATACAAAAAAAGCAGTGCTCTTACAAAGCTGAAATAAAATATATTGCCATTATCTAATTATAATTATTCCCTGCCCTGTATCTCAACATATATAACAAGTTCTAAGAAAATAATTTGATTCCAGCTTCCAAAATACATAAATATAGCCTTAAGTTGCACCAGGGACAGTTTAGGTTGAACATCAGGAAAAACTTCTTTATAGAAAGAGTTGTTAAGCACTGGATTAGGCTCACCTGGGAAATGGTTGAGTCACCACCCCTGGATGTGCTTAAAAATTATTTGGATGTGCTGCTTAGGGACATGATTTAGCAGAGGATTGTTAGAGTTAGGGTAGTATGGTTAGGTCATGCTTGGACTTGATGATCTTTAAGGTCTTTTCCAACCTGAGCAATTCTATGATTGTATGAAATGTTCATATATATTGACATGTATGTATCTATAGCTGCATCAAAAAATCTATAGCTATATTTCTCTATATCTATATAATCTATGCCAGTATGTCAAAATATGTATTTGGCATTCAGTTTTAAAGAGGATGACCTTGGTGTTATCTATACTCCTCTGGCTCTAGCAATGCAATCTTAGTATCATGGAACCCAATGGCAGCTCTATACTGACTTTGTCAGGTTTAGACCATGACTTTTAAAGAAAATAGGCTAACATTTAAATCCTTACCAAGCACATTTGCCATACTCTCCTTCTCACTCCTCTCTAACCCATATTCTGTGTTGTACAAGGCATTCAGAAAAGTAGGAGTTAAGGACAAAATATACTTTGCTCTTTGATTTTTTTTTTTAAACTACATGTAGAAACCTGAAGTCTAAAGACAGGCATTTTTATTTGTCAGATCTCCTTTAGGGCAAATGCTTCCTTTGCCTTTTGATTTCATTTAGTCTAGCTATCCTGGCTATATATACATTTAAAATATATAATATGTATAATATTAATATATATTTTAAATATCTCAGTCTTCCACCAGAACTTGATTAATAGCCAGCCAGTTAGATGTGATGGATTTCTACTTTAGTACATCTGGCAAACATAGATATTTAAGTAGGCAGTGTGAGACAAGAAAGAGTAATCATATGGCATCCCTAGGAAATGTTATATGGCTCTTTCTAAGGAAAACTCTTACAAAAGAGTGATTGCTATGCTAGGTAACAGTGGAAAGGTAATCAAACATTTTAATATTTTATATGTTTTAGATATATTTCTCTTATCGACAGAATTTTTATTGCTGCTGCTCTGATTTTTTCCAGCTGTCATTCATCTAATTCACAGCAGTGGCTCCCCAAATTGCTCTAGTCAAAGTGAGAGTCAAATTACTTTACCTGCCGACATTCTACTTCTGTCTTCATTCTAAATATCGTTCAGCTATGAGAATATTGTCTCTGCAGGTGCAGATGTGAGCAGGAATGCCAACAGAAATTAAATGACATTTTATCACTTTTGAGATAGGATGTCATTTGTTTTTAGGAGATGATTATATTTTCTACACATATTTCATCATCTAGCATCTCCATTACATCCCGATCCAGCATTCCCTGAAGTCAGTGGTAATTTGTCAGAGACTTCATACAGGGCAGGACTAAGTCCAGCATGATTTTTAGAAAAGCAATAAATTTAACAATTAGGTTGGCATTCATATTGCCCCAGTAATTCTGATTCCTAAGGAAAGAGTAAGCATCTTACTAGATGAGAATACTGATCCTGCCATTCTAGTACTCTTCCACAATTGTGCTTATTTAGTCAGCTTCTAGCTTATAGTTCACTTGCTGACTTTTATAAATTCTTCCATATGTAATCCCTGGAAAAAGTAGGATCTTTCTGATTTCACTTCAGTTTTCATTATCACCATTTTTACTAAGATTGAGAAGTTGGGCATAACCAGTAATTAAGAGTCATTAAATATGTTGAAATACACAACCTGAGTAGATTTTGTCTAAGCAAAAGCTGTCATTCAGTTTCCTGTAGATTTTGTGCATTGGGAATGTGCCTTTCTTCCAACCCTCTTCCTCTCCCATGCAGAGTTGCGTTGTAACCTGTCAAAGCAGTTGTCAGGTAATGAATGCACCAAACTTTTGTTTCAGTATGACAAGAACCCTTAAATGCTCACTCAGTCTCCGAGATACCTGAAGTGATATAACTGTAGCTTATTAAAATTACCGAATTTTACTGAAAAAGAAAATAATCTTAAATGCATATTTATTGATGCCTACTTTTGTAAGTAAGTGCCAGTAAATAACAGTGGGTGAACGCTTGCCTGAAGTAATCATGCAAAACGTCCAAAAATATGTCATAAATTCATGCAACTATTGAAAGAAATAGAAAAATTGTTTTAGTATTAGCTCAGCTCATGCCTGAACTTCAGAGAGGGCTTGTGAATGAAAATGTAGGAAGAATAAATCTAAAACACTTTCATATCAATGCACATATGTTTGAAAGACTGCTTTTGACTGAAGTAGAAATACAGTCAGAAGTAGAAAGACAGTTTTGGTTTCCACAACAAAATGTAGTGATGCTAGTGAAATTTACTGAAAGAGTTTTTGCTAGTTTAAATGATTTTATTCTCATGGTTCCATTTGTTTCAATATGAATAGAAAGTTGCTTGAGGAGTTAAACATTCAACATGAATAAAGGTGGCAGGCTATATTTTCTGTCTGGACTGAGAAAGCCATCCATAATACAATCCATAGTATGATTTGTTTCAAGTCTTGCACAACTTTGAATGCCTATAAATTTGAGGTGTCTTACCCCAAAAGCCACAGTTCCAGGGGCAAAATTCAAGACAGTACAAAAAGTTCTGCAAAAATAACCTACAGTGACAAACAGCTTATTTTTAAGTTAGGTGCTCAGCTTCTAGGAAACAGTTGACCACAAAATAAGAAGGAAAAAGAAGGTGAGGACTCACTGATGGCCACTGTTAACAAGCAAGACCAGTTTTTATTTATTGTTACAGAAAAATTTATAGTCGTCTACTCAGTTCACTGGTAACTGAATTCATAGAATCATGGAAAGGCCTGGCATGGTAGAGCTAGATAAAGCTCTTACTCTCAGCCACTTTGGAAAACAAAACTGCAAGTAACTATAATAAGTACTTAACTTGTTTGGTGAGGCTGCTTGATATTGTAAAGTCATCATTTTAAACTGTAGAAACCAGAAGTATGGGACTTGGGAAATTATTTTTACTTTTTAATAATGTGCATATGAACAATACCAAAATCCAAGACTTTTCAGTGTTGAAATATTAAAATATTTTTGATCAAGCAAAGCAATTATAATTCAATTTAAGAGAATTGGGTTAGATCAGAGTATGCAGTTACTTTCTCGGAGCAGTGAAAACCATACATAACTTTATTTTGGAAAGACTAACAGAAACAATCCTTTTGTATAAAATCTTATTTCCAAAATTTTAAACTTCATTTAAGTCTTCACATTATGCACAATATTCTTCAATTAAAAAAAAAATAAATTGTTTGTTCCTCTAGACTAACAGTCTACTGATTTTCTTTTTATTTCAGTTGTGCACTTCAGCTTTGATCTCAGGCATACTAATTCACAAGGAAGTGCAGCACAGTGGTAAAATAACTTTAGTGTCATCCCTAGAGAAACAAAACAGAAAAAACATGGATACAAAAAGTACTAAAACTCAGTCAGTCTTACAGAGCAAAGCAGAGGACAAAAATCCCCAGCAGGTGTTAAAATCATTGTGGCTAACCTCAATTCAATTAGTCCATACTGATTTATGCCAGCTTAAGTTCAGGAGGTGAAAGTCTGAGGTGCAGAGGTAGACTACATAAGCTGCTCTAACAGATGAGGGCACTTCCTCTATCTTCAAATAAATGATGTATCACGTAGACATTATGATTATATTCATATCTACCTCTTGCTGCCTAAACCAGTCAGGTTAGCATCACAGTCATTCTTCAGCTATGTAATGAATAACACTGGTTTCTGAAGTTTTTTTAAACTCCAATTCTTTTCCATGCATATGCACTGTGACCTTCTACTGACTTTCCAGATTTAACTAGCATCTGAAAGGCATCCTCTTCAAGCCTGTGCTGCATATTCCAAAGGTCACTGCTAAGCTGAGGCTTTCATATTTAAGTACTGTAATACTTCTGTTTTTGCACTTACTGCACTGAATCTTTGTGCAGTACTATATTGATTTTTTTGTGATTCTTATTTCGCTGTTTTCAGATTCTACAGTCTCTCTTACCTTGACTTACAAGTTAAATGATTTAGTTAGTCACACTTTCCTTTTAGTTTGTTCAATCAAAATATACTTTTGTATTTACTAAATTTAAAAGCAGCTTCCTCTGCTTTCATTTCTAACCTACAGAACATGTTCTCAAGGGCAGCTGAGTCTGAAAGTCTCATCACTACTTGCACACTTCAAGGCCTTCCTGCTTGCAGTGCTGCCTCTTCCTTCTGAAGACTCTCTGGTGGCTCAGCCATAGTAAATAGTTTGCAAATTATTTTGTGAAGCTCACTGTCTATAAATTTAGCAGTAAAGAAACAGCAAGAGTGACATTCATTATTGTTGTATGAGCGCATACTGTGATATAAGGCTGTCTGGAAATTACAGTGAAGCCTTTAGAATGTAAAGAGAAGTTACCCTATATCAAATAAAACCAGCTGCTGCAATTATACAAGGTAGAATTCAGTTCACAGGGGATGCCGAGCTTTCAAGCGCAAGCCAATTAGCAGCAGGAATCAGAAACTATTACACCTGGAACAACTAACTGAACTATAATGGAAGGGAACAGGGATTTCCTTCCAGAACCATTTGAAATTCTTACAGTTTTGAGGAAACAATTTCATACCTGGCATTCATAGCCATTCAAAGGCTAGAGCCCAACACGCTATGGGCTTACTTAGCCAGTGTGGGCTGAGTCCCACAGCCACTGAAAAAATAATCAGCTAGTGATAGTGTGAAACATCCTGCAAGAACTTCAAAGAAACTTCGTGCCATGCACAGGTCTCAGGCTATCTCCTTTTGGCTCCATAGTTTCCAATTAAGAAGCCTGCCTTTGAATGTGATAGTGGTACGTGCATCTTCTGGATCCAAGCTCTTGGTCATGACCTCAGCCTTTGCTATATTTCTTTAGTTCTTATTGTAAAACATAGGTTGGTTTTAAACTACCCATTGGTTTCTTGGAAGAAACCAAACAGCAATACACACTGGTGACAGTGGCAGAGGTGAGCTGGAGTCTAGGTGTGTGCAGAGCCCCAGGTGTCCCTTTCCTAGCTCTTGCCTTCCACAGTAACAAATTAAATGGGTTAGTGTTAGTTTTCTATAATATTGTATGAGGCACTATGAGTAGAAGGACTTATGGGTACAGCAAGCCCTGTTGCTGTTAAAGGAAAATTATTCTCTTTTATGCCATGGCAAAGCACTGCTATCCTTTTCATACACTAAAGGGAGGTCTTCTTCATGATATATGCACACATAGATATTTGTGCCCAGATTTCTCTGCTTCCCTTGGCCTTTATAACACACTTCAACTCCAGTAGATGTCCTTCCCTCCTGCACAGCAGCTACAGTCCCCTGTGCTTTTGCTATAACAGTCTTGCTTGTACATAATACTGTCATAGTTCATTATTGGAAAGTGATGCTTTCTTTCACTTGGATTACCATAGGGGGCTGGAATATTTGCCCGTGTGATTATATGTACTTTACTATCCTATGGCTGTATGGTACCACCTTCACTCAAAACATCTGCTATTTAAAAGACTTTGTTGTACACCAGATCCAAAGCCTTACTCTGTGCCTGGAAGGCTTAATTTGACAATCTTGTAGCAAGGCTTATTCTGTAACTACCCCATGGAGCCTAATATCAGTGGTAGTAATAAAGTTCTTGCTGTTTGAAAAATGCAAGTAGTGGCAGTCACCACAGGGTAATTGAAAACAAAGTACATCAAATCCTGGCACAGTTCAGAAGAATCAGTTTAGGAAGCACTACAGAACTGCAAAACTAGGACTGCAAAATTCAACACTTTGACTATACAGATCTGAGATACAGACTCTTAATTTAATTTTTTTATTATTCTTAATGTATTTATGACTTTTGAAAGACTCCATGGTGATGGTCACAGGGATAGAAGTCTTTTATTCACAAAAGAAGTGGCAGTGTCAGCATTTCAAGACTAATATGCCTCGTGTAATACTTTCCTAAAGAAATTATCACAGCCTTTACCTTCTTTCATGAGTTTGCTGGGAGATTAACAGGCTTGCTGATATGAGCCAGATGAGTATTTTCTTTTCATTAGGTGAAAACATAGTCAGTGTAAGTAGGATTTAGATCATTACATGTCCTTATACAGTAGTTACAGAAATGAAACAATGGAAGTTTCTAGTCAATACAGACTTGAATGATATATTTAATAGCAGCTTTCACTTGAAAGTTCCACCTTAGATTTACTGGAGCGTCTCCTGTAAGCGTCCCAAGATACACGTGCTGTTTTTGACTCCAAGAACAAGACAAAACTTGTCTTAAGTGCACTACCCAAAACAGAGCACTACTAAAAATAATAATAAGAAAACAATGTCACAAAATCTCAGAATTGAAGGGGCTAGTTTTCTGGAGACTAACTGGTCCAACTCTTCTGCTAAAGAGAGTTCCATAGAATAAGTTACCCAAGAAAATGCCCAGTGGTTTTGGCTCCATATCCAATCCACAACCTCTCTGGGCAGCTTTTTTCCAGTGCTCCATAAACTTAAACATAAAGAAGTTCTTTCACCTGTTCAGATGGAACTTCCTATGTGCCCGTTACCCTTTCTTCTATCAGTGGGCATGGTTGAAGTGAGATTGACCCCATCCACTTGGCACTCACAAAGTAGATATTTATAAGTATTGACAAGATTCCCTCTCAATCTTCTCTTCTCCAGGCTAAACAGAAGCTGATCTCTCAGCCCTTCCTTATAAGGGTTATGATCCGGGCCTCTAGTCATCTTAGTGGGGCTTCTAGTTTTTCCCTGAATAGAGGAGCCCAGAACTGGACTCAGTACTCCAGATGCAACCTCACCAGGGCACAGGATAACCTCCTGCAGCCTGTCATCTATGCTCTTTTTAATGCGCTCCATGATACCACTGGCTTTCTTGGCCAAGGGCACACTGCCGTCTCATGGTCAACGTTTGTCCACTAGGACACCCATACCCTTCTCTACAAGAGTTCCTTTTGGGCTCTCAGTAGGTGCATAATCAATGAATACACAGATGTTATAATTAAGAAATATACAGGAAAGTTATGCTAAACAGGTTATCACACTAAAGAAGAACAGATGGACGAAAAAAGTATGTTCACAACAGGAAATGTCTAAAGAATTTGAAATCCATGAGGTTGTGTGACCTTTACCTAGGTACTTCGACAGCATCTATAATATGAGATATATGGCATACGATGTAGAGGAAGAAAAATAGAAATCAATTTCTCAGGAAGCAATGAATAGGACTTCTGCTACTCTGTGTATCTAACCTATCCATATACCAACATATATAAACACAGACACAGTTTGCTTAGATCATTTAAGAAGTTAATATTGCTAAAAGACCCTGGAGAAATCAGTGACCTCCTACTGTGACAAATGAATATGGACAAAGGTTAGTCCATCTACATCTACATGGCACTGACAGCAGTGTTTCCTTTGTGTCTTTTTTCTCTAAACTATCTGCCTGTGTAAGCACCCACAGCACAGCCATGGTCACCTTTAAATCTTTCAACAATGAGACTGACAGGAATTGATACCAAGCTTTGAAGGAAAAAAATATTTTGTCCAATCTTGTCCACGGAATTGTCTGAAGCTTTTAGCGGCAGATACTCACTACCTCATACTATTTTCTAGGCAGCGATGCTGATACCATTTCTGCTTGATTTCCAAACTGCCTATAAGCATGGTGCACAGAGTATTATGATGGCCCAGAGATCCTCAGCTCACAGCTCGAGTTAAATGCAGTTTCTCTAAGAGGTTCCCTGAAAATTATAGCACAATTCATTTGTGTTCTCCAGATGGATGCTACAAGGTGGCATTTTAAGCTTAGAAAAATGAAGTGAAATGAAATTAAAATGAAATTAAATGAAACAGAGTTAGTCCCTTCTGAAATTATACAAAGTGTTTTGTTCTGTTTCGTTGTATAATATTCTCCATAGAAGAAAAAAGGAAAAAAATGAAAAAAAGAGAAAAAGTTTTTGCACTGTAAAAAAAAACAAAAAAAAAAAAAAGAGAGAGAAAGAGAGAGAATCATGAGAAAACTTGTAACAATATGAAACTTAACAATCTTGCAAATCATAACAATAATTTTGGACCCACTGTGCACAGAAATAATCACCCACCACTGACAGAAGCACAGTTGACCCTGACCGAGAATGCTGGTCACATCCAAACAGCAATACTTCTAATTATAACTCTGTACATACATATTTCTTTTCTCCTATGACTATAAATTTTATCCCTACCTGACCATTATTATGTACTGTTTCCATCCTCTCTGGATGGGATGACAAATGTGTATTTGGCAAATAAAGGCAGTAGTACCATGAATAACCCCAGTAGAAGCAGAGAAGCCAGATCAGATGAAACTGGCTGCCTAATGAACATGCAGCAGGGTGCTATAGATCACACACGCATGTAATTTTTTCTCCAAAAGTGAGTCATCATGGGGCTAGAAGCTGCTTCTCTTGGTATCATTTCAGAGAGAGGAGGTACTTTCCAGATATAGGATTTACGCCTTAGGGCTATAAACAGTGGGGCATAATTTAAAGAGCCCCAAGGCTTATCTAAATTACACTGGAGACTGAAGAACAACAAAAAAGATTTATAGCTATCTTGGGTTTTCCTCCTTTCCTCATGTGAAGCTTATATTGGCTTCAGTTTAAGAAGCTAAATTAGTTCTTTCTACACTTTTTTTCATGCAATTCATGACAGGCATAAAAGGCAATGCTTTCATGAGGTCATTTTTGCCCTGTGAATCTCCCGAAGAAAGATAAAAATCTGTTTTGCATCTTTTATGATATCACTACTCAATTTCTGGAAAATGTAGCTGATTGTAACTGCATTCATTGTGATGGATCTATAGCAATGACAACCATATGTTCTCTATTTTGAATAACCAGGTTTTTAAATCATTACGAATATTAATGAGTCTTTGAGGATTTGTCACAACAAAGGCAATAATTCCTTACTATATCAGAAATTAGGTTTGATTAGCTGAAATTCCATGATATGTTGGTAAATGGGGCATATCATAACACATCCTAAAACAGTTTAAGACAAGTTCAACATCTATTATGTAAAACTTGATGCCATTAAACTAGATAGTCCTATCTAGTTTTTCATACCTACAAAAAACTCCATGGAAAAATCTATAGAGCTATAAAGACACAAAAAAATGACACGCACTGTGTGTAAATAAGGTAGCAATATTGCTAAACAAATAAGAATCCTAAGAATACGTTAGATATGCTGTCTGAATGCAGTTTTTCATTCATTCTTCTCACTCTGATCTTGTGTTCTATGCCTTTACTGACATAAATAGCTTTCTTGATCATTATATTTGCTTTCTGAAGTCTATATCAATGTTCAGCTTAGAAGAGAATATGGAACACATCCCACTGGAGAATGACCCACTTCTGCACCCACTGAAACTGGCTGTATCAGGAATAAAATTGGGTGACTCTACATTCATAGGTAGTGGGTTCCTTAATGTAACAGTAGTGACTACCGGCTACAACATTTAGTAGTATTAAACACCATCAGAAAAATCTATTGCTCCTATAACTGTAGGATTCTTCTTTCATCTTCTTGCTATCTGATTTAATAGCTATACTTCTTACCTGGAAAGGATTACATGACAGGGGAAGACTGTTTGCAAGTAAAAGGCACTTTGAACCCCAAACAAATTCTCTAAAAAATTTTTCAGTGGTGAAGACAGCTTGTTGGATTGTTGAGTTTATTTCCTTCTTAAATTTCTGCCTAATCTAAATGATTGTGTAGTGATCATTATTTAAGCGATAGCTCTGGTGTGCCATCACACATTAAAATAAGCTTAACTGAAACAAAAAGGCAATTTGAAATGTAAAATCTTTAAAATCCCTAGGCATTAAAATGGGAAAAATAAAGCTGCAGGTTTGCACAAGTCATACTATTAAATACAATGACATCATAAACTTTCAAGAAAATAAATAATTCATGAGTTTATAGTAAGACATTGGGATATTACTCTCATGTCTACCTTGGTAGCATGAAAAGATATTACAACTTCCTGAATGCTAGAGGTTCTTCTATAAATTGCTTGCTGAATGAGAGCTGTAGCTCATTCTATCCTGTGTTTTTCAAGTGCTCTGACTGAGAGAAATGTCACAGAGAAGTCATTGTGAGTGAGTCAGTATGTCCTACCACAGATATGGTTCCTTTGGGAAAACCACAAAGGAAGGACACCTTTGTGACAAAAACAATCCAAGTGCAACTCAATCATTATCCTCATACAACCAATGCTCTTCTGAAAACTGCACAGTATACCCTACTTAAATTATGTATAAATTATATAAATTATATAAATTATATAAACACATCAGAATAATTCTATTTCTACCAGCACCCCACTACTTGGAATTTGTCTGAATGGTGTCTGAACCTGGACCATTTAAAGGTCTACTGGCCTTATGAAATAACAGCATGTCCCATTCAGGTAAAAAATATTCTGTGAAAAAAGGCTAGTTATATCACTCTTTCTCAATTCATTTATTAGACATTATTCATACATCTTCAGTGTACTAAGAACACTTCCCAGTAAATGTGCTTGTTAACTTGCATCATTTTTAAGCAAGCCTAAATGTGATGTCTTCATGAGATTTACCTCTTATTTATGTCAGAATCTGACTGATACACTTACATAATTTACCCTCTCCTTGAGTTTAAACTAGTTGGAGACGAGAAAAACAAGGAAAGGAGCAAGTCTATTCTTATCAAATTAAGTCTAGCTCAAGGGAAATACATCTCTGGTCACAAAACAGAAAACCTTTATTTTTCAAATTGCATACATTTCCTTAATTATTTTTGTCTAGTGTTTTCATAGTTCTCAGGACATGAGTTACATGAATTATAATTGAGCTCTATGAATCAAGCTAAGGCTTAAATATTCAAAAAAAGCCATACGTGTGGGAATTTTTTTTATAGTGTGAAAAACTATGATAGAAAGAATGAAGAATCTTCTCCGGAGTTTGAGTAGTGGAATGAGAGGAGAACTCAGGCAATGAAATATTCAAGAGCAGTAGCATCATTTGTATTGAACAGTGGCAGCAAGACATTATATGCCTTGTATTTCAGGAAACTGGATGGAAAGAGGTCAGTGACCTTGGTAGCCACACTGCGCTTTTTTCTTTGCCTTTGTTCCAGATTTGCTTTTTTATTCAAGTCTATTTATGGAGAGAGCCTGCAAGAGCTGTGCTCTCGTGTAAGAAGTTGGTATTTCATGCTGTACTTTCTTTTTGGACAAAATTCTTCCCCTGAATGATAGAACCTCAACAGCTCTTGGCGCATATAGAAAAAGGAATTGAGTGAATTGCTAATTGAGTGAACAGCAAAGAAAAAGATGTTTCATTTAAGCTACTTGGATGCAAGGCATTATTGGGACCCAGGAGGTTAAATATTCCTTGGCCTTTTTTCCCCCTCACTTTCATACAGATAAAGAAACTATACATAATTCTTTTCAAATAAGCCTTCCTAGTTTTACCTTACAAAAAAGATTTGTTTTTGTTAAGGATTGGGGTAACACATAAAGCCCTGCAAAAATTGTCCCCAGAGAAGTAGAAAGAGGAACTTTAAATAAATTTAAAAGAATTGACAGTCCATATGAGTAATGATATTTCAGCAGTCCCAAACTAAGATGTATTGAGTGGCTTTGGAGAAGTAGATCCACTCTGAAAACAGATCTGCATAAGGGCTGTATAGCAGCAAAGTAATTTGTAATCACTGGATCCAAGTTAATTTTCAGATTGAGTGGAATAAACAGGATACACTTAAATGAGCACATAGTATGAAAGTTAAAAGCAAATTAACTAAAATTAACACAAGAAATAAAAGACTAAAGATGTTTGACTGCCTGAGTTTCCCTTGGCAGTAAAATAAAATAAAACATATGGCCTTTTGCTCTCTTCCTCAGCCCATAGAAAGTCTCACAGACAAAACACCGCATCTAATCCTGGTTTCTGTTTTGGTCCTTGGACCAAATTATATTACCAATTAATAATTAGTAAGTTGATTTTAGAGGCTGTTTTAGGTTAATTACTTTGTTAAAAATAATGAAAAATATTAATCTACTTGGAAGTCAATAGCTATTTTTGGTATTTCAAATATACACAGCACAAGTTACAGTGCTGAAAAAAGCCTATCTTCATCATAGTTTAATTAAGCTGCTGAGAAGTATCTAGCTGCTATAATCCCTGATTTTTATCTCTTTTAAAAGAATATTCTTTATTTGTTAAATTAACAGTTCTCCAGTTTTGAATTTGTTGATAGTAATCTAGTAATACCATTCATTGTCTTTTTAGTGTGCTTTGTGTTGTTTTATTTTTAACTGAATCATTAATGTCTTAAAACATTCTCATGCAATTTTAATTTTCCAATCTAAAATTCTAGCTCTGTGCAAGATAACAGCAAAGGTCTCATTTATTTCAGAAGGATCAAGATTTCGTTACAGCATAGAAAATAACAAGCTTCATAACTGAATGCATGAGAAAAGTATTCATATTTGTGACTAAATGTCTATATAACCTTTGTGGTTTTTAAGTGCAATCCCTTCTGAATGCACAGCGTTGTTAAAGGAAACAGGAGATTTACTTTTCTTTCTGGGTTCGGTATTAACTGACAACATCAAGGAGTCGAATAAAACCTCCTGCACCAGCCATCAAAGGAATTATGACAGTGGTACCTGGGTTAGGAACTGAAAGAAGGTACCCTTCATTTGCTTTCATCTGTACTTGGTGGCTTTCCTTCCTCAAAGCATTAGGTTTGTGCCAACAAAGGGCTGTGTGTTCTCAGAACTTATGCAAAGAAGAAACACTGGGAAGGAACTGACACCAAGTTACAGACATAAAATCTTTAAAGAACTCTAGTCGCTTCATTGTGACAAAGCAGGAGGTAAATTGCCTGAGGGGAATTTCCAGTGGTGTAAACAACAGCCTAAATGTGGGCCATTTACTGTGCTTAGCGTTAGTTTGAACGTGTAATGCCTTTTAGGAACGGATAAACCGCAATGAAAATTGAAGGAACTACATAGGCATCCTTTTAATTCACTTCTGTGGTGTGTCCATGAATGGAGATATCTGCAGGATCTAACCTGTTGAATCTACTGACATAGCAACAGCCGACACAGATGCAGTATCAGCTGTGGTTCAAGAGAAGACTAATTGCAGCTTTTAGTTTTGGGAAGGTCAAAGGCTCGAGATCTGGCAGCTAAGAGGGAGAGAGGAAGGAGAGGATGTGACCTCAAGTCAGCCACAGCAGTGCAGAGAATCCAGAGCTCGCCATGTATTCCCCAAAGCAATCAACCAATCAATCTCAGTTTTAGTAGACTATAAAGCAGGTTAATCAATTTTTTAAATACAGAAAAATGAAAACAGAATAGTAAAAAGAAAGGGGATTGTTATCCATTTTCTCCTTGTCCACTGAGTCCAGCAAACAGACTGTTGTCTCAGTCAGCTCTAAGACTTCCTGAAGTGTGGCAAACTTCACATCATCGTACCTGTAACTTCCTAAAAAGCCTTTTTCTCTGTGTCTGTGAAACTCCTCCCAAAGAACATTTCCCCTCATCTTCTAGAAGGTCATATGTGATCCTCAACTCTGTTTTTAAAGAAATGAGTGCCTACACAGAATAAAAAGAACAACAGCAAAGAAAGGGTACTAGCTGTCACACAGCTACTCAGACAGGAAAAATTGTTCTACTTCTGTTGCCATGACAATAACCATTTTTACAGAAAGGCACACTGTGGTTAAGAAACATTCTGTCTAGCTGTATGAACAAAGTATCAGCATCATAACAATTACCTTACCTTACTCAGACTAACATGCTGCCAGTTGCAATATCTCTTTTATGACAGTGACTAGTACCAGATGCTTCAGGAAAAAGATGATAAAAGACTAGTTTTGAACAGTTATAACATAATCTGTTCTTGGAGAACATTTCTAACTGCTTTTAGGTAAAGATTAGCTCATGGCATAATTCATAGGAGTTTGTATATTTTTTCTGATAACACAGCCTTTCCCATGCGATATAACTGTACTTTTTCTTACTGGGAGTGTAGCACTCAATTTTCTTTAATCAGCTTCTAAAATCTTATATGCAAAGTTCTTCAATGACTATGAGCTAGAGTCAATATTTTTATCTTGGTTAAAAATGTATATATATATTTTTTTAAACTAGCAATCTATTTTACACAGAGCAAGAAAAAAAAAATCTTCCACTTCAGTCACTTTTTACTTGGAACATTTCTATCATAGAATATCCCAAGTTGGAAGAGACTCTCATGGTTCATTGAGTCCAATCCCTGACGCCACATAAGACCACCCAAAATTCAAATCCAATGTCTGAAAGCAATGTCCAGATTCTCTTTAAACTCTTGCAGCTTGGAACCATGACCACTGTCCTGAGGAGCCTGTTCCATGTGTTCCATCCTCTGGTGAAGAACCTTTCCCTAACTCCCAACATGACACTTCCCTGATGAAGGATCACATGCTGTTTCCTCGGGTCCTAAATTTCATTAAAATTGCAAATATGAAGTCTTGAAGGAAATATAAATGCTGATAATTACACCAGACTATTGTATTTTTAAAAATATAAGAGAAATGTCCATGCTTGATTCATCATGAAGTAGAACAGCATTAAAACAAACAAGAAAAAAGCAAGGACATAGTGCTCACTCAGGAACTACCCAGGTCATGCAGACTAAAGTTAAAATATGGAATGGATCATTGAATAGGCCTGGACAGTAAACTTGAGAAAGCATATAGCAGTTCTGTGTGTTCTTGGATTCTGGTAAATTAATGGCATCTTTTATTAGCAGCTGACCTTTCAGCTTTAAATGACTGATTTGGTTTATTTCTTTTCTCGGCGTTAGACTTATCCATTGAGGCAGCCAGTAGCAAGAATAGACTTGGGGGACACTTAAGACAAAATAATTAAATAATTCTTGCCAGACAATTATGATTCCAAGTTTTAACTTGGTAATAAGATAAGATGCAGTAATCAGGATTTTTACTCCTCTCTAATAGAAATTGCTGTTACATTCTTAATCTTACTTTTGTATGTGAAGCAACAATGTTTGAAAGAAAAAAAAAAAAAGGAAATAAAAAGATTTTGAATCGAGAGTACTACTCGAAAGTCAGCTGTAACTCTATTTTACACAGAGTTTAGTACAAATCCAAGGAAAGCCTAAACTCAAACTTCAGTAGGGCTGTTAAAGACTAAGAAGTGATGCTGTGAATCTGATATTTAATCATGACATAAGAAGATTTTAGTGTATTTGCACAGTTAAGGAACATTCAAGGAAAATACGAGTATATAAATTTGTGAATCCAGTTAAACAAAACACATACAAATAAGTTAAATACACAGATATTCAGCAAAAAAATAAACTTTTTTTTCCCAAGATTTTAAAGTCCATCATAATTTTGTTTGTATTAACACAAAAAGAATATTTGACATGAAAATTTCTGGGCAGAAATGGAATAGCAACTTAGAAATCTATTGTAAAATGATTTTCTGCTGATAATTTTATTTGCTCTAAAAATTAAGATTAAGAAGGTAAGATGAGAAAGAAAATGGAACTGACAAGAGCAAAAGAATATGATGGCTACTCAGCTATGCCTATTAAAAAGAGTGCAAAATTTTGAAAATAAGATATCAAACTGCTGCTCAGTGACCAAGGAAAATTAGCAGAAGTTACCTCAGAAAAAAAAATCAAAATGAACTGTTACAGCAGGTGTATGAAAAAGGGGGACAATTTGTGAACAGAAAAAAAAAAATTATCTGTTGCACAAATAAGATGATACCTGTCATGATGAGAAATTTACATAATGTACATAAATTTTCATTTAAAAGTAGCAAAATATAAAAGTATTTAGGATTGTTCTTTTCCTCTTTTCTATGTACTTTGATATTGCTAAGAGTACCAAACTACTTGAAAGAAAAAAAAAAAGTCAAAACAGAGAGGAAAAACAAAACAAATATTCATTCTCATTCTAAGGCTTATATATCCATAACAAGAAAATGGCGTGAGAGAGTCATGCAAGAAAATGCATCCAGTAACTTCTATCTTGAACTCTGATTCAATATTTTAGTTGTGAAATGCGTGTCCTTCCTGCTCAGGGAAGAGAAAGGAAATGGAAGAAAAAAGGCATTTGAGCCCCTTTTTCAGTTTATTTCAAAAAGATACAAGATGGTTCAAACCAAACTATTTTTGCCTATTATGTTCAGTGCCAGTAGTGGAGAGTGAAGTTCAAAAAAATGGGCAAGGCTCTATTTCTGTCAAAAACGATATGCTACTAAGCCAAAATTATCTCTTCAGTTTGCTAAATAGTAATCCACGGAAAGCATCCAAGACACTTAGGTATTCAAAAGGAATCAAACTAAATCAGAGAGGACGGCAATGGGAGCAGATAACCATCAGGGGAGCTGGTTTGAAGGGGAAAAATGGCCCCATGAATTATCTTGCTGAAACCTAACTCATATTAAAGAGTCAATCTCCAATCTCATTGCACTGTGCTCATAGGGGGTGATGTATTTTCAGAGCCAAGGTGCAGCCTGCATGTAAAATGTTTCATAATTGAATCTTTATTCATTTCTTGGTAAGATTTCTTGTAACTGATCCCTGGTTGTCTGGTGGCGGCCTGCTGCAGAGATCAAGCATCCAGCTAAAGTTAGGCTCCATTGAGGGAGATAGGGAAGAGAAATTGAACTGAAAATAGACATAATATTGTACTAATCAGGGGCATGACTTGTCTATGAAGGTCACTGTATGTGTCTCAGACCTACTAGCTGACAACATACACAGTGAGGTGAATACAGTAAATAGATGTGTGTGGTGCAATAATTGCAGGATTAGAAGAGTACACACTACCAGAGGGATCTTAACAGGGCATGGGATCAAATGGAGGCTGCATTTAGGATTTACATGGTGTAGTTTTGTGTGACCCTGATGTTATCTGTGGCAGCAAGAGCATGGCTATGAACCCAAATAAGTGGTGAGAGTAAAAAGATTTCCAGAATACAAATCCATCTTGAAAATAACATCAGAACAGTTTACATTTTTGTCTTGCCTTGTTTTTGACAAATACAGTGAAACTTCAAATTAAAAATCCTCCTTCCTTTTTTACTTAGCCCATTAGGAGTAGGATCACTGCACTCTGTAATGATACACTCAATTTCATCTGTGAGCAATGATTATTGCTCCTACTTGCACGGGAGACCTCTGAGACTACCCCAGGTCATTTTGGAGAAATGTTGTGGTCAATTAAGCACTGTGAGGGTCATTCTTCCTGCAGAATGAACACTGAGATAAAATACTAGCCTTCAACAGGCACTGAAGCTGTTTTCAGTTGAGACATTACAGCTAGCATCCAAAAGATACAAAATCATGTTAATGAAGAATGAAATTGTTACTCTGAGCGTACTAACTAAATCTCATTTGTCTCATTAGATCTACATTCAAATTCTGTCTATTTAGTAATTAAAGAATTTGTCACTAGTTCTTCTGTGCGCCATCACTTTGCAAGAGAATTTCACCTCAAAAATGGTAAAACACATTTGTTTAAAACTTTTATTATTATTTTACTATTAGTAAAAAGCCCCTTCAACTGCATTTTGCTGATACAGCTCTACTAGATTTAAGTGAACAGATTTTAATATATATCAAACACAGTACAAGCCGAGAATCACTCTCAATAATATTGTGATATTAAAATTTACTGCTTTCACTTATTTTGATTCATTAATTTTGAATTTTGTTTTCATTTGTTAATTTGATGTCATTTATCATGCTATCAAAAATATTCATATCATAGGCATTTTTATTAAGTATATTTAATGTATCCTAGAAAATTCCCAGCATCTGAGCAGCCTAACTTTCAAGTCCCATTTATTTTTCTTCCCTTCTCTCAGACATTCTAGTTGCTCTGGTGCCAGAAATTCAGAATAAGAAAAGCTTTTGCATTGCTCTGCTGTATAAAACTCCCCATCACAACTACAAACAAGTAGCAAAAATGCTAAAAGTATTTCAAGAGTCATTACTAGCTTTACATCCCTTGAAATAGTATTTAAAACAGAGATGCATCATAAACCAGACATAACCTTGTCTCCGTGATTTCCACTTTCATTTGATCATAATAACCAACTCATATTGTGCATCTGAATCTTATATCTTAGATACGAAATTTAAAAAAAAATTGCAAGTATTTTATAGCAAATAGAGCAATTGGTCCCCAAAACCAAAATAAAACCTCTCTTGTGAAAGAAAAAATGAACCAGTCAATTAACATTTGTGCATAGCAGGATAATTTGGAATGGAAAATGGTTATTGCAAAGCATTTCTGGAGAACGGCACAAAATCAAAAAAATATTACTGCATTAAAATGTTTCTGATAGCCAGTGTGATCTCAAACCTGTGATTACACAGGGAAATTATTTTAGACTGATCTAGTTTTTATAATATACTTGTATCTCACTATGGACTGCAAACATGACGTACATAATTAGAGGAACAGGGGAAACAAACTGACTTTGTAGTGGACCATGCCACAGCTCGGCATTAGATTCTGCTCTGTACCTGCAGTAAAAGGCAGCTACTGAGGCTCTGATACTGTGCTTTGTTTATGTATATTTTCTTCTATGGAGGTTGGTAAACTAAAGGAGTTAAGGGAGAGTAAAGAACCCAGCATAGTGCAGAAGTTAATGGTCTTTAGCTATACACAAAGAAAACATGATGGGCAATGTTAAAAGCCCAACAACATTTAATGGGAGCATATATAGCATAGTGAAAAATAGGTGAATGGAAATAATAGATGGAAATTAAAAAATTAAAAAAGGAGTCTTTGCTAAAAATCTTCTGGCAACAATTCTACAAACCTGCAGAATTCTCTCTCTTAAGGAACACAAGAAAACCCATACCTGGTGCTGGCCAAAATAACAGGAGACAAGTGACAAGATTCTGGATGTCCTTCTATCAATTACTTCCCCTTCTAAATTCTGCGAGCTGAAGTCCCCGCAGATGTGTCTCTAAAAACAAACAACAACAACAGAAAGAAAATAGTTGAGCTGAAATATTTAATTTTTTTTTTCTGCTCATCTGTTTCTGTATCTTTGAGTAAATATACAGCAGGATAGTTAAAAATCACTTTACTAAATACACAGTAACTACTAAGACAATCAGGCTGAGCAGGTCTAACTTGAAGTTTGATTAGACTAATACAGCAGTAGGAGTTGTAAAGAGCTGATGTTGACATATCTACAGGAAGGCTGGTTTTTGGAGCTGTAACCAGCTGTGCTGTCTTTCCAAGCAATGTTTATGCTCAGTTCCACTGGGTTGATGTGCATTTACACTGAGAGCCCTAATTTTCCCACAATTTTGCATTCCACTTTGCTATAGTTACATTCAGAATGACCTCATAGGAATTTCCTGACTGATGGGCTCCTGAAACCTGCTCTCCTGCTTGCTCTCTATGGTGTGTCCAGCCTGGGATTTTCTTGCACAGCTGCACCACTGCACACATGGTGCTCCCCTGCTTGGAAATCGCTGAGGGATAGTGCATTTTTTTCTAGTTTAGATTTTTAAAAGAGGACAGGTGCAGGAGGGAGTGAAGGTTCCTATGTCATTGATGTCTGAGAAGGCAGTAGTAGCTTCTCCAGCCTGTTTTGACTGGAATTACTCTTTCAGGCACAAAACATTTGTATGAAAATGACTCTCCTTCAATCTCCTTCAATCTTGGAGTCATCTCAATAAGACCTCACGCAATCTTGAGAATCTCCATCCAATGCCAAGCGAATTCATTACCTTCTGGATATTGTGGCCCTTTGTAAGTGTAAATTCATGTTTGGTTAGCAAAATTCACCATGAAAACTATCATTATAAAATTGTGATCTCAGTCTCAACGGTTATTAAATCTGTACTCTTTTGTCAGTTGTGAAAGTTATTGTTAAACATGGATCAATGTGCCTCAAAAACATGAGTTTACACATTTAATCTACTGCTCATTCCTGAGAACTGTAACTATAAAAAGTAAAATATGTTATTTATAATATAGGGCCTGTGAAAATTCACCACAATCTCCTTTTCTGTGAATACACAACCTATACTAAATTCATGAAAGTTCTTGTTATTTCAAAACAAAATAGATATCCCTGCTTTTAATTTGTTCCATTTCAGATACTGCAAAAACCCTGGCAATGAGAGAAAGGCTTACATCATGGACATTGCTCTAAACTCTTTGCTGCTGTTGGTCATTTGTCTTTACTTGGAAAAAACTGGGTAAAACTCTTCAAGCAAGAATTCATTTCCTGTAAGGCAGCTGTGGAGCCTGCATTCAGATAATTAACCTCAAATAGAGAATTTTGTATAATTTCCTGGACTTCATTGCCTTAAATTTCCTCTAATTATTGTAACATCCTCTGTGCTTCATAACTACTTTGATGTCTCCATGAAAGCATTCTAACAGCAGTCTTCTCTGATGTCCCCTCTAAACTGTCCCAACTGGAGTGGACTGAGCAAGTCTGGACAGCTGGATAGCCATGTACTCTGAGATACCAAGAGGAAGAAATAGTTTGGAAAATCTTTCCCAAGGGCTTCATTCATATTCATTTTAACACCTTTTGGCCAGGCAAAGAAAAAGGGGTAATAGGCACTAACTGGAACATGGGAAGTTCCACGGAGGAAAAACTTCTTTACTTTGAGGGTTACATAGCATTGTAACAGGCTGCCCAGAGAGGTGGTGGAACCTCTTTCTATGAAGATATTCAAATCCTATCTGGTTGCTTTTCCTGTGTAACCTACTATAGGGAATCTGCTTTACTGAGTGTTTTGGACTAGATGATCTCCAGAGGTCCCTTCCAACCCCTGCAATTCTGTGATTCTGTGAAGTTTTTGCGCATCCTTATTTCTTACACATCACTGTTTGCTTGTAGGTTTTTTTTTTTTTCTTTTCAGTATCCAGAATCATTTTCTCCTTCCTGAATATATTTTTTCCAAGTATTTCTTCTCTCATCTCCAGAGAGGACTCTGAGTTATTAGAGTTAGATTGATTATCTAATTCTC
This sequence comes from Tympanuchus pallidicinctus, assembly GCF_026119805.1. Classification (NCBI taxonomy): domain Eukaryota; kingdom Metazoa; phylum Chordata; class Aves; order Galliformes; family Phasianidae; genus Tympanuchus; species Tympanuchus pallidicinctus. The sequence goes on from NW_026294747.1 coordinate 19,040,430, forward strand.
TGTATGATATGAATACTACAGCTACAATTATATTGGTGCCTATTGTCAGGGCCAGGAAGACTAACACAGCATCTGGCCAAAGGGAATCCAAGTACAAAAGTCCACAAAAAACCAACAACCCACACACTAAAATGATAGTATTAATAATCTTATTATATTCATCCCTTCAAGAGAGTAACAAAATATCTTGTCATAGCTCTTTCTTAGCTTATAGCATGTGCACGAGCTCTAGGGAAAACCAGAGTTCACAGAAATTTTAGATACTGCAGTGGAAAGAATAACTGCAAAATAGGATCAATGTTCTCCACCTGAATCCCAAGTAGTCTCACAATATATTTGGTCTCAAAATAAGATAATTATATTGACTCAGGAAATAACAAGAAGAAAACAATGAAGAAATATCTTCTTGTATTTGAGAGTTTCACACAAGAAAAAGATCTGTTGTATCCTCCATGACTCCAAGCTGGAACTCAAAGTGTTCAGCTGAAGAAGTATATTTAAGAAATATCCTGATAGATAAATTTTCCCAGTAAACAACTCAGAAAGTAGATCTTCCTAAATTCTTTTTTTGCATCTGTGGCAAACTAATGAAAATCAGTGCTAGCACATTTCCTGTTATTTCATTCTGACATTGTGGATGCAAACTGGCTGCCCAGCTCTAGCTGTGAGCTAAAAAAGAAAACCTTTATGCATCTCAATTTCCAAAATCTTTTCTTACTTCAGTGATGAAACTCTCCTAGCTGTTCTTTCTGTCCTACCTAGCACACTGCTGAATGAGGAAGTAATCTTTCTTAAAGCACATTAGCAAAATCTTTTGAAGATACATAAGCACTATGACACACAAACCTGTATCCACTCAGATGATATAAGGCACAGTTTAAAACCTGACTGGAAATCAGACTCTGCTGCTTTGTAGTTTGTCTTAAAGTTCAGTGAAAGCCTAACATTTAAAGTTAATACCTTTCCGGATAGATTGCTTTTCTACAAAGAAAATATCAGTGTTTCAAAAGAAGATGTTACCTGGTATAGTTTGAACTCTGTACACACCACCATCTAAGAAGGACACTGTACAAAAATAAAGGCAGCCTGACAAGAAATCAGAGAGCACACATCTCTAGCAAGGTATTTAAATTAGTGATGTTTGACTTATGCTGCATGGATAGAAATCACAGAATAGTGCTTGTAGAGAGCAGCTCTTCTCTTTATCTGTTTTATTAGGCAATATATATATATATATATAAAATTGCAAATTAATAGCTGACATTTCCCTAACATTTCTTAAGCTGATTAATTCTAAGAAGTAATTCCAGTAAAGGTATCAAGCCAAGCTACATTAAGTGATAAGGATTACACTAATTCATCTGCAGCATCTTGATAAACAATTTTTCAGTGATGGATGAGAGGAATATAATTTCCACCAACAATGGCCTGACTTCCTTCTGATTTACTCCAGAAAGAGGACTTGGATACAGACAGTAAACTGACCCTACTGACTGAACCAATCAAAATAACATCTGCCTGACTTCTGATTGTAAATCAGTGAGCAGTAATTTGTTAATAGATAGCATTATGTGTATAAAAAATAGCAGATTTATTAGGACATTTCAGAGGAATCTTGATATTTCTTTTTCATGAATTTTTATGGGCACCATTTTCCAGTCCCTTTCTCAAAGTTCTATATTCAAAGTTCACATCTTTCTTCATCTTTATTACTCCAAGATTTGTGCCGAACTCCAGCTAACAAGGAAAAATGATCCAGAATAAGTTTCAAACAGAAAGAAATATAATTTTCCCTAACAGATAGGCAAACCTGAGCAAGGCCATCTCAGTCAGCATAAACTATTTTAATATGATTTCACAAAAATATTGCACTCGAGTTATGATCAATTATCCAGCTGGAGAAAGAATTGCCAAAAACATACCAGCTAATCTGGTCCCATAAATCTCAGTATAATAATGACTGTAAAGTAGACTATAATATGTGTTTCATTTCTCTGTAACACATACAGTCCTATTATTTCCCCTGATTTATCTTCAAGTATTTCTGTACCTTATGAACTCCACCATATACGTAGTAATTTGTTCATCTGTAGGAAATATTTCATACTGTCGGGCTAGACAATATATGCACATTTTGCTTTTGCAGTCCAGTAGTTTAAAATACATTTTTCTTCATGGTTAGTATACACACAGAAGGCATTTCAGGCTAACCTCACTAATCTTCTTATGCATTGTCATTCCTAATAGGCATATCTTCATATCCTTCAGAAGGACAGTATCAAATGTTTTTCTATTATACTACACATTTTATTAAAAATCAAGTAGTTTGCAGATAATTCTCTACTCAGAAATAAGAATAGTTTTGTACTGTGCTACTAAGGATAGCAGAGTGAATGAGAAATGTGGACAAAAGCTGTGGGGAGAATATTACCCAAGCAAACAGAACAACACAATTTAGAGAGCAAAATTGTGTACGTAGATTTCATCTAAGGATTCAAACCACAACACTGTGCTTTCACTAACTAAAAAAAAAAAAAAAAGAGAGAAAAAGAAAAGATGTACAAGTAGGGTACTTGTACAAGTATCCAGTTGCATACAATTCTTCATTGTTTGCTCTTATATTCAATGCCCAGCCATTATATAGCTATTATATACTTATATTAGAAAACTTGCTTAAATGCATTAGCAGGCAGTTATGGAGTGAGTTTTCATACTCTGTACTAGATTTACTTCCACTTTCAAAGCTACTTGTGGCGTTTATTGACTCATACTTTGATCTCTAGTGCTGAATGCATTCAGTCTAGTAAGAATCGCAGTCCATACATTTTTCCTTTCCCAGTTCCCTGACATCCTCAGTTCTCTGGAGTGACTTTTCTATAGGAATTATGACATTACTTAGATATATTAAAACATGTTAATGAATTACTTTTATGATAATGATTACAAAAATATGTAGACTGAAAATGACACAGTTAATATTGATCTCAGAACACTGTCAGGATTTGACACGGCTAGATCACTCCTACAAACTATCAATTAAACTACAACTATTTCTATGCCTTTTATTTTATTTTATTTTATTTTATTTTATTTTATTTTATTTTATTTTATTTTATTTTATTTTATTTTATTTTATTTTTTGTTAATGTCAATAGTATTTCTTTGAAGCGGTTTCTGTACCTTCTCATACAATGAGCACAAAAGGGAATCTTACACTTGAACTGGGGCTTAAATAAATGCAGATTTCAAATGTGCTCCTGCATGTAATCTGAGCCATGTCACAGTGCAAAGAGTCAATGACATTAAAACTGAGCTGGTCACTCCTCTCCTTTGCATTTTGCGAATATTGTTGAACCAGCAATTTTGCACAATGGCTTTTATCTAAATTAACACTGTTTCACACTCAATTTGTTGTGCTTAGTTTACCCTGCCTTTCATGCCAATTAACTTCCAGAAATGCTTGGTGTGCAAAATGAGGATGATTTAAATGAATTAAATAGGAGTTTAATTGTATTGTGTGGTAATAGCTGCTTTTCAGTTTACACAGCAGACTCCATTAATGCATATATGTTTTAATAAGTTGCATTTTTAAAGTATTCACCTCAGAAACATTTGGGAAGTCAGAGTAGGTAGCTACTCAAAAGCTTGAGATCTATTTTATTGCTATATTAAAGAGAAAATAAAGACTTATTTGATAAGGCAAGAAACAGTTCTTTGAAAAAAAATGAAATTACGTAATGTCAATTGGGACCAAAATCTCTTGTGATAGTCAATTGCCTTGTCTGATCATCTCTAGTAAATGCCTTTTAGTTAGCAGAAAGCAGATTCCTTTTAGTTACATTATAAGAACAAAAACAAGTAACATTAATTTGCTATGACCAAAGTAACCTTAAAGGTAAACAAATACATTTTTCAGATGCTTACTTAAATACTAGAAAGTATTTTCCATTGGTCAGAACAGTTGCTTTGCAGACAGAAATGATGGGTGATTATGTCCAAATCCTCCACAAAATTGGTCTTGTTATTTCTGAAATTCCCCACCACCACTGCAGAATATAAATACATATAAACATAAATAAATAAATATGTATGTGTGTGCATATTTTCACAGAAAATAGTTAAAGATTTGCATAAGTTTTTTAAGAGCTGCGGATATAATTTTTTTTATAACGCCTGAAAAAGAAGAAAATTATCTGCAGCAATATAGAATAAACAGATGTGAATCACGGATCTTAATGAACAGTTTTTGAATGCCATGAATTTATCTGACCTGAGATAGTGGTATTTACACAGATGTAAGCTTTCTGCATTTAAATGTGAGTGTCATTCATTCCCACAGGCACTATTTTTAATGTCTACAACTACAGTCCCTCACTCATGCACCCAATGTGAACATCACCTGTCAGGGTGTGTACAACAGGCTGGCATGCACACATTTGTCTCAAGCCGTAATGGTAGAGGACAGCTCAGAAGTGGTATGAATCCTACCAGCAGGGAAGCTAAGTTTGCTGTCATGTCAAAACAGGACTAACCATCTGGTTCAGAGATTACAGACTTTCCAAGAGCAGTTATCAGTCATCTACTGCAGCAGTTATCTGCTAGCATTTTGCATGTCTTTAAGTAAGTAACAGTTGATCTCATATGTTCAGCTGTTAATGTATTTTATGAAGTTTACAACAAGATGACATATGATGTTCCTTTGTTTAACTGTCAAAGCTGACACACTATCCCACTTTTTCTAAGTGATGAAGATGCATAAGTACTGTAATGGTGATGAATGTGGCAGAAACATTAGAGAGAGAAACATAAAATACCAGAATCAGACAGGCAGATGTTTTCTTCCTAGTCAATACTGTAATAATTCCCGAAGGCTAGCAATGGAAAGAAATTGACAGAAGTTGTTGAAGTGAGAGTATAGCAGAAGTGATGTTTTTGTTTCTCCTTTTAAAAAATTGAAGGCAGCACTCTAAAGCTACCTGAATTCAGAAAGTCAACATCTGCGAATGCAACATGCAAAGACGTTTCATATGTTGACATGTAATGAAGCTGTGTATAAAGTGTAAGCGTAATATAACTCATGCTGTTCTGACTGTAAAGCACTTTAAGAACCATCCCCTCCTGTTGGTGGAAAAGAGCCAAGATCTACCCAGAACGGTAAACCTTCTCCTTCCAGCTCCCATCCCTGATGGCCAGTGATCAAAAGTGAAAAGATACAGGGCCACCAGTCACCACTAAATTTAAAACAATGGCAAAAAATGGTCTTTACAATATGATGTATGAAAAATCATACAAACTACCTGTAGCCGAGTTCTACCCTTCATTTCATATGACACAATTTTGAAATGTTAAACAGAACAGGATTTAGCCCAGATGATGCATCAGGCCAACTTCAAAGGATGATTTCTGACATATGTGATAAACTGTCTTAAAATTCACTGAAATGATAAATAAAATGTAGACAACTTCCTGAGCTGACATTATTGAAAATAAGCCTATTTTCACTTCATACAGAAGGAAACAACACAAAATGAAACTCGGAGCCTGTTTAATAATGAAATCCAGAGAAGCCAAATTAGAAAACTCTACAATTTCACAGGACTCAGAGGGGTGCCCAGCATGATGCATCCACTCATACATCTACAATCTTGTGAAGAATAGTTGATGGAGTGGACTTTGTTTGCCTAAAGGCATGACCCATATCAGTGTTAATTTTGCAGACAGAGGGACCAAAAAGTAATTAGATGAACACAGGCATAATTAAAGGGTGGCACTTTTTCCTTCTCATAAATTTCAAGTGCAACTGGATTGTTTATAGATGAGAGAGGAGTCAGCACTTGCTGCATTATTAAAATTCTGAGTTATGTTAGCACATACCAGCTTTCTCAAGACAAATGACAATAGACAAGCACTGGTTTCAGCAACTCTGTGAAGTAAACAAGGTATATTCACTCTCTAGAAGATGCAGAGGTTTATCTGTGCTCCTTTAAGGATCTGGTGAAAGCAGAAGTGTATCTCATTTGTGGCCAACATAATCAGCTTACCTTTAATCTTTTGTTTTCTATATTAATAATGATGATTTATTCAGTTTGAGCTGTCTAAAACCAGAGCTACCAAAGATCATCCAAGAACATTAATCTCTGTCCTCTGCAACTTTGTTTCTGAAAACTGGAGGCAGAACAAAGGAGGAAAGAAGCTTGCAAGTGCTTTCAAGAAGTCAAATAAACACATTTCTTTCCAGATTCTGGGGCTGTTTTCACTGAGCTAAGGTACAAGCAAAAGCATTTTCCTCCCAGCAAGCTGCAGTTTTTCAGTTCAAGTACATTTTTGAACGAAGTCTTTATTGATTCAAATTCTTTTTTAAATCCATCTCCACAAAAATTGTTGGCAAGTTGCCGCCCTCTATTAAAACGCCTCCTACCAGAATACTAAACACCAAACACAGATTAAAAGAGCCAATCAGCAGAGTGATTCATCATGCTGCTGAATGTCAGAATTTGGCAATGTTGGTGGAATTAGGGCTTAAGCTTCAAACTGAATCAAACCAGATATTAGCAACACAGTTGATACGTTACAAACCTTAATTAATCTTATTAATTTCTTGCTTGCTCTAGTTGGAATGATAATTAATGTAGTTATGATTAGTAACAGGATGGCTAATCACTATTTTTCCTCTATTCTCTGTAAGTGCCTGTTCCTTTTTTTTTTTAACTTAAAGACAGTATTTTGTGTAACTTGTATTGCATGTTCATGAAGCATAGATCTATTCTTACCGAGTAGCTCATTACAAAGGTGTGATGAAGTGATAATTGTTGTCAGAGGTAAGTAAAGCATGTCACATGTTCTAAAGTATTATTTAAATATCTTACTGCATTTGTCAACTTTATACCCAATGAGAAATAGCAGGAAGAGGCAAAGATAATGTGAATATAAAGGACAAAAAATAATGAAAGTGATAAATATCATAGAAGGGTCTTAAACCAGGCCATGGATAGCAACTAGATTATCTCACAGAGGTCAAGAATTAATTTTGATTGTCTTAAGCCAATACATCTGAGCATCACAAATTTAATAGAACAGTAGACTAACCAGAAAGCCAGAACCTACACATCTTATATTAATTCTTCCAGTGAATCAAAGAAAAAAGCTTTAGCTTCAGTCAAAAGGACTGCACATTCATCAGCACTAACCTTTTTCAGGGAGCAGGTAGGGGAATTTCTGTGCCTTAAAAATGTTGATTTAGTAAAGCTAGTTTGAAATTTTATTTTTCAGTACCTCTTAATGTAAAGATATTGAATGTAAATATATTGATACAAAGCTTTGTTTTTTTTTTTTTTTTTCCATTAAAAACATCCAAATAAAGCAAAATTTATTAATACATATTTATTTTTCAAGCAGAAGGTGAAACTATTCCTTTCAAACTTTTTGAGACCACTGTTTTTTTTTGACTTAGTGAATCAGAAAAGTATTGGAAAATCAGCTTGCAATGAGGATCTCTGCGGAGAAGGACCTAAGTTTTCTTGTGTACAACATGTTGGCCATGAGCCAGCAGTGTGCCCTGGTGGCCAAGAAGGCCAATGGTATCCTGGTCTACATTAAAAAGAGTGTGGCCAGCAGGTTGAGGGAGATGTTCCTCCCCCTCTACTTTGTGCTGGTGAGTCCACATTTAGAATATTGTGTCCAGATCTGTGCTCCCCAGTTCAAAAAAGACAGGGATCTCCTAAAAGGAGTCAATTGGAGAGCCACAAAGATGATAAATGTCCAGGAACATCTCCCACATGAGAAAAGGCTGAGTAACCTGGGTTTATTCAGTCTACGGAAAAGAAGACTGAGAAGGAATCCGATGAATGTTTATAAATATTCAGAGGGAGGTGGGAAGCAAATGGATGGGAGCAGACTCTTCTCAGTGGTGTGTAGTGTTAGGACAAGGAATAATGGCCTAAAACTTTAACATAAGAAGTTTCATACAAACATGCAGAAGAACATTTTGGTTAGGGTGACAAAGCACTGGAACATGTTGCTCAGAGACTGTGAAGTCTCCTTCTATGGAGGTTTTCATGACCCACCTGGACACCTTCCTGTGTGACTTGCTATAGGGAATCTGCTTTAGCTGGACTGATGATCTCTTGAGGTCCCTTACAATAACTGTGATTCTGTGATTCTGTGATATTATGATGTATTATTACAGATCATTTTGATTATTTCAAAGCAGCTTAATGTGATGCAGTTTTTGTGTACAATTATGAAATGGCTGGATCTCTGCTCAGCTCTGCTCAAAATACCGTTGTCTTTTGTCATTCACCACTAACAACAGCTGATCCACAAGTGTTATCAATGTCCTTTAAAATAATATGAAAAAATGAAAGGTAATCTCAAGACAGGCCAATTGTTCTTTTCCTCCAGTGGATCTCTAAAATGTTCTTTAGTCTCTCAAGATATCATCATGCATTCTTTGACAATTTTAGAAGCTCTTTTCCAGAAAATTATTGTCTGTGTGATTACTGTATACAGTTCCTTTTCTAAATACTCATTTAACATTATTATAAGATTCAATATTTCTTTCCTGACAAGAGATTAAAACTAATTTCCAAGAAATTTCTTTTTTCTTAGCAAAATATTTTCTCTTTTCTGAGAAACAGCAGACGGCTCCAGTCAGTTCAGCAGTTAGGCTTTAATGGACAATGATATCATGACCTGTGAAAGATTCTGCCTGTCATGATTGGAAGAGAAAGTTTGGGGTGGGATATGTGTGTGTTTGTAGCATTGTGTGTAAATTTGGTTCAGTAGCATTAACTTCTTAAGATTATTCTATTATTGTTATTCAGATTAGAATCAAAGTTTTAGTATTTGTATTGTTGAGGATGAGATTTGCCAAATTATATTTACAGAAGTTTTGGCCACTTGTCAATATGGAAGAGGAATTATCTCTTTTCATGTGCAAACAATTGTTAACTCTAGATGTTGTGGTCGTGTTCCAACAAGCCGTCATTTTCCATTTGCTAAAAGCTTAATATATTGTTTCCAACTGTTGTGCTGTCTTTTTAAATCTCTGCTTAGCTGTTGACTGGTAGCATTCTATGGAATAATAATGCGTTCTACCTCAAACAAGGCTGTATATCAGGATATAAAACTGACCCGCTAAACACCCACAGGAAAAAAAAAAAAAAAAAGGTATCATTAGAAGCTCACTATTCTCTGCTCTAGGTAGCTGCAGTAACCATGGTGCTGTTATATACATAACACTAAAGGTAGAGTATAACAATCCCAGTGGAACGGCAAATGTTGAATTTTAATGATTCCTGCTTTATTTAGGTTGTAAAGTGCTTTGGGATAGGTATCCTTCAAGATGAAAGGTAGTTCAGAAATGTAAGCTATTGCTATTATGCTTTGAATTAATCACTTGCTTTCCCTTCTGGAGTGATGCAGAAAAACATCTTAACGTCTATTTTACTTGAGCTTGAAAAAAAGAAAGAACCCTACTCCTCATAAAATAGAATAAAGAAAGGCAAAATAAAAAGCTCCTTCAAATCAAATAGAAAAAAAATCAGTCTCATCTTGATATATATAGCTTTCATCCTGCATTTCTTGAAATCGATACTCATTTGAAAGAAAGAGAATGAGCTACAGAAAAAGGATTGAGCCATTGGTTGTTAAATATCTACTTGGAACAGAATCTGACTTGGTTGTGTCTGTGAACCCCCAAAGTAAAGTAACTGAGAAGAGAAAGCCTACCACCCACTTAACACCTCTACTGTGACTGAGCCACTGTCATAATGCATAGTAATTAGGGTAACCAAGATGCAGACCCTTACTTAATTAAACTTTACTGCAGTGTGTGAGGCACAGTAAATTTATACAAAATAAAAATAGAAACGATTTTTAACGAAGATGGACAGCATATTCATTCAAATGATAATAAAATTCATGTATATGGATATAATAGATAGATAATCAACACTTGTAAATTACTCAGTGGGAACCCTGGTTCAAATATGCACTGGCACACAAAGGTTGCATGTATATATGAGTGACTAATAGGATATAAAGCAAACTTCTTCAATTTGATTTCTGAAAAAAAATAAATCAGAAAATCAGAATCACAAAAACCATAAAATTATTATTAAGGCAGGAACATTATGTTGTTACACTATTTTGTGAAAACACAGAACAGTGAATAAAGAGTAGTATTGTGCAAATATCTAAGAAAATTATTGCTGCTATCTCACTGAATATGTAATCTGAATGCTTGTAGGTGCAAGTGAGGAGCACAAGAAGCAAGGAAGTCAATATGAGAAAAGGTTTGCTGTTCTGAGGACTTTGTTAGCATAATTGTTATTAAAAAGATAAAACATATAATTATGTAGTCGATATAATTTATTACATCTCAATTTTAGCCACAGAGTAAAATCAGTGATTATTCAGAATATTTTAATACCCAGAACTGATAAAGCTCTATAAAGAAAATTTCAAGAATAAAACAATCTCTTTTGAGCATGACAGAGAATGATTTCATACACCTGTTTTACTCTCCTGATAACTGTTAACAACCTCTTAACAACCTGTTATCTCCTTGTAACAACTTCATACTGGCAGTGGTCAGAAAGTGATGGCAGCAGAAGCTACAAAACAAAAGAATTGTATTTTACCACATGTGGTAAAATATTGAAGATGTTTGATTATAGACTTTGATGTACATATCTGGCCATGAATTCCCAAAATGAACTGCCCACATTCTTTTCAGAGGAAACTATTAGCAATAAAAATGACATTTGATCTAATTTGGGGGGGGGGGGGAAACAAACCACCCAAAAAAACCTGTTATAAAACCCAAAATATCGATTTTTAAGGACCAGAATGTAGCTGAACTGGAAGATTCCTATCTGCATGAAATCTTTTGGACATAGGATGTCCTCTCATGAGATACCTGTATTGCGTGCTCAGGACTAGAAAAGTATTGGCAAATGGAGAAAAGAAATATAGAAATTATACAGAAAGAATATAGAAAGCAAACTTATGAGGTTCAACAAGGGCAAACGCAGTGTCCTACATGTGGGGAGGAATGACTGCATGCATCATTACATGTTAGGGTCCGACCTGCTGGAAAGGATCTCTGCAGAGAAGGATTTGGGTGTCCCAGTGGACAACAGTTTGGCTATGAGCCAGCAGTATGACCTTGTGGCCAAGAAGGCCAATGGTATCCTGAAGAACATAAAAAAGAGCATGGCCAGCAGGCTGATGGAGGCGATCTTCCCTCTCTACTAGTCTCTGGTAAAGCCAGATCTGGAGTACTGTGTCTAGTTCTGGGCTCCCAAATTCAAGAAAACAAGAAAATTCTAGAGAGTGTTCTCCAGAGGAGACAAAGATTGAGACCTAGAGCATCTCCCTTATGAGGAAAAGTTCAGAGACCTGAGACTATTCAGCCTGGAAAAGTCTGAAGGGGGATAATATCTAAAGGGTGGCTGCCAAGTTGGTGAGGCCTGGCTTTTTTTGGTGTTGCCCAGCAAGAGGACAAAGAGCAAAAGGCACAAACTGTAACACAGAAAATTTCATATGAACATAAAGAAAAAATTCTTTATATTCAGATTAATAGTGCACTGGAATGAGCTGCTCAGAGAGATTGTGGAGTCTCCTTCTCTAGAGATATAGCCAAAACCCACCTGGAGGCTTTCCTAGGTAACCTACTCTACAGAATTTTCTTTCGGAGGAAAGTTTGGACCAGGTGATCTAGAGGTCCCTTCTAACCCCTATGACTCTGTGATTCTGTGGAAATACAGCAGTAGAATGTGAATGGATATAGTTGCAGCAGTGAAAAATATCTGCAGCGTAGCTCTATCCTTTGACATAAGCATATATTTTGTACTTCTTTCCCAGTTATACCAGAATGAGAGTTTCTGCCTGGCTTTCTACATGGATCTCAGTCACACCCTATACTTGACTCTTCTTAATGCTCCTTTAATAGTTGCTTTGAGTAGGCGTCTGTATACTATGTGTACAGTGCAAATATGCATCAAATTTATCAGATCAGCATCCACTCCTACCATGCTGTGATTTTTCAAATGCTCTGCCAATTATACTGGCAAAGTGCTTGTTAATGTCTTCTTCATCCCTTCTAGAGAGTTCAAACATGTTAATGAGCATAATATTTACTGTAATAACACCAGAACCTGCTATTAAATTAATAGGGCAACCCAATCAAGAATCCCATAAAAGTTGTTTATTCCTGCTCACCATCCAACTGAGCTCCAGTTATGGCGGCACTGGCCATTTAAATTCCACACTGTCCTACTGATGATGCATAAGTAAGAGAGGGTTATCATAATAAATTAATTTGATTTTTCCTCCTCTGCCAATTATTGTAATCGGTAGTTGGTAATTGAATCTCTATGTTACTTCACTATTTGTCTTTTCCTTTAAATCATCACTTCCCATTTCTTCTTACAGATGCAAGATATGTCAGGGTGTTTTGAGTAATAGTCTGTATCACCTTATTACAAAGCTAAACTATTTTCCCAGTGATAAATAAGTTTAAAATTGGGTTTTCCTAGATTGAGGAAAGAATCAAGCACCTAGAGGTGCTTTCTTCAAAATCACAGTCACATCTGAAGACTGGGAGATTTTCAAACTCCCACCTCTCCTTTCTATCATACATTTTTATTTTGCCTCTCAGGAAACGTGGTATAAAAAAGGAATTTTAGTCACAGAGGTTTTGTTTGAAGAAATAGAAAAGAAGTATCTCACTTCCTTCCCTTATTGGCAGCTAGAGTTTGATTACAAAACACACCTCTCTCACAGGGGACATCTAAATACAGATTTACATATGAATGACTAAGCAATTTTATTCTCAGAAGTGTCCAGTTTTGCATCTAGATTAACTATTAATGATTTCAGTCTTCTGGACTAAATGATCTGGTGGTGTAAATTGACATTACGTCATTACTGTAATGGAGCCAAACCAACATATACATGTCCTGTGTTATCTGAATATCTGACACAGTTTGCTGAATCAGGTACTACGTACTAAAAATTGCCTCTTTATTTTCAGACTTACTTCCCAAATAAAGATGTCACATCTAGCAGGACATCTGAATTCTTGTGTCAGAGACTGGTAGTGTTTCTCAGGTAACTCCTGTCTTGTTGGGCTTGGCTGATTCTTTGTTAAACAGCGCATGAAACAGGTTGGACATGTGAACACAGTGAGCACTGGGGAGAATTTTCATTTGTCAAGTGGTCACAGCTTGCTTGCTAACATAATGAACTCCACACATCCTAGACAATTTCCTCAGAGAACTGTGCATCCAAAAATCTTTGTGTATCTGAAATTGAAAGGGGGAGTAATAAAGCTATATACTCTTAAAAATGATGAGCCCAATAAATTTACTCCCATGGATTTGGATCTCTATTTCCTGAAGATGGAAGCAGCTGATATATTAGTGCATGGGTGTGTAGTTCACCTCTCTCCAAGACTGTCATATTACTGTTATGTTGAGGAAAGTCTTTAAAGATCTGCAGGTCACTGGGACAATGCAAAGGTGTCAGTAGGATGACTGATTGATCTCAAGAAGAGAACATTCACTTTCCAGCAGCCAAATGAGATGAAGGATAGTTTAGGTGGAACAGGAAGAAAAACATTATCAGCTTTTGCTATTCCACAGCAAATCTAATAAAATGTAGTTTCACCAAAATATACAACTCTAGCAATTACTTGAGACTATCTTTTTTTTTAATTTTCATTTCCTTGTGCTTGCAGACAAAAGTGAAAAAATGTTAGCAAAAAAAGTTATCAAAATGAACTTAGACTCAGAAACCATAATCTAAAGAGAATCATAAAAACATTATTTTAAATCTCTTTTTAAAATTTAACCTCTCTTCTATTCCCCCTCAAATAACAATAAAAAAATCCCCAAAACCTAATGATTAAGAAGGCTTAACCTGTGACATTTGAATGCTTTTTTTTGGTGATTCTTTTCATCTCAGATTAAAGGGTATTTCTTCAGTGCTGTATAATGATCAGGCTTTTATGCCACTCTCAGAGTTTCTAGGGCAGTTTTTTAAAATGCTCCCTGGCAAAAATGCTTTTGCACTATTCTGATTGTACAGTGTATTTTCATTTCTTGTGACACTTTATAGTTATCAATAGTTATTAGAATTCATCAGCTAAACCTGGAGCAAGGGGGGAAGGCAGTGGGTCAGCTTTTAGAGAAACAGAATGCAAAAACGTAGACACAGTCCAGTTCTGCTTATATCATGTATATCCTAGAAACAGAGCTATGAATCCAGTACAGCATGAAAATGCTATCGAAATCTATTTGTTGTGGCTTCCAGTGTAAAAACAGAATCTTTTTATCAGGAAAAAATAAAAGCAATGTGATTTCCTTTTTTTTTTTTTTTTTCTTTTTCCTTTTTAATGACAGATTCTTAGGAAGTGCATCAGATTTAGTTTTACAGTTCACCATGAGAACTTTAGTTTTGACAGCTCATCTTGGCCCAAGTAGTGCTCTTACTATAGTTACCTGTCATTTACAGGTAGTAAGTCTCTGTTGACTTTCTGAGCAGATGTCAGCTGCAAAGCCCATCAATCATGGCTGGAAAGACAACTTGTTCAAATAGAAAAAGAAAAAAGAAATTCCACGTGAACATTTTTTATTTTCCAGCCAGTGGGTCTCTCATATGAAATCTTAAATCCTGGCTCCTTGGAAGAGTCCTTCCTCTATCCCCAGCCACCACAGCTTTTAGAGAAGTTGCTAAGCCTTGGCCATAATGCTGGTGTATTGCCAGATATAAAAGGCGGACAGACAGGAAGGCTCTTTTCTCTTTTTCCCTTGTTAAAAGTCATGAAACCTAACAAATTGGTTTTATAATCCACTCATTGCAACTGTATCTTATCTCATTTTTTAAAAGATGTGTGCGAGTTCTGCTGCATGAACTCTTATCTGGTGCTGTAACCCCCACGGCAGGATAATTGCTTCTTGTGATGTGAGCATTGTGAGTCAGGTTGCATGGATGGGGTTCTGATCTTCCTGCAAGGGAAAAGCTGGCCTCTGTTACTGTGAATTAAAGACCATATCAGCTTTAAGTAACATAGAGACAATTACATACAAAACTGTTCTTAACTTTTCCAGGAGGATGTAACAATCATAAGCTAATAATGACAGTATTTAAGCTGCCTTTTCGCATACAGAAGAATTTAGTCAAACCAGCAATTAGTTTTTAATATTAAAGAACTAAACTAACTATAAGGGACCAGTTTGAGGTGGTAAGCCCTAAGGAACTAGAAGGCTGCATCTTGAATCGAAATAGAGAGGTGTTTTTCTTGCTTTATGAAATGCTTAACAACCCAATAATTTGTTGCTTGACACTATTTCATAGAATCATAGAACTGCAGAATGGTCTGGGTTGAAGAAGGCCTCAAAGATCATCTAGTTTCAACCCTCCTGCTGTGGTCAGGTCTGCCAACCACCAGGCTGCCCAGAGCCACTTCAGAAGACTGAACTATAGTGGAGTGGCTAGATGTTACTTTCATCTGTTAGCAAGAACTTCCAAGAGAAGAGAAAAAGCACTTCTGACAGGCAAGCAAGACAAAGGTTTTTCACATAAATTTTCTGAAAATTGTGAAGATGTGAAAACAATATTAGTGATTTGTTATTAACCGTTTGTATTTCTTATTATTAGTTCATTAGCCAAACCTTTCAGAAGTTTGTATCTGAATGCAGATCAGAAATGGCATGTTGTGAGTTAATGGTCAGTTCCCTAATTTAGACTGTGATAGATGAACTTCAAGAGCCTGGCAAAGTGAAAATTACTTACCCAGAATCTTTTACCACCTGTAAAATCCTCCTGGTTTTTAAGAAAGAATCACAGAAACCAAAGCTGATCTTCACTACAGAACTGAAATGGGTCATTTTGTAGCTTTCAACATACAGAAAAAAAATCTGTTATAGAAAAAACGAGAGGTGGGAAGAATGCCAAGTAAGTGAAAACATACTGATATACTTAAAAGACCAGTAATCCTATCAGAATTAAAAGAATTCAAGAACATACAATGAAGTTTAAAGAAATAAAGCAAAAGAGATGCTGTATTAACTCATAACTGTGATTATTCTTATAAGAAATATGACACGCAACATTTTTACCCACTTCCATTGAAGAAAGTAATTTACTTCAAGTCTCTGTTGTTTACTCAGACCTGTACCAAAGTGCCTCTAGACAGATTCACTTAGAAGGGTAAATATATGAGTCACTCTGAAAGTAATGATTCCTATTTACTTCCGTGGAAGCTGCAACAGATACAAAGAGCACAATAACACTATTCAGTAGAGCAAATTCTCAGCCACAAAACACTACGTCTGAACACAGACACCACCACCACCAGCAATGAACGAGCTTTCATGTCTGTCCAGGGTGTGACTTGTCACTGTCACCAATGCTGAAATGTATTACTCACCACTTTGTTGTGCTCACATCCAATGTTTGTTCTCCATAAAATTCAGCAAGTGTTGAATGAAAATTAGTGGGTGAATTTTTTCCTTACAGAGCAATTCAGTTACACACCTTTGCTTTGTGCACACTTCCATATTAGACACCAATTTGTCAGACTGCCCCTCTGCTGCCATCTGTCACACTGCAGCAAAATGGAATGGAATATTGATGGGAAGGTTCTACCTCTACCGCCATACTACCAATATTTGCCTCCAGTGCTGTGGACCAACATCATAAAATAAGAGGCATTACTTTCAGGGCAGCTCTCATATCTACTGTCTGTAAATTTTGGCTATATAATTTGAATGGACACTTCTCTAGTAAAATACTTGTAATCAACACATAAAACTAATCTTAACACTCTGGAATCTTCTATCTTCTATGCTGAAAATAATTCAGTATTGTTGAAAGAATCAAAAAGAGAAATTTAGTTCAAAAAACATGATGCTATACACTATCTTTCATCATGACTCTCAGTTACAAATCTGATTCAAAGCCACAGGGTCAGTAGTAGCTGGTCCATTGGCCTCATGCTCTGTGGGAACAGGCAGGGGACAATTCAGCACTTTGTTATCTCTTTCTACATGTTTCCTTTCTTGCAGTTTGACATTTTTGTCACTGTTTATGGTAACAAGGACAGGTTTTTACTCTAAATCCTTATTTTTTTTTTTTTTTCCTTTCTTTGAGATTAGCAGTCCATGAAGTAACAGTTGCTTTGTTCCTGACCACCTAGGGCTGTATCTATCACTTGCTGAAATTAGGCCTGTTTTTCCCATTATGAATTCCTTACCCACCAAAAAGACGGAAAATAATCTTCCCTGTAACTGTGTATACAGCATGTGCAATAAGCTGTAAACAGGGATCATACATGGAAAATGATTGCTGGATGGCCTGGGAAGTGATGCTCTTAAAATTTCTTTGACAGACAGATACCTACAAGCCCTGAATTGTCACAGCTGGAGGGCACTCAGTCACCTCCTTACAGCACTTCATAGGAAAATATCATCTGCAAGCAAAACAAGTTCACTCAAAAATATATTTTTCCCCTCTTTGCAAACTATATTAAGAGATTTATTATTTTCCAGATGCATTCTGCAAAACATGCCTGTTTACAGGTCATTTCCAATCAACTGAGTGCAAATGTCTGATATGCAAAATGTGAGCAGTGTCGCTGGCACAGGATTCACACAACTCAGTGGTGCAGTCTGTGAGTCAGGTTCATATGCAAATGGTCACATTAATAATGATTTTAAAATGAAGTTTCTGGAAAGATCCTTTAGCTTTTTCTTTCCTATTGCTTGTGGAAACTACTAAATTCACACACACACACACACACACACACACACAAAAAAAAAAAACAAAACAACAACAAACAAAACAGTATTACAAGAAGAAAAAAAAAAGCAAAAATGATGACAAATATATTTGTAGCATTATCTATCATTGATTTTCAGCAATGACTAGAAGCCTACCAAGGTCAACCTGCATTTCTCATGAATTTATTGGATTTCTGCTGCTTATTTTTCTTTTGCTAACATACTGTTTAATTTCTGGTCAATGTGGAGAATTCAGGACAGATCTTGAGGCTCTTTTTTCATTCATATGAAATCACGGGCTCACTTTGCATCTTCTGTTGTGAATCTTACTGCTTTTGTGAAATGTTGGGCTTTTTTTTTTTTTTTTTGAACATCAAACAATAAAGAAATAAAAGCTATGATTGACACATGTGGATCTCAGATTAACCATGGTACTTATCAACCTAGTTGTCAAGAAATACGTCTCAGAGGTCACCATAGCCACTGCAGGGATAACTTCACTGTTTGCGGAGGCCATCAGACCCCTTACACACTCCCTGCCAGCTGATTCCAGTAATGCAGCACACACCTCCGTTTTCCTCAGTGTGTAATTTGCAGCAACTTATTTGTTGTGGTTTGAAGCAGTTTTATAGCCTGGCAGCCGATCTATCCATATATTGTGGGTGAATAGCTGATGGTTATATGTACAGCCAAGAAGCTGTTTTCTCCCATCTGATCCCTCTGATTCACAAAAGCAACAAGAAACAAAGCAACTGTAATTTTAAATAGAAGACGATTCTGTGTTCCCAGCAATGCTGTGCTTAAATGAAAAAATACTTTTCCTCTGTTTATGATGATAGTATACAAGCCAGTCTTGGGCTGAGAAAGCCATCTATTTTACTTATCAGTCAATGAGAAATAGACTCAGCAGTCTCAAGAATGTGCAGATTTTGTTTTAGTACCACTCTTTGTAATTTTGGGCATTTTTCTACGCTGAGTAGAACTATCTAAATGGGATCCTAATGAGCAGGCTCTGTCCACACCAGAATATAATAAAGTTCGACTATTTTAGCTATTCAGAAGTAGTAACCAAATGAGAAAGCATAGCAGTAAGAACATGCTTTCTTATGCATTATCACAGTCACTACCTGCAGGAGACAGTTATAACAGTGCATAGACACATTTCATTTACAAGAGTTTAATCACACCCAGATCAGCTAACTTAGCTTGTAAGTTACCACCAATGATTAATTAAGGATAAACTGAAGGAATATTAATTAAGAAAGCATTCAATGAAGTTAGGATCATATTCACAGGAAGTATTTCTTCCTGACTTTTAATTCTAATGGCTTTCAATTCAAATATAAGCGCTTAGCATTACTTACAGTGAAGACTCATGCATGAGCACATTGATTCCAACAGCACTATTTACTATACTTATTTTTCCTGTTTTTATAAATAAATAGTAGGAAGAAAAATATACTACAGGTATCTCATTAGTCTCTCAGACAAAATATAAATCATACAATATAATAGTCTTTTTTAGGCGTGATGAACTGAGAAGCGAGATGTTACATCTTTTCTTGCTTTTTATAGATGACTAAATTATATGCTACACATTCCTAATTCTACTTTTTAAAACAATTTTATTTGACCACTGATGGAAGAAATTATGACTTCCAGAGCTGACTAGGGAAAAATCCTATGTACAAGAACAGTATTAAGGTGAGATATATACTGCAAAAATGTTAAGTTCCTGGAAGAAGGAAAAGATGAAAAAAAAAAATCTTATTTTTCTAACTATATGATGATATTTGTCCTAAACATTGTTCAAACTAAGATAATTATTAATTATAAAAGTTTAGAAGCTAAAAGGCATATACTGAGAAGGCAAGACATAACAGTATTCCCATAAACTGCAGTCACTGACTATTTTAAAAACTGAAGTTAGTGCGTTTCATAATGATTTCAGAAGAGATGTATTGAGCAAGCAGTCTGCACAGGAACAATGATTTCCAGAGCTGGTAGGAGCACTCAGCAAAATCATGGGCTCACACACGCATAGGGTTTTGGTGTGGCAAGATACTTGGAAAAGAAGTGCATGTTCTTACAGTTCAACTCTCAAGCCTGCCCTTAGTCTGCGTTATGTACTAATATCTGGAAATCATTCCAAATCTTATTGCCTCCACTGCCTTCTGATAATGTCTTTGTATTTTATCTGACAGATACAATCATATCCCACATTCAGAGCACTGATGCTATAAGAATCATCCTTATGTTCAATCCCTTCAGTGATGCCTTGCCTCTTATTGTACTTTCCTTTTTAATTTCCCTGTCTCCATTGCCATGCATATGGCTTGTCAGCATCCTCCCCATGCAGCTCCAGCACAACAGCACCACACTTTAGGATCAGTCAGGCCTCTAGAGCTACATTTCTTGCAGTAAAGATTAAGAATCCCAGGCACAATAGTTGTAAAAAGGAATGACCAGGAACAGTTCTGCAGAGGGTGTATGCCATGTCTCTCTTTCACAGTCCCAGACTTTCCCTGAGCAGTATCCTTCCCTTATGCACATCTCAAATCCCAGATCTCTGAGCTTTTTCTGTGTCAGTTTCAGATCTTTCACCTGACTCCAGTCCACATTAAGAAGTCTAATTCCATATGGAAGAGTATCTTAGCTTTAATAGAGTGGCTAATCAATAGTTTAATCAGTGATTTTGTTTTTAATTCTACTATGTTGCTGCTCTGTTTCTCTGCTTCTGAATTCTGTAGTTCCAGAGTCAAACTGGGGTTGAGCTGTGAGGGCTGTGAGAAAAGGAAGAAACCACTGCTGACCACTGGATGCCTTTGGAGCTGCCAGTTTGAAAACAAGAGGATGTATAAACCCACACGCATATACTGACTCCTTGCCTTCCTGCAGGAGCAATTTATTGCTATGTGAAGATCACAAAGTTATTTTAATGAGGATGAAGCCTTCAGGAGAGGAAGGAAGAAGTGTGACAACGTTAAGAGAAGTTTGAAATTTATCTTCTCACTTCCTCCAAATGAAAAACTCGTAGCTTGTTTCTCATGGAGGTGCTATGATTTCCAGAATAGAATCTCTTTACAGTATTTTTTAAAATTGATTCATGAGAGCTAAACGATACTAAAAACACTTTTACAGCAATTTTATTTCTGCAGATTCTCATTGACATTCACCAGGTAACGTAAGCTATCACAGACAGCATTTCCAACTGGTTACTTCCAGTGCTAGTAATGTTACAGCTGGAAAGATTATCATGGTGAAAATGGGAAAAGAAGCAAACAGGGATGGAATGCTCACCTGTACCTGAAGATCTAAGTTCACAAAAAAACCCCCACAGAAAAAGGATCTCTTTCTGGAGATCCTTCCCTGCTGGCATTCAGCCCTTAAATGGGGTCTAGGAGTGGTGGAGCCAGTCTCCTTTTGGTCACACAGCTGAATTGCTTTCACAGGTGATCAACCAGTGGTTTGGGTCATGACTCAACAGTTCCCACACAAGTAGTTACAGGCTTTTTGTCAGACATTTAAAAACACAAGCTTTGCAACTGGATTACTTACACTTTTTAATTAGTACTGCGACTGAGAAAAAAATGGTGAATAGAAAATGTTT
This sequence comes from Tympanuchus pallidicinctus, assembly GCF_026119805.1. Taxonomy (NCBI): domain Eukaryota; kingdom Metazoa; phylum Chordata; class Aves; order Galliformes; family Phasianidae; genus Tympanuchus; species Tympanuchus pallidicinctus. Next base: position 19,061,829 of record NW_026294747.1, read on the forward strand.
TTGAATAATTGATCATAATAAATTTGCCCACAAACATGAAGAACATCTCTAACTGATATAACATGAGGGAACCCAGTGTCTTCAGTAATGCTTTTCACCAGGCCAGGGTTTGGTATACTGTATGGTGCATTTAATTTAATCATTGAAAGTAATGAAATATTTGCATTCAAAATGTTCAGTATGGGAGAAGAACAAATCTTGCCATCTCAAAAATAACAGCATTCATTTTGTCACCTTGATTCTGCACATAGAAGAAACAGATGCAATTTTACACTAGTCACAGACATTTATCCTTTATTTTATTTCAGCTGCTTTTTTAGACCCAATCAGATCATTCACATGTCAGAAGTAATCAGTACTGAATGAACTACAAGGATTTAGTAATTGCTTCTTTGCTGGAATTTAATATTTGCCTTCCAGTAATCTGGCAAGGGAGTTAGCGCTGTTCAGCACAGTTACAAGAGATTCAGAAGTTTCCTAACTACTATATTTTTACTCTTTTAGATAACTTGTAATTAACTGAAGCATATCACATGAGCCTTTATATGGTAAAAAAAAAACATTTCATTATCTTACCCTGAGTCAGGCCACTCAGAATTTTAATGCGGATGTAATATCTCCCTCATTCTGCCAATATCTGTCTGTTCTTGAACACTGCTAGAGACTCTCTAGTTTTATTACATTTGCCCCATGACATCAAATGGATATTGGTGGTACGGCAGCAGAGGTTGAATCTTCTTGCTAATATTCCACTACATGTTGTTTCTGTGTGACAGATGGCAGCAGAGGGGCAGTCTGACAGAATGGTGTCTGACATGGAAGCAAAGATGGCGTCATGGACTTTCTCCACAAGCAAAAAAATGAATACACTGACATTCACTGACACTTAATGAATGTTTGTGAAGACCAAACAGTGGATGTGAGCACAGTGAGGCAGTGGGCGGTGCATTTCAGAGTGGCAACAGTGACAGTGTGTCACACTGGTTATGTCTGTGGCATAGAATCATAGAATCTTAGTTTGGCTTAGGTTGGAAGGGAACCTTAAAGATCATCTGGTTTCTCTTGTCCTGTGCTAATGAAAATGCAAAGCTAATGGTGGTGACTATGTTGAAAAATAGTGCTTTCTAGCTGAGAATTTGCTCTATCAGATAGTATTATTGGGCTCTTTGCATCTGTTGTAGTTTCCATGAAAATAAATAGGAGACTTTACTTTCAGAGCAAGCAACCAGTCACAGTACGTTACTCTGCATGGAAAAAATAAAAGATCATGCTGAAATAGAGGGATTAGCAACATCCAATCTCAAAAGTGTCAAATTTGACAGAGGGTTCTCTAGTTTTAAGAAAGAATACCAATGTTTTCCAAATCAAATCCAGTAACTATCTTACTTTGATATCCAGAATCAAAACAGTATATTAGAGATGAATCGCTGGTCAGTTGGAAATGTTTTTTTCTAAATCCCTTTACTGACAGGTCGTTTTCTCTCCTGAAGCATTTTTTACACAGATGAATCATATGTTTTAATGCATTTTTATGTATTTTAGTCTAATTTCTTACAGAAGAAAAAGCAGTGATATTAGAACCAAAAAGAACCAAATCCAGAAACTATTGTATCAGAAAGCCGCCCACTTGCTTTTGCAGTTGAATGTGTAGTAAAAACAAAACAAAATAAAACAAAATAAAACATTGAGAATAGTTTAATATTCCATAGCGAAGAAACAAAAAAGAGAATGATGAATCTTATAATTTGTGCTATTTGCCTTCCTTGGCATAATACGTACTAGTGGTTGGCATTAAAAATGTCTGTTTGGTCATGCTTAATTTTGGTCAAAAGTATCATGATTGATTGAACAAAAGCAGTCAAGATACAAACTGGGCCAGACCTTCAGGCAGCTGTAACAGTAACACTTAGCACCTGAATATTTTGCTTGATCTTCTTGTAATCAAATAAGATTTATTATTAAATTTAATAGAGGTCCTTTCCTTTTTTTATATGAATGTAAGCAGCTAGGAGGAACCAAGACAGATCAAGTTAGATGGCAGGCTTTCTTTTTAAGAATAGTGAATATCTATGTACTATATCTTTACTTAGCAGAAAGATCTTCCTGTTTTATGCGCATGTTTTTGACATAGGGAAGTTCTCAAAAATTAAAGTAAACTAAAGAAAGCTAAAGTAGGTATAGCAATTTAATGATTTTAAATAAAATTGGAGTATATTTAAATACTTGATCTGGATGTTTTTCAATGAGCTGCTCAAGAAAAGAAGCTGAAAGAGATGCTTAATTTTAGATGGCTAAGCACAGCAGATACATTCTAACGTGAATGTATACATTTTAGGCCCCATATTTGATATTTCTTTATTTCTTAATTAAAAAAAAAAATTAAAATAAATTGAAATTTCCTACTACTGTGATTCTGATCAGTGAAACAGACCAAAATAGAAATGACTGAGAAGATGATTGTATTTGGTTTAGAATTCTGAAGTATAACTCAACCGTATATCTTGTATTCACACAGTCATTGCATGGAGTTCATGTTTGAAATCTCATGATGTGGTTTGGGTTTTATTTTTGTCAGTTTGGTCCAAAATTTTAGTTTGGAGATGAAAATGATTTCATTGCTATTTTCATGATCTTTCCCCATATTTCATTGCTATTTACTATTTTTCATGCCAGAAAATCAGCAGAAGTCATAGAATAATGTGAAATACAGCCTCATGTATGGAAATCAATTATGATGTCTTATTAAGAAATTTTAATTAAATATTTTCAGTAAGGTGGATTAAGAAAGAAGCTTCTCACAGTTGTGAATACAGGACCCACTGCATCTCTGAAGCCCACAAAGATATACAACTGGAGTTTTTATTCACTGGTGAAAAGATGTTCCTCTTTCAGAGGAACATCAGGACAGCAGACTACTTTCTGACTGATTATCCTGCCTTGATCATTTATAGCAGTTGCTATTGTCTGTGGCTTGTAAGGAGTTTAAGAGTATTTCTATGTTCCACTGTTGATGCGACCAAATGATTTTGAATCATGGTAGTCTATATCTAATACGACAGCTACTGTGCCTTTGTGGCTGGAAAATTGTTGCTACATTACCTGATCTTCAACATTCTTTCAGGAGGATGATAAATTTCACTTTCTTGAAAATGGGCTTTCTTTTCTTTTCTGTTTCCATTATTGAAATATTCAGGACCTCCTCTATAAGTAGAAATTTTGACAAAAATCTCTTCTATCTTTTTTCTCTACTTTCAAGATCTTGGCTTGACATTTTGTTTGTTTGGTCTGACCTTATGAAACATCGTTTTAATCATGAAAATAAAGGTATTGCTGTTGGTTGATACTATGGGAGGGACAATTATTTTCTGATTTAAATATCGACTATTTCAGGTATTATCCTGGTACTTCAGGTAACTTTTTAACTCTGACATGATCATTAGTGGTTTTTTCATCTATTTTGTGCTTACAGATGACTCCTAGCTCTCATTCCTGGCATTATGAAGTAGTATTTTACAATTGCTGCCATGTAAAGACTTCAAAGCACTTTAGAAAATAATCAGTATTACATACATTTTGTAGGCAAGAAAACAGGGGAGAGAGAATGGGTAACTGGATCAAAGTCTCCAAACAATTCAGTAGCGGAGTTAAAGGGACAGTTCAAGAAATCTGCTCCAGCTCTATTTAAAAGGTGTAAAACAAGGGTATGCAGAGACTGTGAGGAAGCTCTGAACAATGTACATATAGCAGGTAATGATAAATTAAAACACAAGAACTGCAGATATTTCCTGAAATCTATGGTTTCGAATGCAACAAATTCATTATCAATGATATTAAAAGATCCTGATCAACATCACTAAATATCAAAATCTTCTTTGTTTGGAGGTTTTTGGAACAGCATGTTTTGTTTTGCTTGGAATTTCACATCTGATGCAACAAAGAAACAGGATTACTATGCTGACTTGTCTGATCTCAGCTGATTTTCTCACAACATTCAAATCAGATAACATCTCTAATTCCATTTTGAAATTCCTTGATCTTTACCTACTGTGCCAATCACTTTGTTTTTTCCATTTGCTCTACTTGTTCAGGCTGCCATTCGGTTTCCCAATCTGTCTGTTGTCCCAAGGTTGATGCAGGCATGTTGGTGTGTCTCTGAATCCTCCAGGACACCTGATGGCAGCTGACAGATGCTGCTGAGCACCAGCAGAGCTGGGAGTGATGCAGGCAGGGCTGCTAGCCTGCTTCTGCTGAGCTAGGGCAGCAGGGGATAACCATGTGTGGGTAAATTACATCTGCTGCAAAATGACAGCTTTACCCCAGACATCTATTAGCTGCCACCAGTACACTTCTGCTGCACAAGGCTGACACTTTATATAGCAGCAGGAATTTCAGGTGATAACATAATAAGAGAAACAATTAATCAGCCACATAATAAGTAAAATTGTGTGCTGCGAAATTCTGCTGTGTGAAATACACTCGTGTCCTTCTGTTGACAGCAGCTCCTTCCAGGCAAGACTCAGTTCCTGGTATACTCTGTCTATGATTCCAAGACTAGTATGGATTATGTTCTCTTAAAAGTGCTGGAACATATATATACGTACTGTTAAAAATGTTCATAGCACAGTGGATATTAGAAAACATCTTCACTTTCTCTAACTTATCTCTTTTATTCCAGCTTTTAAATCCCTGAAAACAAATTTATTTCTTAAATGTTATCACCACTTAATGTCTATTAATCAATCTGCCCAGGAAAATGGAATCTTCCTTGTTCAGTTTTCAAAATCCATGGAAGCTGCCCTTGTAAAAACATTCCTGAAATCCTGCCATGTGCCTGAACAGTGCTGTGAGCCTCCAACAGCTAAGGACCCTGGATGGCCCAAATCTGTTTTCCTTCTGGCACCAGTAGCATCCTCTCCTTCCTCTCCAGAAGCTTGCTACAGAAATACTGTAGGTCAAATATTCCTTAGTGCTATTTCAGCAGGCACTGGTGCCATCTCTTGGATATCAGGGCAGAGACATAGGTGGGATACAAAAGGAGACGTAGTACAGCAAAGGTAAAGTTGAGATACTAAAATTCATACCTGCTTCTCCTTTAAAAATAAATATATATAAATGTGTGCGCATACACAATTGCAGTAACAATTTATGTCCTGCAGGAAAGCCTTTCTATGGAGTCTGAAGTGTTGTTATGATCAGGGGATTGTGATTAATTTATTATTTTGTGCCATTTTAAGTTTGTCGGCTTCAATAAGGTTGCTTATGTGAGCATATATTTCTGTCTTCATGTATAAGGTCCCAATCACTACAATTTATTTGTTCTTTTAAAAAAGTAATGGAGAATCAAGGCAGAGAAAGATTAAAAGAGTTGAGTGCAACATATATCTCAAAAAAGATTTCTTTATTTAACATTTTGACTCTATTTCTACCTCTTTCCTAATATGTTACATTTTTGAGCTTACAAGTAGATAAGCATATTCTTTCATTTGTTCACATTCAAAACACTGGGAGGGAACACAGTTTTGCTGCTATTCATATGTGCCCTCCAATCAAAATATCCATTGCCATGCTTGATCAGCAGTATCCAAAGAGCTTGGCATGCACACTCCTATCCAACCTCATGTCTGATTGCCAGTATCTATGACTCCTGGCTTGCACACTGTGCATCTCCAAAACAGATGCTAAGCCATATTCCTTTGTGTGAGCTGGGATGTGCTGATGATATCCCATGATAATGCTCTGGGAATGCTTTCTATACCCTAAGAACTCTCTCAGTTTTCTCAGCAGTCTCAGAAAAATAAAAAGATACTGTACACTAACTCCTGCCAGCTGCTTCCTTTTGCCTCAAGAAATAACCTTGTAGGCAGACTCCAAAATGACCTCATCAAACAGAAGGTTGCTTTTCTGGTGTCAGTGCTTCATTCTAAAATAACTTAAAAAGTGTCTCCCCAATCAGACATAACTATAGAGCAGTTTGCAGAGATTCTACTTTCAAAAACTGTAAATAACAGCCAAAAGCCTTAGGGATCCTGGTGTCCACTAAACACTGGAGCTTTGTTCTATTCTTCATAAACGTATACAGTGCAGGAATTAACACCAGACTTACACTGGGAGTGCAGCTGAGTGCCTGAGGCCAGAGATGACCACTGCACCATTCTGTTTGATCTCTTACTCCTACATCAGCCACAACATTTCCTGCAATGACTCTCAGATAAATACAGATCTCATTTTAACTCTGACTTTTTTCCCTGTTAGTGTTTCTGAAGGAAAATGTGAAGTTAAAATTGAAAAGAATGTGATTGGCATGTGGAAAGATGTACATAATCAATAGAAAGTTAAGGTAATGGACAGGTAATAAATATGCAAGAAATTATGTCTGAATTCAAATCAAAATGTCAGAAGCTGATTCTTACTTCTTACAATTTTTACAGCACTGTGACTTCATTTTGTTTAGAACAAAAGTACTTCTGATGTACATACATGCACAGGAAAAAGCTCATGTCTGAATTGCAAAGGAGCTTGTACGTTTAAAATGCTCAACTTGTTTTGCTCAACACCAGCAATGCACTTAAACTGGAATTTAAGGAATTTATGATCTGCATATTACAAGTCAGTTTTAGTTTTGCTCCAGTGGAGCTGAAATATTAGGCAAGCTGCCGCATTTCTCTGATTGCCAACCTCCACTCCCTTCTGACTTATAAGCTAGTAAAACAGTATCCACAGTTCCACAGGTTCTTGTGGGTTTGCAGACTCAAGAGGTTTGGATCTCTTTTTTTTTTTTTTTTTTTCAGTTACCTGCACAAAAATCTATTTCTCTCAAATCTCAGCAACTGATCTCAAGTATTTCCACTCAGTATACAGAAACATCTGGAGTCTTCTGTGCTGTATATTCACTTCAAGTTCCCAATGTGACTGGAAATCTATCTTTAATTTCCTTCAATAAGGAGAATTACCATAATTATGGATAAAACCAGGAAACCAAGCCTGGGTATTTGCCCTGATGTGCTTTCTATGGTGAGCTGGGAGCTTGGAAGAGTGATAAAAAGACGAGAAACATGGGATAGTATGTATATGCAGAGGTAGTGGAGAGCATGTGCCCACGGATGGCATTAATCAGAATCACTTGCAGTGAATAATTTCTGCCTTAATGTGCTGTCATCAGTCAGCATCCTGAGAAATTGGACAGTTTAATTGGATAGCTGCTAATAAAGGTACAGTTTTTCATGTTCACTCAGGTTTAATTCTGGATTCTGTCAAATAAGAATGCTGCTATGGAATTAGCAATTTAGAAGTTCTTGTTCACATAAACAACAAAGATACTATTAAAATAATATTATCCTGAACTTCAAATACAGTAACCCAAACACAAGCCTTATTTCACTATTTTAGTACTCTAATTCAATTTGGTTTAAATTAAGAAAAAAAAAAATAAAATGCATACAATTAAGGCTAGACTAGTTAACTTTTTTATCATTCAATTTGAGACAGAATTTGTTGTTCATGCCAGTTTGAAAATGGATTATCACTATTACAATTTTTCTAAAGAATTTACTTGTATTAACTTGAAAAATGAAATCCACTGAATCCAGTGGAACATTATTGACATATGCAGTCAAGATATTATGAAGGTTAATAAAACATTCTAGAATCAGTCTTTAATTTCAGGGAAGTTCTTTGCTAAACATAAGTGTTTACAAACTGATTCATTTAAATTGTCTGGATTTGTTTTTTTTATGTTCAGTGATTCACTGAACATATGATGTTAACATATTAATTCAACTACCTGCAATGTTGAAATAGCTAACCAGTGCTAGTTATGTTTAAATGTATAAAGGTATATCCACTTTATTTCACCCTCTACAATTTCTCTGCTCTAGCACATAATGGCCAGAATGAAGGGAAAAGTAATCACAGCTAAATCTGCCAACAAGCATGTTTTTCAATTTGAGAAAAAAAAAACAAAACTCAAAACATTATTTTGATAGCCTACAGAGTACATAATTAGGGAGATTTCAAAGACACATAGACAAACAATACCTTATTGTCCTCAAACCACTCAAATATTTTGGAATAAATACAGTGATAGAATAACCAGTATTTTTGAACACTAAATAGGTAAAGCCTTTGATATTTTTTCTTTGTCCAGTAATATTACTACTTCATCTAGACTACTGCAAGTCTATGGGGCTGGATGGGATCCACCTAAGAAAACAAAATGAACTGGTGGATGTGTTCACCAAGTCACTTTCCATCATTTATCAGCAGGCCTGGTCAACCAGGAGGTCTCAAATGACTGGAGATTTGTCAATGCGACATCTACAAGACAGGTCAGAGAAGGATCCAGGAAACTACAGGTCTGTTAGCCTGACCTCAGGGAAGGTCATGGAGCAGATCATCTGGACTGGGATCACAGAGCACATGCAAGACAACTAGGAGACTAGGTCTAGCCAGCATGGGTTCATGAAAGGCAGATTCTGCTTAACCAACCTGATCACATTCTATGACCAGCTGACCTTCCTAGTCAATGAGGGATAGGCTGTGCACGTAGTTTACATAGGCTTTAGTGAATGCCTGAAAGGAGGTTGAAGTGAGGTGGGGGTTGACCTCTTTTCCCAGCAAAAGGACTAGAGGTAAGGGCCTCAAACTGTGCCAGGGGAGGATCAGGTTGGATATTAAGAAAAAAGTCTTCTCCAAGAGTGGTGAATCACTGGAACAGGCTGTCTAGGGAAGTGGTGGAGTCACTGCCTTGGAGGTATTCAAGAAATATGAAAATGTGGCATTAAGAATGTGGTTTAGTAGGCATAGCGGTGATGGGTTGATGGACTAAGTGATCTAAGAGGTCTTTTCCAAATCTAGTGGTTCTATGATTCTATGGTTCTATGATTCTGTCATCAAGGACAGGATTGCTGAAATGCAGCAGTCCTGTCTCTGCAGTGCTGCATCCAAGAAGGACTCTAAGGAGATATTCTTTAGTTTAGTAGAGGAATAGGTTACATATGCTTAATGCATCATTTTTCAGTCTTGCTGTGATAGTTGCCAAGGAACAGTAGCAATGAAACTGTAATTCACAAGTATAAAATGCATTCTCTTTGGATAACAGCTCTCTATTATTTAGAGAGAAAAGAAGTGTTATATTAATAGAACAAAAACTTTGCACGTGTTAATAATACAAAAGCATTAAGAAATAAGGTAAAGGCCAACAACAGCAACAAAATCCACTACAAAGATTGAAAAAATTGGTATCTGTTTCTTTGACCAATTTTGCACTACCATTACTGAAACAAATGTGTTGGCAAAATAATGGAGCAAAAGACTCAAGACTAATTCCCCTAATGATGGTTTTCAGCTATCACTTTTCTTCTATGTTCATGTCAATCTGAACTGATTTCAGTCTTCTCTATATGCATGTTTGTGATTTATACATTACCAGCTGCATATGAATTTAATTTTTAGGGACAGAAATAGCCAAGAGTGAAAAAGATGTCTTGGTAGCCAACTAGTTTTACAGATCTTCCTTGGATGTTTTTGCATTAACTAAGAGATTGTCAACCATCCACTTGACCCTGCACCTCTGCACTTCTGATCTAACTCAAACTGGACCCAACTTTGCTAAAGGTATGGAAAAGCTCTCCAATCTAAAATGAAAACTGAGAAGGTCATTTATTTCCTAGGACATAAAAGTAATCCTTCACTCTTTGCATTGCTCTGCTATGCTGTTCTTATATCAGTAAAATACTGTGTAAGTTCTATTCTCAATGATGTATGATTCATCATGTTCTTTCCGAATCATTTAGACAACCACAGAAAAGTTAGGATAACTGTGCCAACCTAGGTGAATCTGTATGGCCTCTTCATACAATGTTTCGTTTTTTTGCTATAGAAATACCACTTGGATTGACTTCAACAAAACTCTCCAGTGTTTCAGATACTTAATTTTTTTAAAAAAGCATAGGAAATATTATCTTAAGATCAGCTTGGCACCTTGTGTATAAATGTGTGCCACCTATGCAGTTTATGTATACCACTTAGCATAAAACAAGCTTCTCAAAAAAAAAAAAACAAACTCCTGTTTTATGAGGTTAGCCCACAACATTAGAGGTGGGTCTTGGTGGTATGGCAGTGGAGGTTCAGCCATCCTGCTAATAGTCCATTACATTCTGTTTCCATGTGACAAATGGCAACAGAGGAGCAGTCTGACAAATTTGCCATCAGATGTTGAAGTCTGTATGAAGAAAAGGTGTGTCACTGAATTCCTTCATGTAGAAAAAAATGCGTCCATTGACATTCACTGACGTTTGCTGAACATTTCTGGAGATCAAAAAGTGACTGTGAGCACAGTGAGGCAGTGGAAGGTTTGTTTCGGCTGTACTGATGGTGACAGTGGGTCACCTTCACTGTTACAGATTTTTGTGAAGGCTCTTGTTCATCACTGCTGAAAATGCATAGCTAATGGTGATGACTGCTGTAAAACATCATTCTGTAGCTGAGAATTTTTTCTATGCTCTTTGTATTTGTTGTAATTTCTATATTTGTATAGTCTCCTTTAGAGAAACAGCTCAATGAAGGATGGTTGAGAACACGTTTGGGCCATTTGGTTCCAGGAAAAATCCCATGGTCTCCTTTTTTCTTAGCAGTACTTATACAGTCTCAGATGATTTAAATACATTTCCTGCTAGATTATTTCCAGCACCAGAAGCAGGTAGTGATAAAGAAGCTGATCCTTGGAATCAATGTGAAGATTCCCATTACATTTTGCAGACCTTAATAAAAGCCCAGGTGACTTGTTTATCTGTGAAACTGCTACTGTCACTAGATGGATTAATTCCTGTGCATAAAGGGAGATAATAAGGGTGATGAGTTTGATTTAGGACAGATACACAACATCTGTCTGGCTCAAGGAGATTCAGTGGAAGATCTTGCCTGAAAATATGGAAGTCCAGCCCCTACATTTCCTTGTACTGAATGAAATTAAGTTGTTTTAAGGCAGGGATTTATTTATAAGCTGTTGTTAAAAGAATTTAACTGGTAAAATGGAAAGTAAAACAGAAGTATAAAGAAGAGTGTCTTTTTTTGCAAAGTGTTTGTCAACAGAGCAGTAACTGGAAATCTCCAGTTAGAACTCTGAAACTGAATTTGCATTTCTGAAATCAGTGCAAAGGCAGGAGAGCTAGACTGAACATGCAACCTCCCATTCACTGCAAGTGCCACTTGCATTTCTAGGTCAGCCTGAGTGGTGGTGAGATGGTGTGATCCTGCATCAATACTGTGGACACTCAGCCCAGAGCCACATCCCATAGAAGGGACTCAGCCACAGCTGGGCCAAAGGCATGGGAAGAACAGTTCTGTTTGGTTAGAAACACTGCTTTTAAAGAATTGTGCAGACAGGAAAAAGAAAATTTCTTGGTCTTTTCTCTGATAGAAAAAGATATCATTTTCCTCTACCCTCAGAACCTTTTCCAGGTCCAGCTCCAGCCTAGGAATTAGTCTGACAGCCTGGGCTGCCCAAGGCTGCCTGGACATAGGCTATTTGCTAGCAGGTTTGCCTTGGCCTCACTGTTATCTTCCTGAATACAAAGGAAAATATAATCAAACCTGACAACTAAAGAAATTAGTTTCTTCCACAAGTTCTTGCACAAGACAGTAATGTACTTGTACAGCTACAGAAAACTGTCTGGAAACCGTGGAAGTTTACCTGAGTATGAATTGGTCTAGAAGAGTTATTTGTTGCTACAGAATGTAGGAAGTAAGCGCACAGGTGTGTTTAGCATAAACAGTCTAATGACAAGCTAACAAGGATGGGAAAAAATTTCCAGATGGGTAAGTAAATAAATAGACCTTGCATATGGTAAAGCACTACTATGAGCACAAAAGAGATATCTAGACTCTGCAAGGTCTAATTCCTGCTGGCAGGACCTGACTCCATTGTCTAATGCAGTATTTCAAAACTGTCCATAAATATAGAGTTCATGCATACATGTCACTGAAAGGAAATGAACTTCTATTTAAAATGTAAATTTGTCAAGTGTATCACTCATTAATAGTTATATTTTGTGCATCAGTTGTGCCCCAAACCCTGCTAGAACTGATGCCATCTTGTATTCAGTCACTGCTCATGGTAGAACTGGACCTCCCTGTGTAGTCCTGTTGAGATGAAATGCCTCCAGCAACAGAACTAGAAAATCAAATATTGTTTTCCTCAAGGCTATTTCTCAACTACTATGGAAGAAATACTCACAGCAGTGTATTTGTTTAAGATTGTATGAAATATGATTTTAGGAAGTTCTCTACTATTAAATGATCAGATGTGCCTAATGGATCTGTCAGTAACCTAAACAGCAGAACAATGGTGATTTCTGAATTGTGAAGGCCAAAAACAGGTAGGTGCTACGGAAAAAGGTGATGATTGACCATTACGGAATTCTTTGCTGTTTGACAGGGCTAAACATGCATTCTGTTTAGATCTGCTCTGAAATACATTACTAGGAATTATTATTATAATTTTTTATTTACATTTAGAAATCTTGTGCCTATTGTATAAGCCTCTGGGCATGTTTACAGTTGTTTTAAAGATACTTACTAATACTGAAGAACTGCTAGAAGGCAGATAACACCCATTTGAAGCTGATGAAGTCAGACATAGTACTGGGCTATGAACGAAATGCTGCACATTTGGTTCATGAATAAGTACACTAAAGCTCCTCAAACTGAGATTCATGTAGAAGTTAGTTTTCCTCACTGTGTTTTTCCAGCATGATCTTGATTATAAATCTAACAAGCTGTCTTTTTCATCACTACTGAAATTAATATTTACATACCATAAATGTCCTTTACTTCTACGTGATTGGCACCTTTCACTTTCTCCTCTGGGACAAGAAAGCACTGCCTAATGAAAAATACATTCTCATATAAGGCCACCTTTAACAGAGGTCTGAAGTGTCCTTCCATGCCCTTATGTGACTGATGATTACATGATTAGAAGTTAGCTTCCATTCAAAATTCTAAAATAATTACTTTCTTCTGCCTGGCTGAAATATTTATTTTCATGGGAGAAATAATTCTGGAAGTTCAGTACTTCTATATTATGCTAACCTTTATGCTAACCTGTTCCTGATGAAAAAGCAGGCTTAGGTTTTTCTCTGGAGCTGCCATTCACATGGACTACAAAATTACACACTGATTCCACTAGAGAAAGAGGAAGAACAGAAAAGAGACGGTGCCATGCTATACAAAGAATTTGCAAAGCATTTCTCAGAAGAAATTGTCACTGAAAATTTGTATCTTAAAATTACTGGCAGAATGTAAAGGAGCACTTAGGTCTTCCTAAAACTCATCATTGAAAGACTAAAAGACAACCCCATAGAAAAGAGGCTGATTTCAATATATGGCTTGCTTTACCATAACAACATTCTATTGATCTTTTGAGACTTTGGTTCCATTTAAATTGTGTTTCCAAGCTTTTTTTTTTTTTTTTTTTTTTTCCTGCAGTAAGAAGCTCTAAAAATATTTTGAAATAAAGAAAAAGACAGAGATACATAACAGCTCTGTGAGATGGGAATATGATAGCAATATCTACAAGCATGAAGCTGGTACGAGCAGGATGCAGAGATATGATTCTGGATGGCAAGACACTACTCATTTCTCTAGTAGTGGTATGAGTTACTGAAGTAAGAGATAAGAATTAATGACTTACTTCTGCTTCCAGTAAGAGGCCTGCTATTTGGATTAACTTTTTAGCAGAATGTTCAGTCTACTTTAAAGATTTCAAATGATAGCTGTTAGAAGTGAAGAACCAATCTATACCAACTGCATACACTCGTACTCACACGGTATTTTTCTTGCACAGGACTCTTAAAACAGCATAATTTCAGCTGTTTTCCTGGAGATAGATAGATCATGACTGACACTTTCAAAATAGATAAGTAAGATTGCAAGTATGTCTCATATTTTGTATTAGACTCTAATGCTTTCATTTATCAGAAGACCATTCCTAAATGCTGCCTGAAAATCAGGTCCCTGAGAAATCTCACAACAAATAATCACTTTTAAAACCGTTGATCTCTGCTGTTGAAAATTCTTTCTATTTAGTATTTTGCTTTTTTTATTCTTATGAAGGAAAAAGACCAGATACTAATACTTGAAACATTCATTGAGGTTCATTTGTGTAAGGAAAAAAAAAAGGTCTTAAAAATCTTTCATTTCATTGGGGGACATAATTAATCTACAGCAATTCTATTAGTATATGCTTAAAGAAGATCTCATAAATAGTTTAAAAAGAAAACTTCATCTGAAAAATTGTGCAAAAACATGTTAATTATCCCCCTCAAAAAAACAAACAAACAAAAAAACCTAACCAAAACAATAACCTTTACTCAAATCCCAGCTCTTCTTGTATATTAATTCCTGGCTGTAAAACCAAATGAAATTGCTAACAAACAGCTCTAAACTGAATTTCCTATATAGTGACAGATTCAGCCATTAAACTTAAACCATATAACTTTTGCTAATCAGAGTTAACTGATAGAACAAGGGTTGCACAGGCTGTAACATGGGTTTCAAGACCGACTATTGCCTTACTCTGAGAGAAGCTTAGGCTCCCTTTGCTTTGCTTCTGCTTCTGTAGGTTGATGTACAGCAGGTAAAAAAAAACAACATCACAAACCAAAAGTTAGCTTCAGTTGTTTAACTTAAACATAAAATTTGACTTGCTTTATCACTGTAATTTTCACATTTAAATTTTCAGTTCTCTTGTCAAGCACAAAGTTGTGTTCGTTCCTCCAACATTGCAATGAAAAGTTTTACACCCACCTCCTCATTATTATTTCTAAAGCAATTTAAAACAATCTCACAAAAACATGATTTCTTATATTATACTTAGTGAAATAGTATACTCAGTAAATTAATGTTATCATTATTGCCCCAGGAAAATGTTGTGAAATATCTTAAGCATTTTTTCTCATCCTTACAGCCTGTGAAACAATGTGTGCCCTGCACAAATTATCATTTTCAAGGGGCAAATGGATTTTGCATGCTTACCCATTTCTTCACCAAAGCATGAGATTGAAAAACACCCAATATGTGTAGCCTTTTTTTTGTTCGTATGTTTTTGTTTTGTTTTGGAGCATTCATCATATAGCTGTGTTAGAAGAGCTAGTCTAGCACAAGATAAAAAGAATATCATAGTCAAATGCTGTTACTGACTACTGCAAATTACCACTCAGATTTAAGAGTGTAGGAGAAAAGCAATTGCAAGTTCCTTTTAACTTTCTCAAACAGTTGATACATATTTTAAACCGTTCATAGAGAACTCTGGCTATATTTAAGAAAATGATGGATAACAGAGTTATAATTATGCTAACTTATGGGTTAAGGTCAGCACATGTTGGGGGAAAAAGAGAGAGAATGGAACAATAACAAGTGGCTATCTGACATACACAGAGACATTTGGTGAGGGATTTATCATGTGGGGAGAGATAAAAATGATTTTTTTCACTTTGGTAATGCACAGAAACTATCAATTTTTTTTTCTAGATTGTGAATCCAAATTACAATCCAGAGATACACAGTATGGCAGATGTTAAAAATTTAATGTAGAAAGACTGACCCTTTATTTTTGTTCTCAATCATGATCATCATAAACATTGCTGCAAACAGGCCCCCAAGCACAATCAACTCAATCTTTGTCATTTCAACTTCTTTTCTACTGAAGTGAATCACATAAATGCAAACCAGTTCTGCTAAACTTATTTTACTCTTGCATGTCAACTAACAGTTCCAATTTTTCAAAAAATAATTCAAATAAGAAGTATGGCTTAGTTCTGGAATGGAAGTAAAATTGAGGATGAAAAGCTAAAAAAAAAAAAAAAAAAAACGATTTTGCAAGAATCTATACATAATGAGAGAAAAGGATGTGCTCTCCAGACAAGTGTTATTGCTGTTCATGTCTAACTAGCAGAAATCCATGAAAAATGAGATGGGGGAGACAAATGTTGAACTTGTGGCAAAGACATAGCTGAAATATAATCTAACTGGAGGGGGAAATACATGTGGAACACAGTGCTCATAGCAGAAGATTTGAATTCTGCAACGTGAAGAGAAAAGGAGAAACAGCTCTGTAAAAATAGCATGCCAAAATCTGCTTAAGCTTTTCATTCACATGGAAAACAAAGCTGGTCACTTCCAATCAACACAGTTGCTTGGGGTACTCTAAGCACATCACTGAAGTGCTGGCACACTGCAGTGATTCAAATGATACTACCTGAGATCCAGTTTCCTCCAATTTTTTTATTGTAATTGTTGCTATATTGCTAGACTTGTGTTTTGGTTTGGTTTGCTTTTTGTTTTTGTTTTGTTTTGTTTTTTGCTTTTTTTCCAAAGAAAGTATGGATTAAGAGCTAGATGAAATAGAGTTGAATAGAATGAGTATGAATTACACCTACATAAAGGAAGGCATAGTTTTGCTCTATTTATCAGAGTTTGCATCAATATACCATTCCACTGGTGAACCACCAATCTAACTTATTTTTGACTGAATAATCTCCCACAAACATTTATGCTCCCCCACAACCATTTGAGCTTTTAAGTACACTACTGGGTGCTTTTTAACTGGACAAATGTTTTATAATTCTGCTTTATGACTTAATCACACCTAATATATAAGCTATGTTACTGTTTGTACCATTGCAGTATTTAAACTATAAAGGACAAATTCTGCTCAAAACTTTATTGCAATATATCTAGAATAAGTCCTCAGAAATTTGTGTCATATTTTGGAAAGAATGTTCACAGACAAAATAGGTTGATTTATATTGCTATTACTGGAAGCAGTACTTGGCTCAGCCTCTCTGGACAACACTAACTCTAAGCATGAGAGTGGTGTGTATGTCATTACCAATGGCTACAGCCTCAGTAGACAAATTAAAATCTGGAAAGTTAAATGACTAGGAGAAAAAAATTACACAGATAAGAATGTTTCATTTCCACTCTATTTCATTTTTACACCTTTCAACTGGGAAAAATAAGCCTACAAAGATTTAGGATGAATGCCAACTTCATGGACATTGTTGATCATAAGTAAATCCCAGAAATGCAGTAGCATATACGAGCCCAAATTTCATGTGATAACCCATTCTAAATGTCGTGTGTGTAATATAATCAATAGGCTATTACCTTAGTCTTATCCACAAACTAAAGTAACAAAATTAACAGATCACAATCTCCAAGCCAAGTCTGAAGAAAGAAAATATGGGCTTTGAGTAGTGCACTGTGATTTATGATCCAGAACTCTGTTTCTCTGCAAAGTTTAGATCTACCTTTATCATAAATACAATGAAATTCAAAGCTTCGGGTTTTCTATGAAATATATTCTTGAGAACTGTGAATATTACACTGCTAAATTGTGGTTTATGATGGATAACTTAGCATTTGTGGGCTTATTGATCAACTGTAAGTAGCAAGGATAAAATATTTATTATTTGCAAATATATAGTTCTTGTAATTGATGTAGCAAGCATGAAGAACAGCAGTAATGGTACTTTACCAACATTTTTTACATTTCTTGTAGCAGTGGCCCTGAGGGTGGCTCAATACCAGAAAGAGATTTGGACAGAACTGCTCTAAATTCACTCCTTCTCAGACTGTTGCCCATTAAATGGCAGGCTCCAGTTGATGCATACTGTTTCAAAAGCTAACATCCAAAGCACTAGCTGCCAAAATAATGTTTATTTTTCACTAATGTAAGACACATCTGCATGGATGATTTAAAAAATGAAAAAGAAGAAGTAAAAAACCCCAAAACATTTATATTATTTTCTGAGGCAGCTGGGATTCTTATTACTATTACTATACTCATCAGATCAAGTATGGTCATTTCATTCAATTACCCTTTATTCCTTCAGGACACTTTTTCATACTGCATGTCAAATAAATACAATCAAAGACAAGATTCAATTTTACTTTCCCTGGAAGGTATGGCTCATCATCATACACCATCAAATAGTCCATGCACAAATATGAATACCTCTCTCTTTTTTATCATTTATAAATCACTATCCACTCTGAAACTTACGAGTCTTATTTATTGACAGAAAATCTGCAGTAATCATAATAGGGGAAGGTCAAAGTAGTCACTGTGTGCTCCCAACAATACAGAAAACATAGGGAAACACCTGTAGGACAGGAATGATGATATTTCATTGATCTTTTAGGAAATATAAAGGTAATCAAGGTGATTTCTGTTCAAAGTAGAAATAATTGACCATCTGTTGTTTGGGCAACTAACATCAGTGTGATTGATTTGCATCCAACTAATTCAGCTATTATTCAGCTAGTATATAGATAAAACCCTTCCTTACTAGGACTGAATACCATAAGTAACTTAGTCATTAATTTTAATAAGGAGGCATGATGCCTATCTTGTATCTCCAAATTTTATATAGTTTATGTATGAAAATAGTAAAATGTACCCTGTTTACTATAGAAATTGAAACAATTTTACAAAAATCTATGAAGTATTTAGAAACATTAAGGGAAATGTAATAAATACAGTTATGAGTGTTTGTTCCAGAAACCTAGTTCCAGTAATTAAATTAAAAAAAAGACACATCCAAACGGCAAATGGACACATGCTGTGACCTTCTGGTACAGATCCAGTGAACACTCTTTAAATTACAGATGCCATAATGTCTGACTGATCTCTGATCTCTGTACAAACAAAATTATTTTTTCAAGAAATTATAAATGGAAAAAAGTCTTGCTCTGCTTGTTAGCTAGAAATACTAGGTAGATAAGTTTATTTTTTATACTTCCAGCCCATTATATATGCTAATGATTGTTTTCTGAGATCATTATCTTCCACTGATAAATCTCTTGCAGGTGTTTTTTGGAGGGTGTTGTAGGGTGGGATGAGGTTCTTAGCTGTCTACAAATGGCAGGAATCAAACATTAGATTCCTGACATACTTATGTTGACATTCTTTGGTTGATATAGCTGTATTATTCACTACCTTAAATTAGGCTCAGTGTAGATTTTTCTTAGATCTGTATAACACAAGAAGCTGCATTTAAGATAGATTAGATATATGAAAACAGTGTATGGTCTAAAATACTGGCAAATCTGACGAAGATTTGGGCAGTATGCTATAGTATTTTAACTACTATGTTTTGTAGAGTTCCTGATCATTAGTTTCCATCTGATTTTAGTCCTAATCATTTGTGCTTTTTTTTTTTTTTTTTTTTTTTGTTTGTTTGTTTTGTTTTTTTTAGTGTCCTAACAAAACAAGTGAATACAATGGCTACTACACTACAGTCAAGTAATGAATTTCACAAAAGGCATGACTGGATATCTAGGACAGAATTACATCCCCTGCTGCATGCTACTGAATGTCTCCCTGGGATATGGGGAGGTCAAAACATATGCTGTCATGCAAACAGTGTAAAAAAGAACTACCTTGTGATTTTGTGAGAGATTAGTGGTCAAATTACTCAGCTACACCTTGATAAGCACTGTAGTAGGAGACACTAAATGAAACATAGAAGAGAACTTTTGTTTCTGACACAGATTCTCTTGATTTTGAACAAATGTAACTCTTTCTGGGCTAGACTGAGTGAACAAATCAATCTATATTTTCCTCAAGTGAGATTGTGTTTGAAACAGCTCCACTGTGCCTTTCTTCTTGATTGGGAAAGTTTTTCCTTGTCTAACACCTCTAAAAAGGGCAGGGACATAACTGTGTATTTACTTCAACAATCAAGTGCTAAAGCAGCTTTACTTACACCTCAAATCCTGACAACATAAAAAAATGGTGCTATTGCATGCTACTGAGCTCAGTTAGATTTCTTTGAACTTCTTATTTATAGCACTTAATTAACAGAACCCATCCACTCTGAGAAGCTTTCTTAAAAACTGAATTAACCATGCAAAGATATCAAGCACAGTACATGTGGCTACACATAGAGAGATGCAAAGTATCACTGTCAATACTTTCACTTTTTTAACAGAGGCCAGGAACTTGAGATGAGCCATGCAGGAGCCCTACTGTTCAACTTAATCTCTTCTTTTCACAACAGTGATGTTGTAACCACAAAGGTCTAGGGCTTGTAGGAAGCTGTTTGGTAGCCTAAGAAAAAATACTGCATCTTATACTAGTTAAATGCCTTTCAAAACAAATTTGAAAATATCGTCTTATATTTCACGTACATTCAAAAAAGAGATACTAGTGTTAATTTTAGCTATTCAAGTAAAAAAGTAGTATTCCATAAACTGGTCAGTGTTCACATTCTTGACAACTCTCAGAAAACTACTACTGAGCTGATAAAAAATTCCTTTTGATACAATGTATAAATATTTATGCCGTACAGAAGATTCTTAACATCTTGTAGACTTCTTCAGAATATGCTTAAGGAATTGAATCCTCATTTTTTTTCCACTGGATTATGCCAGCACACATCAGATCCTCAGCTGGCTAAATCTGTGTAACTACAGTGTGACAACCTGACTGTAACTCTGTTAAGTTCAAGATCTGCCTCAATAGCCATTAAGAATAATACTGCCATTTTAAAAAAAAAATCAAGAAAAGAAACAAGAATATCAATTTGTGTCAGTAACCATATTAGGAAGTATAATAAAAGTGAAATAAAATGCTGGTTATTTTTATTTTCCAAACACTATTGTCTTTTCTTCTTACAAATCCTCTTATGAGAAAATACGTTCAGTGTAAACATCACCAGTCTAGGCATAACGTATTAAGACTGTCCCTGTGGAAGTAGCTCCAAATAGAACCACAATATAGTTCAGCACGTTTTGTCACATTCTGCCTATTTTGGCTGAATAAACCCTACTCCTCATTGCAGTGACTTGGCGGTTTCCCTTTATTTTTCGCTTGGAATTCTAGGCTGCCATTTCTTGGTGATTTGATAGGAATCAGTGTAATTGTTACTTCTATCAAGTACAATAAACTAACTAGTCTCCATCTTACTGTCTTGTATTACTCAAGGCATGAGAGGATGACAATAGGGTATCACATACTCACAGAAATGTCTGAAATTTCCACCAGTTTAGTGCATTCTAATGTAGACTTTTTTTTTGTCTGCATTTTCACATTGGGATGTGCAGTGCTTGCTGGTTTTTGTTCTTCACCTGTTTAAAGTGTTTCCATCATCCAGCCAGTTAGGCAAATTGACCAGTGGCATAGCAAACAATCAAAGCAAACGTTTCACAAATACCCCACCAGCTGACATTTGCTCACGTAAGTCACAGAACAAATATTAAATGAGCAACGAACTTATTAGCAGAAACCTGAGCCCAATTATATATCTATCTTGACCAGTAAATATCACAAAACTCAATCACCAGTTTGTTAGTTCTGATATTGCTTCTCTCTGCTGCAAAAGTGAGTCTCTTGTGACTAAGCTGCTGATGGGTTTTAATGTTGAATTTTTCAAGCTGGAAGGAAAACTTCAACTGTGAACATGCTCAGCTGACCGGCTGGACATAAGGCTTCCACAAATACTGAAAAGGACTTCAAAAGGACTTCAGTGAGCTTTAAAACACATTCTGCGTGTTGCATCATATTACTTCTGAGATGAAACAAAACCATGGCTGCATTTACTATTATTCCTCCTCCTCCAAAACAAACAAACAAACAAACAACAACAAAAACAACAACCTGGTTTGGGCAATTTAAATAAGCTAACATGGATAACATTTGGAAAAATATAGAAGTTGATTCACTGTCTAGCAGACAACAACACATTTACAGCTGAAACATGACGCCACAAAAAATGAAACTACAACAACCTAAACTGCATATTACCTAGATCATAGTTGTTATATTATGATTGGAGGGTTCAAAAGCAAGACTGGATATTTGCCCCTGTTATGCCATAAATGGAACAGGATTTGACTCTAGAACATACAGTCCATATCAGAAAGCTTGGTGAACATTCTGATCCACTTTGGATTTTCATCCTGGGAGTTCGTGCAACATCATGACTCCATTTTCTTTGCAGAGGACTGGGCGACCAGCCATCAGAGAAACCTAGTCCTAAGCAGTTTGCCTAGTGCTCTGGCTGTGAGTTTTCCTCGCTCATGCTGGGCTGCTGCTTTTTTCTTTTCTGCTCTCAGTTTGTAACTTCCACAAATCTATCTGGCAGTACATAAGTGTGAAGATTGCTGCTCCAAACCAAGTGCTTTTGATAAGCACAAAGAGCTGATCAAAGAGCTAATATAATGATCTTTGCATTGTAGTAACCTACATGTGAAGTTTTGTGCTTCACTTCATTAATGTGGAATCTGATCCACATTTCACCCTGATTTTTTATTATTATTTTAGGATAGAAATTTATTTCATTTTGAAACTTTTTATGCTGCTTAATGCGCTTGTTCACGTCAGGCTAGAAAAGTCAGGAAAAAGAATAGATCTTCCTTCAACTTTTCTTATTGAGAAAATGAGTTTGTTCTTTGTAAGGGAAGGGGGTATCTTCAAGCCTAAGGATCTTGAAATCCATGGAGGCCACAATTGCTCAGTATCTACAGCCTTCCCTCCAGGTAGCAGAGCTCCATGTGAAGCCATGCATGCATAGTCTCCTATTACTGCCTCAATATGACTCATCTCTTCTTGGAGAATGATGAGATTTTACTGTTTAGAAACAGAGTTAAAGATGCAAACATAAATATCTGTTTATCACTTAAAGAGTGTAAAATGGACACTGATTGAAATTACTCTGGTCTACATCTGAAATAACATTAAAGAAATTGGATCGGGATATGTGCTCAAATTCAAAATCAATCTAGTAGTCAAATAACTTATTTCATTGTTAATAAACGGGAGAAATACTAATGGTAGCCAATTTTTTTTGACAGAATTAACTTGAATTTGTTTCGGCCTTTTGAAATAGAGCATAATAATTGCATTCACAGGAGCTGGCTGAGATGGGGCAGTCAATTCACAGGTGGAAGAAACATCTGACAAATCCCTTTTAGCAGGGAAGCTGCCAGTGCACGCACCTGGCTTTTTGTTGGAGTCATTTCCATCTGCTTAAAGCACTGGTGCAAAATGATGGGGAAAAATAAACACATGCTGGAATTTGAGCAAAAAGAACATCTTGCCTAGGTTTGGAAAAGGCTAGGTGCCTAGCACTTTCCCAGCAGTGAAACTGGTGAAAATGAAGAATTTGTGAGAACTTTATCTGCATTTCTCATGTTTTTCTAGTATTTGCTATTTGTTTTCCAGCAGCCCTGAAAACCATATTGTTGGACAAAAGCTGCATTCTTTAGGGATTTTAAATATGCAAACAGAATTCTGGGTCTTGTTCCAAGGAGTTAATATACAGTGGCTTGTAAACATTTGCAAATTATGTCAAGTTCTTTCTAATGATACTTAAAAGCTGACAACTTGTGTTGTACAATCCATGTTCATAGGCAAGATATGTACTGCTGGGTAACTGTGGTGTATCAGGAGCTGCTAGCTTTACTAACTGACATAATTAAGTGTCCAGAATGCACTTAAAGAGCACCCTGAAGTGCTCAGGAACAAAAGATTAGAGTGTATGATGAGGACAGATTAGGTGGACAATACAAAAATAAAAAGCTACATCTCCTGCTACAATTGCTTCATTAACCAGTTTCAATTAATTATTTTTTTTCTACGTAAAATGGCGATAGAAATAACAAAAATTATAATTCAAAACTGAGAGTAAACCTGGGCTTTCCAAGGATGATCCAAATTGAATCTACTAAAAAATGTCACAGTCTTTACTGAGAATGGACAACAGAACTGGCTCACTGCCACTCAGAATGTTTCTGCATAGAGGGCATGCCAGGCAGATTCTTAGTTCTTGTCCTGTTTGGTCATTTTTCATGCTTCATGCATTTCTTACTGCTGAAATAGTCTGTTGAAAGCCAGAAGCAGCCACTGTGCCTAATTCTTTAGTCCCTTTGCCAGACTCATCACTGGCAAGGGGTGAATCCAGCTCAGAGCCTACAAGCTAATGCAAAACACTATAACTTACACCAATTTGCTGTCATGCTTGTCAGATCGCTCCAAGTTCTGCATTGTATATTTTACATTTCATCCTGTTCTGCCTTCTTTGTTTTTTTTTTTTATATTGTACTCTGTACGTGGAAGACAGTTAATTGCCACTGAAAAGAGACATTCCAGACAAGCATTTCTGACCTTCTGCTCAGACAGAGAGAGAGCCCTTGAGCTTCATGTATTTGAAAAAGACAATATTGTACATTTACAGGAAAGGGAGAAGGAGCAGAAAGGGAGGAAGTCTAAGCTACTGACAGTTACTGCTTGCAGCAAATACTTTCTCTTTCCTCTTATCTCCTATTATCAGTATTTAGCAATACTTGGCTGCTAACTTGAAAATCCTCTGCTTTTTGGATGAAGTCGACTATAACCAAGTGTCCAAGCTCTTGACTTCAGCAATACTAGGAAATGAAATGCAAAAATTATCCTATACTTCACTAAAATGTGGAATAAAGTAGATATTTCTAGGGATACCAACTGCAGTTCCCTGGAGGATAGTTAGAATACATGTGTTGCCTCCATTTTTTAACCAGTATATACCCTGCTTTTATATAAGGCTGAAGTAACTGCTTGGACAAGTATCTCATAGTTACGTTTTGACAATTTTGACAGAAAGAGGCAGTTCTGGTATTCTTATACTCCAGTAATTTGCATATTAACTCTGTACTCCAATATGTTTCTGAAAATATTCATCCCAATTTTGCTTCATTTTCTCTGTACAACAGCAGTTATTTAATACATGTGACAAAAAGAAAAATTTTCCTGGCTTTACTAAATAAAACAGAACTCTGGCATGTCATAGCCTGAAACATTTCCTCACAGAATGAGGAAACAATCCAGACTTCATAGTGGATTGGCAGGTATGAAGGTGGATATTTTAAAAACTTACATTTCTGTTCAAGTTTCTCTGACCTATGATTGTGCTCTATACGAATAGAAGGAGGATGATTAAATGGCTGAAGATATTGAATACAGTTTGAAACATGACATAATAAATGCCTTTCCTTCAACTCTGGCTTATGCATGTAGGTTGATCTGAAAGTAATGCCTCCTATTTATTTCTATGGAAATTACAATAGGTAAAAAGAGCACAAATTATTAACTACAAAAAAACTATTCCTCAACATAGTCACCACCATTAGCTACGCATTTTTGCCAGCTATGAAAAAATGCTTGTGTGCCACAATTAAAAAAAATCTGCACCAGCAAAGGTGACCCACTGTCTTCACTGCTGAAACATACACTCACCACCTAACTGTGATCACATCCACTGTTTGGTCTCCATAAAAAAACAGCAAGTGTTGATGAATATCAGTGGGTAGAATTTTTTCCACACAGAGGGATTCAGTACCACACCTCTGCCTCATATGCACTTCCTTGTCAGACGCCATTTTGTCAGACTCCCCTCCACAGCCATCTCTGATGGCTGCCATCTGTAATTGCTGTGTTGCATTCACACAGCAACAAAATGTAACAGAATACTGACAGGTAAGTTCAACCTCTACCAACTCTACCACCAACATCCACCCCTCATGTTGTGGGCCAATGTAATAGAATAGGAGACATTACTTTCAGAGCAGCCCTCACTCCATATCTGAAGCTTTAGATGGCTACAGAAACTGGTGACCTGAACCAATAGAAGACGTCTTTCAAGTGCTGGATATTTTCTGTCCCTTATCAATGTTATGACAGGAGAATCAATATTTTAATTCCTTGTGTATTAAAATCAGGAAGAGCCCTCAGATTACAATCATATTCTCTCTGATATCTTTAAAAAATCAAATGGAAAGAAAAATACACTTTATATTTCACACAAATATGACTTTCATTTTGTTCATCTGTTCAAGCTGCTTATTCTTCATCTAGGATCATAATCCTGTTTTACTCATCACAATTAGCAGTAGAGAAGTCTGGAATTCACATTCAGAGATTATGACTTTCAGAGAAGAAAAAGAAGCAAAAGTGAATGAAGTAGGCAACATAAATCCTGTCTTCATGCAAATATATTTAGACATAAAAGCAAAATTTCATGCATATGCAAAATACATAAAATATATGTTTAGAATTCTCTAAGACATCAAGAAAGCAGAAGGGGCCAGATCCCACTTGGGCTCATCACTCTCTACAGATTTTTTTGAAAAAAGGACACAATGTTATTAAAGTTTCAAAAAAAGTTCTATAACTTCTGACAAAACACAGCAAACTACTTCACGAGTCAGCATCACACAAAGAATCAGCCACACACAACCCCAAGAAATACGGTAAGGAATATCCTGTTGTCCATGACCAGAACGTATCAGCGAGAGCAGAATAATTGTTTTTCTTGTTTACAGCCAAACCACATGACTGTTTTCTACTTCCGTGATATTTAGTGATAAATGACAGTGCCGAGGTAGAATTTTTGCCTGCTTATCAGCAACACAGATCTAAGTCTTGAGTAACGGCATATCTAACTTGTTTGCGGTTTTGATGGTTTCTATTAGGAAAAGTTTCTACAGCCATACTCACAAGAATATTAAAAACAAAACACAAAATTCTCATCGTGCAGTGTTAAATATGTTTAAGAAAAAATTGAAGATTGTACTGATCCTAAAGATTCTGAGAAAAATCTGACAGGTAGAATTTTTTGTTTCCTCTGACTCATTTGAAGTCTTTGTTATAGGAGTGTTTGGAAGAAGAAAAGGCAACATTCAGATCCTTCTGGAGTACTATTCTTGTTTTAGAAAACAGTCTTCAAAATTTCCTGAAAAATTGGCTTCTTACTTAAATTCCTGTCCCTGTGCTGAGGAAGAAGTTATCTCTGTTTCAAAATCTCAAACTGTGGTTGTACCCCTCATTAGAATGTCAAGATGACAGAGAAGAGGAACTAAATTGTGCAGTGCATTGCACACAGAATACAGGACCTACTGCCAATTTACACTATTTCTCTCTCCCTCCACCATGGCTTTATGTCTCCTGCTCTTTAGCTTGTAACTGAAAAGTTGTTTCTACATGCAACCTCCATGTAATATGCAAGTTTAAAGCAAATAGCAGCAACTGCTTAGACAGTATCTGTTCCACACAGCCAAACAGGTCATTACAAGGCTTCACTATAATTTCTCTTATGCACTAAAGAGAGTATTTGATGATAGGTTTACTTGTAATTAAGCCCAGAATTAAAAGCCAACCAGTTACACATGCCCCTGTCTTTATTCTGTTTCTTTTTTTTTTTCCAGAGAGTTATTGCAATTTAATGGATAGTGACAAATCACAGTGTAGAGCTCCAGCTAAAGATACTTCCATCTCTGCTATCAGCTCCCTTCACTGATGATATTGTTCCATTAAAAACACAGCTATTGTAGGGTCTTCCAAGATAGATAGTATCTGACTACAATTTACAGGAATATTTGCCCTGCTTTTTTTTTCCTTAGAAAACATATTAAAAAATCTATATTATTTAATATATTTACTGTGGTTGCTTACAAATTATAAGGAAAAACAAATCAGATGAACACTTTGAACAGAACTAATCTCACCTAATCCACAGTTTTGTTATTAATGGCTACTAGCATTGCACTCTTGAGTCTTCTCCCTTCATCACTGCTGAAAACCAAGTGGATTCACCTTTGAAACACTTTACAGTGCTATTGCTCAAATATTACTCAGTGTTTAGGAGCAACAGGAGACAAATTATTACTTCATATTAGGTAAACTGATGACAAATTTATAATTTCTTTGAATAATTTCACAGGTACACAGAGTTCTAGGTCAGCAAAATGCAGGCATTCTATCATTAACAGTACAAAAATAAAATCTGACCTTTTCAAAAGCACCTTATTTCTCTGAGCAAATAAGCAAGATTTGTAAATATAGTTTATATTTGTACATTATAGCTTACAAATGTATATATTTATTAAACCAAACTTCTCACACTTTACTGTTGTGTTTATTGAGAAGTCCTATTTAGCACATACCCAGAAACAGACATTAACAACAAAATAATAGATGAGCAGATCATTAACCTTTAGGTTTTAGGAATGAGCTTCATCCAATCATCCACATTATTGCTTCAACTCTAAGAGATCAGTTAGTAAATTACTGTGCTCTCTATAACATAGAAGGACATATGACCTCAATTACCTATTTAAAACTCTTAGGGTAAAGCAGACATCCAAACAGCAGAATTACTTGTGCTTACAAGTTGAAGGTGACAATGTTTTCATGCTTTGAATCCAAAATGAGGAACAGCATTTCAAAAGATATTTTAAAGTTATGTTTGAATATCTTAATGACTGCTAAACTCCAAATATCTTCTAATGTACTCGTTTGAGCGATATTTACATACAGTGTATGTATAACTGTCAAGTTTTCTAACTCTCATAGGTATCAGAAAGAACGTGCTTCAGAGTCTTACTTTTTAGTGTAAAATATAACATGGATACTTGAGAAAAGATGCTTGTTCGTCAGCACAACCACAACAGTATGCTATAAGGTCAACCCATATTAACAAGGACTCTTTAAAAAGTTTCAGTTGAGCAAGGAAAAACTAGTTCTTTTAAAGATGGAATAAACTGAGAAAAATAAAGATGTTCTATGTAATTAACCACAGCTAATCATACTACAAATACAAATTCTGAAACCATTCCAATTCCAAAATAAATTTTCCACCTTTAAATAAATATTTCAAATGGGAAATGGCTTCTCTGACAACAAAATTTGAAAAATCAATCAAAAGAAAACACAAAAATGTAGAATAATGCCAACAACGGAACTGTGTGTGTAATCTGTTAGAAGTCGTAACTGACTAAGCCAAATTAGGGCTTGCTATTTGATATCTGAAGACAAGTATGACCCCCAGAAATGTTAGGTTAGCAACTATTGCTTGGTTGCTCATTACACCTGTAAAGATGTTAGATGAGTTGTCACAGAAATGTAGAACACTTTGAAAGTTCATCTCTTAGTTTTCTGGGATAGACATAAAGACTGTGAAACTAACAATGCAAATTAGAGTGAACGCTTCTTTTTAGTTCTATATGATTTTTCCACAACTGAAACATTATTAGTAAACCAGCAATATCCGGTGCTATATTAACCAGCTGAAGACTAGGCAAAAAGACTGGTTTGCCTGAATGCATCGCTATCTGTTGTTTCACATTCTATCTTCTTGTCAGTGCAAAGCACTTTTTTTCCTAATTTCTCAGCACCTATTACCATTCAAAAATGTTTATAGTAGCTTTACAGAGAACAAATCTGTTCCCACTTTTATGCTTTTATGTCATATACTCACAGAAGAAAGAAGCATGAAAGATGAAAAATCAAGAGTTAAAGTCTTACCTTTGTGTCAGATAGAGGCAGAATGGTTTTATTTTCACACAAATTATCTGAAAAAAAGAAAGAAAGAAAGAAAGAAAGAAAGAAAGAAAGAAAGAAAGAAAGAAAGAAAGAAAGAAAGAAAGAAAGAAAGAAAGAAAGAAAGAAAGAAAGAAAGAAAGAAAAAGATAAGTAATGATCCTTGAATACAAAATTTACAAGTTTTCTTTTCTTTTTTTTGTTTTTGTTTGTTTTTGTTTCAGGACTAACACACATTGGAAAGCAATCTATTAGAAAATAAGAAATTTATTCTATAGGTTTCTCCTAGTCCTATCATTTTCATGAGCCTGGTAGGGAGATAATGGTACAGAACATTCATATTCAATCAGTTTTCTCCTTTTTGTTTAACCTTTTCTTGTTGTCAAGGTCTGAAAGCATTATTTCCCATTAATAGTCCTTATCCTGTGGAGAACTAATGGATGAGAAAAGGCTTTTATTTTTTAACTACTGTCCCAAAGAGAGATTAGTTGCTACTACAGGACACTTCTTCCAGCTTAAGCTGAATTTGCAGCAGCAAATTAAAATGCAAGAACTTTCTATCCTGTGGTCATAACTACAGATATGTCCCCCAGATTATACTTTCTACAGAGCTGATTTCTCTGATTCAGTTTGTGGCAATTAGTAAACTAAACAAACGGAGTCTTTGTTCAGATAAATTGTCTGGATGCTGCATTCAGGGACAACTGAAACTGAACCTTCTTCAATAAAGTAAAACAATGCAATGTGTGCATTAGCGTTTTAGTGAGGATCAAGGGTGTAGTCTTGAAACAAAACTGATTGTGTCCAGTCACAGAGCATCAGCTTGCCTCAGAGAACTGTCCCAGAGCGTTCGAGTTTTATTTCTTTTGGGTGAAACTATACTGAAATATGTGCATACAGTGCTCATCTGATGCACTTCAGTAATTAATCCACGCAATCCCTGATACTAGAGTGAAGCTAGTCCAAAGCAGTTTCCCCCATAAGGCCTATTACAGACATCCAATCCTCCTTAAAAACACTCTACAGATCTTTTATGCCATTCTAATATAGCCATAGAAAAGGATGACATAGATGACCTCTTGCTCACTACAAACTTTATTCCCCTGTATTTGCTCTAGAAATATTTAATTGTGTTGGAATATCAGTACCTGTATGAAATATGTTATCAGAAAATGACCTTTATTAGAATCTAAAGGATGGTGAAATAATTCAGCACTGTGAGCCTTTCAGCCAACAGTGTTATCAGGAATATTTTACCCTTCAGAAAGAACTCAAATTCAAGGTTAGCTGTATTCCTATCACCTTACATGCCAAAACTTAGACAATACCCAATCTGTGCTGGTGAGAGGTTAAGACATTTTCACTGAGAATTCAACATTTTCTGTATAGTTGTATGTAAAATTTCGTGGCTTGAGGAAAAAGCAATAAAAGAGTATATTTTTATGTGATACATATATATATTCTAGTTCAAAACCGCAAACAACATCAATTGGTTGGAGATGAGCAGTTTCCTGTCATATTTTCTCTTTTAAATCTAATGCTCCCATTTATGTACCTTTCACACAGGAAACCGGTAGAACATCTTTTGTTGGAGTGACATTCTCTAAATTTAATAAAAAGCTCCAACTTAGCCAAGGATTCTAATAAACTTGAAACAGAATGGTAGAAATCAAACTGCTGATAGTATATTAAATACAAACATTCTCTAACTTTGCCCATGATAACCAATGTGCAGTTAGATAATTTTCGTGCATATTGAAAATTATTTACCTGAACGTATGGAACTACAAATGCTGCACATAGGAAAATCTCATGGAATATCTTTGCTGGATGTTCAACTGCAGACTGCATCCTACATTCTAACAAGAGTGCACACATGTGAGAATCCTTCTTTGTGTTTTGGCTCAAAGCTTGTTTCTTGAGGTTTTTCTTGTGATAAGACTCTGAGTGACTTGTCAAGGAGGCAAGTGATGGGTGCTAACTGTGTGGCAGTCGATATCGCTTTGGGAACATTTGAAAGCCCCTTCCCCCAGAGCTGCTTGCTCTGTAGAAGAGCGGAAGAGAGTGCTCAGGAGTGTTCACTGGTGGAAGATCTGGCTTACGACTAAACCACTCCAGATTGGTATGGGAGGCTGGGGGATGATGTCATTGTATCCTGTGAAGGCAAGATACAAGTTGGTGCCTCCCTGCTTCCTCTTATCTGCTGGCAAGGCCAGGAAGATAAGAACAAAGGAGGTTCCTGCTGAGGTCCCAGAGCCAGAAGCTGCCACCACAAGGAGAACTGACTCAACTACCTTGGGTTTGATCTTTCACTCAAAGGAGAGCTGACTCGACCACTTTGGATTTGAGCTGTCACTACAAAGACACTCGACCACTTTGAAAGCATTGAAAAGGGGCCATCATCATCATGGTCGTTATCGTCGTCATTGTCAATAGAACAACAATGCCCGACGACCCACCACTACTGAAGATCAAAGACTGAACTACGAACCACGCTGGATCCATGGTGGTGACTATCTCCCTCTTGCTTCCTATAAAGACTCCTTGCTTCTTGTTTTCTATCTTTTCTATTGCCCTCCTTCCCTTCCCCAGTACCCTAATTCATAATAGTGTCCGTCCACCCCTTCCCCATTTCCCTAATTGAGATCTGTAATAAACTGGTTGGACCAACATTTGAACCATTGTTTCTTAATCTCATGCTGGGTATATAGATAATAAAAGAACCTCCTCTCCCTCCTATAAATTGGAGCGAGACAACCCACCAGGGCAGAGTCCTCATGGTTTGTTTTTCTCATGGGCTAGAAATTTACTTTTCTTTTCAAGCTTTAGAACAAACCAAAAGCTTGCTTAAAACAGACCTGCTTAACAGCTGGATCATGTCATGCAAAAAATAAAATAAAATAAAAATTCAACCAGGAAATTGTAGACTAATACTCTACTCCAATAATACTCTAATAATTGTAGAAACTCACGAAAGACTTATTTTTTTATATACATATTTATCCCTTCTAAAGAGTTTGTTATTAAAAAAATAGCTTTACAAGTACAAAAATTATAGCTGCACACATCTAAAGCCCCTCAGCTCTCACAGTTTACATTACATTATTTGGACTACTCAAATTAAGAACAATCCTAACCAAGGGACTAACCCTATGCAATTCCTGTAAGAGCTGAAAGTTTCTGATCAACCCTAGGTTCACACTATGCAAAAGGAAACAAGGTTCTCCCTTCCCTCTAAACCAGGTTTACCTAATACATCTGAAACATATTTTGAAGGTGTTATATTTTAATGATCCTGAACGCAGTAGAGTGGAAATGATTTAATACAGATGAATATTAAGCAGTAGCTTGACTCTTCAGCTGTTAATCACCATGTTTCCTAAATGATCATTTCTCTGAGAAGCTAAAGTAATGTGTAATATCAGAAATGGCTAATAAACCTATAATTGCTTCATCAGCTCTTCACTTTCTTATTTTGCATTCCCCAGAAACATGCACCTGTGTGTGCTAAGAAACGAGGGTTGAAAAACATTTTAGTCAATAAACATTTTTGTCTCTAGGCCATCAGTAAATGATTTTTCATAATGCAACTCTGTCTGCTAGTTCTAAATTATTTTCTAAAACAGTTCTGGAGCAAGGGCTGTAGGATTGACTGTGGACTTGGCTTTTAGGTAACCAGTCATGGCAGCTGAGGCAGTTTTATTTACTTTATTTTTTATCCACTAGTGGGCACTCCTGTACAGAGGAGGCATTGCATACTCTAAATGCATCTGAAATCATCTGAGATGAGCTAGCAGAACTCAACTATTTCCATGAGATCTGTGATGTTATTGTGGGAACATAAATAGCATCTACTGCACTCTCGAGATTGCATACAGCTGGAATATGGAAGTTATCATCTACTTGAAAACCACTGAGAGGGACTTTTCAAGCATGTTAGGTCTCATACTGAACAAATAAACCTAATTTTGTATTTGAACCTTGCAATGGAACTCTGCAGAAACAGAGAATAAGGTACTCATAGGTCTTAGTGATAGGAAGTTTGACTCTCTTTTCTCATCCAGACGGATTTCACTGTCTGTGACGTAAACCCCCAAATTTGTAAAGCTTCCTTGAAAAAATGTAGCCAAATGAGCCAAGGAAAACACTCCCAGAAGAGCTGCAAGTGTTTCACTGGCAACTATGAAACTCAATTTAACTGTGTTCTATTCCTACATCATCAGGAGAGTATTTCAGAAAAGTTAACAGTCTGTAGATGATACTGTTCAAAGAAATCCTCCTTGCCAAAAATGCCATCTTATTTCCAGTTGATCTGAGATCAGTCCAATAGAATCATATTTAAAAGACTATTTTTAAACAGATCTCTGAGTGCATCACCAAAGGCAACAGAAAGTTAGATATGCTGGATACACAGATGCTTTGTGTCAATATAGCCCCAAAATGGGAGAAAATACATTATAGATGTAACAGGTTAGACGTTCTATTCCTGATGAAAGTTCTATCTGCAAGACAGAGCTTATCATGTTTTTGTTTGTTTGTTTGTTTGTTTTTGCTTTGTTTTTCTTTTTTTCCCCTACCTGTTACTACTGCTTACAAAGAGAAAGTATTTTGTTCACCAATTGCTTGCATATCATCATTACTTTACTCAGGATCATCAGCCACCATGAACTACTATTCTGTAAACATAACAGCATTAAGGACAAGGGATCAGTATTGCAGTATTGATTCCTGTGTTGTACTGCTATTCAGATCATTTATTAAGGATAAAACATGTGGCTGCTAAGCTGGTAAAGAAGCTCTGCAGCTGTTCACAGATAACATGAATGCAGATGCCCACACAATAACTTTTCCTTATCAGCAATAAATGTCTGCCCAATAGCAGCCTATTTTTACAGCTGTGCAAAAGATATCTACAATGCCTATACTTGAGAACTGCATGAGTCAAGATAGAAAGAATATTAGCTTGCCTTGAGCACAAATATAAGCATACTAAGATATTGTAATGAATGTATTTTGAAATGTGATTTCATGTCCAGTCACACTACATAAGCATTTTTGCATAAATATGTGAGCACTGTGACCTCCAAAGAAGGCAAACAAGAACTCATATAGCTGCACTCAGCCAGCACAGGAAAACAAAGACAACAAAACAGCAATTTGCAAGATCAAGAATAAAGAGCACAAAGAGCAAAAGAGACCGCAAATGAGCAGGACATCTTGCTGAATGCACAAGGACAACTAGCAAAATCATACACAAGATAAGCTGAACTAGGAGTAGATAAAGTCTTCCATTTGGATGGGGCGCAAGCAATATGAAAACACCACACTTCAGTGAGGAGAGATGGGGAAAACAAAACAAACAACTTGCTCCTCTTCCGATTGTCTTCATGGAAGAACTGCAAGGCTTGCTCACCTTGACCTCTGGAACACCAAGGACCTCAGCTGTCAGTCCTTACTCCCCAGCATCATCTCTGTGGTACTACACTCTAAATTAGTGATAACTACACACGATAAAAACACTTCTAAGAATTATCCACTGTCACTAACAATTCGGTTTTTTTTTGCAATTAGGCACATTTGTTCACTTGCAACAGCTGTATTTTTGCTTCATCTCTTAAATGGAGGAATCCGGAGGTACCAGAGTATTATTTCCTTCAGAAAGAGAGAGGAAGAAGAATTATTGTTTTCCCACAAAACACAAGAGCAATCAGCAGATATTAAGAGTAAGTGGTTTTTACAGTAAATTCACTACCTTTTCAAAAGTAGAAACTGTGGGTTCTTTGAATCCAAAATCCCCATTATTCAACAGCAGCACATGCATGTTAAATATCAATGGAAGTATCAATTCAGCATGTAGGAATTCACTGCTTGCTTGGGACATGAGCTAGTAATGGTTTATCTATTTATGCTTGGATTTCATTAGAGAGGTTAATCACTTTATTCAGGCATGATCATTTGTCTCTCAGCTTCAGACATACCATGAGACTCACTTGATACATAAGAGTTCTTGGCAGAGCCATTCCTGGTACAGGCTAGCTCAGGCTATGGGAAATATAGATCTCAGTTACCCTATGGGAAATATAGATCTCAGTTACCCTACAGGCATATCATCTTACTGAGCATAAATTTTCAAGATATTAACATTAAGTGAAGATCACATTACGTACACCATTTATTTTTCCCTAGAATTGCTGCTAATGATACATAGTAACTGTTGTTGTTTTTGCTATCCATTTAGAGGAAATAAATTATTTCAGTGAATTGAAATACAATTTAGATTAAAAAGAAAGTATCTTGGTTGCTCACAATCAAATCTTATGCATTACACTTAGACCATTAGCTAGAAAACACAATTTGCCTTGCTAAAAGTTATATCTTCTTACTGACAAATTATGCAGCTGATACATCAAAAAGTTTGTACTGCAACTGAAAACCTCTTATTTTTTTTTCTCTTTGACGCTGAAATACAGTATTTAAGTGTATTTAAATGTTTTTTTTTTTTTTTTCTTTTTAAAGCTTGTAATGCTGGGATAATGCTTGTTCTTCTGCAGTTGAAATAAGCCTACTGTAAAGTCCTGATGTAGGCTGGCATTTCTTTTTCTTTAGACTTCCAATACTGTTAATTTATAGAAATGTACCAAGATTAGAAAACAATATTATGATTCGCTCCACAAAAGTAGTCAGTGAGTGAGTACTACAGTAGGTTTCTGGCTGAAATTTTGCAGTGGGCAATCCACAGTGCTATTGTAAAGCACGACAAGGTAAATGGGGATTTCCGATTACATGTCCTGGACAGATAGAAGGGAAGGCTGTTTTGATAAAAGTGTGGTCTGTCATTTGACTTTAAAACTCCTGATTTCAGAATGTTTCTCTTCCTAAACTTCCAGTTTTTCAGTTGTGTATTCAACGCTTTTTTTTCTCCATTTAAAAAACATCAATGAATAATATGTATCCTATCCTTTTTGCAGAGTTATATGAAATATGCCTAGTGACAATACTTCGGTAGTGACAATTAAAACTAAATCAATTTTTTCATACACTTTTGAAAAATAACTGCTCCGAAAAAAATCCATACCCATCTTACTAGATACTTCTACAGTTTTGAATTCATAACAATAACTGCTCATATTTCATAGACACCGTATGGAAAAGCAGGTAAATGTTTTTGGTTTTGTTTTTCTTCTTAGACTTCATAATTATAAAGAACAAAATGCTCTGTTTCTCTGTAATCAAATGGAAGTGTGTAAAGGCAATCAAGTAAATATAAATAAAATATAAATCAATTCAATAAAGTAAACATCAACACTGCTTTAATTAGATAAGTGTTAAAATCTTTACAGCAAAAAGTTACAAAACTATTTGGTTTTAATCCTATATATACGTAAAGGAAGCAGATGAATGTACATACATACATGGCAATTAGGATTCAATCCAAAATGGAGTAGGAGCAGTTTAAAAAAGCAGAATATAAAGTCTGACTTGTGCTAATGAAATCTTCAGTTATGCTATCAAAATGCGATATACTGAAGAGAGTTGAGAAAGAAACAAGGATCTCATAGTGGGAGTAAACTATATCTCACAAGATGGAAAGGAAACCTCCTATTTAGAATGACATAAGCGATCCATGTATTCCAGTTGCCTACAAGCTGAATGTTGCCTGCAGCCAGTAGGGCAAGCAGTCATCAGCAGGAAACATTACTTATGCAATGACATGTTAAAATTCTGATTTGAAGAACTGGTCACTCTAGCACCCATTCTTTTTAAGAGTGCATCCATATTACATCTGCCTAGACCATTATTTTACTACTGTTAAAGTAAAATGGTTTCATTGTTTGCATTTTTATCTTGCATTCTACTGTTTCTTCATGTCTGACACCTGCCCTTGAGGCTTCGCTGTAATTTGATTATAAGAGAAGAATTCAATAAAGTCAGCAAGTAGTTAGATTGAATAGTTAACCATTTTCTGACAAGAAAAATGTACACAAATGAAGCAGGAAACATTTAAATAAACTGGTACAATATTTGTCTATCTGTATGTAAAAATAAATTCCAAGGACACAGAGAAGGAGGCACCCTAGCACTGAGCAGGTGACTGGCAGCACAAAACAGCAGGTGCCAAGTGGAGTGCTCTGCACGCCAGCATGAAAGCAAAGGCTGTAATTAGTTGTGTTTGTGCACATACACGAGCCTGTGTAGGTGAATTGGAAATGACAATAGAATTATCAAAAACGATTGGGTACCAAATAATAGTAGATTGAAACAGGTTCTTCAGAGTGCCTAATAAATCACAGCAATTCCATCAGAAGGCATTTCCAAGTTCTTAAAGCTGTATTTCATGATTGGCAAGATCATACATTTTGAAGGTATTCAAATAGAAGAGATGTAATGCATGGTCTCTTTGGTCGCAGTTTTCTGTGTTGGCATTGCCATCACGTAAAGTTTAAGGACACTAGCAGAACGAACTAAAGAACAATTTAAGCATCAGTATAATGAAACTAACTAATAAATGCATCATTGGTGACAGGAGAGAATGTAGATTAGTTTTGACTGTAAAAGAACAATTTTTAATTATGTTTCCTTTCTAAGGAAGTTATGTTTCTATTGCTATCTAAATTAACTTCTACAATATTTTTGTCTAATTAGTGTCATAAATAGAATAGAAAAAATAATAAAAAAATTTCCACATGTTTTGGTTCTCCTCTACTTCCCACACAGAAGCAATAGTAGCAGCATGCAATAGGAAATGTTTGTGAAACAAAATTTGTTAGTCTCACATAATACTCTGAAATGAAAACTGGCAGAATCCACAGGAAAGAAAAAACATAATTGCGTGCTTTTGTATACATATATCTCCAGGTCTAAGCCAATCATTTAATAAATAAAGTAATAAGTGTTTTTTAAGCAAGCAATTCTTCATAGTTTCATTCTTGAGATTCTTTCAGATGTATTACTAGAAAATTGGATTCTGTAGGGCTGAAAGGAGTGTTCAGAGGTCATTAGCTACCCTCACAGTCAAAGGCAAAGATCCCCAATATGATGATAAAAGCACTTCTAGAAGACATCAAGCTAATCTACAGTATAGCTTACAGTCTCTAAATAGGAGATATTATAGGAAGTAAACTCTGATGCTCCTCTGTTTTTGTAATTAAATAGATCTTACTGATCTTGCAACAATCTGACTACTTCTATTTAAAAAGCAGATTAAAGGTAATAAATTAAAACCTTTTATGTTCTCTCCAGAAGCTGTTCCTCCATCAAAGTGACTTGGACTTTAATAATACCATCTTAAATACGTACATTAACACCAGTATAGATGTTTTCCTCTCTCTAAAAGAAAAGCTGTTTTATTGAGCTTTTAAAATAATCTTGAACAGTAAGTGAAAGACAGCATTATTACAATCACTTAATGCTACACTAACAATCTATCACATGCATGATGCTGTGATGTTTAAAAACATGTTTTAAATTTGAATATTCTATTTTACAGCCTGCAAATTAACACTATATTCTCTTTGCATCAGAGGGAATTAACAAAAATATCTTACACAAACGCATAAGTAAACAGCTTAAAATTGAATTTATTTTAATAACAGCAATCTCCTCCAAGGAAGAAAGTGCTTGCTTCTCTAAAGATTCTTATTAACAGATAAAATAGCTTTGATAAGAACAAAATTGTACTGTTGTTTCTAGCTGCATTATCCTAACTAATGAGTACTATTTAGTAACTATTTGAAACAACAAAATGAGATGCAGATTCCAATATTTTTCAACTCAGATATGCAAATAAGACAAACTGAAATTACATTTAGTAAGTGGTTACTAACATAAATATTCTTAGTGATATGTTCCACATATTAATTACCTAATGAGGAATGGCATTCTCAGGTCCCAAAAGCACTCATTGTCTAAAAAGAAGTGTATGGCACATCTTGTAACTATTAATCTAGAATGATTTTACTTTATGGCTTTGGTTTATTCAGTTTTGGACTAAATGATGCATGATATTGTAAACAGAAATAAAACATAATAAATCAGGTCTTTTTATCCCCTGCTTCCCTACTGCATTTGCTGTCAGGAAGAAGTCAGCTAATAGTGACTATAGTTCCTTTTAGAAACTGGGTAAAATTAAGAGGTGATGTGCTATTCAGAAAAATATATTACAATTTTTGCATTATTGTTGATAATATATCATGAACTGAACCTGAAGAATACAACTACTAATCAAAGACAGTGATAAGAGTATTAAGACTTGGAATCTCGTTTTGTGACTCTACTATCCTCCACATGTCCAAGAGGGATCCACTAATTGGTAACAGGCCTCTTTCTTTCAGATCTGGAATTAGTGAATGCTTGACTTTAGCTGTTTCTGACAAACAGAAGTTATTCTTAGAAATGCAAAGGATTAATAAAATACAAGGACTAATGCATAATTACTTATTTGTAAAGAAATTAAAGAATGAGAGCAAATAAGCTCTTGGATCATACTAAGTTCTCACAGTGAAAAGCTCTGTTAATTTCTCTACTTTTTTAGAAAAGAAAAAATATTAATCTTTGTCATATTAAGATTCAATAAAGAAGAAAATCTTCTAGAGTTTTAATTATTTTTTCTGCTGAAAGCCAGGTTGCACTGTAACATGGAGTTTTTTAACCTTTCTTCAAAAATGTTTGTTCTTTACTACTCCTAGAAGCACAATAATTTCAATTTATTTAGACTGTTTTGCATTGTCATGGGATGCATGAAACTCTTAGAATATTCAATTTAAAGATACATAGAGGATAAAGAGACAGTTATAGATAAATTCTGTAAAGAGACACAGTTCTGTTTGAGAAAGAAAGTATTCACAAAGACAGTAGAAGACTACATTGAAAGAAATCTAAATGCATTCCTCCTTCTCAATTCACAGAGGCATATGAATCAGCAGAATACAAAAACAGTGAACAAAGCAATACACAGAATGCAGTATATAGATACTAATTATGCTAGGGAGAATGTTGCAACCCTACTCATCAACAAGGAATTTGTTAATCTACCAGGAGAAAAAGCAATCTAAGTAAATTGTCCATTTGGATATCACAAGTCATAAAATTGTATACTTCTCCAGAGAAATATACATTTAACTCTTGCTAGGACAATTTCTTTGCTCCCTTGCCACATACCTTCTTTTATGATGTTCATGATAGGCTGGTCATAGTTCTTTTAATATCTTTCACAAAGAATTGTTAGCTAACTAAGAAATACTTCTCTATGTCAGCTTTAAGAAGAAGAAAAATCAACAGGTCAATATCTCCTACATAATTTGGAAGTTACTTCTATTACTTCTTTGTGCTTAAGATATCTACAGCTTCAGAAACTAATTCTAATCTTCCATATTGTAAAGTTATCTCAGTCAAGTTAATTGGCATTCACAATCATAACTGCCAAAAGGAATTAACTAATGAGCCCTATTAATTTCTTCTGGTGAACATAGAAATACATCTCTTTACTTTTAAACAGTAAAAACTCCTGCAGTTGTTAACTGCATTAGGAGAAAGAGTCAGGAAAAAGAGAAAAATGTAGTGCTTAAGGGTGTTTTATTTTCCACTATTTCTAAAACACAATGGAAGAAGAAACTGTAGGAAGGTAAGTTAAAGGAACAAGTAGCTAAAGCATAGATCAGATAGTATATATGGTTTCCATTTTACTCAGTTTTATTTGGCTTCCAAATAAACTTCTGGAATAGTTTGAATCTCTGATAGAAAGAGGGAATAGTTTGAATCTCTGATAGAAAAAGGATTGAACTGAGTAACAGCGATTACTTGCCTCTGGTGAAGAAGATGAATATTTACAATCCTGCATAAAAGATGTAGAATTGATATCATAGCTTCATGGAGGTAATTAAACTTTAAGAACTTCAACTGCTGAGTAGCTATTTTATGAAATAGCAAGCAATAACTGAAAGCAGCTAAGATTTTCTTCAGATGACTAGTTATAAACAATGTTTGCCCATTGCCAGCATACATGAAATTCACAGTGTTCAAAATTCATTCTCTTTTGAAACTAAGATTAATATAACAAATGCATACTAGTCACTTTAATATATCAGACATATTTATAATGATGACAAGTATCAGTCTGAAACAAATTAACACCAGTCAAAGCACCCATCATTTCTGTGAATATACTCATTCACCAGTACCTGAAATCAGTAATATCTAAAACACTCCGAGATGTGTACATCAGATCACATAAGACAGATCTTCAATAGTTGTAAGGATAGGAAGCCTACCAGACAGAATCAGATTGGAGGATAAAATACCCTACAGCCCACAAAGCCAATTAATTAGGTTCTGATAAGGGAAAACAGAATTATTGGATCATATGGAGAAAAAATTTGCAAATAGAGGAATTGTATGAAATCTGATGTGGTATATGTTTTGTTTTTGTTTTTTTTGGTTGGTTTTTTTTACGTGGTAAAAAGGTATATGTTCATCACATAACCCTCTTTACCTTACTCTTCAGGGACTATCATCAATAAGGGCACTTTCCTGCTTCTTTCTTAGGCTTCTGTATTCTGTGGCTTCCAAAGTAACTTCTGTCAAGAGGACAGTTTTTATGAAGCTTGAACATAAGGAATATTTCAACAATGAATATATGGTGAAAAGAAATCAATACTTATGGCACAGGGCTATAATCAACAGTATAAGGAATTAGGACAAGTTTAGTAAATACAAAGTGGATAAGATCTTGGTTTCAAACCAACAATTAAAGTGTTGTTCTAACAAGTATCTAAGAGAAATAGAAGTGAAAGTAAAAGGTAAACTTATAGATATCAGCTGACAGAGTCGCTTATCTTTAGCCAGAGACTATTATAGACATCTCGGGAAAATGAAAGCCGTAAGGAAGGTTTTATTCCTTTCCTAAGTATATGAAAAAACATTCCCACATCCCAAGATTTGTTATCCCTTTCTGTTCAGGAGAGGAAGCGGAAGTGAAGTCTATTGAAATCATAGCTTGATGGAAACACTAGAAAAAGCAAGGGACAGAGAACTATTACAAATACCAAGGCAAATGATCTAGAGACAACAAACACTACACCTGTAGAAAGTGAAGTACTTCAATTACAGAGAAGAAAATAGTAAAAAAAGAGACAGCACAGAAAACATAGCAGTAGAAACAGAATTAAGTTTTAAAGTGGTGTCAGGAACATCTGTAAAGCAAGTGGTCTGCAGAAACATTGTATATAAAATTTCTAACACTCCCACTGAAGGAACAGCTGTCAACAGAACACCACTTTTCCTCCCGCTAAGAAAAGGTAGTACAACCTAACTTATACAGCAGCTGTAGGAACATGTAATCACAATCATTTCATTCATTTGTGGTCATTAACAGTGCAACTTCCATCTTGTTAACTCATCTGCTGCATCCAATTTTGCTCTTGCCAAGGATTGCAAAGACCAGAGAGAAATGTCTCTGGGCTAGAGGCTTCTTTCATCTTCTGAATAATACATCATGTTTTGCTTAGTGTCTTTAGAGTGGTTTACAATGCAGATGCTTGCAAGAGGAAGTACAATAAAACTAGAATAGTTACAAGAAGACAATAGAGCTAGCACTTATTTTCTTCCTTATAAGGGCAGCTTAAGATGTCAGATGGTCTTCTGTTACAGCACAGACCATGAAATGGCTGCAAAACAGTCTGCTAGCACCCAAGAAATCACATGTGTACATATAAAGTGCTTTGGTCAAATTCTATGATGATTTGAGTAGAAGGGGAACACTGTGATAGCGCAATTATAAGGCTTCAACTCTGTTAGAACATGCATCATGTCCTGTGAAGATTTTAAGTGTTACTTAGGTTATTAAATCCACATAAGTGCTGTAAAAAATAGCAATGTGGATTATGAAATAATGTTCCAAGCGTGGTTCTGTCATGTCACACATTAACCTGTTCTTTTGACTTCGTTACACAAAACCCATATCTAAATGGCTGCTGATTTTTAAAGTCCATAGAGGTCTACTATAAATTAAAAAATGCATTGAAAATTAGTTCCATTGTTTTTCTGAAATTTGAATCGAACTATATTTGCATAATTATTGTTGTTTACCCACACTTATAGGACTTCATCTCTGAAGCAAGGTGAAATAATGACTAAAAAATTGATTCTAAATTTTATAAACAGCCCAAGACCACCTTTATGTATTTGAAGTGTACTGTCTCCAGGGCTGTCATTCATGAAAGAATGAAGTATTTACTTTTTTTTTATTTTAATTATCTTTGTTTTTCTTTTTGTCCTTCTGCCATCTACTTGCATCATAGGGCTTGGTCTTTTATTGCTGTCCAATATTCAAATAGTTGTATTTTCTGGTTCTTATAAACCAGATGTAGCAATGTGTACTTGTAAATGTGAAATCCACAGCCATAAAGCTATGTAAAACATTCAGAAGGAAAGTTCATAAAACAGGAGGACTTTAAAAAAAATAAATAATTTTTTTTTTTTTTTTTTTTTTTTTTTTAAATCAAACCACAAAGCACGTACTGAAGAAGAGATACTTGTCTATGATTTTCTTCCACGTTGCTCACTTTTGAGTTTTGAATTTGGTAAGTGAAATTTTCAGATCCATTTATCAGGTTAGGTTTGAATATTTGAGCAAGAAAGTAGTAATACTCTCATTAAAACCGATAAAAATATACACAAAGAAAGTATGAGTCAGCCAAACCAACATCAAGATATTCAAGATATTTTAAAAAATTCATTTAATGCAGAAAAGACTAAAGATTGACAACCTAAAAGGATTAATCTGTGATGTTCATAGCTTTATTCTCCAAACCTTCCTTGGCATAAATCTAAGTGGAAAGGTCACAGATTTGTACAGACTTCACATTGAAATGATCAGGCAGTTCTGAAGTGATGGGAACTGGGATTCTTTGATTACTGTAACCAGGAATAGCAGTAAATTTTTCTATGGGCCTGATAAATTCTTCACTGGCCATGCATTTAGAATAAAAAAGAGTAGCATTATGCAATGTGTCATCATGAATTATTATAGCTTGTTTAGAGTCTTTCCACAGTGACCAATCAGAAGAAGAAACAAACAAACAAACAAAAGTATAAAATCACAATTAAAAAAAAAGAAGGAAAGAGACTGAAAAACACAATCTTGGCATACCCTCCTTTTATTTCTTTCTTTTGGTTTTGTCTGTAAATCAGAGTTTCTAATCAACAAAATGAAGCACTTCAACCAGAGTTATGCTAAAGATACACTGCTAGTGGAAGACAAACAAAGTAATAGCAATCAATGATATACAGCAAAGAGAAAAGAAAGCATAACTTCAAATCAATAAGGATTTGATATCAAGTTTGGTTTCAAATGAGAAATTCTTTCATCATGCTGTTTTTGTGCATTGCTAGAACACCAACTGTAAGTTTGCATAAGAAGTCTATTATTCTTAGAAAAACTCCTCAGATCACTTGTGTTTCAGCTTGAAAGTTGCACACTGAAATATGTTTCTTTAAAGTATATGAATTTGCTTGAGTGTATGCAAAACTGAGGAATGAAAAAGAAAGATAAATATGTCAGAGCAAATTTTAATGTCAGTCAGGAGGAAGGAGCCCTGACTTCTCTGAAAGCTGCAGTATGGACTGCTTCCTGACCTGCTGTTACAAAACA
Organism: Tympanuchus pallidicinctus; assembly: GCF_026119805.1. NCBI lineage: Eukaryota > Metazoa > Chordata > Aves > Galliformes > Phasianidae > Tympanuchus > Tympanuchus pallidicinctus. Next base: position 19,106,828 of record NW_026294747.1, read on the forward strand.
TGCCAGTGTAGTGCAAGGGCTAAGCGCTTAAGCTCATCTTTCCCACTCCTGAGAAGCATCTCCCTATATCTTTTTATTAGAAGTATGATTTTTTCCTATGCTCCAGATGATGTCCTACACTTTCAGCTTAATCTAGCAGAAAATATTCTTTGAGGGAATATGGTCCTAAATTTCCATTTACTGTTAGATTTAATCCTAGGCAATAATCAGTGGTGGATATTTCTGGTTTCTGTCTGGGTTTAAGATCTTTTCATTGGAATTATCTTTATTTAATGACTCGGCATATAGTAGTCTACTGTCATAAAAGTACTCCTTTCTCAGACTAAAAACCAAATTAATTTCAATCCCCTTTCTCCATTTTTCTCTTCTCTGTACTCTTCTCCCCTCACTATCATTTGTTCAACTGTTTTCTGGCACAGAAAGCTGGAGAAGAATTTATTTTCCAAATTTGGCACTGATGTGAAGAAGTTGGAAGCATAGGCTGACAATTTTTGAAGTCATTAGTGAAATTCTAGCTCATTGCCAACTCCAATAAAGGTTTATAATTTACAGACATGCAGAATGAACTTGAAAAGACATAAATGACAATGAATACTTCATAACTGAATGGACAAATCATGATAACCAAGTGACAATAGAAACCTTGTGTGCATTATGGGAAATCAAAGCTACGTGACATATGACATATAACTTTAATTCTAAATCTTCCAAAAGATCATGGAAAACAATTATTCTAACTTTTTTCTCCAAACAATTAAGTCATTTTATAGAATCATAGAATCCTTAGAGTTAGAAGGGAACTTTAAAGGTCATCTAGTCCAACTCCCCCGCAATGAACAGAAATATTCACAGCTAGACCAGGTTGTCCAGGGCCTGACTCAGACTTGCCTTGAAAGTCTTCAGGGACAGGGCATCAATCACCTCTCTGAGCAATCTGTTCCACTGCCTCACCACTCTCATTGTTAAATACTTCTTCCTTATACCTAACCTAAATCTACCCTCTTTAAACTTGAAATCAATGCCCTTTGTTCTATCACCACAGAACCTGCTAAAGAATCTGTTCTCTTTTCTCCTGTAGTTCCTCTTCAGACACAAAAAGGCCACTATCAGGTTACCTACAGCCTTCTCTTCTCCAGGCTGAACAACCCCAGCTCTCAGCCTGTCCTCGTGGGAGAGAATGTTCCATCCTTTGGATCATTTTTGTGGCTCTCCTCTGGATGCACTCTAAGAGATCCATGTCTCTTCTGTACTGAGGACTCCACATTTGGATGCACTATTCTAGATGAGGCCTCACCAAAACAGAGGAGAGGGGAAAGATTATTTCCCTTGATCTGCTGGCCAGGGTTCTTTTCACACTGCCCAGGAGACAGTTGACTTTCAACACTGCAAGGGCACATTACTGGCTTCTATCCAACTTACCATCCACCAGCACCCCTAGATCTCTTTTGGCAGGGCTGCGCTCAATCCTTTTATCCCCCAGCTTGTATTGGTAGTGGAGATTGCCTCAATCCAGATGCACTTGGATTTGTTGAACCTCACAAGGACCAACTTCTCCCTGACACCGGGCTTGCTTTCCCGTGGGTGTGGATGGAAAGGGAAAGTTTAGTACTGTTGCTTTCATTTAGCCACCAGTCACTATCTAAGCTGAAAATCATCTGATTCTTTGGCTTGGACAATAATTGCCCCCTACCCCACATGTAATTTTCTCCCTTCTCTGGCCCAAAGCATTCTCTTTTTACAATCCCAGCAATGCTCTGGTTTTTATCTTCACTTAAATTCTCTAACTTTCTACCTTCAAGGAACAGAGAGAACCTTACCATTAGAAAAAAAAAAAAGGATAAAACAACAAAATGAAGTGAACAAAAAGAAATGACTCATAAAGGCATACTTCCAAATGCCATCAGTAAGAAGAATAGGGACAATATGTTCCTGGAATACCTTATCATAAAAGGATGTAAATCAAAACTCATTTCCCTTTATTTTTCTTTGTTGACAGCAGATATTCTGAACATTAAAATCAGACAGCAAATATATGGAGAGATATATTAAATGAGTCTCTAGGATGACTGGCAGTCTGGAGTTGCAAGGAACTGACTGATGACCAAGTTTACTGACTTCGAGGCTATCAAGGAGTTATCTTTGTGGAGTTTATGAAAAGGAGATGCCAACTCACAGTTTGATTAATAGTTTTACCTAGGAGCTAAATTATTCAGCAATTAAGAATACACTTTAAGAAAGAAAGATTCTTTTTTTTTAAGTCTTTTTTAAAAGCTTAGAATACTGATAAGAAACCGACTATAGAATTTAAACCAGCATGCGATGTGTTTGCTTGTTTGGATAAAATGTTATTTATCTGAAATTGACCATATACCAAAAGGCAATAATGGAGGTCCTAGTTGTCTGCTTCACCTATGGGAACATGTTGGGATAGCTTTACCAAGACTAATTTTGTGTTTTTTAAGACCATTTTATGTAATATTCTCAAATGTCAACGTGTCAGCATTAAATCTTATTTATTTATGGTAATAACAAAATCTTGCAGCCTCTCTCCAGCTGATGATCTACACTAGTGAATGACTTCAGCCGTCTGATGAATATTTAGTCTTGCCTTTGCTACCATACCCTGCTATCATATACATGTGAAATTCAAGCTGATACCTTAATCTTTGTTTCTAAAAAGCAAATATAATTTTCATTCAGCTTCAGGAATTGGAAAAATTTCAAGAGAGATGACATGAGACAGGAGTTTCCATAGGATATGTTTCTTCCCAAAGAGTGGGAAGAACTGCTCTTTCACAGTGCCAGGGAAGTGTCAGGTGATGTGTCACTACACTGTGCTGAAGGCACAGTGTTTTTGTCAGGCTGGTCACAGTTACAGACTGATGTCATTTTCTCACACTGGAGCAAACACAATAACTTGGATATAAGTTTGTTGCAGGATAAATTCTATGTGAAAGATGTGGAATATTACAGACAGACAGTATGCTAGATAAGCTATATTCATATTCTTTACTAATGCTATAAATAAATTAATTAGTATACAGCAGTAGTTCATAGAGGTGCAGGATACTGAAATTCATAGTTACTGACTAACCATAATGCAGATTATTCTGATATATGTATATAACAACCTGAAGTAATCTACCAGTGTTCTATGAACTCTGGCATCTTCCTTCGGCTTATAGTTCGATCAGTGCCGGTGGAGGCCACCTTAGTGTAGGTGAGACACCTCTAATTTGTAACATTAGTAGTATGTAGCAAGAATTAGAATGTGGGAGTGCATCTACATTTTGCAGAGCTACACAAAGAGGGATTCACATCCGGTCTAGAAACACTTTTATTTTGCACTGGTGCAACGGCTTGCAAAGGTCTGAAGAAATGCAGTTTCTCCATCTGAAATACCAGATACTTTAAGTGCTTCCTTCTGTGTAAGAAGGGGAAAAATACACCAAGCAGTCTAAAACCAAGTGTCTAGTCTGGACAAGGTGTCTCACCTAATTTTGGATAATTTCTTTCATTTGTTCAAATTGTAGCCATAGTGAAAAGGAAATAAAACCTGTGAATCTTCTGAGTTTTCCTAGTCACTATTCTGCATACTTAACAAAGCACAAGCAAAAGCCCCTGGTGGGTATTTTAATGCCTTCATATATTTGCTCATCTAGAGAAGAGTAGTTAGTTGCTGTTATATTCTGAACAAGTCTTATAATTCCCATTAAAATTCTCAAGAAAATCCAGGTTTTTGGGCTTGGATTTCTGTTTTTGCCCCCTTTTTTTTTTTTTTTTTTTTTTTTTTTTTTTGAGCAGCACTGCTTAGGGGAAAAAACCTAGATCCTAGATAAGAAAAGGTACCATTTTATATCTTTTATAAAATTGTCAAAATATGCCAGTCTCTTGACATCTAGAAATTATGTGGGCGTCTCATTATAAGGAAAACTGTTTTCTTTTTAATTGTGGCAGCATCTGGAGGAGCGTCCAATCTTATCAGTATCTCATGCCTATCTAATTGAAAGAGCTGCCAGCTGGTTCAAACTACACGCAAGTTTCATTTTCTTTTCTGTGGGAAACTGAAGAATTCCACTGAAGCAAGACATGTTGAACAGTGCTCAGTGTTACTTGCTGAGGTATGGTAACATCTCCATGGTGTTATGATGCACTTCACTGAGAGCTCTTATTAATAGTATTAGGGTGAATTTTTGAAGGTATTTGACCAGGCAGCTGTTACTTTGTGTATTCAGATCAATCTTTCAGAAAATCAAGAGCAGAATTAGTGTTGTTGCTTCAATGCATATGCCATTTATCCTGAACTCTTTCATTATAAACATTAAATAGTCAATTTACATTTTCAATACATTGTGATCCTTTGTGTAATACACAAGAGTCTATTATTCTCTACAGACTTTTTGGCCACATTAAGACTAAAGCTGTAGTCTTTGAAAATCTTTGAAAAAGATTTTAAGAAATAACCTACTGGCCAAAGCCTCCTAGAGAAAACTTTCATTATAAATAGGATGATCCACCAAAATTTGTTCAATTGTGGTTTATTTGTTGTTGTTTGTGACTGACTCTAAGAAAAACTCTCAAGTGGGAAGATTCTGTCCACATGCAAGCCATGCAGTCACAATGATCTAAGCCTTCAGGGTTAAGGTTTCAAATATCTCTTTTCTTTCTGAAAATATGCAGACTATTGAATCTACAAATATTTTCAGAGTTCACAGAGAGAAAAGCCAGCTTAGCTCACCATTTCTATCTTTCCAGCATGGTTTCTATGAAATTTTTTCATGTTTTTGTGCAGTCAGGTTTTACAAGCATCCACAGACAGGAACTCTACTTATCTCCCAGGGGGAAATTATCCCACAGACTGACAGACCTCTTGGTAAGGAGTAAAGAGAATTCAGACCTCTCTGTGGGAAGCCTGCAGCAATGAATTCCCAGCATGACTGGACAGGCAGAGCCTGCTCTCCCTTGATCAGCACCTCCATTTCTGAAAACACGTTAACCAGGGAACTCAGTATGATGAGAAATAGGACTGGAATTGTAGAATCATAAAATCATAGAATCATAGAATTGTTTGGGTTGGAAGGGACCCTTACGATCACCTAGTTCCAACCCCTCTGCTATAGGCAGGGACACCTCCCTCTAGACCCGGTTGCTCAAAGCCCCATCCAGACTGGCCTTGAATGCTTCCAGGAAGGAGCGTCCACAGCTTCACTGAGCAACCTATTCTGATGTCTCGCCACCCTCACAGTAAAGAATTTCTTCTTAATATCTAGTCTAAACCTACCCTCTTCCAGTTTAAAGCCATTTTCCATCATGCTGTTGCTACCTGCCCTTCCAAAAAGTCTCTCCCCAGCTTTCCTGTAGACCACCTTCAGGTGCTGGAAGGCCGCTATAAGTTTCTCATCTTGTTCTTGTAGAAGAGGTGTTCCAGACCTCTGATCATCTTCATGTCCTTCCTCTGGACCTGCTCCAACAACTCCATGTCCTTCTTGTACCCCAGACTGGATGCAGTACTCCAGCTGGGTTCTCATGAGAGCAGAGTAGAGGGGCAGAATCACCTCCTCTGACCTGCTGGTCACACTTCTCTTGATGCAACCTAGTATACCATTTGTCTTCTGGGCTGCAAGCACACATTGACAGCTAATGTTGAATCTTTCATCAGCCAGCACTCCCAAATCCTTCTCCTTGGGGCTGCTCTGAATCCATTCTCTACAGAACTTGCAAATGATTTGGGAATGCCCTGACGCAGGGGCTGAACCATGCACTTGGTCTTGCTGAACTTCATGAGGATAGCATAGGCCCACCTTTCAAGCCTGTCCAGGTCCCTATGGATAGCATCCATTTCCTTTAGAGCATCGACAGCACCACTCATCTTAGTACTGTCTGCAAACTTGCTGAGGATGCTCTCGATCCCACTATCCATGTTGCCTATAAAGATGTAAGTAACACCAGTCCCAGCACCAACCCCTGGAGAATGCCAATCATCACTCAAATTTTAGGACAAGCTGTAATATGAGTTAAAGGTGCTCTGAACCTCTTAGGATCACATCCTTGCTTCCTGACATCTAGATAGAGTATCCCACAGTGGGCAGGGGATATGTTACAAATTCTACTCCTCATACTTGGAATGTTTCATTAAAACCCCATTTCATGAAAACCCAGTAAAATATTTGCAAAGGCAGAAGGTAACCTTGTCTGTAGATGATGACTTTGCAAAGCCTGGAAATAGTGGGAAACTATAAAAAATGACTTGTGATAGTGCCCCACTCAAGCTTTAAATCTAGCCATACTACAACAGTTCTTATTTAAAGGCACTGTAAAATCACCAATTTGCATTCTGACCTCTGGTTTTCCTTAAAATATAACATTAAAAAATATATTACAGTACATACGTCTTCTATGAGCATTAATACATGCAATTTATCTTTGGAAAAGATAGTACAGTAAATACAGCAGATGCATACAAATTGTTTTTCCTCATTGTAATAACATGTGCACGAATAGTTTCTCTTGTCATGCTTGAACGATCAGGATATTATATTTTAAGAAACACAATTTATTCTTACTTCTATTTGTTTTTTAAAAAACACAAGCAATTATACATGCTTTAACAACCAGTACTGTGTAATCTCGTCTTTTATATTTCTGTACTTGAAAATATTGCTTAAGGGGATGAGACTCACATATTTCATCTGAAGCCTCATTAAAAGTGTTCTGGATGAAGCACAAATAATGACTGAGAAAAAGGAAGTCATGCTACTCGTTCAACCTCCACCCCATCTTCTTGCCAAATATATATCACCATGATATTAAAACATTTAGTGCGTTATAACAAAAATCAGAATAATGCAGAAATAGTATTACAGTAGGAAGTAGGAAATCCAAACTCTGTGACACAAGAAACAGCAAGCAAAGCAGCTAATCTTCCAGAAACCTTGGTAAAATGAGAAACAGCAAATCTGTTGGTTGTTCTAAATGGTAACTCTGAGAGGTAACCTTCACGGAGGGTCACACATAACAATCTGTTGCAACCAGGGATCGATTTCCAGACTTGGTTTTGGATGAGAGATGATAGACAATATTTGGGTAATGTATTTCACTGTCTTTGGGCAAAAACCACTGAACCATTTCCTTCTTTTTATGTTGCAGAGGATGTTTGGCAGGCCATGCCCGAACACTGTGCATTCATCTTGTATATATAATTCTCCCTTGCAGCTACAAACACAGTGCCTACTGATAAAGGGAAGTGACAACATCGGGCTATAACAAACTTATTTCTTTATTCCAGCTGTTCACAACTTTCAGTGTAAGAGTGATCTTTCTCTCATATACTCAGCATAACTTTTAACTGTGAATTTATTTTTTTCAGTCTCATATATGCCAACGGTTTGATTAGATCATGTAAAAACAAGCAGGGTTAAGACTTACTTTTCAATCTGTTCAAACTGAATGGTTCAGAGGCCTGCAGCATGAGTTTGCATTTAGTTTACTTAACTCTTTAAAAATGTTATTGAGAAATTAATTTTTTTCTAGAGAATCTAGTAATATTGAAAAATAGAAAAATAATAGAAAAGGAAAAATAAGCTTTCTCTATTTCCTTAATTTCAATACAATATAGGTAGTGGTATTTTAAGTTCCTTCTGCCTATTCTGATATCAGAATGATTTATGATCAAAGTTGAGATCAGTTTTGATGGCATTATGTGCTGCCCAAGACAGTATATTCTAAAGACAGACCATGGAGACATCAAAGAAACAGTCTTGGTGGTGCATTTTATGATGAAAAATAACTTTCTCCTGGAAAATAAGCTGACACAATCCATTCACATCACACTGGTAACAGAACAGCCATGAAACTAAAACACTCTTATTGTCCTGAAATGCTATTTCTTTTTTTTTAAGACAAAACAAGACTCTTGTGAACACTTACTTTGGAAACATTTTGCCAGATTTTTTATATAGACCTATGAATTCTTCTTGGCTATCTTTTACCTATTTATGTACTCTTAATCCTTTAAATAAGACACAAAAATAGAAGAAAACGATTTGTCTCCAGTAAAGAAGTAAAAATAAATTATCAAAAATAAAATCACAGAATTAATGGAGAAATAGATACCCTAAGTTACCCACAAGCCCTGTAAGATCCAAATAGTATTTGAAAGGCTATAGGCTTGAGCTTTCATAAAATTTTCATTCTATCTGAGGTGTTCATTTATGGAAATTAAAAGTAATTGCAGATAATTCATGATCAGGAAACAAGCATTCAGTGTATTCCTAAGATAAGTTTGCCCAGCTAGAATAGTTTGCATGCCAGATAAAAAATGTGGGGAGAACAGAAGGACTAGCAGTAGATTTGTATTCTATTAGTAATGTCTCAGACATTGCCTCTATGATTTCAGTTTTGCATTAAGTTTAAAGAGGCTATGATTTCATGGCTTGAATCTGTTAATTATGCGCAAGTTTTTTGTTTTTTTTTTTGTTTTGTTTTGTTTTTAAATCTAATAACCAGATTGTTACCTGTGTTGAAGGGAATAACTGAAAATTGTTTAATGCAACATCTTGTACAATGGACAAAATGTAAAGGACAAAAACACACAAAGTAGGATTCATCTAATCTATTTTCAATTATGATTAATCAATGGGAAGATGCTCCTTCGTAGGCCTTACTCTATTTACTTTAGACAAACTCTTAAAAAAGAAATATCTAACGATCGATATCTGTCTTTGTCTGTTAAGTAAGAATAAAATTACGAGACATCTAAGTCATATACTGGATTTACACAGCTGGAGTTGGAAAAGGAATATGATACCTGCAGTTCCTCAATGAATGCTAACAACATTAAATCTCACAATGCGGAACTATTCAGCACTTAGATCAAATCCATTGCAAAGACTGCACCCTGTAATTGTGAGCAGTGATTGTTCCAAGCCATTGTAACACGTTTCTCTTTACTTCTTGATAAAAAACAAACAAACAAACAAAAACAATAAGCATTTAGACATATTAATTAGTAAATAAAACTTTCAAACGCCTGTTTTTTTTTTTTAAATGAATAAAATGTACCTATGTAAACCAAAAAGCAAAGAAACAACAACAACCACAACAACAACAACAAAAACACAAAAAGCATTTGATATCACTCTGCATAAGAATAACATAGAATATGCCTCTACTTGGGAAAAAAGGATGGCATTCAAAATCCTGATCTGGAATTTTCTGAGTTTTGAAGAGAGATTTCATATAAGAGTTAGCTGAGTATTGTAGATGCAGAAGACAAATTCTCTTTTATCATTAACACTGTATTAATCACTTACATCTCACCAATGTGTAAAGAAAGAACATTATTCAGACCAATAAAGACCAATATATTTTCCAACTAAATTTTAAAGGGTATCCAGAGCTGTTTACCATCAGAGAGAATATTAATCTCACAGGAGCCTCGGTTTATTACTCCAGTTTACAGATCATTCTTGAAATCATACGAGACTAGAATATGATGGCAAATCTCTATGCAAAGTTGAAATAACAGAAGACACTAAAGTAAATAACTGAGAGTGATAAAATGTTGTGTTATCATCTTTGTTAGCATCTTACATACTGTGCTACGAAATGAAGAATTTTTCATTTAATTTACCAATCAGTAGTAAGAAAATAGCATAGCTCTGTAGCGCAGATGTAATATGGTTTTCAATGAAGAATCAAGTAGATTACTATGCTAGTTTTATGTTCTGAGGAGTAACTCAGTAACTTTCAGCCAAACTCCAGGTGGAAAAGTCTGCTGTCCTAACAGAAGGAGAGTAATAAGGGTCTTAAAAAACATCAGCTGCCTATACTTCCATGCACAGATTTAAAGTAAGGTTTAGATCATTATTAAAGCAGGGAATAAAGAAGATCCAGATAGTGAATTTTCAGCACTATGTACCGTTTTTTCATCTTCACACTAAAAATTTATTGAGTTTACAAGCCATGAGATTTCAAAGTGTGTTTTCTTGGCTTATTAATTTTTATTTATGCTAACAGGGATAAGCTCAGTGTCCAGTGGCTCACAGAAAATTACTTAATAATTTTAGTAAGATTGATTTTGTAGACACATTAATTGCCTAAAGAAAAAACTATACTGATGCTTCTGCTGACATTGTAACTGAATCTCATGCCACTGCACCAGCAGGAGGACAGCAGCATGTCTCTTTTTCCACCCTTCTCTTTCCACAGTCATGTTGGAGCACAATGGAAACTGAAGAATTATGCTTGCTTGCATGTTCCTCGATGTACCCATCCACACCTTCATCTTCCTCTCAGCTCATCTTAGGCCTCTTTCTGTGGAGCTTCCACAAACCTCCTTGCAGATGCCAGATTTATGCGTGGTTTCATAAACTATACCCACTTCCCTTCTTTCTGAGCTCTTCACATAGCAAGTCCCTGCTAGTGGTGCCCTAGCTACGCTGAAAACTATCTTGATGTAGTACATCAGATGTGAATTCTAGAAAGTACGTGTGTTTTCTAGTATTTTGCTGAAATAGGGTTTAAATATCATTATTTGTTCCCTGGAGACAAGCTGTTGTGATTCTTGGCAACATTATTTGTTATTTATAATGCACCATGAGCATGTATCAGTCAACAAACAAATGTTTCAGACTTATTTGAACATCTGCTTAACCTCTTTCATTATTCTAAGCCTTGACTGTTAAAATGAAAAAGAGGAAAACAAAAAATGAGAAATAGATCACATCTTGGGGCTAGCAATTGTGCAGCACTGAATATAGATTAGAGCTCTTGATACATTCTGCTAAGTACCACATCAGAATCAATAAAAATAAATGGGAGGTATGACTGATATAAAGACTGGCATCACTGAGTCACTTTCCCAGGCAGCCCTTGAAAAAAGGCTTTGTGCTATCGTCTCAGATGGACTGTTTTTCATCGAGCACTGCAGTCCTCTAACTCCCTTTCAAGTGAGACTGCCTAACCTGTTTCAAAGTGAGCTAGGAATTCATCTTCACCTCCAAAATCTCAGGTATGAGCTGTGACCATCCTGTAGTAACTTAACATTGAGCAATTTTTAAAATAAAGTTTCAAAATACTATGCTGCTTTTATATCTGACTATATTTTTACTCAGAAGTATACAAACAGCTGAATGGGAGATAGGAGCAGACCTGGCCATGTAGCAGTAACTGGTCAATTAAGAATATGTGTGAGTGGCACGATGTGCATATACAAGTGTGATCAACCCACGATTACTGAACTAGAAAACAAAAGTTTTTGTTTAATAATTGCATTCTTCTGAAATATGTTTAGGCATTTCATAGTGAAACACTATGTAAATGCCCAGCATCTGCACATGCCTATTTTGACATAACACACAGTATGAGCAGAAGGAAACAAGCAAGTGATTGAATCACGTCCTTTAACCATTATCAGTCAGGGCTGAGGCACCATATCTTTTCAGTGACTTCTGTAGACCAGAGCTTTTCAGAAAAGCAGAATCCACAACCATTTCCTTGCTCTATATGATCAGATACACAACTGCAGAGCTACCTTTTCAGCTGGGACAGTGTTGGACCTAATACTTAGATGAATTAATATGTGTAGGGTCTAAAGAAGGATGTAGGTTAGTAGGAGGGTTTTAAATGAGGAATCAACTTGTTCTCTGCTTCTAGGTAGGGAGACAAAACTAAGTGTGAAAAAGGGTGGAAGAGATAAAATATAATATAAATGATGATTTTTCTCCATAGTTTGAATTCTAGGTATCATTCTTAAAAACTTACAGCCCAATGAAATGCTGTCCTTGACAAAACCAAAGGTTATCAGTGAAACTGTACTTTATTCCAAGGTGGTTATCTGCACAGTTTGAAAGAGAAGTAATATGTCTGGTGAAGAGACTCAGATGATTTCTAGCAGTTCTTCACTTTTTTTCTGAAAGAACAAGTATGTTCTTGAACACTTAGGAAACAACTACTGACTAGGACTGTTGCATCAGAGAAACAGTGGACTGAGACTTAGCAATCCCAGTGAAACATGAAGGTGAACACTTCACTTGCCACTTGCTACTTGAAACAGTTTTCAGCAGTCCTACTGTGAAACCTTTAGTTCCTGTTAATGAGGACAGGAGCTTCTTACTGAACTCCACTACAGAGAGGTATATACAGAGATGCAAGAGTGAAAACTCAGCTGGAGGCTACCTCTTTCACAGGATCCTGAAAACATGTTTTCTTTCATTTACCTCCTGGAAAGGAGCCAGGAAGAAGGTGGTTAGGATGCTTTTCTGTTCTGGATGAACTGGAAGGGAGGAGGGTCATATTTGGAAAAGCCATAAAAGGAGAAAAAGCTTATACTTCTGTGAGAAGTGACTTGAATTTAGATAAGACTTTAATTTTGCTTTTTATGATGTATATAAATATGTACCATGTTTAGGTTGCCTAGGTAGTTCTATTCTTATGCGAAGATTCAAAGCATGTTTATAAAATAAAATGTGTGTAATTACTTAGAGGAAAATGCACAACATTCAAAGACCAAATCTCCTGAACAGTTAGAATAGAAATGTCCCCATGGAGGAGTCGATAAAACTTTAATTTGTTACCAAAGTCAATAAAATATAGAGTGTATGTTTTCTCCTGAAAAATTAAAAGACTCTCTGGAAATTCCTTTCCCAAATATAAACGTGTATTTGACTACACATGGTACCATGTTATTTATCAAATAATAAATCTCTGCAGAGGAAAACACATTACAGTGAACAAAGTCATGCTGTTGTGAAAAAGCATCACACTGGGAAGTATAAACAGGCATACAGACTGCAAGACATACAGTAATTACTGCTTTCAGCATGGGTGATGCCTTAGGTGATGTACTGTGTTCATTTTGGGCACCACAATTCAAAAATGAAGTGGACTGTTTGGACAGCAAAAAGATTGATCAACCATCTAAGAGTTATGACTTTTGGAGGAAGAAAGAACGTACCAGAGTTATTAAGTCTACAAAAAGGAAACAAAAGCTTTAAATTGCAGAAAGGAAGATTCTACTTTAAAACTTGTGGAGTAAAAATGAATCTAAAGCACACAGAAGTAACACATTGAATTTTCTATGACTTAGAAGCTTAAACTAGTAATAATTTCTAGGGAGCAGAATAAATGAATATTTTTCAGGAAGGACCCAGATGCGTGTGAAGTTGGTTTGAGGAAATGACCAACTTAGTGTTGTTTCTCTCCTGCTTTTCTTTCTAATATTTTGAAATGCGTGACAGTGTGTTTGGGTACATTTCAAGTATGGAGTAAGAGGAGACTGTGGTATTCATGTATCTGATTTGAAGCACAGGCTGCTTGGCTCAGACCAAAGATTAATTTAGATAAATATTTTGAGTCTGGCAATGGATGCTTAGGAGAAGTGTAGGAAAAAGAAAGAGGTGTATGTAGAGAAATCTGTGTACTTAGTTCCCAGCTAGTAATTATTATATCTGTTTCTAGTTGGACTTCCTGAGCATAATAGCATGCATGAGTAATTGTGTTTAACAACACACAGCTGGATTTATCCTCCATGAATTCATTTAATTACCTTAGAACAGTCAAACTTGAAAGCTAAAATTTGTGCACCAGCCTAGGACTCAAAGAAACAGAAACTTTCACATAAAGAGTAAAAAAAGTGTTAACTAAATGTGTTTAATCAGTCTATAGTAGACACAAGTACAAATAATTTTCCTTCCCCCTTCAGAAATCTAATGACTTTTATTTTAATTATGTTTCTTAACTACTTCACAGATCTGTAAAATGAAAAGGAAGCAGATCAGAAAAATATGCTAAGAGGGTCACACTGAATCAGAGTTGTAGGGGTTGGAAGGGACTTCTAGAAACCGCTGAGTTCAACTCACTGCTAAAACAGGTTCCCTACAGCAGGTTACATGGGAAAGTGTCCAGTCCAGTTTTAAATATCTCCAGAGAAAGAGATTCCACAGCCTTTCCAAGCAGCATGTTCTATCTAGAGAGCTGCTGTGTCACCCTCCAAGTAAATATTTTTTTTCCTCAACTTCAGCTGGGACTTCCTGTGTTCCAGGTTGTGCATGCTGTCCTTTATCCTGTCATGGGGCACCGCAGAAAAGAGTTTGGCCTCTACCCTAAAGAGCCTACCCCATTAGATATTAAGTGTTGATAAGATTCCCTCACGTGTAATTTCTACAGCTTTGTACCAATTGGAATTTGGAAAGTTGTGGCAGATTCACCACATACTGATCAACCACGGAACAAACTGCAGGCCAAAAAGTTACAATTCAGAAATTCCTATCTGCCCCATCATACTGTATCTCAAGCCATGGAAGTATTTGTTACCTTCTGTTTGATACTAACTACTAATACTTCTGCCACTGCATCTTGTAGCAAAGGGTCCTTTAAAGTCGTTTCATTTTGGTCTTGCAAGAAGGTGATGATGGAGTTAGTAGTAATACTCATAGTGACACCCATAGTAATACTCATTGGACTGAATGTCAAAAAGGACAAGAGAAAACTCCACAAACCTGTTTTTGAGCATGCATACTATTGACCAGCCTTTAGCATATTGTACGGTGATCAGGAATTATGTGCATATGAAAAGGTTTTATTAAAAAAGAATTTAAATCATAAATTTATCCCCTTATAACCTCAGAAGTTGAATGTGAATTGATCATCGAAAGATGAGAAATGACTCACTCCACTGGAGGTAAATTTTAGTTCCTCAGGAAAATATTTCTGCACAGCACATAACCTGAAAAACTTAAAATGATTTTGTCATAGAAAATTGGAGGCATTTCTTAAAGAGTTTGTAGGTTTCTCTTTTTTATTATTTGGGAAGAACCACTGATGACTTTAGTTCTGTGTCTTAAAAGTTGATTTATGGACTTTTGAGTAATATTCAGCAAAGAGAACAAATATAATCTTTGCTACAATCTGGTGACAATTTGGTGAAAAAAGTTAACTTTGCAGATTTGCTCTTCTTTGTCAGAAAGTGACCAATCTGCCCAAATGGTTTTTCAAGTTATTAATTGTCCTAAAACATTTATTCACTTTTTTACTTCTGGAAATAAGAGGAAAGTGATATTCAGAAGCAATTTTCTCATGAAATGTGTCCCACCTTTTAAAATCATGCAAAATATAAAATAAATCACGAGACTAAATTTAGTTGCTGGTATTACTTTCAAAACAAAGGGTATTTCCTGATATCTATATCTTCAACTGAAAATGCTGCTTTTTGACATGTAATTAATCACTTCATTATAAAATAGTTGAATAGCTGATGTGATGTAAAGAAATGGATAATTGTTATTGTTTTGGTCAGGAAAAATCCTTATCTGCATTCTCATATAGAAGATGTTACTCTATCCTGCCTTTCTTGTAACTCATTCTCATCTGTTACAGTATGCTGTAAACATCTGGCAGAAATATTTATTTGCTTTGTGACTATTATTATGTATCTTGAATACTGATAAAACAATATTCTGTAAACAGAGTGGAATCAAAAGAAACAGGTGCCTTCAACAATTGTGCAAATTGGGTTCTAAATATGATTTTACCCTTACAATACATTTACTCTCACAACAGATAAATTTAAGCCTTTATATTTTCACTTTTCAATTTTACACTACTGAGAACTATAGAGATGCTGAATTCTGCATTAAAATTGAAAGCGTGCTCATATTGCAGGCAGAGCTCTCACTGAGAGACATGGGAGGTCCAACATGAACGATGAAGGTAATGGCTTTCAAACAAAGAAACCACAGATGGAGGCAAGGGGAGACTGTGTTTCTGTTGTACAAAAAGTTCCACTACCTCCAAAGACATTCTGAAGATAATTGAGAGTAAGTGGGTGCATACCTATGTTTCAGAATAGCAAAAAGTGTTTTGCCCTGTTCTACTTGCTGCACAGTGTTTGTTTGAGATGTTACAGCAGGATGAAAAGTTCACATTTCCTGCTCCTGCATTTTAGGCACTGCATTATTTCTGTTTATATTCACCACTCTTTTGCATGAAGATAAAGTAGCTGAACAGCAGAAGGAATTAATATAACTATTTATTGAAAAGTGCTCATTATGGAATTAAGCATAAAAATATAAGTTGTTTTAAACCATAAGATCATAATTCTGGAGGAAATATAAAAGCATCTAAGCTACACTGAAACATCTCAATATTCTGTTAGAACAATACATTTTGTTAAGTTAAAACTGTGAAATCGGCCTGGATCTATGAGTGACAGCTATATTTTATTATAAGACTCAATTATATAATAAATATCAATCATTTGTTTTCTTTTATTGTTTGAATCAGTAAGGCTTGAATGCTCGTGAAGAATCTGAGGAAAAGGGAGTTCAAAAATTCAAAATTTCAGATTTTATGAGTAAGGATAAATGCAGCATTTAGTTTTGAAAACCAGATACAAAGGCCAGACTGCTCCAATATATTCCCATTTTACTCCTGTTCTATCACTGAAACTGGGATATACTTCTTTCTATAGAACCACTGAAGAGCTGGGTTTTCATTCTACCATGTTATATTAAAAGTATGTCCTTTACTTTATGTTTGACCTTAACGTATGGATGTCAGCATTTTTAATATTTTTGGTTTGAAAACATAAATCCAGGGTGTGTAGAATTATAGTGTATCTCTCCAAATTCTTCAAATAAATTTCTGTTGTCACCTAGTCCCATCACAATAAGAGTTTCAAAAATGATAACAGGATCCTGTTGTGACGTGATAAACTTCCCAAGATGGTTGAGGTATTTTTGATTTGACAGAGGACAGCAAATTAGACATCAAAATGATGACATCATCTAGACTTTTTTCCTCACCTACATGCATTAATTATGCATTCGAAACATGGCAATCAGCTTTGATTTCCATCTTTCAGTAACAGCTGAAATTGGAAAAGGATCAGTACGTGACAGAGAGAGAAAGAGAGAAAGGAATTGTCCTGATAGGATAAAATCAGAAAAAAATGCAGAAGACAAAAAGGAAAACCAAATTGGCATCTCAGAGATATTTATTCTTAATTTTGTTTCTTAAATTTTCTATAACAATAAATTAAGTACAGAGTTCAAGCTAAAATTTCCCTTTCTTGTTGTACAGAGGTAGTGGTATTATTACTTTTCTCTGTTGGTCTGGAAGATTAGAAGAAAGTTATGAGAATTAATGCAACATAATTATTTACAAGTAGCAATCTGTGCTAAATGTGTTTAAATAAGACTGCATTCATAAACACATGCCTTCACAAGTTCCTTCTTGGTGTGAATTTCAACTCTTAAAATTTGCTATACTAACATTGGAACATCAGAGCAATTTAAGAATATTCAGAACTCTGACTATTCATGCTGTGTGTGTTGGATTAGTAGCTATAATCATAATTTGATGTTGTTTTTCAATGTGAATACAATAAAGCCAAGAAGAAATACAAACAAGTCTTAGTGCAGGAAAATAAGCTTGCAGAAATTAAAAGAGAGCTTCTTCTTAAAGAATGTTGAACTTTTATGTGATAAAAGATAGAATATGTGAATATGATACTGTATATAATATTATATGTCTATAACCTCATTCTTGAGTTCACCAAACTGGACGTTGATCTTATAAGAGCTTAAAATCTACCCTTTCAGTTGTCTGCAAAGCCTTAGGATTTATGATAACACTGAGTAATAGGAATTTCCATTAAACTGTAAAAACTGCTACTGTGCCGATCCCACAGATTTAACAATACCAACATCATAGACAGTGTTATTATAACACCACTGCATCAATTCTGTGCATGGGAAAGTGAGTCAGAAATTTTTTTTAATATATTTTTAAAGTCATTATGAGAACTGCCATTCTTGTTATGAGAACTCCCAAACTTGTTTTCCCGTGTTTCTTCATCTGGGAATTATAAACTTATGTTTATTTATGGGCTGCCACACAGATACAGTGATCAGACAGCTGGACCTAGGTTTCTAGTTACAGATAAACTTCCTGTGCATTCTGAGACACTGAAAATGACTTGAGGGCAATTTAGAGAAGGTATATCTAGGAAATTCAGTGTGCAAATTCAAAGCCTTAGAGACGTGGCTGTTTTCTGTTCAGCTGACCACTGCTATTTTTAATTCTTGGAAGTAATCTGAGAAGCAGTTCATGTCTCCTGCATCCAAATATCTATGAAGTCAACATGATAGGTAAATTAACATGCACAAAAAGAATGCACTGTTGTAGAAAATGTGGGGAAAAACTGCCAGGTAGTTTTACCTTTGCTGCAGTGGGGTTACTCAAATCTCAGAGAAATATTTCCATACTAATATTGACACATTTCTCCAATTTGTCTTAGTAAAAGAAAGTTGAATGAAAATCTATCCTTAAATATTTAATGCCCATATTATATCCAAATTAGTGTAATACATAAATTACGTTTCAAGGAAACATATATTTGACAATGAAAAAAATTTTTTTTTAAATCTTCAGATTAATCTTTGATTAAATCTTACATTATGTATCACAGCTTATGTAAACCAAGAGATAGCAAGGTGAAGTTCTTCTCCCAGAAGTGCATGAAAAAGTATTAAAAATAAATGAGAAAATCAGATTACTCTGCATCAGAGCATGTGTAGTATCTGACCAAAGACTGCTATTTAAGTTACCACGTGGACATGCTGCACACATAAACTGTGTAGGCTGATAGTACACTGAAAATAAGGAGAATGGCTTTCTCATGTCTAGGTCCTCCCCATGCTCTGAAAAATTATGTGTGATCTTAAAACTGCAGTGGAAACAACAGAGTGAAAACTGATTAGAACATATGAAATAACTGAAGTATAAACTCTCTCTCATATATGTATATGAGAGCTTTATAATATGTATAAAGTAAGCTGATATTTTGGTAGATTTTCACTTTGTTTTTAAGATAAAGAATAGTAACTAAAAGAAAGTGTATGAAAAAGGGGAGAAGAAAATGAAAGAATGGAAATGAATTTGTTTACCTGTTTCCCATAAAAATTTGAGTAGTCATTTCTTTGACTACAGAGCAGTAACTAAATACAGGTTTTCACTGCTACTAGCTCAGCAAACATCACATAACATACTGTCTTTATCATTACTTTGCTCTCTGATTACACTGAAAGTAACATACTGGCGTCAAATGCCCATCACTATAAACCTTTCTCAAAATCATGAATAAACAAGATCTCTAGTGAAAAAAAAAAACCATCGAAATCAACGAACCTATCAATATTAGAACGCTTTAATTTTAAAATATGAAATCCTTCAATTATTTCACTGTTCTCCCTTGGAGACAGATGTTTAAACGACAAAATCCTTCATAGCTTCTAAAATTAACTGGTTCTCCTGTTGGCAGTCAGCGCCCAGTAGCCAAATATTCTTTTCATGAAAATAAGCCCTCCATGTTCTGGAAGGAGAATGGCTGTACTGATGTAGTCAAGTGTCAAAAGGCACTAGTGACTTCATTTCCTCTGTTAATTGATTGCAATGAATCTTCTGAGAGCTGTCCTACTTACTCAGTTTCACAATAATTAGCTTCTGAATTACTTACTAGTATACACTAGTGACAGAAAGAGCAAATAAAGTTTTTATGAACCTTGCACCAAATTTGAAAAACAGGCTGGGGTGTCTTTCTAGAAGGTATGTATAGACAGTAAAAATTAACTGGTGTCAATACAGCAGTAACTAACTCAGTGTGTCTTTTCATAGAGTGGAAATCACACAGCCTTTAAATTCTTCTTATCAAACAAACTGTCAAAACTGAGCAGAAATCAAAAGTGGACTACTGATGCAGAGAAAGAAATAGAGAGAAAAACTACATTATATTCATGAAACCAAGGTAAAATTCTAGAAAATATAAAGGTAAAAAAAATAATGAATCATAGCTGATGTGTGCAAAAACATCATACACTATTTGTGCTATTGACAATCATCCCAAATCATTTCAAAGGTGTTAAAACTCTGCTTCTTGAAAATATCATATGACATTCACCCGAGAATAAATTAAAATTATTAATTTGTAACTTCAATATGGAGCACATGGAGTATTTTCCACTTTCTGAAGTCCATCTGTTTATGGCTTTAACTTTATACTGTCAAGAAAGCTAGCTAAACTAACAGGGCTGATAAAGCCAAGATTTTTTAGTAGCAGAACTTGCTGACCAGGCTCCTAAACTAATTGTGTTTGTGCTTTCCTGAAGAACTAGCCAATTTCATAGACCCCTGAAATGTAACAGGTAGAAAACTTTTTATAGACTGAATTTGGTTAATGGCAATATAGAAGAGAGAGAATTTCAAAGATGTATGAAGATAATATTGAAAGTTATCCTTCATTTTTCATTTAGATTGCATCCAAAGATTTGTTTTTCTTCTCAAAGATTCAGTAGGACATGGCTTGACAGTGTACTTTTAAACCACATACAAAGATAATCACACACTGAAGCAATCCTTTAGTTTATATGACAGATAGAAGAATACTCATTCTAACAGTTCCATCAATTTTTGTATGCCATTTATTTCTTTATTATAGCTAGTATCTTGCCACTTCTAATAGCTTCACTTCAAGAAATGTTTTCATTTTTCCCATCTCAATCAAAGGAGACAGTATCTTCTTTATGCTCAGTATTACAAAAATTGTTTATTGCACTTATAATCACAAATAAAATAATAGAAAATAGTATGTTGAGCACGTTGTCACTATGTTGTTTTTTTTTTTTTTTTTTTAGTAGAGTAATAATGCTCAGATTAAATGTATTTTACAGGTTTCTTCCTAAATTTATTAGCTCTCAATGAATGAACAAAATCCCATGTGAACTTTTAAATTTTTCTTATTTTATCTGGAAAGGTTCATTATTTAATAATTGTGGGGAAAAAAAGAAGTGTTTCTAGATCGGCTTCTTTTGGACTTCATGAAATATGCATATGTATCTATTACAGGTCTAGAAACCTAGGTAATTTTACAGAGTTGTTCAAAGTCTTTACGAGGGACAGTCTTTTCCTGAGTGTTCTTTGTGCTCAGTTTAAGCTAAAAGCTGTGACTTTTCTGTTTTTTCATGTTCAAAGCAAGTGAAATGTATCTCCATGGGTTCTACCTGGTACATTTACTTAAACTGTGATTTTTAATTCCAGTATTGCTGGCTATTCCATACAGGTAATGTTTTTGCAAGAGAGATTTGCAGATAAGATGTCAGATATAGCATCACTACATTCCCTAGCATCAGAATATGTAATAATCTATCAGAATAGCAGTATGTTTTTATTAGAATAACACTTCACAGAATAACCTTGCATGTAATATACTGAATTGTGAAAAGAAATTGCACTTTTGTGAGTAAGCTTTGTACTAGAATTTGGCTTTTAAAACCTTTATCTCCTGTACAGAAACATGCAATGACATATATTTGCTAGGAATCTTATGCTTGACTCCGCTCAAAGAACAACTAACAATATTCAAAGGTTCAGACTGACAGACTAAGCAATTCTTGGGAGAGACTGGAACCAGATGATCTTTAGGGCTTTTATATCCCTTCCAACCCAAGCCATCCTATGATTCTATCAGTATATGATTGTATGATAATTTCCAATTCTTTGATCATAACACATCCTGTGGAGTTCTGACTAGACTCTTTGGAGTCAAAAATCCTGGTTTAGCTGCACACTTGCACAAATATTCTTACTCTGAACTCTTACAGGTAGGAGATATGAGGCAATTCTGCTCAGGGTATATTTAGACAGCTGAAGCATTCATTGACCCATCTGTTCCAAGGGGATAGGAAATGAAAAAAGAAGGAAAAAAAAGCAAGAATGTGGATATGCTAAAATCAAATTGTTCAGACTATTTTTATGTATGTTTCTATGCAGATGTACCTTTATAGTAAGTCTGGACAAATGAAATTTCTGCACCATAACATATCCTGAATTTTACAGGGTAAGAAATCACCATTGTTAGTATTTTGCATGATAAACTTAAGCAAGCTCTGAAGCCAGAACAGCATCCCTTGTTATGAACAGGACATTGCTCTGGATGGACCACACGCTTCCAACAGGATTGCGCACTTCCAAAAACTGACTCTAAAACAATCCAATATTTTCACTTATTGGTTTTATGTACAGTTCTCATAAAGGGAAGAGTGGTGAAAAATCAGATTACTTGTTCTGCTGAATATGGTGTTAGCGGAAAATTCAGGGATTTTCTTTCACAGCATCTTTAACAGAGAGTGATCACAAGCAGTTACAATTTTTGGTTTTTCCTGGCAAGGCAAAAAAGCTTCTGAGTTTGGAAAGCTGAACTGGGTTGGGTGCTATGGTGCTTTTGCCTGTTCCAGAGATTTGAAATTATCCCGAGCAGCTACTGGAGTGAGAAGAAACAACAGGCATGCTGAAAACCCATGGAACACATTCACAGAGATAACCCCATCATAAAAGGTTTTGCTTGGGATAAAATCGTAAAGGCCTTGGATCTTCTACACCGCACAGACTGGCACAGTCACTGCTTTCTGTCATTTCATCACTGAGTCCAGCAGTGTGACTTAGCTTCCAACAGTCTTTTGAGAGAAATATTATGGCCCTGAGCACTTCTGGCTCTAAAGCAGAATGCAAATTTTGATAGCCTCCTGGCAATGGACATAACGTGCCCCTCCCATGTGGGCAGAGAGAGCTTCAGACATTTTGTGCTGTAGACACTTCCAGATGGCAAATCTTCAGAAGCTCCTGATTTCTAAGATAAACTGGATCATTGTAGTGTTGTGGGAATTCTGGATTGCATGAATGTAAAACTAAGAGTACATCTAGTTTATCACCCAGTAGTCAAGTCGTAATGCAGACAAGTTTTAGCCAACATTTTACCAGTACAAAGACCAGCAGTGCTTGTAAAATGCACATATTCAGCTGTCCTTTGGGATAGGGTGTTTGAGCTGACCTGCTTGATATCAGGAAGTGGAGAAGAGGTCTTTCAAGTCTGCAATGCTTTTGCTTTTGGTTTGACTGCTACCTCATCTCTTGTGAGGGATGCATGAGTCCCGACAGAGCAACAAATGACACATTTAAAATGTTAAAATTCCTTCACTATCACTCTTATTTCCCTAACACTAACATGAAAGTTTAGTATCGCTAAATAAATAAATAAATAAAGGAAAAAAAGAAGCTCAACTGGAAACACTGTAAAGGGAAAGACAGAACATAAAAACAAATGCATTCATGCAAGTACCTCTCCTATCAGTTTTGAATAACACTGACATGCTATTAAGGGCTACTGAAATATTGAAGAAAGCTGTATACCTCATTTGAAGTCTAAGCAGATGTTTTAATCAAGTATGGTAAAATTTTTAATGCTGTCATTCATTAATAGGATGTCAGTTTTATGTCTCACATCCGAACAACAGCTGCCTCAGTGCAGAGTGGTGCTATTCAAATGCCAGAGCTGAGCTCTGGCCTAGTCTTCAAATCTGCGCTGTGTCTGTGCCTGGTGATTTCCAAAAGCGCAGAAGGCAATTCATGAGGAAACAAAATGGCATGGTTTTAATGAAAGGGGATTAGAGATTCTAGGTCAGGTAATCAGAGCAAAAAGGGGTCCCTCCTGATTTTGATGAAGTTTCTGGGAGCTAAGTGGTACAATAAAGAATGAATTCTGCAATTCTCTCTCTCTCTTATCAGTAGACTAGTGTTGAAAAAAAGTGACACTTTAAAAGGTTCATTACTGCACTTAGATCTGTAGTGCTGATGCTAAGTGGATGCTTTTCTTGCAGAAATAGCAATGCAACAAGGAAACTCATGTTTCTTCCTTTTCAAATTGCAGCTTAAATCTATTCAAAGTTCTAATTCTAGACTATTACTTGGAATAGAGGGTTGACTTTTACGCCCCTACTCCACACACATACATTTCATTTTCCATGATTTTGATGATATTAACAGTTGTGAGTCTAGAATCAAGCCTTTTAACAGTTCACATATAGTCCATTCACATTTCATCTGCATTTCACTGTCTTGTCTCAGGGACAGATTTTGTTTCCACATATATGAGCAGGGAGATATGCTGCATGTTTTCTTTTTGTAAACCCATTCTTCCTGATTGCTCATCTAAAAAATATGAATTTCAATTCTCTCTCCCAAGAAGTGTGAAGTTTAATAAACTCTTTTCTAATCTCTTTGTGCTACAGAAATATATCTTTCACACCATGTTTCTGGAGATACTTTTTATTCAAGCAACTTTTGCATTGAAAGACTGATGAGAAGAATTTTGGTTCAAAGTAGCTGTGTCTTGTGATCACGATTCTCTTTAATTTTAGCAGCAAAATTTTACCGCTCATGTCTTAAACCTATATAAAAAATAGGCAATAAATGTTAAAAAAAAAGACCGCTCTTGGATTCCACTGCAACACTGACTGTGAAAGAAGCACAGGAATGAAAAAGAACTCAAACTCTGCAGTATCATATTAGCAAAATCTGAAACTAGCTATAAGATAGATATCCTCTAGGCAATACAATGTGCTGTCAAGACACAATCATTTTTCTAGGGATGTGAAAGTACATTTCAAAACCAGTCTGATTCCTATTTCATATGTAAAATATTCTTCCATTACTTAACTGCACCCATAGCTGTAGAAAGCTGATTTATACAGTTTATGTCTCCAGTTCAGCAAGGATTGAGTTTTCTTGGTGAGTGGGAAAAGGAGAGGTATTTGTTCTTTGATGTTGGTTGTGAGTGGACAAGAATCAGTGGAAATCTCCATGCTGACTTTAAATGTTATAGATATGTTCAAGAGAAAGAAAACGTATTTTTGCTTTGGTATCATAATATACTTAAGAATGAGAGAGTAGCTTCAAACAACTAAGTTTTATTTTAAGCTTATAAAAACAACTTATTTTCACAAAAGGGAGCATAGTAGCTTGCTTGATAGCATTCTGTACTGGAGCAGAAAAAATCCATCTGTCTCCCAGTGATTTTTTTCAGGCAAATAGAAAAGTTCTATATGATTAAAATGTGCTTCTTGTAAAACAGAATGACGACACCTTCTCTTAGTTTCATAGTTTCATGGACTAAGCAGGTTGGTTAATGGAAAGATGGAAAAATACCGTTATTGTTTTGAGAGAAACAGAAAAAAAGTTTCTGCTTTGTTTTTAATTACACTTAAATTTTTTCATCAGGAGGGAAAAATGAGGCACTACTGTTTTTGGATTTTGATTTATATTCCTTAATTTGATTTATTCATCTTATTCCCTAATGTTTTCTCATAGGAATATAATTCAAGATCCTACTCTTTCATGGCATCACATGTACACACATACTTTAGAATAAGCATGTTACTATTTCTAGTGTTGAAGATATGCAGTCCTTATATCAACATCTAGCCATCTTCAGTCTCAAATGCTATCAAAATCTGTTCTTTGATTCCTAATGGCACTGACACAGCTTGAAAAACTTGATGTCTTGCAGGGAGTGATAAAAACCCCATGGAGAGAAAACAGCTCTCACATGGCTTTAACAGCAAGAAAATCTTTCATAATTCAGATTTACTCACTTAAACCATGGACATATTAAATGACAGTTTACTGACAACTCATAAACAAACAAACAAAATACAACAAGAACCATGGAACTATCACCAAGTGAGATTATTACTAAAAGGTCTTGGTTTTATTCATTTATTATCTTTACACAAGATACAGAAATTTTGGAAGTCAGTGCAAAGTTCTTTTCTAAGTAATGCATCTTTCCTAAGAAATTCAATCCAAGTAAAATCTCAGATAGTTGTTTTTTTTTTCCCCGGTAACAATTTGGAACTCATTCAACTTTGGCACAGGAGTAAGCATAATATTTATCAGATGTAGTGAGTCTATGAAATGCATGGTGAACGCGTGGTACTTTTGTAGTTGCTATTGTTTTAAAGAATTCACAAAATCCCAAATAAACATGTTAAGTTTAGAATATTAAAGTGCACTAGCCCACAGCAACACCAGCATTTTTCCTTATCTTCAAATTAGGTGATCTCAGCTCATCTCCCTTGTGCTGCATTTCCTCCCCACACATGCAAAGTAGGACTGATATGCTCCCAGCAGTAATGCCACAATCCAGCGAGTAGCTTGAGAAGCTCAGGGTGACTACCATAGTGGAATACAGTTCCACAGACAATAAAGCAGTTTTTTCCTTTCTTAAAATGAGGGAAAGGAAATAGGACAGCCAATGACGTCTTAAAATACTATTGACCTTTCTGCTTCAAAAAGATGAGGACAAACTTGTTTGAAATTAGACTTCTACATTAGTATTGGTGTAAATGGATTTCATACTCAGTGTTCACCTTAACCTGATGAGGCTCCATCCCTATCTGTAAGCCTCTCTGCCAATTCACCTTGCAGCTCAAAGCTTAATGGACCATTCAGGAGCGAGAGCGCTCTTCTCCAGTCCTACAAATAATAATTTCTAAAAGCCTCGGACCTTTATCCACAGATATTCCCCTCTCTACATCCTGATAATTCACCTCTAATTACTGCTGCATGAACACCACCATTCTCTTGGTTCAATTCTAAATCTCTTCTTCTTTGTTCTATTCACAACATCAGAAAATCAATAAATGGCTAAAGCTAGTTCTTCTACAGCTCTGCCTTCCCCAGATTTATCCCTCCTTAGCAATTCTGATGTTAGCTGCTCCCTCCTGTCCCCAGCCTTTGAAAGTAACCATTTTATTTGTGGTACCTGCTCTAATTTCAGGTGTTTTGTGAATGCCCTTGAATTTAACTCCTCTGTGATCATATGGTATTTTGAAATTCCAGAATTCAAAGCCCTAATAGTTGCAGAAATGGTGATGCTGTTCTGTGATTTTTTCCTTCTGTTACATTGTGTCAATTCCCACAAATTGAAAATTAGATCTGTACTGATGTAATTCTGCACGTGGCTTGAATCTATGATGAAAGATGGAAAAGGACCCCCATAAGAAAAAGTAAAAGGCAGAAAGAAGGTTTCACAGTAACTGAGAATAGGGAGGGGATAGAGGGGGATAGTTAGAGATAGTTTATAGGAGCAGGAATGTAGTGTTCATTAGAGAAGGGGGATAGCAGACAGTGGGTCTCAGATAGTGAGGGGGATGAAGGCCATGCTGATAAGGTTTGAGAACCCAGAGACATCTGGCAGGGAGGGGATTAGATGTCCACAGAATGAGACAAAACTAGTTTGGGGATGCCCCCCTTCACTGTCAGGAGTTTATGGTGAGGAAGATCAGAAGCCTTCACAAAAAGACAACAAATTCTTCAACCCATGACCCACTACACATGCGCAACAGGGGAGAGTCTGCATGCTTTTGGGGGTATAATGAATATGTTCCGAATTCCAGGAAACTACTGATTATGTATTAGTTTGTCCTATATCTGTAGCACGATTTTTCCAGACATTGTGCAAGCCTGGAGGAATTATTCCCCTTGCACCAGGGCTTTTACGCAATTGCCAATAAAACATACCTTCTCTATATCCTTACAGGTTATAGGGTTTGATTTTCTACACATCAATGATTTCTATTACAGGTGTAGAAATAGGTGGTGAAAACTGACCAGCAAAGTGATGATTGTAAAATGTTTAGATACAGCTAATAAGTACATTTAGATAGTGAGATATTTGTCATCTACCAAAAAGGGGAAAAAGTAATAATCAAATCACATGTAAAAATTCTTCCTTGCAACATAATAATGATTACCTATACTGGAAGCTCAAATGTTTATTTTATGTATACTCATTTTTAGTAGACACAGGCTCAGGCCAACAGTTTTAAAAATGATGCCATACAAATATGCTCTTGTCAATCATGAAAAATGAAAATTTCTAAAAAATTTCCTCTACATAAACCAAACTCATCTTTACATGGAGCTGAGTAATACAACTTCTGTCCTGATCAGGAGTCTCACAGTGTTTGTGTTTTTTCTGTGTATAATTTTACCTGTAATGTGTATGTATATTTTCTGCTACTAACTATTAAAATATAACATGGTAGATGAATACTTCTGATACATTTGTATATATGTAAGCTCTATTCTTCTGCTAGTGTATCTTGGAAAAGACTTTCTGTACACAACTAGTACATGCAGTAATTATCCACCTGAGAGAATTTCTGAAACCGGTTGTACCCTACTATTTCCTCCAGTGCTCTGTGGACACATGTTTTGTGTCAGTGCGCTCCATTCAAACAAGTGAGATCACACTGAAGCTTGGCATCTTACCCCACAGGTCAAGATTTCAATGCCGCAGGACAAGTGACCCCAGGGAATTGAAATGCAAATTGCCTCCATCAGCTTCAGGTAAGGAGCAAGGCAAGAGCTTGCAGATGGAGTTTTTTCATCATGTCATTGGAAAGCTACCTCTTGGTTCTAGCTATGTACAAGCAGATTGAATAATTACCCAGTCACTAAGGCCATTAGCTGCAGATGACAGTGACCGCTTCATTTCTCATCAGTTTTCTAGTCATTATATTATAAATATTTTTCTCTTTTTTACCTGGGCAGAAAAATTAAAATAGTAGTTGTAGAGCTGGGATTTAAGTTATGAGAAGAAAATCTGAGTAGCATAATAATCAAACTAAAAACCCCCAAAAAGAAATCTTGCACAGTAGAGAACTACAGAGAAAGTGTGAGGAGGAAAGCCTCAGCCAATTCTGAAATAATAAACTAATAAAAGGAAATAAAACTGTAAAAGCAGTGTCATTAACAAACAGCAGAGATATTATGCAACACTGTTTGTCACCAGCTCGCCACTTACAGCCGGGAAATAAAGAAGTCTGCAAGTGAAGGCCAAAGCAAAACATGAAGCCAAACAACACTTGTTTACTTATTTGTCCTTATTATAAATAAGTAGCCAAGATTTTTTTCCTTGGGCTCGAGCGCATATTTCTAAACGAAGGTATCTTTAATGAGAGAGAAAGGTATTCCATGTCTCTTTTTTTTTTTTTTTAGATTAAATTTCTCCAAAGCATTTTGTTTTGGAAGAAGATGCTAGCTGTTTTGCTAACATGTTCCCAGCTTTCCATCTTCCTCAAATTTGGTCTGTAGGTTTAGCTGGGTGGAAGACAGGAGATGTTCTTCATTTGCCCTTTCCTACATCAGACATAAAAAAACATTTCTGCATACATTATGTGGCACAGAATATCTTGTGAATTATTTAGAAGTGGCCACATCTCACTGGCAGAGAATAATCTTTATATGGCTGAAATCTGAAGAGCAATTTCTCTCTGTAGCCATTTTTATTTTTAGCTCTGCACCTTTTGCTGGGTTTTGAGTACTGCAGTTCTTTAGAATTCCAGTTCTTGCAAAACTGTATTTTCATTGTAATGCCCTTTCTTAAGAAAGATGAAAAGAAATGCTAACCAGAGCCAATTTGTCACACAAAGAGAGCTTATACTCTCGATTAAACACATCAGATGAATGTTAAATACAAGGTAGAGTGGATACTTGTCTGATGGCTTCCACAAAACCATCTAATGCATCATCTAATCCTATTTTATAGTGTAGTCTGTTCCTGTTTGAGTAAGGAACTGTTCAAAGTACAGCTCATAGATCCTGCCACAGCACTGTTTCAGGCAGGGTGCAGCTTTGGTTTCAGACGGTGAGATGAGGCCTGAAAACACCAACTGTCCTTGTCAGGACTGTGTACTGAGGTCCTGAGGCAGCAGGCTCAAGCAAGCTGTAGACATGTGAGCAAATTCATGCCACCCCAGGCTACACACACCCAGCACACAGAAGATAAATATCCCATAGAAATGGCCGTAGAAAACCCCTACTTTCACACACAACTGCAGCCCCAAACAAGTGATGGAGATAGGTATTGATTCAGGGCTACTTTCACCTTTGTATGGTTGTAAGCAGAAAGTGAAGGTCACTTTTTCCATCTGAGTCTTTAAGGTGTGTACGCACTAGAATGTGCACATTTTGAGACAGCAGCTGAAGAAAGTGGATAGACTCGAAGAGAGAAAATGACTGTAGTACAACAGACGTGCTGCCAGTATGGTTTTACATTTCCTCCTTATCTCTGTAGTGATCATAATGATCACTAACACATAGTTCTGAAGATCTGAGTTAAAAGAAAAAAAATGCACATAAATTTTCTTAGGAGGGAAATTGTAATATGAAGTGCTTTCCATGG
The DNA here is from genome assembly GCF_026119805.1 of Tympanuchus pallidicinctus. NCBI lineage: Eukaryota > Metazoa > Chordata > Aves > Galliformes > Phasianidae > Tympanuchus > Tympanuchus pallidicinctus. The sequence continues at coordinate 19,136,907 of NW_026294747.1, forward strand.
GAGGCATGGGCATATGAAGATTTGCAGTTTTAAGACAAGATTTCATCCAGAGGTGGACACTGAAGGGAAAAAGGATAATTCTTAGACTGCAGACATCATTCTGTAGTTTCAGTGACAAAGGGTTTCTCTGAAATTCTTCGTACACAACTTTGTGCCATCAGGGGAATCTAGTGTTCAAAAGTGTCTACTTTAAATCATAAAGCATAAAATTGTATTATCTCATTTAAGTATAAAACACAATATATACTACTTCAGTTCTGCTGCATTTTGCTATACTTGATATTGTAATTAAATTAGTATGGTAATTCTATTGAATATTGCATATAAAATGTTACATTTTGGAGAACTGTTCTATGCTAGAGCTAGTAATTTTCCATTCTTATGTTAAAAAGCAAAATAATGAAAGATGCCAGAAGCAAAATTCACAAAATAAATAAATAAATAGATAAATAAATAAATAAATAAATTGTGTCCAGTCCTGGTACGAAATAATAAAATAAACATGAAATAAGACTAAATCTTTTTATAAAATACTCATAAGAGACTTCATTTCCTGAAGTTGCAGTTTCTGTAGGGGGTGACTTTCCTTTTAACATCTGCCAGCTTTCATTGTCATATTGCAGAAATACATCTTTATGTATAAGCAGGGAAAATGACTGACAAGGTCTATGCCAGTATGAAAAACTCTTTGATCTTTCTGCCCAAAAAGAGTTATGAAAAAACAACACTAATTTGCCTTTTGTACTTTCTGGTTGATGAAACATTACCAGTTGTCAAAGGATTTTTAAGTATTCATGAATACCAGTGCTCTACAACATGGATAATACAAGTGCCCTCGATTATTTATAACCTGAGACATCAAATTGGAGGCTCTGAGCCAGCCAAGTGTTTAGTTTACATTCTGACTCTTTATTCTGTTTTGCTTTTTGCTTATTTGTTTCTCCAGAAGAGATTGCCTTCTGCTCCTGAAATGAATTCATTGCTGAGAAGCATTTGTAAATCAAAGAGCAGTCTTGTTTCCTTGCTGTCTCTCTCTCACAGCATGTCATTTTAGGCTGACTATGCTCTGTTCTCATGCATTTGAAGTTTCTCTTCAACTGTACTAACTGAAGGGCATGTCATTTTGTTCATTAAATAGCAGGTATCTGTTTCCAAGCCTGCCAGTTAGTGAGGGAATGTTACACTACTTACAAACTTTCAATTTTCCTGTATTAGTAGTGAGCAAAATGTAAGAACCTTAATAGTTTTCTGGGCTTTGATGTAATTTAAAATTTTATTCTTAAGCTCTATAAAGATAATATGAAAGACACCAGTTAGATCACAAAAGGTAGACCATGCTTAGTTGGGTTAACAACCATGCCCATAATTGAGGATCATACTGTGTGGTGCTGCTCTCCTGATCTTTTCCCTGCATTCTTATAGCACTTTTCTAGTCTCCTTAAATTTCTCCCTTTGTATAACATCTTAAAAATAAAGCTGATAACTGAAATCTTTAATCTTGTTTCCCTATTGTTTTGTGCTGTCTGGAACTCCATTATTAATCGCTACAATTACTTTCTACTGTTGTCACTATAACATTCCATAAATATATTTTTAACTTTCTTTTTTTTATGCCTTCCTTCTGAGTTGTTCTTTCTCACAGTTGGTTGTTAAGACTTGGTTTCCTTGTTTCCATTGATTCAATCTCTACAGTTCCTTTTGTCTCCCCCTCTTCTTTCTGATATCCTTGTTTGAATATGGAATTTTCTAATGAACCCTGATTTCATTCACATGTGTTCTGTGGTTGCTTTGTAGGTCCCTCTGAAGCATTTTCCATAGTTTGAGTGTTTACAAGTTCTTTCCCTCTCTCTCCTGTGAACTGCTTGGTGCCTAATACAGTATGAATCTGCAGGACAACCTTTTTTTTTTTTGTATTTCAGTCATTCACATGAGGAAATCAAAGCATCAAATTTGTATTGATAGATCTATTTCAGGAAACATAAGCGACTGAGTTATCTTTGGAGAGCCCTACTGTTATACCAGATTTCTTCAACATTTATTAACGGATGTGAAAGTCATTGGAAAGAGAGGTAGGGGGATAGGACTGAGGGAAAACAAATATACAGCAAGACAGTAGTCTCTACCATGGCCAAATATTTCTCATTTTAAAAGCACAAAGGTTTATTTCTGGTTATTCTAGAACACTCATTAAAACCCATTCATATTTTTGTAGAGTTTTAGTATGTCATTTGTATTTATTAACATGCTAATTTCCAGTACATTTTGCTTTATTTGCAGACTGTGTTGTATCAGAACTTTTTACAAATTATTTTCAACTTGCAGTGCCTGAAGGCAGTCTGTTTTACAATCATTCCAGAAAAAAGCTGCTTAATTAGTTGACTGTCTTCAAACCTTTTTTTCCTATCTTGACATTCTCTCTGATGAACTTGATGAATCTAACACAAAGCATAATTTTGATGCTGTGCATGGTTTGAAAGTGCTTCATTGCATACACAGTGTTGTGACTTGAGTTGGGATTTTATATTTGCTATTCAACCCTTTTGTTTCAAAGAAACACTACTATAAAGGCTGATGCTGAAAATGCTAAAGATGGTAAAAGGCAAATGGGAAAGAGCAATCCAGTTGGCAAGTGACAGTAAGGAAAGAGGTAGGATACTCATTACAGTGGGCCACTGGCCAAACAAGAATAAGAGTTAATGCTACTGTACTCCTGCAAGAGCAAGTGAATCTTGAGGAACTAAGCAGGAAAATGAATAAAAGATTCCGTTCAAGCCATTCTGCACATCTATTTGTTGTGGCACTGTGGGAACTTGTAGTCCGTGTCCGTTTCAATTATACATATAGGTGAGCTTTTAACTTTTTTGAGCCTTAATTGAGATACCACATAGATGAGTATTAAAAGGATGTCTAAGTCTCTCTGACTGTGTTAGGTGTTATGATATGCAGGGCTCTTCTTTCATAGGCAATGTGAGCTGAAAAAATGCCTGGAGTAGATACTGATATGAACAATGGTCCAATAACATCCATAACCAAGGGGAAAAGTAGCTGTGTAGGAAGGATTACTATGGCAGCAGCTTCTGGTGTAGCCATTGGCTACAGTAAAGCTTATGGAGTAGAGTTGCACTGCTTGCATATTGATGGTTTAACTTGCAAATATATCCCTATATCCTAGGGCTGAAGAGATCAGAATTCCTTACTGAGACATGTAGGGCAGAGATTTAGTGACCACATCTGTGCTATGTGAATAAGCACATTTCTCTAAAAATTTCAGATTCCTCCCTGGCATGCATAATACTGAGAGTTACAAGGGAAGTGCTTTTCCAGGGAGTTTCTGGTTCATTTTTCTGACTCCTTTACCCCAGTGAGGAACAACAAAGGTGTTTGCAAGCTGTTGGATGCACAGAGTACCAGACTTGCTGATCTCACCTTTAAGCTTGTCTGATCCCACCTCTGCTTTGTACACAGAACTGCTAGTGAGAGGCCGCTATTATGGCACGCACACTCTCTTTTGCCTTCTGTATGATGGCAATTATAGCTATGATTGTGTCCTCATTTCAGAGAGAAACTTGATCTCCAAAAAAGATCTCAGCTGCAGTCTATTAGTCTGAGATTTGCACAGGGAAGTAGAAGGTAATTTTGTGTATTTTAATTTTTTTTTTTTAAATGAGAAAATGTTAACTGAAAATATATTTGGAGAGGTACTGTGTTGGTCTAAGCCAACAGCTGAAGTGGGAAGACAAGAAGGATGTTTCAGAAGTCTTTTACATCTTCCTTTTAAACTAGCAGTCTAAGCTTTCCAAGGGGATTAGTCAATCCTAAAGTAAAAGGTGAAAAAAAAGACAGGATGCGTTCGCAGTATCAGGACATGGAGTCTACATCTGATACAATAAATTTATACAGTTAAAAAAGCCACATATTTCTATAAAAGGGAAAAATCAAACTTGGATTTATTGAAAACATTCAGTACAGTAGTTTGCACTAAAGACACAAGGTTTTACTTCCCACTTTGATCTACAATTGTGCAGCATAATATTTTATTGCCAGAGACATTGGCAAGCATTAAAGTTCTTGACAACTTTCATCCTAGTCCTGATGTCAGACTTAACTTTGAAAAACTATATCTATCCAGTGGAGATGAAGAAATAACGTTATACCTGTAATTTGATGATGTTTACAATTCAACCTGCAGTGGTTATAAATAAATATTTAATCACCAAAAAACTACATAATATGATGCCCTGTAATTTTAGTGTCCTGTTATTTATCTCTTCAATAAAATCTTTAAAATTGTTCAATTTTCAAAATAAACCAGCACTCGTAAAATATATTCTGTTTCAATTGCTCACTTCTGACATCTTGGAATTATACATAGAATTTTAAAATATACTATGTCTAGTTAGGTAACCTGGAAGACATTGAATGGCCTTGAAAGGCTATTTTCTGTCTCAGTGTAAGTATAAACTCTAAATAGTAAAATATTACTGATAAAGAAGGATAAAAGTGTTTCATAGTGGACTAATTTTTCAATCTTCTGAGATAATATTTCCACAGGAAATCAGGTTGTACCTCAATCATTGTGGTAGGAAACAAAAAGAGAAACTTTTGTCAAAGTACTGAACAAGAATAAACAAAGAATAAAATCAACAAAAAGAAGAGAAAACAAGTGAAAGAGGTGAGTGTGAGCTCTGGGGATTCTTTGCGGTCATCAGATCCAAATCTGACTTCCAGATCTATGGCAGTTATAAGGAATATAATGTTTTCATAGCTGTCCAGTTTGTGTTTCAGGCAGTCTTTGATAATAGAGGCAGAAGATAGTAAAACATGTCTCTTAGCTTCTTAAAAGAGAGATGAATGTCACCATTTACAATTACTTATAGTTTCATTTATGTGACTTGCTACTGAAATTAAAGTGGAATAAATATCTAATATGTATGAAAATCTACCTTGCAAGAAATTATGACTGATAGTTTGGAAGAGAAACAGAGATTCTCTCTCAGGAGGGACTCTCTCCCTCAGCTTGGAGATTTTCCCTTTTGGCTTGGAGCCTTTTTTCTTGGCTCAGAGATCCTCTCACTCAGTTCACAGATTCTCAGTTTGGAGATTCTCTTTCTTTGTTTGGACTTTCTATCCCTTGGCTCAGAGACTTTCCCTTTTGCCTTGGAGATTTTCTTTGTCAGCTCAGAGACTCTCACCCTTGGTTCAGAGATTCTCTTTCCTGATTAAAAGAATCTCTTGACTTTAAGAGTCTCCTTCTCAGTTCAGACTCTACACCCCAGTTTGGAGACTCACTTTTGACTTAGATATTCTCTTGCTCAGTTTTGGAGACTCTCTCCTTTTCTGGAATAGTGTTGAATAAGGCTTGGTAAGCACAACTCAGGCCCAAAGTAATTCGTGCCTCCTTAGATCTTCCAGGGTTGCAAACATCCCCCCTTCAATACTTGCCTAAGTTTTCAGGGTTATGCAAGTGTTCAGTAGAGTAATTCCACGATACTGGGGGGACTCATTTCTCTAAGGTCTCACCACTGTCCCTGCACGCTCCCTGCCACTCAGTATTTTCTGGTTTTGGGGAAGGGTTCCTTACGATATTGTAAATATAAATACTGAGTATTTGTATTAACAACATAATTATCAACTGAATATTCCAAAAACTTATGAGAGATCCAAGGGAGAAAATGGAAGCCTGTTTGAAAGTTTTGTAAAATTGGTGACTCCCTCTGAGGCCTAACTTTCAATGTTCAAGACAAACCACATTGTATGCAGGCACTAGATACGTGTTTCCACCAGTGCTTCTAATTTTTCATGTATACATATAAATCCAAGGAGCAGAGTGGCAGACTTAATGAAGATTCACTATGTTATAGGTACTAAAATCTGGAACATGATGGAATACAATCCCTTAAAGAACTCTTTTAAGAGTAAAAATTTTCATTTTTGTCTCTTTGCAAAGGAAAAAACCAAACAAACAAAACTTGGCACAGGACCAAAAAACTTTAACGGAGGTTTTAATGACCCAACTGGGGTAAGAGAAACTAATTTATTAAAAGGAATGCAAGATAATACAGAATAATTAAGAATAATAAATCAAACAAACAAAAAATAAACAGGAGGAGAGTCAGTCTGAGTCTTTATTGGCAGGCCCTCACCCAAGGCCTCCTGGAAAGGATGAGAACAGTTCCCCCTCACCTGGAATTTGAAGATCATGTTTTCCAGGGCTGGAACATACATGAAATAGCTGACTGCTAGAAGCACAGCACAGAATGCAGGAAGTGCACCCAGCACAGTGCTTAAGTATCAGTCTGCTGCATGATGCCATGACAGGGAATACTGATAAAACCAGGACAGAAAGGAAGAACAAGCTGTCCCTTGCTAGTGCTCCTTATGTGCCAGTGTCATGGGCTGGCTTTTCAGTGTGGGCAAGAACTGAGCAAGAGAAAACTGCACTGAATAGCGCACGTACACGGCTAGAAATGTCTAGTTTTTCATATACAATAGTAGGTCTAGGGAAAGCTGAACACCTCTTCTAGTCTTTGTCTCCATGCAGTAATATGGGTGAAAGTTTAAAACAATCTTTCATTCATGAGATTGTTCACATTGTTATCTAAAAAGTGAAGAGGTCATCACATCTTGTGAAGAGACAGTTGAAATAATTTTTTGCCTAAAAAAAATAGAGCATGAAATATAATAGTGTAGTCTCTTTCCTTTGTAAAGAGACAAAAAGTGAAATATAATAGTAAATATAATGAAAAGTATGAGTAATAGTGTAGGAGAAAGTTGAACTTGAGCTCTGAGCATTTCAATCTACATTCAGAACAAATACAGGTACCATTTTCTAAGTGCCTGCTTTACTGTTGTTGAATGGCTTGTGAAACAGAACGCAGATTGCTTTGAATCAAAACTGCATGAAACTAGAAATCAGGATAAGGGGATGTAAGAAAACAGGATGTAGTCTCAAAGCTGCTGAGCAGCTTGGAAGCCTTTCATGTGACAGCCTGCAATTGCTGAAGCCACCACAGGTGGGATGCTCTGCAGAGCGATATGTTACCTGTAGCAGAATAACTCTCACAGCTTACCCTTACAGCCTGTTATAATTATGTGCTGTGGTAGGGCCATGCATGTTGATGACACCGCTGGAAAGGGGTTGGTTGCAGGGAAGAAGATAAAATAATTCTTTGGTGTAATTAGTTGATAAAATTAGTTTTTCACATGAGCACCACTGACTATTTGGTTGTGTTGTACTTCCTTCCACTGGAAATGCTGTATGTAATAAAATATGCTGACATTTCTTTACGAGGCTGAATGACCAGAAATTGCAAAATGTGGATTTTGAAACTACACGCACACTGAGAACAGAAATTTTCTGTTCTTCTAAAGACAATATAATTTAATTACAAAGACCGTATAGTTTAATTACTCTGCAGCTAAGTAACACAGCTTCCTGAATTTCTAAAAAAGTCACAAATGCAGAGCAATTTCTAGAGTATGTATGTATGAAACAGATTAGTGCAAAGGTAAGAGGAATCATTGTGGTATATGGTTTTATAGTACCATCCGGAATCACTGGAAAAATTTCTACTTGTTCTATTAAAAATTAAATTTAAGTGCACCTCACATAAAAGTTTTCTGAGAGTTACTGAGTCCCCATATCTTTTAATTTGTGATAACTAGCTGTTCTAAAGAGATTTAACACGTTAGGAAATTGTAGTTATAGCTAGAATCATAGAATCATAGAAAGGCCTGGGTTGAAAAGGACCACAGAGCTCATTGAGTTTCAACCCCCTGCTCTGTGCAGGGTCGCCAACCACCAAACCAGGCTGCCCAGAGCCACATCCAGCCTGGCCTTGAATGCCTCCAGGGATGGGGCATCCACAACCTCCTTGGGCAACCTGTTCCAGTGCATCACCACCCTCTGTGTGAAAAACTTCCTCCTAATATCTAACTTAAACCTTCCCTGTCTCAGTTTGAAACCATTCCCCCTTGTCACATCATTAATTTCCCATGTAAAAAGTCCACTGTAACTACTGGAAAGCCTCAGTAAGGTCCCCCCAGAGCCTTCTCTTTTCAATGCTGAAAAACTCCAGCCCTCTTAGCCCTTAAAATCAAATTTTATTATTATTATTATTATTATTATTAGTCTGAAGAATAAAGAAACAAAACAGAATTCAAACTTGAGGTGAGCAGCACATGGATAAAAATTTTGGGAATATTTTGGGCTGTTAATGCAATGCAAACAGTATTTTATTCATTTGTCCATTATTTTTGCAATTCATCCCACTCCTACATTTCTATCAGGGAAGCAAGACATCTGTTACAATTCTGCAAACTGCTTTGATTTCCCGTTATTTGCAATCTGACAAGTCAGAAAGGTTTGTCTTCAAGCTTGTTTTGGTTTTCTGATCACAGAACACAATATCCAAATGTGTCATTCACCAGATGTGTTACAGAATTACCAAATGAAGGAGAATTAAACTCTTTGTAGGCAAGTTTGGAATTACTATTTCTCCAGAAAACACTTTTTTGGATGCATTTTTTGTTGCATCAAAAGGCTAACAGTTTCCTTAAAAACATTTACAGTTCATAGACAAGAAAATTAAATCTTCCAGCAATGAATCCACAAGTGGAATATTTATAAATGTTCAGGCTGGGGATAAGAAAAGCAAGCAGGCAGATGCATGCTCTGAGATACAGCTTTCAAATTCCATTTTAGGCCAATGGAATTCAAATATCTTTAGTCTTTTGGAATCTCTTTATCACACTGACATGTCAGCATACACAGATTCAGTGTTTATCTGAAACACTCAGGTGCCAGGAAGAAGTATCACAGCTAGGAGTTGGACTCAACCACACTTGTGAGCCTTTTCAAATTCAAGATATTCTATGATTCTGTGTGAAACGTAGAAGCTCCTTAACTCTGCCACATGGCCCAGATTCAGGATGCGCCAAATGTTTTCCTGTTGTCTGCTCCCTTGTATCTGACAATATAATTATTTATTGGCTAACATAATCCGTTATTCCTTCAGGCTGTCAAGGAAATGAAAAAACCCAGATTTTTTTGTTTGCTTGGTTTGTTTTTTGTTTTTTGTAATGAAAAAGCCTACAAACACTTCAAAAAATCCTAAGTAAACAAAGCTTTGTAAAAAGATATCTGGGACAACAATAAACACATAACCAAGAAAATTCCATTTGAACATAGAAATACAATGCTGTAAAATGTATTCTAATTCATAATAATTAATAAATTTATAACTACTTGTTAAAAGAGTGTGCCTCCTTATGTGTGGGTGTGTGTATGTGTGTATGGAGTGTGTGTGAGAGAGACACCATGTATTTAATTATGCACATTCAAAAACAGCATCATTTTTATTTAGGCTTATAATAATTTACTATATATAAAATATATAATAAAACTTACTAGAAAGGAAATAAAAACTGATTGACAGCCATTTTTATTGTCCAAGAGTTTTAAAATGTTGACTGCAAATAAGATGCAGCATTATGAAAACTTGCCATTTCATGTCTTTATGAATAAATTATGAAATTAGCTTACAACCATCAGCTGATAATTTCTGTTTCTTTTGAGTTTCTGAACATTTAGGTGTAACTTCTGACATGTTTTAAACTTCCTCTTTTTCCTTTTCATCCAGCCTGCAAATTACTTGTTTTAATATTATTTCTTACTCTTATTTTCTGATTTATACCTTACTGAACTTGTAAGATTATAATTTGTCAACTAGTTGCGATACACAAAGTGTGAGGTCTTGAACAGTGGACATAGATATTACCATTAGGTCTGGAAAGATTAGGAGAGTAAATTAAGGGATGGAGTGTGCTTAGAGTTCACGGCATTATAATAAGTGTTGATGTGAGAGAAGCATTGTGCAAATAGGTGACAATATAACATTAATTTATCAAGTTATTGAGAATTTTAAAGTTTGCTCAGGTATGATAGGACTCAATTGAACATTTTAGTTAAAATTACAGTGTGTATTTAATATGAGAAAACAATATTACATTTTGAGTGATTTACCAAATGCAATATAATTCATGTTGGAACTAACTTTTAACATTTTTTTGCTGCTTCAGCAAATGTGTTTGTCTCTACAGCTTTCTCAAAAGGCAATAAAGCAAAAAGCTCATTCATTTCACTAAGGGCATGTAAGTTCTATTTACTTAAAATGAAATTCTAAGACATGCTGCATCTGTTTTTGTCTGAAAAGTTTATTGCTGTCATTTACAAGCATATATTCATTCTTGGTAAAACTGTCTTCCAGATGAAAAAATATGATGCTTACTTAGTGATGAACTATTTTCAGATGAGAGGGAATATTAATCCTGAGATGAGTCATCTGGATTTTGAAAATTAAAAGTACTAAAAGCATGCACATATTAGGGGTGTATTTAATAAAACAAGTACTCTAAGTCTGTGGGAAAATGAATGTTTCCTACAATCATACTTCTCAGAACTGACTTTTCAGTTAAAAAAGGAGAAAGTGTTTTATGTTGAGTATCAACCTCCTCAGATCTCCACCAGTGCTCAAGATGATTCTTCCTCTTGCTTTTTTAATGGTACTGAAGCATGACTGGGAACAGAACAGTGTGATAAGGTGGGTAACGCAGATTTTGTGTAAGTATAGTATTTATTACGATTCAGTCAGCATATGCAATCACTGGGTTTAAAATCCCAGTCTTCCTCTTGCAAAAATAATCAACATGCATTATCCTGAGATTAATTGATAAGCATGTATTTTTCAAAAATAAAAAATATAAAATAAATATAATATAAAATTATATATATATATTTATATATTATAATTATATAAATATAAATATAATATAAAATAAAAATATTTTTCTTCAATTATGAGGGGTTTTTTTGTTTGTTTGTTTTCCTTTTGTCATAGGTGTGATAAACAATGGTTATTGGTGGACAAGAAATAATTAAGACCCCTGATCAGTTTAGTATTAATGGCAGTATACAGGTATTCAATTACTGACTGATTAAATAATATAAGGTAATGAAGCAACGCATGTTACGTAACCTCTTGCTATTGGCCTTTCTGTTTACTGTCTAGGCTACAAGACACAGGAAATTCATATAAAATGGTGAAATGTTTTTCAGCCTACAGGTACCACCTGTGTTGTGCTCAGATTCTCTTTTTATTGGGTTTTTGCTTCAAAGTTAAATTATAAACAATATTTAATTGACTATACTTAAATAGTTTAGTCAGATACTATCTATCCTGTTCATTGTAATATAATTTGTACCTTCAATTTACATTGCATCATAGTTATTACATATCGCTTTTACTGATTTGCATCTCTTTGTTGCTATCAAAGAAAAAGAGATTGAGAATAAATATATTATGATTTGTTAAATCTAAGCAAGATTGATTATAAATACATACATGTTCATGTTTGTATGTAAACAGTTCAAAATATTTAATCCCCTACAAATTTGTTTACACTTACATTTGGCAGTGTTTGCCTGCTTACTATAACATAACTTCAGCAACATTGCAGTGATGTGAAATCTCCAATTTAATGCACAACAAGCTCTTAAATCTTTGAACTTTACCCTCTATTATTCACCAACTGGCTAGACAAAATGAATTGATGAACTGTTATACTAAAGGGCAAATCTTTCCACAGTTATTCTGGCTTCTGCCTGTTGTTTCTGGTTGCATTGGCTAATAGGATTTCTAAACATATGTTTACTGAACAAAGCTGCACAAGGAAATTATTTTTTAAAACATTGCCTTTCCCAACATATATATAATATAAAATTTGTTTTTATTACTTTTGGTTCTTATTCTGCAATAGTCTATTGCAGAGTCTTTTACTTCCTTCTTCACAAAAGGGAATAAGTCCAGAAAAGATCATTTTTAAAACCCTACACTCATTGTGAGGTTTCTGAAAACAGAGACTTTTCAGCTCAGCTCAAGATTGTTCAGACATCAGTGTCTGCAAAAACTACAGCCTTCACTTGATTGCAGTGCAGTTTAGCTACTATACTGCTAGTATAAGCAGAGAGCTCCAAGTTTAAGCAATGGAGCCTATATTGCAGCTGCAGGCTTGACTCTCGAGAAAAACAGTTTGATATATTTGTAAAAGTAGTATATGAGATGAACACCCAGGGAATGCAAGTAGGGTCTCTAATGTATTAATATAAACAGCAATTAAATGACAATTGAAAAATCATAAGGACATTAATTTTGTAAATGCACTAAATAAATCTTGATAGCTCATATGGCCATTTAGGACCATAGATATCATTTGACACCTGCAGATGCGTAGGCCTAACCCAGGTGCTATAATGATGATCACCTGGATCAGGAGGTTAGGGGCTAGAAAAACTGACTAACATTTTATTCAAGGGAAATAGCAAGAATATCACTGGAGTTTTGGTTGAGGATCTAAAAGCAGACCACCTATGTACACCAAGCCTAAAGACATAGATAAGAGCATCATCGTGATCAGACTGAAGTCCTGAATGAAGAGCTTATACAAAAGACACATAATCTGAGGCAAGGAACAGGCAGGCAGATCAAGGCTGAGCAAGTTGGTCTGTGATGACAAAGGCAGGATCAAGAGTCATATTAGAGATCTAAGAGCAAGACAGACTCAAAGCAAGAGCTATGGTTAGAGACAATTTAGTGGGAAAGTTGCTGCCTAAAATTTCTGCACTTGTTAGGGAGGGAGAGGTCTGAGCAAGCAGCAGCCATTGATTGGCTACTTGACAAATGAGTCTCCCCATTCTGCTTGATGGATGACCTGGGATAAATCACTGGTTACTCTCTGTTGTTATGTATTTAGAATCATAGAATCACCAAGGTTGGAAAAGATCACCAAGATCATTCAGTCCAACCATCCATCTGCCACCAATATTTCCCCATGAAACCACGTTCCTTAATACAACATCTAGAAGTTTCTTGAACACCTCCAGGGATAGTCACTCAACCACAACCCCAAGCAGCCTGTTCCAGCACTGGCCACTCTTTTGAAGAAGAAATTTTTCCAAATAGCCAGCCTCCTTTAGTACAACTTGAGGCCATTCCTTCGAGTTCTATCTCTATTTACACAGGAAAATAACTACTAATATAGGAAATTTGTAATGTAAATGCAATATACTGCTACAAAGAAGATGACAAAAAATTTGCCCTGAACAGCTTTCTTTCTTCGTATCTTCTCATTAAGGAGTTATGCCATTAGAAGGGATACAGAAGTCTTTTTCTGATTTTATTCTTCTCATACACAATGGACAGAAAAAATTTTTTACTCTAATGCTCATCCACACTGCATTTAAAAGTTTACTTGCTTTTAGTTTCACATCAGTGCTATTGTTATGCAAGTTTAATGCGTGAATTAACTTGCTCATAAATCAGTGCCTCCATTTTGTCTTTCGATTCGTTTAATATTTTTTCTTTAAGTGCCTGTTGTGTAAATAATGATGACATATTTTGTGCCAATATTTTTTCAATACTTCATATCTCTGAAATAAATTATGGAACATCAATCCAGCCAGGGAACAAAGGAAAAATAGGTTTGATATGAATTTATTTCATTCTTACAATATGTGTTGTGCAGTGGGTAAAATGGATATAGTTGCTGGTGAATTTCTAATGTATGGAGCCAAGTAGAAGAGAGACTCTGGTTGTAGGAGATGCACAGGAGGTGTATCAGCCTCTGACCCATATGCATGTGACAACCACCTGATAGCCCCTCTTCTGACCAAATCAGCCACAAGATTGACTGAGACAACAAATGACTATCAGTTAATGAATGAGTATTTTTAGCTGAATATGAGTTATGTAGAGAAATATGATTCTAGCCACAGTCTTTAGGTTTGGAAGTTCTAATTAGGCACGTGTGAGCCGTGTACTACCAAAACTGGATTATTTAGCAATTTTCCAGTGGCTAGAATTTAGGAAGTCTGGTGATAATGCGTAATACATGGAATTGAGGTGGCCACAGCTAGGAATTTCTAGTTTTCTTTGTATTGCAGTGCACTGCTTGCAATTTGCTCCCTAGATAGACTTGTCATAGCATGTAAAGTATCTCTAAATTTTATTTAAACTTATTGATGAGTAAGAATCTGAGTCACATTCCACTGATTACACTTTTGTTCATGTTTTGAAAGATGTCTTAGTACAACACATAAGTCTACTTCATGCAAAGCAGTAAAACATAAAAAGCATACAAATTATTGTGGGATACTGGGATACTAACCTGATGAAACCTGACAGTTAGCATCTTGTCAACAAGTAAGTCATAAAGCACAATAAAATACATGATGCATTTGGAAGTGACTATATACTTAGCTCAAACCTCATGAGGTCCTAAATTAGTCCATAGAATAAACAGGGTTGCAAGCAGCCAAACAGTCTCAGGATGTTGTCTGCTCTACATTTATAAAGAGTACATCCTACGAATACAGTAATAAGAAAGAAGAAAATACAGTATTTTGTAATTCAGTGATTGTAATATTAGTAATCGCATCTCTTGAGAATTATTTGTATTTCTTTGACTCTTAAAAAGCATTTAAAGTAATTCCCCTAATGATTATCTCATGCTTTAAAAAGCAATTGAATGTCAATACTGTCATCCTGTATACATAAGCAATATTAAATTAATATATATTTTTGACATTTGGTGATGCAGTTGCATGATTTTTTGGAAGTATATCCTCTCAAAGCTGTTATTTACAGCCTGTGTAAATTTTTTTCCTTAGCCAGCTGTTACTGCAACAATCAGAAGGCCAATGGGAAAAAAAATTTCCTTATGGGATCGGGATTGTCGCAGTATACATATTTTTGCCTCATTTTCCAAGTCAAACTAATGAAATTGAGTATTGTTAACATTTTATATTCTGTATTTTAAATTGGAAATCCTATCTGTATCTCACAAGCAAAGAAATGTGATATCTGTTGAAACATACACACTAAGATGACGTGGTTTTGAATGACAGAAGCCAAGATGAAGGAAGTATAAACTATTCCCTCCTTTTTAAATGTCTGCACCCAAGGCTGCCATGACTCAGTTGCTGGAGCTTACTATATCAAATAACTTTGAATGTTTTAAAACCATACTTAAGCTTTGTGTGTTTGAACATAAGGCCTGTTGGTCAAGTGTTTTATTATATAAATCTGTCTGCATATGAAATATTTTTAATTTTACTATAGAAGACCATAAATTGATGCTAGTTTTTAATGTGTAGATATAAGAGTTGATCTGAAAGTAATGGCTCTTATTTTATTATATTGGCCCATGTCAGAGGCAGATGGTGGTGGTATCGCAGCAGAGGCTGAACCTTCCCACCAGTTCTGTTACATTTGCTTGCTGTGCAGCAGCTGGCGGCAGAGGGGCAGTATGGCAAAATGACATCTGACATGGAAGTGCAGATGAAGCAAAGGAGTATTTATAGATTTATAGAATCACCATAGACTCACAGAATCATAGAATGTTTTTGATTGGGAGACACCTTTAAGATCATCCATTTCCAATCCTCCTGCAGTGTCCCCTGGCAGGGATGCTTCCCACTAGACCAGGTTGCTCAAGGCCCTAACCAGCCTGGCCTTGAACACCTCCAGGGAGAGGATATCCACAACATTCATGAGCAACCTGTTCCAGCATCCTCACAGTTCCTCCATGCAGAAAAAAAAATTGCATCCATTGACATTCATTGATGCTTCCTAATTTTTGGAGATCAAACAGAGGATGTGAACACAGTGAGGCAGTGGGTAGTGTCTCAGCAGTGGCAACAGCATTGTGAAGGACAAGCCACATTCTGGATGGACATACATATTTGTCGTCCCACAAAATGAAGAGCATTCTTGATCAGCTCATTCACATGAATCAGCTAATTGTGATGACTGTGTTGAAAAATAGTGTTTTGTACCTTTATCATACCCATGTACCGTGTTCTTATTATGTGCTGTAGTTTCGATGGAAATAAGTAGAAGGCATTACTTTCAGAACAACCTACTTAATACAACACTAGTTCGTATAAGACAAACACTACAGACCCTGTCAGATGCTGCTCTTAGCTGGAAGCACTAATGAACATTTTTTTAATTGCTTAGTCAACTTGAAAACAAATATACTCTTCCAGTACAGCAATACAGTGACTTCTCACATCCACATTCCTAAGAAATGGCAGGTTTGTTTAGCATTTGCAGAAATTTCAGGAAGTCACATTCAAGGGAATAAGCATACTACAGTTTTCAGTAGATGCCTGACATTTGATTTTAGCACTTAATATGAGTGCTTAATCTCTGTTATTCATTTTCTGACTTCTGGGGATGCGAAAGGGAGTTTGGCAGACATTGCTAGCAATTAAACAAGTAGCTGGCATTTTCACACCACTGCTTCTCAGGTTAAATGTGTTTGTCTGCAGCCTTGGCAGCATAAAGCTTTGCTTTCTTTCTAACACTGTCCTATGCCTGAAGCAGTCCAATACCATGAGGTATTTCCTTTGATTTCTGTATGAAAATAAAGCTGCATACACAAATTCTTACATTTTCTCTCTGATCCAAGATATTCTTAGAGACTGAACCAAAGCCATCTTAACAAAGTCTTTCTTCCACTCCTTGGTCCATGGACCATGTGTTTAATTAGCGTAATCTATGATTTTTTCTAGCTCCTTATCAATATTTATTGCGATAGTTACATTTAGATCCATTGACATCTAGATTATGCCTTAATTAGACCCCTTGTGTTTTTCAGTGTAAAACCGAAGTATAAATTCCATTGCATGATACCACTAACAGCTATCAACATTTTGTTTGTACTGAAAAAAATCCTTCTCAGTACTTGACTCCAATGAGTGACATATATATGGAGAACAGGCTGTACAGAAGTGTTGGCTGACAAATAAGTTTCCAGTTTGGAACAGCTAAGGCAGTTTCCCACAGGCTTACATTTGACACAGAGGAATGAGCAAACAGCCAGGCCATCCAGGCAGCGAATGCACCACGACATGCAATGAATCAAGGACATTGAGGCATCGGGTGTGGGCAGCACATTTCCTTTGTGGACAGGCAAAAGTGAATTTGTGTTGTATTGCCAAAAGATTTATATCACCAAGAGGTGAAATAGAATTTCATTTCTATTACAAAGCAACTGTCAACCAGGCTGATAAAAAATTACAGAAACCAAACAAATCTAAGAATTCCTTTTTTTTTTTCTGCAAATTAAAAAAAAAAAAAAAGGAGAAAATAACCTGCAGACAGATCCCACTATTTGTCAATAGTGAATAAAAACATAGAACAGGAGTAAAAGGGAAGAGCAGAAGAAAAGGACTAATAGTAGCTGGCATGTAAGTGGATGAATTCTGTAACTATAATGTATCTATTCACTGTATATTCAAAATGTTCAGAGTCAAAATCAGAGGGGACTTCAGTAGAACAATTGTTATACTATACGTATGACAGCATCTGCTGGCAGCGTCAAGCAGGGCTATTCAATTGATTGAACAAATCCATGAGCACAAGGAATTTTTCCCAGCAAATTTACTGAAGCTGCTGCTTGTGTTACAAAAGCAAAAGAGAGGATCAACTTATTTTTACAGATGACTACTAAAGGAATACGCCATATGAACTTCTTAGTTACAAATAACCTGAACTACTGGTATATGCCCTGAAATGACAACAACTTTAGAAATAATAACTGAATTGAATTGTACTGTTTCTTATGCATAATGTAGCAGCTTTCCCAAAATATTTCAGAAGTTATTTAAGACTCTGTTTAATCACTTATACTTCCTCCTAGGCCATCCAAAAAAGTAACATTTGATCATTTCTTAACTGTACATGTTAGCACATTCTACTCCTCAGCAATCCCAATATGTAAATTTATGTGTGCTGGCAAATTACATCAATTTATTTGCTGTGGTTTAATTTCATTAGCACACACGATAGGAGAGATTGAGTTCAACATCTCTCCTTTTATGTACAAATAACCCCCTGGGTGACATATCACATGAAACTCAATTACTGCACATAATAAAGTGACACCACAAATAAAAATGTATTTCCTAATTTGGTTATAGTAAAAGATGAAGAGTTAGTAAGCACACATTTGGCACGGCATCAGTAATCAGCACAAATTCCCTGGTTAGGGAGTAATCTAAAGCATTCGATCCCTGGTAGCAGCAGAAGTGGGTGAGGAGCCCATGCTGATTTCCAGCCCAATTGCTCCATGCTTCTGGCCCACTTCTGCAAGAGGTGAAGCGAGAACAGCTACAGGGCAGCACCTTGGGGTGCTCCTGTGAGAGGTCTGGGCTCTACACAAGCTCTCCATAGGATAACCTTCCAGTGTTCCTCCAGAACTGCAGCCAATTGATTTGTGAACCCATCTGTTTGGGACACGCAGATGCAAATTTGGCATCTGTAAAATAAATGTGCTTCCATTTATTAGAAGCACTTGTCATTTCTATTGTAATGCAAGATAGGTTAGCGATTTCTTGTCTACAGTCTAGGAACTGATTTAGAAAGAGCTTCTCCCTGTTCCAAGAGCTCACAATACAGTGTATTCTATGGCTGTTTTTTAAGTGACCATTGAATGGACTGACATTGGCAGAAAATGGACATTTGAGCAACAAAAGAACTGATGTATGGAGATGTGTGACAGCATGACTGCTGTATCTCAAGTAGCAAAGAGGGTCTGAAAGGCTGGCTAGGGATGATCAGCAGCCCTGGCACAAGGCTGAATGGGGAGGCAAAATGATTGGAATTCATGGTCTTATGACTTCGAAATAATGATGCCCTCTTCGCCATTAACTTCAGCTTCACTTGACATGCAGTATCAATTTAGCAGTTTTTGTGAGTTAGACCTGAGAATTGCAGTTAAATGAAAACTGTTTCAAAGGCTACTGCAGGCAATCCAGTCTTTACACTCCCTGAAGCTCATCTTCTGATTCTCTGAATAATCACTGAGATACTGATTCTAGCTGAAGTAAGCTTAATGTGCAGGATAAAAGCAAGTGAGATCTAAAACTGATACTAACTTCTGTGGTTCCAATTCTCTCTCCTGACACAATAAGCAACATTTTTCTTCCATATTTACTTCCAGAAACATATATGCCATTTTACACTCTTTAAAATACAGGCAATATACATATATGTATATTACATATAAGTTTCCATAGCAGTAATATTGGCCCTTCTCTAGAAACTGTTGTATTGCAATTTGTCATTATAAGAAATACACAGTTTCAGACTTCAAAGGAGTTAATGACATGAGATCAGATACCAGCGATTGTCCCCTACAGGTTAACTGAGATCATAGCCTTTGCTTGCTGTTTCAGCTACTGTTTCAAAATGTCGTGATTTCGTAAACTTATAAATAGGATTGAAATAAATACATTGTCTTCTACATAAAAGCAGGATCATTTATCAACCCTGAGGATACTGTCAAGAGAAAATAAGGAAAGTCAAGTGCAGTAATGCTCTTGATGCTCTGGTTGATGACACAACAAGATGTAATACACAGCTTGAAAAAAAAACCAACAAATTTAATGAAGGGGTAAATTTTCCTCAAGATTAGCCTCTTCAGAGACGTGCAAAATACCCCTTGAAAACTTTGGAAAGGACACAGCAAACTTACACACAGAAATAAATGATAGAGTACCTCTACTCTCATTTCTGAAATTTTTGGGGAATCAAACACTGACACTGCAGGAAATTTCAAGTATATATTGTGTGATTAAAGTAATTGTTTATAGTAGAATTGGGATCAGCACTAAAAGATTCTGAGTTTGGACGTGATTTGAAAGTTTGGAAACTTCACTGCAGCTTTTGGGCAAAATAAAGTGAGTACATCCATAACTCTAACTTGCCTTTGCAAAGGACAGAGAGATAGAGAATTTTGAGATTAGAGCTGACTCTCAGTCTCAGAAAATGGGCAAGACCAATTATTTAATATGGTATCTCATATCTTTAATTAATAATGCCTTACCACAACCAGAAATCAGAAAACAAACAAGCAAACAATAGAAGACATTTTGTTGAAAATAAGAAGGGTTTATATGCGACACAGGGAAACTGGATTCAATTTCTTATCTCTGACATTATTCTTTCAGCAACATTTTTTATTTTGTCTAAATCTGTATTTCTGATTTTATATCCCAAATAGAAGAGAAAGAATTTCAAATATTCTAAGAGAATTAATGATAAAAACACTCTGTGAATATTTTATGCGATAGCCAAAGGAGTCTTCAGGAAGATGTCCTTCAATAAGAAATGCATTCATGTTGAAGCAAACTGCTCATTCTTATTAAAATAAATACATATAGCTCATGATATGCTCTTGTATGGTGAGGGTCATACATATAAATATACATAACATTCAGATAAATTTTACATTCACTTAAATAATTCTGTCCTTGTTTATACAATTGCAATACTAATGTAATATTAACATAAATTTATGCAAACTTCCCCATAACGTAACATTTTTACAAAGCACATTGGCTTGCAAAGGTCAGTATGCAAAATATATAAACGTAACTGTTACGTGCTGCTCTATTTTATTATCAGTGAAAAATAAAAATAATGGATTTAGGTGAGCGGCGCTTCAAAAAGTGACTCATAATGAGTAGAACTAGTATCAAATCAGGTTGAAGTTTGTTCGCTGAAAAAGCTGATTCTAATGCATAGCAGACAAGCACAGTAGTATATTGCCTGGTTGAATGCTATTTCAGAAAATTTATGCCATTTAAATGTTACAAAAAACAAAACAAAACAAAAACCTGATACCTTTCTTGATAGGTTTGTCCCTATATTAAATAGTTGTACCCAGTATTTTCACAATCTTCTTCTCTACTCTGGCATCTAATGTCTTTTTTGTGTTTTCCCTCATTCTTGTACCTTCATTTGTTCAACTATCAAGGGATTCCAAGTATGTTAGTTAGTGACTGCTAAAGTGAGGGAAATAATAGGCTTATCAGTTATCACTGGTATTTATTTTGTTGCCTCTCTTTAGTGATTTTTTTTTTTTTTTGAAGGACAACTACATAGCAATTATAAGACAATAAGAAAAATGATGCATGATAAAAGTTATTATTGTAATATATTCTAAGCATCTCAACAGTACTGTCAAAGTAGTTAATGATAATTACTTAAAGCATCTAAATATTTATTAGTTCTCAGTAACATATCAACCACTAATTGTAATAGCTAAGTGCACAGTGAACTGTGTGGAACTTTCTGATTTATTCAACAAATTTTACACTGTTCAACACATTAACTGTAAGGATGTATTTGCAACAAGGTAAAATACTGTGTAAAATCTACGCTGGAAAATACATGATAAATTGGTCAAGTTTAGTTAAAATAAGAAATAACATATATATGTCCAATATTTAACTCAAGATCTGATAGATGTAAATTAAAAGAAATGCTAGTCCTCTGGAAAAAATCATTTCTATAGGAAGACTATACTACTAAACTTTTCAATCCTAAACTTAGAAGTCAGTCTCAAGAAATAGGTGTGTGTGTGTTGAAGGTGAGCGATTCTGGAATATAAGCATGTATGCATAAATTAAGTGAAATACAGTCTGTTCAAATTACAATTTTGATATCTCTTGCTTGTGTGCTTTTTATGATTCGTCTTTTCAATTATCTGTTGATTGGGAGACAAAATCCATGGGCATAAACACCAATGATTTATCTGGGAGAACTGAGAGACAGCTAATAGAAAATCTCATGCAATGGAAAATAGAATGTTTTCCATCTTATGTTAGAATAAGTGAACACTAAATCTCTGAATCACACAGTAAATGAGGGAAAATCTAAGCTACTGTTTTCTTTCTAATTGACTTTGTAACTGAAGGACAGAGTAAGAGTCTGACAAAGAGAAAATAAATCCCAGTTTTGGAGGAATGATTACGTAAGTTTTCAAAGCTATATCTATTGTAGTCCTTATAAATGGAATTACTATGTTTTATTTGTATGGTGAAATTTTTTTATTTAACCCTTTTTAGTCAAATAAATTTAATATCAAACAAAATAAACATATGTTAAGAAAAATAAAAAATAAAAAATAAAAAATAAACCAACAACTAGGGTGTATTATGAAACAGTCCCTTATGGAGAACCTCTTTTTAATTTCTACTGAAAATGCCTATATCATGGTTAGTAGAGGTTGGGTTCTTCCAACTCAATACAGCTTTTTGTTCAGGCAATTAGATTTCCAGGTGTTTTCATTAGCATCAGTTTATTACAAGATCCACAGGTCCTGACATAAATATTTAATTTCTGAATAACAAGTAGATAATTGTTGGGACATTTTTTTAGTAAACAAAATACATAGAATTTTTTTCCAAGGATTTTTAAATTGAATTATAAAATAGTTAATAACAAATGACAGATAGCTTCAGAGGTTGGAATCCTACTTATCCATGTTGTGCTTTAAGCTGTTGGTCAGCTAAGAACAACACAGCCGTTCACTCATCCTTCACTCCCACTCCCTAGAAGGAGTAGTACTGGGGAACTAGTACTAGTACTAGTCCAAGGACAGTATTGGGGGGAAAAAAAAAACAACAACAAAAACAAACAAACAAACAAAAAACCTAGAACTTGGGTTGAGATAAAAGCTGTTTACTAAAAATGAAAAAGGAGAGAGAGAAAAAATAATTAGCTATGGTGACAGTATGCATATATATCAGCAGAAAGCCTTATTTTGAAAGCTCAGGTGATACTTCAGTAGCACAAAAGACTTGAAACAAAAGTCTTGAAATAGAATGGATTTCAAACTAGAAGAATTATAGTGACAATAAAATGGCATTGAAAAATCAGGCAATTTTACTAAGAACTGTGAATGTGGTGTACAGATAAATGGGACCTTGATAGCAGGTCTGATAGGCAAATCTGACAAATGCTGTGAGGAAATCTAAAAGGAGATTCTGTCAATACACATGAGTATAAATCATTTAAATAGCTGTACCAAGTAATGTAGCAAGATCACTTATCTTTTCTAGCTACAGATATATAATGGAGGACAATGAGCAAAGCATAAAAGACTGCTGAAGTGAACAGCTTTATCTTCAAAGTTGTGAACAAAACTTATATCTATATTCAAGATTTCTTCTAGTGGCAACTGGTTTATTGCAAAAGGCTAGTGATATGGGTGTAATATAAGAACCTAAAACTTGAAGACAAACTAAGATAAGCTAAAAAGACATCTTTACCTCTTCAGTTCAAGAAGTTTGTGTTAGGATCACCTAATCAAAGTCTTTATTTTTGACCAGCCCTCAGATTTGATAGCCAATTGGTCTTCTACTCATTCAACAAACTGGATTTATCAAATATGTGACACTTGTGTGGTTAAATATTTTCTGTCAGAAATAGATTTGTCTTCATATGAGGTCATCAACTGTTATAGAATCAATGCTTTCTTTTTGGTGTTTGCAATACTGAAAAAAAAATAAATATATATATTAAACTTGGCATTAGATCAGGACTCTAGCCTTACTAATTATTGCCCATTAAATGAAAAATAGCTTAACAGTGCTTCAGCCAGTATGCCTTCGCTGAATAAGTAATCAAATTTTCTTTTCTCACAGGTGCCCGACAGTTATTTGGCTGGTTATTTCTAGTTTTTAAGACTTTTGGGCTGCAAACTGAATGTAGATATTAATAAATATTAGAAATGAACATGAAAATAGTCGATGTTAAATAGAGGAGAGGCTGAAGTTTACAAAGCTCACTCCACATTAGCTGAAACATGTTTTTGTTTGAATAGTACCAAGTATTCAAGCTGTTTTACTGAACAAGAAATAGTGACAATTAGAGTTCTGTGTTTTCAAAGAAGAGTATATTCAAAACATTTTTAACTGTTATCTTACATCAACTTAATTCTTCTTCATTTTTAAAATCATTTCTTCTGAAATTTCTGACTTCATTTGCAGTTTATAACTGAACAAATGTTTTGTTGCATGTCAGAACTTATTATCAAAAAATTTCTTCAATCAGTATCCTCAAAATGAAGAAAGTTCTGTGCCTCAGATCTTAAATGGATCATTCTACTTTCTTTCCAGCACCAATTATGGTATTGAAGAGTGTGTGATTATCATTTTGGGCAGACACTTCCCTAGGAGCCACCTCTTATGTTCACATGGGCGGTTCCTTTCCTGGTATCCAGGAATCCTGAAAGTCAGCACACCACCTTGGAGGCTGCCTAGAATTGCACAGAAGTGAGCCCGCTGCAATCAGTAATATTTTGGGTTACTAATCACATACTGTTATTAGGACTGAGAGGGACATATAAATTTATCAGTATGTTTCTGATGTCCATTCAAATTTGCGGAACTGTGCAAATGTCTTGCAATGAATTGAACAGCAGAAGATGCAATGGAAATCGTTAACAGAATATTTTGTGGTAATTACTTTAACTGTAAACAAGAACTGTTCAGCAGAATTTAAAACATTTCTAGATATCTCTTGGCTTATGGCAAATTCTTTGGAGGAAAGGATTATTCTACATGAAGGTGTAATAGCCAGGACAAAGGAGGAGGTCATGGAGAGGGAGGAGCATACTACCACACTCTGGGATATTCTGTAAATGTTAATGTATTTGCCCAAATAAAAATTAAAAGTACTTTTCTTTCTTCAGCTGAAATAACTATTCCCAATCTTATTTTCTAAAATATGAAAATAACACACACACACAAAGTTTTAGAATTGCTAGTCTTTAGATTTCAAAAACTATTTTTAAGATATTGGATTTTTAGTTTTCATAAATACAAGAGACCAGAAATTAATGCAAAATGTTTATAACTGTGATAACCACTTAGG
Source organism: Tympanuchus pallidicinctus (assembly GCF_026119805.1). NCBI lineage: Eukaryota > Metazoa > Chordata > Aves > Galliformes > Phasianidae > Tympanuchus > Tympanuchus pallidicinctus. Next base: position 19,161,695 of record NW_026294747.1, read on the forward strand.
ATTACTTTTATCCTTTGCTTTATGATCCAGGGAAATTTAATCAGGTGCCTTAAAGTGGATATTGGCCACATGAGTATTGCTCATTTTGCACCACTGGTTAACTGCATATTCATTTCAGAAAGTCACTGGGAGCAACAGCCCACTCAGACTCTTCACATAGAATAGGTTGTGACCTGTATCTCAGTTAAATTTTTCAAAACAAAAGTGGGATACTGTTGAAAGAAACACCTTATTTAATCTATGTACTGAACTTGAAATTCAATAGTTTCATGCCATCAGTAGGAATAAGGTTGTAAATTCCGTCTAGACCCTACTAGGGGCTTTACCCTCGTGCCTTGTTCAGATGTGAATACACTACTTTTTAATAGCTTTGGGTTTTGTTTTGTTTTTTTGTTTGTTTGTTTGTTTGTTGTCTTTTTTTAACAGCTTTGGGCCTTAAGCACAGTTCTTGCCTTGTTCTGAAAGCAGTAGTTAAGAAGCAGACAAGAGAAAGTTGATACTTTTCCTGATTTGATTGATAAGATTTTAAGGAAGTATCTATAGAGCTTAAGTCTCTGTAGCTATTAGCATAGATACATATAGAACTAAATGACCTTTGAGGTCCCTTGCAACCCAAGTCACTCTGTATAATGTGATGATCAAAATTAAGGAAGGATTCCAACCATCAATTAGCTTAATTCTGAAATCTAATTGTTTGGCCTTTCTAATGTGCAAGACTATCTCTTGGCTCAGAATTATTGTTTTTAAGCGTGAAATGCTGTGTTCTTCAGTTCTTCTTATCTTCTTAGTTTTACATACAAGAAATGAAAACTTTCTTTGCCTCAAGTATTTTCTGTTGACACCTGTGACTATACAAAAATCAATTACAAGCCAATTTAAACACTGTGAAATGCTATACAGAGATACAGAGAAGAAGGAGGATAATCAGGGCAGTAAATATATATATTAAGAAATATATTCTTCTGTGGAAGAAAGTATATACTGTTAACATCTCTTAAATTCAAAGCAAACCTAATGCTTTTGTTTATAGAAGAGCTGGTCTTTGGGATAGAAAGCAGTTCTCACAGAAACACTGGTGTGTGCCAAGACAGTTATGAACAATTCAAGATTCTTTCTCAGTTTCAACATTTTGTTGAACTTCTAAGTTTCTGATTTCAGACTTTATAAATGTCAGCTAAGCATTAACTCTTCACTAACTTCTGAAGACATTCCTGATAGACAGGAAATTGGAGAAGAAAACTGATAAAAAACTATTTTAAGTTACATTGGATTGGGATAGTAGAGCCTGAAACTAGCTCTAGATCCCCACAATTTTGAAATTGTAAGACGCTGCTGGTGAAAATACTTCTTTGCCATCCCATGTTGGGACTTGTAGCATTCTGGACTCACTAAGAATCAGCCTAGTTGGGACTGAAAATACAATTCCAGTTTCAGTGCTAATTACAGGAAATTACTTATGGGCAACAGAGTTGACAGACTGTTAAAAGAAGGCTCTATATTAATGCTTTCTAATGCAAAGGATGATATAAAGTTGCAAAATAAGTATAGATCTGGAAAATCTTTTTTTTTTTTTTTTTTCTTTTTTTCTTTTCCAGAACAGTATTATTACCTAAGCACAATTTTTACACCATAAATTGTGTAAAAATAGTGATTTTCTCAACAGTTTTCACAATCATTTAAAGGGAGTGAAACCGAATACTAAAGTTTTAGATTTTTCAACAGAAAATCTGAAAAACATCTTTGAAGAGTGAAATAGCAGGAGGTTGATATATTAAATAACACTCAGATAATCCCATCTTTAAATTCACATAATACTTTCCAGAAATAAAAATAACAAAATTCAGTAAGCTGCTCTGAGAAAGAAAAATAAGAACAAAAAAACACAAAACAATCTCTTCTCTACCATATGAACTCATTGCTTCATCATTAAATTAATGTTCATTACAGATCTGTATCCATTTGAAGGTCACAGTTCTTAGCTATAAAACCTTAAATAGGTTAAGCATTTTTGATTCCAAAGACCTCTGCATTTCTGTTAGGCATCTGTGCTTAATGGGGATTCAGCAATCTGCCTACTTTTATTTATTTGTTTGTTTGTTTATTTTTAATTCAGTGGGGGTGAGCAGCAGTTTATTCTCAGTGCAATGTCCCTAACTGCAAGCTTATTATCACTAAGATTTTTACAGCACCCAAATACAAGAATTTGGAGAGATAACTTCTCTTTTCCTGAATTTGTTCAGTTGATCTAATGGGGCAGATCTTAATACTGTGATATTTAAATGTTTGGTTATGAATACCTCAATCTTCATTTTACACGTCCCAATTATGTTGCTTTTATAAGAAAATGCAGTTGCATTGGGAAATTTTGAAAAATAAAATGGCTAATTTTCATCAGAATGAAAACAGTCACAGATGTGTAGTTTGATGAAAGAGTAACAGTATGATGTGTACCTTTCAGAGAACAAAATAAAACGGTTATAGCTTGCATATCTTGTGTCACTGCATCTGATATTTACAAAACATTCTGTTCCAGAGTGGTTTTTACACTACTTTTGTCCACTCAAGTGGTTAATATAAGGTCAAAGCTGTTTAGAAACTCCTCCACGTATCTTAAGAACAAATAAATTATATATGATTTTCTTCAGAAGACTAGATAATTTCCTTCCAAGAAAGAAGCTTGTTAAGAACAAAGTCTAAATTAAGAACCAGTTTAAATTCTCAAGTAAATGAAGGTGAACTTAGCTTTGAGCTCCATATGCTTTTCCTAGGCTGTAGTATCTTATACAGATAACACCGAACTCAGCATTCAATCTTCAGTGAAGTCATCCCAAGTAGCTACAAGCACAGCCTTCTGAGGAACAAAGAGGAACATCCTGAAATGTACTCAGAAGAGTCTTGTGGTTACATTTGTTTCAAGTAGAAACTTTATTTCAATGTGTTATGTGGAATACTGAATTACTTAGAACATTGCACCCGGAAGACTAAATTGAACAGTAGTGGTTGGTAGAAAAAAAAACAACAGAGACATGAAACCAAGAAGCTGTAAGAAAGAAGATGAAGAAAATGGAAAATCATTGGTAGGAGAAAATATAAATATGGGAAATAGTGTGGTGAAGAGTCAAGTGAATGGAGTGGGCAGAAATGAGAGTAGGATGGACAGAGGTGATGCAAGAACAAATTAGGGCAGAAGATTTTGCAGAGTGAAAACAGTGAAAAGACTTTAAAAACCCTGACATTACATAATCAATTACTTCCTCTGCTAATGAACACTTCAGACAGTGAACAGTGCAGAACTCTCGAACAACTACAAACCTTGTGAAAGTAGTAATAGAAGGCAAATATTATTCGCTACTCTAATTTTCCATCTGTACTTATATTCTAACTTCTCTTATCTTTTCATGTCTATCAGACTGTAAATCATCTTTTCAATGGCAAAGTTTATGAAAAAATAAAAAATTAAAAAAAAAAATTTAAAAAAAAAATTTGAAAGGCCAAGACTCCAAGGTAGGGAATTCACTGCCTGAAACCTGAAACAGGCACCAGCTTCCTTTCCTTCACCCTTAGTTCTTTTTATACCGCAGTGTTTGTCTTTTGGATTATTTTGGAGAAAACAGGCAATGATGGGCTAAGAAAGAAAAACCTGCAAGGGGCAAATAACTGCTCCAAAAATAGAAGACAGAAACAAGAATAGTTAGTCAACTGTTGGTACAAAAGGAGGTCACTGCTAAAGTTCTGCAAGATGTTGTCTCACAGTCTGTGCTGCTTAACACTTTAAGAAAGGATGTGGAAAATGGGGGAGCAGGAATCTGACAAAGATTGGTTTTGATGAGAATTTACTCAAGATGGAAAAGATAAGGGCAGACCGTGAAGCACTGCTACAGGACTGTAGAAGACTGACTGAATAATGAAAATGGCATATGAAATCTACTGTGGGGAATTTTAAAGTGATGCACATGGGAATAAAAACATTCCAATTTCACATATAAAATTTTGGGTTCTGGACTGACCAATTTACAGAGGAACACATTTTTTTGTGTTATGATAAACAGTTGAATAAAAATTCACTTTCTTCTTGTGGTCCTCTATGGGTAGGAACAGCCATTTATTTTCATTCTCTCAATTTTGCTTAAAAATGATGCTGCCAGAAGTCCTCCAAGGGTTATCTCTAAATAACAAGCATTTCAAAGCACAATCTGTTTTTCCAGTCTGAAAAGCTGCAATGTTTGCCTTGTGCCCTGTTAATCTAATTCAATTTGCTCCATTGATAATTAGCAGAGGACACTGATAATAGCTTCTTATAGTTGTGAAATGCTTTTTTATACCTGTGATACCATGCGGGGTACTCACAGCTGTATTCATAGCATTTTGTATCAAGTTACTGAGATGATAGGAATGTTAGGATTTATAGTGGAAGCTGACAAGTGCACTTTAAAAAAGCCATAAATGTGAAGCCTGTGTCTGAGTGTGAAACAAAATGGTCAGTGACTGAGGACAAAGGTTAACAAGATGGCAGCAATAAATCTGATACAAGTGAAGAGCTCTTCAAATCTATCTCAGTATCACATCTCAATTGTCTACAGCACATGGGATTTTTCTCCTTCCTATTCAGTAATTAGATAGGTGCTTGAAAGCATAATCAAGAAAACAGAGTGATATTACAGAGTATGGAGTTCAGTTTATGTAATATTGTTTTACCTTTTCAAGGCATTTTAAGACATTTTTCTTCTAAAGATCGAGTTTCAGACTGAGCTTGAGTGGAAATTACACAGATTTAAAGATGTGTCTTTGGAGAGTTACATTTATGGACAGTTCTACCAAATGTCCAAAGTCTTCAAAATACAACTGCTACCTCTTAGACAGAAGAATTTTAAATTCAGAATTCATTATAGCCTGTACTGGAACAAAATTATCAATATTTCTTGTCCGCAGGCAGCCAGAGAGAAAAAAACAGAAAGCCTTAGAAGTAACCCTGTTTTTATCAATAGGTTGACTTTGGTGTAAAAGAATCCACTTCTAGCGCTTACTGACGAAAACATAATATGAAGATTTGAATTATTCAAAAAGAAACTGGAAAAAAAAGAAAAAAAAAAAAAAAAGCACAGCTACTTCATTTTGTCTACAGGGGGTTGAGATCTCACTGAATATAATGTACTGTACTTGAAGAAACTGCTTCACATTAGTTACAAATTGTGAAAAACAAGCTTTTATGTTCAGAAATGGGAATACATGTGGATATATGAATATTGTATTATATACTTGGGCACCTGTGATGACTTACTTGCATATCACAAATATTCATAGTCCAAGCAGTCCCATGGTTATTTCATTCACTTAGAATGAAGCAATACTAAATAATAATGAAACCTAATATGCTGAGCACCAACCATGAAAAACATTCAACTTGAAATAAGGATAGGAAGAACAGATCAAAATCAAACAATGAAACAAGCAGCAAGAACAACAACGACAACAACATAAAACCAGCCTACCCTAAAAGTCCAGAAAAATCAACAGAGAAATAGAGAAATTCTGGAGGGAAAAAAAAAAAAAAAAGAGAATGAAAGCCTAAATACATATTTATCCACATAGACGAATAAAGAAGCTGCATAACCATCTTCAAGGTCACCCATCAATTTTTACAAAACAACTACTGAGCGATTTCCAAAACTCTTATCCTCGAGTCCACTGAGAATTTTGCAGAACAGGAGCAAAATCTAGTCAGAAGGGCTCAGAATTAAATGCCACACAATCAGCAAGATAAATCAGTTACTTCTTGCTTGTTAACTATCTTGCCCAAGTAGTTATTTTTAAGACAAAGAAAGGGGAAAGAAAGAACTCAACAAATAACAATAATAATAATATCCCCTCAATAAAATAAGACATTTTGCAATGAATTATTGCCAGAGTTGGACTTAGAACACAGATAAGGTGTTCTGATTATATATCTGACATCTATAGGAGGATTTTCACTATATATACACAGAATGAAATAATGCTGGATCTTTTTAAGAAAAATGTATGAACATCACACTTTTAGTACTGTTTGATATTGTTTCTGATAAAAAATCTACATAAGCTTCTGGTAGCTATGCTTGGTGCATTGAGTAAAATATTACCTTTAACTTTTGCCATACTATATTCTGGTCTATAGCTAAAGACAATGAGATCTGTTTTGAAACAAATACATTAAGAAACAAGCAACTAAAGTCAAGAAGACAAAGAAGGCAGATCTCAGCTGACAAAACAAAGGACAAAATATTAGGAAATGAGGAGCTGTCTCAGGATTGATGCAATACATTCTCTCCCTTGAAATCAAACTAGGACTTGCAATAGCTTTTCAGGCTGCCTTAAATACAAGGTGTGCTCCTTTTTCTAATTTTTGTCCAGAACAAAGTCCTCATTGCCTGATATTAGAGATATTCTTAGGAGATGAGAGTCGTTATCCAGTAACAGTGACAGAATGGATGCAGCTAAAGATTAGCAATACTAGGATTTCCTAGCATCAGGTTTCTTCTGGGTGTGTATGTGCTCAAAAGCAGCAGGGTTTTTTTTTTCATTTTTTTTTCATTTTTTCAACAGCTCCTCTTCAAATTCTGTAGAATTTCTCCCCACCACCCAACACACAATACTGTCTTTGCTACATTAATCCACATAAGTGAGAAATTAAAAACTACAAGAAGAAATGCAAATTATTCTGGGGAAAAAATCACCCAGATGAAGTTCTGACCTTTTGATAAATGCATTCATTTGCTTCAGAACTGGAGTCAGGTAACTATTAGACAAGAGTAGGCTGCAATCTCACCCTTACCAGCCTTGTCCCTCAACCATTTCTACTATAGATTTTTGGTTGCTCTTGTTGATTCTTGAATCAAAAGCATTTTGAAGGAATAATTCCAAGAAGTTCTGTCAGAGTTTCAGTGAAAAGGTGTAAGAGTCTATCAACTGCTAGTCCTGTGATTGCCCAGGAATTCAAGAAGTGTGACTATTGCTTTGTGTAAAAAGCACAGCAGCTAAGGCTTTCAAAATTATTATCAAAGAATCAAAACAGAGTGAAAGCAATACAAAGACAATTCTAATCTGCAGGTTTATATTGCTTTTTATTTAAAGAGAGTTTTCTTTTACAAGGTAAAAGTGATGACCCAAAGTCCCTATCCCAATGATCAGGTCACTGCCTCTGCATGTTATGGTATTCATAATGGATGCAACCATTTGAAACCCACAAATGATGTCTACTTTGTGGAAAATTCAGTTTAAAGCATTTTCGTATATTCTTTAGGCATGAGCTACTGAAGTTTATGTATCTTTCTGAGTGCTCATTTGAAACATTTATCTACAAAGGAAACAAGGTATTTTTCAGGAAGAGCCACTACCTGAAGGAACAGGAGAGGGCACTGTTTCACACAAATGCTGCTGTGCCTCTGGTTTCCTCTTAATTAAATGAGCCATAGAGAAATTTGGCTGCAATTTGTACAACAAACACGGTTACTATCTATGAACAGCCTGTGATAACAAATAGATGTGAAATTTGCTTGCTGCAGTTTGGGTATCTTTGCACAGCACCTTCGGGGGATTCTGCCCAGCACAGCAGGCCAGTGCTTTCTCACCCCAGCCTGCAGGAAGCCAGGTTGAATGCCTGTGGGTCATGTGTACCGTGCACCTGTACAGATATCATGCATACTTTCTATGGAATATTTAGGTTATTTGAAAGCTCTGCACAAGAGGCATTCTGGCCTGCTGACTTGTGTGAAATTATCTGTAATGTGTATGAATGACTTATAACACTGCCTGTTTTGTGTCTAGAAATTCCATACAACTATTTATATAGAATCTCTACAGTATTTATCAGTACTTCAGAAAAACAATCAAACAAACAAAACCCCTTGGGATGGTATTAATTAAAAGAATATCTAGTAAGAGGGTTAGGAATAGCTAAAAAATTACCAATTTAGACTGACACAAATCAGTTGTCCACACACTTTTCCCTTAATTGTGAAAAAATCATTAGCCTTGTGGAAAAATTATATTTAGAATAGATAGATTTTATTACTTTTATGGATGTGAAACAAGGGTAAAATCTGATTTGTTCTGCAGTATTTTGCCTATTGTCTACTTGTTATTGGAGCTCAGAAATTCTAGTTTACTTTAAATCAGAACACAAACACAAATCTTCTATCTATAAGAGAGCTCACACAACTTCTCGTCTGGGTTCTTTGGTATCATTGCTGTCATATAGAAACACATGCTATGTAAGCAGCTATACCATAGGAAACAATCAAAGGATGTACATGATGTTCAAGGTACACTACTGCATTAATAAGAATGGTTCCTTTTCTATTATGGATACAGGATATTTCAGAGTGATAGAGAATAATTTAAGATACTGCACTGTGCAATACATATCCTAGAAAAATAATATCAGAATATGGGGTACAAAGCCCACATATGCTCTGCACACAAATCAAAGAACTGTCTTTCTACAGATAAGCTTTTATCAGTGAAAATTTCAAAACTAATATGACTTCTCACATTCTTATCATGTTATAAAGAAATTGAAGATGGAACCATTGATAAAAAGTTAGAAGAGAAAGACAGATTTCTTTGCATATAGTATACCTTCTACTAGAACTTTTTTTACTGAAGAGGAAACAATAAGTTTGTCAGTACTGAGACATCTTAATTCAAATATCTTAGAAAAAGAATTAAAACCTCATCTTTTTTCTACTGAGAAAGGTTCCCTAACATTTTAAAAGTGTGCTCCACAATAAATTTGAGAACACTGTAAAATGTGAATGTAATAAAAAATCCTGTTGTTATAAATTACCTTAATCTGTATGTTATACTTCAAATTGTACAAAAATTGCTTTGATTCAAAATGAAATAAATTTCTAAACACCTTAGGCACTTCCAGATAAAATTATCTTCTTTAGAGTTATGGTATTCTATTTGTGAATTGCTGCACATTTCTGAAGGGAAGGGAAAATCTTGATTTTGGAAAATAGATTCATCATTAGCAAAAAACAAAGTACCATTATATCTTAGAACCAAAGCAATATTTTCTGAGGGGAATATTTAAGATGCTGCACTTTTGAGAATTTTTAAGCCGCCTCTGGTATTTCAATACTATTTTGCCTCTGGGGCTCACTTACTCTCAGATACTCAGAATTACCCCACTTTGGTGTTGATTTATTGCTATGAATTAATTTAAGAGCAGTAATACTATCATCCTCCTTTTACAAAAGGAGTTTATATCTAAAAATTGATTACTAGAAATTGAGTTAAGAAATCATTTTGCAAAGAAGAACTGAATGCCATACAGGGAATTTTGTTCCAGAGCAGCAAAGTAGATACAAAAATCTCCAGTCCCCTGATATGCCTTAATCAATTCAATTTTCTAGATATCTAGATTGAAAAAATTTTGCCTGAGAATGATACCCAGGAATGAATCCAACAATAATCTGAGAATGTAGTAATAAGTGGGACATTTGGGATGCAATGATGAATATTTCTGATTTATAGTGAGCATCTTGAGGAATCTAAAATACAAGCCTCATCTAAGCTTTTATAAGAAGAGTTATTCATTGCATTTGTTCTTAATAAGTTTCCTTCCTGCAATTTTATGGAATATCAATGCATAAAATACTTAGATGTCTGAATCTGAAAAAACATTACACTGAAAAATTCTAAGTCAGTGGAACTAGTCAATGGGTTACAATTCTTATGACTCCAATTCATGAAATCCTTAACAAAGTTTTTTCCTTAAGAAGACTGTTGTGGTTTTGTGATTTTTAGTTTTTTATATTCCACACAATAACATCTTGTATTGGACTGGGAATTAAAGTGTTGATGCTCCAGTTCCAGGTACCTGTCCCTGTACTTCACAGAAGTCATGAGATCCGGCTCTTCCTGGTTGGGCGCTCTCTTACTGCCTTGCAGGGGGTGTTGGAGGGTGCTTTCCTAGCCGTACCAAGCTTTTCAGGTTTGATCAGTCTCAGGAACTCTCCCTCTCCTATTCTTTAAAATTTAAAATGTTAAGTAGCAAAATTGCTAATGCTCTCAATGCTAAACAAACTCCATTTCTTCAGATACATGTGGCATGTGGCACATATCAAGATGATTGATTGATGTAACAGTTTTGACTATGCATATTTCTTTTTACTGGAGCCCTACCCTCAGTAGATATGATATTAGCACTTTGGCTGCCTAATTTATAGCTTGCTCCTTAAGTACAGTCTCGGGAGATATTCTGAAGAGAAAAAAGATTCTTTGGTGATCTAGTGGGTATCTTAATTTCTAAGAGCAAAAATCCAGATGTGCTTTGTCCTCTTTAACAGTGATTATTTTTTTTAAGTAATAATGGAAAAAAATAACAAAATTTGGTGTTTACATTCATTGTGACCATTTCCTTTCCACAATAAATGGAAATAAATGGAAATAAATGGACTGACTGGAAAATGCCATCAGTCACAAGCAAAGTAAAGGTTTAAAGGAGACATTAAATTTCTGGAGTTGTGAGTCTAGGCTCTGCGCTGTGGCAGCCAGAACAATGTCACCTGAACCACAAGATTGGCAAAGGACAATCTCAACATCCTGACTGTGAATGATTAAAACTGATTTTTCTGAACCACTCTGTTCATTTTCTGGGGGGGAGGGGAAATATCAACAAAGTCCTCAGTGTTAGCCCCAGCTATATCTGTTTCTGCAAGGAGTTAGTAAATCAGCACAGGAAACATGTCTGTCAGTCCAGTGTTCAGCCCAAACAAGAGAGGCAGCTGCTGCTATGAGTTATTTAGGTATCATTGGAAATGTACTGTTTACTTCAACTGCTCTCTTAATCAAGAGATTTGTTAATTAAAACTAGAAATGGAAGTTAATATTTGACTCGTTACCACTGTAAAAATAAGATCACACACTGGGATTTTGGAACCAAGGTCATAGCTAACCTGTGAAAGTGACCTGCTCAACCCACTCCATACAAGAATGGTTCTATGGTTATATCAAACATGCTTTACAAGAGAGGCTGAATGTAGTTGATTCAGAAAATTAAAAATCTTAGAAAACCTAGGAAATATAATTAAGTTTAGTGAGAGTATTTGTTCAAAAGGTGTCCTGATATTATCATTTTGATAAATGGAAAACAGCATTTCAACAGTAATAATGCAGTCTGCTCCACTGAGTGGACAAAGACATTGCTGAAAGTTGAAAGCATCTTCCTGACAAGTTTAATGCAGATACTTGTATATGTTTACAGAGCTGTCACCAAGCCTCACATCAATATTTATGTATTCAGGCTCAAATGATAACACTCTTAATTCTCTGGATGTGGTTTTTGTGAAATGACATTTGTCACTGGAATCTGTGATTAATGATGCAGTAAAAAGTATGCACGCACAAGGCATCAGCACAGTTAAAACCTAAAGGAACATTTAGCACTTCTCCAAACTGATAAAGGTTGTTGTAGATGACCTTCAGGAAATTTTCTGTATGTTGATTTCTATTAAACGCTTGTCAAAATATTTGACTGTTAGATCAAGATGAACTTCAGTCTGGGAACTAGAAATCTCTAAGTTTGTTCTTGACTGTTTGTTAACAGTAATCAAGCCCTACTTCATATTTTTAGTGATATTACTCCCTCAGTGTTTCTATGAGTAAGTTTTTAGTCCACTCAGAGCAGGCTTCGTGATATGTCCATCTACTAAGTGATACGGCCACCAGAGGCGGAAGCCAAATCCTCCTTTGCTTTACAGAAATACAGCATATGTATTTTGATACAGATATCTTGCAAGACACTCAAACTATAGCATTCAGCCATAAATTAGACTATGATAAACTAGATATGAAGATATCAGGTTAAAGGCTTTTATATATGTACATTACATCAGAGCCATTTCATTTTTAATAAGTATGAAGATCCTTAGAAAATACATAAATGAAAAAATGGTATTTTTACTAGACTGGCTTATCTACTGTCTAAATATAAGAAATTTAAGCTTTAATAATAGGTAAGCTCTCAAATGTTTTCCCCTGTAAAGTTCCCTGTTCTGACTTCATATTCTTTATGTCTGACAATAAGATTCCTGATCATGCATAAGGGTGTATGCCACTTTGTTTTTCTCCATAGAATTGGAGTTTCCCTCTAGTAACAGATTGGGTAAGCATAAGAAAAACACCCATTAAACTCAAAAGCTAATGGAATTTGGTTGCAGTGAGTGCAAATATCCAAATGTAAGTGACTAGCTGTACCTTCCAATTCCACAAGACATGTCAGATTTGCAGATTATCCCTGTGAGCTCTATATGGAAGTGACTGGGCAGTTAGTCATAGACAGGTTTTCTTTCCTTTGAAAGAAAAGGAAAGAATTATTGCAAAGGCCCAGAGCAGTGTTCCATTTAGGTTCCAAAAATATAAGCTAGCACATGGGCTGGTGTGCTGAGGTGAGCATCTAAACAAAGTATCCTGTTATTGCCTCTTTAGTTATCTAAGCTATCATTTTCAGCTCAGGTCACAGTGATGATTTCATTTTTTAGCTGTATGTAGACCTTCATCTGAATAATGCTGACCTCTTGCCAGAAACTTGCCAAGCATCTTCATGGGTTAGGATTCTGAAAGACAGCTTGCTACTGGTCCAGAATAGAACCTTTCCTTCTCCTCAGCAAAATCTTTCATGAATCCTGATTCTAAGCCTAATGAAAACACTATGAATTCTGATGGACAAAGTGCAGATGAATCAGTGGGTTAAAACTACCAGATTATGAGAATTTACAGACCTGTTTGTAATTTATTATTTTTGTGGTAGTCCTTGCTGACAGTAAAGATGTGTTTGGTAAAGAGTCTTTTTACAAAACCTCTCAAAATTTTTCTTTAAACCATCCTTCAAACTACCATCAATGGTATACAATGCAGAGATGGGACACAAAAACCAATCCTGCATATGCTGAATATAGTACAAAGTAAAAAATTAATATCTATGAATTTTCATAGAAAAAAATATTAGTAAAGTAACACTCCCTCCTTATTGCTTGTTGAACAAATGTTTAAATCTAAGGTAACCTTCCTGTTGAACTCCAGGGAGAGAATGTGTGTGCACATTGTGATATTTTATTTACACTGACTTGAACAAAACTAAATTATTTGTATGTCTCTTAGCTTCAAGTTGTTGATATAGATGTTTTATCCATACTCTATTATGGGACAGCATTACAACCACTGGAAAAGAATTATAACCCTTTTCTTTTAGGCTGTAGCAAGTAGCTGATTTTTTTTTTTTTTTTTTTTTAAATGAATTTTAACAAAATTACCTTAGAAACACACTTGGCTATTTATGAAGACAGTTCATAAAGTACTCTTGCTTTACAACTTTGGCAAGTTACATCAAGACCTTGAAAATCCCCTGCCTTTCCTCTACCTTTTAAGGGTCAACAGTTTCAACTATGGCAAATGAACTACTGTTTTGGTATTTGTATGCCTGAAGGCCTAAGTCATTCAACATATAAAATGAAAATAAAGTATGAACTGTATTGACTTCATCACTGTGAAATAGCTTGTGGGTGTATCTGACATGTTCAGCTTCTAAAAAGCCATAAAGTAATTAACACTTCTTCGAAGTGCTTTATGGGTACATCTTCAGCTTGAGATCTAAGAGAAGTTCCCCTGAGTATTCACAACTCATCTGGCTTCTGCCTCTTAAAAAGAAAAATAAGTTCGTAAATATGAAGCTGTACACATTTATTTCTGGAGATTGGAGTATATTCATATGACAGTCCATACACTCAAGGTTGATTTTTTTTTTTTTTTTTTAAATCCAAATAGGGTTCAGAATAATATTTGTACCACATGTATTAACATTTCTATATTGTAGAGTTTTTATTTTTATTTTTTAAGAGAACTAGATAAAAAACAGTGATACCAGTGAAAAGGGTAGACTCATATGATGAAAACTAATTCCAATTAAAAAAAAATGCATTAACTAATTTTTCTAGTGTGAAAAGGATTAAAAGAATGTATTTTCCCCCATCCAAATCAGAGGAGCCTTTTTCTCAAGAGAAATATCTTCAAAAAACACTGATTTTCAAAGCTGAATAGGAAGTACCAGTGATTAAATTATGTACATATATTGCTGAAAAACAGATTTCATTCTTGTGATGCACATTCATTACTTAATAGAATAATAGAAAAAAGAAAATGAAGCTCTAAAGAGAAAAGATATTAAAATGCTTTTTTTTTTCTTAATTTACATTACCTCAGATCTATTAGTCTTGAGCAGTCATGTGATTTTGTGTATCAGTAAGACAAGGAAAAGGAAAGTTTTGGTATGTCTTGTGCTCAGAACACTTTTTGTAGGTTTTCATGTTTACAAGACAAATCAGTAAAAAAAAAAGAAAAGGAGCTGACAGCATAGCATAATGTTCTTGCTCAAATAAAGGCCCCCGTACAATATTTAATAGGATCATTTAACAAAACAGAGTAGAGAGCTTTACTTTTTTCTACCTTGCTAAAATTATCAAATCACCTCTGCTTCTGCTGCACTGGAGTAATGTTTTGGATTTGCAAAGGAGATTCTCTACTGTGTGTATATATATAACCATGCAATATGTCTAAACAAGGCTGTTTAGTCTTTGAATTGTCTGTCTTACTCTTCAGTATAATTACCTGCCTGATTTCACTCTGAAACAGTTTATATGGTTTGTTCTCAAATCTCAGCACAATGATCCCTTCTAGTAGCATTGACAGGAGATGATGACATTTTATATAAAAAAAAATCTGAACAAAAAAAAAATGGATGAATATTGTAACCAGGGCTTTTTGAAAACCATAGTGTCTTTAGCATAAGCAATCAGGGATGACCCAGAAAGGCCTGTATAACAATTGTTCAAGTCTTTATTTTCCACCTGCACAACAATACTTGAAGTCTTCATTGTCCAACTACAAAAGATGGATTGGTTTGTTGTCTTAAAACTGCATTTCAGTTGCCTATGCAAAAGCAGTACACACATTTTTAGGAGGTTGCTTGTTTAACAAAAAAAAGATGAGTACTTTATTGAATTGGAAAGTCATATGTACTAAAAATCGGCATGCTTGAAGTCAAAACCACTTAATTAACAGACTCAATTATGCCTCAAAAATCTGAACAACTGTGTATTATTAAAAATAAGTAAACAGGATTGAGATTGAAATGAATGATGAGAAAACATCAACAGAAAACTGTTCTAATACAGATTCCCACTTCCCAAAACGTTTGAGGACTGTTTAATTTTAATCTTGCAATATTTCCACTGAAGGTGTAAACTTACATCCTTTAATTTAAGCAAATACCCACGTGTGCTACAGTTGAGAGTTTCTGGAACTCTTGCTTGCTAATATTCAGCCTGACATGTCATTCAAGAAAGATGAGTTTATAAAAGAATGTATGCAAAAGAACACTTCAAAGATAAATAGGTAGTTTGGGACTCTGACTTAGGATAATAAAAATGTTTGGCCTGTTTAGTGCAGGGAGAGGAAAGGAGTGTTTATCATTCTCTATCAGTTCATCAGGGGATGAAAGAACAAGAAAAGCAATAAGACTATTAAATCTTAAGGACAATTTTGGCGAATATATATGTATTTATAGTCTATTTATATTTATTTAAGGTATACATTGGATGGTTTCTAACTTTTAAGGAAATTAATTTCTGCGGGAAAAAAGAAAAAAAAAAAAAAGCAGCAACTACTATATAGAAAAGAAAACAGGTGTTTTTGTATTAATAACAAAAGCAAAGCAAGACTAAAAGGATAAAGAAGTAATACTAAACTAAAAAAAAAAAAATAACTAAAAAAAATCTATTGAATTAAGGCCTTGGCAAAGTGACCTGAGATTCTCCTGGGAGAATGACAAAAAGACAGAATCAGTATTTTTTTTTCAAGGAGCAAAATTGTAAGAGTTGTCACACAGATGGAGAAAAACACTTTTGAGAGTGATGAATATTGGTTCTATTTTTTCTTAAAGATAATATTCAAGACTACAAACCAAGCAAGTAACATAATGAACTTAGTGGAGGAAGCAGAAGAGAAATATGAATTAAAGAATATATGAGTTAAGGAACATTATATTCTTTGTTACACTGCACTTTAAATACAAAAATTTAAAATTCTTTTGTGTGTGTGTGTGTAAGTTGTTCAACTGACTCTGAAGAATGACCGCTTTCCTTCATCAAGAGCACTGAAAACACTATTTCTGACACTCTGCATGTAGGTTTCCTCTTTGCCAGTTGCCCAGATCCAGTCCAAGCCAGAGTGTTAGGACTAAGCTGGCAGACAAAGAGCTGCCCATGTAACATTTTAGAGAGTAACTTATTGTGACCAGTGTCAGCTATGCATTTTGGGGCTTTTGGAATAGATGTTCCCTTTAGGCTTGTCATCTCTATTTATTACCCTCTTCAGAGAACATCAGGAGAAATTCAATTACAATCAGAGATTCAAGGAGAATTAAGTGAATGCAATGCCAAAACAGTGTAACACGATACAAAGTTAAATTTCCACACAGCATACGTAGGGCTTGCTTTCCAGTGAAGATCTCTATGCACAGAAGCAGTGTTGCTGAGTCCTGCTTTATGTCCTCCTGTTGTTTCTCAGCAACAACTTCTGTTCAATAAGTATAAAACGTAGAAGTCATTTTCAGTTCACAAGGAAAGAGGGCCCTTTGCTTTCAAGTGAGCCCAATTCCTAAGTTTGTCTCACTTGTAAGTGTGACTTGAATTTTAACATGTTGCATCTATTTAGGTTGCAAACAAAGTTGATGCTACTGCAAAGTCGTATCACTGTCGTCTAATGACACCAGTGAGAATCCCTGCACAGAGCTTGACAAAGATCATATGATGCTTAAACTAGAATAAGTTGTATCTTCCTAATAAACCCTTCAATATCTAAATTGGAACTACTGTTAAAGTATATTTGAGCATAAAAACATTTAATAATGCAAAAAATTGGATATCTGTACTCCCTAGGTCAGTAGTAATAAATATCCTTCCATGTGTTCACTTAAATCACCACTGGAAGGCTATGACCTTCACTTAACTTTCACACATAGGGAGCCACAACCCATAGAGGGACTTAGATTATTGAGTTATTGTGTCGAGTTCATCAGCATCACACATACTAACAAGCTCGTAGTAAGTTACATCTCAAGAACTTGGAGGAGTGTTCTCAAGAACTTGGAGGAGCTAATTCACATGAACTGCAGAGTCTAGTCCTTTCATACTCGGCTGGAATGCCTGGCCAATAAAGATTTTTCAGGTTTTCTAGAAGAGGAAATGATTCCACTAATGCTTAACTCAGATGATTTGTAAGTCCTCATCAGCTGTACATTAGCCAATAAATAATTGGTTGATACCTTTAATTTCTGTCTATTCTGCTTGGAGAGTCTTTGTGCTCAACCAAACGCAACAAACTGACCACTGGAATGCTTCATTGTGACCTAGCACTTCTGTTGCATTTGTAGGGAAAAAAACACAGCAAAAAACTAAATCATAAAACTAACAGCCATAACTCAATGTTATCAGTACTCCTGAAGCACTAAAGTTTACTTGGAATTGGGTTGAAGATAACAGATGTTTAATACCTTCTTCAACTTGCATCTCTATGCACATTTGGAGAAAAAGTGACGATTACTACACCGAGTTGGAGTTTCAAGGAGAATCTTGTATAAAGCATCCTCATCAGAATTTGTTCAAGAGGACAACACAGTAGTTGATAACCTTTTATTCTTCTGAAGAGAATCAGTTTTCCCCCATTTATTTTCATCGCTTTGCATAGGTGATTTTTTGTTTTGAGATAGAAGATTGATTAGAAGATGCTCAGAAATAGAGACAAAGAATAATGCAATCACATTATTAGTTGAGCAAACAAATGTAATCCTTTATCCATTACCATGTCCCTTTCCTAACACCAGAAAAGAAAAAAATAAATCATAAAAGCAGGCAGAAAAGTGAAATTTTAGCAATAACTTCTTCAATGTTGTTGTATAAACAAAAAACAACCCTAGAATTTTATTCCATGCACAAGATCACATTTCCAACTATGCTATAGGCTATCTATTAGAAATGCATCCCACCTACTGACCAAATTCCATGGTGGTTATTGAAATGTAAATATTTATCAGCATTCTCACTCACAGACTAACATCGTACCTAGTGAAACTTCCCTGTAATCAGGAGGTATTTTTTTCTTATAGGTTGCCTATAAGTTACCTATGATCCACATGACAGAAGGAAGAATGCAAGATATATAAATGGATGGAGTTTATTTCAGCACCATAACAAATAAAAACTGAATGTTGTATAGAAAGAAGAAAATAAATACATTATTTTCAAAGTTTTCAGGCAGAAGAATGAGGACCATACCGATTTTACTCAAAAATAACATTGCTAATTAAAAAAAATATATTTCCTTTGGTTAGAGTCAGTGTAAGCTTAATAGCTCATAATTATTTCTTTGGGCAATTAGGGCTGTGGTTTATTCCTTTTGAGAAAGAAACTTAGCGTCTCCTGCTCTTACCTCTTCAAACATTTTTACTTTCTCAGTCTTTAAATGTATTCTCTTTGAAAACTCCAGTATTATACAATGTATGCTAAGTAAACAACAATTCTTCATGAAAAGCACTTTATACATTTAAAGCACTATATAAACATTCCCTACTGAAATTACAGAGACTGGAGTTTGAAGAAGCACTCTGAATTTTTCCATAGCTCTATAGGTGCTATTTTAACCTATTCAGAAACTTCCATCTTTCTGACAATCTCAGCAGCCTCTACAAATGAACCAATCTAACATAAGAATCTGTCTAACCCAACCTTGTTACATGTATATAATATTTTTTCCCAACAAGCTTTTACCTTTAAATTGGCAGCTGCCAACAACATTAAGCAATATGTTACAGATAGGCAGAAGGTGTTTTTACCTTTTCTTAGAAATGCATTTAGTAAGTTTTCCATTGCAACTGACTTAATAAAAAGCTAGTTTTTTAAACAACTGAAAAAATATATTTTGTACTGTGTACATATTGAGAGGTTTTATGCATTTTTGTTAGTACAATGATACATCTTTCAGTTGCAGTATGAATTTATTTTTTAAGCTAAAAAGTCATTTTGTGATGGTAAAAAGAGATTGAGAATAAAGCAATCTGGTAGAAGATAGATTATTTTTTATACTCAGGTAGGAATACAATAGTGGTAATTTGGGAGTTTTCTATGTTCATTGTGAAAGGTGTTCACAGTGTTGTGGCAGAATTACCTTCAGGAGAAGAAACTAATCTAGTCTCTGCACAGCATCACACTTTCCTTGTGGAATTCTACCGATAGAAGTAACATAAAGACAGGACAGTCACATGAGCCCCTTTCTACTGAGAAGTTATATGTAAAAGTGCTAGTCTTTAATGAAACTTGTCTGTCGTTCTTTCAGCTCTGAAGTTAGAAATAAAATTGGCAGGATAATTTTAATTTCAGGACTAATGTCTGAACTTTCCCTCTAGAAGTGTAAAAATACCATTATCACTTTGATGTCTCATCCAGTGCCATCAGCAAAAGTTTTCACCCAGTGTGTTTCAGCACTATGATACTGCACAATAATAATTTTAAGTTAAGATATTTTCAAAGAAAATTGATGAACTACTCAAAGTAAGTTATTGAAAGAAAACAGAAACTGAACTTGACATTTCTCACAAAAAAAAAAAAAAAAAAAAGGGAAGCTGCTACATCTAGATACACCTGTGCTAAGTATCTCCTTAAATGGAAGTAAAATATCCTCTCACTCACATTCTGTAATGAGCATGCAGAGCTCACCAATAATTTCACGATCCCATAATTTCTCTACCTCATTTGAGCAGTCTCTTTCACATGAAAACTGAAACACACTGATGTAGCTTAGGATCAGATATTAATTAGAGCTTCTTCCTCTATCTCTGTTATTGTCTCATTACTCATAAATGCCATTCAACAAATTTGGAGGACTTACCAGTGATGCTTTGGGTTACAATCAGGAAAATCCTTTCAACAGCAAATCTCGTCCCAGCAGTTCAAGTTCACAGTCAATTTCTACTTTCCCATGCATTAATTCGTTGTATACTATTTACAGAGTTTACAAAAGTAAAGGTGTAATTTAGACATAAGAATAAATTGGAATTGCTTACATTTATACAAATGAAGCATGAGCACAGGGCACTTCATTTCTTCTGAATTGGATACTAGGACAGCGCAGGCTCAGCCCGGCTGCAATCTTTAGACTAACTTTACAGTTCCTGTTCTCCTTCACACAGCCACAAGAGAAGCAGCATGGTTACTTCCAAAAAGCAGAGCCTGCTGCAATCAGATTGCCTTTTTTACTGCTTTCTCAAGCTTCCAAATTGTGATTATTTATTTATTTATTTATAAGCATAAATACTCTAGATCATAGCTATACCATTTAAATGTTAACATATACCTGATAAATTACATAGGTTAGAACTGCAGTTGCTAGCACTAACACAACCAATTTGTTTTCAGATGTTCCAAGGTGAAGTGACATCATTTTGAGAAATCAGGTCAGTGGACCATTACGGAGCAGAAAAAGCCAATCTCATCCATGTTAGACTATTTCAGAATTTTTCCTACATCTGGCTGCAAAATCTTTAGAATGCTTTTAGGAAATCAACACTTCAGTATATACAATGATAAAAAAAATAAAATAATTTTGAAAGGCAAAGAAGAGAGAAATCTGCTCCAAGACATTTTATACTTCAGTCCTTTCCATTGGCAATTCTCTAATCTTTTGTACCAGCATCCAAATTACATTTCGTATACATCTTTACTAAGCTCACAATCTGCCAATCTATCATCAGAGCAATAGTATACAATGAGGTGTAATAAAGAATTCTTAGAACAAAATTGTTGGTTGGGGGATTGCAGTACCTCTTGCCCCATTTAAATTGCAATAGAAATCTATGTCTTTTATTTCCCGATTGATCAGATATAATATTAGTCACACATAGATGATGTGCTGATGTGCTTCATCAGTCTTTGAACTAACAGTTGTTACTTCTTAGACAAGAGTAGGGCATGTTTATACATCTAAGCACATACACATATGCATACGTCAATATATGTATATGTGCAAGATATCTATGTAAACTAAACACATCCACTAGTATACTGATAAACCAGGGGATACTTCTGCATAGAGTATCACAATCAGGCTTGGATGATGCAGATCAGCTCATGAAAAGAAATCTTTGGAGTTATCAACACTGATAGACCACTATGTCTCACCTTCCATCCTGACTAATATAAGACTAGTTGATTTTTTAATTCTAAACACTTCATGACATGTTACACTCTTTAAATCTTTAAAAATAAAGGCAGATGAGGTCTTGGTGAATTCATCAAAGAATCACTGAATGTTAGAAAGTACCTGAAAGTTCACCTAGCTCTAATCCCTAGTTGCCAAACCACAAATCAGTCACTGGATCATAGATCAAGAACTACTGAAAAATATTTCATAGTACTCTTATAGACTAAAAATACATGAAAGAGGAAGCAGATGAAACCCACATTGCAATTACACTTCTAGAACAAGATAGAGTATCTGTGTCCTTAATGAGAGCCTGAATCTTCAGGCTTTGCTCCTATTTTTTTCTTTGTGACAATTTGAAATTTTGAAATACTGTATCTGCACCACAAAAATGCTTTCTAGGAAGTAGGATGAGTTCATTGACATATTAAGAAGGGTAAAAGAGCAATCTTGTTCCAATTATCTGCTTTGTCTTTCTTCCTTTTGCCTATCTGCTCAAGGTTAGCCACATTTAACCTGATTCCACTTAAAAACTGCAAAGCCAAATGGCAATTTAAGAAACGTAACAGAGAAGGTAATCATTAGCCACTACCCTCTAGTTCAGGAGCAAGTATGTTCTGTAAAACTACAATGTTCTCTTATTGCTGTACAAATGACTTGTTGCTGGTAAGACTGTATAGGAGCATTTAACCATCCAGAGATAGGAAGCAAAGGTCAACAGGACTGGAAAAATCTGAAGTTTTAAAAGCTGAAGTTTGAAACCTGCACTTATGTTCAGACTTGGAATGTACTGGAAACAGAGGGACTGAAGAGAAACCTTCAAGAAAATATGATATTATTTCATAGCAGTTGAAGAAATAGATTTTTTCATAAATATTGCATCTGCTGTATCCCAGTAATAAACATCTCTGAAAATATATATTGTTAATGCACTGTTTAAAATTGATTTGCAATCTTTGTTTTCATCCTATGCAGGGAAAATTAATAGCTTGCTTCTCATTTCTTTATGTTGCCTCTACTTTGCAGTTTTCAGGTAAAAAATGTGTTTTCTAAGCAATCTCAAAATTGTCATCACATCATATGCTATGATTTGCATCACAGACTAATCTGAGCTCTATTACCTTTGGTGTAATCAAACAGAAACAAATGAACCAACTGCTTCTAGTCTTCTAGTCTTAGGGATGAATGCAATGGCAGTGAAAATAAATTCCCAGAATCTTGCTCTCAGCCCAAGTGTGTGCCCAAGTTGCATTCTCAACTCCAGTCCTTTCACTCTGCTGTTGTACCAGAATACTTGTAAATACAGACTGTCGCACCTCTAGTGAACACAAAGGTTTAAGGCTACATGCTCAAAGACACTACTAAAGAAAGTCAAACCTGAGGAATATATTTGTTGCCTCAGCCTTCCTCCCAAGGAAATATTGGTTGATTGCTTCCTTTAGTGCTACATCAAACATGAGCTCAAAAGTTATTTGGATATTAAATTGCCTCCTGGAACAGAATTTATCTGGGAGATTAAAAGAATCAAAATCAAATAACTGATTTTCTGGCAGTGAGGAAGAGATACATTATTTCAGAACTGATTAATCTTCCAAAGTCATATCATATGTAAGACAGTATAAATCCTGCCAGAGATCTTTTGCAAAAACTCTTCCCTGCTTGCTTCCAAACTCTAAAAAAAGAAGTATAGAGAAGATATTGAGTGATATTGCAGTGATCATAGTGAAAACACCTTTTCCAAGACATGTCAAGGAAAATGCATGACTATCAGTAAAAAAAATTTGTTGTCTGGCAGGCCACAGATAACATTAATATAGGTCTATAGCCTCTTTCCTACCTCCGTTGCATCACATGCAATACTAGCTTAAACGTTTATCTTCTAGATCAGAATCCCAGTCTAGTTTTAAAATGTCTTCTGAGATTCTTGGGTAGAAGATGACATGAAACATCTTAGTACATGGGAAATTACTTAAAAGTAGAAAATTCATTGCTGACTTTAAATTATGATCTCTTCTTGACATTCTTACAGAAAGAAGTGGAATTAAACAAAATACACTCATTAATTTAAGATAGTCAAGATTCTATGGGGAAAAAGAAAAAAAGTAGGTATTAGTAGCAGTTCCACTAATCTTTTCCCATTTTTTTCTATTATAACGTTTATTGGATCTGTTGTAAAAGCACACAGAACAAATACCTTTAGTGTCCCCATCGGGTGAAAGTGTTGTTTGTGCATGACCTGAGAAAGAAGATGGTTTGTTTCATTTGTGGAAAACCTTTTTCACTCTTAGATGGAAACAGTGAAAAGAGGACAAAAGGTGTCAGTTTTGCTTTTTAGTACAAAAGAAGTCTTTGCTCTTGGCAGTGACCTCAGCTTCCAAGAGAAGGTGTTAGCCTTGCATCATTTCACAGCACAGGCTGATCAGAAATGGCACTAACCTAACTTTAGTAGAAGCCCATTTTAGTTCTCTCAGCAAGAAGAGAGTCAAAGTGACACGACACATATGAATGGTACAAAAATGGAAACTATATTAAATAAAAAAAAACATTTGATGCTTATGAAGACTCAGATCACAGAATGTATAGATTGAATATTAAAGCAACACAGCAAATTGTATGCCAGCTCCAGTTCTTGTTGAAACTGATGCAGCTTGAGACCTTAATACTGTAGTATAGAGACACTGTCATGAATCCACCTGTGATTATAATCACACCTTGCCTTAATACAACACAGCAATAAGCAATATCATATGTTGAAATTGCTTCACAGCATTTTAAGATTTTCTGTCTAGGCAAAAGAAACACTGATGCAGCAGTAGATTTTGTAAAATTGGAGTTATTTTTTTCTTCATGAAAGCTATATTGTTAAGAAGTATTTTCATCATATTTTTTTAAGGTCATAAAGCTATACGTTTTCTGATCTTTTGAGTTCAAGATCTGTATGTATAATTTAGTGTCTTTAACAAACCCCTCAACATTTCTATAGTTACAAGCTTGTAACCAATGCTATAAAAAATATTCAAGACAATTTTAAACACTGTATTTTGAAATATGCAATTATTTTATATAAAAATATATTTGAATTTGAAACTCTAAATGAAATACTGCAGTACAACACCATGATAAAATAATTTGTTTTTTCTAAAATCTTGTAATTTGATGAAGAAGAAATATACAATCTCCTCTTATCATGCTGAATTGGAGTAAAATAGACATTCCCTTAGATCAACAGTGATGCAATGGGCAATATCACTACAAAAAATAAACAAACAAACAAAAAAAACCCCAACAGTGTGCACAAACAGGTCTATCCTTTGTTACTCCTTTGTTATCATTACTTGCTCTATTTTAGTATATCAGTCTTTAGGTGAAGGTGGACTACTTTTTTTTACCAACTTATATTGTTTAAAGTGTCTTGGTGAAACTACACATGTATCAAAGCTTATACAGTCAGCAGAGCAAGAGAGATGCTGAGAATTTTTCAGAGGAGAAAGCAGCACGGTGAAGTGACCAGAGTTGATTCAAACCTTCCCTAGATGCATTATTCCATCAGGTCTTGCAACTTTACTATACACACATTTTTATTTCTAGTAAAGAAAAACATAAGGGTACATCTTTATTTTAGCTGGCTTGTACTTATTCCTGTTTTGAACATAGCCAGTATTTTACATTCACATTTAAAACATATTTTTACTCATTTCTTTGTCTAACATATGTTGTTTAAATATCTGTGTTATTATAGTATAAAGACGAAATCAGAGATAGAAAATCATTAACTATCAAGGAAGAGGCTGTCTATTTCATTGCGTTACAGACTAGACTGGCTAGTGCAGACAACTTACTGTCTCTTATTGCTCTTAACTAATGAACAGAAGCTGTTTCAGCTCTCGCTAATTCCTATTCCTATCCCCTTTCTTCCTTATAAAACTTTGAAAAAACTTTACATGGAGTCTTGTCATGACTGTTCATATTGTCTTTCTATGAGAATTCTTTCTTGTGCAAGAGCTCTGTCTTTTATTTCTGCAAATAATTACAGACTCTTTACTGCCGTTGCCCTCTATCCCGCTTTCACTGCTTACCCTAAAAACAGCCCTTTGTTGAATGTTGAATTAGCATTAACAAATACAGGATGAAGCTCAAGAGTTTTCAATAACCCACGCAAGACTAGCACATTACACTCCATAGGAGGTCAGAGAGGGTGAGTTTTTTCAGCAAAATTTTCCATTAATAAAATGAACTCACTGGAAGAAAAAGCTGCTGCTGAAAGCCTATTCTGTGCATGTTGCACAGGCAACAGTCACTAAGTAAAGAAAATGTGTAGGTGTAATACTTTGCTTTTTTCTGAGTAAATCCATGATTTCAGAAGTGCTGAACATAAGCAGTTCCCTGTTGGTTTTCAGTAGGAGCTGTCAATATCAGCAGTGAAAACACTAAACCTAAGCTGGTAGAATCTTAGCGGTAATTGTGACCTGGGAACGAGTTTTCCCAAGTAGCACTGGACAAATATCAGTGGATAGTAGATTTCCTGGAAGTATTGTTATAATTGTTCTGGAATTATACATGGAATTGAGCTGAATTTAGTTCTGGTTAAAAGATTCCTCTCAAAATAAGACAACTTACAACAGCAAAATCTAAACATCAAGAAAAGCAAAGTAAGATCTAGTGGCTACTATGTCACATAAAACAAATTAGAATGAAGGCTGGTATGAAACTAATGGACATTCATAGCATTGTTTTGTGTAAAATGTCAGCTCTTGAAAAGCTAAGGTAGAATTCTTGTTTGTACATCTTAGAAAATAGGTCTACATTTTGTTTGGAGATTTGTCGTGCTTTGTTAGGGACCAATTTCTGCATCTGTTTTTTATTTTATTTACTATCACTGAATTCAAAAGAGTTTGCCTTAGCATGAAAAGAACAGAAGCAAAGTAAGTGAATTGTTTGGCACTTTGAGTACTGCTTGCTTCTGCCTGTGAATAACATTACTGTAATAAATGTGTGATAATGACTATACATATCTATGAGGAAAAAAATTGAGACTACTAGAGATAAGTCAATAGTATTTACAGAAGTGAATATCACATAAGATTTTTTCTCTTCACAATATCAACCTCCTTATAAATGTTCTCAAAAAAAACTACTTCTGTCCTATAAAAACAGTGTTAAAAGCTTCCTCAGCTCTCTTATGAAGCTTGATGAACTCAAATTATTTCTGTTGGCATGTCCCGTATAGTGAAAAGCAACCCTCTGTTAAATTCACATTTCTCTTCCCTCATTGAATCTTTTCACTTGTTACTGCAACACTTTCGTGTAGCACTGGGAGCTAGAGGTGAGTAGCACTGGGCAAAATCCTGCTTTTCTTTTTCTTAATCTTCATGATTTCATGAACAATTGCTTCCTATTTTGGTCATTTAATGTAGATGCTTGAACATCAACATTTACAAAGCAGATTCCCCATACACTTTAAAAGGTAAAATCCTTACTCAATCATAAATGTTACTCTTACAATAATGGGTCTCTTTGACATGGATGAGGACAAGAAACCTAACTGGAGTCACCAGCATTATAGTGCAGAGCATTAATCGTAATAAGCTCAACATGAGTTTGTTCATTCTCAGTTAGGATGTTCTTGAGAATCATCTCATTAGTAGTATTTGTAAATATATTGTAAAGCTTAATGGTCCTGGCTCTGTTGAGTGCTTGTCATTATGTTGTTTCTCTCAAATAATAAAGTAGATTAAAGCTAATAGACATATGACTGCATCTCATGTAACTTGAAAAACACATTCGCAGTGCATATTCTCTCACCCTTCCATCTGGTATCTCTGTTGGTAAATTGTGACTGCTCCTACCTGGCTCAATGTTAGAAGTTTAACTAGAACAATTTTGTTCAGTTTTTTTCCAATTCATTAGTTCAAACGACAAGTTCTCAAATGGGCATAAATCTCAGCAATCCAAGAAGGACAGATTTACTACTAATAAATAGTACATCTCTGCCTCCACAGTCTAACCTCATCGTCAGGGAACCTCAGAAAGGGCAATGAGTACCAGAGTACCAGAGCCACATGATCTGGTCATGAGAGGGAAGTTCATCCAAAAGTACACATCACAAGCACCCTGTCCTGCAGAAGATGTTTAGTATAAATAAACTGTAGCCACACACCCTTGGTAATACCAAGATTCTGTCCTTCTTTAGGTTGACATGGAACCCTATACATACTTTTGTATCCAATGTAAATCAGGCAACTAATAAAGTATGCTGCCATCTTTCATTCCTACTGGCAAATTTTAAGTGCTGATACTTGGACTGGAGGTTTGCTTTGATTTTCACCAGTTGATGGTTCAACTGAAACTGGTTTCCTTTCATGGTTTCACTACTCCAAATTTTTTGGAAGATTGAAGCCTTCCATAACTGAGGAACTATGCATTATTCTTTGTACTCTTTAAGGATATAACTGAATCATGCTTATAGAGTCATTATACACACATACAAAAGCAGAGACATTAAGCTGAATGGTAAAAGGTTTCAACTACAACAGAGAAACAGCAAAACATCAAATTATGAGTCAAACATCATATCACTGGCAGAGAAGAGTGCACTAGAATAATTGAAAGGGGAAATAAATATTTTAAGATGTGATAAGGAATCAGAACTGTTATTCAGCTGAATATTATTCATTGTTTCTCATAAGTTGTGGAACAGTCTTTAATTTATCATCTTAGCCTTGGTGTACGACATGACTTAAAAATTTAAAGGAAATGTACTTAGAACTTTGTCATTTTATTACTGTTATAAATAGAACATAATTTGAAAGTTTCTGCATTTATAAATATTTCATGGGGTTTGATGGTACATTAGAATGAAAACAGAATAAAGCCTTTGGGTCACAGCCAATCCCAAAGGCATATTTTTGCATTAGCAAAGGATATTCATCCCAGGGGGATACACCTTTCAGATATCCAGATTGAGAAACCTGCTATAAGTTTGGCTTTCGGAAACATGCTGCTGACAGAGACAGTAGCTGAATTTCGATCTCCTGATTGTTTCCAATTTTAGTCACAAACTGCTAACCAGCTTCCATTCATGACATCCATTTTTTGGGATAAAGTCCACCCTTTCTTCCTTCTTGGCAGCTAATAATGCATAGGCAGTTTGCATCCTTGCTGTCATACTTGACATAACCTTTAAAAAATCAAAGCCTGTAAAAAAACATATTTGCAAAACACTGCCCATATTGCCCCTTGACTAAGTATAGCCTGTCTTTAGCTCAAGGGTACGGAATGAGAAGTCTTTTGAGGGTGAGGTATCCTGAACAGACTTTTTGTACCGCATGAACTGCAATAGTTTCCTGAAGCTCCACCTTCTAATTGTCTTTGCCACAAATAATGCATTTAAGATGGATGTTGTTGTGCTCCTTATATCCCTGTTACAGAAGTTTATTTTTCCCATTTTCTTCTAAGTAGCTTATAAAATATTTTAAACTTATGCAGCACCACAAGTGGGCATTTTTTCCATTTAATTTCCTTAGTCCTTAAGGAAAGTGGTGAAAACTCATTCTCTTTCCATTTACCGTAACATTCCCATTCATTTCTAGCCTGCTAGTAACCTATTTTTTTAATAAACATTACTCATCCATACTATATTGGAAATCTTACCTATGCTAAATGGCTAGGAAATTGATTTTTAAAGTAATTTTAATGGAATGTACATTGCTGCAAAACCGCCCCTTATACTCTCATTTCTGCAGACTAAATTCAATAGAAAACTACACAGTAGTTTCTCTTCTAAGTATTTTAAAAAATCTTACAGGGAATATAAAACTGGTTAACAGCCTTGAAAAAGTTAATCAACAATCAAATAAAAGTTGTTAAAAAAATTCTATGATCCCATCAAGCTCCACTGACCCATTGTGATAGCTATGAAATTTCCAAAGATTACAACTTAAAGAGGCAAGCAAACAGTTTCCACAGCAGATCATCATGAACAGTTCATCATACATTCCCTCTTAATCACTCTTGCACAAACAAGTCCATGAGGATTTATTGATTTAAATGAGTTTTATGTATACAAAGATTTGAAAGCTGTTTGTTTGAAGTGATCTTTCATGGTATATATTGCACGTGAATCTACAGTTAAGGCAAGATAGGGGAAAAAATACAATATTTTGTTCCCTTAAAACTTTATGATACCTTCTGCTAGATGGGATTGAATGTTATGACTTAAAGGAAATGCAGCATTTACTGGACCAGTGATCACTACTAACTAGAAAGTGCAGATGAAAGCAGATGGGACTTGTTGCCAATTTTCTCATCATCTAGTGTGCTGATACTGCAAGCTTTTGTCCTTTTAATACTCAAGTCCAGACCAGCCAGTGTTTCAGGATGAAGATGCTCGATAGGAACGAGATAACTGCTGGCAGCAGGAAAACTGTGTTTTTTAAACAAAGTATAGATTTCAGAGCACTATCTGGACTGCCACCCCTACTCATATCACTGATTCATGTGTTCATCTCCAGTATGACAGCAAAAGAATTACTTTGCCACAGAAAAGTGCTAACATCTTGGGTGAGAAGAGGGTCACCATGTCACTTGGTGAATATCATACGGAATAAAACTCAATCACTGTAACACTGCAAAAACTCATCAGGTATCTCAGAAAACGAATGTCTTTCTGTTGGGATTCTGTCAAGCAGAAATTTTTATTTATTTATTTATTTTAACTTTGATTACCAAAAGTCACTTCACCTGTCTCTCAGCATTACATTGTCTGCTTCTCCCTCTTTCTCGAAAAGTTACTGAATAAAGTGACAAAGTGCCAATCTTTCTAAGAACTGTCATCTCTAAGCTCTGTAAGCAGAATCTTAGAAAAACACACCTGTTTGTCCTTTTGTTTTACAAACCAAGTTCCAGTAGGGTTTTCTATGAAAACAAACAAGCAAACAAACAAACAAACAAAACAAAACACGAAACAACACAAACTAGTTAATACATGTGTATTAGCCTGTTTTGAAGATAATTATATTGACCTTAAATTCCCCAGCAATAAGTCATTGGGCTTAGGACATCACTTTCATGTCATGATCATATCTCACAGGAAAAGAATAAAACTATTGAAAACAGCAAGGTGCTTTCTTGCAATAAAAGCAAATGAAAGACAGGCTTAAAACTGGAAGAAATCTTTTGAGGGAGTACTCATAATATATTCAGAGGTATAATTCATCCTGGAAACTTTGTTTCACAGAATTATTAGTGTTCATCATTACTTTGTACAAGGCAAGAAACTGTACATATATACTGATTTAACATTACTGAACTCTTGTCCTTTGCTGGGAAATGGCTTCCAATGCTATTTATGCTGATTTCATTCTGATCTGTTGATCACTAATCTCTTGTTTTGCCAAACCATCACATATTTTAAGGCTTATTTTTCCAATATTTATATTCCTGTGCAGTTAGCAACTGGTTATTCAAAACTATATTTATAATGTTCTTATTTCCATTTAGCAGGTAAATAAACAGGTATGTAGTGCAAGGGTCATGCCCAAGGCCATAGACTTTTTCAGCAGGAATACAGGTATCAGTGTTTTAGCATATAAACCATTGTACAAGGTTTAAATGCAAAAACACCTAAACGTGGCAGTTAAGAAACAAAACCATTTTTATCTCCTTAAAGATGTTTGTGTATTAGTTGCTTTATGGATTAAAAGGTGTTCAAGTACTAAATCCTCTTTTAAAATCTTAAGTTCTTAAAATGTCTTAAAAATATAGACATGTTGGATTACCCTGAAATTATAGAAATGAGACTTTGATTTGACAGTAGAGCTTGGTTTTGTTAAGAGAGTCTTATGTTGAAACTGATCAAACCTTACCTCAACAAAGACGAGTACCTGACCAATGGTTTTGCTAAATGGGGTCAAAAAAAACCCACTGCACTGGCAGATGCAGCTCTTTGTCTCTACCTGCTTATTAAATCCCTTATTTAGAACAGTTTTCTCCTTTTTTTTCTAATTATTTATTTTTATTTTTATTTTATTTAAATACGTAAAACTCTCAGCAGAAGTTCTGTTTTCTGTAATATTTATGATGAAACATTTGGAGGATATTTTTCAAAACCTTAATTGCACTATAACATATTAC
The DNA here is from genome assembly GCF_026119805.1 of Tympanuchus pallidicinctus. Taxonomy (NCBI): domain Eukaryota; kingdom Metazoa; phylum Chordata; class Aves; order Galliformes; family Phasianidae; genus Tympanuchus; species Tympanuchus pallidicinctus. The sequence continues at coordinate 19,193,117 of NW_026294747.1, forward strand.
AGATCATTATATGCCTGCACCAGTATTTTTAGCTGCCTTTTAAGTTTTTTTCAGATTTTTTTTAAACTTCCCATGAAATAAAATTTAGGGAAAGACCCCCACAGCCTTTTGATTTATTATTTGTACCCCTGTATTTGATTAAAGATGGATAATGCACTTACAGAATTTTTTGTACTTTGTTTATGTTTTATTCTTTTCAATAGATCCAAGATAATAATTTAGTTGAGAGTCTACCCATACTTCTACCTGAGATTGCTTAAGAAACATAGCAAGGAATACTGATTTCTTACTAATGAGAAATAAGTAGTTTAATCTTCTTTAAAGATTTTGAGCACAGCAGCTAAACAGCTGATTCCACTCAAATTTTTGAATAAATATAGTACAAGGGTGAGCAGGAAGTAAAGAGACTACCAATTGAAATGCAAGAGATTTCTTACACCTTTTTTAAAAAACCTTCTTGTCCCTTGTCAAAATATTAAAAACATCCACAGGGAAATCCAAGTTCTCAAACATATGAACTACTTAAAACATTTTATTGCAAGCAATGCAATGAATGTCATATTCTTAATGAAACAAATAACTTCCATGTACACCATGCACTGACATATGAGAAATATACACAGGGGTAACTTCTGGTAGGCTATTTAAATTGCTTTTTCAGCAACACAGCTACTTTTCAAATATTCTAAAGTTGCATATTTCTGATAGCTAAGCCAATGAGATTTTAAAAGCATTTTCCAATTAATCCTTTTTGTTATTACCTCTTTGTAAACGGTGCATTTCAAGGAAAGAATAAACCTTTCCAGCTGCTGAAAGAGTACCTTCACTATAAATTGTCATACAGTGCTTCCAAAGGTGCTGCTGAACTCTGCTGCATGTGAAGAATTAGAGAGTCTATCACAGCTTCAAAATGCCATTGTCTGATAGGAACACTCTCCTACTCAATTGATTCCATAAAATCTGCAGAAATTGGTTTGTATGCCTGCATGGCTGTCTTTAAACTGATAGGATTTACAATATCATCAAAGAAAGAACTTATTTTCTTGCATTGTTCCCTGCCCCACTTACCCCCCCCCCCCCCCCCCCCCCCCCATGATGCATAACGATTGCTATCCCCTTAGCAATGTAAAGTCTTCTTCTAGTGCTTCTACTAGAGCTATTAATCATACAAAATTATTTTTTAGGTTTGTCTGCAACTTGGACGGACTTTACATGCTTACCAGAACAGGCTTAAGGCAAACAATGCCTTCATCATCTTAAAAAGGTCTTTCGTTGCTTGAATAAATGTCAAGTAGTCAGCATGGTCCAGAGGACAGTGTAAAGGATTGAATGACAAGATGTGAATCTACTAGATTTGTCGCTGATTCATTTTCAGGGAATCTTAACATCTATGCATGTAAATAAAGGTCTGTGAGGAACAATGATATGAGCATAATATTTGTGATCTAACTTGTGTTGTTTGTTTATATGAGGTGCATAACAAGAACAGGATTTTTGAATATCCCATTTGATTTAGTTGTTTTTATATCTTTCTGTCCAGTTCTGAACCCCCGAACACAAGAAGAACATTGTTGGAGCAGGTCCAGAGAAAAACAAAAGTCATCAGAGGGCTGGAGCACCTCCCCTATCAGGACATGCAGAGAACTGGGGCTCTTCAGCCTAAAAAAGAGAAAGATCCAAGAAAACCTTATAGCAGCCTTCCTGTGCCTGAAGGGGGCCTACAGGAAAGCTAGGGAGAGCATTTTAGCATGTAGCAACAGGACAAGGGGAAATGATTTTAAACAGAAAGAGCGTTGATTTAGATTAGATATTAGGAAGAAATTCCTTACTGTGGGGGTGGTGAGACACTGGCACAGGTTGCCCAGTGAGACTGTGAATGTTCCCTCTCTACAAGCATTCAAGAACAGGCTGGATGGAGCTTTGAGCAAAGTGGTCTAGAAGGAGGTGTCCCTATTTATAGCAGTGGGGTTGGAACTAGGTAATCTTGATGGTCTTTCCCAACACAAATCATTCCATATTTCTATGAGGGAGCATGTGGTAAAATTGCCAGAGTTCACCATTAGATTTCCAGATTCCAGTATACAAGAGATCCATAGAAATACATTTTAACATTTTCCAATTTATTAATTACTCAATCTCTTTCTTTTTTATTTTTTATTTTTTTCCCTAAAATGAACTCTTATCAATTTTTCCATGTTTAGGTCATTGTGAGAATCCTCCTTAGTTTTTTTTTTGGCTCAAAGCTTGCTTCCTGAGGTAGTTTGTTGAGGAGGCAAGTGATGGGTGTTGTGTGGCAATCAACATTGCTGTGTGGACAATTTTACATCTTTGGAGCTGTTTGCCTTCGGAAGATAGTGCTCAGGACTGTTTACTGGCGGAAGAACTAGCCTGTGACCAAATAACTCCTGTTTGCTATGGGAGGCTGGGGGATGATACCATTGTATCCTGCGAAGGCAAGATGCAAGTTGGTGCCTCCCTGCTTCCTCTTATCTGCTGGCAAGACCAGGAAGATAAGAACAAAGGAGTTTCCTGCTGAGGCCCCAGAGCCAGAAGCTGCCACTCAAAGGAGAGCTGACTCAACCACTTTGGATTTGAGCTGTCACTCCAAAGACAGCTGACTCGACCACTCTGAAACTATTGAAAAGGGGCCATCATCACCATGGTCGTCGCTCATCGTGCGTCGTCGTCGTTGGCAACAGGACAACTCTGCCTGACGACCCACCGCTACTGAAGATCAAAGACTGAACTATGAACCACGCTGGATCCATGGTGGTGACTATGTCCCTCTTGCTTCCTATAAAGACTCCTTGCTTCTTCTTTTCTATCTTTTCTATCGCCCTCCTTCCCTTCCCCCATTACCCTAATTCATAATAGTGTCCGTTCCCCCTTTCCCCATTTTCCCTAATCAACATTTGTAATAAACTGGTCGGACCAACATTTGAACCGTTGCTTCTTAATCTCACGCCGGGTATATAGATAATAAAAGAACCTCCTCTCCCTCCTATAAATTGGAGCGAGACAGTCATGAAATTTAGAACCTGGTAAACAAAGTCATGTAATGGCAAATGGCAAAATATGTAAGGACAAAAACATGGAGACATTGAAGCAAGAAAGGATCTAAGTTTAGAGATGGAGAGATATGCATTTTAGAGACAGCAGTACTAGAATAAAATGAAAGTTATAGATTCATGAATATGGCCTCTCCAGACAGGATTTTGGACAAGTTTAAAGCATTAATCCCATAATAAGATAACAGCACAGTCCAGTAAGTTACTCTTCAATAATATTTTTTGTTTTCTGAATATTGCTTTGAATGGTGGCAACAGGTTCGTGACTATGTTTGTTTTTTTTTATTGGTTCAGTTAAAAAACAAAAAACAAAAAACAAAAAAACAAAACTATTAGAGCCAATCTTCTTATCAAGAATGTTGGTTGTGTGACAACAGCAACATCCTCTTCATAGAGCCATTCATGGTATATATTATACCGCTCACTGCTCCGCAGAGCACAGCTCTTCAGCTGGTCTTAGAGGAGATGCTGAGAATATGCCATCACTATATAAAAAACAGAATAATGCAGAGGTCATATCTCTGTTATTGGACAAAAGAGAAGAGCTTTTGTCTGGAGCCCACAGGATACTAGTAAATTTTTGAAAGGAACTGCTGTCAAATCAGACTATGTTTCCCAAATCAGCACATCTCCCTCTAGTAAAGAAATGGTGAAGAAGTTCTCCATCAGGATTTCCTCCTGATTCAGACAAAATGCCTCTTGTATTATCTACTAAATATTTATGCACCTATTAACTTTGACAAGTTTGATTATGATAATATTATTATGATAGTTTGTAGGGAGGAACCACTTTCAATTAAGAACTGGGAAGCTAGAAGAGATGGAAGCATCAGAAAGAGTTCTGAGATAAAAATCAAGGATTCAACTTACTGTATCCATTTATTAACAAAAACAAGGCGAGGTTGAATATCAGTTTTGGCACCTGCACAATATGTTGTTTGTGTGGTCAGAATGTGAAACCATATTTTTGTTCTCAGTTTTTCTGCATTGCATAGCCTCTATTTTCTTTTTTGATTAGTCTGCAATTTTCTCTGGCATATTATTTCCCTTCTTATTCTCCTCTGCATCCATCATTGTCTCAATCCAGCAATAAAAAAATAACTTTGGAAATGGAGAATGAATTCCAAATGATTTTTCCCATGTTTTATTCCCTGAAATGTTTGACACAAGAATTGAGAGTACCAACAACAGGTCCAGTCTCAGAACAGAATTTGTTTCAATGTAAAGCTCCTATACTAGTGAGACAAATAAGAGTTGATGAACTTTCTGAAAAGTGGCTACTCCAATCAGGGCAGACAAAGCAGTAAGATAATCTTGGTAGATAAGCATTTCTGAACTGCTGCAATTTTTTCAGTGCATGTTCAGAATCACTGAATAATGATGTTTATTTTCTGAAGCAGGAGAGGTCAACTAACCTCGTATCTTTCTACTAAAATATTTTATAATGCTGCAAGCAAACCATTCAGAACTATTGCTTTCTCTACTTGCATAGCTTACAAATATGTAGCTAAAGCAAATCTCTAATGTAGGTTGTTGTGTGGCATTCAGATTACTTGCAACAATTTTCTATCAAATAATTAAAGACAAAGAATGATATTAATACTACTGTTGCTGTTTTAGTACCAGTTCTGCTCATACAAAAAACAAAATTGGTATTGCCAAGAGCCTATAAAGTATTCTAAGTTAGGCCAATAGTCATACACCAAAAGAAGAGTTGAACTCATCCAATTGGTGAAGGGGCTCTTAGACTATGCAGCAATTCTCAAGAAAAAGCCAAGATCCAAGAGATGCTCTCCCTTCAGTTGATCCTGGGTCCAACACTTCTGGTCATATGGGTATAAACAATTTGCCTGTACTCCCTGGGCCAACCACACCCCCTCATCACATGCTCAATCATCAGATCCAGCTGTGACCTTACAGTTCCCCTCAGTAACATCTTCCAGAAGCCAAGGAAATGAATTGCAACACTACTGGTGTCTGAGAGACAGGGATGTATTTTTGTTGGAGTTAATGCAAGAACTGATTAAAAATTACTGTTTAGAAGGCAAAAATTAGAATAGAAATCTTCTCCACTTTCTATAGAAACTCACTGTACTAAGCATATTCAATAATCAACCACAGACATCAGGAGAAAAATAGCCCACCACCCATCACCTTCTAGCCATGGTTTTCACATCCAGAATACATTCAAGCAAATCATATGGAAACATCAAAATCACATTACTTTCAGCTTAGTTTCATTCATTTTATAAACTTCAAAAAAGATAAGATCAGTCTACACAGAATTTTTTTATTCTTTAGAAGAGATGCTGTGTTAGGAAGTAGATACTGGGAGACTTGTAATCCAGCAAAAAAATATAAATAAAATTGATTATTAATTTCAAACCAGATTCATCATTTCTTGAATGAAGTTAGTAAACACTAGCATTATTAAAAACAAGTGATCATTTCACACCAGGCATCTAAATTTAATTTAACAACTATTATTGTTATGAATAGTGAATAATATTAACATACTGAATGTTTTCTTTGAAGCTAAAACCTGACTATTCCAGTTTATTCCAGCCTAGACAGCAGCCTATTCCATATCAGTTAGAATTCAGAAATATTATTCTGTTTGTACTTGCATTTGCAACAAGAGAGCAGAACAACAAAATCCCAGACTATAGCAAGAGAGAATCCACTCAAATGCAACAGCAATAAGCACAGAAACAATGGAGAGGAAAGAAAAAACAAACAAACAAACAATCAAACAACAACAACAAAAAAACTTACTTTTTGGATCCTGGCTCCACCTCTTCTGATCACTCAGATGCATTGCATGCAGCTGAGCTCCTCTGGGTTGGCCCGCCTTCCCACCAGGTGCTCAATCACCGTTTTAAGCCATGACTTAGCATTTCCAATACAACATACCTCAACAGTTTACTATTTTACCTGAGAGATGTGTAGGCCCTTGTTCACGCTTTCTACAGCAGCAGTGTTTTCACTGCATCTAGTTCTAATATTGAGTGTTGAAATACAAACTAAACAACTTGACTTTTTTCCAATTTAATATTCTGAAGTTCTGAAATTGATTTCTCAATGCACTTATATCTTCCCATACACTAAATTTTCACTATTTTTTTTATCCTATAGTATCTAGGTAGCCTTTCTGGCTCAACACTGGATATTCCTTACTCAAATCAATTTTTCTTTTTTGGAATCTAATTTTCTTTTGCATGTTTTGTACTAACCTACAATTTTACACAGTAACTGGACTATTAATGCTTCTTTAAAGTTCTCAGGCTGGAGACAATTTATATATTCCTAAGCATTCCTGGCAGGAGCCTCTGCAGCTGCAGCCAAGTACAAATTCATAGTAATTTTTTTTTTTTTTTTTTTTTTTTTTTTGCATTTCTAGGATGGGATAAAGCCTCATTTGTTTTCCTATAATGTAAAAATGCTTCCACAGTATTAAAATGAGAGGGAATTATGCAAAGACACTGAGAATCTAAACTTCACTGTGCTTATATTCAATCTCATTATTGACCCACCAAAGGAACCTGATAATATCTGCCTAATGTAAAAATATTTTACTGCATACGAAAATATTTATTTGACGCAGTGGAATATTGTTAGGCTTAATTAATGTGCTGTGAATTTCTGAGATAACAAGTGCTACACAAAAGTGAAAAATTATTTGCTAGAGACTCCCTGCAAGAACATTATTATTATTATCAAAGATTTTATAAAACTGGGTTCTGCAGAATTTAAAATATACTGTGCTAAGCTATGAGTATTCAAACTGATTTTTTCTTTAAATATTTTCATCACAGACAGTACTGAAAAGTACCGTAGAGGTACATGGAACTAATCAAGAAGAGTTGTAAAAACGAAAAATGTAATAATTATAAGTATCAGAAAAATGATTATACCTTTTGCTTTTAGCTCACAGCAGCACTTTCTAGTTAGACTTCTATCTCATTTCCTCTCTGATATAATTCAAATGTAAGAATCAAATTCCCTTAACCTTCCTGAAAAAATCTGTAGAGATGTTTTTGGCATAAAAATGACCTACAGATTTTTCAGAGCTGTAAAAAAAATGTAAAATTCCCAAATTAAGAGCCATAGTGAGGAGATTTATAATATCACAGAGGAATTCTCTATTTGAAGTGGAAGCATTAAAAAAAAAGTAACATATTTGCCAAACACTTTTATTTATCCTTTATTGCCTTTTCCATCTGAAAACTAATATATTGCTTGGCTGCAAATCTATGTATTTTTCTTTGTCTCTTTCAACACTATGATGTGTTTTCTATGATATGGAAAACATGAAATTTAAGACCTTCTTTCCAGCCCACCAGAATGATTCCTGCCCTTTCTCTCCGTATTTGCATCCATTACTCAGCAACATGAAAAGGAAGTACATGGATTCAAAACATTGATATCTTCTGATTTATGTTAAGATTTTTCTGACAGTAGACCATAAACTCCATAAGGATGGAGACCATAAACTACATAAGGATGTCCTACTGATGACTTAAGGTCCTTTTGATAGAATTTCTCATACTTTTGGAAAGTTCTCTTCTACAGCACTTCAGAGAAACTTGGTGGTATTATTTCATTGTTGTTGAAAAGTTCAAATTACTTCCTCAGTGGGCTGTTGTGATATCTTCAAATTAAATATTTTCACTATAAAAGGATAGATGGTAAAGGAGACTTCTGACACTTCAGACAGTAGATTTTATTTGCCGTCTGTGAAGATGAGATGTCTCTGGACTACCTAACTGAGAGGCTCCTATCTTTAATTTCTTTCTCTAATTATGAAGAATTCTGTAGCTGCTCTTATAAAGGGCAAATTTTGGGAATGTTATTGCAATAATTATTTTGGAAGTGTCCTATAACAGAGACACTGTTGATTCAGAGCATGGCAGGATTCACACACATCAATGAATTTTGCTGCCACTCAGGTAATTAGGAGATAAAGAATAGTGAATAAATACGGGAAGATGTCATCTGACAAAAGTCTACAATATGTAATTGACTTTATATTCAAAGGAATAATGATTCAGTGTAAAAAGCATTCTGGAGCACTTTCATACCGGTTTACTGTTTCTGTGATTTATTTCTAGCAATTATTTTGAAATCTGAATTTAATAAATATATTCCAAAGAAAATTTTATAACTTATACTAGTCAATTTTTTGTTGTCAAGAAAACAGTCCAGTCACCACCATGCCATTATCTTAAAATAAACGTGAAATTATACCCTTACCTTCAGTTTTGTCCATGATTTTAGGGTTGTATTTTTTTTGCCCGAATCTTCCAGAGGTATCGAAATCTACAGAACAGAAAAATCAGAAAGTTCAGAGTTATAGAGAGAAACATAAGACTGGAAATTTGTCTGAATTTCACTTAAAGTATCATAAATGCAGACTTTTCTGCATAACTTGTAGCTCTGGGATTTATCTATAAAACGTAATTTAGAGCTACAGAAGTAAATAAAGATGGAAATTCTAACATCGAGAGCTGAGAAGTCATCACAGGTCTGTGTGAGATGATGTTACAAACTTATAGGTTTTGTTTGTATTTAATCTTTTATATATAATTAGAGAAATGAAAAAAATAGGCTCTGTAATGAAGGAATGATAAATACATTTAAGACCAATATATCATAAAGAATTCTTTTATTATGTCAATTTGAACTGTCTTACCTATAATTAGTCTTGAAAGCATAGTAAATTACAACTGAGATTATTCTACTCTAGTTTTGCCCTCGCATCTATTAGCAGTTTAAACAAATCAGAAAATACTCTTTCAAAGTGAGAAATGAAAACAATCTTCCTGCCCCAAAATGTTAACCCTGAGACCTCTCCACAGATTCAAGATTCTGTGAAGAGTTGCCAGTGTATCTTTGCAGAACTTTTCCAGTTTGTACAGAAGATGAATTAGACAAACAGACATGAGGTCTTTGGTCATTAGTATTCCAAAGAAGAAATGATGACAGGAAGAGAGCAATTTAGAGTACCAATATAGCAGTTGACTCAACAGATCTCTTGAAGTCAAGACAGATCAAGAAAGGGATTTGTTATATACTGTTCATCATATCCTCAAGGAAATAAATTCTGCTCCAGATTCATAATCACTCCTTTACACTCACTAGACAAATCAGCCAACTGATGAACACTCATTGTATGGAGAGGAGTGAAGATCATCTTACTGAATATTTTAAATACAAATATAATAAATTTGAAATTATTAGCATTTACTATATGTGACAGGTATTTCCTTCTGTTAATACTCTCTTCATTCCACTTAATTGATATGCACAAACTATAGTGGAGAAAAGGTATGAATGAGATGAACCGGATATGTTCAATTATCTCCTCACTAGAATGCTGTCTTCCAAAGTTTTTCTCTTAACTGGACTTCTTTATATTGACAGAACTGAGATTTTCTACGTATGTTTGCCATGCACAGACTAAGATTCTGATTTATCAAAGCATTTAAGATAAAGCTTATCTCTAAAATTATGTAATGTATTATGGGACATGACAGATATTCATAAGACAGTAAAAATGAAAATAACGTGATCTTAGGTGTTATAGTAGCCAATCATGGAAAAATGCTAGAAGCACTTAGTCGGGCTTACTTATATCACTGGAAGTAATGTTTCACAGTATAAGTCCTTACACTCTTCACATATTTATGTTTCTCAAGTCTGTTGTTAATTATATTATCTAACTTTAAGCATTTTTTTTTAAACAACTAGTCCAAAAAGACTAGGGACTTCCGTTTTTGCAACTGCATTTTTTGTTTGTTTGTTTGTTTGTTTGTTTGTTTTCCTCATGGTTTTCGGACACTGTGTAGATTTAAAATCTGCTGATTTTTTGCAAATTTTGAAAAAGGATTTTTTTATCTATTAAAATATGTATTTACAAGAGATAACTGTGTCTGAACATGCTACAGTCATGCTTATTTATAGTCTTACTACAGACAAAATAGGAAATCATATTTTCTTCAAAAATCAGCCGTATAATACATCTCCACTGATATGGGATAGATAAATGTTATAAGGCACATAGGATAGGTAAATTTAAAATTTGTCATCCATCTATGAATTCTATCCCAGAAGAGAGAGACAAAACATACTTAGCATTTGTAATTTATACTTTCACCACGTTCAGCCATTTGAGACAAATGGCTCAACTGGCTGCTTAAAGTTATATTAGCAGTAATAATGTAACAAGAAGCTACTAAAAAGCTTATTAGTTGTCCCTAAGATTAACCTTACTGTTGCATATATAAAAAGAAAAAAGACCACCAGCTGAGGCAATCATTACTCTGAACCAATGACTGATCATTTAAGTCAAGAAGGAAACCGTAAAAAAAATCAAGCTTGTCTGTAATAAGTTAAAGGCCTTAAGTATTGATATCATATATGCAATAGCTTAGCAATTTGCACCTGTGGTGGAGATTTTCAAGGATAGAAAGCATTCATATTCCTATATCACAGAATATAGAATGAAGCAATGCACACAGCAATGCACACAGATAAGCAGATGACTTTCAGTAGCAGTCCCCTATGCAGACTAAGGATTTCTCAGTATTGAAGTTAAATTGGAATAAATTAGAATATCTGCATCTGTCCACAGCTCTCCTTTGCCTGTCAGGAAGCATCCCATAATGTTCTGTACTAACTGAAATCCATGATCAAGACTGAGTCTCTTGTGGTTCCTTTTTCCTACTGCAGAAAAGTGACAAAAATATGTATAGTTAATGCCACGTCATTGCTTCTAGCTAACATTTTGCCAGACTTCAAACCATTGTGGAAACTTGTAATGTTCCTAAAAGATAAGTCTGGCATGACCATGGAGAGTATGTTTTTGGTAAAAAGAATCTGTTCCTGGTGTACAGAGAACTCATTAAATAAATTAATCCAAGAGCTTTGGAAGAACAGTTTATCATGACATCCTGAGAAAGGAAATATATAAAATTAATCAGCCCTTTGATGTGAGCCAAGTACCACTGGTTAGCTTAAGACAAATGGACATAGTAATAGACAGGATAAAAAAAAGAAGACAAGAAATGTGTAGCTTGGTAATAAAATGAATAGAAGGTAATAAACTTGTCTGAGGCTGTGGGTCACGTAGCTAATGAAGGAGCTTTTCATATTTCAATTTTGTTTTATTTCTGTGCTATAAATGCAATCCTTATCTGACCTCATACAGTAGCTCCAACATTTGATCTGAAGATTTTAGCACTAACAGAAAAGGAATGTTTACATTTAGGTGGACTAATTTTATGGACTTTGCAGACAGTTGTATTGGTGAGAAAGTAATTTCTGTCAGGACATGATACATGAGGAACTATGTATTCCTTTTTGTGGGACTGAAAGGGGCTCCTGAACAAATTTCTAGGTCATCTTTTTATGGGTTTTGAGACAGGCTTAATGCAATTAAACCATGTTGTGACTGAAATATATTTGTCAAATTTGTTTTTTAAAATTTCTGTGAGGTGTGGGCTAGAGTGTTTTCATAGGTTTCAGCATAACCATAACAACGTATATCAGAAATGCTTTTCTCACATCTAATCTAAATGTTGTGTTTTATAAATGATGTCAATATCTATTTTGTTATACTCTAATTTGTAAATAGCTAATTAATGTTTTCTTCACAAAAAAAAAAAAAAAAAAAAAAAAAAAAAAAAAAAAAAAAAAAGAGCTTTTATCATTAAGAAACAGACAATGACAGTAGGATTTAAAGCATAGAACAGCTTCCACTCAAGGAGAGAGGTACTTAAGAGTCACTAATAGTTTGAGGAAGATGCTCTGGCACTGAAAATTGCTCTTTATAGAGATCAGAGGAAGACTTGTTCTCTGCTTTCTCTTTGATGTTGTAGCATAGTCTCTCTCATTCTCATGGGCAGGAGGCAGCTTCTCACTGAAACTCAGGCTTACTTTCAAATAAACCATTTCGTGGATTGACTAAGAATAAATATTTTTATTTACTGTGAGCACTGTTTTGATTTGTAATTGAGATATTTTCAGTTGGTCCTTCAAGAACATAAGACAATCAATGTTGAAAAACAATAAGAAATAATAGCATATTTGACTCAGTCATAAAAGTGGAGACTACAGGTCTGCCTAATCCCTTCAATTTCAAATGGTTTCTAACATGTCAGTTGAGACCTTATTCTTTTCAAATGTATGAATAATTGTATTTAAGTTAGTTCTAGCTTTTCTGGAATTAGCAATAAGCAAGATCAGTCCATGATTATCAAGCATTCCTTTAGAAGCTAAATCACCTTAAAACACATGAAACATTTTATCTGCAAAAGGAGCTCCAGGAAAAGATGAAGTTCTATATAAAAAGAAAAATAGGTCTTTAGGAAATCCTAAGACAATTGCATTTTTAACATTTCCTCTGTGTAGAGAAAAAACACAGTATAATACAAGACATCACCTGTTGACAGAGACGACTGAATCAGAATAGGACTTGAAATTTACTGTCTGTTTGTACATAAAATAGGAATGGTAATCTGTATGATATAATGTTTTACCATATTACATATCCACTTGATTTTGTTTAAACCAATGAACTACCAAAACTCTTGTAGTGAACACAATCTTACTTCTTCATTTAAAAGCTCATTAGGTGACAACCTCATTACATCTTGAAAGATTCTTCATTATCTCAAGTCAATTGCTGGTTGATTTATCAATTAGTTTTGTCACTGATGGTTCAAGAAACATTCTGCATTGTGATGTAGTTCAGTGTAATCACATCAGAGTATGTTATTACAGGCTTTTTAAGGCACTCAGAAAAATCTCTGGTGGTTAATAATAATTTATATTCAGGACAAAATTTAAACTATAGATTAGGACTTGCAAATGTTAAAACTGGAAAGCACAAAAATATAGCAGAACACATTCTGCAGGAACAGGCTGCCCAGAGAGGTTGTGCCTGTCCCTGGAGGTGTTCAAGGCCAGATTGGATGGGTCCTGGGCAGCCTGGTCTAATATTAAACGTGGAGGTTGGTGGCCTTGTATGTGGCAGGGGGGTTGGAGTTTCCTGATTCTTGGGGTCTCTTCCAACCCTGGCCATTCTGTGATTCTGTGATTCTCACATATTTGTATTTCAATTCTTCTTACATTTTGGTATGCTTTTCAATCTTTTAATGCTCCAAAGTAATGTATACTTTTGAGTATCAAACACAAGAAAAATGTGTAGTAATAACAAACCTTCAAAGGAGTTTGCAGATTCAAAAATATACTAGGGAAAAATCATTTTGTGGTACTCAACATTTATTAACATTAGCCATCACTTTGAGTAAAGAAAAATCACACTTAAGTAAATTCCAGTATCCCAGATGGCCTGATCATTTCTGTGTGGTTAATGTTTTTGCTTCCATCCCCCTCCATTTTCTCCCTCCTCAGAATAAGAACTCAGGAACATGCAGAAACTAATACTTCAGCATTAATTTCAGAAGAATGCAATAGCAGCCCTAATCTGGTATTTTTATCAGCTCCATCTGCAGAGATCTTTCTTAAAGTTTCTCAAAGTAAGCTATGGTGGAAGTGCAGCTTTCTCAAGTGAACAACAATCCTTGTTACTAGCCTTACAAATTCCTGCTATCAAGCTCTGGTTCAGTCTTGTCACTGGTTTTGCACTTGGATCATAAGTAATCTTTAGACACATTTCAGAGGCTCATCACAATAATGGAATATTCAAAGCATTCTCAGGGGTTGATCTTCCTTTCTCTGAATTACAGATCATATTCACAGCTTTCAGTTCAACATTCTATTAATGACTTTCTGCATAAGCTCCAAGAAAAATAAATGATTTTAGCAATGTTCTTGAGTCAGTGTTGCATAATTTTGTTGTTTCATTTGAGGGGATGAAGATTGTATTGAAATATGCAAATACTGAGATTCCTAGTGTTTTATACTTGTCACTTAAAGCTTAATAAATTAGCTTGGCATTGACTGTTGGGACCTAAGTGGCAAATCAAGGGCCAGTTTTACTCCAATCTCTCCTGTATAAAATCAGATGACTTCTCAACTCTTGCTCCCCAACCTGGCAATTAAATTTACTTATTTTACAAGCTAATCCATAATTTTGTGAAGAACTAAATCCAGTGTATGGCTTTTAGCAACAAGAAGATTGAAGTCAGCTAAGAGGAAAATAAATGGGAAAAGCAGAGGCGAAAGATCCATCTTGCTTTACACTGCCTTCTGCTAGTAACGTTTCCACAAACTGATTAACAACAAATTATTAATGTCAGTCTCAATGATTTAGAATGTACTTCCTTTATTGAAAACTGTCTCCCAGACATTCTAGCAGTGTTTTTAACAATTATTTGCATAGCTGTGTCAGTACCTGGCTGTACAGATAACTTACTGTAGTGTTGACACAATGGCATGATGTATTTGTGTATGGCATAATCTTGATGGCCCACAAACAGTACTTTTGGATGAGAAGATTATAAATGAATCACAGTTATAATTCTTTACATTGCTTTTAATGGTTAGCTCTCACAATACGCCATATAGAAGGAATCAAGTTCCCTTTGGTGTGATTGAAACAGGTGCAGAATATATTACACTAGGAAAGCACAGAAGAGTTATATAGCAAAACAAATTACTTTTTTATCACATCAAGATGTTACTGTTTCTATTTTTTTAAATTATGTTCATATATATAAGTACTACAGAAACATTAGCTAAATTCTTAGTAACACTGAAATATTATTTGAATTCACTCAGAAGACTTACTTCATTTTGTTTGGCTTTTCATACAAATGAATATACTCTTACAATACCCAGAGCTTTACAGAAGATGGATCTTTCCTATTTTTCATGTAGACAGGATATCTTACACTAGAAAAATTCTTAAACACGAAATAGGAGAGACAGTCAGAACTTCATAATTTTTTGGCCAGAAAGTGAGATTTTAAGGAAAATCTTTAAAAATCTATTAAATGTTTGAAATTATGGCAAAAATGTTTGCAAAAGTTGAGTGATGCAAAAATAGGTTGGGTTTTTGTTTGTTTGTTTTTTTGGCAAGATTTTATTTATCTCTAAATAAGCCTCCTCGTAAGCTTACCTTCCACTTCTCCGTATATTCCGAATGCCCAAGGGAGTATAGTTCAGTTTAGTTCTTTACCCAATTCCACCTGAGGTAGGACATTCTGTATATTTTCAGCAGATCAAAGCCAGATGATTTTTGTGTCAGAAATTTTAATAAGGTCTTTTCAGCATTAGGCGTATAGAGTATTGTTTGTTTCCACTTCCTATTCAAATTTCACACTAATCACTAAACCTCTATGAATTCTGTATGTATTTCCCCTGCTGTAAAGTGAAAGTGGTGTTGTAAAACTGACTGCTATGCACAGCCCCAGTCCATTTCATTAAACTTCAACTTGATACACATCTGCCAAAATTTAAAAGCTCTTGTTTCCCATGGGAATCAGATGGGGCACTTCAGCTGTACAAAGAAAATCCTGGAAAGGTTTAAACTGAGACTAACTTTGCAGCATAAAGAAAGATAAATATCTTGCATGATAAAGCAATTGTCTTCCATGGAATATTATTTGTATCTCGGTTTAATTCCCAAGAAAACCCATTAGTAGCAAAAACAGTACCTGCTAATAGACCAGGATGCTTTGCAGAAGTGGAGCACAGGTCAAATCTCTAGCTTTCTACAATGACTTGTTCCACTATTTCATTTCTAAAAAGACCATCACTAGTGCTAATAAACAGTATCTCCTGTTTCAGTACTGCTGTCTCCAATTTAAACATTTAACTGTTTGCAAAATATTTTGAATGTTCAAATATTGAGAATGTTCTAAATATTCTAAATTCAAAATATTGCTATAGGTGAGTGACTGTCCAAGTTATGGTTTTGTAGCAAAAAGACACAACATCTGGAAATCATCTATAAAATTTTAAAAAGCAGCTATTACTGAGTACAACAGTTTCCACAGTGGATTAGAAGTAAGTTACTACAAAATCTTACTTACTTTCTTAGCTCTTGCAGGTAAATTTAATTTATGAACATACAACACATCTGAATAAACATGTTGGTGCACTACAAATTCAATCAAAATCTCATTGTTTTGGCCACTGAAGATTACATATGGAGGTGATATTATTCCCCCAGTGACTATTTAAATGCGTATTAGCTTTTCCTCTCTTTCATGTTGGCAACAAAGAGGCAGGAATGAAGCTACTGAAAACATGTAATGGAAAAATGAATTATTTTAAATAAGCATGGTTTATTGGATAGATCATCAACTGATTTTTTTCAGGTTTTGTACTATAAGTAGATATGTATAAATATATATGTGTGCATTCCAATTTGTATATACAAATTGTCTATATATATGCACAAAATATTAAAACAAGTCTTTGCTTATATATCACTATATTTAAGTAAATATGTATATCAATATCAAACAAATACACACTTATTTCCATGTTGTCTTATGGAACAGATGTTCCAAGGAATAAGTACCAGATGTTCATGGAGATTATATATGTATATCTTAGAGCAATAAAGCCAGTCATATAAAGCTTTTACAGTTAACTATTGCACTCTTTAACCATTCCTCAAAATTTGGCTCAGACATATATTTTCTTCTCTACCCTGCAGAGACAAATCACTTTGATTCCAGGTACTGGTCTGTTTTGACTCTATGCTCATTTTCAGAGCAATCCTGAAGTTTTCACATAGAAATATTCTAATGGTGATCTTCCCTGCCTTCTCAGAACAGTACTGCTTTCAGAGCACAAACATAACATTTTTCCATGGGCATTGAGAATACTGAAAATTTTATTTTCACTTAAACTAATGTTAATTTTACTGCTTTTGAAGAGGATTGCAGGCTAAAGCTTTCCCAAATGTAAGAGCAACTGTTTGCACAGAGTGAGACAACTGTTAGTGGAATTTTTGTCTGAGGGCAAAATTCTGCAGTGAGTAGCTAATATTCTCTCTTGGAATATAGAAAGGATGACAGATTGGGATTTTTGTATCATTTCAGTTTAGGATTTTACAGAACAGAAACAAAGAAATAAACATATTTTCTTATACTTCATATCAGAAGTATCAAGTGAAGGTGTGGCTTTTTTTTTTGCTTTTTGTGTGTGTGTGTTTGTGTTTGTGATTTTGCAGCTGCAAAGGTAAATAGGCAAATACGTTCTTGGGCAATTCTTTGGTTTTCCACTGAGACTTCTAACAAAAACTGTATTATATTTGCTGCAAATATCTCAACTGGAAAGTGCTCTAACATTGACTAAATTTCTGCAAGGCCATAAGAACAGACTTCTGCAAAGTAGAGAAGTCAATATTAATGTATGATGTTTGTAGTTAGATTCATTGATCTAAATAGAAGAGAGAGAGAGAGGGTAAAAAGAAAGAATTTGAAATCATTTAACACTCTAAGAACAACTCTGGTGAAATTAATGTATTTAAGTCTCAGAATTGAATAAATGACATTCCTGTAATTTTAGAAATTCTGGTCATTTTTAATTTTGGGAGGTAATATTCTGGAAGAATGAAGGTTTCTGCACCTCTGCATGTCCAGAAGCAGTCCCTCTTATAGTGGGAGGGACACTGTTTCCCTAATCCCCTCGTACCGAACCAAATGTTTGAGGGCTGCGTGGCAAGCAGTTATCAGGGAAGATGGAGACAAAAATTTCAAGTACCACAGCCTTCTCTTCACCTGTTGTTACCAGCCTGCCTGTGTTACTCACTAGTGGAGGTATGTCCTCCTGGACTTTCCTGTTCTGGTTGAAGTACCTTGTAGAAGCCTTTCTTGTTCTTTTTTTGCATCCCTAGCCAAGTTCAGTTCAAGCTGGACCTTGGCTTTCCTGACCCCAACCCCACACAGCCTAACAGCTTCCTTATACTCTTCCCACAATACCTATCCTTGTTTCCACTGCCTGTACATTCTCTTCTTACTCTTCAGTTTGATCAGCAGGCCCCAGTTCAGCCACACAAGTCTCTTTCCTTTTTTTTTTTCCTGACTTGTTACACCTGGAGATGGAGAGCTCTTTTGCCCTGAAGAAAGCCTCCTTAAAGACCTGCCAGCTCTGCTTCACACCCTTGCCCACAAGGACAGTTTCCCAGGGTGTTTTGTTGATTAACTCCCTGAAGAACTGGAAGTTTGCTTTCCTAAAATTCCTAGTTTCACTCTTCACCTGTCTCACATCTCTCTGATGTGTGAACTCAACCATAGCATGGTCACTACAGCCCAGGCAGCCTATCCAATCCTGATGTCACCCATCAGTTCATTTGCAAGCAATACGTCTAGTATTTCATCCCTCCCTTGTTGGTCAGTCTATTACTCAACCCTTGAAGCTACCCTCAATGCCATCCAGGAGCCTCCTGAACTGCCTGCAGATCACTATGCTACTTTTCCAGCAGGTGCCTGTGTGGTTAGAGACTCCAGCAAGATGAGTGCTTGCAATCCTGAGTCCTCCTGTAGCTGCAGGTAGAAAGCCTCACTGACAGACTCTGACTGATATGGTGGCCTGTAGCAGACATCAGTCACAAAGCTTCCCCTTTACTGCCTCACCCTCTGTCACTCTTATGCTTTTGACTTGCCCATAACTGTTCTTTAGGGACATTCTATCCCTTCACATTCTATCCCTTTCCTGGTGTGGATAGTAACAACCCCACCGTTCCTTTTTTGATATGAACACCAGTTCACATTATACTAATCATACTTTTCTGTTTGTTTATTTATTTATTTATTTATTTTGCCATTGTTTTGAACTTGAAAATTACAAAGCACACAAAGTGAGTCTTAAAATCAGCTGAAGGATCACAAGATGTTATTTTCTGTGCTTCAAATAATTTTTCATTAGGAAATGTAGCCAGTAAATAAGGTAAATGTAAAAGGTCATTTTGTTCAACACTCCTATTTAAAAGCAATTTTGAGAAAACTTAAGTCCACAAAAGCTGTATTTTAGATTGTTTTGGTACTCGCATTTGCATTCAGCCAGTGATATCATGGTGGCCTTACAGAACCATAGAATTGCTCAGGTTGGAAAAGACATTAAAAGTCATCAAGTCCAACTGCAAACTACCCTTACTACCCTAACTAACAACCCACTGCTAAATCATATCCTGAGCATTACATCCAGACAGTTTTTAAACATATTCAGGGATTGTGACTCAACAATCTTAGGAACCTGCTCTAGTGTTTAACAAACCTTTCTGTAAAGTTTTTCCAGATATCTAACCTAAACCTCCTAAACCTTCCCTAATGAAATTTGAGGCTGTTTCCTCCTGTTCTATCAGCAATAACTCAACTGGAACCTAGAAAACTCCTGTGCACTGCTTCCAATTATATTATGGGTTAAAACTGAGCAAATCATGAGCACGTTTCAGCTTCCCACTAGATGTAAAATAAAATAAAATAAAATCTAAACTCTGGATTAACAGAATATGAATAACAATTAGAGCATTGATGAAACTAAAAATGAGAAAGGTTGGTTTGACATGAATCTATATCATAATACTCTTAAGAATATAACAAACAAGGCTGGGAAGTAAGTTTTAGAAAATAGTCTTTGCTCTTGGCAGAGTGATTACTTAAACAGGAGAGAATTTCAGCAGCAAATTGACAGAATCTCAAATTTTACATGATAACAAAAAGGACTGTGAAAATGGAGAGGTTATGAGCCAATCATGTATCAGAAACATAAGATCAAAACTAACTCAATGTCATGTTTAGCCAAGGTCAGTATCTTAGGATACTTTCAAAAATTAAGGTTCATATAGCAATATTTACATTTAATGAATGACATTTAGCTTTATTCCCATAAAAATAGAATGGCATTTGTCAGTAACATTTTAGTAGTACAGATTATTAAAAAAAAAAAAAAAAAAAAGAATTATGCATATCTGGTCTGTGAAAATCTACAACAAAATGAGATTCAGAGTAATAGCTAAAATGTACACAAAGAAAGAAAAGTCATAAGGGAATACCAGCATTTCAAGAAATGCATTGAGTTTTACCCATTGCTTTCGCAATATTGAGTTCCTTGAACCTTCTTCTTCAGAATCGGATATCTGTGCTGCATAGTTTTACTGGATCAGTATAGGTTTTAAATACTTGCCATTACCCACTGGATTTGGGTTATGACAATAAATGGAATAATACAATTATGTGGGAAATTAGTGCACCGTTGTTAAAGGTCTTAAAAGCATGAAGGCTGATATTACTGCATAGGAAGGAAACAGCTTGATCTACACTAAAACATAACTTTCTTGTAGACCATAAAAGCTGCATGGGAGATTGTAAACTAACAAAATAGAACTTCAATCAAAGATTAAATGTTCCTTTCAGTCACTACAAATTTAGTATTTGAGCAATGGCTTTTTCTTTGTTTGAATTTATATCTATTGAAAAGAATCACAATGAGTATTATCAGGTTACTTTTCAGACTAGCTTTTAAAACACTTTTCAGAAAAACAAACAAACAGAAAATCCAGCTGAGCTGCAGAAAAAATGCAGTATCAAAAAGTAGCAGCCTATTCATATCATAGCTAGTTTGATTTTCGCTTTCATTGGGTACAGCAAGCCAGACCACATAATCTAAAAAATTGATTACAAAATGACTCTCAGTGTGTTTGCTTCTGTTTAGAAAACTATTTTCAATGTCACTGCAAAAAGAGATTGGTCCCATTTACATATGATACAATAAGGCATGAATAGGGTGTGAGCTGTCTTGTATTCTGTAATGCATAAGAATGAGATAGAATAATACAAACATTAAAATGTTCTTCATGTTCTCCTTGTGTGCTCTGACCAGGGCTAACTAAATACTTAGGCATTAAAATCTCATTATGAGACAAGAATTTAGAATTTTAGCTGTTGTTTTCTTTACAAAAAACAACAAAAAATGACAAGGCTTGATGGCTGCAAGGAATTTCTTGGAATTAAAAACAAATTTCTTCAAACATGCAACCATTCAGAGAGTGGCAATGTCAAGGTCAGAATGAAAACAAACTGCATATGTAGTGGCAGACTGTCAGTCACAACATCACTCAACAGGATGTACATTTGGCTACGATATAGGAGAAAAAAGACAGGACATTGTAATGATGTGCTTATTCCTTCTAAACACGGAATACCTATTATCAAAATCACTCTTAGGAATGAAAACTAATGGGATAACACCTCTGAAAAATGCAGCACAAAAGAAGACATGTTCATGTCTTTGTTTATACTTCATCCTCGTTAGTGTTCTCTGTTTCCATCTGTGTCCCCAGCAAGCTTTGAGACACAGAATTTAACAGAATAGTCTCTTACATACCCCAAGAAATCTTTTCTCGTTTCTTTGCATTTTGCTTTTCCTATGAATTCTAATGCATTTTTATTTCTTCAGAAGAACTAAAGTGGCAGCTGCACTAAAGTGAAAAGGAACACTTAAAATAACACTTAAAATAAATGCTTCATTTTAAAAATGCTTGAGTTCAAAATTAAAACCCATTGTGATGTGACTACATTTGTAGCAGACATTTTTAATGCAAAAGTTGACATTTCGTTGTTGGTTTGCTTTAATATTGAGTGCAAAGATTTTCACAGTGTTGGTACACCTTCTAGCATGGTACTGATGTGTGAAAGTCTACAAATATATCTCTACTATAGAGAGAAATTTATGCCATGTCTCAAAAAACAAACAATAAACAAAACCCCAGCCATTTAATACCTTACTTTAGCAGTGGCCACCCTGGGTGTTCTGGAGAACTACATTACTTTTCAAGCATCAAGAAATGCTACATTTTTGCCTTTTCACTATGAAAGAAAGATCTGCAGTGGATACAAGATGCAAGAAACAGATTTAAGCTGCAGCGCATGGATGGGGTGTGATGTAACCTGATGGGGGAAAACATTACCAAATCCTGAAAAGAATCTTATCCTATTAACTATGACAAACTGCTTAACCTGAAACCTGCTCCCTGGATGTTCTTTAAGAAAAGTGGACTTTTAGGATCAGTCCTATGATAGATGAGCTATTCTGATAGCAATCCACAGGTAAGATCACCTTTGCTTTTCAGGAAACACTTGAATATAAAGTAGTCCTTATGAAAGTAAAATTTTTCATATGTTTTACACTCCAGCTATTGAAAGCAAAAACACACCTCCAGAAGGTCCCACTGTCTTAGAAGAAGTTTTTCCCCATGCTTCATATACTGAGATAGCAGTAGTACAAAACACAGTTTTTGAGAATTTGAAAAAAAAAATATAGTGCCAAAAGATTAAATTAATGGGAAGAGGTAGCCAGAATTAATTTGCAAAGTTGTCATATTTCTTCTTCAGAAAAATGAAGTTTGTTGCAGACTGTACAACTGGAGTTATTTTTATTTCCAATTTTCTACAAATATTTGCATAAATGGGAGATATATGGAGAAACAACCCTAACTTCAAAATGAAATTTTATACGAGAAAAGCTTCCCCAGAAGTTAGCATGTTACAGTGCATACAGCAGTCTCCAAAAGAATAATCTCTCTGTTGTGGTCTGTATAGTTTCTGTTGCAATACATCTTACAAATGCATTAAACAGAAGTACCAGGACTGCCTTTTCTGCCCAATAAACCAGACAGGAACAGTGTCCAGAAAGCTCTTCATCTCCAGCAACATTTTTGCCAGATATTTCATGGGCACATTTTCCAGACTATTATCTAAAGGAAAAGATTGACAGCAAGCACAGTAACTTGCAGTTTGACTAAAAACTAACCACACAGACATTTAAGCTGTCCTCCCTTTCCCCTGCTGAGGCTTTAAAGCTAAGCTAATTTCCATGTGCACCCATTAATTAAGCAAAGAATTCTGCTGATCTCGAGCAGATCTCTTCTCTGTCTAGGTTGGCAAATTTCCAGTAGTGTACAGGAAGCTATCTACATTTACATATAAATATAGATATTTAAGAGGGTTTCAGTTAGTCTCTGCTTTTAAACTATGGCAAGTCCCTTTATGTATACTGATATTTATGCACCACATGGCAGGTGTGTTGTTAGAAGATAGCACAGAGGAGAAAAATATATAAGCAGAGAGAAAAATGTTTACTCAGTTTCAATGATAAAAGTTAAAATGTCTCTTTCAAGTACTGAAATGTTATTTTAAATTATCTGATAAGTTAGTTTACATACTAATATTCTACATGCAGTAATGTGAACTCCTATGTTAATAAAAAAAATAAGGGCACGGTTTTACTCAATGTGATTCAACATTGAAATCATGGTTTCAGCATTAGTGTACACTATTAATAACAATACATTATTGATAAACCTTGGCTGTATGACAAGGAGAAAGAGGGACTAAATATTTGGGATAGGGAAAAAAAATGTTGGTGAAAAAATGAATAGTTTTCCATTCTGTTATTAAATGTTACCTGACTAAATCAAAATAGTTTTGAACAAAAAGAGAGATACCAGAGATACTTTTGAATTTCTTGGACTTACAAGAATCAGTTCTGGAGTAAAACAAACAAAAAAAGTAATCACACTGCTGTATAGGCTCCCGGCCCCCCCCCCAATATAATATTTTTCACAGTAGTGGCAATTGAAATGGTGAAAAGAAACATGGCAGCTAGTAAAATACTACACATTCTGTAAGCAGGTCACAGGCAGGGTTGATGCAGATAGATACACTAAGCTGTTCTGTATGTTCAGGGAGGCCTCCAAAAGTGACTGTACATCAAGAAATGTAAAATGCCCATCAGTGACACATAAGTTATCAATTTCAACAGCTTCCTGTTGAGGAAAAGGTTTTCATGGGTATATCATATCTGAATTTCATCTAATGTCTAGTTTCATCTAGACGTCCTGGCATCAGTTAGTAAGCCACATTGAAAACACAACTTTAACTGTAACACAGACACACTAATATGTATTTAATTGGTTAGATTCATACTTAGGAGAAACAAAATACCAACATGAAAATAGATTTTCAGGAATATCAATTATGCTCAGAATTATCCGTTGTCATTTAATTTACAAGCTGGTCTTTCTCAAGGAGATTTGAAGATTAGTAGAGAAGAAAAATAGGATTTACTTTTTTCTTGGTCCTAAGAGGAAAATTGTTAAGTTATTTCTGGAGCAACCTGTCACATGATCTTGAAACTGAATGATCTTCAAAGCTCAATGATCCAAAGTGTGGATATGGAAGTACTGCAGGAAAATTGAGATTACAAAACCTTCCGGTGAGAAACTGACTTGGAGACATGCTGATATGCTTCTACATATTTTTTTTTAGTTTAAAAAAAAGTACTGTAAAACCCAGGAGTATGCTGTTACAGTATGCAGAAATTTACTTGCTAAGAGATGCATTAGCATTAGTTTCCATTTTTATTCCAAACTTTTCTTTGCTGAGATAGACACTCTTTCTAGACACTTTAAGTCCATTTGACTTTACACTGAACAGGAATAGATTTAACAGTGGGAGGTATGAGAGAAAGAAAAAATATATATATTCATGGCAGTCTGAGAACTGAAGATATTTTAGCAAAGAACTGATCTTTCCCACTTTTTTTTTTTTTTTTTTTTTTTTTTTTTTTTTTTTTTTTTACACAGTCACTACATTAAGCTATTTATTATGTGAAAAGAATACTCATGTAAACATCATAGCGTGAGGGAAAATACCAGATCACTCACTGCTCCAGTTTGTAAATCAAAAATACTGAACTGCTTTTCCCAGTTAGAGTGGAATGAAGTAAAGACAGGCTTGTTGCTGGACCCTTAGAGCCAAAATTTAGATGTAAAGCGAGCTACTGGGAAACTGGTCCAAGAGTAAGTGCAGAAAGCTCCCTGAAAGGTAGTTGTGTGGGGTTTCTTTGTTGTTGTTTTGGTTTTGTTTGTTTTTGTTAAAGCCTGGTGCTTTTATTATTAACTTAAAAAAATAATAATAATTCTGTTCTTATACCACCATCCTCACCTCATAAATATTAAGTCAAGGAGGTGTGAGACGAAATCTAATTAGCAAAGTTATTTGAACTTGGGGACTTTAAGATGGATGCTTTACTCCAAGGATCGTCAACAACTGATGTTGAAAAAATTTGAGCCGTGTAATGTTTCTACATAAAAGAATGATTTAGCAACTTAGCTAAAGTTTTTCTGTTACCACTGCTCTCTCCTGTTCTGCCCTTTTATTTTATTTTATTTTATTTTTTCTTGCTTTCATATACAAAAACATTACTGATACTACTTTTCAAATCTCCTGTCAACCCAATGGAACACAATTCAAGCAACTCTGCTCCAGATGTACAAAACATCCAAACGATCCAACTATCCAACTGCTACTTTAACATGACAAGTGCAAAAGTAGTTTGGTAACCCCTATTAAAGTGAGCAAGGGAAAAAAAAAAAAAAAAAAAAAAAAAAGAATGAAGAAAAGACTTCTAGAAATGTCACTAATTTGTCTGAAATATTTCAGATAAACATTTTTGTGTTATTTATGTAGCAGAGTTTCAGTTCATAACAAATGAAGTAATTCTGTCCCAGTAAGCCTCAGCTTTTCACCTCAGTCTTAAAGAGACAGACTATAATGAGAAAATGACTATATGACAGACTACAATGAGAAAAGAAATATTTGCTGAGCCATTTTTCAGCAATAAGCACATTAGATGTATTGAACTATGTTCCATTGCCAGATTAAGTGAACTAAAGTTATGTGCATCAAAATAAATTAGTCTATGGTTCTTCTAGATGACAGCTTTTGGATGTTCAAGTGCTAATATATTGATAAATTATAAAATGGGAAGCATCTGCATCATAGACAAAAAAGGATCAGTATCTAATTCTGAAAGCAATTCTAGAATGAATATTTTGTTTCCTGCAATCTTATGATACGAACAAAAGAGAATAATCCTAGCTCTAAACATACCCAGTATTATGTAGGAGGATTTGTTTTGAAAAACTTTCTGGTGGAAAACAGAAAGAAAAGAGAAAAAAAAAAAAAAGGACATAGACACTATTTGACAAACAAATTTGTCTTTGCTGAATTTGTTTGTGTAAAAGAAAATATTCCCAGTGCATTAAGAAACTGATAGTAACTGAGCATATTTCCTCATCTCCCCTTTCCAAAGTGATCCCCTATCCATTCTCCCCACTTTGCAGAGTGATCTTAACTTCTAAGTTTCTTTGAAGAATCACAATGATTTTTTATAATTTCATGTTTTTCTAAAGAAATCTATCCCATTCTAAACAATTTTGCTCTCTCATGGTTCATAAATGGCTAAACTTTTAAAAATCATCCTAGACATAATCTGCAAATGGACAAATGAACAGAGGAGAATTTAAGAGGTTTTTAGCTATTTAGTAAAATCTCAGTATACAAAAGCATATCACGTAGGTCCAGCAGTTTAGTCTGTCTCCTGTAAGTGGAAATACAGGTGAGAAAGTAAAAGTAATCTCTCAGCTACAATATATAGGCTTTAAAAAGAATCTCTAGAAGAGTCATTACGCTGGTGAATGCTTTAGTATTAGTTTAATTACTGTGGACTTTCAGGACTGTTGAGTTTATAATCTGGATGCAGACACGTGAAGACAGATAGACAAGATACCAGAAAAACCTACAAGCCATAAAGACACTTATATTTTTCCATCTGATGCACATTCAAAAAAATTCCTATATATGTAAATTAGTTTAAAAAGATAATTCCTTGATTAGGCAAGGAAATAGAACGTAGCTTTTCATCCTCAAAAGACCTTTTTGCTCTTGCAGATACTCGCTATTCTGGAAATACATACAGCTTGCTTACTGCCATTCTGTGAGAATATAGGAATTGAAATCTATGCAGAACCCAAGGTTCTAGCATCTTGCACACTCAAATTTTCTAGAATAGGAGTCAACATAATTAAAAAATTACACACCTCTTTACTTCAGTCATAACTCACCCTCTTAATATAATTTGATCACTAGAATACTAAAGTTTATCTTAATTTCTGTCCTGGGAACTTTTCAGGACCAATTAGTTATCAACTGGTTTACAGTTCTCGACCCAGTTGCTTTTTTGGGCACTGCAGTGGGGTGGATACAGAAACTAATTAATTAAATCTGTGAGGCAAAGGTAATTTAGAATAAGCATTCTGAATAACTCATACATACTAGACCAAGTGTAGTTCTTGCCATCGCCATCGCCATCTCTTGGAGATTGCATCTTCATCCCAGGCTAAATAACCCCAACAGATAAGAAGGATTTTTGGACTGAAGCACAATTATTAACAGCAGGGGTTTAATTAAGCCAAATTGCATACACATGAACTGACTCAGTATGGGAGGAGTAAGGTATCTGTTGTTGGTTACAGGACATATGCCACACACCTTGCTGGAGACAAATTTACAGATCAGCGCATACAAAATCCACAGTATATTGGCAGCACACAATACTCATTAACATTTATATAGTTAATAGTCGTCTTGAAAATCATGGACTAAAGGAAATGAAACAATGAATTCTTTCTGAGCTTTTTAAGTTTCATTTACTCATCTATTCAAGTTTGCTAACAAAACTTGTTTTTACAGAATTAAACTGCCACCTGTAATTTATACATATATAAATAACATATATATATTATTATATATTATTATATATTATATATATATATATATGTACACTTTTTTTTTTTTTTTTCTCCCAACAGAATCATTAATTTGATTGGGAATTTTTAACACTCCTAGAAAAATTACTTATTACTGAAACTGTGTATTTATGGCGAAAAGAAGAGAAAGATCAATAGCAATTCTAATGACAAAATAAAACAGAGAATCAAAGAATTGGTTGGGTTTGAGGGGATCTCAAGGATCAAGTTTCAATCCCCTTGCTGTAGGTACAGGGTTGCCAGCCTCTACAGCAGGTATGAGATCAGGTTGCCAAGGGCCCCCATCCAACCTGGCCTTGAACACCTCTGGGGACAGGACATTCACAACCTCTCTGGGCAAAATGTTCCTGCATTTCACCATCTTCTCAGTGGAAAACCTCCCCCTGACATCTAATGTAAATCTTCCCTCCTTCAGTTTAAAACCATTCCCTCTTGACCTGTCACTGCCTATCCATGTAAATCACATCACATGGTGTCCTACTAACCTGGCCAGGTTAGATGTCCAGGTGGCACAAGTATTGAAATAAACAATTTTGTACAGCACTGATGCACTCAAAAGAGAAAAGCAAAGATTTTTCTCTCTTCCTACTTTTTAGGGAGGTTGTAGTCTCTTAACAAATACTGTTCAATTTTATACCAAACATCACTATGTGATCATCACTAGAGCAAGAAGTGACTTCTGAATTGCCTTTAACAGATACAAAGGCTTTCTGTGATGAAAGTAAAAGGACTATCTTATCTGTCTGTGCTACATATGCAAGAAAAAGAAACTTAGTAGCCTTCTGTTAGTCCAGCAGAAAGTATCTCAGATTAAGACTGCTCAATTTTCTATAGTTTCCTCAGTCTATGTCTATGTCCTCTAACATTCTACAGTGGATGTATGTTTCCCTAATCTAGGCTCTTTACCCATGATTCACCTAAAAAGTTTTAATCCTATGTTTATATATCCTGATTTCTACACTAACACACAGGAATGGTACAAAGCATGAATTCAATTCCGTTTCAGAAAAAAATGAAAAACACAATCCACCAGCAAGTAAGATACATTCCAACTGCTTGCAAGCATTCAGTAGACCACCCACCTGTTTCGTAAAATTTGAGGAATATACAGAATATCATATTTACATAGTTTAATGACAATGATTAAAGCATACTGGGTTTTATTAGTTGCAAGAGGGCTTTAGATACTTCTGCAAAGTTTCCCTATTACTGCAAACCTTCTCTGCTATACTGATGGACCATTCTAGTTTGAATGATGTTCCAAATAGTTATCTCAATACTTAGGGGATTAAAGTGTCCTGACGAAATAAGGTTTTCCTGGCTGGAGTTTGAAGAGTTCTGAATATCTAGCAATTCAAAGAATAGAATAGTTCAGTCCAAAGAGACCTACAAAGACCATAGAGTTTGACTCTCAGCCAGTGCAGAAAAAAAAAAAAGAAAGTTAAACCATTTCCATGAGGGCCTTATACAAATGTCTCTGACAGGTATGGGACATGAATCACCTCTCTAGCAAGCTTTTTTCAGTATTTGACCTCTCTTAAAGTATTTCCTGATGTTCAGTCTGATCCACTCCCCCAGAACAGCTTTGTACCATTCTTGTGTAAAAAATCCTCAGTTATTAGGGAGAAGAGACTGTGTCATCCTTTTCCACTTCCTTTCCTTAGGGAGTTGAAGAGAGATTGAAGGACGTTTAGGCTTTGGATAGCAAATAGCTCTGCCCCTGCTTATTGGTTACTGTACAGTTGTCTGATCTAGAGTGAAGGGTAGAAAGCAATGCACAATCTTAGATAGCTAATACTTCCTAAACTACCTAGCCAGTTGGATAGATGTTGGAGATTTGACTGCCTTTAGTTTTTGTAAGGGCTACTCAACATCCAAAGGCAATAGAAAAATTTCAATGGAATGAGAAGTGAAGCAAGTCACAAAATGTTTTCATGAAAATCGCAGTTCCTTGGGTTCTTTATGCCGAATAAAGAAAATGAAGGAAAAGAAGCAGATCCTCAGATGAATTGTAGGAAAAAAAAAAAAAAAAAAAAAAAAAGGCTGGGGGGAATGGCAGTAGCTTTGTAAAGTTGCTGCAGAAAAACACAAAAACCTGCTGAAGAGATGCAGGAAGGCATTTTGCAACATCTGCACTGTGTATGCTAACTGCTTCACTGGGGACATGAATGTGATTTTCAGTCTCAGAAAATAGAGATATATTGGACTCAAGGCTATTGTGCCTGGATTCCTTGAACCAGATAGAAGGAGTACAATCTACACATTTGGGCACTGATAGACTGAATTGTACATTTTAACAGACAGGAATATATATGAAACTCCTCATGGACCAATACAGACAGAAACAAAGTATTTTCTGATACTTAGTACCTGTAAGTACTAAGAGTCAGAGGCAAGAAATTTGGGATTCAAAAGTGATTTCTGCTCAAAATAAGTCTCCTGCTATACAAACGTGAAAGAAAAAATGGCAGACATATGATAGAAATATGTCTAAAGAAAAAACTGGAAAGGTTCTATTCTCCTGCCTGCAGCAAGATTAATTTTGCCTGTGTCATTTCTGTTTAATAGTCTGAGCTCTTCTTAAAAGTCTCCCTTGATTGACATCAAATCAGTAGGAGCTTTGCAATCTCCTCAGAAAATCCTTCTCAATACTTTCAAAGTTTTTCTGGTAGATACATTTTTAGTGTTCCCTTAACTAAGCCTCTTTCACTACAATTTAAGCCTCTTTCCCCCTACACTTCTGAAAACATCCTTTTACTTTTACTTTATATTTTTTATATATTTGAAAACCATTCCCCCATTCAATCTTTCAATGCAAGTCATGTTTCCTAGTTCTATCATTCTAAGTTTCTAATGAAGTCTCCAGAATTTCCCTTTCCAGTCCACTAACTCCTCAAATTCCAGCAGGAATCTGTACACAGAGTAGAAAAGTTACCTTTGCCTATGCAATGATTTTCCTGTTTGTTACTTCATTGTTTTCCTAAAGTCTTAAAGCTCGTAAGCAAGATGCAAACAAAGCGGAACATTCATCTGGATCAAGCAGTATGGGAGTAATAACTAAAAGCAGCACTGCAAGAAAACTGTTGTTATTTTTCTGTTTTCGTTGAATTTGAAGAGTATAGATAAATATTTTGTACTCTATTTGATACAGTAATTCTTCATTTTATTTCTTAATAGCCTTACTTCCTTGCTTGTCTGTTCCAGGACTGCTTCCCTAGATATGTAATGTCTTTTACTACTACTTTAATGAATGCATAATATTCATTCTCTTCCAGATGATTTCTGAACCCAATAATATCATCAAGTCTTTGTGGTTTGTATCAGTTGTAGCCATTTGCTGTACATATCCTTACATATTACTTCTCCATGAAGTGACTTCTTATTTAACACGTAGTCATGTAACGTATTTCAAATACAGTGAATCACAAATTTGACCCAAGCTACATTAGTAGCTTTGGTGTTTCTTTTTCACTTTAACTGTTGGAAACCTTGATTCCTACAGTAACAAGAAATGCCACTTCATCTTAGGACTCAATGGGCAAGTTAGATTTTGGAAGAGATCATTTATACTGATAAAGGGGAACAAAGTACAAAGCTGACAATATATAAACAGAATGAAATGAGAACTTTGATACTGAAAGTCTATGTTTTGTAGAACACTACTGCATTTTTGGCATGAAAGCTGATTGGAATACTTAAATGCCAAAAATGTATGAGACAATTTCCATGGCAACAGGAGAGGCTAACAAAAAGATGTTCTATGAGCACCAATGTCTAAGTCCTGAGTTGCATCTCAGAGGCATAATGAAGTAAGACTGAAAAAAGAGTGAAGCCATAGGAATCATCATGCATGAGTCTAAGAGATCATCACAGTACTTGGAACTTTCTCAAATGAAACTGGGACAACACAACAAGTGGAAATAAAGACCAAAACAATACATGCCAACTATGTCAGCATCAGGCATTCCTTCACTAGAACTTGGCTTTAGCTCCTCTGTTTCTTTCCTAATCGTATTTTAAATCTTAGTGTTATCGAGGACTCATAATTTTAATACTTTTGGGCAAGATGCCAATATTGTGAGAATACATTACTAAAAGTAATTCCACCTAATTCTTCTTGCAAGGAAAAAGCTTGAGATAGAAATATTCTGTAGAGAATAATGCAATTTTTGCCTAATAATTAGACCTTCTGACATTGCCCTGGCACAGAGCCAGGCTGTTTCCATTTCAAGCTGGACAAATGTGGAACAAGAGTCACTGAAATGACTGTAAATATCATCTCTTGTGGTGTGGCCACTTGTGTTTTCTCTAGTGTGTCATATCTCACTGCCATATCTCGTATGCTGCTTTATTAATGGTCTCTACTTCTAATAACAGATAGTAAAGAAGCCAATAGTTTGTACTGAGGAGAAAAACACTGTAACAATTCCAGCAATCTTGTTACATTTCCCACCTTAGAAATGTTAAGATCAACATTAATCAAATATTAAAAGCAAGGTAAAATCTCATGACATAGTCGAGAGACACTTTTGCATCTAGAAGGAATGTAGTTTGCAACAGCTTTGGACAAAATATTTCAGTTTTAGATATTTCACAGAATCACAGAATCACAGAATCACAAGGTTGGAAACGACCTGCAAGATCATCTAGTCCAACCACCCTCCCATTCCTATCAGTGCCACAAGCTACTAAACCATCTCTCGTAGCTCCTCATCCAGGTGCCTCTTGAACACTACCAGGGACGACGACTCCACCACCTCCTTGAGCAGCCATTCCAGTGCCTGACCACCCTTCGAGAGAAAAAGTTTCTCCTAATATCCAACCTAAACCTCTTCTGGTATAACTTCTTGCTGTTTCCTCGGGTCCTACTATTTGTCTGGGAGAAGAGGCCAGACCCTTTTGCACCACAACCTCCCTTCAGAAAGTTGTAGAGTGCAATGAGGTCTCCCCTGAGCCTCCTCTTCTCCAGACTCAACAATCCCAGCTCCCTCAGCCGCTCCTCATAAGACTTGTGCTCCAGACCCCTCACCAATTCCGTTACCCTTCTCTGGACACGTTCCAGGGCATCAATGTCTTTTTGTAGTGAGGGGCCCAAAACTGAACACAATACTTGAGGTGCGGTCTCACCAGTGCTGAGTACAGGGGGATGATCACCTCCCTGCTCCTGCTGGCCACACTATTTCTAATGCAGGCCAGGATGCCTTTGGCCCTCTTGGCCACCTGGGCACACTGTTGGCTCATGTTCAGCTGAGCATCAACCCTTTCCTCTTGACAGTCATCCAACCACTCATCCCCAAGCCTGTAGCTCTGCATAGGGTTGTTGTGGCCAAAGTGCAGAACCCGACACTTGACATTTGACATTTGAAATGAAAGTCCAGGTATTTGAGATGCAGCATTTAACTTTAAATGTTACTTTATATTAACTTAAATTAGCTTAAGGTTACACTTTTAATTAATGTAGAGCTTAATGAAAATTATTTTTAAAAAGCAAGAAATTTTTGTCTGACTTATTTCAGCAGATTTTATTGAGAATATTGTTTCTCAACCCTCTAAATTTTTAAATATATTTCTTTTTTGTTGGAAATATTTTATATAATTCTATTAACACTTCATTGAAGTAAGAAGAATTGTTGTTTCTATTTCATTTTGAAGTTCCTGACTTAGGTATCAAAAATCCTATAGGCCCAAACAAGCCAGTCTTTTGAAGTCAATGAAACATGATGAAAGCAAACATCTATAATTCCACACTGATACCAAGCCTACTGATTATTCTGATTTCAAAAGCTCATTCATGAACTCATCTGAAAAGTCAGAATATTTTAGCCATGCTAAAATTCAGTAGCACAACTGTAAGTCTTCCTTATGAACATCATAAGCATTAATTATTTAATTTTTTTATATTTGAGGTTTTTATTCTATTTATTTATTTATATTATTTATCTATCTATTTATTCTATATTATTTTATTTTATTCTAAATAATTTAGTTAATCTCAACAAGGATTATTTCTCAGTTTGAACTGAAATGGGATTTCTGAGAGGAAATGCTCATAAGCAAAATATTCAATCGAAAATTTGTGTCATTTCTTCATGAACACACTGCCTACAACATCACAACTGGAAGGCAAAGCATTCCAGGAAGTTACAGACATTCAGGATACAGTTGATCTGATTTAGTTTATGTGATAATTTCATGTTAAGAGAAAAATAGATTTAGATAACATTTCTAAGTAACTTGACCATGATTCTGTGGACATCCAAATCACTGAAGTACTCACTGCTTGTTAATATACTATCAATATTCAGTTTCTCCTCAAAAATTAGACAACAAATTTAAGTTTGCATTTCTTTACCAAGGATGTTCTGCTAAGCAATCTCTCGCTAAATTGATGACAAATTGCAAATCTTCTGTCTGAATTAAAACCACCTATTTCCATGATCTAAATGTTCTTGCTGGACAGTTGATAGTGATGTTTTACAGGAACACATTGTTTTTTTTCCAAACAACTTTGCTATCTGTGCTAGCTTTTATGCTATCTCAGTATAATAGTAGTGCCAAGGATTGCCTGGTCACACACACAAAAAAAGCAAGGCTTGAATTGCTGTTTGCCCAGTTTAAAATCTCCAGGAACTGCCTCTGTATTATTTTGCACCCACATAGCGTCATAAAGACTGAGTTCCTACCAGAGTAAGAGATAGAATACAAAAGACAAATCAACGTATATAAGGAAATACTTTTCTTCATCAGCACAGTTACCCCGCTATTCCTAATCGCTCCAATCTCCTGCCTGCACACTTTCTCAAAAATGTCTTCCTATTTGAAAGTCTGTCCTGTTATTGCTCTATGAAGCAAATAATTTTTCCACTATCTATACCTACTTTTGAGATATCATTTCTTTCCTAGATTCTTTCTGGAGTGACATCTATGCATCTATTACACCTAACATGACAAACAAGATCCTTATCCTTGAAACAGTATTTGCTTTTAATCTGAGTCACAAGAAGCATAAAGACTTGTTTTTTTCCCCACTTTCCCCTATTAGGCTAGAGTACAGAAGCACAAATTTGCAGTTCTTCTTAATATAAAATGAAATACAGCTCTTTAAAGAAAACTCTGTAATGAAGGATACATTACAATCTTTTCAGCTTGGCACTGAATCAGTGTGCTTCAAGGAAGATTGAAAAGTTTCTCATTAAATCTTAAGGGTTTGGATGCCTTGGAGAGAGAACCTCTATTTTAATTCAGTTATGTTCAGCATCAAAACCTTTACCAAAACAAATAGCTACTTGGACTTTTTAGTATGTGGAATAGCTGAATGAAAAGACAAACTTCTGTGGTACTATGGGCATTTCTGTAGATACGAATTCAGTTTGCTAGGAACTGCTAATAATTTTAAAGCAGAAAAAAAAACGTGCAATTAACACAACATAGCATTACGAAGATAAGAAAGCTGCTATGTATTTCTAAAAGTTAATCACTACAGCAAATGATGACTAAAATATATACGTATTTGTCAAAGGAGGAAATGGTAAAAAGCACAGAATTAAGCAGAATGCTAATGTACACATACTTTTTAAGTTGCCTGAGGCACTTTTTTGTTTAATGATGAAATAAATAGTAACTCTTAACCTTCAGGAACCCTTTCTGCTCTTTACTACTAAATATAGAATTGACTAGTCTTTCAAAACAGATAGGAGAACCTATTTCCTACTTGTATTAACTTCTCAAGTTTTGTAGTCTTGAAAAATATTTCTAGCATGTTTTTCATCTACATGGCCTCTTGACTTGTCATAATACAATCCTGTAGCAAGCCTCTAATAACTGGTAAAGAAACAAATGACAGACATACTTTCTTAGTATTGAATTTCTGGAATGCGTTTGTGGTAGTTCTAGATCTGGCATAGTTACAGCCATGGCTGATGAGTGGGATTTCACTCATTGCCTGCAGGGAAGATGAGGATTTTCCATACTCAAAGCAGCTGCTACTGCAGAGTTCCTGCAGCATCCTTGATTTGTATTCACATTCACAATTCCAGGCCCCATTTTTCTTGGGAATTTAGTTTGCACAGTTAGAAACTCAAGGACTCCAATTTATTCCCAGGACACAGGTGTAGGCTCAGATATAAGAAATCTACCTCAGTCCTCATAAGAGAGTAGTGGGTTCAGGTATGACCTCCTTAGAGAAGGGAACAGGATCAAACATCTCAATAGCATATGCACATTCCCCTTTAAACCATCCTGTTATGCTCCTACATGTTGCAAAGAACTGCAATGGGTTCCCTGTTGGTGTAATTTTCTCCCTGTCTCATTGGCTGCTTTTGTACAGTTTTAATTTTATGTGTGTAGGTCAAGATTTATTCATTTTTAAGACTGTTCATAAAACTACCCTGCCAAAAAATACAATAAAATAAAAAGGTTGCTGTTTCCCAACAATTAATCCTGATTCCTGAGCCACCCAGGAGACTTGTCTCTGAACAGAAGGTTTACACACAGAGCGTGAAACATTGAATAAAGAGAGGCATCTGAGAAGTAGCTTCTGTCAAATGTTTAGCAAAAATACATCTAAAATGCAGCTATGGATTGATACTTGTGAGTAGAAACTATCAGTTTTCTGTCATCTTTAAAACCTACAGTCCATATGAACTATATATAGTAATTAAGAAATTTCCCCATTTTTACTTCCTGAGAACTTTACAAGTTTCTAGCTTTACTGGCACAATGGAACTCAGGGTTTCCTTCTGAACTAGAAATCTAAGAATAAATTTAAAAAATAGTATTAGGTTCACAAGAACATGATACATCACTACACGTTAACATTCTTTCCTTTCTTCCCCCTATGGTAAGCATTTGTCAAACAGCACTAAAATGGTAAGACAATATAGTTAGTTTGCTCAGCGAAAAAGAAAATAAGGCTTTTGATAATCTTCTCCTTTCCATGTTGTCTACTGCAAATACACATATATATACATATATATATATATATTTTTTTTTTTTTAATTTTTTTTTGTAACTCTTGTGAACATGTTTTCTACATACTGAATCTCTAAGATGTCTGGAAGTTTGTCTATAGATGAGACACTGATCTTTCGTGAGGCAGAAATGTATGCCTGAAGTCTCTTGTTTTTTCTTTCTCTATCTGAAGTATGAAAGTCACCAAGATAATAATCAAGACCATTCTTCACAAAAGAACATTCTTAAAAAAAAAAACCACCACTATTTTTAAGGAAAAAAATAGAATTGGAAGAGTTTGAGCAGTGATATCTAAAAGATGAAAAAGACCAAATAGTTTTGGAAGTAACAAACTCTGAATAAAATAAAAAAGAAGAATTTGAACAATTAAATTATTTGATAATTCACAAAAAAATCTGAGATTTTATGCTAAAATATTATCTATTTCTTCCTTCTGTTTCTTCTAATTCCTACACTTTATTTAATACAGTCAAAAGAAACAACAAAAGCTCCATTTTTACCCTTTAATTTTTCTAAGGGCATTACAAACTTTCAGCAAAGCATTCTCCTTTGATTTGTTTTGCCACACTGAAAATTCTTACTCTACACAATTACTCCTTGTATTCGAGATGTGCTTTGAACACATTTATTGCTCTTTTCTGAATCTTTTTTTGTTTATCCTTTCAGAGATGGGTTAATAGAAACTGCACATTTTATTGAAAATGTGGGCACACTAAAGATTTATAACACCCTAATGATTCTCTATTTCATCACTTTTCCCAATACTTTCCATAGTTGATTTTTTACTCATCACTACTGAGCACAAAGCCAGTATTTTCATTTTATTGTCCCAACATCTAATTCTGTATTGAAAAATAATGATTATGTTTTTCACAACAGTATTACTCGCCAAAGATTAACCTGTTGAATTATACCTACGATGAGAGCCACTTAGTTTTTAGGCCTCCTGAAGTTCACTTAGATTTCATCTTCAGTATTGTGAATATTTTAGTAATATTTACTTCTGGTATTTCCCTTGCCATTCCTTTTCCTATGTATGAATATGTGGAACAGCAGCATGGGTACTTAAGGAAATCTCATCTTCCTCTAAAACACAGCCAACTGAGGAATGCCGTATACTGTACAAAATAATTTGAAATTGCAACTGGTAGGGAAAACTTCTCAACTGAAATTTCAACAGCAAACAGAGCAACACACTATTCAAATGTAAACTATAAGGTAGAAGGAAGGCAGTAACCATCAGGACAGCATTTTTGTGTTTATGCTTGTCATTGTATCTGTATTTCCTAACAGTACTTGCTTCTTCATATTTGTGTGGTTTTCCCTAAAGTGCATTTGTTATCATCTTGAAGAAGTAATTGAGAATCATGGATCTGCAGTAGAGAAGAAAAGATCTGTTTCACATACAGCTGGACTAGATGATCTTAGAGTTCTTTCCTAAACTTAATGATTAGATAATTTGTTATTGCAAGAGAAGTTATTACTGCTGTGTTGGCTAAATGACAAATGATTCAGTTGTAAGTTTGTTGATGATCCGTCTAGAAGTCAATGCTGGCATCAACTAGTTGCTCATAGCCTTTAAAAAGACTACACCAGTGCAGTTCCCAGGGGCCATCATTGTCTATGTATTCTAATGGCAAATGGAAGGCTATTGCACTAGAAAAAAACAGGTGTATTTTGCTTTTACATGTGTTAAGTATTGTCCCACTTGCCTGTAAATGCAAAGTTGTTAAATTCTCAAGGCAAGCAACTGCATTTGCTGAACTTGATCTTCCTGGGTGACACAATTTCCCCTTTTAAAAATGCTATTATACTACACAAGAAAGTAATTTGCAATGAGTAGAACAGGTTTCCTACACTATGAAAATGTCTGAAACATTCTGGCTCAGCAAAATGAAACAATACTTATTAAGACCTTACAAGGTATTAGTTGCATCCTGAAGAAGCTCCTTCTGAAGAAATCTCAGTTTGAGACAGTGTTCTCTTTACACTTGAAACCTGATAAAGTGCACTTATGGAAGAAAGCTGTCTTTATGCATTTTTTCATCTATGTTTCTGACTTCAGTACAGTTCAGTATTCACAGGAGAGAAGAACATGGACTAGTGATAAGTTTAGTTTCACTACTTTCTTGATTTCTGGCCAGAAGTAGAAGAGCCCGAACATACACTCAGATGCTCCACAGTCAGCATCTTCTAGCTTGTCTGCTTTCTAGATTAAGAACATGCATGCAACTTGACTGAGTGGGTGGTAACTAAACTTAATTAATGGACTTAATTGAGATTTACTTCCTGTAAATATTATCATGGTACTCTAAATATCAGATGCTGAATTTTCACATATTTTAAAAAAAATCATTTTCTTCTATTTTAGACAGAAACTAGATGGAAATTTCTAACTAACTAACTAAATGAATGAATGAATAAGTAAGTAAATAAGTAGAATGTTCTAGAGAATCTTAGCTAATGTTGCTTTGTTATAGACCAGCTCATTTTTGTTTGTGAAGAAACGATTCTGATTCCAAAGCCTGAATCAGAACAAGTTTCAGTAAGGTGAATTTGGTTTATGTAAATTAATCTTGATAACTCTTGCATTTATGAGCAACAGTGTTTTGATTATCAGATACAACAACTCATTTCAAGTTCGGTATAGATTTTAACAAATCTCATAATCATACCAGTACCATAATGGTACATGTTCTTATAATTTTTCATTCTGCGTCCAGTTCTGGAGATCCCAGCACAAGAACGGCATGGAATTGCAGGAGCAGGTCCAGAGGAGAGACAGAAAGATTATCAGAGGGGTGGAGGACCTCTCCTATGAGGACAGGCTGAGAGAGCTGAGGCTCCTCAGCCTAAAGAAGAGAAGGCTCCAAGGAGACCTTATAGCAGCCTTGCAGTATCTAAGAGGAGCCTATAGGAAATTTGGGGAGGGACGTTTTAGAAGGGCATGTAACAATAGGACAAGGGGAAATGATTTTAAACTGGAAGAGGGTAGATTTAGACTAGATATTAGGAAGAAATTCTTTACTGTAATGGTGGTGGGACACTGGTACAGCTTGCGCAGTGAGATTATGAGTGCTCCCTCCCTGGAAGTATTCAAGGCCAGGATGGATGAGGCTGTGACTAACCTGGTCTAGAGGGAGGTGTCCCTGCCTATAGCAGGAATGGTGAAGCCAGATGATATTCATAAATATTCCTTCCACCCCAAACATTCTATGACTCTATGATTTTAAGAATAAAAATCATTCATATGCATCTTGTTATTTCAGATGATAAATATGTAAGCAGCATCTCTGGATCTGAAGGATATGTTCGACATTTAGATCATTACAAAAAGCTTTGCAAACCACACTTGATCAAATGCCTTTCATCTTAACATTCAATTGTTTGTTTTGTTTGTTTGTTTCTTTGTTTTGTTTTCTTATTTCTTCAAGTATTGCTGATGAATAAGAAGAGAGAATGGAAGACTTAGAATTTATTCTGCCAAAATCAGTGTTTTAGCTAGAAACAGACTTCAAAATTCTTACTTCCTGAATATAAAACACCAGAGTCCCTCTCTCTATTACGTATTCTTATCAACTTTAATATAAACAGATATTTGGAAGCACACCACTTGCTTCTATCCACTGTGTTTGAAGTTAGACTTCAGATACTAATTTTTACTAGAAAAATAAATAAGATAAAACTCATTACAAATATATATTATTTGTATTTCAACATACTTGAGTTATGAATTAGTGCACTTATGTGAATGCATACAATCTTTGAAACAGCTCAACTGAGTGAACTTCAATGTACTGTAATAGGCAGGAACAAGTCTGGATGTTGACATGACTTCTTCTGGACATACACACAGTGAAGCCTGACAGAGTAGAGAGCATTTCAGAGTAGCAGAACCACAGTGAACAACCTCTCACAACAACAGTATAAATTTTATTTCAGGTTTTCTTTTCCTCAGACACAAAATCAGTGCATTTCCATAGAGATGGGCTTGAGTTTTGAGGGAGGACCTCTGCTGATGGCTTCCCAGGACAGGACACTCAATGTGCTTTCATAAGAAGAGCCTATTTCCAACCTGACGAAGAGGTCAAGAGAACTATTCATTGAGCAGCAGCAGCAAAATCTCTGCCTGTTCCCTTATACATTTGAATACCACTGTGAACTTAGAGGGACATAAGTGAAGAATGAACTGCATGAATATGAGAAGTACCTACGTGCTCTGGACATCTGGAGAATGAAGCACAAATCTTTCAGTATGATGTAAAACTATCTGATGCAATTATAATTGCAGCACTATAGTACTGTAGCAAAACTTGACAACAGAAAGTCAGCGATAACAAGCAGCCTAATGAAGTGCCTACAAAACATTGTTAGAATTACGGACACTATCACAGAAGTAGTTTTAAAATGTGAAAGAAAACTGGACAAATATCTGCTGCTTCCAAAATTAGATAGCTAAGAAGGAGCTTGACACTACCTTACGCCAATACCTGAATTAATCTCCTCTGACAGTGAGGGAGGGGATAACTGGAAAACAGAAGGAAAAAAGTGAGACAAGCTTCCAATACATTCCAGCACAGCTGTGTTAACTGCCTTAACAGACTTCCTCACATCTACTTCCACAGAATGGATGATAGGATGCCTAAGACTGCCCAGTATTCTGTAATATAAGGGATGATCCATGAAAAATATATTATATAGATATATAGATTGTTGAATGCATCTAGAATTGTTTATTTGGGAAAAAAAAAAAAAAAAAAAAAGACACATAGGGAGCATTTAAGGACTTTTGGCAATGCTCATTCAAGCAGACAATCTCTCATTAAACTTTTATGTGCCAAGGGAATGAAAAATAGCTTTCTTTGGCTATATGACAGCAGATACTAATTAATGTGAATTCTAATTTAAAGAGATGCTGTCAATTTACACATGAAAATTACTGAAGCTTGTTTATTTTTTGGTCTACCTCTCGCAACAGTCAAACATTACTGTCATGATAGTAACTAAAACAGTTTGCAAGGCATTTTGCTGTCTTTCATTTTTCATCAGTTTTCCCTGTTAACCCTGTGTAGGTGTTTCATGTAGCAGAAGAGGAAAAACATAACAGCAGAGGAAATCCTGTTTTTAAAAAGTGGAGAAAAGGCATATTATATGCATAGACTGAGATTGTATATGTATACGACAGACGATTGTATATTGTATACGACATACATACATATACTAAGTAGCAAACATGAAATGAAATTTAACATCACCTAGAAATGAATTATTTCCCATCTGATGGTGAGTTCAAACTTTTATAATATTGGTCATATGGTACATAAAACTTACACTGGAGTAACATTACGACTGATGCATGAGTAGACTGCAATTTTACTAATCAGTGTTACAAACAAGGAAGAAAAAAGCATAGCTTTCATATTTGCATTGATACTTTTTGTTTCACTAGACTACCATCATAATTCTCTTTCATTCAGACACTTGAAATATCTAGAATAAACAAAAAATCAACCAGCTTTCTTGATAGCTGCTTCCCAAAATTCTCCTTTGCAAAATCACAGTATTTGTAGTGTTGCATATTAAGTCTGGAAATTATTCATTACAGAGTTACTCGTGCACTACGGAAGAGTTTGACACTTCTATCACACACAAAGAAAGCAAGCACTTACTCTATTAAAGTATTTAACAGTGATATGTGGAATTAGGACTAAATATTCAGCATCTTGTTTAAAGTAACATACATAGAGCTTCATGACATATGTTTTTTTTAATATTTATTTTAAGAAGTGAAATACACATGTTCACTAATTTTATGCTTTAGTTACATATATGACTTAAAAAGATAATTACTCCTGTTTCAAAGCATAGGAACTTCTTAATTATATGTAGATCTCCAGTTAAATTTAAAATCGAGTTGAAGTATCTTAGTTCTTTGTTTTAAACTAAATAAGCAGATGTTTTCCTCTTTTGCATTTAGGTTGTTGCATGTCCTTGGTGAGAGGAAAAAGGCAATATGTGTATTATGAATATGAAAGGAAGATCTGAAACTGACAGTACTTCAATACGCAGCTAGAAATATGATTTTTCATATTTATATTTTTATCACTTTCTTTAGGGTGCCTTTTTATTAAATTAAAAAAAAAGGACTCTTCACATTATGCTTTTCACCCTGTTTATGACTATATATACTGATACACTTTCTAAAAATATTTCCAACTATAGTATAAGCTAAGATGTTAAGCAGAGTCTATTCAAATCTGTAACAAGAGTTTTATGGTGAATAAAAGTATAAAAACATATGGGTTAAACATATCCATAGATGAAGGGAATCAACTGCTGCCCTTAAGAGACTGGATGTTATCTGTACCTCAGGCCAATGAAAATTCACATAATCCACAAGGTGTACTGATATAGTAAGAAAGATTTGAGGTAGAACTGAACTGATAATGATGGCAAGAAAAGAAAATCTTTCCCATCTTCTGCAGTATTTTAAGTAACACTATTGCTTGGGTAACGGAAGAAAGCAGATTTTTCCAGTTTAGAATGAGATGATTTTCTTGCACTTGAAGTAGAGCAGGCAACAAACAAAAGTAGTAAAAGTAAGGCGCCATGTAGGTGAAAATGAAAGTCACCAGATCACTCAGATTTGGAGTCCAACCAAAGATGTAACTCCAGTAGCCAAGTATATTGCAAAAAGTTTAAGCAGTACAACACTTCCAAAATGATAATCTTTCTATAATAAGAACGCCAAAATTACTACATGTAACTCTGTAGTATCAAGATGGATGATAAACAGTTAAAGCAAAAAGTGAGGTGAGCAGCAGAACAAATAGCTACGCTAATCTGTGTGAAAAGCATGAATCTTCATCTTCTGAATCCTGTGAGCACATGCAAGATTTGCTTGATTTCAAGAGGTAGATTATCCTCACCTAGTGTGTTTAGTTTAAAGCCTAATACGGCCATATACAGGCCATAACTAAAGCAGAAATCCTCACGACTGAGTAGGGACAGTATACTGAAAGAATAATGCATTACTTCTGTATTTTGCATCGCAATCATTTCAACACTGCCTATCTGACAGACTGAAATGACACTGTCACTGTTAATTTAAGGGCTTCTTAATTAGAAATCATGAAATCTGCTTTTTGGTGCTGTTAGAGAAGATTTTAAATTAAAAAGCAGGAAAAAAAATCTCATCAATCTTGGGAAAAAGGAAAGAGATAACAGAGCTATTGTGTGACCTCTCTTCTATAGAGGCAACTGCATTGAAGATAACAACTTGCAAAAACTGAGAAAGATCTATTTTAGTATCAATTGTCTTTTTATTTTATTTTTTTAATTAATCTAACTTTTGCTGGAAAACTCTTTCATCATTATAACTGATGACCGCAAGTTATCTTAAAATGTAAGGTCCTTCATAATTCTTGGACATCTTTCAAATATTTCTTCCACTGATTACACTGAATTTTGTGATGAGATCCCATATTCATCCTACTCCTACACGGTGTACACAAGTAGCAGGTTTGAAATAGGATACAATTATCTTGCCAAATTAAATAACACTCAGAAGGAAACATAGGTACAAATCCTCTGATCTGCACCTCTCCCACTGCAGGTGAAGTTCTCTTTACACAGTAACGTTCCTCATGCTGGTGAGAGGAAATCAGTAGTAAACTTGGGCACGGAGAATATGGAAATTTCTCAAGACCTTTGAAACTAATGTATAAAATACTAGTTTGACAATATCTTAAGCAGTAGTCATGCCAGGTTGATTTCTCTGTGAATTCTATCTCCAGTGTATAACAGAAGTGTGCAAATAGCAGCAAAAAAATTAAAATTTACAGGAAAATCAAATACTTTGAAAGTAGACTAGTTTGGATTTTTGGAAGTTTTCTTTATCCCTAATTACTCTTTCCATTCACATTCTTCATGCCAGCAAGAAATCTTTTCCTAAGCTGCTCAGCTAGTGGGAAGCTGCTTGTGGCAGTAGGCTTCAGACAGCTATAGGCCACTGCAGATCAATCTAGACTATGGATACAAAGGCAATAAGAGTCTATAATGCAGAGGTAAGCACTTCATACAAACAAATGTGAAGAAAAATGTAGAAGAGCCATTACCACTTTTTTTACCCCTCCCTGTTTGAGGAATTTAACTGAAACATCCTTCTCTTTGGACAGTTTTTATCCACCTCTGCATTATGACAGTCTTTTCAAAAACTACCATGAATAACAGTTCTTAAATAATTGTATCACTGAAACAACACTCTACCTAAGATTTATAGATGACATTTTTATTATCTGGATTGGAAATTTGGACTGTCTTATTGATTTTTACTGCAAA
Organism: Tympanuchus pallidicinctus; assembly: GCF_026119805.1. Lineage (NCBI taxonomy): Eukaryota > Metazoa > Chordata > Aves > Galliformes > Phasianidae > Tympanuchus > Tympanuchus pallidicinctus. The sequence goes on from NW_026294747.1 coordinate 19,238,087, forward strand.
TTCAATAGCCACCACTCTCCACCAAGCTGTCACTGCTACACTCATACAAAAGCATCACTTTACCTCAGCAGTGACAGCAATGCTAACTTGCAGCTGTGACAAACAAAACTGAAGGCTAGAACAGACATTAAAAATAGCCCTCCAAAAGCCTTTATTTACAGTTTGTGCTGCAGTTACGAGGATAATATGGCACTCGCCTTAGTAACAGAGGGGGTTTATCCATCATGAATACACAAAGTTTTTGAAAGTTGTGAAACAGTATGTAAGGAATTTAGTACATAATGCATAATGACTCTTCTTTTCATCATTAAATGTACACCTATTGTCACTTCCTGGCCTATGCCAGAACATGCACAGAATGCTGTTAATGACAGCTTGTACCACAATAAACATCTTGTCCTTCAAACAGCCCTCCAGTCTAGCAACATTCATTTTAACAGGGAACTCCCTGTGTTCTCAAACATGACAAATGAATATAAATTTTGCTGAAGTAAGGAACAGAAAACTTACCAACATAACTCTATCATATCACAATAAACATTCACAACAGCAAAACAATTAACACCCAATATATTTTACAGCTGCCTTTCCTGGAATATAGTATGCTTCATCCAGTACATCACATTCTCATAATTGTGGAGATGAAGTTCAGCAGCTTTTCCACACAAAAATAATAGCTTGAACAAAATCTGCATAGTAACATGTACTCCAAACAGAAACACTTACTGCAAAATTTACATTACGGCATATCTTTAGTTGTGAGAGGGAACCTGCAAAAATTTTCAAAAGAGCTTTCAAATTAAAATTCATGATTAATGCGTTACTTTCATATCTTGCAAACTGATAAATTATGGATTTGGCACATCTTCCTCTCCTCCCTTCTCCATTTTGCATGATATGAACTGTTGTCTACTTTCTCTTAGATAAATTCTTTACAGTTTTTTACATGTTCCCACCCTTGTTCTGCTCCTTGTGCACCATTCAACTTTATTTCAGAAAAGTCAGCATTCAGAGTCTTGGAGGAAGTACTTAGAATCACAAAGAACATTTATGAGGATTTCATCTCTGCATGCACTACTCGCATGTCTATATGGTAATGCCCTTCTCCCTAATCAGTAACACTTTAAAACAGTATCCCCCAGAGATCCTCTGCTATGGGGTGAAATTCAAATTGCCCTGAAAATTGTTCAGGTGATGAAGGGAGCCTTGAGTCTCAGAACCTATCTGCTCATAATTTAATGGTATGCAGAAGGAAGAACAGCTTTACTGATACTTATTTCAGAGGAAAATCACCTGAGCTAAGAGTTACAGAAAAAATGCTTGACACAGGTGAGAGAAGTCTGGAAATCCAGTCCATGCAGAGATGACGATGAGGATCAATAATCCTCTGCAAATATCTGGTTTTCACTCTGCAGAAGACAGGCACCTCTCAGATTCTATCAGCTAGGGAGATATTACTATTTCTGAAGAACAGACACATACATTTCTCTCTCTGATATCATTCTTTGCCTGAACTGAGATATTTTTGAAACTAAGAATTTGTTCTGTTTTTCTTCTCCTCAATGCAGTGAGTGGCCAGCATAAGAAAGGTTGTCACAGATAAATTACGAACTAGGTTCCACCAATTATACTTGGAAGTCTCCTTCCCGAAGCTTTAAGCTAAGCACTGCATCTTCTGGGACACATTTGCTGCACTTAATTCTATCCACTTCACAAATATTCACTAGCTGCAAATGCGTAGCTTGCAGATAACAGCAATATAGAAAAGAGTCCTTTGGATTTTAAGGGTCAGTTTCAATTTGTTTCACACAAATAGACTCTGCTTGCTTTGTAGCCAGCTTTTATAAATCAGTCTTTTGGATTCCTTGTCCTAGGAATTTGTGATAGGATTGCATATTATGCAAATTTGCTGCTGAAGCAACAAAAACATGACTGCGTTTTTGGGCTGAAGTTTTAACCTTTGGTCCTTTACATTATTCTCCAGTACTACATGAGAATCTTAACGAAAGATCCATGCAGGTTAGGAAAAAAAATTCTCTCATTAATAAATTCAACAGTACATTGAAAGTGAAAAGCATCAAATAACATTTCCAAAATGCAATCACTGACTCAGTTCCTTAAGCTATAAATTTTATTAATATGAATTTTCCCTGAATTTTACCTCCACAAGCTTTTTGTTTCTTGTTACACACTCATTTCAGAACCTTTTTTTTTTCTTTTTTTCCTACATCTCTGAAAGGTGATCTGGCTTGGAAAACTCACTGAAACTTTGTCATCCCCTAGTAAGTGAGTGAATAACGTATGGTAACGTGCTTCAAATCAGCATTGTTAAAATCCAATTTTGCTTTCTTTCCCACCAGTGTATACACATAACTGCTCTAGAAAAATCGAAGAGCCCATTGGAAGATAAAGATTTTTCTCCTCTATGATGAGAGGCTTGCTACAAATGCAGCAAAGACAGTTCTTGAAAGAGTCAAAAGCTCCATAAAATAACAAATGCTGTCTTCTTGGAGGTGAATTGAAACGCCAATTGAGCACCTCCTGGGAACAGATTGGCTTCAAAGATATTATAAATGTATTTTACAATGGTAAAGGAGACTGAAGAGAGAATTACAAAGCTACAAGTACCTCCTGTCAGAATAGGAAAAGATGACCTCTCCACTAATGTTAGGGAAGGAAGAAAGAAAGAGGCAACTGCACAACAAATGTTGATGTGGTTCAAAGGGTTCTCTAATATCTTTGCTCCAGCTTCACTATTGATTATAGAAGAACAACCTCATCTTCACTTTTTTGCATTTATCTAACACATACATTCAGTTCTTCAAGGAAAGGCATTAGCAGAAGAAAAAACAATTAAAAAGGGTATAGGTTGCATTGATTGCTGTTTGGCAACACTATCAGAGCTCATGGCAGTACTGAGAAGTAACACTGCCAACTTGAGCCTGTAAAGGCACCAGAGACTCAATCAAGCAGTGCAAAAGGATACCCAGGGAAACACCAAGCCACAGGGGTGTCTCTTGGTCAGTGCATATTCATCTTCTTCATTTATGTAAATTCAATCCTGTCTTCCTTCATCCTGTAGAGAAGATCTTGTGACTAGGCACAACACCAAAAGTGTTGTCATCCTCTCTGAATAAGACCTGGAATTCCATTTATTCCCAATTTCTTCCAAAAAGTAGCATCCAGAGAAATGCTGCACACTCTACTATAGTTGCTGCAAATGATAGCTTGCAATGCAGAGTTGCTGTGTAAAAGATGGTTAAAAGCAAGGGCATTTTACAGCCCTATGAAGAAGTAATTCATCCTTTCTGAAGAAAGGGGGCCAGACTGGATGGAGCTTTGTGCACTTTGTGGAAGGTGCCCCTGCCCATGGCAGAGAAGATTAGATTATATGTTCTCAATCCAAATCATTCTATAAAAGGATAACAATAGCTGGAAAAGGCAAGGGAAGTGTGCTCTTCATGACAACTAGCAACAATGGTAATGAGCAAAAGTGTTTTTTGTATCAAAGATCTTGATGTTAAATAACAGCTACCAGCAACAAAAACTTGGATTGCAAGTCATAGGAGGAAGAACTCCTAGTATTGGGGCCACTGAAAGTGATTACAGAAGCACTGAAGGATTAAAAAAGAAGCATATACTGCAGGGAAGGTGTTTGAGTTCAGAAAGGTATATAGAATGTACTTCATTTCACCTCAGAAATATTCTTCACTTCACTGATCAACACCAGAAACAAATAATTTTTCCCAGAAAATGCTGAAGAAAAGATCCCAATGAAAGGTGCTTAGGTGAAAAAATTAATGAAAGTTTGCTGAAAAGGAAGCTTGTCTTAAGAGCAGGCAGTACCTAGACTACAGAACTTAAAGAATCTGAGAAACCAGCTACGGCATCTTATGTGTTTTTCATTCTTAGGAAACATGCTGTACTGAACATTTACACTAGTTCTTTGCTTCTGTGTCTTGACGGGAAACTCAGGTTTTTACTCTAGATGCTATTCAGAGATATGCAGTACATCCTTTGAGAAGGGGATCTGCTTAAAGAGCATCCTTGGAAAAAGAAAAGTTAAGAGAGTTGTTTCTTACTGTTTCTTTCCTTGTGATTTGGCTTTTATCTGATTGTAGGATAGAGATATATTTCTTTTGGATAGGTGGGCTTATGCAGTACACACGTAAGTAGTAAGGTAATTAACAAAGGTAAATTGTATGAACTTGAGAAGTTCTACTATAGAACTAGAAGATAGAGTTCACTGCTAACATTTGGCTCAACTATTTATGGACATACTGTGAGAAAGACTAGATGGCGTGAGTTTTTACTACAAAATTTTGCAACATTTTTCCTATTTATTTGTTATGGAATAGAAACGAATCAAATCACTTTTAGCTTGCTTTAGTGAAAAGCCGTGTTGATGTTTAAAATCCATTCTTGACTATATTTATTGTTAACTCCGTAATATAGTTGCACTTCACAACCTAACCCTTCTAAACTAACATAGCAAAAGCACTGTTTTGTTTTTTTTAAAGCTACAAATGCTACTTGGGGTTCAGTCAGATTTTTTGGACATCTTAGGCACTATTCTGTTGCCTTTCCAGCTGAGCAGTCAGGTGCAGTAACCTGAATATCACTCTGGTTGCAGATGCCATCTAACAGGAGTCTCCTAAACCGAACACCTGATACTCTTAACTGCCAGTAAGAGAATTTCAGAAGAAAGATGTAGATCAGAGGTATCTGGCTCACAATATCTTCCCCCACTTACTTTCCCATTCTTGTTCAATATCTGTTTAGATATTCAGGCCTTGTAACATTATGATATTGCAAATCCTATAATTTGCAATATAGAAATACAAAAAACAGTTGGGACGTTGTGGAGTCTCCTTCTCTGGAGATGTTCAAGACCCTCCTGGACACCTACTTGTGCAACCTGGTGTAGGGAGCCTGCTTTGGCAGGGAGTTGGACTCGAAGATCTCTGGAGGTCCCTTCCAACCCCTACGCTTCTGTGATGGTCTTTTACAGTGGATGTTAGAAAAACATACAGCACACTGAAAACATAGGTAGCCAGTATAGTAAACCAGTAAAGATTCTCTCCAAGAAAAGCATTTTGTTTCTTAGAGAACTAATTCACAGAAAGTGTTAGTTTAAAAAAAACTAACCACCACAACTTGATATCAAGCTGACACAAGGGCTCAGGTGTAGTAACATTCTAGTGATTAACTTCATTAATATAAGGATAAAAAAACCTGTTGAAAATGATGAAATGTTTGCTAAAACTAGAGATTTCAGAATTTAAGACAAGAATAAATCAACTCAATTAACTATGATATGCAAATAATGTAATTTTGACAGTTCAGCTTTGTTTAGAGTTAAATAAATCTTTACTGAAAACAAGTCCCTCAATAAATACCACTTCAGGTAGACAGTATAGAGGATTACTATGCTTAAAAAAAAGCGTAACAATGTAAAGCCTACAAGTGGATTGCATGAAATACACAGAAGATGCTAGGAGATGAAACTCTTCTGCACTGAAATACATGAGGTTATATATATTAAAATAAAAAAAAAAAAGCAAAATGTAAGGCAGAAAGACATTATTGGATAACCTAGAAACAGATTACTGCACTCCAGTATAAACCTGCCCTATTGCAGTTAGTAAGCCAGGCACTGACAGACACCAGTATTCTCAGGAAAAAAGGAAAACCACCTCCAGAATTTATCTGGCCACAAATACATATCATGAACATCACTGTCCTTCTGAACTATCCTGGTTTTTATTGAAATCAACTCTGAAGACTTACAAAGTGCAAGGACACATCAAAAGGAATAACTTGACTACAGATATCTATGATTACTTCACCTTCTCTTACTGGTTACTCGTTTTAAAACACTCTGAATTAACTTAACATTTGTTCAAAACTTTTTACACTTTGAAAACTACGCGCTAGCATCTTTGTCAGCACTATTTTTGTTGTTGTTGTTGTTTAAGGAAACAGTTTTACCAAGGACTGACAAAATTGTATTAGCCTAAATGAAAATAACAATTATATTATTTAAAATAACCCCCAACATTACTGATAAAATAAAGAACAAAATCTAGATTCCAATACACAACTTTGGAGAGTAGAAATAAGGTTGTCTTGAAGTTACCACTAATGAAGTAGCAAGTTTTTCATAGGCTCATGAAGAAATTTCAGTTAGGAGCAATGTTTGAAGAGCCTATAATCCAACCCTAAGCTCAAAGCATAACTTTTGTAGTGCTGGCTCCCTTCTATGTCACAACATGCAGAAACATGTTTCTCAAAAATTACTTCACCGTAGTGTTTTGTCTATTCCAACATAAATTACAATTGCTTCATACATAGATTGAGAACAATATCTTATGCACTTACAATAAACACCACAAAACCTTTAAATTAGGTACATATAAGTGCAAAATCAGTTCATACAGGTCTCAACTGAAGGACTAGTAAATGTATTAAAAATCTACAAATAATTTTTTTTATTACCTAGGATCATTAAAACTATACAGAATTGTCCCGTTTCACAATACTACCTCTGAAAAAAACAACTGAAAAAAGTGACTAATAAAATATCTTTTCTTTCTATAAGATTATATTCCATCATGATCTGCACACACAAGTATTATAATATTAACCAATTTGTATGATGAGCATACCCAAAGGTTTGCTCAAAGGTTTTGAAGAGAGTTAATGATGTCAGAATTCTGTCACAATGAAAGCTGTGTCAACATTTATGTTTCTGAATATTATCCAAATATTGCCAGTTTAGTCATGCCTGATTTCACAGATAACCCAAAACAGTTTGGAAATACTTTTAAGGTAATATTAAGTCTCAAACCAGAAATCTCGGAAATCTGAGAAGGTTCCTCAGTATTATCATTTCACTGTTGTTTCACTAACCAAATACGTCTCCATAGGTTCTGAATGAAAAGTATGCCCTCTTCCACTGACAGACCCTCAGAAAAATCAGCAGTGCCACTGGGAACTCCTTAGCTCCCATGACCTTCAAGAGGAGTCAGAGCCATGACAGATGACTCCTTCAACAAGTCTGTAACAAGCGGTTACATGGATCTTCAAAGAGGTAAGTCAAGGTGGACACACAGTTTCCACTGACTTTATGCAGAGTAAAACAGTCTCACAAATCTGTGAGAAGGAATCGTTTCTGCAGATTACAGAATCACAGAATCACAGAATCACAGAATCACAGAATCACCTGGGTTGGAAGGGACCTCAAGGATCATGTAGTTCCAACCCCCCTGCCCAGCAGGGCCACCAAATGTACACATTCAGATCAGGTTGCCCAGGACCCCGTCCAACCTGGCCTTGAACACGTCCAAGGACGGGGCATCCACAACCTCCCTGGGCAGCCCGTTCCAGGGCCTAACTACTCTCCTTGTGAAGAACTTCCCCCTAACATCCAACCTAAATCTTTCCTCCTTCAACTTTGATCCATTTCCCCTAGTCCTGCTGTTGATTAGATTCAGTGCCCCTTAGTTTGAGTTATTTTCACCAGCATACTCCAGGTCACTCCATATTAATGTGACTCTATAAACCTCATTTGTAGCTGAATGAGCTTTTAACATACAAACAAAGAGACAAAGCTTGTGAAAAGATTAGAGATAAAATGAATAGCTCCCTCAAACTGTAATGCCATACAAATATGTATCCCTATAAAATGCTTTAGAGGATATATGTAGCTTTTGCTGTTTTCTTTTGGAGTTCCAATACAGAAACATAAATACACAGAAAAACATACTGAAAAATATCCTGCAATTGGATTTATAAAGGTAAGACATCCACCTACAAAAAGATCCAAATAAATTCAGGTTCAAATAATATCTAGATCTACCATTCTATTTTTATAGCTTCCAACATTTTTCACTGTGTAATTCCATCCCTCAAATAAACAGCACGAAATATGCTGTGTAATGAGTTAGGAGTTTGCATAATCAAGAATGATCATCTAGGCTGATCATCTACTAGGAAACATACACAGCATCTCTTCAAAGATTTTTTTTTCTTTGTATTCGAGGCCTGCATGTCTTATACTCTATTAATTTGCAGGGCATCAAGGGCTCTGTTTTGTCCAAAACCAAAACAATTCATTGAAAGTAAACAAGTTTTTACTCTTGATTAATCTCTGTAAGTTTATGCAATATCCGACACATTTGGGCTTTAGTGGTATTAGCAAGTGCAGCTGCAGGAATACTTTGAAGGCAGAATTTCCTGAGCATGGACTAATTCTGATTTACCTAAACACAGTCCTGGTACGTAGTATACTGAGGAAGAATCCATGAGTTACTGATAATTAAAAAAAACCCTCAAATCCAACAAAACTCCCCAAAAAAACAAATGCCAAGTCTACAATGTTACAGCATGTTCTACACACTCATTGACACTTGAAGCTCAGCAGAGACCAAGCAGCAGATCCAGGTCAGAGGAGGAGTGAATGCTACTAATACACTATTCCTGGCTAAGCCACATTCCTGTCAGTCTGATCACGTGGCTTACATTTATACAAATATTATAACAATAGATAAATATGTACATACAAATATATGTACATATATTTATGTAAATAAACTAACAATGACAGTTGAATGCAAGTTCAGAATGGCAAGTTTACATAGAAAAAAACTCATTATTTCTGAATATTTAGTAATACTGTGTTACACCTTGTCTTCTGTAGTCTTAACTGATCAGATAGTAGAAGAAAGTAAAAAAAAAACATAATATCTTTAGTAAACTGGTTTAACTGTAAAACTAAATTTTGTGTGTGTGTGTGTGTGTGTGTCTGTGTAAATACTTGTTCTACTGATAAAGTTCTAAAAGGTCCTATTGCAGTGCACAACATTATTTGTGTGCATGCATAATATTCTGCCAGAAGCCTGCTCATCCAGTTGGAGATCTCATTATCACTAAAGTCTGGCACAGATTACTACCAGTAGATAAACAAATGGGATCATTTTATAAAGCTGTGCTAAAAACAAATTTCACACTCATTTGTGATGAATGAGACGTCAAACTCCTCAGACAGTAAAAGGAAGAACTTCATTCACTTCCTTATATATTTTTCATGCAGTTCTATTTGTCAGGGATAAGACTCAGTCATATCTTCTAGAATTATCATCGATCTTCTCCCCTCACCCCTATTTCATTCAAGAAAAAAAAAGTGTATGCGATTGAGTAATAGGGTTTCTTCATTTTGTAAGTAAGTAGTTCCAAAGTATAAACCTTTTTGAAAGTTCTGACTTCCTCTGTGACATTTCTTTCCATAAAAATTTAATATGAAGATCATCAATAGCAGCAACAGACCCAGCCATAGGTAGTTAAAGTCTATGTCAGGAAAAGCACAAGATGGTACCAAGATATACTCTTTGATTCTCAATAAACCTGATAAGTAGAAATGCTCCTCCTCTGGTAGTTCATTCATTGTTATACAAACTTCACTCTGCATTTGCGGTATTAATATTAAAAGGTATGAGTACATTAGATGGACTGCAGTTTCCAAAAGGATTTTGGAAGTTTCCAAAGAATTAACAGAAGTTGTATAAAGGCCACCAAACTCAGAATTTTTACAACCATGTCCATGGACACTTTTTACTAATGATTTTAAACTCACATAACTCCATTTAAAGAATTCTTGAGTAATTAAAGATCTCCTAATATAAGAAACTGATTTACATATTTAATTGCACAGTGTGGATCCCCAAGCTTACACTAGAAATGGAAATGCTATCATGTACTTGTTCTGACTTGCTGAAGTCACTTATCTAGCTAGCTATTAAATATAGAGAATACAAAATTAACAGCGGAAGAGTTACTTGACAATCTACTCCAACAGTACCAATGTGAGAACATCTATCTTTTAGAATGAAAAGAAAGCTGAAAACTTCTGATTTCATAGGCATTACATAATTTTCTGGTCAGAAATTCCCTATTAGTTGAACTACACTCAATAAAAAGCTCTATCTGTTCTGGATTGCATGATGTGGTTACCTGTGGTTAGAGGGAAATGCAGGTGACAAATAAAGTTTTATTATATAAATATGCATTTCTAATATACTTTGGTCATGATGCCTATGCTGTGGATGAAAACAACAGCACAGAATTACCTTGCCAAAGCCCTTTAAAATACAGGACAATCCATTCACTACACAACAAACTAAGCGGGAATCTCAGTAATAATGCTATGAATTACTACATATACACAAATATGTGCAACCTGAAGCTGAAAATGTGAGCAGGTTATTCACTCTCAAAAGAAATACCCTCAAAGGTCTTGAATGTCTATTTTTGTCTATTACAGACAGACTTTGCCAAGTTGTATAAGGTGTGGAATATATTTTTGTTGCCTGTTGGAGGCAATTCATTAGAACATGTTTGCACATGTACTTTGATTAACTTTTTATGGAACAGTTAAGTTGCTATTTCTTTCCCCCTTTATTAGTTTATGCGTATGTATTTAGTATCAGGTGATGCAGTAATCATTTTCTGTGGGCAAAACCATAAGTATTTTGGTGGGATGGAAAGAAAATATTTGAAGCAGCTAACTTCACTAGTCAAAATCAAATGTTTTGTTCCTGCTTGTTAATTCAAAATGCCAGAATGACTCCTTCCTGAATTATACATACTTCAGCAGACTGTGAAAGAAAGCAAGAAGGGGACTTAGGGACAGTTTAATAGCATGCAATTCTGATCTGGAGTTTGCACTACTAGCCATGCTCTGCAGACTAATTTTCCAGCTCCATCTGCCCTTTTGCTATGCAGACAACTTTCTTCAGACATAAGGAAATTGAGCAGAAATGTGCAAAAACAAGTGAACTTGCTTTTTACCAATTTTGTGCTTTGTAAAATATTAGAGCATACAATTGAGTGAATCTTTTGCATATGGAACATTGTTTCCTGTCATAGATAATAATAACAACAGAAAATTAGAGTACTGAATGAATCATGTTGTACAAGATATACTGCCCGTGTAAGCAGAAAGATTTCTTACTGTATATACATATTCTGAAATGTATCATAACGAAAACATAGAAATCTCTGTACTGATCCCTGACACAGCTGCTGTTATGAACCATGATAAAATGAAGAAAACTAAATTCCACCCTACCCTACAGAAACTAACATTCTGCAAAACAAAACACTCCAGAAAACAAATTGAAAGCCTATGATTCATTCTGTACATCAAGATATGCCTCTATCTTCTATTCCAAGCTCAACTTCAGCAGAATAACATGACAGCTGTGCTGAAAGTAATGCCTCCTATTTTGGTATGCTGACCCACAAGATCAGAGGAGGATATTGGTGGTATGGCCGTAGATGTTGAACTTTCTGACCAATATTGCATTAAACTTTGTTTCTATGTGACAGATGGCAGAAGAGGGGCAGTCTGACTAAAAACATCTGAAATGGAAGCATGTATGAAGCGAACGCACAGAATTTAATTGCTGTGTGGAAAAAAGTTGCACTCACTGACATTCACTGATGCTTGCAGAGCATTTACAGAGACCAAACAGTGGATGTGTGCACAATGAGGCAGTGGGTGATGCATTTCAGCAGTGGTGATAGAGTCTCAAAAGACAAGGCACATTCTAGATGGCCCTATATAGCTGTCACACCTCAAAATGAAGAGTATTTCAATCAGCTCATCCATGTAAATCAGTGGATTACAAACAGGGAATTGTGTACAGGTGTAAATATCCCCTCAGTACATTGGTAATGATGGTGGCAACATTAGAGTACTGCAAAGGCTGCACAAGATGGGTTCTACAAATACACAGGAAAAGAAAGAACAGCATATGCAAGCCCTTCAGAATCTATTTAACAAATACAAAGCTGAAGGTGGCAGTTTCCTAAAAAAATCACATCCCCAGTGATGAGATTATTGTCTCTCTGTGCTTGCCACTATTATGAGGGTACTGAGGGAGCTGGCGGAACTGATTGCTTAACTGCTTTCTATCAACCAGGGAAATCCCAGATGACTAGAGACTAGCTAATCTGACACCCATCTTCAGGAAGTGTTGGAAAAAAGATCCAGAGAATTATTGGCCCACCAGCCTGACTGTGGTATGGCAGGAAATAACAGAGCAGATCATCTTGACTGATGTCACACAATACGTACAGGGCAATAAGGGAATCAGGTCTAGCCAGCATCGGTTCATGAAAGGCAGGTCTTAGTTATCCAACCTGATCTCCTCCTAAAATGGGTGACCTACTTAGTGAATGAGGAAAAGGCTGCAGATGTAGTCTGCCTAGACTTCAATAAAGTGCTTGACGCTATCTTCCCATATTCTTCTGGAGAAACTGGCAGCTCACAGCTCAGACACTCTTTGCTGGGTAAAAAAAATAAATGGAAAGCAGTGTTAAATTGAGTTATATCTAGTTCTGGTCACTAATAATGCTTCTTGATGGTCAGTTCTGGCACCCTGTATAAGGTCTTACTGATGATCTGGACAGGAAGACTGAGTGCACCCTCAGTAAATTTGAGGATGATACCAAGCTGGGTGAAAGCACTGATCTACCCAACAGTAGGAAAGCACTACAGAGGTTTCTGGGTAGGCTGGATCAATGACTGGGGACAATTGTATGACCTTTAACAAGCCCAAGCAGTAGCTCCTGCACTTCAGTCATAAAAAACCCATGCATCAATACAGACTAGGGCAGAGCAGCTAGAAAGCTGCATGGGGAGAAAAGGATCTGGGGGTTTTAGTTGACATCCATCTAAACATGAGCTAGAAGTATTGCCAAGAAGGCCAATGGCATCCTGGCTTTTATCAGAAATAGTGTAATCAGCAGGACTAGGGAGGTGATTGCCTTTCCACACTTGGCACTCGTGAGTCTGTACTATGAGTACTGCGTTCAGTTTGGAGCCCTACACTACAAGACAGACATTGAGGTCCTGGAACGCATCCAGATAAGGACAACAAAGCTGACAAAGGGTTCTGGAACACAAGCCTTATGAGGAGCGGCTAGAGGGGAAAAGAGATTGCTTAGTCTGGTGAAGAAGAGGCACAGGGAAGACCTTAACACTGTCAACACCTAACTGAAAAGAACTTGTGGTGAGGGTCAACCTCTTCTCCCAGGTAACCAGTATGATAGGATGAGAAATAATGGTCTTACATTGCAGCAATGAAGGTTCAGGTTGGATAGTAGGAAAAAATTGTTTTCCGGAAGAGCGATAACGCATTAGAAAAGGCTATCCAGGAAGTGGTTGAGTCATAATCCCCAGAGGTTAATGAAAGAAGGGTAGATGTAACATTGAGTGATGTGATTTAGTGGCCATAGTGGTGATGAGCTGACATATGGACTAGATTATCTTACTGGTCTTTTCCAACCTTAATAATTCAATTATTCTTGAATTAATGAATCTATGAAAGTATGTGAGTAAAGAATACAAGAGAAAAAGGAACATAATTTTCAAAAACGTTATTCTGACCATGTTAGGCTATGGATTTAGCACTATACAAATGACAACTTAACTTTTGCTTTTCTAAATATAATTTTCCCAACTATCTGGTTCCTTCAAAGAATACCCTAAAACAGTTAAATAGAAATTCGGGTGTATCTCTATGAAATAAAAAAAGCTATTAGTACTGTTTGGCAATTTCCACACTTAGAATTGTTAACAGACTTCCTCAAGTAGTGTCTCAGCCATTACAAGATAAATGTTAAGATAAATAAAGAATGAACAGTCATATATAAAATTAGGAAAAACATGGATCTCAAAAATAGCAAACCTACCAGCTACTCTTGGTGTCTAAAACAATAGTACTAAAATACTGGTTTCTTTACTCAAACATGATTAGTATCAAGAGCAGGCATCATTTCTCATACAGAACAAAATTTTTCAGATTCTGTTGTCCACCATATGTTGAACACTCACCGAAATTTAAGCAAGGTCAGGGGATTAGTAGCACTTACCCTGAGTAGATTCTCTAATTTCTTGATGAATTGAATCTTCAGTTTATCTTATAAAAGGCACTTTTCATTTACCTAGCTGCTTACTTCCCTGCAGTGCATAGAGATTTAATTATAAGTGAGATCTCTATCCCTCTGGTCAATGTCAAATTCGGTTGAAAAGAGGTTATTTATCAGGAAGAACAGACACATTGTGATGGTAGAAGCCCAATTTCCTTCAGAAATTAAGCTAAGAAATAACTTTAAGATTTCTCAAGGACAAAACCAGTCAAATCAATCTAATATTTGACATTGTTTCATATGATATTTTTCTAAGTGAAGGAAAAAAAAATGTAGCTTGGGGGAATAAGAAATACATTACTGGCTAGAAGTCAAGATTCAGACTGTACTCTGGAACTCTTGGAGACATTAGGATGTCTCCAAGACATGTCTTCAAGTGGGATCTCTCTTATGATTTGGTCTATATTCTGAACAATGGCCTTGAACAATAAAACAAAGCTGTAAACATCATACAGCTAGAAAATAACTTCACCATTTCCAAGAAAAGCAATGGGAATTCAATAAGAACTTGACAAAAATAATCTATGAGAACGAAATATAATTGAGATAAATGTGAATCTACTGAAGGACAGTTCCAGAGCAGTAATATATAATAACTGTCTGTTAATAGATGGTGTTGAAGACATACCAGCAGGTTGTAAAGTCAATTCAAATCACGAGTATTTTTGCCTCAGTGTTAAAAGAATGAAAAAGTAAACTTAGTTCGCAGATGTATTAAACGTTTAAGATACTTTAGGGATTTATTTTGCATGCTCAGCATTATTAAAATCTCAGTGGTTATACTATCCTCAGATAATCCTATTACATTAAGGTATAACTGTGTACAATAGAGGTGAATAGCAACAGCAAGCACTCTAAGGAAGCTTCTGCATACATACAGTGGAGGCTATGGCAGTCATCGTCTGTACTGCTCTATATTTATAGAACTGTATTTAAAAAAATCAGGGAAATCTTGAAGGACATTATATTCATACACTAGGAAAAAGCAGATATGGGTGAACTGGAGATACTAGGACAATATATGTTAAAATATAATAGGAAAAAGTAACCACAGCATGTCAGCAGTGGCATGGAGTTCTAGCTAGATCTTCCTGTTCCTTTTTTATTTATGCATTTTTTTGACTTCACAGAAGAGAGACACTGCTGATTTCAATTAAAAATTGTAGCTAATCAGTCTTTGCAAGGATTGTGCATCAGATTTTACCAGAAATCTTATTCACTAGGAGAAATTATAATGTGCACTGTAACTAACCTGAACAGCTACTATTCAAAATCTAACATACTGAGCATTTTGATGTGCAAGTCAGAAAATGGTGCATTCCAAAGTCTAATTTGGTTCTAAGTTGTACATTAAGGCTTTTCTTTCTGTTGCAGTCAAAGATGCAAGCATTAAATGTTCAGTTATCATTAATTATTCATCTACCCTGAATATAAAATCGTGGTATGTAGCATTAAATAGCATTTCCTTTATATCCTTGTCATCTGAAAATGCAAGGCTTTTCAAATCCTGCATAATTATTACAGCTCTCTTGTCAGTTTGTATCACTGTATTATGTCTATTCTCACTGAAATGGGCTGGGTATTGCAAGAATCAAAAGATGAGAAAGGAGTAGCTGAAAGTTTCTTTTTCTGATTAACTCCTCTCCATAAATGTTGTTTCTTGTAGATTCCATATAAAGTAAAGAAAACTGTTTCTGTACATTTAAAGGAAGGAAGACAGCAGGAAGACATTAGCTCATTGGTAAAGTATCCTTCAGTTTTTCTTACTGAATAGGACATCGGTGTTTTAACTAACTGTTCATATTGAAATAATTATATTACAAACATTTCTCCTCGAGGAGATAAATTTCATGTTATGAATATTATTTATCTCCAAGATTTAACTGCTTCTACTCTAGTAAGACAATGAGTAAGAACCAGAGTTATGTTATTTTTCCTCTCAGATTGAAATCACAATCAGACATGGTTCTTTTACCATGGTTAAACTTTTGTATTCAAAAAGATTTTCATGCTGCTGTAAACATATGTCTCCCCATCCTGGCACACCAGTGAGCTCCCATCAAGTTCTTCATTTAATAAGCAGCTAACTGGGATCTAGTTTACATTCCACTCAGATGAAACTCAAGCAAGTTTAATTGTATTTCTAAGATAAGCCTACTGTGCATCACCTAGGTGTCTATGTCTAAAGTAAAGGATGACTCAAGTCTTCCTTAGTGCTCAGTCTTCTTGATGAGCTTACATAGTAGTAAAAGTAAGAGGAAAGCAATGATTTCCTTCACATCAGTATGCATTAGAAAATTCAATGAATTAGGCTTGTTCAGTACAGAAAACACTAGGATGTTAAATAGGACTTTAAGACCTTGGTAAATCAACATTGTGAGATAGAGTAGAAAAATAACAACAAAGAAAACCCATACATAAAAAAAAACCACTGAGCACTTTGTACTAAAAACTAGGCTTGACAGACATACAGGTAAAGAATAAGCAGAATAAGAGGTAGCACAACTCAGAGGTACAGATGTTTATTATTTCATGCATCTTTAAAACTCAAGCTTGATTACTGTAATTTATATTTGTGCTTCAGAATGAAAAGTGACTGTTCCAAGTTTCCAGAAAACCCATTTATTCTGGGAACACACAAGTCTGCTAAGATCTGCTGCGTTGTTTTTTTTTTTTTTTTCCCTGATGTCTTTTAAAATCCCTAGGAATTTTCTAGCAACGCCTGTGACTGAAGGATGAGTTTGATGGACTTGAGCTCTACTTTCACTTGTGTAGTTATTTCAGTAGCTGTTTAGTATTT
This sequence comes from Tympanuchus pallidicinctus, assembly GCF_026119805.1. Taxonomy (NCBI): domain Eukaryota; kingdom Metazoa; phylum Chordata; class Aves; order Galliformes; family Phasianidae; genus Tympanuchus; species Tympanuchus pallidicinctus. The sequence continues at coordinate 19,254,882 of NW_026294747.1, forward strand.
TCTTCTTAAGGAAGTCTATATCTTACCTGTGCTGATCATGGAAAATAAATGCAATCCACAGTTACAAGGCTGGAAATAGTGAGCAACAAAACCTGTATTTTCAAATGTATTTTTTTTTTATTTAAAGTAATGAAAGAAGAGTGCAACTGTGCCTTAAAGCATTAAAGAAAAAAATAAAACAGACACTGATTAATCCATAGTTATACAGGTACTTGGCAGATAACACAATGTCCAGTAAGAAACTTACCAGAAATTGTCTTGATACCCTCATTTTACAACACTAGTACTATTCAGTAAGCAATTCTATTGTCTGACATTTTAAAAAAAAATAAGTAAATCAGTACAAAACACTAAAAGTTGAGGCAAAATCCTCAGCCAAAATTAGTTTGTATAGAGGCATCCAGCACAGTGGTTTTCCATTATCTATCAATCTTAAATCAAATGATTCATTTATACACAGCTAAGATTGCTGTTCTGAGCACACAAAATCCACTTAGTCAGTAAAGTCCCTTATGAGTCTATCTTGAGTTTTGCTAGTCACTAAGATATACTACCTTTTAAATAAAAGGAGTGATATTCTCTTCAAGCCTCTCCTGTGAGGGTTCTTTAACCAGGTTCAATCCTGGATTTGATGTTACTATATTTTGCAGGAGTAATGTGGTTATAGACACAGACATCAAAAATGACATTTTGATTAGAGACCAATTACATTTCCAACTTATATTTACAGCGTGAGTTTTGTGTTGTTCTATATCATCTCAGGTAGCAGATTTCTGTACAGTTGTAGGACACTGGAATCAAAAATTTATTATTTCTACCTGAGATTTGAATTTTCCTTCAAGTTTATTTAGACCAACAAACATAAAAAAAAGATGGTCCACTTTCACCTGATCACATTCACATCTCATTTATTACTTATCAATTAGTTGCATGCTGCAATATATTTCCATAAAATTATACATCTGTTATGCAATCTTACAGAAGCTTGAAAAAAGTTTTTCAACTTGAAAAAAGTAAGTTTACAGATGGGCTGCCAATGATTTTCTTACCTTTCTCTACTCGTATTCAACTCATTAAAAATAAAAGCAAACGAGTTGTCCTTAATAGTTACTGTTTCAAGACCTAGTCAAGATTATTTTCAGTTAAAGAAAGGCAAGAAATCTGTTTACCTTATGTCAATCAGGTGAGATGGTAAATAGTTCTAAGTTACACCAGTATTCTCCTGTCATTCATATTATCTTTCTAATTTCATTAACAAGCAATGTTCAGGAAGATGTTTGAATGATTTGCTGACTGGAAGCAGACAAAACCTCTCCTGTTATCTCATTTTAACTGCAGTCGAATCAAAGTTCTGTTCAAAAAGTACTGCTATATCCTAAAGAGATTTGAGAAATCCTCTAAGAAAGAATTTGCCATTTATTTAGTGGATGATTTAGTGAAAAAGAGCATTAGTAATGAACAGATACAGAAGGAATTCTAAGACATTTCATTCTTGTTTTCACTGAGCTGTACAAAGGCTTATAGTAAATAACTGTATTGTTCTTTCTGTGAAATGATCCTAACAAGTCTTGAAGTTTTCCCATCAGATTAAAAAATATCTAAGTGGATATAAGTAGGAACTGCAAATATACTGTTGGCATTTCCCCTCTGAGATATTTGTCACCTTTAGTAAGGTAACAAGACAGTGTGGAGAAGAATGCAGGCCAATTAAGTCTTCAGGATAAAAAGTTTAAAGACTTGTGATGCACTGTTTTTGAGTAGAGGGAAGCTGAAGAGATGAAAGTTCATGAAGAAATTGTTTCATCTGTAACAGGACAACTTTATTATTATTGTCTGATTACAACACAAAATGCAGTGAAAGTCGTATCTACTTAGAAGACCATGACTCTACAATAAAATGTTTTAAATTACAGAATCTATCTGGAGGATAACTCATCACAAATTGGCAGCATATTTTGTTTCAAAATTCATTTTTGCTCACAGAGCTTGGAAAATCTTTTGTTTCCAGGGACACCTGATAATTCAATTATCAATTAATGTCTTTCACTTCGTAAGTTAGACACAAATGTCTTGATACTAGCAGTAGCAACAAAAGGTATTCACCTAAATTTTAATTGAGCTGCACCTTTGATATTTGTATCCAATGCTGAGCCAAAGACTGAGCATGCATTGCAGATGGAAACAACTACGGTATATACTTCACTCAAAAAAGGAGGAGGAATACATTTATAATGTAGATATAATGTAATAGTTTAACAGAAACTTAAGATTTGAAACGCCTGGATATGTTTGATAATTTACTACATAGAAAGTGGGGTTAAAAAAAAATTAAAAGGGCCCTCCTGTTGAGTTATAAGGTTCAGAACAGAACCCCCTGCTTTCCAAACTCCTTGAATGATGTAAATAAAGACCCTAGGTGTGGTTGAAACCACTATTAGTTTCAGACTTGGTTAGTGGCTTATGCCACTAGGAGGTCCTCCCACTAGGTCACAGGGTTCACAGTGAACTCCATCTTTCTTTCTAAACTCCTTAAGCCCTGGAGGTAAGGAGCCAAGGATTGGAGATGGACCAGGAGCTGGATTCACTCCTGGTCCCACTTGATCAGCAGTTTATGTCTAAAGGATTATACGTGCACAGTTAATTTGAAATACAGTCTCAGTGAAGCCAATAAAGCTTACAGTGAAGCCAATAAAGCTTACAATTAAAGATGTGATCTTAGCGAAAATAAGAAAGCCTAAAAAAAGCTATTAGTCACTTACTGAGGATCTGTATTTGCAAGGCATCTTGAAATAAAAATGTAAGGGACCTTAGCATAGGCATAATATCAAGAGGCACCGCTGCTCCTGGGGAGATCTTGTCACGCAGCCCACTGCCATGAAGGAGAGTTCTAAGGGGCTCTTTGGCTGCTCATTATTTATGCGGTAAGATGATTGACTCAGTCATAAATTGCTTTTTATGTTCATTTGGTCCTCAGCAACTGAGGAACCGAGTGTCTGTTATCTGTTCTTTCAACTGCCCACCTTGTCTGAAGCAGATCTGTGAACATCATCAGTTACTTATCGCCTTCCTTTGCAAGGTCTTGTGTCCAAGGCTAGGCCAATGGAAGGAGATAAGTGAGGGGGGGAAGGGTCTGAGGGGATGGGAGGGATAGGTGAGGGTGAAGCAGGTCAACGGGAATTCACCAGTACAGCATCTACCCTCCCATCCTGAGAGGGGCTGCACATTTAGCACTTATAGCACAACAGACCTACTTTACAAATGAAGTTACGAACAATTGCTAATAACCATTCTTCTCAAAGAGAACATCGTGCTCTTGGAAAAGGTTATGAAAACCTAAGGGGGATTATGGGTTTGGGTAAGGGGTGGGAAGGAGCAGTGAGGAGAGGCAAAGATGACTCGCTATTGCTGAAACAATTTCAGAAAAGGTATAATTACTGCTAAACACTAATACAATTCAGAATTCAGTTGCTATGCAACCATTACAGAATTAAAGTTTACCTACTGCAGAAAAAAGCCACTAAAAGAATAGGCAACCGACTGACAGAAGATATACTTTATCAAACAAAGGAAGGACCTTTTCACCTTTCATTATGTTCTACCACAGACAATTTTTTTTTAAAATCTATCTAAAACATTTAGCAGTCCCATCAGTTTAGAATGGTGTGCATTACCTTACCTGCTGAGGAACCATAGCTGCAGTAACATGCTATCAGCACCTAGGCTGTTCTGGGGACTTTGTTTTATAACTTCAACCTTACGCTTTCTGACCTTACAGTCAGAAATCTCACCCTAGGTAACATATACAAACAGTCGTCACAATAATCATTTTTATCTTTGCTATCCTATTACTTTCAAGAGGAAAATAAGCAGAAGTTCTCATTTACTAATTCACAATAAATGTTCAGAACAGATTATCCACATTTCTCCAAGGCTTTAGAAGTAATCAGTTTACCTCCTATCATGTGGCACAACTTCTATGGAAATACATTCCTGGGTGTGCTCTGACAAAAACTAGATAACTAACAACAAATAAGCTATACAAGACATGAAACAACTTCTACAAATCTCAATCATTTATCTCCAAACTAACCTAAACCATTCTCTTTCTATCTTCACCCCAGAAGAATCCTCCCCACCTCAGTCTTCCTTTTTTATGCCCATTACTATAATGTGGTCTACTTATGATTGCTTGGCTTTTTCCTAAAAAGGCCCAGCAGTGGACATAAAATTCTGACCAATCTAGGAAAAAACTTGTAATTTCAGGAAGTCTGTGAGCTCCTGATTTGGAATTCTGGTTCTTAAAAGACCGCTGATATACCACAGGTGAAATGCACGATAGCACAATATATCTCCAGCAGAGAAACAACTGTGTCTCTTGAGCATTCACCTACATGTCATTGAAAGTTTTATAGCTTATTGAATTATTCCAGCATTCTCCTGCAAACCAAATAGCAGCAGCTTACTACACAGCAGCTTACTACACAGTTAAACCATCTTTATAATTTTCAATAGGTTTTTCACATTTACACATGTATCTATCAAAAATGAAGTTAAAATATAAGTACATCATAATTAGCAACTTCCTGTTGCTAAGTGAGTTAGAAAAAATAATTTCACAATGAAAGAGACCAGTATTCCTTAACTCTTAAACTGGATACAACTTATTTCTTAATAACTACATTCATCTATATTTCTGATAAAAATATCCATCAGCTAAATGAATTCCAGGCTGGATGTGTCTCTGGGCAGCCTGGTCTAGTAGCTGGCAACCCTGAACATAGCAGGGGGTTGAAATTAGATGACCATTATGGTCCTTTTCAACCCAGGCCATTCTATGGGATAAAGGAAAAAGTAGAGAAAAATCCGCTTCAAACTGGGTTTTAGATACCTACAATTCACTTAAATTTATTGAAGTTTTTTTTTCCCTCTGTAATAAAAAATATATATTCAAAAATTTTAAATGCAGACATTCAACAATATAAGCTCTGACATTAACATTTTTTTTTTTCCATAGCAAGAAATGTCTTCAGAAGAAATGCAAGACTGTCTCCCAGGCAGAATAGTGATTAAAATTTAATTTGGAATTTGGGGAATACCAAACATGTAGAAATCTGTTATTAGATTAAAAATAGAATTATTGGACCTCAAGAGCTTCTGGATTACGTTTTTATCATGACTTTTACCTAGGTAAGTCTTTGAAAAATGAAGATCCTTGTATTTGTTATTGAAAAATGTCATCATTTACAATCCATTTTGTGATAGAAAAATGTCTGCACTTGGAAATAGTCTGGTGTCATAGCATTTATTTATTTTGCTTTGAGTCACTGTGAGCAATTATGCATTTACTTAAGTCTCATGAGCCTCGTGTTACTTCTCTATGCAGTAAGGATGATTTAAATATCTCAAGGAATTATTATATCCTTGGGGAAAAAAATATATAGATATATATATAAATATAATAAATGAATAACAGCTAAAGAGTTTACCATGTAATAAAGTGTAAATGATGGCAATACTTCTGAACTGAAGGACTTCGAACTGCCAACTCTAATGGCTGACTATATACAGAGCTATATTTGACCATCAGTCATGTCACAAATAAGCCATATAAAAAAAATTCCTGTTTGTTGTTGTCAGACTTGAGAATTTCAGTATATGAGAATAAAAATAAGAACCCCCCTTCTAATTTAGAAACTAAATACCCTTGGGGGCATTTAGATTGAGTTACAGTGAGATGGTGTAAGGCAAGAATCATTTGATATGCTTTTTAATATTCTTTTGTTTGGAGAGAATAGTAATGGAGAATAGTAATGGACTTTACAATGTAATAGCTTTTGAAGACAGAAGAATTCAATCAAAATAAAATGCATGTTAATTGCAGCATGCAATAGATCACAGCAGTACTAGAAATATACATTGTGGCTGAATATATGTTTGGGATATGAATTAAGTATCTTCCAAGAGGTAAGGTAAAAATGACTCTATATAATCTTTCAGTTCAGGAAGAAAAACACTTTCAAGAGTTTAAAGAGTCCCAGTGGGCTCTCAATTTATTTCTTTGCTTTGCTTACAAAGCTTACAAAGATAGTGCAAAAAGGCCACTTCTCCTTATGGCTATATGACTTTTGAGATAACTAGGGCTTTCTGTAGGCACAGATCTCTCTCTCTTATTGTCTTTATCTTTACCACTAAGAAGCAGTATTCTGTTTCTTATAAACCCTCGTTATTTCAGCACAATGACAGAAGCCTTTCACATGAATTGCATTCACCTGCAAAAACTGCAAAGCATTTAATACACTTCCATACAGCTCAGGTGAACTTTAGTGATGTTGTACCCATTTACACTAGATGGCTAACCTAGAAGTGACTCCATCACCAAAGAACAATATCTATTATATACATTTTGGTTTACTTCAGTTTTCTTTAAGGGCACCAGTTGTTAAATGAGTGTTTTTAAATGAACACATATTAAGGAGAATGAGAGCAAAATATTTCAATTTAATGGAGGTAATTATCTCCCAGATTTCCTAGTCCTTTCAGCACAAATATATTCTGCATGCTATGCTGTTCAAGTCAGACTGTATTTTTCTTTTAGTTTATCTGCTGGATTTTTACAAACCACAAATTGTCTCTTTGTCACCCTTTTGACTGGCAGCCCATCTACATTATTCAGTTTTCTAAACCGACAATATATTACAGTATAACAACAGCAAATCCCAATTGATTTGAATTGTAAATTAAATGCCCTTACTGTCGTAATATGGTGATTTATTACTACAGTCAATGGAAGGTTCTCTTTGCAGTGGAGATAAACACTTGTGCAAAAATACAAATCTCCAGAGTCACACTCAGACTGTGAATATTCCATAATTTTCAAGCAAACCACACCGTGAAACCTACTCATTGGGGAATTTCAAGGAAATGAAGTTATGGAACCAGAAAACTTCAGCTGTGAAAAGTAGACACTGAAAATTCTTCAGGTTCACATTCTTCATTTTTTTATAGAAGAGAAAAAAATTGCCATGAATTAACCAATAAAAAAATCTGCTAAACTTAATTTGAAGAGGGGCTGAAACTTAGAGGAAAAGCAAGGAAAAGTTCAGTTCTTCATTTTAAAAGGCTGGTAAGTATTTAATGATCATAAAAAAAAAATGAAGACCTAACCTCTATGAATTATCAAAACCCCCAAATTTCTTTCAACATCAGTATTAGTATTTAAATATTAAAAAAAAAAATAAAATAGAAGTGAAGCAGGATAAATTAACTTTCACTGTTTGTGTTGCATGTTTATTTTCTACAATAATCATAATTTAAAAAATTAAAATCAATATATTTTGTGCATAACTATTTTGTTTGTTTATTTGTTTGTTTCTTCCTTTCTGTCTTTCTTTCTATGTGTCTTTTCTTTACAGAAAGCATTTGTTTTTGTTCCCACTGTATCTGGTATCATCCTTTAAAGCTGGAAAGTAAATTTTACCAAGATGACACACTTACGGGTGCATTTATCACCTTTCTGCAAGGCTAAGTAGTTGAGTTGAATACTTCCCACACTTCTCGTGGCTCACACTTTCTTTGCTATACTAAAGTTATATTACTATGATTTAGCTGGAAAGGATTCAGAGTGCAGTGCTTCACAGAGCATTTCCAGGAAAGAAAAAAAAAGCTCCAGAAGTTCTCCCACTAAACAAAACAAACAAAAAAACAGAAGAATACAAAACAACAACAAACAAACAAAAACAAATGTTAAGTGTCATTTGGACTGCTGGAAAGATAAAAGACAAATGCCATTCACAGAAGAGGAGGGTAGGCAAAAAGTCAGAAATTCTTGCTAATAATTTGATTTTGTGTTGAAGAGCACAGAATGAGGCTCACAAAAATAGTCAATTCTGATAGTCCATGATCACTTTGATTTAGCTAGAGTTTCAGACTGTTTCACACAGTTCTTGTGGCTATATAATTTATAATATTTTACTAACATCCTGTGAAATGCCCAAAGAGTTCTGCAAAGCTTCCCTCTCATTCTTGCAGTGCTTGAATGCATATCTGTTGCAAAAGAAAATTTGTTATAACTATCTATATCAGAGAAAGAGAAGACTTTTCATTTGGTAGAGAGAAAGCTGTAAAACTTTTAAGGGACTGTATACAACTTGAATGAATGATATAAATGCACTATCACTCACCCTCTTTAAAAATAACTTTTCAGACCATTGTTCCGAAATGTGAAATCTCATTTTTTAGATAAATGCTCTCTTTTTTATGCCTGAACCTTTTGAGAATCAGGCAGCACTCTACAATGCTTTTACATCTTTAACACAGAGGATGAGAGAGGAGGAGACACATGCTTAGCTATACACAATTCTGCACGCACATTTTAAATAGCATTGATTGCATTCACTGTAAGGAGTTCCAGGAGTTCCAAGGCAGAAAATCATGTGATTAATCATCTGGATCCCCTAGTCAAGGGAGAGAATAAGTGCACAAGAGTTTATTGCTTCTTTTGTAGGATGGGCCAAGTCATACTCTAAAAGGGCTCTCCTATCCCACGAATTGGAGGATATGTGATCAACTGAGACCAAAATCATACTTTTAAATAAATACAGACCTTATAATAATAATAAAGAAAATATCTAGTAAAACGGTGTGATAGAGAATGATATTTGAGAAATTTGACTCTATTTTTCCCTCATAGGAAAAAATGAGATTTTTTTAATTACTGAAAAGTAAATTAAAATACATTTTTGTGAATAACAATCTGATTAATTAATTGGGGTAAAAATATGTGAATGGTCTACAAAGGTAGTTATAATTGGTCATATACGTCACTTTACAAAACAAAGCCACTTGAACAGTAAAACTGTTTCTGTAAACTTTTTCTCAAATAAGATAAACAAAAAGATATTTCTTATCTGCATGTTAGTTCCTGAAAAGTTTGTTTCAGTTTCTGTAGACACATGTTCTTATCTAAAAATATCACTTCAAGTTACTGTTCATGCTACTGATTCAATATGTAAGGCATTCCTAGCCCTGCGTGTCTGTTTTCTCTGCTCCCACACTAAGCCTGCTAGCAGAGGTGACTAATAACAGCAATCTTGTTACATGATGTCTGCTGTTTGTACCACTGCTAATGTCCTTCACCGTAGTCCCCATGCCCTAGTTTCTATCTTAAAAGGCACCTAAGAACTATATAATAGCAATAGCATTTAACTTATTTTTTTGAAACACACATGAGCTGAGGTTCAGTTCCATGTGCATGGCAATATTCCATTTAACTAGAATTGCAGGGTAAAGTGCGAAATATTCCTGTATGAGTAGTTATCCTGTCCAGGAGAAAATGAGTATTTGGAGGAACTGAATGCAATTTTTTATTATAAAACTACTTTGGTGATGGCTCACCCAATAAATAAATACAAAATATATCTATCCAGTCCTTGTCTAGGATAAAGATTTTGACTGGAGACAAGATACAGTCAAGGAAGCTGGCTTTTGTAGATCTAAGTTAAAAAACAAATAAAGCCTCTTTGCTCCTCTTTTCTCAAACTGTAATCACAATGTTTGTCCCTGGACAAGATAGGCTGCTTTGAATTGTGCATCTGATATTGATATGTATTCACAGAACAGAACAATTGGTCAAAGAGTCAGAAAACTGAGAGGTCTGTGTGGGACCTCACTCAATTTTGCACTTGTGTGCAAAACCTGCCTGCCACAGAATATTATAATCAAAGCTCAATTTCATGGTAAGAAATTTCACAAACTTTTGAAGAATCTTGATCTCAAAATCAGGACAATGTAAGGATTCAGCTGGAATTAAAGCCAAAGCTGAAAACACTGAAGTGTTCATAACTTGTAAACATTTGAATGGCTATATTTTCTTTTTCCATTGAGATCTTAAATCTGCTGTACATTTTTTCCTTTTATTAACAAAGATAACAACTACTTCTTAGAAAAAGACAGAGGGCAACTTTTAAATATTGTGTTTACAGCTCAGGCAAAGGTAACTTTTTCATTTGTGATATGAAAACCAATAGAACATTGTGCAGAAATCCTCAGAAGCATAGGACTATGGAACAGGACTGTCAGAACAGACTAAGATCACCTCACCAGAAAAAAAAGCACACGCATGGACTAAACTAAGATTCTAAATTTTGTTGTGGATGGTCAGTACTGTATTGTACTTACGCTTACTATCAATGCCACTGTTGGAAAGGAAAAGCCTAACATTGCTTAATTTCTGTTACTATTCATTTTGGATGAATATGGAGTGATTACTGTTATATGGATTCGATGTCTATGATACTAGCATGAATGCTCGAGATTAGAAAAGATCAGATGATGATTAGAACAGCATTAACATTTCTGCTCTTGATTGTACAGTCCTTTCTTTTTATTCTAGGTGGGTTTGCATTCACTGTAAACTGATCTGGAATTAATCATCTTTCATAAAGCACAGAAGTCTTAGTAGTTGTAGTGTTGGTTTCTGTCACATATGCAAGTAATTTTTCCTTCCAGCTTGAAATTAGAATAGAAACATGCTGCAGATAGATAGCAGATAGATAGATGCAGATGCAGATAGATTTTTTCCAAGAAAAATAAGAGGAGCACCATTACAGGACAGAAAGACAGCAAATGCTGAAATAATTAAACCATTTTCCTCCAATATTATGCATGAATATAGTGAATTTAGAGAACGTATTCATGATAAAATAGAGAGTATCCCTCAAGTTGGAGTTAAGATTAGCAAGAAATGAGGACAGAAGTATTTCATGTATCTTCCATTGCAGTTGTTTGACTGTAGACACCAGTGCTATCACACAAATTATTACAATGCAAAGATCTTGAAAGGTCAAAGAGGAGCGTTAGAAGTTTATATAAACATACTTTACCGAAATTCACATGTATAACCTCTAATTTTGATCAAATCAATCCATATTAAAAGGACTTTCCAAGAAAGAACATAAAGTTCCTGATGGTTTGGTGCATAAAACTCATCATTTTCTGACTTTTCTGAAATCACTAATAAAAAGGAAACAAAGAAATCAGGCATGAAGAGTGATTTACCATACCTGGCTCAGCTCACAGTGAAAGAAGCACCAGCTGATACTGTCAATTCATGTATTTCAAGAGTAACAGACTCAACCTTTGACTAGGTATAATGTCAGCATATGGGTGAACTTTTGTTTAGTACTTTGCATCATCCCAGCTGTTAGCGGGAAAGGTCTTCTAACTGGTAGCTGAGACCTAAGAGCACATCTCAAGTATATAGACTGCTTGGTTTCTTGCAGTCTCATAAAGCCTTGCAAAGTGTAGCATGTATCATAATTCTTCTTTTGTTTCTTTTGTTGTGCTTATCTCCTCCTTCCTGAAGGTGGCTATCACAGATATAATTGTTATGAACTTGAAGGACATCTGTGTTTGGAAAATTGCTGATTTGTTTTTTAATTATCTCAGTAAATATAGGGAAATATTTCTTCCCTCCCTGCAGCAGAGATGTTGGAACAAGATAATTTTAAGATCCTTTCCAACCCAAGCCATTCTATGATTCTTTGATTCTCCCTAAGAACATTGCCTTGTTACAAGCAATATGTGGCTTAAATCATAACAACATTTGTGAAGGAACATATTAATTGCAGATAAGCATATAATAGCACAGATCAGTGCCTTGGATAAATTACCTGTCTTCTTAAGTGAACAGTTGCTGAGTGCAAGCTCTGGACCTCTTGGAAGGCCCATGCTTTTTGCAGGTGCTAGGACTGAAAATAACATGAGCAAATATAGTGAAAAAAATCTTTATGTCTATTTCAGCAGGTTAAATCTTGGGCAGTATTCTGAGAAAAATAGACTTCCAGTAACTAGGAAGTGAAGAAAAATATCTTCAAACTTGCCTATTTCAATATACGATGCATAAATAATGTTTCTTAGACAGGAGAAAAACTATTCTCATGAAACACATATGCACCTATTTGTTGCCAAGAGTATTTAGGAAAGGTTAATGATATTTGCTCACTTCTTACAGACACCATACAACTTCACAGCTCTTCAGTCCACTGAAAACTGCCCAGTCTGCAAAACAGACATTGGAAATTTAAACACTCACATATACAGAGATGGTCAACAACAGCTTTTCAGAAAAGTTCATTTTTCCATGCTATTTATACTGTGAATGGTGTATGCACCACTTGGGAAATCAGTCTTTCTAAGAGCTCTAAATAAGTGTGTTTACCTTACTTTACTGACCAGTTTGCAGTTTTCATCTGCGGTTAGTATTAATGTTGTGGTCACATTTAACATGTGCAGTCGCTTATTTGGGTGGCTTGGGCATTTTTCATGATTTTTTTTCCCTACTATTGAGTGCATTTCCTTAAGCCTATCAAAAAAGATTCTTCTATCAAAAAAATTTTGAAATCTTCTTGTGTTGTACGGATACTTATACATAGATTGCTGAGTCACTCTACAGAGGAAAAATGTTTAAGAAAACTCTTTTCTTACTAAAGAGAACACATGCATATCTCATGCTATAATGGAAGGAGAAAATAAAACAAATAAACAAACAAAAAGCAAACAAACAAACACCAAACCTCCACCCTCAGTATTAATATCACATATTGCCAATATAGTAATGTCACAAGGAGGGATTTGCCATTCAAACCCTCATTTGAACATGCATACATTTGTGCAAGTATTGTGTGATACTAGAGATTGTCTGAATGCCAGGTCATTTTTCTAAATCTATGAAATTGTTACTTCTCTATGATTATTTTTGTCTGGGAGAAGGCATCTGGGTCACAAAGAGCAGAAGCAAGATCTGAATGAGTTAATTTGTGCCAGAATACCATCATACTCCATCATTGCCGAAAGAAAAAGAGTAAAACTATGCATTCATAAAGCTTTGCTCTAGATGCCAGCTAGCTACAGAAAATATTTTATCCCATCAGTGATAGTATGCTTCTGTAAAGAGTAATGTTTTAATTTGTCCACCTCCAGTGAAGGGACAAGAAGGTAAGACTATTTAAAGAACAGTACATGATGAAGAGGTATAATGTTCATTATCTCATCTGATTTACATCATATGGAGACATAAGTTTATACGATTATTTGCTGGCATTTGTCTGAAACAATGCATCCTTTCATAGAGTCAGTTACATATTACTTTTCATTTTAAGCAAGGTAAATACATCTTTGTTTAACAGGATTTGCTTATAATTCCAGATGTTTTTATTGTCTTTACTATTACAGCTCAATTTTATTTGAATTATAATTTTGATTATATTTTAATTATTTAAGATTAAGAGATAAATTTTGCTTAAGAAACATTCTGCTAAATAACTGTTAGTTGAACCAGAGATGGTTTGAACATTGTATGTGGATTAGAAGTTTTTGCTGGGAGACAGTGATTCATTTTCAGGCAATGAACTGTATAAATAAGAGATCTGAATAGTCTGTCCTGTGTCACCTTCCTCTGTCAGTGAATTTGCCCTGTACAACTTATTCTTTAACACTATTCACATGATAGTTTCCAGCCATTCTGGCTGCATATGAATACATAGCTTGCTACAAATATATATTTTCTTGACATTTATCCTGGAATTTCTTGTTCATAATTTCATCTTGTTACTGCTAATTACAGCTCTCTGCAAATAGGTACACATATAAGTCACCCTCCTCCCGCATACCCCTATTGACACACCAGATTGCTGTGTTACCATTCAACAAGACATGGACAGACTGATGAGTTGGATAGAGAGGAACCCGACGAAGTTAAAGAGCAAGGGTAGAATCCTGCACCTGTGGAGGAATCACCACACACATCATCAGTACAGGTAAGGGAATGGCTTGCTGGGATGGACCTCTGCAAAGAAGAACTTAGGGGTAACACATTGGCCACGAGCCAGCAGTATGCTCTTGTGGCCAAGAAGGCCAGTGGCTAAATGGTACATTAAAAAGAATGTGGCCAGAAGGTCAAGGGAGGCTATTCTCCCCCTCCTCTCTGCCCTAATGAGGCCAGATCTGGAATACCATGTCCAGTTCTGGGCTCCTCAGTTGAAGAATGATGGGATCTTCTAGAGAGAGACCAGTGAAGCCGCTACAAAGATGATTAAGGACCTGGAGCATCTGCTGTATAAGGAAAGGCTGAGAGACATGTGACTCTTTAGCCTAGAGAAGAAAAGACTAAAAGGCGATCTCATCACTGTTTATAAATGTCTAAAGAGCAGGAGTCAAATGGATGAGGCCAGGCTCCTTTCAGTGGTGTGCAGGAACACATTACAAGAGGTAATGGGCTAAAACTGCAACATGCAAGTTTTCATCACCTTAAGAATTTCTGAGTTTCTGGAGACCATCACCATTGCAACAGCTTAAAACTGCTAAGTATAAAGGTTTTATGAGTAATGTCCCACTTCACATAGTGCCCTTTGAGAAATGTAACAATGTGGTGTTGCTTATTGGACATATCTGACAGTTGTGGCATCAGGGAAAGTAAAGTTGCTATTGCATGCTCAGACAAGACCAAGGGTCTCTCCAATCATGCTGTAAGCTTGAAAACAACCAAAAGGAAAACAGCTCCATTTATAGATCCCAAAATCTGACTAAAAATCTCTGCCTTTTAGTAACCATTTCCCTCCATGTTATTTTATATTCCTATTAAAGGAAAAATTAGACTATTTGACCCACTAATTAATTGCTATTTAATCTCATAACCATTCCTATGCCACATACCTAAAGCTGACTTTTTAATTATCCTTGATCATTTCCCATTAACACTAGTAAAATGGGTACTAAGATGTGAAGACAATTCAGAATTAGTCTCACTTGTCTTTGGAATACACTAGGAAAACACAGAGATTACTAATGTATATTTGTGTTTGCTCTTACAACACCATGTAACTCTGAATTCATGCGCAGACTCTCTGATTCCAATAGGATCAAAGTTATTTTTGTAATCCTTACCTAAGGCATGTAGATATCAATGTGCTCATATAATTAATTTCTCCTAGGGCCTATCTTGTTCTGAGTTAAAGCAGTGATTCAGAAACTAGACAGAATCATGTTAAAATCATAGGAAAATCATTTTTCACTCATTCAGTAATAATATATTTTCAGAGACCAAAATAAAAAGAAAAATCCTCTATATCCATTAATTACAAGATAAGCAGAGAATAAAAACATAATTAATAGCAAACAATAATTTAAGACCAGTCACTTCCAACAAATAGTGCTAAACTTCCATCCTCTCAGAAGTCACAAGGAAATAAGACTCCAGAGAATAACATGACTTCATCTTATTTTCTTGAATACTGACGTTCACATTCAGGTAGGTATTTCACTATTTTAATTTCATGCTTCCTATACAGTAAATTTATAGTAATTGTCAAATGTTATAATTGTCAGGGTCTTAGTTGACATGACCTATGTATAATGTATAACACAGTAGTCACCATGTACAGGCCATGACTCATTTCTGAATTGTGCTAGTGAGGGTCTGAGTTGTAAAAAGTAAAGGCAAAGTAAAATGATGCTGAGATGATAGGATGACAAGAAAGATGTTTACAGTATGAAAAAACCACAAGTGAATGCAAGGTAAAACTGTCACATCACAGACATTATTCCATTTTCTTACTTAGAACAGCCTTCCAAAGCCTTAAGTATATTGCATAGCTCGAAAAGAACTTTTAGAATAAGCAAATATGGAGCTAATAGGACATAAAGTTTTATATCCTTAACACAAAAGTAAAAAAAACCCACAAAAACACTTTCAATGAATCAAACAAGGTCTTGACATGCCACTATTTGACAGCTGCAACTACAGTCCTATGCTAACTTAAAATCCATTCATACCAGCACCATTCATTTGTTATAAAGAAAAATGTGGCTTTCTTTCGTTTTTTAACACTGGAGTTCTTTAATACATTAAATTATTTTCAATATTCTTACATAAATATATATAAGAAAAAACATTGTGTAAGTATTTGAGTATATAAAGTAGCTCTTAATATCTATCCACTATTTCTGTAAAAGACTTTGTGAGCCTGCAACAACAGACTTTGCAATTTTCCTCAGTTTATTGTAGGCATATAAAATATTGTACTGGTTGCAGTTTTTAAGGGAGCCCATGTCAAAATACCTTTTAACTTCCATGGGAGCAAGATGAACTCCGTTGGGTAATACAGTAACCCTTGCCTATGACATTAGGTTGCTAATGTGTTCAAATAATTGATTCCCCTGAGGGCTTACGATGGAGTAAAGTAAAGAATTATGAATATATATGGCTAATACATTTTTCCCTGAATATTTGCACTTTAGCCTAATACAGTAACAGTTCAAACTGAGCTTTGACTTCAAATGCCTCATGAGCAGTACAGCTCTACTTCATTTTTACATTTTACAATATCTAATGCTTTCCAGGTTTATTTCTAAATGTAGAAATGCCAAGGGGCAGTAACATTTTAAATTTGACTTAGTAATCTTCAAATTTTCAGGGGTGTAAAAGTCAGGAAGAAAGGCACCCCCACATACATAATAGGAAAAATTTCATTTCTGCACACAGGGAGAAGCAGAAATTGAGAATGAAAACTGAGGAATGTCTGCTTTTCTAACACTACTGAAGGGTTACGCAATATCTTTAAGTTAAGCCCATTTTTCAAGAGATAATATCAATCAAAATAATTTCAATTTCTTATGATTAGGATCTACAAACATTTATCTAACTTCACCTAGAAGATACTAAGCAAGAAGCAAGAAAGATAGGTAAAACATAATGGTTTTACCATTGATCTCTAAAATGTGTTTTTCCTTCCAAATCAAGAAACTAATTTGAAATGTCTAACACCTTACATATCTTTTCTCAATTTAATAAAAAAATTACAAAAAAATAAAATCAATTCAAAACGTATTAACCACCAGCAGTTTTGTAGGATCACTTTTTTTGTTTTTATTTTCCAAAAGCAAAACCAATACTATCATTAGTGAACTCAGCAATTACTTGGCAAGGAAGCCACCCTGAAATATCTGGCAATCCTTAGTTAGTGACATTAATTTCAGATCTGAAAAGCAGAAGTATTCTATAGTTATACAATTCTTGGTAAAATACATTCTCGTATGAGTACAGAGACTTTCATTCATACACAATGCAAACTCATCAACACCTGAAGAAAATCTGTTATCAGATCACAGTGGAATTCATTTCTCCAATCTTCTTCTAGGTGATAGTCTCAGGCATGACCACTAAATCAAGATCAAGAGAAGCTAGTTTACTACATTTACTTTCCCTCCCTCTCCTTGTGGTGATAACAACAGAATGAGAGCAAGAAAGATTGGCATTGCCTTAGACAGGCTTAAGGATGACATAGGCTGGTTTATCAATAGGGATCAGAATATTAGTTTAAGGACCAATATATTAGTTAGGCAAAAGGAATCAGTGAGTGCTAGATCTAAAACTTTCCAGTTTAACTTTGCTTGGTGTGTGAACAGCCTTGTTTTTCTCAACGATCCAGTTTCACAGAAGCACTGAAGTCACAGTAGGCTAACTTTATCTTTGCATCTACCAGGCACAAGATTTTTCTTGGATTTCATGTACATTCTTTTGAGGTTTGTGCACCAAGATATTAAGATGCTCATTATGGCATAACAAGTAACAGAAACTTGCCAAACTGGAAAAAAACAGTCAAAAGATCAGGCAAAGGACAACCCAATGATGGAAAAATTAGCAGCAAGTATGTAGTCTAAGACCACCAGAGATCTCTACCATGCATGCACAGAGGGACAGTAGTGTACATTAATGAGTTCTTGGAAAAGAATGAATACGTATGCTAATGTATTGCATATGTATGTCTTAACTATTTAAATGTAGAATTTGAACTCTGAGAATTCACGTGTGGTTTGTCAAGTTGCCCAGTACCTACTGTGAGAAATAAAGTGATGTCATTTTGTAACATCACATTGGGGTTAGAGAGTTTTCTTCCTGGATTTCGGATGACAAGGGGTAGGGAGACTTAGATACGAAAGCATCTTAGTATGGTTTTGAATGTCTTTGCTGCTTGACTGCTTGAGTTATAGTACTGCCAATCTTTAGGTTTGCAATCAAAATTTAGCTTGACCAAAATTAACAGTATACAGTATATCCTGTAAGTTATGAATGTGCACTTTTGTTTAGGCTTTTTCATACAGTTCACCAGTGCGTGGTGAGAGAAAGGCCTCCAATCCACCCAAAAGAGACAACAAACACCTTGAGTGTTTGTTGAAAAGATGAGTGGTAAGTAAGTGGGGATCTGCCAAGATGATATCTGAGACTTTTTAGCTGTGACAACTCCAATATTCTCAAACAGCACATCTTTCACTAACAAGTATCACCAAATCACACAAGAGCAGAGTATCTGTCAGTAACTGCTTTTCTGATTTATGTTTCTCACTCCCTCATTACTGTTCTGTGCTCCAGACTACCAGATCCTGTGGATTTCAACTGGGATATTTTATGACATTATACTGAGTCTTGCCTTGGCTTGTATTCGTAATTCCATCAAAAAGATTCTTAATACGAACAGAAAAGACTGAAAGCTTATGTGAAATATCAAAGAGTAAGCTCTTCTATATAGTCTGGGGCGAATTTACAAGGGTTACTCCAAACTAAAGTCTTCTATTTTATTATGTTAGTCCACAACGTCAGAGACAGATGTTGGTGGCACGTCAGTAGAAGTTTTGTTGCTGTGCCACAGATGTCAGAAGAGAGGCAGCCTGACAAAATATTGTCTGACAAGAAAATGCATATGAAACAAAGGTATGTCACTGAATTCATACCTGTGGAAAAAATGGCTCCTATTGATGCTCACCGATGCTTGCTGAACATTTATGGAGACCAAACAGTGGATGTGAGCACAACGAGGTGGTGGCTGTTGCGCTTCAGCTGTTGCAACATTAATGTTAAAGACAAGCCGTGCTGTGGACAGCCAAGCACAGCTGCCATACCATAAAATGAAGAGCATCTGGATCCACTCATCCACACAAATCATCTAATGGTGATGACTATATTGAAAAATAGTATTTTGTAATGGAAAATTTGCTCTATCAAGGGGCATTACCCTTGATAACTGCTCCTTGTAACTGCTGTAGTTTTTGAGGAAATAAATAGGAGATACTACTTTCGGAGCAACCTATGTATAAAGGTACATACAAGAGTTTAAATATTGTCTATTGGAATCTCAGCCAGAACAAAGCTAACTTTTGTATGTATGAACACAATCTCATAGATTTTCCTCTATCTACGCATGCAAAAATTTCTTCCCATTCATCCCACCTACACGTTTAGTAGCTTATTTGCTTTTATACTGCCTCCACCAAGTTTCAACTTATATAGAAATTGTCAGAAAAAGCACGGGACAATCAAATTAGGTCTAGCATGTTCCAGCTGTCAAAAAATCACCCAGCTGTGATTGATTAATAGAAGAATGAATCTGATTTTGTGGTACAAGTCCTTCCCTCAAAAAAATTTAAAGTTGTTTAACATGTTTCTGTCAGCAAACCTCAGCTGACAATCTTTATGAAACAGCCATCTGTTTGAGGATTATAAATACTTTATCAAAATATTTATGACATGTTTTTCCTGAAAGATGATATCTTCTCCTTTTCAATAGATTAATGTCTTGGGGGTAGCTGCAAAAGCAAAGTATAGAGTCAGAAAATAAACTTTTAGATTTATCTAATCCACCAGTAAATGGCACAGCTCAGTCCATTTTTTACTGTCATAAAGGTATTAAACTAAGATCAACACTCTCAGAGGTACTGTCAATTTATTAACAGATTTAAATGTCATGCTAAAACAAAAATAAGTAGAATTTAAAATGGTTAATTTGCATCTTCCCTCACAAGCTCTCCTCCTTATTTACCACTCATTTGTCTGCTTCTTATCTTGACACTTTTCTGTCATTTTGAGATGAATTAGAATAAAGGTATTTTAAGCATCCATCTTATAGATGTGGGGGTATTGCAGTTTCCATTAAGACTTTCCCTTCACTGACATGCAATTCTCCATTCAAATAAAAAAGATATTATTTACCTTTTATTTTTATGCAGTGACCATTTCACTAGACACAAAGCAAATATTAATTCTTGGCTATGGAGTTTTATAGGCTTTGAGAGAAGACGGGATGTGTAAATTATTAAATAGAAAAAAGGCAGGGGGAAAGAGAATAAAGAAGAATAGTTTTGCATTAAACAATTCCATGTGAACTTTGAATCCAATAGCAGGCCAGGACAAGTAATATCAAGCTGCCATTCATCCCCTGTAAGCTGGATATTTTTGGTAGGAAGAATCTTGAAGGTGAGGCTAGCCATAATAGTTTTTGAAAGCAAGTCTTACGTTAACTTTGTAAAAAGGCTTTACCAGCTTCCAGCTGGTTTCTACCTCAGTGATGTTGATTTTGTCCTCCCATATTTCAGTGATGTACATATTTAGAAAACTTTTTTATTTCCATCTGTGATTAAAAGGGATATTAAAAAAATGCAATCAAACACTGGAAAGCTACTCCATCTTTCAGAAATATCTTATGGTTTTTACTGTCATTTCTAACTGAGCACCGTATCTTAATTTATTCATTTTTCTGTTCACCTTCTTTATTTTTTAATTCTTCATCTTTTCAAGCCTTTCAGTGTGGAGTTCTGAAGCTTTTCAAACTAGTTGTCCCTTACATGCTATTTTCCTTTCTTTTTTCTTTCCCTTTTTTTTTTCTTTTTTTGTAAGTACAAATAAAACAAAAAATACAAATAAAGCACAGTATATCTTAAATCTTTCCTTTAAAACCTCTTTAGATGTAAAGAATAAACATTTTTTGACATTATTATCTGCTTCATAATTACTCATGCCTTCTCTTAGATTTTATTATGAACACAAATACTCTTTGAAAGAATAAAGACTCCATTCAGTAGTCTCCCTGACATTCAATCCCCTTATTCCCATGTTAATGGCCATGAACCAGTCCTGTGAACAAGGGAACAATGAGTCTCCCATTACTCACACAAATAGTGCTTGGAGCATACAGAAAAAATTGCAAAACTAAGATCTTCAAAAGTTGGTTTTAAAACGAATGCATTAGAAATGTAACAGAGGGCAAATTGGGCTGTTATGCATATGGTGTTGCTGGTCCCGCAGCAATTTTGATGCCTCTATTTAGTGTCAGTAGTTCCTTTAGCCAAGCTCTGACCTCTAGGGGATGAGCAGAAGCTATCTAAAGTAAACCCTTAGAACTCCCAAGGCTGATCCTTAACCTATGGTGCTGGGGAAGAAGAAAAGCAATTTGTTACAACCCTTTGCAGAGGTCAGTATTACTTTATATTGAAAACAACCATATAATGTGTGCAATGAATGGAGCCCTGCTGACAAAGAAAAAATACGTATGTCCAAAGAAGAATAAAAGTACCTAGTATTTCTTCTTTAAACTATAATGAAAACATTAGTGAGAATAAACTATTGAAATGGATTCAGGGGATTTATTACATTTCTGGGGGGGGCGGAGGGGAAGGAAAGGAGGAAAGCCCTTACTAACGAATCCTGTTTTGGTTTTGTGAAGTCAGTGGAAAAAAATCAGTTCAAGGAAGCCATGATTTCCTCTCTCTTTTTTAGTATCATAGGTACCAACCCATGCTGCCAGACAGACGCTTTTGTGTAACTCTGGACAGATAGCAGCACTCTGTCACCTACATCCTATGGGTTGTCTCTGCACCTCATTGATTTGCAATACTCTGAATATCTTAGATACATTCTTATCATGGGACAGGGATACAACTGAGCTTTTGGTTCTGTCAAGTTAGGCTCATGAGATTCAGTTTCTGATTGAAAAACCTTCTTCCTTTCTTCCATAGAAATGGAAATTTGCCAGTGCTTTTTATATGTGCATTGATTTGAATTCAATGTATCGCTGGGTTACAAATCTGGCAGTTCTGAAACTGAAACAGTTTCCCCCTCATAAATTGCTTTCTAAACTTCTGAGCTTGAATTCAAACAGCTCCAACTCATTGTTCAATACCTTCCAAAACATCTCTGATTAAAGTCTTAAGAAAGAAATATTTATTCTCTGAGGTTGAATATCATGCCAGCACTCACAGGAAGCATCAAAGGAATACATCTTACACTGCTGCATTTTTCATATAGTCTTTGCATATGAATTGGATAAATATCTCAGCACCATTAGCAGGCAAAGCTTACAGTTACAACATAAAGGGATAAAATGGCCAGAGGTAAATTTACCTCTCTTTTTTTTCAATACAGCTGTGAAGATTAACTGAAAAATAAGACTAACTTAGGGGAAAAAATGGCGTAATAGCAAATTCTTGGAAAAGTTATCAGAAGATATGTATTTCAATAAATCTGCCATAAATAAATCTGCCATATTTCTGTTCTCATTACTACATCCAGTGTAATAATTCATCTATAAGGGAATGGCAGCAACTTTATAGAGTGTCTGTGTGCATACGTAATAGTAATTTTAAACTGTGTCTATTCTCTGCACATGTCTAGCTTAAAAACCAGAAAATACCAGCAAGAAAGTTATGCTATAATAAGCAGTGGGCAGTGGAGATCAGAGAATATTAAAAGAAATTTAATTTTCTTCCATATAATTAACACCAGACAATTCAGATATAGACTCTTGCAGTTTCAGTCAACTCTTGATACTTTTCTTATAACTAAGATGAAGAAGTTCTACCACTGCTTGTGACCCTTCATAACTTTTTAACAACAATCCTCATGGCAGAAAAAAAGAACAAACTGTAGTGCATTTCAAAGCTCTCAACTGATACTGATGCCTGAAATGTATCTCTGAGGATTATATATATATATATATATATATATATATATATGTGTTACTTATACATATGTTACTTTCTTAGCATCAGGCTCAATAATATAAAGAACTGTAAAACACTTTTTTTTTTTTTTTTTTTTCCAAAATAGAGCTCTTAAGTTACCAGAACACCTACCCTAAAATATGAGTTCAAACTATGCTGATAAAACATTTATTGGATATTAATTAAAATTACAGCAAATGGAAACCAGGCCGACCTCACTTTAGCCCATATTGTCTCTGCTTGTTTAGGAAGATACTTTCCAATTTAAGTAGTCTTTACAAATTAATGCGTGAAAAGAAACATTCCAAAGCTAAAATTAAATCAGAAACAAAATCATACCTGAAACAGCATAATTTAAATTCTAAACTGAATACATTTATAAATTACCAAACCATAAGAGCATGTATTTTTAGCTTCTCAAGGAGCTAAGTTCACTGAAGTCGTGTACAGTAGTATTTCTCCTATAGAGAAGAAGAAATCAGAGAATTATTTGAGCTTCCAGAACAAAGTATCCTAAAGACAGCAATGAATGTTTTTGCCTGCAGAGCACACAAAGCTGCCATGGGCAAAGTTGCCAATCTGACTGCTTAGGTGCTATATCTGATGGTCTTGAATGTACTCTAAAATGATGCGGTGACTTCATGTCCTCTGCAGTACGCCATCTTGCTTTCTACAAACACAACATTATAATATTAGTATATAACTCTTAGTATTATTTCTAAGCCATGGAAGGCAATGGTAACGCCTTCCTTAAGTGGTGAAGTAGGATGCACCTTCCTCTTTTTGATATGTTTCTTATGGAATTTCAGTATCTGCGTTTCCTGCTACGTGCCACTATACACTTATCCTAATTTTGGAATGCAAAATATAAGCAAACTAGTAAGTCAGAACAAAGTAAACTGGAAGTTTACAATATTTGAAAAAATTAGTACAGATTCTATCTTCTAACTTCACACATTTCTACCAAACTTAGATTTCTTCATGTGCTTTGCATTCCAGTTTGATAATGCTGTAAAGTAAAACAAAGTACAAGAAAAAAGTCAACAGGGAAGACAGTACAGATAGAACTGGTTAAAAAAGAAGAAAGAAGAGATAATACTGGCCATTTTTGACTATGAACTGTGTTAATTTTTGGAAACTAGAGATTAGTCATTGTAGCAGTGACAGACTATAAAAAATGGTCACTGTATGAAATATATGCTAGAGGAAGGGTAGGTTGTTGTGTTCTGGTTAGTTTAGAATTGTGTACAGTTAGAAGCCAGAAATACTACTAATGACTTGTATGATGGAGAGAAATAGGAGGGTCAGGAGATGAGCACTTCCAGAGAGTTACATTTCTTGAAATTTCAGATGAATTTTGTAATTGCTGCAAAAATGGGGTAACAAATGTGAATAAACAAACATAAGCTAAAAAAAAAAAAAAAGACAAAACTGATCCAAACATCTCCTTCAGGACACATTTGTACATCTCCATGCAGAATTCTGAACTAAGCACTTAGTTCTGAACTGATCACCTGTGTTACACCAGTGTAGGCTCATCATCACGTGCATATAAAATTTCAGCTGCTTATATGCTTCCCAAGTTTTCGGAAGAGCCTTAGTGCCTCCTATATAACTGTCACTCAGAAGTTACAGAAGTAGTTCAATGTAATTCACTTTTTTAAGGCCAGTTGATTTGAATGTTAGACTATTATAGTGTTTAAGACAACTTGATTGTTATATTTCTTTTTCTGTTCTGTCTTCTGTCTTTCAGGCTAATGCTATGAACAGTAAAGAACTGTCACATAGAAAACAACGGGCATTTGTTTTATTCTTATTTAAATTTCAGAATATGCCCTATATTTTCACTGACAACCCATAGAAGAGAATTAATCAAAAGAAAATCATATTTTGAACAATTTCAATAGTATCTGTAGATTTAATTAATTTATAACATCTAAGATATTTGAATCTTACAAATACATTAGATTATATGTAATCCATATTCCTTTCACTGTGGTTCTTTCATTATAAAAACTTCTTTACAGAAAGGGTTGTTAAGCACTGGAATATGCTCCCCAGGGGGGTGGTTGAGTCACCATCCCTGGATGTGTTTAAAAACCATTTGGATGTGGTGCTCAGGGACATGATTTAGTAGAGGCTTGGTAGAGTTAGGCTAATTTGGTTATGTTGTGGTTAGACTTGATGATCTTTAAGGTCTTTTCCAACCTGAGCAATTCTATGATTGCTCAGTCATCAGAGCACATTATTAAAGGCTTTTTCTCTTCTTTAATACCATGTCTTCTTTAATATAATGCTTTCTCTACTTGCTTACTGACACTACTTCGTTTTTTAGCAGTTTCCACAAATAAGAGACTTATTTTTTTCCTACAAGAGTCTACCCAGACTACCCTTCTACAAGTCAGAGTACATTTCTGCTTACATTTTACCTCCTTTTACTGTGACTCTGATTCCCTAAAATATTACACTGAAGAATTCAATGGCAGTTATGTTGCTTTATTCACAAACAACATATTTTTCTATATGTCTGTCCTTGGAATTGGTAAATATTAAACCATCTTTCATCATTCAAGTTTTTTTGTTTATTTTTGCTTTTGTTCAGTTATTTTCTAAAGAGTTTATTTCACTTATGGTGATTTGTTCTTGGTAAAAGGATCATAAAATTATGGAAAAAGTGAAAGAGGTATGATTGCAGAGTTCTCAGAGGGCTTTTTTCCCTAAATTCATCCTCTACTTTCTACACATAGATAGTAAATTGTGCCAGCAAGGCATTCACTTTTATATACAATCTAAATGGAAGTAATTGATAACGGAAGATATGAAAATGTTAAGTGAACTTTGTGTTCAATACATGACAGTTAATGTAGGAAAAAATCATTAAGATTATAGATACTTTTTTGCCACATCTCCTTTACAAATTCTGACAGAATTATTATATATATGTATACATATATATGTAAACAAAAGTGCTGCATCTCTTAACTAGAACTAAAAGGAGACTTTGCTATTTTTTGAGCAGCCTCCAGACTACTTGGAAAGCAGCGTATGAATACGATATCCAGAGCTTCCTGACATTTGGTTTTGTGTGCTTAGAATTCATGATTTCTCTAAAAGTGTCAGTGTCAGTGAAGAAGAACAATGTATGTCCTACTGGGAAAAAAAAAAAAAAAAAAAAAAAAAAAACCACCATGGGGGAAGGAAATACAACAAACCATTTTTATCCTGTAGGGTTTTCAGTTTTTTACTATCTATATCATGAAATGCAGAAGAAAAGTACACATCATTTTTGCCTTTGAAAACTACATGTGATACAGACAATTTGCAAATAATTTGTTCTCTGAATAGATGAGAGATTACTCTATACACTTAAAAAAAAAAAAAAAAATAACCATAAGGAAATGAAAATTAATGAAGAGCACATTACACCGTGTTCTCTGAGCTTAAGTATGGGTCACTGTATCACAGGACTTTTTGAATGACTATATACTGAGCACTTGCTTCTTCTGTCTACACTGAATCACATATTCTCCAAAGGAACTGTAAAGTGAAGGATGGTGCAGTCAATTTACGGTGTTTGCACTCTCTCAAATAAATACAGAGAAAATAAACACATCGGTATCCTTAAATACTTTAAAGTTTTTGCATTTTTTTTTAGAGAAATTTTTTCTCATTAGTTTTTTATTTTGTTTTGTTTTGTCTTGTTTTGTTTTGTTTTGGTGCCATTTTTCTTCCTAATTGTGACATCCTAAGGAAAGCCAGCTGAGGATAGATCATACTCACTTTCGCAATTTAAGATTAGAGTAAAATACAGATATGTAGGGGATAGAGACTGGTAAGAATATGAATGTGAGAACTACATTTTTTCTCCAGTATTTTCTGCTGGGTTTTACCTTTTTCTTTTCAGTAACAATGTAAACACATATCAAAAGAGGAAGTCACAGCTTAAGCTGCTGTCTGAATTTAGGTCCATAGGTTGCCTAGAATATTCACTGTATGGGGAGGTCAGGGTAGTTTTAATGAACACCAGTGAAGAATTATGTTAATCCAAGTAATGCAAACTATTGCAAATGTTGTGGTGGTTTTGCTTGTTTGTTTTAGTTTTAATTTTAATGTAATATTTAGGTTCACTTATATTATTAAGAAAAGCATAATAGAGATCATAAAACTTAATACGTGTTTGAAATAAGGATAATAATGAAATAAGGATATATCAACAGGAATTTAAAAGAAAATTTTAAAATACAGAAAATAGCAAATAGAAATGGAAAGAGCAAAAATTCTGCGCTAAGCCAATGCATGTACTGAAGAGAGAACTGAAAATAATTTCCCAATATAAATTGTTTGATTAAGAAAGGTTCTGCTGGGGAAAAACAACAACAACAACAAACAGACGGAATTTTTCATGAAGGCTGACAGATCTGGGCTTCTCAGCGTGCTCAAAAATGATAGAAAGTAAGATACACAATTCAATTTCTGCTAAATGAGAAATCAGAAATAAACAGTTACTGTGGTTTGGAAATATCTTTTACGTATGAAATTGATTTAATTTGTTCTACAAACCCCCATTTTGATCTAATTAGCACAGGAATAAAAATATATATTTTAAAAAAAAAAGGAAAAGAAATCATTCTCAGAACAGGTTTCACTATAAGTAATTCAGATGGATTGTAAAGGAAATTTCAGTCTATTTTATGCTTTTGGATTTAAGCTCCTTTGAGAAAGAGTAGCTTTAACAATAATCCTACTCTTCTGCTTAGTTTTTGAGAGTCACTACTACTACAGTTCAAAATGCACTCTCATCCTTGAATTTGTTTTAGAAATTTAACTTTATCAAGCTACATGAGAAATTACTGCAAAAGACTAGTTGAACAAGAACACATGGTAATTTAAGGCACATTATTTTAATCTTTCGGAGGTAAGCATTTGTGGTTTTTTATTTGAAAGTTAGAGGTAAGTATTCTTTCAGTGGGATTTAGAGTGGGAACACTTATTAGAAGTAGACGTCTAAACTTAGTCTCACAGAAAATTTCTGAGGAAAGGAAAGAAGAAAAGTTGCATTCTTCCTATCCAGATCTAAGAAATGTTTCCATTTCTTCACAGAAATTGGGAATGGAAAGTATGCCAGCTGCTGTAGCAGTGGCAACCTTACTGCTCACAGAACTTCACCATTGAATGTTGATGTTATTATAGCCAACAAACTTAAGTAAATGTGAGTAATAATTCTGATTAACAATGAGTTTACTGAAACATAACTTTATTTTCTCACCTTTTCACTTATTCTACTATAGGAATATGTTGTGACTGTCCCAGCTCAAAATATGGGAGAAAAGAGATCTTAAGAGCATTGCAGTAATCCCAGTAGTATACAGTAGGTGCAGTAATCAAACACTTTAAAATACAGTACCAAAATCTGAGTTTATACAGTAGGTGCAGTAATCAAACACTTTAAAATACAGTACCAAAATCTGAGTTTTCCTTTGGCCTAGGCAGTCAGAGTTGCTGTGGGTAAGAAGGTAAAAAAAAACTGTTAAGGATATCACCTGACCTTGGATATCATTGAAGACACAAATTCACATAAAGAGATTCAGGAGGAAATTTTTGTTTGGGTAACCAAGATAAGAATGTGATTATTCAGTTTACTGATGTTGCTTTCAACAATGAGAGAAATAAGCCAGGCTTTGGGGACATAACATAAAGCGTCATTTATGAACAGAAACAACAATAACAAAAATTAGACAGAAATCAGCAAAGCTAATAGCAACCTCCAATGTCTAGTCTGAAGTATCTTGGATTTCCATTCCTCAGCCAACTACATCAACTATAGCCAGAGAGGATAGCACTTACTGTTTGAAGAAGAAGGTCAGTAAATTAATTTGACTTTCTTCAGAATTCTTATGTCGAAAGAGACTGTATTTACATGATGCATTTATATCGCAAACGTAGTTCTGTTTATTTCATATTTGCCATATGAGAAGATCCTGTAACAATATGGGTTTGAAATACATGTTTTAGAGGCATGTGGATAATGTTTTTATTCTACCACAAGCCTCACTATAAAGCATAGCCTAGTGGCCATTTCTGGGTACCAGTGATCTCAGCTTCTATTTTTATTCCATGACCAACTAGCAAGGTCATAAGCTCTTTAAACTTTCACAAGTCACTCCAATTTATCTACGCCTCAGTTACTCTATCACTTCCAGTACAAAAAAATGGGAATAATAACATTCAGCTCTGTAAGTCACTTTGAGATCTATTCATATTTGAGCAGTAATGAAATGGAAGCATGCTCCTAACTGTCCATCTGTGTTGCATTTACAAACACAAGACACCATGTAAGTCTTCACTTTTTAGGACACAGATGAGTGAAATAGATTATTAAATGGTTTTCCTTTAACATGTAAATATTTTTGAGATTTTTAAAAAAAGTTTAGAAATGCTGTTAATGACAGACTGTTCATATTAAAAGAAGACAGTTAGCTCCTTTGCTTTGGGACGGAATCAGGTGACCTCAATGAAAGCATTTAATCTGACTTAATATGGCAGATCACACATACTGAGTAACACTTTTACACTGCTTTTTAGACAATACCTTCCAGTTTTATTTAGAACTTATTTGTTTATCCCTGAATGGCACTGCACTGTGATATTTTAAAATACTTTGTGTTTCATTTGACCTAGTAAATCAACTGGTTCACTTTCAAAAGTTCTATAACTGTTTTGCAAAATTGGGAACTTTAATAAAGCAAACTGCATTATTTTTGTAACCTTGAAAATCTAGCCAAAGATTATATACAGAATATACAAGTCAGGAAGGACTTACACAGGTAGCCCTTTAGATTATGACACCATGTAATCCCATTTTTTAACATACTGATATTTAGAAGGGAAGAACACAGGGAACCAGTTTTTGCTGCACTATTTTGCTCTAAGAGGTAGAAGATTTCAAATTCTTATCAGCTTTTACCACTGTGTTTTATTCCCTTATATTTCTATTTCTTTGTTTTGTTTTACTTTATTCCATGATAAGATGACAGGGGGCGGGGAAGGGGGGGGGGGGGGGGAATTAATCAACCGTTTACCAATTTGGCACGCTGATGCTGGGTTTGGGATGTAATAGCATTTTCTTTCAAGGGAATGTTCCTCCGTGGCAAATTGGGAATTCAACACAGCTAGGATTTATCAGGAAGATTTGTGTTTTAACAATTTTTCATTTTAATCAAAATGGAATTTCTGGTACAGAGAGAAATCATTCCAAGAACAGAGAAAGTTCTTCTGAACTCTGACGAGGTGTGCTATTTGGACATGTTGGATTAAGTGTAATTAACTATGAAGCTGAATATAGAGTAATAACAAAAGGAATTCCCTTTCTAACTGTTGGATGATTTGGCTCTCTCATGATGAAAAGTTAACACAAATTGCAAGCTAAAAATTCTTGAATTTGAATTGTTTTTTTTCCTAGCTTCCCTGTTTCCTCTACAGATTCATTATCTAGGACTTCCAAGAGTTTTTCAACAAAGTTTTTGAAATTGATTGACCTGGAAGTAGCTCACAAGGAGACCTGGCTAAATAGATCAGGAACTTTTGAAAACCCAGCTCCAGAAGTCAGAGACTTCTCGGAGATATCCTGGCATGATATCCATTAATGACATTTTAGAACTCTCAACATTAAGAAAATTGAAGATTATGTTTTCCTTAGGTTTTAAGACTTCTATCCTTCCGTAGTTCCTTTGGAAATGGAATTTCAGGTTCCAAGTTACTTCTCAGTTTGTGCTTTTTACAGACACATGATCTGGCAGAAATAGTAAAATACTGGAAATATAAAATACGGTTGATTTGTAATTGGAAATAAAATTAAAATTAGCAGACTATTCAATTTTCATTTAAGGACATTTGAATCATTGATCAAAATTAACTAGCAAGGTCTGTGCCCTAAGTGATAAATAAAAGCTAACATCATTCTCACCACTGCTGTAGTTAATTCTTAAAACTTCTCTTATCAAGACTAAAAATCTTATTTTGGTTATGCCCTAATATCTATGCTGTGTCTCAGAAATAGATGTTGATGTATAGAGAGCCTTTCAGAGTATGTAGCATTCTATGATACTTTATAGTCTCCTCATCACCTCATCATCTTGAGGAAGGTGATTCAAGGCTCTTATAACTGGTTACTATCCGGATCTGACTGTCATAATTAGATCTTTCTCAAAATTATATTAAAAAGGTTTTCTTCAGACTATGAATTTTCTTGGAATAGAATCAGACAGCATGGAAATTGGAATAAACTTAAAACAAAATAAGTGACATGGAAAAAAAGGGATTTATAACTTCAAACATGAAACTAGATAATAGTATTTATAAGCCTATAAATTTTAAAGCTCTCAAACTAATTTAAAAGCAGTTCAGTGATACTGCCAGATGAGAAGTGCATAAACAGAAGGTTCCTTTGATTATCAGAGTGTTTGCTTCTGAAAATTAGAACACAACCATTTATCAGAGGGTGTCTCAAAGATATAATCAGTTAAAGATATTCAAGAACAGAGCTAATTTAGTATTCTGAATGTCAATCAAGCCAGGGCAAGACATGAAATAATTCATTAATGTAAATGTGGAATACGCATATGCTAAGGTAACATGATGAAGGTGTAAGTGACAGTCATACTCCTGATGTGTTACAGCATTTCTAATAGTCATGAGTATGTGAATCCAAAGGATGTGTGTGTAAGGTTTCAAAATGTGCACCTATATGAAATGCTAAGTTACAAGAGCAAAAGATAATTACTCTCTGATGACAAGTATCTGTTAGGACTCCCATTTAGTAGCAACTTGGAAGGAGTATGTAGAAAGAGAATAGGACAATTCTTTCCAGTGAATCTTTTTGAATTTCATACCAACATCGGGAGAGACCTCGATGCAGAAGTTCTGTTTCATGGAAAATTCAGCTTATAGAAAGGAATTTAAATGACATTGAAATAGATAAAAGCCACAGATATGCAGTTTTGTTATGTTTCAGACTTCTAGATGGCTGCATTTATGGCTTGTACCAAATTACCTGAACTGCTAGGAAAGTATTTAATTTGCTTGTTAATATTTGTCATCCTATTTAAAAGGGAATATTCCCATATAGAAACTTATGAAATAAGTCATAGTAGAAACTATGACTCTTTACCAAAATTTCAAGGAAATACCATTAGGAAGACGTGATTAGAGAGAACCGATTCCTTGGTTGCATACATGGCTGCCAAAACTAATACCAAAAAGCAGGCTATCACATCATGCCTTTCTTTCTTATGCCTGAATATTTTGTTTCTGGATGATTATATAAATTTATCATTTTCTATCAAATATTTGTAATTGCTAATACCATACAAAATTAAAAATAGTAGGCTTCAGGACAAAAACTGATGACTGCAATAGTCGAGAAGGAATATTTTTCTCTATATGTGGCCAGCACAAAGGTATTAGTACATAGTACAGTGTTGCTGCCTTTTTGAAGAAACGAGAGTTGATCAGTGTTGAAAGGCATCATACTTCATGAATCTATAATAAACTATCTAGCAAAAAACCATTTTTTTTTCCTACAGCCTTATGTATCATAGTAAAGCAAAGTAGTCCATAACTTTATACATCTTTTCCTATGGATATTCCTTTCTCAAGCACTTTGTTGCCTTGGTTATTTCAATTGCAGAAATATATAATACATGTAATTCTCCACCAAAAATAAACAATCTCTCAGTTAAATATTTTTAATTATCCATCCCTTAACAACATAGTTAGTCTTTTTTGCATATTTTTTCATGTAACCCCAAAGAACTTATATATCACAAATATTTCTAAGTAAAAAAACAACATCAATTATACATACTGGATGGTTCAGCTTTTCTTTCATCTCATCTTCTTGTCCTAACACAAGAAAATGTTGATAAGTATTGGAAAGAAAGTGGAGTCTTTTTAAACTAATGCAGAAAATCCTACATGTTCTCAATTCTCTGATAAAATATTTGAATTGAAATTACTTAAAACTGCATAGTCTTTCGTTAATAAAAATTAAACAAAAGCAACTCTTCAATTAAAATCAGAAGCAAGCATAATAATAGAACAAAAATGTATATGATTTCCCTACTATGCCTTGTAATAGGCATTATTTTTATTACTATGTACAAGTTCTTCTACCAAGACCAACATTATTGATGACATTAAAGATGTGCCTCGCATACCAGAAGCAAACATTTTTCTCGTAGAATTTAGACAAGATAAGTAAAGACAGATAGAAAAGACACATTATTGATTGTGGATTATTTGCAGATGAGAAATTGGAAGTTGATAGCTAGACAAAACTTATTTCCAAGATACATAAAAATTATATGCCTGAAACAAGAATTGATTATATAATTCCTAAATAAAATTTCATTCTAACCCAGACTGTAATAGCTGAAATCTTATGTCATTCAGTTAGTGTTTTTACAACTTTCTATTCAGCTACCTGAGTAAGTGTTATCCATCTGTTGCAGCTGTATTTTGCAAAGAGTAATTTTGGAACATAGTGCATATTTTTCTCAGTACTATTATTCAAATTGCCTGTATTTGCCTACAAAGACATTTGTGCATGAATAAACATTTTCTATTCTGTGTTATCATTATACTCTCACCAAATAATTCCTTTTGCCCATTCATACAATAGAAGCAATATCATGTAGCCTCAGTGACCTAATCAGTGACAGAAATCACATTGTTCATGACAAGGGTACCGTTCAAATTTATATTTATTTGATAATTATACTGAATAATTACAGTGAATAAAAATAATAATACTGCATTCCATTTACTGGTAAATTCAAAAGATAGTAGAGAGCCATAACTGTCAAGCTATTCATAACTTATAGTTCATCTAGCTCTATCAGTAACTGATGGCTGTTATGTGCTTCCTATCTCACAGCAGAATGTTGTTTCAGTTGCAGTATATGTGTCAGAAACAAATAGAATAGTTTTACTTCAGAGTTTTCTATGGTATATCCATAAGAGATTAGATTCTATTCCATATGGTAAAACATTGTTTATATTATTTGAAGGAAATGGATTCTTATTGCTCAACAATCTCCCAGTTTACATTCTGATTTTGCCTTTAGTCCACGTGTGGAATATTTGTTTTATGACTGAAGAGATATAAAAACTTTGACCAAAATGTGGCTCTGAAAGACAATTCCTTGAAAAAGAACGAAGGAGTAAATCAAACCACTATTAGTGATCTTATGCTGTCATGAAGGAATATAACACAAAGACTAACATTCAGCACTGTTGACAGGGGTTTGTCCTTGATATCTGACTAGGAGATTCCCCAAGATCATGTAATTGCTCTTTCACATGTTAACATAATTCAGAAGTAGTGGACAATCTTTGAGTACATATTAATCTCATTATGGAATACAGGAAATACAGAAAAAATATATTCACAGACTAAATTTCAAATGTATTTTCATTCAAGAACTACTGGGCTTCACTGTAAAGGTTGGAATCTAATTTTCAGCTGAAACCTAACTTGAGTTATAACATTCACCTTGCTGAACAAACTGCATTTTGAAATTTCTACTAAACTAGCTCTTTTATTCTTTTTTGTATCACGATGATTTTACTCTATCTGTGATTACTGGGATGTTTGATGTTACCCATCTGTGAGAACAGAACTTTGTCCTCTATTGAAGTAAATGACTACGGAGACAGGACAATAGTTTGTAAAACATTTGGGATCTTAGGAGCTAAAAGATGCTCTTATAAGTAGAAGTCATCATTTACTCATGGTGAGCTGAGGTGTATGACCAGAGTTGCAGGGAAGCTTCTTCACATATTACTTTTGCAAGATGTCTTAGTTGAAGTTCAGTAGGTTCAGGTAGTTAGCACAAAGCCATGGATTAACAAAGAGTTGTAATGTATCTGAGAATCTCGTTAAACTTCACTGGCAGGAAGTATCTTAGAAAGTCTTTCTCAGAGATCAAAACAGGAAAAACACTTAGAAATACACAGTGTGCGGAAAGACTGATGGCCTCTAAGAAAGGAAAGGCAGGCTTCACCATCTGGTTGGGCTTCTTTGAAGACAAGACTACCACAGGAGACAAAAATGGGGTTCAATGAACATTACATGTTCAGATTTCTAGAAAGGATTTGACAGAAGTCCAGCTCATGTGTTGCTCTTTTTTACTGCAAAGTGGCTCAAAAGCATATGGGCGAGCTGCCTGTTAGCGATATCTTACTGTTCAAAGTGCACTGGAGAATGGAGGAGGAACGAACTGGGCTCTGGGGGCATCTGGGCCTGCTAACTGCTGTGAAATGTCATGCATTGATGTTTCACATAGTAACATACACTGTATTTAACCTTGTCTCTGCTTATTCCTCTTGTACGGCCAACTTTCCTTCCAGTAAGCGCGGCTTTTCAACTGAAATTCTTATTTTGAACTGCAGGACTTATGTACACTGCAAATTATTTCAGCCATTACCTTTATGATCTGCTACAAATTGTGGTTTTACTACTACAGAATTCATTTACAAACGGAGGTGCTTCACAGCAACATTTCAGAGTTTGTGTACTTCAACACAATAAGCAGAACAAGAGGTTATTCTTGAACTGAGACCCTATCTAAAACACAGTGAACTCAGTGGACAGACTCCTACAGATTTTACAATGAGCGGATCATGCAAGTGACTGTTTCTACATGACCTCCAAGTTACTGTTCTTTTGTAGTGTAAATAAAGCTTATAGAGTTTTAGAGATTAAAGCCCCTATCTCCTCAAACACGCTATTATTACGTGTAGATTTGTTCATTTAACTCCCAAGTTCTGCAGGAAGCAGACCAGATGTGTTCACAACTTTTATCATGAAGTATTCTTTTACCATTGCTTGTTGTGAACAACCCTACAGAACATCTTTAGAGTCCTGAATACTGGAGTCTACTTCCAGGATTTGGATGGATTTGGGCCTTATCTCTAGAAGTATGATTCTTTCTGACATTATATTTTCTTCTCATCTTCCGCAAATCTACTGCTGAACTGCAAGTATTATTACAAGATAATCAAATGCATGACTTGGCAAAACTTTCTTTACAGGTAATTCAAAAGAAAAAGTAAATAAAAATAAGAAGCTTCAGTTGTTCAGGGCCTCTATCAGAGTCTTTAATAGCAATTTGCATCAGTCAAATGAAACTAGTTATATCTGACAGATGGAATAAAAAGTCTGAAGAGCAATTTAGATTAAATATGTTTTTTCTTTCTTTAAGTGCCCTCATTTTCACTATCCATAGCTGTTTCATTGAATTACAAATTCTTACCTAGTTGCTCCTCAGAAATACCTGTCATTCTGAAAAATCACCTTTTTATTTATTTTAATGTATTACGAAAATGAAATAGTTCTAAGGGCTTTTGTGCATAGTTCTTTAGTGCTACAAAATACTGAAGCAGTTGTATGTGTAAAAAAGAATACAATTTACTGAATACAGTTTGCTATATTTTAAAAGGTTCAGTGCCTTCAGAATTACCATATTATCTCCATTGTGGTCCACAACTGCAAGCACAAAAGAACATCTTGATTTTAGCATTCCTCTTCACATGACCAAAGCGAAACACATATGCAATCAAATACCATAAGACTTCTTTTATTTTTTTTAATTTTTATTTTTGTGCAGAAGTCAATAAAGGACAGATAAGACTTGACTGTGATTGCAAACACTGGAAATAAAGTAAGATTTTTTGTAATATAACACCATCCTAATATTCTTAAGAAAGGTACACACATGAGAAGGAAGGTAAAATGCCTCAGTGCCTTTGTATGTTACTAAACCCCATACCTTTTTATCATTCTGAGAATCTCTAACACATCCAGGCCCAGAACACCAGTGAGAACTAATTTTATCAGCCAATGATCTGGACAAATCTTTCATTTAAAATGACCCGCTAGGGAAATGAGTGATACTGGATGAGAGACCATGTTGCTCAAGGCTACTTTTTCTTAGCTGTCATTATTCTTTTTCAGACAACATCTCCACAGTGAAAATTGATTAAAACATAGAAAATGTGAAATGTACAACTAGTTATGCATTGCTCTTTAGACCTGAAATTCTTTAAAAAAAATGTTAATTTAATCATATGAACCAATTTTTCAAAGTGACCAGGAGAATTTAGGCTGTTTTAAAAAAATATTTTAAAAATTAATAATAATGTGTATCTTCACAGTTGTTAATACAATATTTAACCACAAAAGAGTAAAAACGTTTGAATAAGTCACTTGTTCTGAACAGCTTTTTCAGCTGAACTGCTTTCAGTACTCATGCTAATCAGCTCAAGGGAAACTGTACTGAACCACTGACGGAACTGGGCTTGTTCAGCTTGGAGTAGAGATGGTTTTGGGGAGACATCATTGTGGCCTTCCAGTATTTAAAAGGAGCTTATGAACAGCAGGAAGAGTGGTTTTTTATACAGTATGTTAGTGATAGGACAAGGGGGAATGAATTTAAATTAACAGAAGTGAAATTTAGTTTGTATATTAGGAGGACATTTTTTCTCAGAGGGTGATCAAACACTGGCACAGACTGCCCAGAGAAGACGAGGATGCCCCATCCCTGGAGGTGTTCAAGGTCAGGTTGAATGGGGCCCTGAGCAGCATGATCCAGTGGGTGGTTGCCCTGCCCACAGCAGGGAAGGTTAGAACTATACAGTCTTTAAGGTCCCTAACAACATAAGTCATTCTATGATTCTATAAGAAAATGCACTGTGTAACTAAAAGTTCCTTTTTAAAATTGATTTTGGATTTCAAATTTTAGATTTCCTAAATATTCTCAGAAATACAGTCTTTAAATCTAATGTATAATGGGATTAAAAAATATACTTGGCTTTCCTCATTTCAGAATTTTTCATAGAAAACTGAAAATGATTTGCTGAATTAAATGTAATGGCAATACTTTAGCAGAAGTAATGCTAAAGTATGATCTATTTCACCAGAATTGCTGTTAGTGATTTGGCATCTGTATTGGCCAAATATGTGTAGATAATTATTACTCTTTTTTTAATTGCCAGTTGCAAGTTCATTTTTCCCCCCCAAATATTACACATATAGATACACATAAACTCAGTGGATTTTTCATATCTGAGCTATTTTTAGACAAGGTTAGCTTGTGACTGAGCAAGGTTTTGCAAAAATCTGCATACTAAGGTTGTTCTCCTCCTCCTGATAAACTAAATGAATGTTTTACCTTATGAATATACCTATGCTATTACTAGCCTTCTCAAAAACCTACAGCTGGTCGTATGGATTCATCTTTCCTCCTTATGTCTCCAGATAATGAACACTATTAGAGAATAAAATGAAAATCTTGACAGACTTTTGTTTTTCTTTCATTATTCATAACTGAAAATGTTTCCAGGAAAATTGCTTGAAAAATGTTTCTAAATTTTATTTTTATGATTTTACTTCATTGAGTTTATCAAACCAAGAAATCCAATTAAAATCCACAAGGTTACTCTTTACTATAAGCACAATGCTTGAAAATGTTGAGAAGAAAGAAAAAAAATATTCAATAGATAATTTTTTAAATATCTGCAGTTTAACAGAACATTCTTTGTTAAACTGAAACTTCTGGTCATTCCAGAATTTAGTTTAAAATTAATTCAGATTTTAAAAACTAATTTTCTGGGTATTGCATGAGCATTTCATCAGTTACAAACATATCTTAGGTTTTAAATGACTGAAATGGGAAAGAAAACCCTGTAAATAATATTTTTGAAATGACAGGAAAGATAATAATGATTACAAACTCGTATTCTTTTGTCCATTTCAGTTGTAATTATTTGTTTGAAACCCTTCTTAAATTCTGCTTTATTTTGAAGCATTTAGCCAATACTTGCTATGTCTCCTTTACTTGTTACACAAAAAACATGAAAAACAAGGCAATGAATCTTATTTTACTTTACCAATGGTAATGTAACAGCATAGCTGTATGTGTGAAGAGGCAACCACTTCAAAGCATGAGACATTCCAGCGCTATTCTTACTTGGCTTTATAGTGCTTTTCCCACGTGACATTGCATGCTTCTGTCTTAGAAGCTTTCTAAGTAAGTATCACAATGCTGTGCTTCTCATCCAGTTACCAACCTGTGCCATATTAGAAAAAATATTGCACTATCTTAGGATGGCAACAAGTTCTTCACTCTTACTTGAAGTCCAACATCGTAACTGTCAGTAGCAACGTTTCCATTTACAGCTTCTAGCACTCTCAGACTTGGAGAGGTTTGTTAAGTCTCTTTAGGGATTCCTGTTTAGAAGATAATTATCTATACCTCACACGAATAGAAACACTTCAGAATTCAACAGCATTTGCTTAAGTGGGAAAGTAGCCCTTGTGTATATGCAATAACAGACTGTGAAAATGAAGTACAACTCTGTTACTATTAAGGGAGTAACATTCAGGAGTGTCAGCCATAAATAGCAATCAGAGTAATGCTAGAGCGGAGATTTAGAAGTAACAGAATGTTGAGGCATGTCTTCAGAGACAGTTAGTTAGATAACTTCCATTGACATCTTCCACAGAATAATTCTTAAATCTTTAGGAAGGTCACTTTATTCTCTCTGTGTATCAGTTACCTAACTGTAAAACTCTGAGAATGAATGAAAAGTTTTAAAATCACATTGTGATAACAGATAGAAGTATAAGGTAGGAGATAGATTAACATCCCCTGTTTATAAAAAAAAAGACAGTATAGCGGTGGGGCTCCCCTTAATTAACTCCCAGAACTATGACTTTCTGTGGCTAGGTCATCTACAAACACTTGCATTTTTAATGAGTGCTTAAAACTGTAAAAGTAACCAGTCAGTACATTCAGTGTCTTACTGAGCTGCCAAATGCTGCAGTTTCTTCTTAGAATTTTTGCATACTGAGGTATATCTTTGTATCTCAAGACTCTAGCCCATTAACCTAGTCAGCAGATACAACATAATGAGACATTCTTTATACAAGATTGAACTCCATCATTTTCCCTCTTTTCAGAAAACCCAAATCTCAGGAAAACAGCATACAGAAATAATATTTAGAGCAGGGGACTCTTGCTATTAGAAAGAGGTCTTATTTTTTTTTCCCCTGGAGATGCTTTGTAATGCAAGGGTTTTTCTGGGCAAAATCTTGTCATTACAGAAGGTAAGTTTGAGACAGCAATTCATCTGGTACTAATAAAACTGTACATATTTCTTTAGAAGATTCACTTCCTAACTTCTATCAATTATGTTGACCAGATTTCTGTTGAATCTGTCAGGTAATTAGTGAGAATGAGAAAATTTTACTCAAGAAAGTTAATGTTAATTGAGACTAAACCCACTCTTGGGATTAATTCTTTTAGTTTATATTTTAAACTAAATTGCAAGGACTTCAGTAAAACTTGTCATCACAAGTATCTGTAAAAGCTCGTGCTTTAGAAAACTAACACAAGTTGTGCCACCTCTAATACATATTTAACTAACACATCTCTAAAGCAAGTTATTTGGCAGTTTAAATCATACTGTTAAATCAAATCAAGGATGGTCCTTGGAAAGATATCTGAATATCATAGTGAATTTGTTAACTTTAATCCTCATATAGCCCTCTCACAAATAATAATAATAAAAAAAATCTGCAAAAAGTGTATGGTGATTCATATAGAATGTAATGAGGAAAACGACATTAGATTCTTCTTGATACATAACAGTCAAAAAAGAACAGAACAACTACTTCCTAAGAGAGGACTCAAGGTAAGTGTTATTCTGACATCAATACCTGAGTGCTGGGTGGCTTCCACAATGCCTTACTTTATTGACAGGGCTTAATCTGAAGAAGTACAGAATTGAGTGGAGAAGTGATCACCAACAAAAGAATGTCTATCTATATCATTAGATATACCAAATCCTGAAAAAATGATACAGAAACTTTTAGTTTCTCTTTATTTACTTAAAGTGATCAAGAATGATCAGTGAGACATTTATAACGGATTGGTAAGCCATTAATGTAGCCTTGGCTACATTAACTGCCAATTATCCTTTGTACAACATACTTTCCTCAGTGAAGGGCATTGTCAAAGCCCTGTTGGAGTTTTATACTAACAAACTGAGAAGGTAATTCAAGCCTGCATATCAATTACCATTTTCACTTACAGAACATGTTTACCATCATTCTGTCTCTGCTACTAACAGCCAACGCCTGTGGACTAATCTACCAATTGCAGTTTCTCTGAGCACTGAAGAGGAGCAAAACTGCAGCTGCTTGTCAGTGCCACTGGTTTGCTAATTACATATTCTTCATTTCTGGCATTGGTTCATCCTTCAGCGTCCACTACAAAAGTTAGATCATATGTACAGATGACAATCAGTTGTACCAAGATCAGCAACTAAAAACTACTTGCTAAGATAAATGGTTGGCTGCATTATTTTCTGAATGCTACAGTGAGATCATGTAAAATCGTCTGAGTTAATCTCTAGAAGAAAAGTAAAGGTAGAATGGTCCAAAATATTCATTATATGGGAGCTTTCACTCCCATGAAATGGGTACAACAATAATAGTATATTTACTGTATTTGTCAATTCTGAAACCATGGTCGTCTATTATCTGCATTTTTTCTATTCCCTTTCCTAATCCAAATTACCTTTCAAACCATTGAATTGATAAATTCTCATTCATAAATGAAGTGAGAGAGGAAAAGAGTCAACATTATCCTTTCTATAGAGATCAAAATGAGATTTACTGCTTCAAATATTCAATCTATTTCCTTGGGATGTATTAGGAAAGCACCTGCAATACCTGCTGCATGCCATCAAGGTTCACAAGAAATTTGTTCTACAACAAAACTGAAAAAATACAATCACTTTTCAGTAACATCTGCAGAAGTTGAGGAGACAGTGGTAATTTTGAAAAAAGCATTTTTATTATCATTGCATTTTGGATAATGGAATGTAACTAGGAATAGATGTATAAGCAGCTACTTAATCAGTCAAGAGTATTTCAAGAAGTTGAACATTATAGAACCACATCAGAAGGCATAATGAACATTGGGCAATAAATCCTTCATATGTCTCCTCATATCAAAGAACAGAAAAAGGAAAATTTTACAAGGAATTTGAATAATAAACTAGCAAGTTGGATCAAGTATAGCTGTTATCTAGAAGTAACAAAATTCACCAAAATGTTGACAAATAATAATATGCTCAGTCTGAAATATATCAGATATTTTTCTAAAATAACATTATATTGGAAAGTCATAGATTCTATACTTTTCATTAATAATGAACTAGATTACTCCCATTTTCACGTTATTCTAGTTTAAAAATACAAATGAACAAGCTTATGACAAAAATATACCGTGCACATATATTTTCACAAAAAAACAGAGAGGGATTTTTAACTGCTCAGTTCAGCACAAACCACTAATAAAGAGCAGTTAGGCTACAGATGACCACCTGACCTTGAATAACTTGCTAGAACCAGGACTTACAATGAGTCTATTACAAGCAAATGTTTGGTGATGTTTAAAAAAGTGGAAGTGGAAAAAAAAAAATGTATTCAGAACACAGATCTTTTAATCCTTGAAATATGTTCAGTGCACTTTTGAAACAAACCTTAAGGGCATTAGCAAATCAGATTCTTGAGGAGAGTCCATGAAAGATCAAAGTCCATATGTGCATGCACACACATGCATGTGTCTGTGTCTTCTCCAATTTATACAAAAACCTGAAGGCCTTTTTTACAACTTCCAGTATTTTGAAGCAAGATGAAAAGGGGAGAAAAAAAAAAAAAAGTCAAAGGTAACAGTTTTTATCTGTAGGGATTATCTCTGTAAAGTCATATAGAGCTTTCAAAGTCAAGGTCATAAACAGGTTTTAAATTAGAAAAAGCAGCATTAGTAAGACATGCTTATTTATATTGCATACTATCTCAGTGTATATAGAACAGTACACACATTAGACTTGGGGAATGTATGCATTTATGGGTAAATTACTCTTCAGAAGATACAAAGCATTTGTTTTATGAGGTAAACATTGCTAACTACAACCATTTAAAGGAATGAATTTACAAAATTTTCAATAATAATGAAAACAATGTATAATTCCTTCCAATCCAAAAATCTAATAAAGGGGACAAGGAAAGAAAAAAAAAAAAACCATTACTTCACAGTGCTATTTATGTAAAAAAGACTTTTAAGTGCATTCAAAAAGCATTAATGAAATAATAGCATAAATTTTGAAACATCTCTAAATATGGGTTAGTTTTAATTTCAAAAGACTAATGCATTTGCTGTAAGATGCAGATTGCCATATGTTATCATAGAATCATAGAATGGGTTGGGTTGGGAGGGACCCCAAGGATCATCAAGTTCCGAGCCCCCTGCCATAGTCAAGGCCACAAACCTCCAGATTTGGTACTAGATCAGTTGCCCAAAGCCCCATTCAACCTGGTCTTAATCTCCAGGGACAGAATATCCACAGCCTCTATAACATAACTAAATGCCTTAGGCAGATAACCAGTTATGTAAGTACATAAATAGGATCTCTGTGTTTAAGCTATAAGAAATTCTTTACTCTTTCTCAGGGTTCTGGCAGCAATTCTCAAATAGTTCTGAGAGCTATGAAATGTCTACAGACACTTTGAGGTGAAAGACAGAGCAATTCCTTTTCAGAAATATACAAGCAGCTATTGCTTTTGGCATTTGCAGCCCCAGATAAGGCGATAAGGCTTTCTATACCTTCTTCTACAACTGCAGACTCAGCCACAGATCAAGCCATAATATACCATTATTTTTTTCTGCTGTATTTTAGAAATACCAGGATGTTTATATGTTTGTTTTCATCTCCTTTGTGCTACCTGACATTTAGCAGCTATGTAAAAGGCAGAATGGTCTGATATTGTTTCAAAATAATAACTTTTGATTTCTAAAGATATTTATACGGATAGAAGCAAGTAATGAATTTTACATTTACTAGTGTG
Source organism: Tympanuchus pallidicinctus (assembly GCF_026119805.1). Lineage (NCBI taxonomy): Eukaryota > Metazoa > Chordata > Aves > Galliformes > Phasianidae > Tympanuchus > Tympanuchus pallidicinctus. Next base: position 19,298,683 of record NW_026294747.1, read on the forward strand.
TAAGTCATCGAGGGGAACAAACACTCATATACTCTTATGGTGATATTTTTTTTCAACTGTTAAGTCGAACGTGCAATGCAAAATTTATAATTCACTACTTTTTCTAAATAATAAAACTAGAAATGTCCATAGATATGCGTAAATTTTCACATGCATAATTACTGAAACCAATCTCTCTTTTAAAAGATTTAAACGTCAGTAGCTAATGAAAAACATTCCAGTGCATGGAGGCATATATAATTTTTTAGACTATAGCGTATCATTCATTCTGTATGCTTACTATTAGCATCCAACCAATGCAATGCCTTCAATCCCTTCTCTTATAGACCTTTCTTACTATCACACAGCATTCCAGGACCTGACTCTCAGCATCAAACATTTCTTGGGGAGCATGTCCCACAGTCTACCAGTTCCCTCTCTTCTCATCTCCTAAATATACGCTCTTTAGCTTCTGCTGCAAATTGATTCCTCTCAGATCTGCCTGATCCATGGACCATGCCAAATTCTTCTGAGGCTTTAAAGCTGGATTTAAAACTGAAGTGCTAGCTAAGAAAACTGAATAAATAAATGAAAAATTGTAAATCACTGCTGAGCTAGCGTCAACTGCTTTTGTCATTTCAAGCATTATATACATATTAACATTTGCATCGTGTATAAACAGAATTAAATGTACTTTTTTTTTTTTTTTTTTTTTTTTTAAATTTTAAACACTCATTTATAAATGAGAAAGCTGACAAACAGGAGAAGATCCAAGTATTGCTCAAGCATTTTCTTTAATATGGTCAATCTTGGTCTCTGTAAATCTCAGATGAGACCAGAAAATTACTTTCTTGCTTTTATTTTTTGAAGAAAAATAAATATTTTTGACTTAGACAGCTTGGTTTAGAAATGGGCTAAGGAAAAATGTGAAAATACACACTCAATTCATAAGCTATCTGGAATAAAAGACCATGAGGTGCAGTATGATTAAAGCAGAAGAGAATTGCATTCTCTAGATTCCTAAGAAATTTCTGTTTTGATGATTTAATGAGTACAAAAATATTTGTTACAGTTTCTTTTAATTTAGATGGACTGATGTCTCTGAAGAGTGAAAACATCAGAGAAGAGCACCTCAGGTAGCTCTCTATCAGGAAATACAACTGAAGGGATCCTGTTTCCTATTCTGTAAACCAAACTCTGTGGTAGAATTCTTTGTCTAATATCAAAGATATGATTTTGCAAGGTATTTGACTTTTTTTTTAATCTACCCATTGGAAATGATAAGAAATTGTCATCAGTAGGCTATTCATGAATAAAAGTAGTGCCAAATGTCACTAAAAAACAGATTAGAGAATGTTTATATTTTCAAACAACATTAAGGCAGAATAATTGGTTATTCAGAAAAAAATTAAATATGAGATTATCTTTTATTATATTGAGCCAGGAAGACTCCCTACGTGGAAAGTGAATGAATGAGTTCAATAAATATCCAGTTGAAAAAGAAAAAAAAAACTATTTTCAGTTCAAAAGGACAGAAACTGACTGGGTCATAATGATTTATGTAAGAATTTTGTCATCATTTTTTCATTATTTATCCACAAGTTTAGCTAGTAAACTTGACTGGTATTAATTTGCCAGAAAGTGAATATAGATGGAATATAACAAATGCTGTCTTGAAAAGAAAAAATTTTAACTGGTAACATGCAACTGTTACCAGTGACATGGTAAGTATGAGTATGAAGATGTTTGTTACAGTTTCTTTCAATTTAGATAGACTATTGGAGTTCTTTCTTTCCTTTACACATTAATAAATGTATGAAAATATATAAGATTAGGAGGTTTTCTTACATTCACTGCAGCCCCAACAATCTTCCAATCAGAAAGTCTGTCTTTTCCAAAGAGAGAATTCATTTAGTTGTGGCAGAAGAATGAAATATGTACTTTTGTCCTTATAAACCCTTCTCCCATGAGTTTACTTTACTGAGGTTAGGACAGGGGCAGAGTGGCAGCACAATATGAGGCAAAATCACACTGCCTTTTGAATAAAACAAAATGAATAAAATGAAGGCTCTGACTGCAGTGCTCTCATTCCAGTACTTTTGCAAAAGCAAAATATTTTTATCAAAGACAGACTGGGTTTCCCAGATGACTTGAAGCTCTACAAACTTTCATATATATGGTATGCTTTATTCATGAGCTGAGGAGACTCTCAAAGTCACTCTCTACTAGATAGAAAGACTAAAGGCAGCATTTAAATGGAGACTTCCCCACCAGCTCTTTTGAAACTATTATAAGTGAGCAAAATTTTAGTAGTTTGTGCCATGCACTCTGATCAACAGGTGAAAAAATACTTCTCTAAAGCTTTACTTATTTTAATTCAATGAAGAATCTATTGCAAATAGTCATAAAATAACCATTGGTACTGCTTCTTCAAATGGCCTGTTTTTTACACAATTATATTCAGAATATTAAAATTAGTTTAACAATCATTCCAGTCTATCAGGCAGACTGTTTAAAGGATCTGCAGTAAAGTGCTCTTCATTTTAAAGTTCACAAAGGCCAGTGACCGATATTATGGTAAATATTTCAATTCAACACACGAGGATGCCATTGGAGGCTTCCTCTACATCCAAGAAATCCCTTTTTGTGTAAAAAAAATAAATAAAATTGTAAACTAAGAACAAAACTAGGAAAACCATGCTGAAATAATTAATGAAGAAAGTTTGCCCAATACTATGGAGGAATATGAAAATACCTCTTTTCAGAATAAAATATCTAATAATGTTATTTGGCCTATTTCCTGAAAGATACGATGAATTTTACTGCATCATGATTATTGATGCCCGTAAAAAAATCAGAGCAGTCTCAAAATGAAGCTGAATTTGAAATAAGTATCAAGGATGTGGACCAATAATGGAGATGAGTTCCTATTTTCCTAACATGTTTAACTAGAGCTTTCAATCAAAATATTACAAAACTGTGGTGAATTTTAAGTACAATTATAAATCTCAAATGTGAAATTCCAGCCTCCCTTTAAATGATTGGTTCCTAAACTATCTCATCCTTTTTCAAGCTCTCTTTTTTCATACTCACGTTTGCTACTGATTAAAACTGATTAATATTGCTACCACATTCCACAACGTTCAGTCAATGTCAGCAACTAACCTTATGCTCTGTTGCTGCTTATAGATTAATTTACTGAGCCATCTGTTTTTTCTAGTCTAAGTGTTTCCACATTATGTGACATTGTAATAAGCCAAAGGTACTTAATCTAAATATTATTTTAATCTGTGAAAGATGATTTGTGTGGAAATTGTATGTATCTAGCTTCATGAAAATACCAGCGGTGTCAGAATGCTGGTAGAGAAAAGATGATTCCTCCTTTCTATTACCCTTATTTATACTGTCAGTCTTCTTCTCTTTTTTTTTTCTTTTTCTTTTTTTCCAGTCATATCCTCTTTTTCTTCACAGGCTGGCACATTATAAGAGAATTCCATTTATACTGTATATGTACTATATTAAGAAATAATCAAGTTTGTTTATGAAAAATGATTTGGATTAAAAATAATACTAAAAAATAAATCTGCAACTCTTTGCAACATAACATGACTCCATAAGCCAATAATTTGAGGAGTGTATTTTTGTAAGAGAAGAGCATCTCTGTGTCCTTGTTTGAAACAATTCATGTTAAAAATCATAAGACAAAATGCAAGATAAGTGACTTTTCTGAAGTTGATCATTTCTACAACTTCAAGCCAAGTTTGAAATGCCCCCACAGTAATTTCTGCCCATTTTCACCAAATGTCCTTGAACAGAGTCATTCAGCATTCTGTTCAAGAAGTTTAACGTCATTCTTTTTCATGGTTTCAAATGCAGTGGGGTAGTGTGAGCTCCACTTTTATGATCTTTGAATTTAGCTTTGAGTTAAATTCTGAACAATTTCTCTATTGCCTGTATTTTTTCTTTGTTGCAAAAGTAATAGATGCAAACGAAATTCATCACTTTAGGACAAAAAACATAACTTTGCTGCAAGCCTTTCAAAATGAGCCATGCTGAGAATTTGGACCTTTCTTGTTCATTTCCAGGTGAATTAACTCTTTTGTTAACAATTACGATGACCAGTTTGACTTTCCTTTAAATAATTTCACTGATGAAAATCTGGATGATAAAATGTTTTAAACAAAGTGTCTAGACCTCTACACATAAATACATTTCATCTTGAAGGTGTAATTATGGAACCTTAATGAGAACAAAGCTTAGATTAATTGCTTTTTCTTTTATTTTTTCTGTCCTTTAGCAGTTTCGTGGTTTGATTTTAATGACATTTAGTAGGAAATTCACTACAAATGTTGTTTGCCATTCTTTTCTTTTCTTTTCTTTTCTTTTCTTTTCTTTTCTTTTCTTTTCTTTTCTTTTCTTTTCTTTTCTTTTCTTTTCTTTTCTTTTCTTTTCTTTTCTTTTCTTTTCTTTTCTTTTCTTTTCTTTTCTTTTCTTTTCTTTTCTTTTCTTCTCTTCTCTTCTCTTCTCTTCTCTTCTCTTCTCTTCTCTTCTCTTCTCTTCTCTTCTCTTCTCTTCTCTTCTCTTCTCTTCTCTTCTCTTCTCTTCTCTTCTTTTCTTTCCAATAATTCCTTTAGAATTTACACTTCTGTAAATTATGTCCTGTTTGAAAGGGATAAACTGTGCAAAACATCAGCAATTGCCTAAGTTTGCCTTTGTCTGTTATTTCACCTTTTCATTTGCTGTCTCTGGAACAAGTAATTGTCAAACTTTTCTGTTAACTTAAGCGACACAGGCGGTTCATCTGAATCCATCCAGCTCATATCCAGTGTCTTATATTAAAGCATGGTGGTGTGATGCTTTGCAGAACCACAAAGAAGGGTAGTAGAGAAAGTGGCTTCTACACCCACATCGAAAACTTCTCTTTTTATAGAGCCATCAAGTGCCACTGACACTGCTAAAAGCATAATTCTATTGCTTTTACTGGTGTAATTACTACAAACTATAACCAAAACACATAGCATTTTGTATGCCTCACTGCCAGTGGTCTTGCTGATCCTTTTCTGTGTTTAGTATTCCTATGAACATTGTCTTATGAACAAAACATAAGAAATCCAATTTCAATGCACATATACAGAAGAAAGAATCAGACTTTTTTAATTCTTATGTCAATTTTATGGTTAAACCTAGGAAGCATCTAAGCACCACTCAGTTGTTCACTTGTTTCCCATTAAAATGGGATGAGAGAGAGAACTGGAAATAAAATATAATGCATAGGTTGAGATAAAACCTATTTACTAAGACACAAGAGGGAAATGGAAACAAATATCAAATATGCAGTCATAACTTGAGGATATGGTGGACGGTAAGTTGCACATGAGCCAGCAACCCTCACAGCCCTCAAAGCCAACAGTTTACTGGGCTGCATCAAAAGAAGCATGGCCAGCAGGTCAAAGGAGTTGATCCTGCCCCTCTTCTCTGAGCTGGTGAGAGTTCACAAGCTCTAGTACTGTGTCCAGATGTGGGCAGGAGAAATATAAACCTATTGGAGTGCATCATGAGGGACGTAACACCTTTCCTATGAAGGCAAGATGAGAGAGTTGGGGCTGTTCAGCCTGGAAAAGAGTAGGCTGCAAGGAGACCTAATAGCAGCCTTTCGGTAGCTAAATGGAGACTATAAGAAAGAAGGGCAGTGACTGTTATGGGAAGTCCAAGGGAACTGGTTTCAAAACGAAAACAGGGGAGATTTATATTGGGTAGAAGAAAAAAGTTTTTTATGATGAGGATAGTGAAGCACTAGAAAAGGTTGCCCAAAGAGGTGGTGGAAGCCCTGTCCCTGGGAACATTCAATGTCAGGCTGTATGGGGCTCTGAGCAGCCTGATCTAGCTATAGGCATCCCTATGCACTGCAGAGGAGTTGGACTAAGTGACCTTTACAGGTCCCTTCCCACCCAAATGATTCTATGATTTTAGTTCTGCTATTCCATGAAAATGAGACTTGGAAATGTCTAAAGATTTAACAAGGTGGTCTACTGTGATCCAGGGCAACAATGCCACTTTACTGTTTTCAGAGATTTGTGAACTACAGCTTTCCGTGTTTGATCTTAGCAGTCTGAATCAAAGACTATTTCAAGACTTCTTTGATCATAAATCATATAATTTTCAGCATACATTTTCCTACGGAAAATTGTATCCTTTCGCCCTTGCTTCAGTGCTGCCCTTCAGTTTAAATCACCAATATTTGTACCTGTTTACTTATGCTCTTAAAATAGAGCAACAGAATGTTGTCATTCTTTGAATCACACAATTCTTTCAGGCTCATCTTCTACGGCAGGTTTAAAATTCCTCTGATCATTCTTGCATTTTTTTCCACGTTTTTTTCCCCAAAAATTAACAGCCGCTACAGAAACATTAGGCCCAGTGCCTATGGACTGGACTAAAAATATTGGTAAATGATTTTAAGAATCTCAGTCCAGATTCATCTTGTATTTTTATCATCATTACCTAGAGTTAAATCTGTATAAATAAGCCATTTAAAAGGTTCAATGGTTTAATGTTATGGACTATTTCAATTATCTGGGCAATTTAAACTGAAAATTGTTCATGATAAACTGAAAACCTTAAAATAACTGAAGACATGTTCGGATTTATTTTAGGTGGAAAAGATGAGTAGCTAAACTATGATGAATTAAATTGCCAGCTATATAAAACATGCCCTTAAAACGTCATTCCTTGTCATTTGAATTTTGTAAAACTATAAATTGGTGTTAGCTGAAATAATAGTAGGACTGCCTAGATTGTAGTATTTTTATTTCTTCTATGTATTCTATTTGTAGTTTTAATTGCCATTTTCAATGCTATTTTTAAATGACAGATAGAAGATAATCCCCTATTTTTATATATACATACATATATATATTAATTATTTCTTTTTTAGATTGAGTACTTTAATTTTACTTTAAAGAATACTCTATTTTTAGATGGAGTACTTAAATGCTGAAGACACTGAAGATACTCTGAAGCTTTCTCAAAATAGAAGTCCTAGAATACACATGACAAGTACCAGAAAACTAAGTATCAATTGACTAATCAGGCAGGAAAACCTGCATAGCTTTTCAGAATCATCACACATAAGGTTACGTAAGATTTACTACTTGTGTAGGTGTTTTGCTGTAAAGAAATATGCTTGCAATCTTTCTTTGCTGCTGAGTTCATTTGGATTGTAAGACTAAGAATGGTGTGTGCATTTTTTCTCATAGTTCTTTTCTTAGAAAGAGATATTTAGTAAACTTCAATAACTAGGAAAAAAAAAAAAAAAAACATGATAAAAATATAGCAGCTTGGTATAAGTGGGGATTCTTCCTTCAAGTCTTACAATTTTATTTACCAAAGAATACCCAGAGATCACATTCGAGTAAAATAAAAAAAATAACAAAATGGAATATTGAAGTAGATGAATGAAAGTCCTTTGAGAACCACTGATCTCAGAGAAGAACTAACAAAAATCAAGCCAGAATGTGTGAGACAAGAATATTAGCCAAGGAGAACCTTCTTGGTAATTCGGAAATAAGATGTTTTAATTAATCATCCTGCAAAACTGTAATATGTGAGCCCAGATTTATGGCTTTTTTTCTTCCACTAGATAATTACCTTATGAATGCATGAGTGGCTAAAATTTCTGGGTTTGTGAGAAGGTGTGATGGAAACTTGACTAATTGTAAGTTATTATTAATGATAAGCAAATACAATAGGTTTTTTATAATTAGTAGAAAATATACCAATTTCATGACAAAAGGATATTTACTTCCCTGTATTTGATCATCAGCTTTTTGATAGACTTGAATTTTGTCTTTTTCATCATATTAAATTAGCAAGCTGTACTTTCAAGATCATCAGTACCAAGATACATGCCAAGCTCATAGAAGAAAGAAATGGATCAAATAAATAATGGCCTCTTCATTTTGCTAAGAAAAAAGTGTGATCATTTTTTGTGCAAATACTAGAATGGTCATCAGAAATTATTAGAAGAATAAGCTTTATAGAAACCTAAAGCACTTTGTAGCTTCTGCTGAGAATATAGACTAGATCTGTGGTTATTTTTTAAGGGAGCTACTTAACATAAGAAAACTAACTAAAGAAAAAAAAATTATGGAGGCATGATTCCAAGAAGAGCTGTAGTCTATTCTATGATGGAGACTGAATTTCTATGTACTTCATACTTATATTTTTCTATTTTTTACTACATATTAACAAATGAAATCATCTGTTCTAGGAAGAGGAAAACAATCTTTACTTTAGTCCTCCTCTAAATCAGTGTCTTTACAGGAATATGTACCTCAGCTTCTATGAGTACAGTAAGACAATAACTACCTCAAATGGGTGTTTAGAGGCCTAATTAAGTACTGTTTGTGTCATACTGAGATCCTCAGAGGAAGGCAATTACACTGTGCATATGAAAAGTTTTACGATACTAATTAATCATTATTGAAAAATGACTTGATTATCCAATGTATTCCAAATTTAATTACACCCATTATTATTTTTAAGGCTCCCTTTCAACTTGCATGGAATTTCATGTCTGAGAAAGAAAATGTTCCCCTAATCATCAGTTCTATGAATAATACAGCAGCATAAGTGTGTGCACAATACATTTGTAGGCTTCATTTTTCCTATAGATACTTTCATCCAGAAAAATGACAGCTCAGAAAAGAAGGTTAATAATAGGACACCGTTAGAGAAGAAGACAGGCTTTTTTTTCCTTTATTAGTCTAAGACTCTGCTAAACCTTTAAGTTCCACAGTTTGTTAAATGAATCCTGCAATTTATGAGCAAAAGTGAACAAAAAATTCAAATTAATTCCATATCTCAGGATTTTCTGCCAGTTGCTTTCATTCCTACAGCCAACTTTCCACTTTTATTACAGGATTTTTTCATTTGAGTTCCCTCAGTATCAGGACATTGGGCATACGTTTTATGATACTAAACATGTAGTTTCTTTCTCCTGTTCTATACCTGAAGTAGTATTGTTTGTGATCTGCCTGTGATCTGTTACGAGTCCTTATCAGAAGTATCGTAATTAGTACAAAACTTGTAAAGTATTTGGCATGACTGCTTCTCAGTTGTGGTATATATCTTTGGGCAATAGCACAATGTATGCATTCATTTGAATTGTGTAGGTAGGTTTATGGCCAGCAAGTGAGGATTATGGTTCAGGGTAAAGAAAACATTCTTAAGATGATGAAAGAGACTTTTTTAAAGCATCACAGATCACTAATTAAAAGCAATGCTTTTCCTATGCAGTTGTTTTAGAAAATGAAACAGTAATAGGACACTGTTTGGAAGTTGTAGGATGAATAAACAGAACTTGAAAATGACAAGCTGATCGTCAGTACTTATGAAGAAAGAATGATGGGCAAACGCTTTGCAACCTCTATTTCCTTATGGTAGTTAAGAAAATACGGACATTTACCTGTTTCTGAAAGTCAGACCTGTGAGTTAAATGGAAGGAGAAATATTTGGTAGCTGTACAAGCTCTCCCAGTGGTGAATATATAGCCTGTCTTTTCAACTCTGTCAACAAACCTCTAATAGTTTACGTAACATTTCAGAATCAGTGAGGATATTTTATGTGGGTTTAGTCTAACACACTGTTAAAGATGACAGCAGTACTTTTGTAGAGAAAGGAAAGGGAAGGAGAAAAGCAAAACTGCTAGAATTTAAACTTTGCCACTTAATAAAGACACAGAATGTAATGTCTAAATCCAAGTTCCTTTGAAATATTATAATCATTGCAAGTACACATATAGAAGTAATGCATCAATATGAGGTTAAATTAAATTAATGGGAACAGACAGTAACTAACTTCAGATATGTCGATAATGTTTCTAAAATACTTTTAGAAGCATTAACACTTTTGAATTTTCTTTTATAAATATCACCTGTGGGAATAAAAAGATGGCAGACCAGTCAACAACAGGGGTAGTAATTAATGCATTCTCTACCTTTGTACTAAATAGCTGCTACTATGCCTAAGTGGAACAACAGCTATTGGAGTGATATCTAAAGTCCATCTTTGAACAAAATCTGTACACTCCTACATGCAGGAGTTAGTTGGTCAACAATACATGAAATGTGAGACTTTCTAGACGACAAATACAATTTTTTGATTTAGGAAACAGTAATAAAAAGAACCGTATACATAGGTTCAGATTTTCATCAGGTTAAAGACCAGGCTAATAATGATGTGTTGCCCTTGAAGTGCATGAAGAACTTTGCTGATAAGTCACATGGCTTCTTAATAACTCAGGGCATGGCTTTGGCCCTCTTATGTGTTCCACGTAGAGGGAATAGGTCACAGGCATGGGCAAAGTCTCATCTAGTTTTGCAGACTTATTTTTCACAGTACCCAGATAAAATTATACAGTACTATTCTCCTCAGATACTAGTGAAGACAGAAATATTCTGCCCGAGGGATCAGATATTACCATGTTGCTAAGTGTCCTTGCATATAAGTAGTCAGGTTACATGAATATCTGAGCATTATATAACTTCATCTTTGAAGGCATGTGCCTTAAAAGAATCTGTAAGGAATAGATGTGTGATGAAAGAAAGGCTGTTAAACGTCAGCTAGAGGTGTATCACTGCACTGAAACATCCAAACAAAAATATTTTAACTTAAAGAAGAATTCACTTCAGCAATTTACAAATTTATAGAAGATCACACTGACCTACTGCTTCTGGTACTATTACAAGTTATGCTACTGCCATTGCATTAAGTCCATAAATTAGCTCAAATTACTTTCCAAACCAAATCTGATATCTTCTAAATTCAGCAAACATGTAAAATGGAAAAGTTCTTCTAAGCATAAGCTCAAGTGTCTTTGGAAATGAAATTATTTCCTACCAAGTTCTTGCTTACACATCTACATTAAAAAGAAAGCATGGCAAAAACACAATCTAAATAACTAAGTAACAACACGACAATTCTAACCACTCCGGGCAAATAAATACTTTACTTTGCATTCATTTGCAGGTGATTGGGCTACTTTAATATCTAGTTCTGTTTATTTTGATAATTTGCATTAAGTTTTATTAAAAATTCTAATTTGATTAAACTGTATGTATAATAAAAGTTATATATTAAGTTGTACAGGGAAGTTCATGTACAGGGAAAGAAGTTTATAAGTTTTGTCCCACTTTCTGTCATGTTAATTGATGAGCACAATCTATGTTTGGGCATGAGCAATGACTTTATTTCACTGTGTTTATTCATTAGCTTCATTCTTTGGTCAGTATGGCTTAGAGGAGTTCACACACACACACACCACTTCTATTCACACACACATTCATCTTACATTGCTTGAAATTTTGCACAAGATAATCTTATATCATCAGTTAAAGACAAGCATAATTGCTTTGGTGTGCAATCCTCTGAATCTATCATGAGCTTTCGTACAGCTGAATGTACAATCCCATGTTTTAAGTGGAATTGCTTAATTTATTTGTACAAAATATATAACAGAAAAATCAATTCACAAAAATTTAAACACATTTTAGAGTGTTCAACACATCTTTACAAAAACGTGGGTAATGCAAAGGAATACATAACTGCGTTTTGATATAATTTTCAGTTAAGAATAAGTCTGTCAGCTACAGTGCTGCCTGTGTTTTGATAAACAGACTAGAAAAACAATGAAACATAGTTGGAAAAAAAGTATAGAAAGCTAAGCTGTTAATAACTGCAATCGCCTTTTGGATATTTCATGCTTCATTAATGAAAATTATCTCAATTTGAACTAATTGTGGTGTGCTGTTGAAATTACTAGTACAAAACCATTAAAATAAAATAATGCAGTTTAAAACTGTAAAAACTACAAAAAATCACAAAATATTATTACTTAATACTTCATTCAAGCAGAACCCGAAATTTCTCACAGTAGTTATAAAATTAATACTCTAGTACTTGCCCATCAAGAAGGACTTAATCTGTCCCCAGGGGCATCTACATTGTATGAATTTAGATAGAATAGCCTAAGTGAGTTTTTACTTCAAAAAAAGAATCTTAAAAACATTAGGTTGTAATACGCAGTGTGCACACTTTGTACTATATACAATAAATGTATGGAAGTGCACTCCCACACGTAGAAGTCGACCTGGTCCACAGAACAAGCAGAGAACAAACCTAAGCTGCAAATGAATTATAAAGTCACAAGAACATTTTCAAAAATAGACTCTATGATGTTTCTATTTCTATAAAACTGTATAGAACAAAAGAACTTAGAAGTAGTTATAGAATTAACAATGGCTATGAGCAATAAACTGAAAAGATAAACAGCTTCTCCTCTAAAATCTTTTAAGATAGAAATTGATTCTATAGTAACAGTTTAATCAGATCTGAAAACATATGAAAATATACTGCTGAACACTAAGATTTAAACTAGAAAAACAATAATCAGATATTAATGGGTCCAAAACATGGTTAAATGTACTAGCAGAGAAAATGAGTATTGAACAGTTAAGCTTAAAGAGACAGGTGAACATAAATCAATTAGAAGTCATCATACAAAAAGGAAATTACACTGGACCTATGCGTAACTGTTCTACGAGAGAGAGACTCTGATATACATAACATAAACAATGATAAGTTTCAAAAGACATAACACAAACTGTTAGGGACATTAATATTAAGACTATAAGAAATTAATTTGGATCCAGATAGACAGATAGAGACTGCAGAGAATAAGACTAGAAAATCCAAGATAAAAGGAAAAAAATTAAAAAGGACTAGCTGGATGTGTAATAACAAATGCATGACTGAATGGTACCAGTTCAGCTAAAGGTGATGGGAAATTAACTCTAAGATTGAGCTGTAGTGAAGTATAACTTGAAACCTTGCCTCAATGACAAAGCAGACAGGCAATGAACCCCTAAAGTGAAATATGCAGCAAAATGTTAAGAATCTTCATAGAGGGGTATGCTTAAAGTATTTTAATACCTTCATGACTGCTACTGAACACTGCATATAATTTGAATAAATTATACATTCTGAAGAATTAAATCAAGAGAATCAAACACGGTTTCTAAAAACATATAAAATGTTCCTTCTAAATGTACAGAAAAAGAAATAAAATATAATCTGAAGTAAAAGTCAGCATTCTTTATCACTGGAGTGGTTCATCAAAGTTCCAGTAACAGACAAAATCTAATTAAAATTCCAATTCTGTGTAACTTTTTAAGGCCTAACTGGTCCTTACTGAAGAATGAACACAAGAAGGGCCTAAGTTTAAAACCACTCATGTTGAATCACAATTGCATTATTCCAAATTTATATGAGAAAATCCTCAACAGTAGAATTAGGAATTAGGAAAAACACCAGAATTTCTTCAAAGTTTAACAATAGTTTACTTCTTGGGAGTTGACTAAAATCAATACTAAAATGTTGCCAGGAAAACCTGAAGTTAATGAACTTTCAGTTCATAGTTCTAAAATGACTTATTTTTTTTCTTTTGGGTTCCCATATAAGGCAAAGAACCAGAGACACAGCGTAAGAAGCCTGTAATTCACCACACCATTACTAAGTATTTCAAACATTTAAGTTCCTGTTACTGAGCAATATAGGCACATCACAGCATCCATAAGTTTCATGGGAAGAACTATATGAAGAATAGTATTAAATACTCTGTTACTTTAATGTCTAAATTCTATATTAATTATATATTATTGAATTCCTGTCTGTTTTCTAAGTATGAATTAGATAGCTAATGTATTATTTTAATTATATCTTCATTAGTATAACCAAGTTTTAACTTAAGTATTCAAATTACAAAACTAGAAGTGTGAAAGAAATCCAAGTGAACTCCCAGGAGTAAAACCAGAGTAAGAAATGGAAATAACTTTTACATCCTACCAACAAAACCTTTGTTTACTATTTAATTAAGATGGAAGCATTTACCGTAAAATTCAGTAGAAATGGTAAGAACGTCTTACAAAACATCTTCTGTTCCTCCACTTTTCATGGTTCAGACAAGAGTTAGTAGTAACCTTATGCTCCAGACCTAAGAAAAGAAAGAAAATAAGTCTTAACGGTTTGATTTTTGTGATTCTTGTCTTTTTCTCTCCCTTTCCCTTTATTTTTCTTTTTCCTTTTTGTAGTAACTCCAGGATAAGGGAAAAAAAATAGCCTTACAAAATTCAGCACTTAGAACCACCAAGAAAGAAATCAGCTGGAGACCAGAGGGAGATTTTTTGTTGTTGTTGTTGTTGTGCAAAACAACATAAAGTAGGCTTTAGATAGAAGGAAAATATGTTAGTCAGACCTCTTGACTTCTGGCAATTTATCGAATTTCATAGAGAAATTCCTCTGTGTAATACTTTTCTCAGTTTCTTTAAATGTAATAACACAAGGGAAAATTCATTTATTGTGCTGGCTGAAAGTTAATCAAAGTTTTGATTGTGCAAAGATACCCTAAGGTTTTATCAAGTGTTTCCTTTGGACCATCTGGTCAACTCTTTTTTAAAACAGAAGCAACAATTGAAAATAACAATGCTCTTCTAAAATTCGTTAATAGCTATTGCTTTAAAAGTGATAACACATTAACTACATTTTACTGTATACTTGACAGACAGCATAATATTAATGTGTTTCAAGGTTACTGGATCATTTGCAGGAAGTGATGATTCCAAGCAAAGTGACAAATTGAACTGCAGTTTCTTATGTCCCTCAAGATTATTCTAACCACACTGTTACCTGTTGTTCTGGAGGTGACTTCTCCTTAAGAAAAAAAAAAGGGTTTTTTTTTCAACCTTAAAAGTTTTGATACATATTTTTGAGAAGTTTTAGTTTACATAATGAATTTTTCTTAAAAAAAATCCTAAATGTAGAAATCATTTGTACTGAAAACCAAAGAAAAATCATTAGAGTCTGTCAGTGGGACTTTGTTGTTGTCACATAAGTTGGAAATACAGAAAATTTTATACGTTGTGTTCCCAACAGTTAATATTCAATCATGTTGACTCCGTTCAGGTATCCTGATTGGGAAGCTGCATATTTGGTCAGAACTCCCTATTTATAAAGTTCATTAACACTCTTTAACATGAATTCTTGGCAGATTGTATTTTTCTTTAGTTATTCTGCGTTAGGTCATTAATTCAGGAAGAGATTTCTGTATGCTAATCCATCACAAACTTAGGTTTATTTTTACTTCTAATTTAACAGCATACTTAAATACTGTCCTGACCAGTGCATTAATTCCCTTTACAAATATATTACTTTTCTCATGTTCTTTAAATGCTATCAACCAGCATAAGTATCCCAAAGATCCATTTGAAGTATTAAGTGATGTGCAAATGCTGTCTGCAAAGCAAGTTCCAGCAACGTAAACACAAAGAATGGTGTTTCACACACAAAATGTACATAATTGTTAATTCTGAAAGTAATAATAGATATAATCAATATAAACCTGTATAAATAGTTGCAATGTATATAAACCAGTATAAAAAGTTGCAATGTAGACTGCAGATTTTGTAGCTCCCAGTTTGGTATCATACAATAGTAATTAAGTGAAAGAGGATAGAAAGGAGATAGAAAGTCAATCAGTCATGCTCTATGATTAGTAGACTGAAATCCATCTGTTTCATCTCTATCCCATCATATAAGGAGTAGAAATGAACAGGATTTTTCTGATGAAACTGAGCTTTTATTGCAAAACACTCATCTACCAAATTGAAGCATTTTGCAAAAGTAGATTGGTTCTGATGAATTCTGATGAAATTCAGAAAGACTGCAAAGAGCAACCTGTCTGATTTTCTAGCAGCTTACCTGTGGGACTGCCATAGTCTAAGAACATTCTAAAAAAGAAAACAACTTGAAGTACACAACTTTGGAGACACTGACAAGACATATACTTAAGAAAAACCACCTTTCAGAACATTGCAATACGCTAGCACAGTGGAATGTAACAACTAGTTATATCATGTATGCTTACTACAGTGTTGGGTGCAACTAGAACTACAAAGAGAAGAGTAGGAAAACAAAATTCCACTGAATTTATTGCATATTTGGGAATGTGCTAGAAAGAGCATTTCTTTACATTGTGAAAAGTCCTCTGAGACCTTTATAGAGGGTAACAAAATTGTTTCCTTTTATGTGATCAGACTGTATCAACTATGCATGCAGTGCTCATTTCAGAAACTTTCACATAAAAAATATTCCACCTCTTCTCACAAGTGGCATTTCTACAAATTTTCCTGCAGGTTTCTGGTGCACATGTTATATGCATATATGTGGTGAGGATCTGAATGTTTCATTCAAGGAACATCTGCTCTGTAGAGTACAATCCAAGACAAAATTGCAGTAAAGAAAAAAGTTTATGCTGAATTGATAGTATTTGTCATATAAAGCTTTAAGAAAAAAACCTTGATATTCTTATTATTTACTTATTGCAGAGTGAAAGATGACAAGACTGGATCGAATACAGACAGCAGATCATTGCTACACTGATATTTACCTCTAGCAAAATATGTGTGTTTGGGCAGCGCTCAGAGTATGACCGTCTTCCAATCCATATATATATATATATATATATCCATATATATTTGCTGGGAAATATACTTTAAACCTGTCATGTCTCTGGACTGTAAGTAGATGGCTGCTTAGTATAGAGACACCACATTTTGTGTCCAGCCAGCAATGGATGAGTGCCCCATCAAGCAGACAATGGCTTGCCTGGCTAATCCGCACCCTCAGACCTTGCACTCTGGTCTATCTGCAGTGAGCAGCTTAAAAGGCAACACTGAAACAGGCCCAGCTGCTATATTGAAAAACTGTGGAAAAGCTCAGTTCATGCTCAATCATTCAGGTTCTAAAAATAAAATTCAAAAGACAGAGCATTTCTTTGTCGGTGTTGCTTCCGCTGACACAGCTTAGAGATGGTCAAAGTTAAAATTAGATGAGCAGAAAATAGAAATAATCAGAGTCTGTCCGGAGTAGGCAGTTCAAGCAAAATATAGAACTAAATACTCAAAAGATGAAAAGGGCAATCTAGCTTATGCAAACCACTTCCTTTCAATGGCAGACTTCCTAGTATTCTACATTTTATTTACATATCTAGTTAAAATGGCCCAAATGCCAAAAGTACAGTTCCCCAAAATATCTTACATAAGCCTAGTTACCAGAAAATTTCCTAATTTAGTTCTACTTTTCCTATCTATTTCCTGATTTATTATACTTCAAATATCCCCATTCAATTCTACATTCTAAAATGTGTATGCAATTATCACTTCATCATTCTTCACTCCTAATCAGGCTATGGTGACACCTTTAGTTATATTTCTTTATACTTCTGGTGACTTTTAAAATTTGCTTTTAAATAGTTGAACCTTGTCATAGTAATTTGTAACTGACCTTAGACAAGGCCACCTCAGAGAGGAACACACAATTCTGTTTGCTTTTTCAGAAAAGTAAACCAGAGAATTACTATCTCTCTTGCATAAGTTATACACAGGTTTAAAGCTTGTTTGCAATGATCCTTTTCTTTGTCTTTTCCCCACCATTACTTTTTCTCACATTTATATCTTTCTCAAAGAATATCTCTACAGGTGAAAATTGATGTTTATGATGCCCAAGGTTTTTCTTTTACCTTTCTTATGGCAGACAGTAAGGGGAAGTCAAAGGACAAAGCAGCACTCTGTCAATTGCAGTAAAAGGATGAATATGCACTTATGTGTACTGCGTGAACATTTTTTGCTTTCCTGTGGTAAATCTTGGCAGAAGTCACCCAAAAGAGTGTCACTCTGTGAAAGAATCATATGGAAGTGTCACTGACATTTACTTGCGTTGTGGAGAATCTTTCTTGTGTTGTTATGACAGGCAGTTTGCATTTGATTGTCTTAATGCTTTATTTCTGAAACACAAAATGTGATTTTTCTCAGCAGAAACTACTTTATATCCTGTTAATTATTTTAGTTGTATCCACTCTGGGTAGTCCAAAGTATTCCTAAATAACATGTGATAGGATTGCAAGTGGCATGAAATATGCTCTCATAATGGGGAAAAAAACAAACAAACAAAAAACACTAAGCAGTATGTGAGCTAATGTAAGGTGAAATTACTGAGCGATTATCACAAAGTACTGGTGGAATTTCAACATGCCGGTCTTCTAACTAACTTTGTCATAACCCTACAACCACTGATAAAGGCATAAGCACGGTAGCTGAAAGGCTGCCTAAGATCCAACTAAGAAAGAAACAGAGTGAACTTTAAATATCTCAAATCCCTGTGGCACTTAGGACTTCATCCTACAGACAGACGTTTAATATTTAACAATCAATTTTACCATTCTTCTAAAAGACTTTCTTTTATAGGTCATAAGATCTACTTGCATAAGATAAGGACTGCCAGATCTTCAAATGAAGTGTCTATAGACTTTGAAATGGGCAGAAATGGGTATGATTTATAATTCTTGTGACAGATATCCCCAGAGTTTTCCCAGATATTTCATTCGAATTCACTGTGAGGCATTTTTATGATGACATTTCTGAAAAGATGAGATGGTTTGTTCTAATCAATATCAAGCTTTCTTGTAATTTAAATTTTAAGTATCATCTCTCTATTTATTTAATTTTTATTTCATGATACTGTAAAGATTTCTGTTATGTGATATAATAAGCATAGATCTAGCTCACGGAAGTAAATTCCTTTTACATATGTTAAATATATTAATGTCTGCTCTGCTATAAAAATATGACTGATCTCTTCTTGTTTTAAAGATCTGGTATCTACTCAGAAATCTAATAGACAGCTATTTCAGTTGTAACTTTATGCTTGTAACATTGAACTGGGAGATGGACTGGGGCCTGTCTTTCCAGTTTTCCCTTCTCTAAATAGAACACCTCTAAATTGATCACAAATTTAAAGAACTTCTATTTGAAGTGTTAAATCCAGTCTGCCATAGGTAAACAGAGACCTTGAGAATAGTCAGTGTTTCCTTCAAAATGTGTGTAGTCCTTCAATTTTGATTGTCTCCAACTACTGAAAGATAAGGAAAAACTTTCATGATCATTTATAAGTAAATAGGTAATCAATATGAAATAAAATGGCCATCACCTATGTCTTCCTCTTTGTCGAAGACTCTATCATAAAATCCACAAGTATTAGTGAGCACTATTCTGGTATACTCACTAGAGAGACAGTGCTGCATAGGCACAAAGGCTACTCCATATTTCTTTGCTAATGTGTGCCAATAAATAAGGGTAAATATAAATCTTCTTTCAGTGCAGACATACCATTATTTTCAACAAATACAGGAGCTGACGATCCTGAAGATGTCAGTGTAGAATTTCTTTTGCAAGAGTTATAGAGAAAACAGACTAACAATTAGTTTTTGAGCCTCCCTTCATGATAGCATTCAGCAAAAACAAAACTCATACTATTAACATCAAGATAATGTGCTTGGATTCTATAACTTCTATAATTTCTATAAAGAAATCCATGATTCTGAATAAGAAATAAAGAGACTTCTGTTAGCAGTCTATAATGCTACCTTACAAACTGCTTTAGCAAGTAACTCCAGCTTTCACCAAGGAAATGACCCTGGCTAATTATGGTTTCTCCTTTAAGAATTTCTTAGTCTTCTGATAGTTTTGCGTCAGAGGCTTATAATCCTTTCATTCAATATCAATAACCATCAAATATATAAGTTTTATGTCATATGCAATTTTGTTTTACTTTGTGTGTGCAATCCTTATGACATGTTATATGTAAAAACATTATGCAACTTCAAGATTAAAAACAAAACAAAACAAAAATAATACAATTATTTCCACAAAATGCTTTCAAATTCAGTAGAAGAGAAAAAATAAATGAACAAACAAACAAGAAGAGATATAGAGAAGATTGAGAAACAAATCTCTGTACAGTAATGGCTTTCTCCATTTAGATTTTGTAGACATGTTGGCCAAGTAAGGTTTGAAGGTGGGTAATTTTCATTATCTGTTAAGAGCTCCAAAATGTAGTGATTAACACTGAAAGTAGTAGTATGATGTCCTTGGATGACTAGAGAAAATAACTGATATTATAGTAGTGAGTGATGGATGAAAACAAGATACACCTGAGAGACTTGAAGATTATTTTTAATATGACAGTGCAGGAAAAGGACTGTAAGAGTCAGTCTTTGTCAAAGAGCAACCAAGGTAAGGCTGTATTTGAGGTTGCAGATAAGAAAGTCACAGTGATTGAGTGTGACATCACTAACTCAGTGATGATACACATATATATGTGCATATATGTGTTATATTAGTATTTGCATAAAAATCACCATTTCCATTCTGAATCACTTAGCTCATCCACTGAAGTGTTTCTGAATTTAGCACCTTTGAGACTTTGACATGTTAACAATGTATCACTCAATCGTTCTTTGCCCAAGGAAATCATATATTCAATACACGCTAAAGAAGAGACATTCAACACAATAAGACTGTTGTGATGTGAATACTCCCATGAAGTCTGCATATGAGTTACATTTGGTCTACATATTTCCTATCTGTAATTATATTTCTAAATAGATATTATATATAGTTTTACTGCAATGAAATGACTGTCTACCCCAGCCAGCCTTGAGACAAAAATCTATTTTGCATATTAATGACAGCACAAAATGAACTTTTTAAACTTGCTGCCATAGCAACAACCACAATTGCAACAGTTTACCTTGCTCTATTCATGTCAGTCTTATCCAAAAATATTTTATATTTTTCCTTCCCTCATATGTCTCACTTTACTGCACGATGGCAGTCTAATTTACAAAAAGTTATAATCCTGTTTATTAAACCCTCAATGGTTTTGTTTTTATGTGAAAGACCCTTCTCCTGCAAATATTGCTTCAAGAGTACTATACTGCACTTAAATATTAAGTTGAAACTAATAAAAATCAGATTTTTCTGAAAATAGGATCAAGTGCACTTAATTATGTAATTTTCTAATGCAAAAGACCATGAATTCACACTTATCTTTTAAAAATGTGTTATTTTAGTAACACTTTTATACTGTCCCAATTTTCAATGCACATCATTAGCAATATAACGCTTGTACTATGAATGCCTCAAACTTAAGTATTTAGATAAATTACTTCAGGATATTTAGATTTTTAGGCTGCATTACTGTACTCATTCAAAAAGATATGCTTGTGCAAATCTCTTACTTCAAATCGGTAAAAAGAGTGATTGCTGCATATTCTTTCTTGCTGAATTTAAGTATTAATTTTTTTGTTCATAGTATTATAATATGTAATTCTACAGATTTCTTCTTCAGTCTGACTGGCATCAAAGACAAAGCATTCCCACAATATATGCTCAGCCTTTTGGAGGTTGTCAAATGTGACCTCCGTACTCTTAAAGCTTAACTGGAACTCAATTCAGATACTGAAGCTGCCATGAATTTCCTGTGTTACAAACTCCATCACGCACTTTTGCTAGGAGTACACAACAACTCTTCTTTCTTCTTTGTTAAATTTCAAACTGGTATTGGGAAAGTATTTCACATTTAACAAAGGCACAACCTTGTATAATTTTTATTTTTTTTTAATAGAAAAAGTCATGTAATTTTTATCACAAATACAGAAAACACATTGTTTTTCTCTAATTGACAAAGAAAAACTACAGTAAGAAATTCTTTTTCTTTTTCTTTTCTAAAATATAATGCCTTGCTATTTTTAATTTCCTCACAGTTGTACTTGTAAGCCCATTTGAGCTCACAGCACATGTGTACATAAAGGCAGAGGCATCACCAACATATTTATGAAGTGCATACACTAATGGTTAAACGATGGCCACAAGTTAAAAGTATAGCTGTAAAAGCAAATTCTTTGCACTAAATCTGTTGCAATTACTAATTTTGTACCACCCCTAGTAGTTTTGTAATATACTGGCAAGAAAGCACATCTATTACAAAGTTTCACTTACTAAAGTCTGCAAGAGCACAGGACAAGATTTCAGAGTTCATTTGCAGCTGTTTCAGTTACAAAATGTCTTTTGCATTGTGGGCTACATTCTTCAAATTGAGGCAAAATTCAAATCAGAGTAGAAACATCCTGGTTGTCAACATCCAGTTTCTGTTGAATAATATTTAAACCACAACTGATGATAGAAAACATTCTACAAACATAGTATCATTCTAGACAGGGAGACATCATTGTAATCTTTTCTTACTATGGCTACTGCTTGAAATGATCGAGACTTCAAGGCTGTTCTAAAATTATATTCAAGATTTCCTCCTTGTTCAAAGTGCTTAAAAAATCACTTGGTATTCAGTAGCCAAATGTAACTGCCTTTGAAAGTAGATCTTTTATAGAGGTGTCTTCAAATCTCATAAGTTCTGTTTTTTGGTTTTGTTTTTTTTTGTCTGTTTTTGTTTCTTTTTCAAGTAAGTAAATAAATAAATCTCAAAATTGTAAGTTCTCTACTGCTAAAAAACAAACAATATTAAATTCTTACTCATGAGACCTGTCTAATCTTTTTTTTTACATTCTGTGCCCTTGAAATTAAGTCCCATATGAGATGGTGAGACACTAGCAGGTTACATTGCTTTTTGCCATTCTTGATCCAATACTGTGATTACAAAGCAATTGCTGATCCTCACATTGTTTTACCTTACTGCTTTTTAGATTTGCAAAGGAACACTTCTGTAAATAACTCATTCCTTACAAGCCATGGCAGACATCCCATTTCCTAATTTCCTACTGAGTGGGAACTTCTGTGTATTACTAATAGCGCTTCATTAGTGAAATGCAATTATCAAATCATTTTTGCTCTGACCCAGTGTTCTACAGATTTTTTATTCTATTTCAACCTCTTGGATTGGAGCTAATAGGGCCTACTGCTTATATGCCTAACTTATTTTCCTTCTGCACAGCTGCACACCTTCTGGTAATATGCAGAAGGTCAGATATGTTTTATCAGGTAAGAAAACAGACACGTCATACAAAGGTCATTTCCTCAGGGCAGGGCTGCAAGGAAGTGTTCATATAAGTGCAGCAAAAAAAAAAAAAAAAAAAAAAATCATTACTGTATTTTGCTAAGACTGTTTCAGAAAATAAGAGTTGGTTAGAATTGTAGATTTGTTCCAGACAACTCTGCTTCCTCAGGAAAAAGAATTAAATCTTTCTTAATAAAAATGTTACTATTCCGGACTGTCTTTGAATATGGAACATCTAGGGTTAAAGATAAAATATAGCTTTTCACAAACAAGCTGTGATACATTCTCAACTTTATGAGTTTCCAACTTTCCAATCTTGAGATTCTATGAATCAAGGAAAAAAAAAAAAAAAAAAAAAAAAAAAAAAAAAACAGGAAGCTATGACAAATAATATATAGTTCATACCTCATATCTGTACTTGTAGGTTCTGAAATTGTGACAAGTAACATCACACTTACTATCTAATTATCACATTTAAATCTAGTTTACTGTACCATATGTAATATAGTAGTTTATATTAAAAACTTTCCAGGTCACATTTAACAGTTATAAAAATGTTTTTATCTGTTACCCTATACTGAATGGTGATATCAGTACACCTTCAGGTGCTGTAGGCAGTTTAAAACAAGAATAAATAAATTAGTAAATAAATAGGAAAAAGCAGTTTCTCCTACCAATGGTCTACTGCTTCAAAAACTAGACTTCACACTTTTGGAGCAAGCCAGGACCATGGTCTATACGCACTTAGAGCTCTTTTAGAATGTACACTTATCTAACACTGCTGTAATTGTAAGAATTACGAGAACAAGTAGAAAGATTTGCATATATTTATAGATTCTCCAGTGGATGTTTTATGATATGTTTTCCTCACAACATAATTGCATATGTCATCTAGTTTAAGTTCTCATTTTTCTAAACAGAAGTTCTTTAATTTTATTCTTAGCTCTTCTGAACAGTTTTGAACAGCTGACAAAATCATACATTGAATTTAAAAAAGTAAGGAGAAAAAGGGAAATAAATTTCTTTTTCTTTTTCTTTTTCTTTTTTTAAGTACAATCTACAGATGCGTTCTATCATCATTCCAATTTAAGACACACTTGAGTGAAGCATGCAGTCTGGTCATCTTTTAATACATGGTAAAAGTGATTAAGAAGCCAGGTCACAATCTACAAATAAACACAGAAGTGGTGAATAACTGTCAGAAACCTGAGAAGATTCATCTGTTTATCCAGACAGTGTTATCTCCAGACATCTCTGAGAGATGCTTATATCAAAAATTACATTCTTGTTCCCCAAGTTATCAGAAAAGCAAGAAAACAAGAAAATATCACATTGTTTTTTACAAAATGCCATTGTCACATATCTTTCTCCAGGTGTTCAGGAGGGTTTGCAGGAGCAACACCATAAAATTGGATGACATACATTAATCATACGCTGATTTTAATCTTTTTAAAATAAACAGCATGATATTATCAATGTTATAATGTTGACACTATTATTTCTATAAGAGGTGATATGGAAAACAAAATTTCTGGTGTATAGATCTTTTGAAAATGTAGAAAATGCACTTCCTAGAGCAAATGATGGAGATCAGCAGTCCATGTGCCCTGAGGAGTTATTCCAATCTCTGAAAAGCTTATCTAGATCTCCAGATCTTTTTGTGATGTTCCTTGGAAATAAAGTATATCTCATCTGTATTTGTACCACAGAACATTTTTTTCAGACATGATAAAATATTTCCTGAAAGACAGATGTATTTCCAATTTTCAGATGAGCTTAGGTTCTTATTGAGCGCCTCATTTTGAATCTATTGATGTGAATTGATATAACTGTATCTGTCTTGGATCTTTTAAAACAGTCTTTGTTCAGAATGTTACTCAGACCTCAATTCCTGTTGTGAGCTCTCTGTGTGTGTAGCTGCATAAGAAGTAAGTATGCCCTTGAATTTGGACCAAACCTCTCCAAAGCATTATTAATTCAAGCAATTATTTGAATCTAAATACCAAAAAGTGCACCAAATGATACATTTATTAATTTAGAAATATTCAGTGCTCCTACATAAGATGAAGTGTTCTTTTCTCTATGACTCAAATTATATTTATTCCATGTTTTCAGTTTAGGAAACATTCTTTCCTATTGTCACAGTAGGTCCTCTCCATGCTGATAACTTAGCTATTGCAGTGCACAAATTTACTCTTTCTAGGCTTGCTTATTAGAATTCTTCTGAAACTACTGATCCAGATAAACTTCCACTGATTCTATATACCATGGAAAAAAGTGTGAGCATAGAACAAAATATATATGCTTTCAGATAAACAAATTGAAGTTTAATTGTGATTAAGTAGTGTAATGTAACATTTTACTGTTTTACACCACTGCCAGTGAGAGTCAAATAAGGTCTACAAAACACATCTACAAAAGCTATATCATACATGACTGCTTTCTCCACAGAATTTGAGAACATTACAAAAGGATCAGAAAAAAAGTTGTGAATGAACTCTGGAAGTGATCAAAATAATGATGCAAAAGCCAGAGCAGCAAGTCTAGGAGCATGTTCCCAGTTTATTTAAAAAGAGAAAAGAAGTTTCAAACAACCTTGGGAGCTATGCATTCTGAAATAGGAACTGTTTTAAAATGGGCATGAATACAAGTGGTTGTAACACACAAGAAGAGTATTGAAATTGTTCTCTGATATGGTCTCAAAGATTTCATGCTGTAATTCTCTTGTGCTACATTTTGCTATCCAGATTACCACGTACCTGTGCCAGGATACTAAGGGATTTCTCAGCTGTACGGATATATTTGAAAATGGCAATTCAAGTAACAATTTTTGAAAAGCTATCTTTATAGTAAGAAAGACACAAGCAGAGTTCAAAAGAAAACCATAGTTATTAGCAATTCCCAAATGAGTTGACAGCATTGGCAATAGTTAGATTTTCTCTTATTGAAGGGTCTTGACTAATCCTGCAGAATAAGTAATCTTTATTGTCTACCCTTGCCTCCAGTACAAACAAAGTTTCATGCTGTGGTAGAAAAATAGAATGCACAACAAAAGAATAGCAAGAAGGAGCAGAATAAATGCAGAATATCTTAATGTACAAATGGACAGCTCTGCAATCTGAGAACAAAAATTACTCATCTTGCACATATGGAGATCCCAGTATCAGCTTAGTTTCTGGAAAAAAGATTTACTCTTGGGCAGCAATTTCACTTTTAAACTGAATTTGCCTTGATGCTTTCAGCCTCTTCACTACCGTAACATTTGAACACAGATTATATAGGTATCTTACATTATATGCTCTTCATTAACAATACTCTTGGTAAATGTTGCAGCATAGACTCATTTTAAACAGTACTTTGCCCATTATTTATATTCAAACCCATCTGACAAGGAGTCAAATAAGAGAGGTTTAAAGTGGCTGGGCCTAATTTCAGTTCATTTTTTAATAAAAATATAGTTTAACTTCTTTAAATTCTCCTGGAATGGGACAAGTATATTGTTAACAAATATTATTAGTCAGCCAGAATCACCGCATTTCTTCTCTTGTAAAAACAGGAATGAGTGAAAACTTACTAAGTTATTAGCCTTTGATTCCTCAGGCAAAAAATAACCTTCTCTGTGTGCCTCAAAAAATTTGAAATCATGGTAACATGCAACCTGCAGAGCAGTCTAATTTTTATTAATTCCCTCAAACACAGACTGAAACTTCTCAACAGTTAAAGAAGTCTAAAGAAGGAGGAATAGAAAACTCACAGCTAGGTAACAACAAACTACATTTGCAGATATTTTTCTTTCTGTTCAATGAATACAACATATAGCCAAAGCTATTAGCTCTAAAAAGTCCTATAGTTTTTCTTCCCAGTGATCTCCACAATTTATAAAATAACATATTTAGCCTATATAAAAATTCCTCTGAGAGCTCAGTGCATCAGTCCTCCTTATTCGATGTGATACACTGCATTTAACAACAACTGGCCACAGAGATGAAACAATCTAAGCACCGATAATATTGACATAATAAGGATTGAACAATGTGCTGCACTCCAAATTCAAAGTTTAACCCTTTTCTGGAGCAGTGAAAATGTATTTATTATTTAATGAGTTGGTCAGCCTACTTGGGATATACTAAGATTCTGACAAGAGATAGAGGCCAAAAAAGTCCCAGCTGTGAGCATTCTAAAATATGTCTTACACATCTTCCTGTGTCTGCTGAAGCAAAGAGCAGAAGAAGCAAGAACTGAGGGATCTGCAATGCCACTTTAGTGCAAAGGTATTCCTGAAGATTTTTTCCATTTACAGTACCATCCTTGGTGTTGGTAGAATACCATAGTTCGAAAGGAAACATGATATAATTGTTATTTAAATATCTATATTTAAAAACCCACTTGGTGTTTAATATGCAAAACATATTTAATCTAGGCACAACACATATTTGATGAAAGTATCTATAACCAGGCCATTTACTTTTATGTCTTATTATAAAACAGAAACACAGTAAGAAGAACATAATTTTAGATTTAAATTTGGCAAAGATTTACTAGAATGATTTTCTCTGAAATATGAGACTAAAAAGTATTAACTTTTTCCCTTTTCACACAACTTAGTTGACATTCATTTATATCCCTGTTGAGAAACAAAAGCTAAATAGTATTTGGAGGAAAAAAAAAAAAACAAAGCCAAAACAAATAAACACCCCACAAAACAAACAAACAAACAAAAAAAAACGGAATAGCTACAGAATTAAGTTAAAAGAATTTTCTAAAATTTCATAGAATGAAAGCAAAAAGCAAATGCAGAAAACATCATACAAAAAAGTGCTTCATAATAGCCTAAAAAGAATCCAATATTGACTCATTTGCTATTTTGTGGTAGTATCTTTTCATCATACTGAGGTTTATGACTGTACCTCAGTGAGTTAAGGCCATACTACTTGTATTCTAGGCAGAAGCTGAAGTAAAGTAGGTGGTAAAATCATCTTCAGAATTGCAGTGATGTATGCTAAGCCCTCTCAGATCCCTCCCAGCATATTTTTTCTGTTCTGAAGAGAACACTTGTTTGTCTGAATCTCATGCAGCTACAGGAGAGAATGGGTAATAGTTCCCTGTTCTTTGTCACTGTGAAAAGGCCATTCCCCACGTATGACATCACCAAACAGCGAAAGAGCAACCTGCAAACAATGGGGACCAGACTGCTATATATGTATAGACATAGATACACAAGAAATAAACTCTTCTGACAGGAGCAGAAGACCTTACTTAGTCTTCTTAGTTAGTCTTGATATCTGTGTGTTTGATCCTTTTCTAATTTCTCAATAAAGCACTGTTTATTTAAGTAATTGTTTTTCATTATCACTGCCAGATTCAGTAATTTACTTGTAACAAGAGCTGTCTTACTAACCTAAATGTTCACAATCATGTGTGGTTTTGTGTGCATTTTTTTGTTCATACGATTGCTTTGTTTGTTTGTTTGTTTGTTTGTTTGTTTGTTTTCCTACTGCGAACAGACCACAAAAGGAGACAAGTTTCTACCATACTCTCTCATCATTTACATCAAATGTAATTGAGAAAGTCTGGCATTGATGCTTTGACATTATGAACTCCAGAAACAGAGACTAAAATAGTATTAAAAGGGCATTTAAGAAAAATCCATCTCTGTGGAAAACAAAAAGCCTGTATCGATATTGAACATCAACATTTCTTGAGAGCAATACCATACTAACTAAAGCATCAACCTAGTTTGATAACAAGTTTTTACATAGCTGTTAATTAAATGCCCATCAGGAAAAAAAATGCTTTTCTATTTCAACTTGAGACACAGACATCTTTAAAAAGAATAAAATCTATGTCTTCATGCCATTAATTAAATACTAAAATCATATTCCTTTAATATATCTTTTCCTACAGGCACCTGTACATCCTACAGACAAAAATGATGTGCTGTTTAGTCGTTATCTTCATCCATAAGAAAAAGGTGACTGACTTAGTATTATACCACTTTTCAACAAAAACTTCTGCATATTTCTTTATTTCAATTTTTCAAGTTTCAAGAAAGTTGGAAAGAACAAAACTAGAGCCAGAGGCCTTAGAAAGTGCATGAAGCAAGTCAAACACCTATGCTCATAGGGCAATAACTGAATGCCTCTACTAAAAATATATATATATGTATCTGTAACAAGCATTCAGTAATGTGATGGGTGATAAAAAGTAAGAACAACTGAAACAATAATTAAAGACTGTTATTGAAAAACAACTGACTATATTTTTAAGATTTTTTGAAATTTTGCTCCTGACAAGAACTTCCAGTAAGCAGGTCACAGAAAAGACAGCAATTTCTGTCCTCTGGAATTCTTAACATAGGAGCAACAGGCCCATGCTCATTACCCCCGAATTTCAGCCTGTAGGACTGAAGTTAAGATGTCTTGAGTTTTACTTTTATTTCTCACTTCTGGCAAGGGAGAAACAACGTTAGTTAGAGGTCAGTGAAGATAAGCTGAAGAATCACGTAGGAGAAGAGAAAAAGAATCAAAGGACACATTAATCAGCAAAGCAAATTACTGCAGTGCTTTATGCAATGATGGACGAAAAGAATGTTGAAAAGTTTCATGTAAATTCTTTGATTTTTTAGAACACATCCTAGTACATAAGTAGTAAATATATATACTACATCTATAATAAATAGTCTTTAACTATTATAAACTAGTCTCTAGCTAGTCTGTAGTTTCTAACTATTATAACTAGTCTCTAGATTTCTACATTCTAAAATTCTATTGCACATATTTTACATCATAAAACATCTTCAGATTGAGATCTGATAACCCTTGTCATATTAGCCTACTTCTTTTTTTGTTTATTTGCTTATTTTTTGTGGAGTATGTGGTTTCTTTCATGTTGTGTATTATTTCCACATTGATAAGTAAATTAACAGAGTTAAATAGAATAAGATAAAGGCCTTTCTGCATTACTCTGCATTCAAGCAGAGTATTAATTTGTAAAGCTCACGTCTTTTAGTAAGGCATGTTTCAGATTAAGGTCTTCTGGGAACAAAGACATAGCCTCAGGAAGCAGGACTGTACAATATGTTACTAAGCCTTTTTTTGTTTTCTCCAATATTATGTCAATCACCTAAAAATAAACATCACAAAATATTTTTGCAAGAGATTTTACTCCTTTCCTTTACAGAATTTCCACTATAGTCTCCTCCGCTTCTTCCCTGCCTCCCGCCTTTTTTATTCCTCCAAGCAAAAGCACCTTAATAGTGCATTGGCATAAGATCAATGAGGGCAGCAGAAGCCAGGAGGTTTTGGATACTTCGCTGTCATCAGGCACTAAATGTTCCCTGCACAGATGCTTCCAACACACATCCCCATTGAAGCTACTCCTGTCAAATTTTTTCCTGGTTTTAACCAGTCACTTCAGGCAGGCACCAACACTTTTGCAGGTACTGTGAGATACACTGATAATTCTTGATCTCTTTGCTTTCTTTAGATTTCATTGGCATTTCCACTGTTATTGAGAGCCATTCATTTTTAGAATCCATACATAGGAACACAAGACCAACTGTCATTCTAGTCTGAAAAATGCATCGATATTGACATACTTTAGATTATTCAAAAGACTTAATTTATACAAGTACATGTAATCACAATGACTATACAAACATCTCTTCAAACACTGAATCACACACATTTAATAATCTTGAGCAAGCGAGTCATAGTCAAAGATTGAGCTATGTCAATAAGCAGCAACAAACTCCAGTTTACTTTACCTGAAAGTTTTGTCTCAGCTGTATTTTTAGAGGTTTTCAGCAATTTTTTTCCTCACAATCAGCAGAGGGCAATGTTCACCTAGTGTGCAAGTTAGAGTTCATACTTGTGAATGAGACTGCTCCCAAGATTTCTCTTCCATTAGGCACTGAATTTTATTATTTGATTATAAACAGATTTAACAGTAAGCAACTATAAAGCATATATTTGCAAAAAATATCCAAACAGCCAAATAGTTTAGTTGTATGTACCTCTATATCACAACAATCGTACCCAGATCATACCCAGATAAGACACATTACTGTAAATCAAGTTGCTCAAAATCAGTGAGTGATATAATCCTGTTACAAGTCCTTTTTTCCTTTTCCATGTTATCTCACAAATTAAGAACTTGACTGTTCCCTTTAAAAAAAAAAAAAAGGACTTACCTTGGTATAATTGTGAGAGATGCCCAACAGCTACGCAAACAATGGATCACATAAGCAGAAACAAAGGCAAAACAGAAACGTTTCTTTTACATTTTAAGCAAGAAAAGAAAGCAGCTTTCTCCCGTGGCTTAAGTATGTTTGCTTCGTAAACAGTTTTCATTTCCTCATAATATTCATTTTCAATGTATATTAGCAGTAAAATAGGCTGCCTGTTTTCACCATACTAAAACACAGCTGTTCCCTTGAACTGTCCCGCAGGGCTCTTTCTGCTGTTGTTGAATATTTGCATCGCATTACATGTCCTTAGTAATTCTGCAAGCACCATCATCTGCTTTTCTCCAGTAGCCCCAAGCCTGAATCACACTTTTATGTGCAGTGCCCAGCTTCACACTTTCAATGAATGATAACTTTCAAGCAGGCTACATTGTTCAGCTGAAATTTTAAATCATCTTATGAATTGCAGCCCAACACAGAGGGCCCACCTTGTAACAAATTATATCTTACTGCGGCTTCTCCTGCTGAGATACAAAGCAAAATAGACTTATAAAATATAATAATAATAATAAAAATCCAAAACTCTTCCCATCAGAGCTAGATGAAGACCATTTCAAGAAAGAAAATAATACCAAACATGTCTGTCTTTAACATCTGCTTAGTAAATAGCCTGTCATCCTTCAGAGATACTCTAATCAATGAGTATGTCACTGAAATGACAGACAGTATTTTCTGAATGTACTTTAAAACATAACTGTGGGCTCTATGCTAAAGTGAATGGATTTAGGGGAACTACAACCAGTAGAATACTACGGTATTCCGTGAGATAGTTCATTGCTTTTGTTTGTTTGTTTTTTTAACTCACCCTAACTTACACCTTCAAGATATTGTTAAATAATTCACTACTAATTTTTATTTAAAATCAATTGATTTAAACAGGGAATAATATCCCGGTGATATACTCTGTGCGAGACACAATAAGAACAGAAAATACTTTGAAAGGCATTCTGGCAGAGGAATTGGCAACTAATGCAAATATCTTGAGAACACAGAACAGAGCATCACCTGGTGCAGTTTGGGTGACAGGGCCTCAAGCAAGAGGCTTTGCAAGAATGTAAATTTAAGATTACATCATTTGTGATCAAAGCATGAGACATTTGTTTTCATGGCTACTTGTAAGGGAGGTCTTGGCCAATAAAAATTAATCACTACAGCACAGCCTTAAGGTAGAGATACTAACCACTCCATAAAATCTCCCTCAAAGCCAGAAGTCAGCTACGACAACCAAGAAAAAAGTGCATAGAGCTATGTCTGAACACATTTATCTACTACCTGTGCCTAATAGTCAAAAGAATTTACCAAGTTTCTAAAGTTGGTTATAAGAGCAATGGTTTCTCCATTCCTAGGTGGCCCAAACACATACTCCATGTTGTAGAACCAAAACATTCAAGGCCACTTTTTTTATTTTATTATGCAATTCCAGTGAGAATTCACAGCACTGAATAATCTGTGTTCCTAAAGTAATTGTTTTAAACTAATGGCTGAAAGGGTACCATAAGCATCATAGCAAAACTGATGCGCAAGTTAATTTTGTAACTGGTCTTTTGGTAATATTCCTACACTGAAGTAGTACTGATTTTTGGACTAAAGTTTTTTATATTCAGATGCTGTATGTAACAAACACTGACTTTGGTTTCTGAAGGACATCAGTATCTATTAAATACCTTAGATATAGATATATTAAATCTTGTCCATCTAGTTGCAAAATTGCTAGGAAACAGAAGAGAAGGCTAAATGATAACCATCGCTTCTATCTTTCTGTGAAATAATGGATTTGGCATACAAGTTTATTGAACTTTCTCTCTATTCCATTTTACATCTTTCCTTCTGCATAGTAGCTTTATAAGGAGATTCCAGGATACTGAGCAGTGTCACTGTGCTGAGCTGCTCTCCAGATCTGTCTTCCAGGAGCAAAGGATTGCAACAGATTCACTCCCTGTAAAACATGCTGGCATCTTTTCTATAGGAACATATGTTCTGTTGTTTGCACTGTTAGGTGGGGTTGCTTTATTAGGAAAAACACAGAAAAGTGAAATAACTTACAGTTATTTCAGGCAAACACAGTTGCATACCATCACATTGGAAATATGGCCAAGAATACTGTATCAATGTCTGATGAAATTAGGATAACTGTTAAGAGACTGGAAGAGAAAAAAAACAATAAAAAATGATCACCTCAACCTGGTCAGGGGTTGGGTTCTTTTTTTCCCAGACTTCTGTCAAGTTAGCTTACACCAGTTCATAAGCATGTTTCAGAAGATCAAATCTGCTCTCCAACAGTCAGGTATACTTCCATTATCAGATAATATTCTGTTTAGGTATATACACTTGTGTCCCATCTTGGGTAACCATATTAACATTTTTAATTATTTCTGTATTTTCCCTTTGTCATATAACTATCACAGAATGTACACATTCCAGTAACCCATTCATACTAATTCTGAAATGTAAAGATAAACATATTTTACAGACATTCCTATGGTCTCATGGACAATTGAAATTTTGAGAGCTATTAGAAGTAACTATCAATAAATTCAATACTTTCACACACAGTTTAAGAGTATCTTTTGCCCTCGTTTTTTTTAAACCTCTGGGATGAAATAATTATGATCTCCAAAGCTGCTAATTGTGATGTCTACAAACAAAGGATTATATTTTCTGCTGGAGAATAAACAGCAGGAGAAGATGAGCAACTTTTTTTCCATGCAGTTATCACTAATAATGAGCAGTTAGGTAGAAGGACTAGATGATTCTGAGAGTTTTGATTTAAAATTATGTTAAGTAAGGAGCCTGATTTTGTGGCTGTAGAGACCAAACTCTTTAATACCTGACAACCACAGAAGAGTGTGAAACTGGACAAATGTCCATAATCAAGTGGTGAGCAAATATCTTGACAAAAATATAGAATTGCCTTTTCAGCATCTTTGAAAGCTTGACGTGACCCATGCATGCTAAAAATAGACCTTTTAGATAATATTGGGTCCAAAATCATCCAGCTCTGCATGAACCATTTTTATTTTTAGAAAGAAAAGTATTTCAACATATTAGGAATAGAAGGAAAAACAAAACAAAAAAACCCACATACAAAACAAAAATGAAATTTTTCAGTGCCTAAAAAGACTAGACTGTTAGAAATTAATGATTAAAAATTACCAATTTGTCTCTTAAAAGTGAATTACTTTATTTACAAAAGCTATTTTTCAAAAGACTACTAGGCAATTCACAAAGTAACTCAAAGCTGTGAGACAATTTCTCACAGACATGCATTCTAAGTGCAATGTTTAAACATGTAAAGATCAAGGCAAAAGAGCAGCAGGTTTCCAACAGTGCTGTGAAAGCAGTAATGGTCCATCTGATTTAGACCATTTTGCATGTATTCTGAAAGCAAAACATCTCAGCTACGCAAAATGTGCATGACAGTGTCTGAAGAAACCAAAACAGTTATCCAGCGACAACAGAAGATTCATGAAACATTTGATTAAAGTTTATAAAAAAAAATCACTATAAAATCTTAGGAATACATCTAAAACAATTCATGAATGTCCTTCAAAATTATTTTTTGGGGGTTTTCTTTCTTTGGTTAGTTGTTTTTTGTTTGTTTTTTACTTTGTTTTGTTTTAAAGGGACTAATTTTGTGGTACGTATGTGACCCAAATACTGTTTTCACACTTAAAATGAGAATGGAAGGTATTAGCATTCCTTTTTATGTCTTAGACTCATATTACTCAAAATCACATATTTTGTGATCAAAGGAAAAAAAAAACAGAGTCAAAACAGTCTGCTGCATACCACAAAGATGAACAGGCAAGACAGACTCACTGGCAGTTGGAGTTCAGTTAGGAGATTCAGTTTCTAATCCCGACTGGCTTCTAACTTGACCCAAGACTTAACTTTCTTTCTTGAAGTTTGCTTAAGAACATTGTGAAGATGTCATCTTCTCCAGTGGTGGTGTCATGAGTCAGCTTATGCATTTATGAAGAATTAAAATATATACAGTTAAATATAAATTCAATAATTAATTAGGATTTTTAATTTAAAAGTGACAGAGAAATACAGGGCATTACAATTTACCATTTATATCACTAGATGAATATTTCTAACATTAGATAGTGTTAATGTTAATAAAATGGTAGCACAAAGGGTGTTTTAGCAAGTAATCCAGTATGAATTGGTCAGTCATACAGTTCACCTGCCATGTAGATTCATGTAAATACTTTCTGGATTACTTTATTGTATTATTGTATCATATAAATTTCTAGAATGTGTTTGACATCACAAGGTTGATCAACAACCTACAACTTCCCTTAAGTTTATTACCTTGCTGTACTTGTTATTTTAATGTAACAAACAAATATTCCCTTCAGAAAAAGATCTGAGCTTCACAGTGACAGTCTTGTGGACAGAACTGAGAACTCCACAGATGGAAGGGGGACACCCAGGCAGAACCATATGATCTGGATCAAACTATAATGAGTTAGCAACTAATACAGCTTTCCTGGTCAGTGTAATTTTCTTCCTCTGATTACAAGAGTTTTATAAGAATCACTCAGGGAATAAGGCTCCCAGCTCCCATTAGAAATCAATACCAGCAGAAGTACTATTAGCAAGAAGCCTTAAAAAAAAGAAAAAAAAAAAAAAAAAGAAAAAAATCACTAGCACACTTACAAAACTCAGTTAAGCTTCAAAGACTACACTCTCATCTAAATTAGTCTCATCACAGTGGAATGCTGAAGTCAGAGATCTATCAGTGGAAGCTGTACCTTCTTATGTTGCGGAAGAATTTGGCCTGTAAGATTAACATTCATCATCCACACAAATTTGTCTTAATCACTTCTTAATTTAGACTGCTTTTAATTTGGTTGCTGTCCCCTTTGCTGCAACTGCAAAATTGAGGAGAGGGGAGTGGAGAATGCCTTGCAAATCCACGCACACTCAGCGAGTTGATGAATATGTAATAATGTTCACAGTAATACCAAAATAATTCTTCCATTATGAACTCAATCCAATTCTACTATTTGAATTCAGAAATGGATTTTGAACACAGGCCTGTTTGACTAATCGTATAGTCTATTTCCTATTCTATTTTTTTTCTTTATTTAAATGTTGAGTGGCATAGCTGTGTTTGGGAAGGCAGTAATTTCATTACACCAACAGAGGGAACTGCCATTCCAGCAAAGTGACAAGAGCCAAATTGGCCAGAGAAACATATTCCTTTCTAGGCTGAGGAGATCCACATGAGAAATTCAAGCAAAATGTCACCTCTCAAACAATGACAACAGGATTACAAAAATCTAATTAGCTGTTTCATTAGCCGAATCCTATCTGCAGTGACAGCAAACAATGGGTATTCGGAAGCTGTCCATCCATTTCTAATACAGGCGCTGTCATGGAGATACTAGGACTAATATATTCTCTGCATTGCCTCTGATCACAGAGTGACTTCAAGGAGGCATTTTGTATACAGATGAAGATTTAAAGGCACAGTGCATCTCTAAAATCACAAATTGCCTACATCCTGCTGAAACAGTTTTTGTTTTTCTCTCTGCTACATCATTTAATTGATCTTGCGTTTTTAGACTGTTTGGGCAGGAGCATCCTAAAAGCCTCAGTGCTAAATAAACATACATGGAAATCTAATAAACAGGTCTAATTAAGATTAATTGAACTGTTGGAGGTAAATGAAGGCAGCATCCACAAGAGACTATTCACTTTTTGAAAATGGAAAGCACCACCTTCGTAGCCCTTATAAGTTTCATTAATTTCATTTCTATTAAGCCATAATCAAAACAGTACTGCTGGAAGAAAAGCACTGAAGTCGCAGCCTGAAACAGCAGGGATATTTCACTTGACTGTGTGATTCACCCTCTGGACTATTATGATTTATTTCATTTACTCTTGGATCCAGAATACATCAGAACTTGCATCCTCTAGTGCAGTTTGTGGTAATACCTCTTCAGACTGATAATGCAAACTCAGGTATCTAAGGCCAACATTTATTGCTTTATCAGTCAATGATATTTTCTATTTAATGCACTGAGTGGTACCACTAATAAAAGATAGTTTGGGGATTCCAGTTTGGACAGACTAATCCTTAGTATCTTTAGTTGTGACATTCTGTTTATAAAAAATTTAAAATTAAATAAAATTGAAGTAATTTTAATCATTCAAGACTGATTCAAGAACAGAAGTCTCAGTAACGAACAAAAAATCCACACTTTACTATGTTTAGTTATCTATACATTCATCCTTCTTTCCTCAACACCTTGAGAAAGGAAAAATTGACCAGATTTGTATAATATTGCTCACACTAAAAACCAATCACAGAGAGAAAAAGACAAGTCTACCATAAGGAAGGTAGAAATTAGAGCTCCCAGCCAGAAGTCTTACTATCTACTCAACTTTTCATCAGACTGATATACATCAAATCAATACACAGAAAAAATCCCCTCTTCTCCAAGATGTTAGTAATTCTTGCTGGGACATATTTGAGCGGCAACATAGTTTTATTGTCATATGATTCAGAGGAGACTGCGTTGAGTAAAATGTCCCAAAGGACGTGGTAATGCCTGTCAGCTACACACGGCCACAGAAAATCCAGCAACTTTTCCATGTGTCCATAGACTCAAATCCACGCTTTGCATAACAAAGTAAGTACACAGAAAAAGGGATCCCATTCTACAATACATAGAGTTTGCTGCCCTACCAAAAAAAAAAAAAAAAAAAAAAGAAAAGAAAAGAAAAAAGCCATGTAATTCTACTAATTTTTTCTTTGTAAAACATTATCTCAGCAAGTTTATTGAGCACATCTCAGTACTTAAAGTGCAATTCAAAATACCCCAACTTTCCAGAGGATCTCAGTAATAAAAGGTTCTCAGCATACCAAGAAAACTACACTGGAGAACAGAGTAACATCTTCCAATTATATGCATCTGATTCCTGTCTAATTAAATTTAATTTTTATTTTTAGAATTAACCCCTGGGCTTTGAACAGCCACTACAGAAACATATTCTATCTTTGTGTGCAACTCTTGAATATTTCCATGCCAGCATTTTACCCACTTGGATGTCAGAATTAGCAGAAAAATAGAATAATGATCAGGGAAAGAAAGAAAAAAAACCACAAATAAACAAATTAATATTCACTTCTTCAAATTCAGTCAACCCAAGCTGGAAAGTCCCAAAGCATTTATAGAGAAGCAGAATAAGTAAACCAATTTCAGGTACTCAGAAGCACACACAAATGATCCCGCTAATAATACGGCCCATTTTCTTCCTGTAATAAATAGTACTACCCAGTCCCTGCACTGAACTGAAGTGCTTCAGAAATTCAGCCAGACGAAAAGGAGCCAAGGCTGCGATTTCTGCATTCTCATCTGTTTGTCTTGTTAACTGTGGACTTGAAGTGAGAAAGTACTCCTCTCTTTGTTAAAAAGTAAAATAAAAATAAAAATAAAAATAAAAATAAAAATAAAAATAAAAATAAAAAAAGCCTCAGAGGAAAGATGAATCTTACATTCTGTGCCTAATGTTATCAGACAAGAAGAGCCATCAGTCAGGTTATTTGAAATGAAGATTGCAGTGGAATTAGTAGACTCTACAAATGTTTCAATTCATAATCAAATTAGCAGCTAAAGGTTTAGAGAGTGAATTCAAATAGATATTCCATGCAGACTTCATAATTTTTCATTCCTTTCTTTTATTTAGGGGATAATAATTAAATGTGATTTAAAATTGAATGTAATAAAGTACAGCTTAGAAGCAATTCAGGATTCCTAACAAAAATAATTATATTCTCTGCTATTATTTGAAACCACACAGCTATAACCTTTTATTAAAGTTTAAGAGAGAAGAAAAGAAAGAAGGGAAAAAGGATGAATTCATCTGTTTTATTGGAATGAAACTCTCTTTAAAGAGATATCTTCTATTTTTATTCTATCTGGGAAACACTTACCGTGCTTCTTTCCTACTTTTCACTAAACTAGGACTTTCCACAGAAGTGGTTTTCAGTGGCATTTATTTGGTGACAAAAATGTAGGGTTAAAATAAAATCTCAGGAAACAGAATTAAATTAACAGTGTACTCAGGTAATGTGAAATGGAAACGTAAGATTAGTTGTTCGGATATCTGGATTATTTCTTTGCAGAGCTACTGAGCAATCAAAACTATCCTGAGGCTATTCTAAGCACAGGTGCTATGATAACTTTGGATGCTGCAGTTCACTGACACAGAGGAGGGGGGAGGAGGCACCTGCTGGTAGCAGAGCCTTGTGCCTTCCAGCTCTTACTCTGAAATCAGCAGTTGGCCTTGGACAACAGCAACACACCTGTTGGTTGTCTGAGAGTATTTTATGAAACATAACAAGAAAGAAAGTAGAAAATAACACAAAAAACCTTATATTTATGTGGAAATATATCATTTAAAAAAATTCTTCAATTATATATTTCTCTGGGTTGATGAGACCTGATAGAAAAAGTAGCCTAAAGAGTCTCATAAAATCTCAATTTCTTCTTCAGAGAGCTGATATAAAGATATCTTTTTCTTTGAATCTGTATGAAAACATCACTTTGATGACATTAGTGAGGCGCCACACTTTTTTATTTAATGATAACAGGGGTCACATCAGGGAAGAGACATTGCTGCTCATATCTCTGGAATAAAAAATAACATATCTTGAAAGTGACCTTTGTAATTCATGCTGCTAAATTGAGGATTAGCCTTCATTCCTCTTCTATTTCCAACACTTTTTTCTTTTAGCTGCCATCGGATTTTCTAAAGAACATAAAACCAAAGTTACAGAGTTGATCTTTTCAATGAAAAGAACTCTCTTTACTAAGTTCTAGCACTATGTAAGGAGTGACTACCAGTCCATATTTGTCCTATCTGAATCTATCTGAAAAGAGCAAGTCAGATAGTCTGACAAAAAGGTATGCAGTGCATTCAGTTATTGGTGGGATATCTAACTTGTTGAAGCGTAACACTATTTTTAGCTATTGAAAGGTTATTGCTTATTTATTGCTATATTTATTGCTATATTTATTGCTTATTTATTATTATAAAGGTATTGCTTATTTACATTCATTTTTTATTTCATGTGAAATGTCACAAAACATTTTCACTAAAAATGTGAGAAAAATGCTGTATTTTTTAATCAGCTCCATTCAAGACTTCAGTTTTGAAAGTCTTAAGCAAGTAAGATATTACATTATTCAGTGTAACAGATTTTACGGCCCGTTAGAAATAATTAGGTACTACTATATGTTTTAATGGTTACTAATCTTATTAGTAGGAAAGATTATTGATCCTTCTTATATTTACCCATGAACACATTCATCATTTTTAGAATCTGATAACAGCAGGTATTTAGGCAATTTTAAAAGTGCACTGGCTCCAGTTTATTTCTGCTAAGTGTTACTTGGCCATCACAATTACAGTTTTGTTCACATAGAATCAGGTAAAAAGAAATAACCTACATGGTAAGACTAGGCAAAATCTCATTTAAATAAACCTTCCTCACTGGAATTTAAAACTCACTATTTTTACCAGCCAAAATTTAAATTTCATGTTGCTTTTAAGCATAATGTTTTAGTCTCAACAGGATGCACTTTCCCTTCTGTCCACAAAGGAGCAAAACAGGCAACACGTACAGTCCACTGCTCCACCAGTAGAAAGTAATCTGTGGACCTCATTCCCTCCTTTGCAAGCACAATAATGCTCTATTCTAAGCTCATCTGACAGATCGGTTATTATCGTAAAAGCATTCTAACACGAACTCCTCCTAGGACTTCTTCAGACTAGGTGCATATATATAGAATTACGGAAACATTGCTTAGAGTTAGAAGGGACCTCTCAAGGCCATCTAGTCCAGCTCCCCTCCAATTACCAGGGATACCACAGTAAGATCAGGTTGCCCAGGGCCTTGTCCAGTCTTGCCTTGAAAGTCTCCAGGGACAGGACATTAACCGCACCTCTGGGCAACCTGCTCCAGTGTCTCACCACCCTCACCGTAAAAGATTTCTTTCTTATATCTAAATCTGCCCTCCCTGAGTTTCAAACCATTCCCTCATGTCCAATCACTACAGACTCTGCTAAAGGTTCTGTTCCTTTAGGTCCCCTTTAGATACTGAGCAGCCACTAACAAGTCACCTCCCAGCCTTCTCTTCTCCGGGCTGAAGGGCCCCAGCTTTCTCAGCCTGTCCTTATAAGAGAGGTGTTGAATTCCAGGGATATACCTCTGTGTGAAATAGGATCTTGTAATCATCAGCTCAGTGGCTCATCTATCTGTGTTCAAACTTTAGTTTGGATATAATGCTGCAGTATGTTTTTTATTCAAACTTCCAATTAAAAAATCACAAAAAAATCAAGAAAAACAAAGATAGAACATGTTAGTTCCACACAAGGTAAGAAAGATAAGAAAATCAAGACTGAAAACAGAGATAAGCTTGGTAAGTAAAGAATCTGAAGCAGCCCAAGCAATCAGCAGGAAAAAAAACTATCAAGAAAAGTTAACAAAGCCATAGAGAAATAAAAGGGACTAAGCAGAGAGCAGCTTAGTAACATCAAAGCTCACTTTTCCCTGCCTTACCAATGATTGCCTGGTCAAGACAGATTCTTCAGATGTCCTCACAAGCCTGGTGAATACTTAATGCCTAACAGCTTGCTAGCTATAGATAGATGATGAGTTGTATAAACCAATAGCTATTTAGTATTTTTAAGTTGTGCATGTTACATAGATGTTTAGAATTTGCCCAAAAGAAACCCACAGAGGGAGGCTTTAAAAACAGTCATTTACATCATTCTAGTGTCTTTTGTACATCACGTTCAGTGCTATAGGTTCAAAGAAAACTAGACAGCTTCATGTGAACATAAGGAGACAATACAATAAGCCAAGACATCCATCTGTTAAGTACTGCTGGAGAATTCAGTGTAGGAATGTACAAGTTGCCCTTCCAAAAATCAATTCAAAGTCAGCAGAGGCAATCAGTGTTGAGCATGAATCACTAAATCCTATTGATTCAATTCAACTTCATATGATAAAGTATCTTATGCTAAGACAGACACACACTCTAGCCCTCTCATGTTTTACTTTGTATTATTTGGGTTTCGAGATATCCCAGATTTTAGCGAACCTGAGCAAAGAGCTGGTTGCAACTCTTGTCATTTAAAACCCAGCACAGCTGGTATTGGACAAAGGACAAATGAACAGCTCAAAAATAACTGTAAGAAAGCAAGAGAACACCAGCAATATTTTTCAGAATATCACACAGAAGAAATGTCTTAAGTAGAGCATTTAAGATGAAGATAATAAGCACACATATACCCACCATGGTAGTTCTGTCCTTCACAGGCTTTGTAGAAGCATGTCTGTTCCCTATATTTCTTCTTGTGGCAGGTTAGTCCTTTCTCTAACAGATGAAACCAGAGTACGGCTAGTTTTCTAGTTCATCAATTACAAGAGTTAGCTGGAGATTTGACCAGCTTGTTTTTCAAAAGATAATACATATTGTTTGTGGTTGATTCTGGTTTGGTAAGCCATTTGCAGCTTACACTAGCAAAGTAACTAAAACATACATTTTCCAATGCAACGT
Source organism: Tympanuchus pallidicinctus (assembly GCF_026119805.1). Taxonomy (NCBI): domain Eukaryota; kingdom Metazoa; phylum Chordata; class Aves; order Galliformes; family Phasianidae; genus Tympanuchus; species Tympanuchus pallidicinctus. Next base: position 19,341,454 of record NW_026294747.1, read on the forward strand.
AGGGGACGATGACCACAGAAATTCTTGTTGAAATTCACTGACAAATTGAAGTTAGTGCTACTTTTAAAAGTTATTCTTACAGATCTGACTTTAAAATAAGGTACAAGAGAAATTTGCTGTAAGGACAAAGCCTCAGACTTTTCTATGAGCCTTACTGCTTCAGTCAATGAAGACAGATTTTGACATTATTTAGGGAGAGTTCTTTCATAAATATGCATTCTGTAATCTCCAATGGAAGAATAAATGCCAACAGATCAGTAAATATGCCTTTAGGCAGCATTTAAATTGCATATTTATTAGGTTTCTGGGACATCAAAATTGGTAGCTTGGAGATGTTCCAGTCTGTTATGTAAACTTATTTGTAATGCATTTTATTATGAAATAATAGAATCTTAGAACTAAGAAATGGAAGAGACCCATTAGGACAGCCTGTCTATCTCTCCGCTCAGGCTGGATTGATTATTTCTATAAATTTTACTAGTAATGTGCAGAGAAAATCAAAGTATATTCAAGTCATCCCTTTTCTAAACAGAACTGCAGCTTCTAAACATGATCTCTTTGCTTGAGATCATAAAACATTTAAGTAATCAAAAAATATAATCAAAACAAAATTCTTATCCAAATAAAAAGAAATCTTAAAAATTAAAAATACAGCAAACATGTCTAAAGCACTGCACTTCTTTATCGCTCATACTACTGTATTGTCTAATTTGTAACTTTAAATTATACGGGATTATATGGAAGTTTTAAGGAATAATTTGTGCTAAAAACAGAAGTCCAAGCAAAAATAGTATCTAGTAAAAAATGGACATAACCTTCCAATACTCTCAGCCAGGTAAAAATAGTGAGGGACAGCATGGAGTAGGACTACTGACTTCCTCATTTATTTTTACTTTGTATTTAATTATTCAGAGCTTTGAATCTTAGTCAATGCTGATGATTTTTAATTATATTTATAATACCACTGATTAAGAACTCACACATTTGAAAAGTACTACCTCATGATTGATTTCTATTTTCATTCTATTCTATTTAATGGTTTTGTTTTCATGGTATAGGGATGCCATTTTTTCTAGCTCTTCACACAATATGATTCTTTGCAACAGAGTAAGAAAAATCAGGATGCTTCTAATGTTTAAAAAAATCAAAAAAGGGAGAGATACAATTTATTTGGATGAACTTGGCAGTTCAAGCTCAATAATATAAATAATGCAAATTTTTTCAGATTATAAATAAATTGAGAAAGGATTATATTTTAAAGTAAGTTATTTACATGTTTAAATCTTATTTGACTAAACTTGGTTTTTCTTTTAAATCTCATACAGGAGATGAAGTTTGACTAAAAAATATCTACTAGTGACATATCTTTTGCTATAAAATATGTAACTGAAATTTAAGACTCTTTCACTGCCACTGACTCTTTCACTGTATAGTGACTGACTCTGACTCTGACACTGTGTAGTGGTACTTAGATACTCAGAATAAGAATAACTGTAGTGACTATTTCATAGACAATTAAATAGAATGGTTTTTCCCATCTGCGATGCTTAATTCACACAGCCTATTTCTATATGCCTCTCTTTTTTCCCCAGGGGTAATTTTTTTCTCCCCTCAGAATTACTTTTTGAAAGGAAGTTGAATTTATATTAAATATTTCTCTGTATGACATGTTTTTAAGTTGCATGCATTTATGCTCCAACTGCTTTATTTTACTCAAGGCACTCAAATATAGGTGAATATATTTACAGTTCTTGATGACTTATCAAATCGTTTGGGATGAAAAGCCTGAAGCCAGACAAAACATTCTATACTGTAGTGTCAGAGACTCTCCAGTTTGGTTTTAACTCCAATTGCTATTCTTGCATGGTCATTTAAATTCTTTTTTATTGAGAACAAGCGTGAACCCTGACATTTTAAAGCAGGAATACTATAAAACAAATAACATTCAAATTAATAAAAAGTGGTTGGTTGGTTTGTTTGTTTCAGAATGGACTAGCTCTCATTAATGGTAAAATGGAAATTATCCACAGAACAGCTTCTGAGCAGATCAGCTCCACAGACAGACAAGTGTTATGTACAGATCTAAGCATAGTTAAATTTATAATTTTGATTACTTACATTCTTTATTTCCTGTTGTAAAAACAAAAGCATGCTTAAATGCATATAAACTGTGAGATCCTCTGCTTGAATTTTTTAGACTGCCTAAGAAGAGGAGAGTAGTACAAAATGTTCATAAAAAGATTTATGACCGCAAAGTATATACTAAGTATAGACAGACAACTGTAGGAATCTCCACAAGAACTCTCTCATAAGCTTCACTGTCCAGAGAAAAATGGAAAAAAAATAAGGCTTGTCAGGAGTTCCCTTGGTCTACAGAAAACCACAGTGAACAGGCAGTTCCTCGCCTATTTAGAAGCTCAAGTTGTTTCTAGAAATCTTGGAGGGCTTCTGATTTCATGGGCTAAACTTAGTTTACAGGACATAAGTGGATTAACTTCTGCATCAGTTGTATACATTTAATTCAGTCCAAATTGTAAACTTTCATAAGATGCTGAATAAATCCTCTTTATCCTACACTGAATGTCATCTTATCACAATCAAAATTTCTGAATTCATATGCTAGCTGGTATAGTACTCTATATTAAAGCCATTAGTATGACTTCATTTATCCATCCCACAAGGTTCAGAGATGGTCTGGTGTCCAACGTGAACTGATCTATTCTAATGTGGATATTTGATGCAGGATGAAGTTTAATCCCAGAGCTAGAAATAGGAAGCCAACCTTTTAGCATTTTTTCTATTTTCATCCTTTTCTGCCAGCTTCCTGCCTATTAATGATTCTGCAGAGAATACAACCTACGCTCTTGGATTTTGTTTCCTACTGTAGATAAAACGGATTGTTCTTTTTATTAAAAAAGTTAATCATCCTTCTTGCTACATTCCAGACTGGATATTTCCACATTCCTTCCCCCCTCAACCCCCCCCCCAAAAAAAAAAATTAATTTGGATAGATAGATAGATAGATAGATAGATAGATAGATAGATAGATTTCATCCTTTTAGAGCTTGTCTAGTGTATTTCCATGCTCTCAGACAACGTGTGTGCACAAGCACAATGAACCACACACAACCCAAGCTACACACAACCACCCTTCTCAGAATGGCTTGATGGGAGAGCTGGTGAAACTATGAAGAGCTGAAGAATGCACATCGCCAAACAAAAAGTGAAGGGACTTCAGCAAAAATCTGTGAGCTGACTACGGCTTTCAAAACAAAGAATAATCATAAGAGCAGTAGTAAAAGATGCAGGAAAGCAGGGAACAGAATTTATTTATTTCCTATATGCTATATGCAAGAGAGTTTTATTTGATTTGAGGCTTAGTTCCTTAGTCAAACAAACTGGCACTTAGCCTGCTGCACCCTAGCCAGCTTTTACTGCACATTATTAGTGCCCACTGTTCTTTAGTGGAAGTATGCAACATAAATTTGAGCTAAGTCAGGATTTTAGGATTTACACTAAGTATGAGTGAAAGGAAAAGGAATATTATAATGATTCAGTAGGCTCAAGCTCAGTATTTTGCCTTGATGGTTCTCCAGTTCTTAAAAGCACCAGAGAAACTGGAGAAATATTAGCAGCAGTACTATTCTTTAAAAACAGACTAAAATCCTTCAATTAGCTCTAAGTGATCTGTGGATCAAGGAAATTCCCTGTGTAAAATTCTGTATATTAAATTTGATTCTCAGAGGTGATATCCATATGATATCCATATTATATCTGGAACTGTTGCAAGACCAACCATCAAAGAACAAACCATGCCTCTGCTAACAAGATTAGCCTCCATGGTTAGGTGTCTACATGCTTTTTGCTGACTTCAGTACTCTTCCCCAAGCCAGGAGACTGTTCCATACAGTGCTAGTCAGCACAGCCTAGAGCACAAGACTTGCTCTTCTAACAACTTGGTGGCATACTATCATATTAAGTACTCAGGTTATTTCCTTAAGACTGCTGAACTTCCATACAACTATGGAAATAAAGAATATTCTGAGTTCGAAGAGGCCCATGAGGACCATTAAGTCCAGCTTCTGGCTCCACACAAGACCATCCAAAAAAATCAAGCCATATTTCTGAGACATCGTTCACGCATGTTTTCCACCTCTGCATTCAAAACATTTTTAAAATAGAAACATACAAAAATTGAACTAATGGGGTTTACTGTTGCTTTTGTTGCTGTTAACATATTAAACACCTCTGTAATCTCCTTTTAACTCTTTTCTTTGTTAATGAATAATTTAACAGAATATTTGAACAATAAAACTTTCAGATCCTACAGTATTCTTGCTGAAATCAATGCCAGAACTTTCCTCCTCTTCCTGAAACCCTTATTTCTCACATCAGCATTTAAGGAGTTCCTTTCCATAGAGAAATGACAGCTAATGAATTGTAACTTGCAGTTCTCTATTTATTTATTACCCATTAGGCTTTCTTTTACTCTCCCATTTAAATACATACAAAAACTCTATGCAGAGACCTACATCATTAAAATATATCTGAAAGGCCACAATTACAGTCACAAAAATAGTACACAGGTGTACTAGAGAAGTGCATAAATTAGAAGAACATGCACAGGCACAAGAGCTTATTTGATCAAATTATGTATTCCTTTAAAGTCTACTCTGAACTGTATTGTATTATTGATTATTGCATTATTTGAGCAGTAATTAAAATAGGAAATTTAATTTGAAAAAGAAAATCTTTTGCCTGCAGAAAGGAGGCCCAACTAAAATGTTAAAGCAAAAAAAACATCAGTAATATATCAAATTCTGGTTTGGACTAGTTTTCTAGAGCTCACCCAAAAATTCTGTGAACAAATGCAGATTCTTAATAAATAGTGTATATTTTGCATCTTCCTACTATCCACTTCTTCCTGAATTAAAATTATTCCATCGTATGACTGAGAAACTTTATCAATCCTTACTGATGATATCAGAACTGAACACACTGAATGCTGAATGCTCTTCAACACTGTTGGGCAAAAGTATATTATGTTCCTGGTCTTCCTCCTTTCAGCTTCAATCCTTTAGTCTTACACTTCATATCTCAGACAAAAGATGCGTGTATTTCCATATTTCACAACATTCTTTTCAATTTCTCATTTTATAACTTGGAAAATTTTGATCAGTTTCTGTCAGTACTTTCAGATTCTAGTGGTCCTTAATTACATAAGAAATCTGACCTTTTTTTGATAGCCAAAATATGTCAGTGTTTCAAGGTGTACAAGAGAAATGAAGAAGAATCAATTCCAAAGCACATTTATAATTTTAGAAAGCTGTTGTCATTTTCTGATCAGACAATCTTCTAGGAATTTAGTTTCATTTATCATAGAATGGCCCGGGCTGAAAAGGACCAAAATGATCACTGAGTTTCAACCCCCCTGCTATGTGCAGAGCTGCCAACCACCAGACCAGGCTGCCCAGAGCCACATCCAGCCTGGCCTTGAATGCATCCACAACCTCCTTGGGCAACCTGTTCCAGTGCCTCACCACCCTCTGTGTGAAAAACTTCCTCCTAATATCCAACCTAAACCTTCCCTGTCTCAGTTTAAAACTACTCACCATTTATGTTCCTGAAAACTTTGCTTCTCATCGCTACCACCACTTTCCACAATTATTGATAGCCTGCTGATCCAATTAAAATAGGACATCACCTGCACAAACATTTACTGTTCATGAAATGCTTCCCTCTAACTTCTCTCTTCCTTGAGCAAGTCAAGCAAATTCAGACCGAAGTGTGCTGAGATTGTCTTCTATACGATGATGTGATAGAGAATTGATAATACCTAGCTACTCTAAAAATGTATGTGTATATAAGGAATTTATACCAAGCTAAATTAGTGATTTATATGACTTGTGAGTGAGACCAACATGCAATTCTTTATATCACATTTATGATATGTAATAAAGCTTAACTGATGTCCTGGAGAAGTTGCCTTCAACCTTATCTGTTCAGAACTAAGATTTATTAACACCAACATCACATCTAGACCAAAGGGGCATAAATAAATAAATAAATAAATAAATAAATAAATAAATAACTGTTTCATTCTAGTCGAAAGTTACAGAAAATAGTCTTATTTGGAGCTATGTTCAGTATTATGTCTTTTACTCATTTTCCTATATTCTCTTCCTAAGCTGAAATTATTTCGGAGGATCATCTCTAGTGATCAAAACATGCTAGCAACATCTATGGACAGAAGTCATACCACTAACAGTATTGAACTATTCTGTGTGCACTTTCACCATTCATTGATTTTATTAGAAGGTCAAGTCTTAGTACAAGTAACTCAGTTATTCAAGGGCTACAAAAAATCCTACCCACTTACAAAACGTTAAAAATTATTGTGCTGTCAAAAACTTGGCTTTATTAATATAATTACTCCTCACATCTATCAGCCTGACAAAACGTGCTGATGTCTTCAGTATACCTGTCTAAAACCAGTGCATTGTACATTATTCCTGCTTTTGCAAGTTCCCTATTACTTTCTTATTCTGTACTTATGTGTACAACATAAAAGCAACATTAGTTGTCACTGGTATGTAAATTACATCCCTTGAGTACTTTTCATATTTGAGAAATTGTAATACAGTTCAAAGAGTTCTGCTTCAAGTGCTCATATCAGTAACTTTGGATTTCTATTTGTTTCTTATTTACACACTTATTTACAATCAGCAGAACAAAATGAAGTTAACAGGGGAGATGCATTGTGTATTATTTTAGGGTTATTTGTAGGTTTACCAGTCACTTATTTTGGGTCATCTTCCATTTCATCCTTGTGGGAGTTGGAAGCAATTACATGGTTATTAGCAACAGACTTCAATAGCATTTGTATCAATAGCAGTTTTGTGTACAATTAGTTTCATAAAACTTCCCATGCCTGGCAATATTACAAAGTGGGTAATGATGCGTAATTACATTTTAAAGAATCTAAAAATAGTTAATGAGATTCTGTTCTTCTACTGTATGGAATTTAAGAGGAGAAAACCTATCACATAAGGGACTAAATCCTGTGTTATAATGACAGGCTTATTTCCAGAGACACAGCTGACCAAAGGCACTACAGTGAATGTGGAAGAATGGATTATACTTCTTACAAAAGTTTCATCCCATCTGGTGTACTGTATCCAAGTCTGGGGTCCCCAACACAGAAAAGATGTGGAGCTTTTGGAGATGTTCCAGAGGAGGGCCACAAAAATGATTAGAGAGCTGGAACACCTCTCCAATGAAGACAGGCTGACAGAGCTGGGCTTATTCAGTTTGGAGAAGAAAAGGCTATGGGGAGACCTAATAGTGGCCTTCCAATACTTAAAGGGAATCTTGCTTATAAACATGAGGGAAATAAAACTTTTGCACTGGTGGATAGTGATATGACAAGGAGGAATGATTTTAAACTAAAGGAGGGAAGATTTGTATTAGATGCCAGGGGGAAGGTTTTCACTGAGAGAATGGTGAAGTGCAGGAACATGTTGCCCAGAAAGGTTGTGGATGCCTCATCCCTGGAGGCATGTAAGGACAGGCTGGCTGGGGCCTTGGGCAATCCGATCTAGTACTTGGTCTAGCAGCTGGCAACCCTGCCTTTGACAGAGGATTTGGAACCTGATAACCCTTGAGCTCCCTTCCAACCCAAGCTAAATTAAAAAGAGAAAATTTAAAACATTTGGAGGAACTGGTCATTAGGAAGAAATAGGGAAGCATAGGCAGGAAGACAAGTTGGACACAAAAGGCACTAAAACACTACTTTATATTCATGATCCAGATTGAAAGCTCTTCTTCACAGGTTGTTTTCTCTTTAAGACAACATGTAGAAATGTAAAACATGGTGAATCATAATTATTTGAAATTTCGTGAGGCAAACAGGAGAACTTGACTCTATTTTCCTCAAAGTACTCTAAAGAGTCCCTCATTAGTTTAATTCCTGAAAATAGTAAGGTACAGAATGGTTTAAAAGATAAAAATATGTTCCTTCCATTGAAGCTGGGACATAGCATAAGAGAGAATTCTAATCAAACATTGGGGAAAAAAAAGCAAAATGTCTTAGTATTGTATAATCAAGGCACCAATGTAGAAAGGAATATTTTTCATTTTGCATTGCAAAGCTGAATAAAATTCAGAGGTACACAAAGGCTAGACTATAAGTCCAAATAGGGGAAATTAATCTTTTCTAGGGACTTGGGTACTTCTTACTTGACCTCTGAATGAGTGACTGGAATTTAGAGAAAAATCAGCATCTCCAGTTTATGCAACTGCTGAAAAATGAGCTTTTTTAGAATTGTTTTTATCTTTCTCCCCCCACCAAAAAAAAAGCCCTTACACTGCACTGCCATTGGTACTGGACATTTAATTCTCCAGCTCAGCAAGCTTCTGCAGTTGCATAGGCTTATCAAAGTGAATGATTGGTATTTATATGTCATACCTTCAAAAAACTTACTGAAAACTTCAAGAATTAGAAGTAGCTTCAGCTAGAATTACAGAACATGTGGGATGGGGATTTTATAACAACTGACAAAGAGCATTTGGCTATAGTCACTCAAGCATGTAAGTACTGGCAAGATGTACAAGAACAACCCTTTTGCAAAGATATTGTTTGCAATTTCTTCCCATGCTGAGACATTATTTGCAATTTCTTTCCATGCTGACTCAGCAATATCATCACCACAAAATATAGATAGATAAAGAGTGATTAAAGCATAAGCCATTAGTGCTCAAAACAGTCATAATTAGGAAAGAATGAACTATTGCTTATTATTAAAAAGATATGCAATTTATAAGATATTATAAATACACCCCTGATAATTGGATAAAAATCCCCAGACAAATATAGGAGCAATGCAAATGAAAATATTCCTAATGTTGCTTTCTATAGCTACTACATTGTATATTTCACATGCTTTTCTTTATATTCTTTACAGTGAGCAAGCCAAGCTGTGCTTGGATTTCTCATACTGAAAAGTGCTTTTAACTTTACCTACAGCATTATTCTCTTCAAAGAACAGATTTAGAATTACAAACTTAGAAAATGGAATCACTGCCCTCAGCAGTTAAAATTAACTTCTATGTACAAACTCAATGAAGATAACTCTGTATCACAAGAAAAATTGGTTTCAGGTGTCAGTAGCACATAACCAAAGCACACTGTATCAGCTAGATATTTTCTAAGCAACACAGTTGTTTGGTTATAGGCAGTCAAGTTTCTCCCAATGCAGGAGTAGCTTAAAATACATATTTTATAAAATTTAAATAGATAAAATACATACATACTGTTTAAAGATCACTTGAGTATTTAAATAAAGTAGGAGTATAAGACTGCATTTGAATGGCTTATTCATTTATTTTACAGAAATTATTTATCTGTTCTTGTTTCAAAGCTGAAATACCTTTAAATACACATTAAATAACGACTAGCTGTTACAAGACATTCTCTCTTTTTTCCTGAGTGGAGCATACTGTGAGGCATGGATTTTTTTCCATACCACTCTTTTTTGAATTTATTAAGAAATACACAATGATCTTCCTATCTCCATTTTACCTATGAGGATGTCATGCCTGTTTTGTTAAACCAAAAAATTCTGCCCATATAATTACTGAAAAATCCCATGAAAAATGTACATATGGATTGATTAAACAAAAGTGAAGTTCACAGCTCCAGTTCATGTGGGTGGCAACAGGACGTCATAAATGTGAGTAGCAAAGGATAACAATGGATTGGTATCCTAATGCATGCTTTTTTTTTCCCCCATTTATAAAGAAAATTCAAATCTAAATGGAGGATGTCACTAAGAAAACAAACAGTTGGTTTTTCTAGTGTGAAAGCAAAAGTAAAAAGAAACTGATGAGAACAAGCAAATGGCCCCCTGAGTTTTACTACTAAGGGATACATGATGTGCGTGTGTGTGTGTATATATATATATATATATATACACACCCGTGTAGATGGGCTGTTCTGAAAGTAATAAGAAAGGGGGCATTATGTTGGGCTGTGACACCAGAGGAGAATGTTGGCAGTTTGGCAGTAGAGGGTGAACTTTCCCACCAGTATTCCATTCCATTTTGATGGCAGCAGAGAGACTGTCTGACAAAATGGCGTCTCAGGTGGAAGTGCATATGAAGTAAAGGTGTGGCATGGAATTCTTTCATGTGGGAAAAAATTGTACCCACTGATACTCATTGATGCTTGCTAAATGTATGGAGACCAAACAACAGATGTGGGCACAGTGAGTGGTGGGTGGTGCATTTCAGCAGTGGTTACAGTGACAGTGAATCATCCTGTCTTGTGCATTTTGATGGGTGCCAGGTGGATACTTTTGCTCATCATTAGTAAAAACGCACAGCTAATGGAAGCTACTCTGCAAAATAAATAAATAAATAAATAAAATAGTGCTTTGAAGCTGAGAATTAGCTCCATTAAATACTGTTATTGTGCCCTTTGTATTGGTGGCAGAATCTACAGAAATGAATAAGAGGCATACATTTACACCATTTATTCCAAGAGTAATATTTCCAAAAGCCAAGAACTTTAAGAGCCAACTATTAGAAATAAATTTAAGTTCAACAGCATACATAAATAGTTAAAAGTTAGGATAAACATTTCATCAGCGGACAAAAAGTTTAAAAATGGAATATGAGTTAACTTTCAGATTTTGGCGCGTGGCAATTTTTTCAAGTAGAGAGAGCCTTATGATTCACAAGGTCAATAACTCTATGAATCAGGATCTATATCAGCACAGAGTCTAAGTGTGGTATGACTAAGCAGTTGGGACAACCAGCTCTAGACTGGATTAAATCAAGGATCAGAGGAAAAAAAAATTTGAGATACCCTGCTTGTCAAATGAATTGCTACAAAGTAACTCCAAGCAAAAAAGGTGTGGCACAATGTATTACAATGACCCGGCTCTGCTGTTTACTACATGATGCCTGCAGTTGTTCAGTAGAGAGCTTTACACTTAGAGGACAAGAAAGGAAATGAAGCTCAACATCCAGAGTCTTCTATTTCAAAAAGCAGTTGGGAAAACTGAGATCTTAACATCCCAGAAAGAAAAAAAAAAAAAAAAGAAATCATAATGGTAAAAGTATGCTTTATTTCTGTGCTCTACATATGGTACATACAACTCAGAAAAGAAAAATTCATTAGGCTTTCCCCTTCAGTGCTTATGAGAGTCTAAGGATTAACTGGACAAAAGAAGAAATAGAAATAGAAATCTAGCAAAAGTCCTTTGAAAAGACATGCAATTTGCAGCTGAATAAAAGACTTCATATGAGGTTATGCAAAAGCCCTTTTGGGTTTATGGGTTTATACATAAATCCCTTTTCAAGACAGGGTGCAAGAAGGCCAATCAAATATACAGCAGTGGGAGGAAAGGGGGAAAAAAATTGGAAAGCAGTATTACAAGATAACAGATATGAGAAATTGGAAGTAACACATCAACAATTCTTATCTGATATATATATATGTATATATTTTATATACATACATTAAAGCATTCATAGAAAGTGTCAGTACTCAGGTATAAATTCAGTTTATTTTTATCTGAGAAGCCACTATAAATTGCTTCAGATAACACAATGAACTAGGACAATAAGAATCTCAATATCCATATAAATTTCAGCCAAGATATACAGAAATATCTTTCTGACACATTTTCATGATATGCTCACTGTGCCAGCAAAGGCCACTTCGTCTTCACTGCATTTTCTGCCACTCAAAAAAAATAAAAATAAAAATAAATAAAAAAAAAAGAGGGAGGGGGGGGAAATATCTTCACTCCGATGATTACAATAATCCAGTTTTTATGAAATGACTGATTGAAGAAATAGTTGCAGAAAAAAAGCTGGAGAAGATTTTTTGCACAGCTTCATCACCAAAACTAACAGGCTGCTTCCAAAGTAGTTCAGACACAGAAAGCCACTAACATACTGTGGCATGAAAACAAGTTCTGACAAATTCATTCTAAATGCACATAGACTGGAATGCAAATACCACAACAGGAAAATATATGTGGGAATTAAGCTAGATCACATTTTATGCAACAGAACTACAGCCCCAAACTAACAAAAAAAAAAAAAAAAAAAAAGTAGTAAATATTGAATTGAGAGAATAACTTTAGTCAAAAAGGTGAGTCCATGAAAATCTCTTCTCATGTAAGTGAGGATTGTTTTGTTTAAGTTTTATCATTTCAAAGTGAAATATTCAGTATTCTTTTTACTCAAGAAATTCTTCAGAAACCAAGTCTTATGTGCCATGTAGCGTTCTAATGGGATTCTTCAAATAAAAAATGAACAAAGCATTTTGGAAAAAAGTCACTTCTCCAACCATCTTGACCACACGGAAAATAACTGTAGTTGATCTCCCCCACACTCATTCTCATCAAATAAGAAATTCAATCACTTTTACAAGTGAGGGAAAGATTAGAAATGCATACCCACTTATTTACTCAATAAAGCGGTATCCTCTACAGTACACTAGGAACATATATTTTAGTAATTGCAAAGACCATTCTGTGTGAATATTTATGCTGTGCCTAATGCAATTGTCAACAGTTTATGGGCTGCTTCGGCCCAGTTCTGTGACTCGCAAGGCCCAATCTCATGAAGGGATTTCACAAATCCGTGCCAAAAAGGGAAACAGGGGACTCCAAAATAATTAAAAAGACCTTATATGTGTTTCCCCTGAGCAGAAATGATAAGAGCACAGCAAATAGTCTTCTGGAGAATGTAGTTATCCTCAGTGACAGGTACCCAGAACTGGAGCATTGACACTTTAACTCCCAGTGCACTACAGGATGTTATGACGTGCAATATCAATAATCAAAAACTGAAACTATAGCTCCAGTTAGTGTATCACCCACTATATCCTGCTAAACCTCTACCATGAATGGAATGAAAGGTTAAATGACATATAGAAATGTATGAAAAGGCTTACTCTGCAGATGCTATTATAACTAAAATTCTATTAAAAAAGGAACACAGAAATCTTACTGTAATCTTAAAGGAAAAGAGCAAAGTTCTTAGGCCCAAGGTATTTTTCCTAGCTCGATGCTTCAGAGTTTAAATACATTTCTCTCTAGATTCTCAGCCTAAATTTGTTTACTGTGAAGAATCAACTATAACATTTAATATTTGGAAGTTAAGGTTGGAACGCACTGCAGAATTTCAGCTCTGCTTTCCAAATAACAAATCATATGGTATTGCCACATATGGTAGGCAAACAACACATTACTGTCCTCTTTTCTAGGCTGAAGGGTGTTATCGTGAAACACTTCTGAACAGATGAAGAAAAGACAGCTACACCATTCAGAAAGGTAGATGTCATCAAAAGCAAGAAAAAAAAAATAAATCAAAATATAGTCTCAAGAAGGATCTGTGCTTTAAATAAAAGTACATCCTTCTACTGGAACAAATAATAGTAGTGGTGTAGTATCAAGAAATGTCCCGGAAATCCTGTAGATGGCTACAACTCCATCTGAAATTTCAATACAGTACTAGAAAGATCTCTTTCTCAGGTGCATCAGGAAATACACAGGAATGGAACAGTTTAGTTGCCAAACCCAGGGACAATCAGAATGTATCTCTAGGAAGGTATAGAGACTGTGTCTTCTCTCCAAGAAGACTATCATAAATAACTTGGCTGTTAAGTGCTACTGTTATACACTATTGCATATGACAATTGAGCCCTATTGATTTACCATCAATTCCTTTATCTTCAGCTCAGCTGAGACACAGAAATTGCTGACAGACTGTGGATTTGCCAGTGTTTGTTGATGGCAGAGTTCCTTAATCCACTTTACCGTGTGGTCTAAAACTGTATTAGGTAAATTGACATTGACAAACAAGCTTGTAGCTTGCCATAAGTCTGAAATCTCCTCTTGAAACATGCTTCAGTTGGTCTCTGTTAATCATCTCTACTGCTGGCAATCAGGTTTTTGTTAATATGGAGGACACTATAACATGAATAAGGCAGAGAAAGAAAGTCACTATTTTTGTAAGCATCACTTTTACTCCCCATTTGTAACTTCCTTTTTCTGTATTTAGCTGAACTCTTCTCTACAGAATTGACGCTGAGAGATGAAAGAACAGGCTGACTGGGAGGAAGAAGCCATGCTGCAGGAAGCTGGAAGTAGAAGAAAAGGGAAGAGCAGCAGAAGTTACTGCTGTTCAAGTACTAGCGAAAGGAAAGCACTGCCACAAGATATAGCTCAAGCACTTGAATCAGATGGTAATCAGAAACCAAATGCAAAACATTAAAAAGTACCGAGCTGGTGACAAGTAAATCAGAATTATCTGATAAAGTACATAACCATGATGACTGCAGTTATTCTCGTGTACAACTTGAACTTATCTTTTGTCTACACACATTTTAGAGACACAATATCACATTTTGCTGTCACAAAGTAAGACAGGGTTACTCCATCATACTTCAGTATACAAAGACATAATCCGTGTTTTTGGTGTTGTCTGACCTCCCAAGGAAACTTTTATTAGCCTTTATTTATATTACAAGTTATGTTTTGCACCCCAAATGAGCTACAAAAGAAAACAAATTCAGTAAATTAATTTTGCCTCTGAAGTAGGCAATGGCACATAAGGAGTGTGGGCACTTAACATTTCTAAAATGTGAAGTATTTACAAATATTATGTTCAAGCACATTCAAAGTCTCACCTGCTCGAAACACAGAATCTCAGTTTTCTGTTTCAATCACTCATGAGAATAACATTTTGTGCAACTTCAGTATTATATGTAACTTACAGTGCAGCAAAGAAATCTGCTGATGGATCTTTAGTCTCAGTATTAGACTAATATGTGAAGCTGCAACCTGTTGTGATTAAACAAGACCTTTAGTAACTACAATGGCTGTTGTGAAAATAATCCGTATTCTATTATGTTGGCCCACAGTGTCAAAGGCAGATGTTGGTTGTGCAGCAGTAGAGGTCGAAGCTTCCCGCCAAAGTTCCACTATGCTTTATTGTCATCTGACAGACGGCAGCAGAGGGGCAGTCTGACAAAATGGCGTCTAACATGGAAGTGCATATGAAGCAAACGTGTGGAACTGACTTGTTCTGTGCGGAAAAGAAATGTGCCCAGTGACATTCACTGATGCTTGCTGAATGTTTATGGAGACCAAACTGTGGATGTGAGCTCAGTGATGTGGTGGGTGGCACACTGCAGCAGTGGTTACAGGAAATAAATAGAAGTTATTTTTGGAGCAACCTACATGAAATCTAGCTACTGAAATATCAATCTATTAAGCACTATAAGACACATTTAATAAATTTGGTTCCAATCTTCTCTTGGTTTACACATAATTCACTCTCTGCCCTGTACGTAATTTAATTAACTGAAGGGTGAAAATTTGGCCACATTTAAGACGCTGGCAGAGCTCCCACTGACTGCAATATAGCTATGCAAGAACTAAACATATGAACAAGCTTGTGCTGGGTTAGCATCTCAAAGTACTCAGAGTAGTGTGTAGTGTATGAAATTTCCATAGCCTTTGTTTTCAAATAGAACAAAATGTGAACTTCATTAAAGCCACTTGAAAAATTTCTCCTGATGTTCTCAAAAGATGAGTTTTCTGGCCCATCAAAAATCTCTCAAGTCATGTCTAAAACCTTTACTAACTAATGACAGGAAGCAGGCAGTAGTTTGCTCTAGTCCCAAAGTTTGTGTATCATAACAGACAAGCAAAGGATAGTTACTTCTCTACAAGTAAGTGAGATTCATCTGATCTCAGCAGTACAGACTCAGTGGAGAGAAATAGCCATTTTTCAGAGAAAGTCATTCATCCTAAGGTAGTTATTCAAATAACTGCCTCTTTGTACATCTGCTGTTCTCTACATCCTTCATGCAGTCACATTCACTGCAAAACAGCAGAATAGGCACTGTGCCACAGCTTATTTATTCAGGCAAATATCTTCAGGAACTTTAGTTCATGATCTGGAATACATGCCCAGGTTTCTCACTTCAGTATTCTCCAGTGTTTCTCTACAGAGTCAAAAGCTGCAGTCCTTTCAGTGCTCTCCCCTTTCCAACATTGATTGCCCACAAGCCACATTCTGCTTGAGAACATCATGTTCAGATATAACTTATCCACATGGTTATTCCTGCTTTGGCATGGGGCACTTAGAGACATACATCTCTGGCACGAAGTAAGCCCTTCCAAACAGGAGCCTCCAGCAGTCCCCCTCCTTATATCCATTTTTTATTTTTATTTATTTATTTATTTATTTTCCTTCTCAAAACACTTCTTCAGGTCTTGTTATTATATCTTTCCTTCTATATGGCCTCTGGTCTGTTCCTTTGTCTCCTGTCCCAAGCAGTTATTACCTTTAGACACATTCAAGTATTTCCTTGCTACTCTGACTGGAGGAAGTTAGGAAGTTTTGGGTTGTTCTCACTCATTTCATACTGGAACCAACTGTCACTGACACAGGGCAGATCATACCCTTTATTCCCTGCCCTGCGTACTCTGAGGAACTAATTACTGAAATCCTGCTATTTATACCCCCAAACATTTCACCCTTCACCTTCATGAAACAGATTATTAAATAACTGTTCGAGCACACATGAATTGGGAACTCTATTTTACTACCATCATAATCTTAATGCACACACATTGTGAACTCTTCCCCTCCTGTAGGATGATAGGCATTGACATTAGCACTATGCGTAAACATGCATAGTGCTCCACTCATGCCCTGGTGAACAGTTTCACTCTATCAAAGCCTGCCACGTGTACCCCTCATCCTTGCATACCAGGCTTTAAGAAGTTTTGCCCCCTACCTCTGCAGGAGCAAGAAAGTGGAAAAATCCATTACAATCTTTATCCTATTGTCTCTGAAATCTAGGTAATTGGGTTTGACACCACAATAATCTCTTGTTACAGAGCTCAGGCCTTTGGTGATTTACAGGGAGATTACAGCAATTTGAATATTCGTCTAAGAAAAGGTACATGATTCGTCCTTTCACATAGATGTGTTTTTCTGCTGCCTACAGCAGGGGGTTCTGGTAATTTCTCACATCCCCATCTCTCTACCAACTGATTCCAAAACCTTGCTCCCTCGTGCAAAGTTTCCAAGTGGTGTACGCTCCAAACTATCCAGAGCAATGTCAGGAGCCATCAGATGGCGTTCAGATGTCTTCCAGCTGCGGCCATGCAAAGACATCTCCCTGGGGCAGTGCTGTATGTCCTATGTTCATCTCTTTTCAAGAAAACAACCTCTGAGCATTCACACTTCAGAAGCTGGACACCTCTTCCCTTGATCGGGGGCAGCCTGAACCCTGCTGGGAGAAGCCCGACCCGGACCCTGCCCGCCTGGCCGCTTCCTGCCTGCCCCCTGCTTCCCTCCGGGGCCCCGCCCGATAGGGGAACCCACTGCAGCCTAACCCCGACCGACCCGAGCGCGGCAGCAGGACTCACCCCTTCTCTTCGCAATCGCTTTCCCACGCTGCCTGCTACTCCTCGGCTCCGCGCACCTTCATCCACGCTCAGGAGCCCCCAGCATCAGAACTACTCCTCTCTCCAGAATCTCTCTGCCACCCCAGCTGCATCTGAGCCAAGATGTGCCCGGTCCTTTTCCCTCGGATTCTTCCCGCGGGATCACCCCGCGCACAGAACGCCCCACTCCTCGCCTCCTCACGCCCGCCGCGTGCTTCTCCAACGGCCGCCACGCGGCTGAGACCGCCCTTTTTTAAACCCCCGCACGAGACGCTGCACGCTCCTTGCAGCGCACGCTTCCCGCCGCTTTAGAGTCCCCGCAGCCCCAGCCCCGTGCCTGGGCTGCTGCCCACAGCTCTCCTCTCGGCTCCTTTGTTCGCTCAGCTCGAGGGCAGCGCATGCAAGCGTGAGAACCTGCGGCTGCTCCCACTGCGTGCTTTGGCCTATGGCACTGCAGGGCTTCTCAGTGCTTCTCAGTGCAGCTTGTATATTCGAGCTACCAAACAGGCAAGTGTAGCAGTTTATTTTTTAACAGTTATTTAAAAGTATCTACTATTATTATTTTCTATTCCTAGCAGTCAGTCATTCCCAGAATGTTTTGAAGTGTGGTTGCTGGCAGTTACACGTTATTAAAGTTTCACAGTCACTTTGCAATCAAAAGCGAAAGCTTTGCTGAACAGTGACTTACCCAGAAACATGTATCCACATCTCCCGCTGATAATCTAGGAGAAAAGATAGCAGCTAAATATTTGATCTGAAGTTATTTTCTTCCCATTTTAATCCCCCTGACTGGCTGCTGCTCAGGTTTATCTCAATGCGGAGAGCGAAGAGAAACAGAGAAACCTCTCTCTGCCTCCTTGGGAAGCTGAAAGAGGCAGCGCTGCAGAGGGTTAGAGAAGAAAAGGAGAAAATGAAACCTTGGTAGTTTTTGAAGTAGAATCCCAGTGAAGATGCAGTGTCTTTGGAAACAGTTGTTCACAGCTTAAAGAGCTGCAAAGTGTACTGTTACCTGTGTAGAGAGCTGGGGCCAGTACTCCTAGGTGTTCAGTTCAAATGAATGCAGGTGAATGGTCATAGAAATTGCATGTCTATGTTTTCCTTTTAAATCAGTGATGATATTGATCAACTTGTGCACTGCCTTTCCTCGCTGCAAAATGCATGTAATTCACAGGGCAGATTGGTGGCATGCGTCTTTAAGAAGGTGACTGTGAGACATTTTACCTCCTTCTCTGATACTCAGTTACCAATCATGTCATAAGCTACCTGCTTTGTTCTCAGAAATAAAAACATGTTTTTCACTAGTGTTTCACCTGATGTGATCTGAGAGTGTCACATGTACAACTTGCTCCCAGAATAAGGTCATAGCATCCTATCAAATGATAAGTTGCATACCTATGCAAGACAGGTTGTTGGGTTTTTTTAATTAATTTTTTTTTTTTTTTTTTTTTTTGGTCTATTTTTTGGTCATTTAAAATGCAACTCTTCAACAATCTTTGCTCAAGCATGCAGAAAAGAGGGAAGTGCTTCTTTTAATGGTTTCTCCTGTTGCCAGGCACTTAAAAACAAGAACTAAAAATAATAGACTGAAAAGAGACTCTACCTTAGCTCACAGGCATGCTGCTCCTTATCTTTTGTAGCACAAAGAAGAGAAATAGCACAGGGATTGGGAACAGATTATTTACTTACTGCCAACATAGAAGGGACATAATTTTGTTATTTAATTTTTTTATTTTTTTTCTCAGCAAGTCAGGGGTCTAAGGAAGCTGACCAACAGATTGGGTTTGAGTTGCTGCAATTTAATAGACTAGAACTTCTTGTGCAAGTATGTATTTATATCATGAGAATCTATCTGCTGATAAGCTAATATTGGAAATGAATTAAAGGCAAAATTTTGACAAATTACTTGAAATTACTTATCTCTCATACAGCAAGGAAGTAACTACACTTCCCCTATCTGTCTCTTATAACTGCATGTAATAGGAGAGACGGGTCCGAAAATGGTCTTACAAATTTCTGAAAGGTAGATCATTCTTGCAGCATATAAAATAATGCATGGAAGTTATCTGATAAATTACATTAATAAATCTACCATCTAATAAAGCCATAATGTTGGCATTTTATCTTTCAACCAACTGTTCTGGGCAGTGAAATTTTTTCGTGCTTCTTGAAAAAGCCCACATATTTCTATTACAGTCATGGATATGCAGATAGGAGTATTCAGTTTAGATCTCATCAAACTGAAAGATGAAGACAATTTTTCTGAATAAAGAAGGTATTTAACATTCACACTATCAGGAATTCTTTAATATATAACAGTATTTATTGGACCATTCAGAAAGTGATCCATTTTGGTGAACAGAATTAATACCATGTTTACCTTCATCTCAAATGTCTTTGTTTCCTTTTGTATTAATGCAGTCTTAAAAGTCACATTTTGGATCAGAGAAGTATGTCAAAATGGTATCCAATACTATATTCTATGCATGTGAAGATCCCCCTGATCAACCGCTCTCAAAAATTTGACAAAGCCATTGTACACCAGTAGATCCAGGGTCAAATTCATGGAATCGTAAAATCATAGAATGTTTTAAAGATAATTAAGCTCCAAATCCATCTTCTGTATGCAAATTCCAAATGGAAATCTCCTGCTTTGGAAATCTGTGATGTCTCCTATTTATTTCTGTAAATTACAACAGATACAAAGAGCACAACAACATTATTTGATAGAGCAGATTCTCATACATTTTTAAACAACAATGTATGTAGGGAAAAGCAGAAAGATCATCTTTTTGCTATGTATGCGCATATGTATATTATGCATTTAAAAGCTTTGCATTTTATTCCTGTTACTAAGAGAGCAGCTAGAGACTGCCAAGTGGAATTGCTCTGCTATTCTTTCCTTAGTTTTTAAATTGTTGTTTTTGTTGTTGTTTTTTTTTTTCACGAAATATTTTTCTGACATTACGTTTGTCCTTAAATCGACATGAATCACTTTGTTCCTACTCTTTCAGTTCACTTAAAGCAGAGGGCAAATCATGGTACAGTTAATAATTTGAACCCAACAAGAGATTTTGAGACATCATAGTCTCAGCTCACCGAGTGCTGAATGAAAGAGAAGGGTCCCTACCACTGTCTTTTTTTGTGGGTTTTTTTTTACAAACATACTATATAGGAGTTCTGGCTGGAGAAGCCTAATGTACCTTGAAATAAGTTTTATTATGACGAACTAGTGAATTGAAGTTAGAATGCTTCTGCAGGCCAGGGAAGTTTATAGAGGTTAGTACATCATGAAAGATGAAATTTAAAATAAAGGCATAAATCTCAGGGGATTATAAATATTGCTTCTGCTGAAACTGCAGGGATTTTATAATAATAATAAAAAAAAAAAGCACCAAAAATTAAAATAAGTCCTATCGCTGCACTTCTAACAGCTAGCAAAGATTCCTTCAGTTTCTATGGCAATACTTCCTGTTAAGAATATACCTAATCAGCTTTTGGTTCCCTAGCACAGATTCCAAACTTGATTTTCAATCATAAACTAATTTCTCACTGCTTATTTAAAAAGATTGCCCTCTTTTTTCAGAATGGGGACACTGATCATCCTATAACTCAATGGAGAAAAAGAAAAGTGATGATGCACGTTAGCATTCCCAACTTTGAATAATCCTTCCCAAAGGCAATGCACCCAAATCACTCGTGTCTGAAAAATATTGAAAGGAGCTGTTAGAGAACTCATTGTTTAATCACCTTGCTTCTGACATAAAGGGTTTAATAGTTGCTTTTCCTGCAGTTGCCCTGGAGAGGTTCGAGAGAATGATCTCAATACTACAATATACTATGATACCACAGAGCAGCATGCATGCACCTACCTTGGAAAAGTCTTGTAGGGCAATGGTCATGTTTGACCTGTACAGATATTAATAGATCTTCTCCGCTTGAAACTTACAAAACCTAATGCAATTCCAAGCACATTTTTCAAAACAGATAATTCCATATTTTTCTTATAAAACAAAAAATTGAAGCCTCCAAAAATGCAAGCAAGATGTTCTTTTTAACAGTTAAGTACTTACAGCTTTCAAGCAGCCATACAACAGCACATAATCAGGTTGCTCAGATCTCCTAAAGCCTGATCTTGAATGTGTTCAGGGGTGGGATTCATCTTGTTCCAGTGCATTACTACCCTGAACATAAAAAAACTTTTATTTTATACCCAGTCCAAATCTCTCCTCTTTTGGTATGAAAATATTTTCCCTTCTTCTGTCACAACAGACCCTGATAAAGAGTCTGTCATCTTCTTCCTTGTAGCTCCTCTTTAGATATCTGAAAGGCCACAGTCAGGTCACCTCAGAACCTTCTCTTTTCAAGGCTAAACAGCCCCAACTCTCTCAGCCTATCCTCATAGGAGAGGTGTTCCACACTTTGGATCATTTTCCTGGCCCTCCTCTGGACACACTTCAGCAGTTCCATGTCTCTCCTGTACTGCGGACTCCACATCTGAATACAGTACACAGGTGAGGTCTCATTACTACAGTGTAGAGGGGAAGAATCTCTCCCAGAAAAAATTGCCACACTTTTTTTGATGCAACTGAGGATATGTTTGACTTTCAGGGCTGTAAGGGCACATTGCTGGCTCATGTGTAATGCAACATGTTCCTGCACACACACACAGCTCTATGGGAGCCCTCCCTAGTGACGTAATATCAAGGCTCACTGAAACATCAGCATCCTACTTCTGATAATGGGCAGTAGGGAGTAAAACATTGCTCATAGAAAGGCTACATACTGAAGTGTATTCTGCTTGATGATTTCGTGCACTCTCTCTTTTCTGTCTCATTAGGCCTGGACTTCCCAGCTGAGAGGGTATTGCTGGCACAGGGTATTGTGTCAGAAAGTCATATCAGATTCTGCTGCTCAGTCACCTGTTTTGGGCACCACCAGCCAAGGTACCTGGATGGTTCTTGGCTCTTGTCTCCATGCAGATCTCTAATCTTCAAGATCTTTTAGTGAGACCACTTTATTTATAAAACTGTTCCATCACCTACTGTTGCCAGAGCCCCAGACCCTCATTTTCCCAACCTGAATAATCCATCTGAGGAAATACAGTGGGTGAGCAGCTTCCTAAGAGCTCTGGCTCATGTCTCTCTTAACTGGAGGACCATGTGTTCTCAACTTTTTAAAGCAATATATACCAGCTGCAGCCAGCAAGCTGCAGACTGCACTTGATAGTTCAACAGTTTAATTTCGGACATTCACCCCACAAACACAGCTGTCAGTATTTACAGTTCATGTTATTTTTTTCCCCTTTGACAAGGATAAGATAGGAAGTTGTTACATACTCAAATAATTGAGAAGTCATGACAAGTAAGCATCTTATTTTAGAGTATTTCTATCCAGTATTTTTACACTAAATGCTAAACTTTGCAGCACCATAGAGCCTTAAAGGACAGTACAGTGAATGATCTCAAACGAATACCTTACTTCTCTGAAAGTTTTAAAACCAGAAGTCTTACTTAAATATATGTTGGCATATAATTTCTAGCAATTTCTGTTCTATAATTTAGGGGGTTTTATATTAGAGTGAAGGAATGCTGAGACTCACCCTGGTGGTCATATTTTAGACACAGCTTTTTTACATTGCTTTCAGATATCTGTAATCCCTTAAAAGTGCTGTTTGTTGTGGAAGTACTCAGCCCTACTGCTTTTCAAGACTGTCTTGTATCATATCTTTTCCTTATGTTTGCTTTTTTTTTTTTTTTTTTTTTTTTTTTTTAACCATACTCATTTCTTTCTTAAAAGATGTTTTGCCATTGGTACAGATGGATCAAAACCTGGCTCTGGACAGTGTTACACAGTATCATCATATGCCAACTAAACCCTTTTCTGTAGCATAAATGTCACAAACTTTTTGGAGGGAAAAAAAAAAAGGATGTAGAACTGAAATTCTTCTAAGCATGTTGTTGGAAGATATACCTTAGTATATCCAGAGACGCTGGAGAGGTCTTCTTTTTGAGTTTCATCTTTTCAGCTCTAGCCTTATCTGCTGAAGCCCAAAATATCAAGTTAAATGCAGTGACGAAATACCAATTAAGTCAATGGAAATATTGCCGTTTGCAGCTGTTTCACTACAAGCACAGTATTTCAAGAAGGCTGCTGGTTCTTCAGAGCTGTAGTTTTGCTTCCTTGTATTCAGCCTTTTAATGGCTATGGCTTAGCTATCTTTCTTCATAGAGAAATTGGGTTTCTCTGAGTCATATTTCTGAAGATGTCCAGAGCTTTTTATTTTGCAGGTGAAAGGTGAATGAAGCATGAAAAGGGGAGAGAACCATGCTGTAGAGGAAGAGAGGCAAGGTGATATTCTTATAAATATATATATATAGCCAAAATATATATATATATATATATAGCCAAAATCACTTGAACAAGACCTGGTGGCTAGACATCATATTCAGCACTTCACTATCTTCTAATTTAGCAGTGTGCTTGAAGCATACCTTAAACTGGTTACATGTCTGTCTCTTAATGTAACTGCTTCTGCCTCATTGGGCCATCACAGAATGGCCTCCCTTGAATTTTCTGTATGAAGTTCTCATGCCTTCTGCAGAGAGAGTTAAAGAGTATTGGATGTCTTAATGCTTCTGTAGCAAAGTACAATTGCCTGTAGTACAGGGAGAGCAGAAGTGCTGTCCCTCCTTTGCAGCCAGTTCTTGCAGTGATCATAGGCAAAGAGTGGGTATGATTATTGGGGCAGGTTTTCTGCTTTCTGCTCTAATTGCACAGATCGACTGGGCTGGAAAACAGTAAGAGCCAAGACCTTTTTCATTCAGAACTCAAACAAAACACTTCTTATGAAAGATTTTGCCTAAGATGAATATATCCCCCTTAGGAAGAGAAGGCACAGTCCTGACTCCCCTCTTAGAAGAGGACGTAGCCATGAATAAAACTGCATGCAATTACTTAAGGAACTGCAGAATTTCTGACATATATGAAATCTGTCCAAAGAATTGATGGATGTCTCAAAGAAGTCACAAATCCTACAGATTTGTGTCACTGAAATACCACTGAATATAAGGGTCTGATTTTTACACCAATCTTATATAAATATTTCTGGACTGTTTTGATTGGATTAATTTCTGATTTACTTCAGCATGATGGCATAAAAAATTTCTCTTGCTCTCAGTAAGAAAGCTACAAAGCGGGTGGCCCTGACTGTAAGTCAAATGCTGAAGCATGAATGGATTAACATCAAAACATTTTTCTTTCTTCATTTTCAAATGAAATTGCTTTCAGCTCACAGAATTTCTAATGCATCCTCTGGTGATCACTTCCTCAGTCTCCCATTCCCTCTTCTTGTAGGCTCTGAAGATTATGCACCATGCAGAGGTACAAGCTGTATTTTTAGATACAGGGACATTATAATTGATTTTTCCCCTTCAATTGCTGTGAGAAGTAACTAGATACTTTGTGACTTCTAAGCGTAGAAACTCACTGTTTCTTTACTTTCACTCTGTTTCATCATACCTCAGTGCAGGTTGTGTTGAAAAGATACATGATTCCCTCCTGCTGAGCCAACAGGCTACCATTTAATTGGCTTTTATGAATCATTTTCAAGGTATTTGTACAAAAGCAGTAATATAATTTGAAAGCTGTAATGTTGATTCCTTTTTTTTTTTTTTTTTTTTTTTTAAAAAGTCATTTTACAGATACACTTAACTGCATCTTAAAGGGTTTTTCTTTCTCAGTCTTGTTAAATCTTTGAGTTAATGTTTCCAGTTAATGAACGTGGAGAAATTATTGTCTATCAAACAATATTACAATAGACAGAGTGAGCTTAAAGGCAATATGAAAACGGGATCTAATTACTATCACATGCTACCAGAATTGATTGTTGTAGTGTTTAGAATTAATAGACAACTCTCGAACATACTGGCTGCTGCATTTTGTAAGAGAAAGATTTCATGCCATAAAATATAACTACTCTGGGATTTTATGCCACATATCCTGTATTCCATGCAATCCAGGAGGTACTCATGCTAATTTGTTGCTGCAAAGAATATAAAACCAGGTGCATTTGTTTGTTTGTTTGCTTGTTCTGTTTTTTGATCATCAGTGTATTTTCCTCAGCATTTTGTGCTCCATAACTGGATGTTTGTTTCTGTTTGCTTAATACAACAATGCAAAACGTTATATTTGTTTGTTTTTTACTGTGTTTGTTTGTTTTTAATTAAACTTGAATGCAAAAGCATGTGTGGTACACTGAGAAAAAAAAAATCCCGGGAATTTTTGGATTTTGGGTTTGTTTTTTTTTTTTTTGGAGATAAGTTCTTATTCTTTTCATTCTGAATTCTCCTGATCAGTCACATGAAAAGTCCAAATTGTAGTGATGGCATAACCTGAAACACATCTCCTGGAAGTGATGGGGCTGCAACTCTCATGCTCAAATGCAACACAGTCTTCAAAAAGAAATTAGTCATACAGCATGAAAGCTACAGCTTACTAACTCTGATTTCTCCTGGTGCAAGTCTCCTATTACTTGTTTTCCATAAGAACATTACATGTAAAACATCTGAGACTTGAAACCTTGAATATTTCTACTTAATATGTTTTAAGCATCAGCAATGGAATGAAGCTGTTCAGATGAAATTGTCTATATCTAATAGAGTGCATCTTTACAGTGGAAGTTTCATTTCTGTTCTTTACTATGCTCAGTTTGTCGCTACACCACACTTACATATCCATTACACCAGGAGGTTTTCTACTTGTTTTCTCAGTGTTTCCTAGATAGAATTAAACTCCTATCTGGAAACAAAACAATAATTAAAAATAGTAATAAAATACAAGAGAAGATTTGAATTAAAATATATACTCTCTTTGTAAATTACTTGATTAAACCTGTAACTTTTGGAGCTTAACAACTAGGCACCAGACAGTCAAGCAGGAGTATAAAATGAAAATATATTTTTCCTAACTTACTTACCTGTGATTTAAGGTAATTACCAATTGTAGCATCAGAATTATCAAAATTATCATCATATATGAGGTTAGCTCTGAATCCATAGTCAGATTAACTGAAAAATCACATGTAAGAAATTTTAAGGAGAGATGTACAAATATAGTATTGCTAAAACAGAATTCAACTAAACTCCAAACCTTTTATTAATTATGTGTAGCAATTAAATAAGTGAACTCACAAGGAAAACAAATGTAGGTGAAGCTTGTTCAAGAGCAGAATATGCAACATAATGTCCATTCTAGGAAGATGGTCAGTGGTTACAGGCAACAATTAACTAAAATTAAGATTCTTCTTGACTAAAGAAAAATATTAACTTTTGAAATAGAGCAGATAATCCACAAGTTCTCCAAGTTTGACTGAGGACTAATTTTCTTCTTTGAAGAGAATTGTTATTAATAACATTTATTCCAATGCATAGCCCCAGGTACTTTGACAGGGACACAAGCATACAATTCTTTTTTTTCACTTGTTTCACCAGCACATTTTCTACAGAACCAAGATGTGATATAGATATATTCTCTGCTATTTCTGAGAGTCAAACTAACATTTTGGATATATTTTACTAATTAAAATATATTTCCAATTGATTTCAACAAAACTAGAAGAGTTTACACTGTGTAGTATCTAGATACTATACCTTTTTTAAGAGTCAGGGGAATTTATTCAAGGGTTTTTAGCTTCTTTTTACCCCATGTTCAATTTGTGATCTTCATCCTCTTTATTTCTGAGTTCAATCATTCGCCAAGGAATACAAGTCACAATTTGATTTTAAGGAAGGATTGAACTTTTTTTTCTTTTTCTTTTTTTTTTTTTTTTTTAATCCTGGTCTTCAGTGTCTGCCAATTATGTAATTATTAAAAATAATTTGATTCTTGCATTGTGTCCTTTAAAGAGTTTTATGTGACTACAATTGACTTGCTTTTTCTGGTTTTCTGATGGTAATAGTTTGCATTGGAACAGGATGAAGAGTTAAATGTCCATAAGCTGTCAATATCTCCTTCGTAAAACATAACAAGCATAATTAATAATATTAATAATAATCATTAACATAAAATGAAGGGATGTACTGGTTGCCTACTACTTTTCTTACCTCTTCTCAGTTGTGTTGGGGCACTGGAATAGAATCTTCACTGAAGTGGTCACTGCATGAAGCCTGCTGGAGTTCAAGATGCATTTAGACAAATGTCTCAGAAATATGGCTTGAATTTTGGAAGGTCCTAAAATCTAGCTGGACTAGATCTTTGGATCTTTCTGGGTCCTTCCAACACAAGATATTCTATGATTCTACGATTTTTTCCATTGTATGAATTGTTATGCTTGGGTACAACAGAGTAAAGTAACTCTTTGGAAGATAATTTCATGGGTCAGTACTGAATTCTGAGAAAACACAATTAAGTGGAGGAAACATCATCAGATTTAATTTCTTCTTGCCAGCCTGACCAGATCCAACTTTTTAAAAAAATTGTTACAGCACTTCTGATTGAGTGTCCTTTTATGTGTGGTACCAAGAAACACTGAGAAGAAGCTAATCTTCTGTGGGATTGTCATAGTCACATATTATACTCAATGAAATTGAAATATTTCTGTTTTGATCTCACTATTTCACATTCAAAGTGGGGAAGAAAAGTGAAAAAGAAGCTGAAACTTGATTTATTTTTTTTTTTAGTAGTCATCGTACAGAATTGTTTCCATTGATATTTATTTAATTTAATGCAGTATATCTACAAGTTTCAATATTTTTTATAAATTGCATGGAAAACATATGTATTTACAGCTTTCTCTTTCATATTGGCCATTGCCTGTTGTTGGCTGGGATCAATTTTCCTTTTCTGTGAGCAATTGGCACAAAAGCAGCCATAGCTAATAATTTTGTTGTAAAACACCTTTTCTTCAGGGATTGATTTAGATCAGATTATACTTTGAATTAAAGAATAAAATCTGCAATTATTACAGTTTGCTCTTGTTCAATAATAAACTATCAAGTAATCCCTTGCTGGAATCCATACTTTTGTCCATGCTCACTGGGTTAGGATCCAATTCACAGCGGTGAAAGTGAAACAAAAGTCTCCATTTGCTGCATAATTTGTTCACACACTGATGTGTTCCAAACCAACCCCTCCTGACATTTTGTCTGCAGACAATTTCTTCAGTGCACTTACCCTGCACTGTTCAAGCACGGTTTGATATGTGGTTCAGAAT